>NC_053154.1:228353023-229710523 GCF_016835505.1 Polypterus senegalus
GGAGTATCTGAATTACAGTATGTCAGTAGGAATTAAAAAATTTCTGAATATTATGAAATAGTACATCTGTTTAGAATATTTTTAACTGCACTGGGATACATCTAGATCATTTACAGCAATTTTGTATTGGTTGTAAAAGGTGTAAACATATAAGCTAATAAATGTATTGTACAGCTAATGATCTCAAAAATAATTTATTGGGCAACTGATAAAATTGTGGCGGCATGGTGGCGCAGTGGGTAATGCTGCTGCCTCGCAGTTAGGAGACCAGGGTTCGCTTTCCAGGTCTTCCCTGCGTGGAGTTTGCATGTTCTCCCCGTGTCTGCATGGGTTTCCTCCGGGTTCTCCAATTTCCTCCCACAGTCCAAAAACATGCAGGTTAGGTGCATTGGCGATTCTAAATTGTCCCTAGTGTGTGGGTGTGTGTGTGTGTGTGTGCGCCCCCTGCGGTGGTCCTTCGCCCTGCCCAGGGTTTGTTTCCTGCCTTGCGCCCTGTGTTGGCTGGAATTGGCTCCAGCAGACCCTGTAGTTAGGATATAAGCGGGTTGGATAATGGATGGATGATAAAATTGTATTAGATGATACAATAAATCAAATAATGTTCCAACATTGCCAGGAGTACAAAATTGGTAAATCACTACAGGTACTCTAGATTTTAATTTCAGGTAATACATTTAAAAGGAATATCTTGTTTTAGGCTCTGGGAAGGGTATCTGTTGTCCAGCTTGTCCATAGTAGACAAAGAACCAAGCAAAAGATGGCCTTTCATGATAGTACTAACAAAAACAGAGAAAACCTCATCAGGAACAGGACTGCCAGGAAGAACGCAAAAAACCAGGCCCTGGGCATGTTGCTTGCTGCTAAGGTCTGATTTATAAAACTTGCCTGCACTCAAAAGAAGCTTGAAATGGGCATACACAGCTTTCCACAAAAAAGTTGGGATTTATAAAAGAAAACCTGATTGGAGAGAATGTCCATTTATTTACTGCAACTTTGAGAATTTGGGGAAATGACGACACACCTGATCAACTACAGAAATTGAGCTAAATCAGCTCAATGACAACTCACGAATATAATAAAATCATACTACCAAGTCATTATTAGAATGTGCATTGAAATAACAACCCCTCCTTGAGCCGTCACCTTATCGTGGTGGAGGTGTTTGCGTGTCCCAATGATCCTAGGAGCTATGTTGTCCGGGGCTTTATGCCCCTGGTAGGGCCACCCAAGGCAAACTGGTCCTAGGTGAGGGATGAGACAAAGAACGGTTCAACACCTCCAATGAAGAATAAAAACTGTGGACAACGTTTTCCCTTGCCCGGACGCGGGTTACCGGGGACCCCCTCTGGAGCCAGGCCTGGGGGTGGGGCTCGATGGCGGCGCCTGGTGGCGGGCCTGCACCCATGGGGCTCGACCGGGCACAGCCCGAAGAGGTAACGTGGGTCCTCCTCCCAATGGGCTCACCACCTATGGGAGGGACCAAGGAGGGTGGGTGCAGTGTGAGTTGGGTGGTGGCGGGCGGGACCTTGGCGGTCTGATCCTCGGCTACAGAAACTGGCTCTTGGGACGTGGAATGTCACCTCTCTGAAGGGAAGGAGCCTGAGCTAGTGCCGAGGTGAGAGGTTCCGGCTAGATATAGTCGAACTCACCTCGACGCACAGCTTGGACTCTGGAACCAATCTCCTTGAGAGGGGCTGGACTCTCTACCACTCTGGAGTTTACCCCGGTGAGAGGCGCCAAGCAGGTGTGGGCATACTTATTGCCCCCCGACTTGGAGCCTGTGCATTGGGGTTTACCCCGGTGGACGAGAGGGTGGCCTCCCTCCGCCTTCAGGTGGGGGGAAGGGTCCTGACTGTTGTTTGTGCGTATGCCAACAGCAGTTTGGAGTATCCACCCTTTTGGAGTCTCTGGAGGGTGCTAGAGGGCATACCTTCTGGGATTCCCTCGTTTTGCTGGGAGACTTCAATGCTCCGTGGGCAATGACAGTGAGACCTGGAAGGGCGGATTGGGAGGAATGGCCCCGATCTGAACCCGAGCGGTGTTTTGTTATTGGACTTCTGTGCTCGCCACGGATTGTCCATAACGAACACCATGTTCAAGCATAAGGGTGTTCATATGTGCACTTGGCACCAGGACACCCTAGGCCTCAGGTCGATGATCGACTTTGTGGTGTGTCGCGGACTTGCGGCCATATGTCTTGGACACTTGGGTGAAGAGAGGGGCGGAGCTGTCAACTGATCACCACCTGGTGGTGAGTTGGCTTCGATGGTGGGGGAAGATGCCGGTCAGACCTGGTAGGCCCAAAGCGTGTTGTGAGGGTCTGCTGGGAACGGCTGGCAGAGTCCCCTGTCAGAAGTAGCTTCAACTCCCACCTCGGCAGAACTTCAACCACGCCCCGAGGGAGGTGGGGACATTGAGTCCGAATGGGCCATGTTCCGTGCCTCTATTGTTGAGGCGGCTGACCGGAGCTGTGGCCGCAAGGTGGTCGGTGCCTGTCGTGGCGGCAATCCCCAACCCGTTGGTGGACACCGGCGTGAGGGATGCCGTCAAGCTGAAGAAGGAGTCCTATAGGACTTTTTTGTCCTGTGGGTCTCTGGAGGCAGCTGATAGGTACTCGCAGGCCAAGCGGAATGCGGCTTCGGTTGTTGCTGAGGCAAAAACTCGGGCATGGGAGGAGTTGGAGAGGCCATGGAGAACGACTTTCGGACGGCTTCGAGGAGATTCTGGTCCACCGTCCGGCGCCTCAGGAGGGGGAAGCAGTGCAGTGTCAACACTGTATATGGTGGGGATGGTGCGCTGCTGACCTCGACTCGGACGTTGTGGGTCGGTGGGGGAGTACTTCGAAGACCTCCTCAATCCCACTAACATGCCTTCCAATGAGGAAGCAGAGCCTGGGGACTCTGAGGTGGGCTCTCCCATCTCTGGGACTGAAGTCACCGAGGTGGTCAAAAAACTCCTTGGTGGCAGGGCCCCGGAGGTGGATGAGATACGCCGGAGTTCCTTAAGGCTCTGGATGTTGTAGGACTGTCTTGGTTGACACGCCTCTGCAACATCGCATGGACATCGGGACAGTGCCTCTGGATTGGCAGACGGGTGGTGGTCCCCTCTTTAAAAAGGGGGACCGGAGGGTGTGTTCCAACTATAGAGGGATCACACTCCTCAGCCTCCCTGGAAAAGTCTATTCGGGGTTCTGGAGAGGAGGGTCCGTGGATAGTGAACCTCGGATTCAGGAGGAACAGTGTGGTTTTAGCCCTGGTCGTGGAACAGTGGACCAGCTCTTCACCCTTAGCAGGTCCTGGAGGGTGCATGGGAGTTTGCCCAACCAGTCTACATGTGTTTTGTGGACTTGGAAAAGGCATTCGACCGTGTCCCTCGGGGAATCCTGTGGGGGGTGCTCCGGGAGTATGGGGTACGGACCCCCTGATAAGAGCTGTTCGGTCCCTGTACAACCGGTGTCAGAGCTTGGTCCGCATTGCCGGCAGTAAGTCGAGCCCGTTTCCAGTGAGAGTTGGACTCTGCCAGGGCTGCCCTTTGTCACCGATTCTGTTCATAACTTTTATGGACAGAATTTCTAGGCGCAGCCAGGGTGTTGAAGGGGTCCGGTTTGGTGGACTCAGGATTGGGTCACTGCTTTTTGCAGATGATGTTGTCCTGTTTGCTTCATCAGGCCGTGATCTTCAGCTCTCTCTGGATCGGTTCGCAGCTGAGTGTGAAGCTGCTGGGATGAGAATCAGCACCTCCAAATCCGAGACCATGGTCCTCAGCTGGAAAAGGGTGGAGTGCCCTCTCAGGGTTGGGGAGAGATCCTGCCCCAAGTGGAGGAGTTCAAGTATCTCGGGTCTTGTTCACGAGTGAGGGAAGAATGGAGCGTGAGATGACAGGCGGATCGGTGCGGCATCCGCAGTGATGCGGGCTCTGCATCGGTCTGTCGTGGTGAAAAAAGAGCTGAGCCGTAAGGCAAAGCTCTCAATTTACCAGTCGATCTACGTTCCTACCCTCACCTATGGTCATGAGCTATGGGTAGTGACCGAAAGAACGAGATTGAGAATACAAGCGGCTGAAATGAGTTTCCTCCGCAGGGTGTCTGGGCTTTCCCTTAAAGATAGGGTGAGGAGCTCAGTCATCCGGGAGGGGCTCAGAGTAGAGCCGCTGCTCCTCCGCATCGAGAGGAGTCAGATGAGGTGGCTCGGGCATCTGATCAGGATGCCTCCTGGACGCCTCCCTGGTGAGGTGTTCCAACATCCAACCGGGAGGAGGCCCCGGGGAAGACCCAGGACACGCTGGAGGGACTATGTCTCCCGGCTGGCCTGGGAACGCCTTGGGATTCTCCCGGAAGAGCTGGAAGAAGTGGCTGGGGAGAGGGAAGTCTGGGCTTCTCTGCTTAAGCTGCTACCCCCGCGACCCGACCTCGGATAAGCGGAAGATGATGGATGGATGGATTGAAATGACAAACCTACTACACCCCAAAAGTGACAACTGATGTACAGACTGTATTTTAGTTCCCTTTTAAGAAGGCCAACAAAGAGGGCCATCTGCACGAAGGAACTATTTTGGATTTTTCTTCAGTTTATTTCGGCTACCTGTTGTCACTTCTCAGGGAACTGGCCGGTAGGTCAGGAATATCTCAGACAAGCCTTCACTCCATCATGCCGCTTTGCTCACTGACCAACTGGCGATGCACTACATAATGTATTGTTATACATTCATTAAACATAACATGTTTTTGCCAACATAAAAAGGCAATTTGCAGAAGTGTCCATTTTTCTTAATGTAACCGGAGCAATTTACTGCACTCATAATGCAACAGTGGCACCTAGCTAGGATGAAGCTGGTTTTGTTAACTATAAGCAGAGACATTACATTAATGCAAAAGTAATCTGTGATGCCAAGATGAGACTAATAAACATTGTGGTTTGGTGGCCTGGGTCAACTTGATATTCATTTATTTTGTGACAAAGTACCTTTGGCAGGCATTCCAGTGCAGTATGTGATACCTTATTTTTGGTAACTGGTTGAATCCTCAGATTTATTATGGTCTGTACTATTCATTTGCAACAGCAATCGTGACATTACATGTGCCAGGTAATAGTTGCAACCCATTCAAACAATGGTGTCTTATGCTTTACATCAAACCCCCAAAATGCAGAGGAGAGGCGCTATAATGACGTGCATTACCTTGCATGCATAGTTGTGGCGTGCAGCCAGATACACTTGTTGTCTCTCCTACTTTAAAGCTGAACCACGGAAGAGGCCTCTAGCAAATACAGAGTTACTAACATGCTCCTGGCTGCATGCAGTATAATTGAAATTTGGATTGGTAGATAAGAGAGCTGTTAAATGAGTACTGCTTACTGTCAACATTGTTTGTGTGGAGAATGATAATACAGTAGTACTTTGTTGTTTGAGACTGGAAGAACCATTCTGCCCAATTTCAATCTAGTTAGTGAGCTGTTATTAAATTCCTGTGATAATCCTACATTGGCCATACCAAGCACCATATTCAAGCGTAAGGTTACTGGCAAGTTTACTTCTTCCGCCATCTGACTTTAGGCAACATTAGGTTCTTGCCTATCAAATGATAACCACTGGGTGATGAGCTGTCTGCATAGCCTGAATAGACCTGTGTAGTCTAAATATGTAATAATTGCGTTTTTGTATGAATGGGAAGATGATTCTGATCAGGGCTGGGTTAACTTGCATTTTCAGAAAAACTTCTCCTGTTTCTTACATATAGTCAGGGACACTGAGTCTGAAGAACCTTGTTCAAGATTTCAATAGTGGATGCTGCTACAAGTAACTGTGGCCTAAAGTCAGTTAATCCCAATTACAGCAGTAATATGCATACCAAAAGGTAGTCATTAATGGTGAGCAAGGCTATACAGTTAAAAAAAGAGGCCATCTGTGCAATGAACGCAGGCAGGTTTGCCAGAGTTAACAACACATGCCAGTTGGCCAAAATAGTGCCAGCAGTGTCACTAGCAAACTGAAAGCATATTGGAGAATGAGTTTAATAAGCATAGTGGCAATGATGTTTGGGAAGCCTTAAAGTAGTTCTGACAATCCATTTGATAACCTAGGAAGAGAAGGTGGGTCATCAGCCATGCTCCCTTTATCTACAGTAAATGGAGTGATTTTGTAAATCTATGCTAACAAAATATTCTTCTACATTGAATGATTGCTTGTTTCCATCACTTTACTAAGATCTAACTTCTCTAATCAATAATGAACAAATTCATTTTTAATGGTTAAAAATGGTTTAAAAATTACCATTTTCTTTCAATGCTTTTGGCAGAACTTCTCTTTTTAAAGATCCACATGGAAAAAGAAGAGGGAGCAAAATACTTCCTTTTTCTGAAAAGAAAAAAAAACCTAAGTAATCTTTCAAATCTTTCACCAGTAAAATGAAGGAGTTTAATAAGCATACTGACACATTTCATCCAAGAACTTCCTAATCATGCAGAAATCAGTCTGAATTGTTACATGTTTAATTCATGGAATTTAAGAACTTACTTTTGCAAATATAATTGGAAAGAGTCTCTGCATTTCCTGTATCTTCACCTTGTGGAGTCAAACCAAGCTCTCCAACTAAAATAACACAAAAGAAATAGCTTTCAGACTTATCTAATTTAAGTCCCTGATCCATTATTAAAAAGAAACATTCTATAGAATTTGGGAAGTTCATTATCTCAGATATTATAAATGTGCCACGTTTATAGTATGTGTTTAACTTCCTTCCTATTTATTAATCAATCAAAAAAACATACTAATAGAGACTGCATAGCACCATTAACATTTACAGGCACAAGTAATGCTTTGTCACACTTCTTCACTACAGTGCCAGTTTCTCGGTTTTCTTACAGAACAAAATAAAGTTAAACAGTGCAATGTTTACAGCATTCTCACTTTCAAAGAACAACTAGGCAAACAAACCTTTTATAACTCAGAATCAAAAGACTTACAGGCTTACGCATGTTGTAAATCTAAAAAGTGTTAGAACTTGATACTGTCAAAACAAGATATTGACATCACCAAACAGCAACAATCAGCAGACAACTAAACAGTTAAATGCCAATGATGACAAGCCAATTTATATGCAAATTAAAGCAGCATTAATCACTAGGCCTGGGTCTAACAGGATGCAATTGTCTTAGAAGAACAAAGTGTTGGCTTATTGCAAATACATGAGCAAATATTTTACTACTAGGAATTCTTCAAAAGTGAAACCAACAATGTATTTGTATAATACTCTCTATAATGAATATAAAGTACTACTGAGAATAATTTAAGTAAAAAAAAAAAAATATTAACAATTCATATTTTTTTATACTGCATGTTTAACAGACTTAACAATAAAACATCTACTAGATACATCTCTTCCTTGCTTTATGCATCAGGCATCCCACTTCCATACTAGTTTCACAATTCAATGTTTTATGGTCTTTAATTTCATATTTTGTGATAAACACATATCACTATAGTTTCCATATCCACCAAACCCAGGGACAAGCACAATATACCAAAATGTTGTTGCCTTTCCTTATAATATGCACTTCCCAATAAGTGAGTTGGTGGGCGTGAATTTGAGTCCAAATTTCTAGTGCTGGTAGTTGTGTATGAGACAACTGTACATTGGCAAAAAGAACATATCAGCTGTAAACTCATAACTTACTGACTCAAGGACCTTAAAGTTTAAAAGATCTTGACCTTACTTTTTTGAGAAGTACTGTAAATCTGATACCTGCAATAATATTACAGAAGCCTTTTGTGGCAGGTGACTGAAGCTAGATAAACATGCCAACAATTTAATGATTATTTGGACTGCATCAAACACTGATGTATAAATGGTGTGTTAAAGAATCTTTTTGAAGATGCTAGCTAATGGTCCAGCACATATTTCAAAATGCACTGAATGTTCTCCTTGGACATATAAAAGGATTCTGATTTTATAATTTGCTAAACTACTTTTGCTATCAGGTGCTATGTGCAGGCTCATTTACACTTTGTTCATTTTTTTTTTTTAACACCACCTCTAATAAAAGTACAAAGCACTTATAAATACTAGTTATACCACATTAAACAAAGAGCTTGCTTTGACATGTGTATCATGTATACTTCCCTTTTAAAGCAAAATAATACTTTTTACAATTTACCACTTTATTTAGAAGTTGAGGACTACACATCCTACAAAGCTCTTCTTAAACTCTTAAATTTGTGTATACTTGTAAATGAATTGAAATATAAATGTAATATAATAAAGTAATATTAGGTAAAGCTCTGTACCTTAATGCCATACTATATATTTTATCCTAAACTTACCCAGAGTTGCAGTTGCTTTTCCTACAACATATATGCTTTTTGTGTTCCACTGTTCCTTTACATTTTCAATCCATTCTGCAAAAAAAAAAAAATTGTAGTTACACAAAACCAAGTTTATTTAATGCTGCAATAGGAGATGGGTACCCCAGTATGGGGTAGACAGTAGCATTGTTTGTATATGACATTTCGTTTTAAATAGAGTTACACAGCAGTTAGCCTACACCAGAAAACTGTCAAGAGTTCTTGTTTCCAATTTAGAATGCATCTCTTTTACATTTAGCATTCAATTTATTCTTGTATATTCTCCCTCCAATCTCTAAGGATTTTCTCTAAAGACTCCTTTATCTTTTCAAAGTCCTAAGGCAGGGTATTAGGCTATTTTGTTAAGTTACAATGGCCTAGTGGAAACAAGTGTGGTTGCATGCATGAGTAAGCTCTATTAATGATGTGACCACATATAGGTTTGGTTGTTGTACACCGCTTTGCAGGAAGATGCTTTGCTATCTAGCAAATTGGAAACTAATAGTGCAAGTTCAGAAAACTGATGGATAGTCTGACCCAGGTTATAAAGAACAACTAGCAAGGAATTGTGTTACATTCTTGCCGATTAAAGGACATAAAATAAACAAACAACATGTGCTGGGAATGATGAAAATCAGGCACTCATGTTAAAAACACTCCATAAGCTACCCTTTACAGCAGTATATTGCTAGTTAAAACAAAAATGCCCAAATCCAACTTTTCTTTTATTCAAGAAACCAAATTCAACTTTAGTTTTTGATTATTATCATTATTTCATGTTAGGGAAAAAAAACTCATCAGAAGGAAAAAAGGAAACATGCTGTTTGCACACGTATTCATTACTTGCACATTAATATTTTAGATTGCTAACTTTTGTAGCAATAAAGACTTTAGGACTTAATATGTATTAAGCGTTGCACAATGTTCAGTAATGAATTTGGACAATTCTTCCATGTAAAGTTGTTCAAGTTAGTTTAAGGACACTTATTCACTGCAATTTTCAAATAATGCCCCATCTACTCAGATGTAGATTAGGACTTTGACTGGGCAGTTGTAACACATTCACCTTTATGTCCTTGAGACATTCCAAGATTAGTCAGGCCTTGTGTTTGGGATTATTGTCATGTTGAAAGACTAACTTTCACCTAACCTTCAGTGTTTTTACATAGACTGAAATATGCTCTCTTGCAGCATTTGCTTGAGAATCCATCCATTCCTAGTTCTGTTTTAACCAGATGCTCAGTACGTGTTGATGAAAAGAAACTGCACAGCATGTCACACTACCACCACAACACTTAACTGTTTACCTGGTGTTTTTTGAAGTATAGACAGATTCACATTTGTGCAATGCTTATCTCTTTGGCTTTTTGCAAAAACACTGCAGCTCATCTTTCCCACATCCCTGCTTATAGTTTAATTGCTTTACTTACTTCACAAATACACAAAAAAGTTTTAGGTTTCACTAATGCCTTGGTTATATAAACAGTTATTATATATTCATAGTTTTAAAAAAAAATCTTAATTTTGATTCACGATTGTATTTAGCTAAATGTTCTTTTGTACAATATGATGCCAAATTACATTGTGTAACACAACTATGGATTTGGTAAAGAGGAAAAGGATGAAATATTCAAAATAAAAAGAAGGCAGGCACACAAACGCAAGCTGTACTACCCATCTAAGACAGGTTGAAATCTACGTAATCAACAGACCTCAGTGTTAACATTCGCAATGCGTGGTCTATTGGACTGTATTTTGTATTACATGTAGATATAAAACACATTGCATTTTTGATTCTAGCAGATGGTACATCTCAAACATTTGTAGCAATAAAGTGGCATTTGTTGGAATAACAAAATCAATGCACATCCCTGTTATATGCCAGTTGGTATGGGATTCGTAAAATTAGTGTTAATATATGCCATCTGTTAGAATGTCAGAGACATAATTGGAAAGACACACAGATACTTATACTTTAATTATGGTGGATATGTATACTTAAACTGTCACTGTATTTTCTGTCATCAAGTTGACCCAATTCTTTCAGATTTCTCTATGACACCTTAAACACCACATCATGAAAATTTGGTTTGGTGTGCAGTTTGTTGACTAGCCTTGTTGATATAAAACTATAATTTAATCTTTTAAAGTGTATTAGCCATTTCCAACCTCTCCTTGACACATTACAGTATCTGTGGTTAATGTCTACATAGATACAATGCATCCAGAAAGTATTCACAGCGCATCACTTTTTTCACATTTTGTTATGTTATAGCCTTATTTCAAAATGGATTAAATTCATTTTTTTCCGCATAATTCTACACACATCACCCCATAATGATGTGAAATTCATTACACAATTGACTGCATTGATCAAATCCTAATTAAATACATTAAATTTCATACAAAAATCTATAAAATGTCTGGGGTGGGTATACTGTTCAGAATATTTGTATCACTATTAACTAAAAAGCTTACATTTTTGTTCCAAACTAGATTAGTCAAGTAAAGATTTGAATATTAGCTTCCATAGTTAAAAAGAAAGGAGGAGGAGGAGAGAGCAAGCACTGAAGCTTGTACAAGCAGTTTAAAAAAAATGTATTTCAGATTAACTATTAGTTTCAGTGTACAAGGCTTAAAAAAAAAAAAAAAGCTTTTTCAATAAACGTTTAAAACTGTGTTAACCAGAATGTAAAATAGTATGGCAAAATAAATATAATTATCAATGACAAAATCAGACATTTCATTAATTGCAATTCAGGTAAATTGAGTTATAAATTCATATAAATTGGGTTGGATTGTTTCTAGAAGTACAACAAACAGCAACTGACCGAGAAAAAATTATAAAAATATGGTATTTGCTAAACTCCTTTTAAATTAAAAAGGCACGAAAATAATTTAAAGGCACAAGACAAAAACATGAATGACAATATGAAATCCTTCTAATAAAAACAATTCAGATATATTTGCAATAAAGTAATATAACTTTAACCAGTCAGTGAAAACAGTTTTAGTGTAAATGTTGTACATTATTCAAATCATTTAGGCTCATAAACATATTCTTACATGGAGCCTGGCATATGAAATGTAAAACTAATGGTTAAAACTGAAAGTCATTTTTTAAACCACTGAACCATTTAACTTCATTTCTAGAAATTGGTACAGGGCACTAACTGGAATATTTTCTTTAGTTATATAATCATTTTAAGATTGTCAATATAACTGCTTGCAAATAGATGAAACAAAAATATCCAGAAAACTTTTAAAGTGCCCTACCATGTAAATAAATATTTTAATTAAAATGTTAATGTTTATTTTTAAATTATATAATCTAAATTAAAAGTCAGTATCAGTTATTTAAATAATTATTCAGTTTATTTTTTTCTCTGCAACCCATCACTGAAAGTGCACACAGTAGCGCTGTAGAGGGACTTCATTTAGGCTGCTAGTATTTATGTCCTCATTCTTTTCATCACTATACAGGGCAGGGCTTGTAACCATAGTGGACGACAGTCATGAAGAATGGCTGGTAATCAACATATTTTTTCACGTTACCACAGTCTGATATAACATTTTTGTAAAACTGCGGCACCAGTTTGTTGTTCACTCTGATGACGACCTCTGTCCTCTGTCATGAACCCCAAGGCACCTGTTCTCCTCAACAATGGGTAGCTTACTCACCCATTATCTGCAGGAAACATGCCACTATATTCTGGAAGAGAACCATGACCCATATTAGGCAGTGTCAATTCTCATATCACACTCAGCCTTTAACTGAGCAAGTCATAGATCACAGTCTGATGAAGCCAATAATCCACATGCAACCCTTAGTTTCCTCAAATTGGGTATTCTACAGATACATGTGTCTTGATATCCTGTCCATGAAATTTATGAACTGAAGAAGAAACAAGCATCATCATTGTTGTAGTTTGCCATATACCAAAACACACACTGAACAGTCTTGACTGAATACTAAGTATGCTATCATAACCCCTAAAGTATCTGTTCAAGGCCAAAGATTTGGTCCACTGTTACACAAATATAATATTAGGACACTAGAACAAAACTAATTGCTGATCTTTGGCTCAAAGTTATCTGGTACCAGGTATACATATGAGCAGTTTTAGGTTTGAACATAGTGTTTTTTTGGATAATCCATGGCAAGCACAGTAGAGATTTACATTACATTATGTTAATTTATCAAAAATTAAACGTTTTTCCTATTAGCTTTTACAAACTATTTAAAATTCAAGCCCACAGCTGACTTAACACTACAGTTTGCTAGAGCACATAAATAAATATACACTCTCATTTGTGACACATTTTGGCCTTACTTCCTATTAAACATCTACTGGTGACTTAAGCTGATGTGAAAAAGTTGAATCCCAAATACTTGACAAGATTTTATGAAATGCTGTTTTTTTTCAGTCTGATGTCCCCTACAATGCTTGTGAGCTTGGTGTGGCCGAGAAAATTTTACCTGGCAGTGTCCCACTTTTTAGGAAACTTTGTAACCAGTAGGGTTGCCCTTGCCAGACTGGTCTAATGGGAGGGGTGAGACAAAAATTAATACCAAGTTCAACACCTATAATGACTCAAATAATAAAACAATCTCCTGGAACAAGACCAGGGGACTATGTTCACCTGCAACTAGATCTGTTAGGTGCCACACAGTGACAAAATGTGAAAAGGCTATTGAAGTTCACCACTCAAAAGGCAAAGGGAGTCAGTTGGGTGCATTGCCTACATGAAGCTATGGCCGAAAGGTGCCTTTCATTCTAGCAAATCCAAAACATGTTGGTGGATACCAGCAACCAGGAAGGATATCCAATTAAAGAGTTTAACTTTTAATTTGTAATCGCTCCTCTCCAGTTGCTCCATTTATAACAAAGCATGCTTGAACTTTATGAACCTAAAAATGCTTGCCAACTGCATGTTGCAGACAACAAAACATCATGTTGGTCAGTTTTCTAGACTTGACGGCACATGGTTATAGAGTCAAAGTCACTCATGCTCACATGGTGATCATATGCCTTTGTGTAGTTATGCATATCTGTGAAACTGCTTTCAGTAAATATTTTCCAACTGCACGGTGGGTGCTACATAAATTAAAAGGTGGATCACTCAACACTGGGCATATTCAATTGGAATTATAAAACAAATCTCCTTATGACATGTGCAATGTGAAGCAGTAGCATATAAATCAGCCGCCATACCACATACACTTCAGAACAGGTCACCCACCTAAAGCTAAGCATGTCCTCGCCCTGCCAGTACTTGGATAGGAGACCACCTAGGAAAAGCTTGGGCTGCTGAAGTGTTGGTGAGGGGAGAAGGGGGCACATACCCCGTGGTCGGAATGTGGATCCCAATGCCCCAGTGCAGTAATTGTAATACTGTGCTGTAAAAATGGCACTGTCTTTCAGATGAGACGTAAAACCAAGGTACTATGCAGAGCATCCTTCATATACAGTGGGGTGTATCCCGATATCCAAGCTAAAATTGCCCACCAAGGCCTAGTCATTCTGGCCTCCTAATTATCCTGTCTGTCTAATTGGCTCTCTCTCACTTCACTGCATAACAACTAATGTTTGACGAGCATACTGGCACAAAAACGCGTCACATCATCCAGGTTGATGCTACACTTTAGTGTTGGCTGAAGTGGATCCCCATTTACTGAAGTGTGTTGAGCAGTGAGAAAAGCACTATATAAATGTAAAGAATTATTATTATTATTAAACCTTCATATAATATTCTAACTGCACCAAACCAAACTAAAGATGCACTGCAGAGTCCATAGTAACAATCCATTTTCATTTTTTAATTAAAAAAACAATAACTGTATTACCATAAAGATGTCACATCTTTTTATTAATTTTAGAAGCATTGAACATCACAGATATCTCATACACATTCACTGTACAAATACATTTTGCTTCATCTCTTAGTAGCATGCTTATTTCAATAGGGAGTTTTCAAATCAGTGATGTATATTTAAAAATAATACATTTTGTAATGTAGTATCAAACAACACTTTCTCCAGGACTGGAAGGAGAAACATTTCAGGAATGTTCAAACATTCATCTAAGGCAGTGTACAATGAACCTAAAAAAGATTCTTATCCAGTCTGAAAAAGCAATATGAGAGTATCTGACATTATAATTTATTTTTACTGGCTAACATACTGTCTTGAATGTGCTTAGAGAGCCTGTAATGGTTCATTTGAAAAACTGTTGGTGATGCATGTCATTTTTCAAAACACAATGTGTGTGTACCAGCATTAAAAACAATTACACCTCACATTTTACAGCTTGTGTACAGTTTGTTTACAGCTCTCAGAATTACTTAATATCACTGACAACACAGCAGATGTAAATGCTATTAGTATACACTGTGTGAATGGAGCAATTCCTCTGATCACAACATTCAATTCCCTTAACCGCATAGAGGGTCACAGGGACCTGAAGCATATCTCAGCAACTGCAACAACAAGGAAGGAATTAACCTGGGGGTGAGGCATCAGACCACTGCAAGGCAATCTCACAGACATTCCCACACTAACACTCAGCCAAAATGTTTTTCAAAAAGATTTTACAATGTTTGTGAATGACTGTAACTTACAGTCTTGTGGAGTTGAGTTTCAAATGTTGCAACACAGTATTAAAAAAAAAAAAAAAGTCAAAGTTTGTTCATTACATGTGTTCTTAAACATTAATTTGACAGCTTGCTGTAGTTCTCTGTCTGCGATTTCAGAAACTAACAAAATGCACTTTTAATTACTTTAAGATTAAACCTATTCAGCAACTTGTTAAACTCACATATGTGAAAATGTTAACATTAATTACTGAAGCTCTTCAGAAAAAAATAAAATAAGGGATCTAATACTACAAACAAATGTGTAGATCTTCCCTAAACTGAAATATAAATGCAGAAGGAAATTTGTGTCACAGACAAAATCAAATAACTAGCATTATCTGTTAATCAAAATAAATGATTGCTGAATAAAAAAACTGTAATGAAAAAATTCTAAGTCACTACTGTCTTGCAGGATCAGTATTAAAATGCCCAAAACATATGATAATGGAATATTAGTACCTTACCATATGCTAAGCCTGCATATTCCTGGGCATGGTCATGGAGGGAGCAGGGTTTTGGAGGCTGAAGCCTATCCCAGCAAGTATAGGGCACAAGGCAGGAACAATCCCCTAGACAGGCCAACAGTCCTTCACACACATGCACACATAATAACCAATTTAGAGTTGCCAATACACCTATCCTGCATATTTTTGGACTGTGGGAAGAGCGTGGAGCACCCAGCAGAAACACACACAGACACAGGGAGAACATGCAAACTCCACACAGGAAGGACCTAGGCTGTGAACTCTAACCACCTTATTGCAAGGCTACCACTGCACCATCGTGCCACCAAGGAGTAGTAGTATGACTTTAGAAAATATGTAGAATGAAGACTGGAGATGCTTGAACAGACTATTTTTTCTTAAAAACACCAGTACAAATTTTACCAATGAAAAAATTACCATATATCTACAGCAAAATTAAATACTACATCTAATGCTATTTCTAAAATAAATTTGGTTTCATCTGCTTAAAACGACAATGATAGCAACAGAAATCCACTCACCTTTTCTGAAATCATTTTCTTTTAAACCGAGTTGCACAGCTTCAACTGCTCTTGGACTTGTAAAAATTAAACCATTATATTTCTCAGGGTGTGAAAGCTAAACAGCAGAAAAGGGACACATTGTCACCAATATATGCAAAATGAACATTTTTTTTCCAAAAAAGGTTTTATAGGTTAGCAGTAAATTATTTATCTTTTCAAGCCAAATCAAGTAAGAAGTCATTTTGTACAGCAGAGGGATAGAGTTCCTGTGGGGTAAGTTTTAAGTAGCCTTGTACAGTGTGCCCCTATAAAGTATGAGGTCAAGGCTATACACAGAGCTGGAAGAGTATGTAGTTTATTAGTAAATCAAGAAAACGGTAAGGAGTTAGGTCTTAGGCATTCAACCTGTTTCAAGCTGAAGCCCTGGAAAGTCTGATTTTTTTTTTTTATAGGAATGACAGCACACATTTAAGAGGCACTAAAGAATGCCTTTTAGAAAGGATGGGAAATGTTCTATCTGGACAGTAATTGATGCATTGTAAAGATGTTTGTGCAGAGTATTCTAGAACAACCAATCATTGGAATAAGTATGTATCTTTAGTAAAGCTAGGATAACAATTTCAAATGAACATATGATTATTCCTTTATATATCATTCTTTTTGATCTACATTGATAATTACCAAGGAATAAATGTAATACTCCAGAGATACAGAAATGCTGCAAAGGTCTACTCTATTTTAATAGTTTAACACACATAACAAAATTAGTATGTGTATGCTATTTCACTCTATAATAAAATAAAACAAATATTAAAGATGAAGAAATCTTGGGATCACTGCCTTATTCTAACCAACTTATGCCATTACAGCGTCACAGTTATTGTAGTAAGAAACCATCCAGGAGGCATCAGGTCCAATTCAGAAAACCAGTGTGTCTGCCGCACCAATACATGAAAAGGAATAATCACTTCACATGCCCCCCTAAGATACAGGGTCAATTTACTGATACCAACATGTACTGTATAACTACACTATGTACAGTAAACCTTTGGGATGGGAAAGAAACTGGAAAACCATTTGGAAATGGTGAGGATATGCTAAAATCACAAGACTAAGACTGGGCTAAATTTCAAATTCAGGAAGCAATACTAACAATTGTGATACTGTCCATATATATATATACTAATGTTAATGTATTGCCAAAAAAAAAAAACAAACAAACAAACACATACACACCGTGCTTCAGGATAGAGTGTTGCTACCAACATTAAAAGAAATGTTGATAGGAATAGAAATTTGACTTTTTACAAGTTATGGGTTTTGAGAAGGACAACTTTTAAAAAAAAACCACACACATTGTCAAAAAACAACTTTTGCTAACTGCATCCTGATAGAAAAAAAAATACTCAAGTTTAGATGCGTTCTTTTTGAAACTGCTGTAATTTTTCTAATTAACAAAATTTTTTCTCTTAAGCTGAAACAGATTCTTTGTGTATTTTCTCTAGTCATGAAGTCGTGTGATTTACGCTCTGTGCTGTAACTTAAATACAGATATAGCTTTGATGGCCTTAATATTATTTACCTGATACTCTGAAATTTAAACCTGGGATGTGTAAGATATTTCATATTTATAAAGTCATCACAAGTGAATCACATTCAGCAAGCTACTCATTCAGAATATTAGTTTTGATTTGCTTAGTTAGATTCATCTTCAATAACATACAAATTATACACATTTAAGATGAAGCATTGCTCCAAGATAAAAAGAGTAATTCAGTGTTCAGCCTGCAGAAGCACAGGGCATGATTCAATGCCAAAACTGAGCCTATGATCTCAGTATTTTTTAAGCAAATCAGACTTGCATTATACCCCCCTATACCAACCAGGAAGAGCTCATTCAACTAGTGACAAGACTCCTGCCTAGATCAACGATTCTGAGATTTTTTTTTTGTGCTGTGGGAGGTTGGGATTGGTCTGTATAATAGCACAATCCCTCTTTCTAGTTTAAAAAAGTCACTGGTAGATTACTTCATCAGTGTAATGGCCAAAAAGTACACCTTTTGCAAATTCTTAACATATAAACATCAAAAGTGATAAGTAACAAACAGTTGGGTGCAGAAAAGGTCAATTCAACAAGAAGTCAGTAGTTTTAGCATGATAATCCACATTATTTCAGTAGCCAAGCTACCATTCCTAGCATGTAATGTACAACCAAGGCAGTGGTATTTTGGAGAATGAAGTAATAAATCAAATTTTCAGTAGCATCACAAACTCCACTTTCTCTATTGCAATCATTAACAGCATGTCTTTGTCAAAAATAAAAATACATAATACTGGCTACATACTTGTATCTCTAAGAATTGTCGGTACTTGTGTACTAAACGGACGGATGGCATGACAAAGGGAAACAGAAATGTTTTGAAGAATTCATAACATATTTATTTGGATAAAAAAAGGTTTGGTTCCACTGTAGTCCATTTAGTTTTAGTACACAAGTACCAAATTTTCTCATAACGGACCCATATTAAAAATATTTCTATGATCTGTTTCTTCAAATGGACATCTATACTTGAGAACTAGTCAAATACTGAATTTTCAAGCCTTCAGTATTTTCAATGGGGTGATTCCTATTTTTATTGATTTTAAAAATCATATTTAAATGAATGAGACACAAATCAACACTAAAAAGCTGATGTGGCTAGCACATAACATTATCCATGCATACAACATGTGAATGGTTTATTATAGATTTACTTAACCAAGACTTAACAACATATCAGATACAACTGGTTACATTTCTTTAGTTTTTTTTCAAATGGAGCAGAGGCAGGCAAAGCAACTTGCTCAGGGTCACACAGGGTCAGTTTCAGGATTTGAAGCAAAAACCTCAAAGTTCTAAGTGTAAAGCCTAAGTCACTACACCACACTAGTTTATGTTGTGAAATTGCCAACCTTTATACAAGATATAATACCACTGAAAGTTATATTTCACATTTTATCCAGTTGTAAAGGCAAATCAATCATGGTAATTAAATTGAAACATAACATAATCAATGTTTCTTTGCAATTTGAACTTGGCTGCTGTGACTACGGTGTTTAAAAATGTAACTTTAAAGCTAAACTCTTGAGATATTGATTAAAGTCAAAATTCACAAAAGTCTTTCAAAGGTCTAAATGAATCTGCCAAATTTTGTGAATTTCTAAGCAGCAGATTGGCAGTTTTTAGTATTAGCTTTAAAAATTATGAACTGTAAAAACTCCTAGATCAATAGCTGGAGTTTACCCAAAACGTATTCAGACTAAACAAGTGCAAGTTGCCCATAAAACTGAATAAGAAACGGGTCCTTCATTATAAAGCTATAGTCGCAATAAAAATTTTATGACAGGCGCAAAAACACAAGAAGACATTCTTTACAAAATTGCTCAAAACAATTTCTAGGGTTACCAAATGATCCATTTACGTTGAAGTCTATTTTTTCATGAAAAGACTTGTGGGTTCGTTTTCCTGGTCCTCCCTGTACGGAGGGCGCTTTGAGTAGTGAGCAAAGCGCTATATAAATGTAAAGAATTACTAGTATTATTACCTACATATGAAATATGGACAAAGCAAAAATGAGGGAAATTGTAACCAATCGTTAAGTGTTGAATATGTAATTTTTTTCAGCACATAGAAAACTCGAGTTTGACTGTGTTTCAACTATAAAATAACTAAATAAAGTAGGAAGACAGAATAACATGAAAATCAGTTTAAAAATGGTCAGTTTTCTTTCCAAATGGACAAAGTACATAGAGTCTATATTTCAAATCAAAGTTTAATAACCAGACTAGTGTTTTTTATTACTTACCTTTTCTAAAAATATGTTGAGAGATACAAATTCAAAAGACAAGGCCGGGATCAAAGTAGCTGTGTGCCCCCGAGACTCTAATTCCTGAAAAAAATGAAGAAACAGTTAAATCAAAACACCTAGAAGATTTACACAATTAAAGGTATGTTTTTACGTGAACTGTAAACCTTAATATACGGGTCTGGACCGCTGTCTCCGTCCTTGGGATCTTTTAACAAAAGCACCTTCATTCTGCCTTCTGTCACGGTCCTGAATAAAGCATAAAATGAAAAACCTGTCACATTCGGCACTTTTCTAATACACGAATGCAGAAGGAAGTTAACAGGAGTGACTAAGCAAGTAATGACTAGTAACAACCCTGGATTTGGGGAGCGCTGATAAGACTGGTTCTGTTCTGCAGTTTAATGGAGATTAGCACCTTGAAAATGTTAATATCAGTGATAAAATGCCACAAAGAACTGAAAATAAAAAAATGATATATGCATGTAAAGGTTAATACGTACTATCAATGTGTATTCGCGCAATTGTTATATTTTCTCTACATAATAACTGGGTTTACGGCGCCGATTGTAAAAAGGAGCCACTGAAGCTAAAGTGAGTAAAACCACAAATCCATTAGTTGCCATCCAGGAGAAAAGTCTCACAGCTTCTATTTACATGTATATGCAGGTTTACATGCACCATGTCGGTGCAAGTAAATAAACTGCAAAGAACAGTTTTCTTTGCCAAATCTAACTGGTCATGCTTTTGTGTGCATCTATTATAACTGATATTAGAAAACAATGAAAACATAAAACGTTTAACAAACCTGTAACTTTAACGTTTCATCAAAAAAATGCACATACAATAAGACAATAACCCTCAGGAATTGCACAAGGACGTTTATTTTGTTACATACTTTCACACATTTGAAATCTACTCATGATGTTTACATATTCTACAGTTTCGATGACAAAGTTAAAGGTCAAAGGGAATTTTAAAGTTGGGATATTCCAAGTGATAGCATAACAAGTTCCTTCCTATTGCGTGATATACTACTCTCGAAGGATAGTCAACACAAAACATTCATAATATATATGCAAAACATTTTCATATATTAAGGATGACCATATGTTTTCATACATACACCTCTCCTTATTTTGCCACCCCTTCAATGAGAAAATAATATAACAATCTATCGCCATTATGGCCCTGTTAATGCTTCATTTTCCTGCAGAAGGCGTGCAACTGCTGGGGTGGAGCCATCATGTCTGCGCATTCACAAGTTAGTGCCGGAAATCGTTTTCTTTCTGCATACGCTTACGTCGTGCTGACAACAGCATGGCGTCTGCAGCGAAGCGGCGTGCGATAGGAATGGAAAAGGAGCCCAGTGAGGGCACATCAGACGAGGAACAAGACGAAGAAAGCGACTCTGACAACAGTGAGGACACTGAAGAAGAGGAGGAGTTAGACGAGCAGGTCAGGCGCTCTGAGAGTGGCACAGAAATGTAAAAACGTGAATTTCACGTGAAGGTTCCCAGTGTGCCTAGTACACGTCTGCAGGACCATCCTTATAGTCCCGGAGGGCTTCAGTGGTGATAGATTTGTAAAACTGTACTTATGGTCAATAGAATATAAAGCTTTATTCTACACGGTTTAATTTCTTCCAAAGCTAGCAAACTTTTTCAGACGGCCATTTCCCATTTTGTTAGTCTCTTTTCTTTAATAGTTCACTAAAATACCTGTTTTTATATAACGCAGGACAGTGCTATCGTTTCCTGCCTTTATTTATGCACAGGCAAGTTAACTGATTTGCTCAGACTCGTACAGCCAATCAGAAACCAGGACTAAACGAGCACGGGATTGTACACTCCTCGTACCTACATGGACAATTAACCCTAATTCAGACACCTTGATCATAGAAAAGGCGCAATATAAAATGCATTATTATTATTGTCCTTAATAAAATAGTAGTTTATTGATGTTATTTTACATACACTGTTAAAATCTCTGTATGTCACAGTTTTATTCTTTTCAGTTGGAGGCACGTTAAGTAACTTGCTTAGGTAAGTAGGCTGAGAGCAATGTGCTGCTGGTTATTTTACAATGAATTGATTACATCTTGCTTGAAGAAGGGGTCTGAGTTGCCTCGAAAGCTTGCGTATTGTAATATTTTTAGTTAGCCAATAAAAGGTGTAATTTTGCTTGACTTCTCACTACAACCATAATGGCTAACACAGTACAACCTTCTAGTACTAAAATGAATTGAAATACATTTACTTATCTGAGTGACACCTTTATCCAAGGTGACTTACCAGAAAGATACAATTGGTTACATTTCCTTTGTTTTCCCCTGTTCTCAACACAGACAGATGAAGAGACTTGGTCAGGTTACACCGTTTTAGTAGTGGGATTTTAGCCCACAACCTCTGGGTTTGAAATCCAAAGTGTTAAATGCAGTTTGTACCAAGCAAGTGAATTAGACACAAACAAAAAAATCAACCAGTTTCCTCTTCCTTCTGGCACCATTCTGCAAGTTTCTATAAGAAATAAAAATGCACCATTGGAAAGTTCCAGGACTGCAGACAGACAACTCAAAAGTAAATGAGATGTTTAATTAACAAGGAAGGTAGACCTTAAGTTAAAAAAAACTGGTTGAGATGAAATTAAATTCAAATTCATAATTCAAATTGAAATTAAATGATGTAATTCATTCCAGATTTGCAGCATCTATCCTCTTGTACAGTGCTTACATTTTAACACAGGATTACAGATGGTGCACCTGTTAATTTAAAATTCTGGTTTAATTTAAAAAATCACACTGCTCTTTCAGTGCAGATTGGATTTTGTTACTGCCACATTTATCCCATTTTGAATTAGGTCAGAAATAAAAATGCGCAATTTCTTGTTACTTTGTGAAGGCACCATGAATTCCTCACATAACAAAACAGATGCATTAAAGTTGTAAATTATTAACCTAATACAGAAAAAAATGTATTAATGTTTTGTGTCATAAACTTTTAGTCCACATTAGGGGATGCTTTCAGTTTAAATAGCCTCTGTACATTAGTTGGTTAAATTGCCTTAACGGTCCTATAAACTCAGTTGTTAATTAGTTCAAGTTTTGTTTGAGCAAAATTAAAACTTAATATAGACAGTCTGCATTTTCAAAAAGTTATGATTTTATTCTCCATGATAATAGAGCATTTGGAATTAAAAATTGTAGTCAAAACCTTTGAAAAACTATTTTAAGTTGATGCAAGTTTTTAGACCGAAACCTCACCAATCTATGACTTTGCTTCTTGACCTGTGTCCAGCCTTTCATGTTGGACATATCAAATATGACTGTCTCCAAATGTCTTTTTTTTCTCTATATTTTCCAGGAAGTGAAAGTAGATTTTGAAGCACATTCTCTCTCAGAAAATGATTTCAATGGGATAAAGAAACTGCTTCAGCAGGTACAAAAGTAAATAAAACCTTGTGAGTGAGAAAGGATACATGAAGTATGAAGCTTGGTAGAGCATCTTAACAACTACAGTAAACGGAGAAAGAATTTGTGTACCACAGTATTTTATTCTGCCATTAATATTTATGATCTGTACCACGAGACTAGCAGTGAAAGTCCAACCCATTAGTTGCATTAGTTATTTTTTATCACTTTTAAAAGTAAAGTACATTTTATGTCTGTTGTAGATTGTAAGAAATCTTGGTGGAAGAGAAAGACAAAAGCCTCTTATTGCTAATGGCATCTTTAGCCACTGTTAATCTTTTTTTTAATTTTTTTAATTTTATTGCAATCCATACAAATCAATCAAGTTTTTACAAAAAGAAAAATTGAGTTAAGGACAGATCGATCCCCACCCCTGAGAGAGAGAGAGCAAGCCAAACGGTGTGAAATTTAAGGCTTGTAAACATACCTGAATTAATAAATTCTCTGTGCTTTATGAGCTTATTTTAAAATCTTACTGATTAGATCAATTAATCTTTTTTTCTGATGTACTGATTATCAGAACACTGAAGCTGTTTAATCGTTGTAGTGTTTAAAATTATTTTTTAGCAAACTGTAAATGTTTTTCCAATCTACTAAAAATATCCTTCCTTACAGAATGCTACAGCTTAGGTACACTATACAGTATATGATTTGATTATCATTATGTAGAATAAGTTTGGTTTGACAAGAAGTCATCTGGCTATGTTTAATGCTGGCCCTCATTTTCAGTGTCACGATGACCCATGTTGGGGGGGAACAAAAAAAAACATTTTTAAAAAAAGTTTTAATTTCATGCTTTTACTTGTCTCCTTACTGACATTATACCAGACCTTCACCCTTTGGTTTGACAATGTGAATGTCTTCAGTTTACTTATCATTAGAATGGTCCTTTCATGGATTTTTATTTGTCTTGTCCCTCCCGTTAGATAAGTTTGATAAGAGTAACATTGTACGAACCTACTTCCAGACAACATAGCTTTTCGGTCAATAAGGTTGACATTTCTGCTGTTTGCAAACAATGTTGTCTAATCTGTCTCATCAGACTGCATCTCCAGTGTGCACTGGAATGGTTTGCAGCAGAGTATGATGTTGTGCCATGGCCCTCTCATTCCTTACAGATAAGGAGTGAGCAGCTGCCCCAGGTGGTGGAAGTCAGATACCTCGGGATCTTGTTCATTAGTTATGATAATCATGACATTGACCAGTGAATCAGTGCAGTGGCATTCGTTTTTCTGATATTGTAGCAGACTGTGATGATGAAGAGAGAGTCTTTGGATAAAGCGTTTAATTTGCCTGTTAGTTTACATCCTCACCTATGGTCATCAGCTAATGAATGAGCTTGTGAGGCCAGCTCATGCACAGTGGTGCTGGGCTCACTGTCCGTGACGTGCTTAGCAATATATAGGAACCTTGGAGTAGAATTGTTCCTACTCCAGATGGAGTGGTGCTTTGGACATGTAGTTTGGATTCAGTCCATGCACCTCCCACATGAAGAGTTATTAGGTATGTCCTAATGGGAGAAGACCCAGAAGCAGATCTACTGCTGATATACTGATGAGATTATGTATCTCAGCCTACTTGTGAGCATCTGGAAATGTACTAGGGTGATTTTTAAAAAGAAAAAAAAAAACCTGTTACAGACAGGGTGGCCATTATATCCCAAGCAGAGTGAAAATGACAAAAAGGCTTCATTTCACAGTTTAACTCATTTTGTATCTTTCTTTCCTTAGGTATTTTTAAAAGCCAATATTAATACTTCAGAGCTGACTGATATTCTCATACAGCAGAATCATATTGGAAGTGTAATCAGGGTAATTATTTTTTCATATGCATGCAATTCTTTAATGGAATAGTTGCAGTTTTATTTCTTAGGATAAAGCACATACAGCATAACAATATATATATTTTCAAAGGCTACAAACATGTATAATTAAAAGTAGAAAGAAACCTAACTATAAATCTTTTGCAATTCCTGATTCTTGAATGTAACTTAAGAATGAAAACGCCTTGTTGTGTTCTGTTTATGTTCTGTGTTTGTGAGTTTTTTTTTCTATTTAGTGTATATATAGAAAGGTTTTTGTTTGCTTGTGCATTTTTTGTGGCAAACAGCATGCTAGCATGGAGGGGCAAGTTTATACAACTAGCTAAGGGTTCAAAGTTTTCTATTGGAGCATCCTATGCTTTAGAAGATGTTTGCCAAAATCAGAAGTGCAAATTGAAAAACATTTTGGCCTGGTGAAGTCAATATCCTACTGTTACTTTCAGAACATATTATGAGACATAAACAATACAAGTTTAAAAGTGAAGAAAAGAACATTCTCAAACATACATAATCCAATTCAGGGTCATAGGGAAGAGTATACATTGAATGTGTTGCAGTTCCATGTTAGAACATAATCTCAGCCATATATACTCCCATAATAAAAAAGGAGTCTCCAATCAAACTAATCCGCCCATCTTAGAAATGTGAAAGGGAAAGGTTATGCAGACGTGTGGGGTATTTGCGATCTCCATACAAACAGTGATTGGGTGTGGGATTCAAACCCAAGTCATTTGATCTGTGCTAACTTATAAAAGGACATGTCGTACTTGAGCTGTTTTTTTTTTTTTGTTTTTTTTTTCTTTTTTAAACTATAAGCAGTAGAGGACAGATTATAGGAAGTTACCCTTTGAATGTAATATGTTATTCTAACACAGTGATTCTTAAATATTTTTAGTTATTCTATTGCTAAATCTATATTGCTTCATATAAATGATCTCTGCATGACAAAATGAGTTTTTCATAGATACTATATGATGCAAATAAATTGCCATCATATGCTACTACATTGCTGCTGTAATTTTATGCAAAGAAATTAAAACAATTGTATAGCTTTATGATTAGGAATTCTTGTTACCCTTGAATGTAGAGAAAAGCCAAGCAAAATGACACCTTTTATTGGCTAACTAAAAAGATTACAATATCCTGAAATGTACTTGTTACCCTTGATGAAGATAAGCAGAAATATAAATAGCACTGACTATAAGCCATAATTTGTAGCTGGTTGTTTACTTATTTTTAGGGCGGGCTGGCACACAGATAATGACTGAATACTGGATTTAGTCCTAGGCTACTCGTTCTATGTGGCAACAGAACTAATCACTGCTCCACATCCTGGCCCTACTTAAAAAAATTTCTTTTGAAATAATTGTATTAGAATAAAAGCCTGTATTTTCACATTTCCAGGGCATTAAATATAATTTATCTTGGCTTTTTGTTTTGTATGGCTTTATTGGTCATCTTTATCAATGGTTCCAGTCATTTTGAGGCCACTGTAGATTTTGGAATATGCTCAAGTTAAAGTTCATTTCTTTTAATGCTTGTTTTATCAACTTTTGTAGCAAGCAGAAGTTCCTGAAGACAGTGATGATGAGGATGCAGATGAAGTTTATGGATTCATCAGCCTTTTAAATCTAACAGAAAGAAAAGTGAGTAAATAAAAGTTAACATTTTAATTTTCATTTTTGTATAATGTTGATTAGTGTCAAATACAAAGACCAGAAAAGCCGCTGGATACTCTCCCACCTATACCCATCTTTAACTTGCATGTAATAACCAACATCCACCTGCATATATCCTGAAATAAAAAAAAAATGCTTAGAAAGAAAAGCAGAAAGGAGTTTCAAAATGAGACAGACTAAAAAGAAAAACAAACACTCATGCACGCCAAAAGAAAATAAATATGTTCTAGCTTTTTCCCACAATTAAACAAGAAAATGAGGCCACATATGGCCAAGGCTGAATTATCACAACGCAGTGATATTAATTTACCAGGTCAGGCAGTTTACACTTTGAATGTCGGAATAGAAGGTAATAATCAGGTAAAAGTACTTCAGGGGCAAAAACAGTGCTGTCAGGGTTGAGTATGGAGGATAAAAGATACCAAAGTACAATCCAGAAAAATAAAATTCAGTGAACTTTGAAAAATACATCTGTGATGGTTCTGATAAGGGAAACATGTAATATTAGGAACATCTTTTTCTTATATGAAAGTAAAATATAGCCTTTTAGTAAATTAGATTGGTTTTGATAAAAACTTTTACTCCCATGGGGATATTCAGAAATTACAAGCAAATGTACTGTAGACACAGGAAAGTGTCTTCAACAGATACAGAAGTGACACATGAAAAAAACCAAAAAACTGAAATAAGGGTCGTCATCATCATCACATTTGCTTACTTATCTGTAACTATTGCTCTAGAAATGTTTTAGGCATATGCCTTAACTAGCTGTATAAAAGAAAACAATCATTCAACATATTATGTAGGGACAGAAAAACTACAATAAAATGATTATCATGATACAGTTGTTTTGATCTGATAATATTAAGTTGCAGTTTATTAGACACTTTTTTCTTTGATGTTAAAAGTTGAAATACTGTCAAAACAGGCATAATGTGTCAGTTATAGTACACCTAATAACAAAACCTTGAGTTATAATATCTAGTGTAATCTATACTAATAAAAGGTAAAGCCCTCACTCACTCACTGACTCATCACTAATTCTCCAACTTCCCGTGTAGGTAGAAGGCTGAAATTTGGCAGGCTCATTCCTTACAGCTTACTTACAAAAGTTGGGCAGGTTTCATTTCGAAATTCTACGCCTAATGGTCATAACTGGAAGGTATTTTTCTCCATTAACTATAATGGAGTTGAGCTGGAATGACGTGGGGGCGGAGTTTCGTGTGACATCATAACGCCTCCCACGTAATCACGTGAACTGACTGTCAACGCAGTACGTAGAAAACCAGGAAGACCGCCAAAAAGCGCTTAAGAAAACATGCATTATATAATTGAGAAGGCAGCGAAACAATAAGAAGCGAGCGAGTGACATATACTACCATATTCATGAGTGCTGCTACCTCGGAAAGAAAGCAAGGTGTAAACCTAAACTTTAAATTAAGTTCATAGACAGGCTACGCTGGCGTTTCACATGCCCACAGTTAATGCGGGATACAAGTTTAATGAGAGGACGCAGGATATAAACGAGAGTTTTGATCACTTTGTAACTAAGTTAAAATTGTATGTGAAGGGGTGTGCTTATGCAAATTCGAGACTGTGTTTGTGGGGATTGACAGTTAAGGCGGTGGGGAGTCACGTCATCATCTCCCCTCCCATTCATCTCATTCCGCTCTGAGCTGAGCTCTGCGGCTAACGCCGTCTTCCGAAGCAACTTCGTCACACTGCCACCAAATACTCACAGAAAAATCCACAAGTTAATACACATGCTGTCTCTAGAGTTTCTGCACACTGAATCCTCCAGGCACTACTTACAAAAGGTTACATTGACAATCGTGTTACGTTATTTTTAAAATCTTTCCTTTTCTTAGCACAAGCACAGCTGAGAAGCTTCGATGCATGTGCTCCATAACGCGTTAAAAATAATGCATTTAATCACACTTTGCATTACAAGCAAAGGGGAGCTTTTGTCAATGCATGATTTCCTGGTACACCGATTACATTGATCAGCGCATCCCGATTCATTTTACCCTCGCACCACCTTAGTTTGAGAAGAAGTATGAAAAATATGAGGTTAACACAGAAAAACAGATCACCAATTCAAGCTTTATGAATAATCGATTCGCCATCAATAATTGTTTTGGTAAAGCCATCCTCCTTCCATTTTATAATTTTTCCGCCATTAGCCATGATTAAATGAACGGTAAATAAAGTAAGAGCAAAGCGAGGGTGACTTATTTAGGCAGGCATATATATGACAGCAACACTCATGACAATGTCAATCATGTTACGTTATTATTAAAATGTTTCCTTTTCTTTTTCATTACTTCTTTAACACACTACTTCTCCGCTGCAAGGCGCGGGTATTTTGATATATATATATATATCTCATATAATATATGAATGACCTCCAAAGAGCGCTGAGACTTTTGATATCATGAACGTGTCTGCAAAAACTGTGGTCTCCTGCCCTGCAAAATCGAGCAGCCAGCGCGTGCATAGCTGTGCCGGCCTTTGAGACGCTGACTGCGCTTCTGCCTTAAGTCAAAGTGAGCACTTTTAATTTTTTTCATCCTCCCCCTGCGCTATAGCCCAGACAAGTGCAAACACGGGACCCCTTTTCTACACCACGGCAAAATAATATTAAGGCGATTCACACTTTCTTTGCACGATATCACGATTATGAGGTCCTCACCTCGGATTATGAAGACACGCACAGGAGTGGAGGACTGACAGTGCCATCACAGCCGATTAATGGCGGGGACGTCTCACCAGTCTACACAAGACCCACGCGACTGTCCCCAAAAGACGATCATAACGTCAGCGAACACATCTCTCTATACTATATAAAAGAAAAAGGCAACTTTCCTTTCTTTACAGCTTTTTTCCTTTTATCCCAAACCAAAGCCTTTCTCTCTTAACACTGCAGAGGACACAAAACTAATTTTCTTTAAATGCCGGTAAGGCACATTACCAGAAGCACAAATTTGAACGTTCACATAGAAAATGTAATTTCTATACCACAGCCGTCGTGTACCGCCTTTCAAAAGGGATCTACTACCGAGAGATGATCCATATACATTTTAGCTGCTGTTAGTTACTTACCTGTTGTGTTACACAGTCTTTAAAATGTAGTTTACCCGAAACCACTCCAGTAGTGCTCAATGTACCTGTACTTCTTAAAACGTTAATGTTTTACTGTTTAATAACTTATAGACTATTTTATTATTTTTCCCTTGCACTCAGTGACCAAAGCTATACACACACATATAGACACATACAAACATACACACAAGTATATGTATGTGTGTATATATATATATATATATATATATATATATATATATATATATATACACACACACAGATACCTATGTGTATATGTAGATATGTATATAGATATGTAGATATGAAGATATGTATGTGTGTGTGTGTGTGTATGTATATATATATATATATATATATATATATATATATATATATATATATATAGTGGAGGAAATAATTATTTGACCCCTCACTGATTTTGTAAGTTTGTCCAATGACAAAGAAATGAAAAGTCTCAGAACAGTATCATTTCAATGGTAGGTTTATTTCAACAGTGGCAGATTGCACATCAAAAGGAAAATCGTAAAAATAACTTTAAATAAAAGATAGAAATTGATTTGCATTTCATTGAGGGAAATAAGTTTTTGAACCCTCTAACAAAAAAAAGACTTAATAATTAAGACTTAATTAAGAGTTCTGGCTCCCACAGAGTGGTTAGACACTTCTACTCAGTCACCCTCATTAAGGACACCTGTCTTAACTAGTCACCTGTATAAAAGACACCTGTCCACAGAATCAATCAATCAAGCAGACTCCACACTCTACAACATGGGAAAGACCAAAGAGATGTCCAAGGATGTCAGAGACAAAATTGTAGACCTGCACAAGGCTGGAATGGGCTACAAAACCATTAGCAAGAAGCTGGGAGAGAAGGTGACAACTGTTGGTGCGATTGTTCGAAAATGGAAGGAGCACAAAATGACCATCAATCGACCTTGCTCTCGGGCTCCACGCAAGATCTCACCTCATGGGGTGTCAATGGTTCTGAGAAAGGTGAAAAAGAATCCTAGAACTACACGGGAGGAGTTAGTTAATGACCTCAAATTAGCAGGGACCACAGTCACCAAGAAAACCATTGGAAACACATTACACCGCAATGGATTAAAATCCTGCAGGGCTGCAAGGTCCCCTGCTCAAGAAGGCACATGTGCAGGCCCGTCTGAAGTTTGCCAATGAACACCTGAATGATTCAGAGAGTGACTGGGAGAAGGTGCTGTGGTCTGATGAGACCAAAATAGAGCTCTTTGGCATTAACTCAACTCGCTGTGTTTGGAGGAAGAAAAATGCTGCCTATGACCCCCAAAACACCGTCCCCACCGTCAAGCAAGGGGGTGGAAACATTTTGCTTTGGGGGTGTTTTTCTGCTAAGGGCACAGGACAACTTAATCGCATTAACGGGAAAATGGACGGAGCCATGTACCGTGAAATCCTGAGCGACAATCTCCTTCCCTCTGCCAGGAAACTGAAAATGGGTCGTGGATGGGTGTTCCAGCACGACAATGACCCAAAACATACAGCAAAGGCAACAAAGGAGTGGCTCAAGAAGAAGCACATTAAGGTCATGGAGTGGCCTAGTCAGTCTCCGGACCTTAATCCAATAGAAAACCTATGGAGGGAGCTCAAGCTCAGAGTAGCACAGAGACAGCCTCGAAACCTTAGGGATTTAGAGATGATCTGCAAAGAGGAGTGGACCAACATTCCTCCTAAAATGTGCGCAAACTTGGTCATCAATTACAAGAAATGTTTGACCTCTGTGCTTGCAAACAAGGGTTTTTCCACTAAGTATTAAGTCTTTTTTTGTTAGAGGGTTCAAAAACTTATTTCCCTCAATGAAATGCAAATCAATTTCTATCTTTTATTTAAAGTTATTTTTTCGATTTTCCTTTTGATGTGCAATCTGCCACTGTTGAAATAAACCTACCATTGAAATGATACTGTTCTGAGACTTTTCATTTCTTTGTCATTGGACAAACTTACAAAATCAGTGAGGGGTCAAATAATTATTTCCTCCACTGTATGTATGTATATATATGAGTGTGAGAAAACAGTAAAAAGGAGGCGTGTCAGACGTCGTGGTACATTTTCTGATGCAGCTAGACGAAAAAAACTTTGTGACGCTGCCGCCAAATACACAAAACAATTACTTTGACAATCATGTTACATTATTTTTAAAATGTTTTCTTTTCTTTTTCATAACTTCTTTAACACATGACATCGCTGCGCGCTGGTATTTTGCTATATATATATATATATCACAGCGACACTCATAACAGTGACAAAACAATTACATTGACAATCATGTTATGTTATTTTCAAAATTTTTCCTTTTCTTTTTCGTACCTTCTTTAACACACTACTTCTCCGCTGAGAAGCGCGGGTATTCTGCTAGTTCTTTATAATAGTTAAAATGTATTCCAAATATTGTCAAGTAGTGCTAGGAATACTCAGATATGTCATATTAGGGGTGGGTGGTATGACCAAAATTCTGTATCACGGTATTCTTCTAAATTATCCTGGTTTCACGGTATTCAACAGTATTTTTTTCCCATGCATGAGTGGATGTTAACCACATTTTCCACTGCATTTACTGCAGTAGACTGCCTAAGAATAACCTATTCCACTGTCATGAGCATTGTACATTGTACAAAAAAAAACATTTTAATGTGCACACAAGTATTAATACAGGTTTGCATGGTACCATAAAGTGATAAGTTTTCAAGGGGGTGGCACTAAGGAAGAGAAAGAATCATATTGCATGACCGATGCAGTCAAAATATAGAACCTTTTTATTGAACAAAATTTGCAAAAACTATAATTTTGACAACATATTTTCAACCATCCAAAGAGGCATTTAGACTTGGTAAAATATCCAGAGGTGCTTGTCAAAAGTTGTATTGCACTGAGCACGTCTTAGAAAAGGAATAAATAGTAAATATTTTTTGTAAACCAACTACACTTTCTGTTAATGTTAACAGTCTCTGCCCACTGACATGTTAAAGTGACTTTTTAAACAATTTTACCATCATTAAACTGCATAATATTTAAATAAATAACAATAAAATAAATAGTATTATTACTGATAGTTGCACTGTTACTTCAAGACCAGGTGCATTACACAGTATTCACCAAATTAAAATAAAATAAAACAAGTGCAACTTGGTGATGACATCTTTACCAACTGAACCATCATGTAGGCAAACTGCATTAATATGGACCTTGCTTTAAGCTAAGCTATATACATCTATACTAATAAAAGGCAAAGCCCTCACTGACTCACTCATCACTAATTCTCCAACTTTCCGTGTAGGTAGAAGGCCGAAATTTGTCAGGCTAATTCCTTACAGCTTACTTACAAAAGTTAAGCAGGTTTCATTTCGAAATTCTACGCGTAACGGTCGACAACGTCCGCCATGTTAAACTTTAGTTATGGCCCTACGAAATTTGGTAGGCGGTTTCCCTGCGCTAACTGAAACCAATGTATGTACGTATTTCGGTGGTATGATGCCACTGTCGGCCGCCATATTGAACTTTCCAATGATCTTTGTTACTTATGGGCCCCTATTCAAGAAATTTGGTACGCGGGTTCCCAACGCTAACTGAATCCTACTTGCGTACATATATACGTCCATAGCCTGCAGCTCGGTCGCCGTGTGAGGCGGCATTGGCACTCCTGATCATAATCTAATTTTGAAGGTTGGGGCACCAATAATGTTACTGAGAAACTTTCAGCCACCAAAACTATGTAACGGCACGAGACTTCAGGTCACATGTCTGCAAAAGAACCTAATTGAGGCAATTATTTTTACTGGCGCTGGCTCAGGGGAGAGAGTTTTTTTCCTCGCATCCCCGTTATACCCTCTGATCTCCCATTTCAATTCAAACGCCTCCAATTTCCAGTAAGGCTCTGCTTCGCAATGACAATTAATAAGTCTCAGGGACAGACCCTACAAAAGGTTGGCATTGATTTGAGGTGAGATTGCTTTTCACATGGCCAACTGTACGTTCCATACTCGTAAGCTCAGCACACTTGGTCATATTACAACCGGAGGGCCAAACTGACAACGTGGTATACAAAGAGATCCTTAACAAATAATTATTGGTATATTTTCCCTCAGTTTAAAAAGGTTTACTTTTCTTCTTAATAAAAATTTTAAGGTAGTACTTCGCCACTGCGAAGCGTGGGTATTTTGCTAGTAAATAATAAAACTGCAACTTGCATTTATAATGCTATTTGTGGTATAGCCCTACGGAATCGTATTAGGGCCACAGGGAAGAAAAAAAACAAACTGTATGTCGAGAGTAAAGTCGACATTTCCACTTTAATTATAAAATGAACTATGAGAATAAAGTAGAATGATGTAAACTAAACTTCATCCTAAAATCAATGTTTAATTTACTAGATTTTCTCAAACCCTGTCATAAGTTAATGCAGCACATTAAATGCTTTGTGTTAAGTGTTCCCCGACCCAATTGTTAATCACTACGCTTCTTAAACTGACTTCCACCGCACAGAATCCATTCACTTCATGTTATTCCTGCTCTCTAAAAAATTTAGAATGCTAAGATAAATACTTGATATCATTTTCATAATGAAATGCATTAAAGCAGGTATTAAACATGCACGGCAGTGAGGCGGTAGTGCTGCTCCCTCGCAGCAAGGGGTCCCCAGGTGTATGTTCAGTGTAGAGAACTTTATGGCAGGTGTGACGAGGCTCCAAAAAACTGGATGTATGAATGGGTATCGCACAGGTTTAACTTAAATATTGTGTAAATGTTGGGTTTGTGATATGGTGGTTGGAGACACGAACACAGAATTCAATGGATGTTTTTCTGATTGGGCTTTCTTTATTGCATGCGTGCTGTCTGTCATACGTACCAAAACCCCAGTTCCTATCCTTCCTTTTTCTTTCTCCACATAACCAATCACCACATGATAAACGTCTTTTTGAAATTAAAACTAGTTATAAACTTAGCCCACGGAGTGTTCAGAACTTTAAAAATGTCTTTGTTATACATGTTTAATTATGTCACCCATTCAGGGTTGCGTCCATCCCAGCAAGCATTGTGTGCGAGGCAGGAGCAAATCCTGAACGAGTCGCCAGCACATCGCAGGGTGAATACGAGCAAAACATACACTAGCTTTCTAAATGTTCAGAGAACAGGAATATCATGAAGTGAATGTATTCTGTGTGGCGATCACTGCCTGCGCCTCCTCAGTACAAGAGAGTCCATTTAAGAAGCACATACTGATTTAACATGGCTCCGGGAACACTTAACACAAAGCATTTAATGTGCTATATAACTTATGACGGGGTTTGAGAAAATCTAGTAAATTAAATATTTATTTTACGATGATTTAGTTTATGATGTTCTACTTTAATGACAAATTACGAGAATAAAGTCAACATGTCGACTTTAATCTTGACAAACGGTGAAAATAAAGTAGAAATGTCGACTTTATTGTCGTCATAAACGTCGAGATTAAAGTCGAAATGTCGAGAATAAAGTCAACATGTCGTCGCACTATTACACAGTACCCATTTCCATTACACCGTATTGAAAACAAATAAAACAAGTACAACTTGGCTTGCAGTATTATCCAGTAGTATAGAAGCAGTATTTACACATTTGAACATAATGATCCACATCCGACCTTTTAAAACCAAAGTATCTCCAGGCAACGTCGTGACTTTTTTTTTTTGGCAAAAATTCTTCTGTGTCATCATGTTCAACTTTATCGTCAGCTTCAGTTTCGGAATGTTCTCTGTCCATTTTCACCACGCAATACCTACACTACCACTACCTATTTAGCGGTGTAGCAGTGAAAAAGGTCCCCACTTGAACAGTTTCCCACTGCACCACATTTCGAACGCCGTTTAGGCAATTTAAACCAGTGTTGCGGTATTTAAAAAATCCATATCATAACAAAAGTAAAAAACGGTTTTCAGTATGAACCGGTATACCTCCCAGCACTACATCATATAACACACATCAGTGCACTGTTTCTACCTGTTTCTTTTGATTATGAGTTCTTAAAATTGTAGTAGAGTTGTTTGCCACTAATTGAAATTAACATGCTTAATATTTAAAATATATTGCTGGAATATATACACAGATTGGTGGGCTACATATCTATCGTGGTAATTGTCATTACAGTATTCATGTATCACAATAGATAATTTATTAAACTTTTGGACATAAGTAAAATGTGTTAAAATATTTGGTTTTAAAAGAAGATAGAGTTTTTTTTTTTTTAATCTTTGGTTTTATTTTTGTTTGTGGCACTCTGTTGGAGCTCAGGACAAACAAACTGTGATATGAGACTGGAGCACAAAAAAAAATGTACATGGCCCTCATTAACAGTTAAGCTGAATTTGCCAACTTGAGTTCTTCTACACAAAGTTCTTGTAATTCTATGTGTGTGACATGAAACAAGAAATTCATAGATCTGTTACTTATCTCGGTTTGTGTACAAGGAGAACTTGGCACAAGTCCATGAAGTGCTCCTGTCAGCTGGAGTTTGTGCCACATTTCTTAATTGTCATGTAAGAATCCTTGCCAATTGCATGTTTAATATTAAGCTCTTTCTTAACACTGCAAAATTCAAAGTAAACCCAAACCCTTTACTTAAATCTGAACATGAAGATTTGTATTGGAATCTCTGCAGCAGTGCTAGTGGTAGTTAATGTGAAATTTATTGGGACATATAAAAACAAGGTGTTTTCTTATGCAAATACTAATATCATGCATTTTTTTTATAAATTTCAATATAGGTTACAAATAATCCTGATAGTACTACTTGGTTATATTGTAGTGCTGTGCTTTTTTTTGGCTATTTCTAATATCAAAATGACAAACAATTCACAAAACAAGGGACTTAAAACACTGCTGCCTCACAGCTCCAGATTGAATACTGGGCTGGTCACGGTCTGCTTGATTGTGCATGTTCTCCCTGCTTTTATCCTTTGTGCTCTGTGTTTTTACCTCACATCTTAAAGAAGTGCTTGGTGGGTTGATTAGTGACTAAAGTTTACTCCATGTAAGTGAGAGTGGGTGTTCTGCAGTGGAATGGTGCCTTATGGTGTTAATTTCTGCCTTGCCTCCAGTGCTTTTGGAAGTTTTTCACAAGCCTGAAGTGGAATAAGTGAGCTCAGAAAAAAATGTTTATTCTTACTTGTGCTGATGGGTTTCTCTTATGGGTTCAAATGTATTTAATAAATATCAACCAGTGTTTGTCTAAGAGCAATTTTTCAAGCTGATAATTTACACCAGAATTTATCATAACCATTTCTAATCAAGATATCAGAGAATTTTAAATAGACAGAACTTTATTTGCCCCCAGGAGAAAATGTGGCTTTTTTATATAAGCGCTTTAAATAAATATGTAAATATATGCATAAATCACATCATTCAGATACATTCTTATGTAAAAATATTTTATAAAAATGTGTTTCCAAGACACATCCTTGTAAATTTTTTATAATGTAATGCTGAAACACAATATTTAGAAACAGTAAAGTGCACCTGTCCATTTTAAAAATCGACTGACCCAGACAAAAATTGCAGGTGATAGAGCCTGTCCCAACAGCCTCAAGGGTAAGGCTAGAAACAACTCCAGATGGGGCACTAGTTTTTAGCACCCACACTCATTTGTATAAAGTCAGTATGAAGTGTTTAATGTGTTTGGGATGAGTGGGGAACCAACAAGGAATTTATTGAGGCTTATACATTATCATCAAGGAAAATCTTAATTGTTAGAAAAAAAAGCAAAAATACCTGTTATTCCATTCATTTATAATTAAACTTCATTTTGCATATGGAAATTCAGAATCCACCTGAAGTAATACATTATGACGAAGTTTGCATTTCAGCAATAAAGGTAGACAGTGGCTCTGCTAACGATATGGATAGGACATCTTGACTATACTAAAGCATTAGGACAGATTTTTGAAGTGAAACACAGATTAAGTATTTATAGTTCAGTAAGTAACTGGGGGACTTTTTTTAAATCTTCATTTTGACTAGCAGCTTCAATGTTGTCTTGTCTATAAGTGTGTGGCTGTCAGGCTTGGTTTTGAACTAAAGAGCAAACTTGAATTTAGATCACCCAGTTTCATAAAGAACAATCAAAGAAGACTACTGTTTTCAAATTATCTCCCATGTGTTTTTTTTTTCCCTTGGTAGAACATGTTAAATGGTTGACAATTTTAATTGACTTAAAGAAGCTTTTACATACAAGTATATACGTGTGCACATTTCTTGTTTGAAACTAAGAAGGTTTTTTCATCTTTCTATGTAATTATGATTTGAATGTGCTGACATACACTGCTGCCCCACATTTTGGATGGGTGTAACAATCCTCTCTACATACTGGAGTGACAAAAAACAGTGCATATTTTGATTCATCTAATAGCTTTCATCTCAAGAGTAAGGGTGTTTATGGGCTGTAGGCAGTGCTAATTATGACATTTACTCCAGCAGTTCAAGCCTTGAACCCAAGTCCGGGTGTGGCAGGGGCCAGTGTTTTAAAGCAATCTTTTACGCTGGAGCTAGTGTAGATTTTTACAGTCCAAAAAACTTTAACATACTAACTTTCATTACCATACTTGTACCAGCATTATATACAAATCTGCATTATGGAGGGGCTTCACCATGCCAGTGAAACTGAAGATGATTATCTATGATAATGTACAACAATTCAATACTCTCTTTATTACCTTTTCAAGAAAATAATGCAACCCTTGAGCAGCTTACTTACCTCAGCCAATTCGTTAAACTAATTTACTGACTCTAGAAATTAGAACAAAATAAGCCTAAGTATTTATTTTATAAAATTTACAAACCTGTAATTGCAGACTTATCTGTGAAGAGCCAGATGGCTGCTGGATTTGCTCATAGTTAAGTTTGGATAACCGTTGATTTAATGGATGGCATCTTCCATATATTTTAATGTTGCTTGCAGTAGTGGTGCAGTCAGGGTATGCGTACTGCTGTTTAGCAGAGATGGAAGCTCCAAGACTCTGTAAATGTAAACTCCCTTTGCAAATACTTTGATTATAATCTTTGTCTAGTAGCTTTATCTGTTCATACTACAAATACCAGGCCCTTTTGTAATAAAAAAAATGGCTATGAGTTGTTACTGTAGAAACATATGACAGAAAAAATATTTTTCACATAAAACCAAGTAACAAAACAGTTACCCTTTTCATATGATTACATCTGCTTTTGAGATTAAAATGATCATGTATGTAATATAATATGAAAAAATGTTTAGCATAGAAATTGTGTTTTTTGATATGTAACATTAGTTTGCCTTCATTTTAGGGCACCCAGTGTGTTGAACAGATAAAGGAAGCCTTGTTAAGTCAATGTGAGAAGAACTGTAAGGAAAACATTTATGAGCAGCTGAATAGGATCTTGAGTGACACCTCCAAGCCCGTGGGCCTTTTATTGAGCGAGAGGTTCATAAATGTCCCACCACAGATTGCTTTACCTATGCATAAGCAACTTCAGTAAGTACTTATTTGTTAATATGATTATGGTTTTAAGAAGTGGTCAATAAAAGCTTTGGGATAAATCCAACAGAATTTAAAACGAATAAAAAATCTGCCATAATTAAATTTAACACACTTGAGTATACTGTAGCCTTGTACAGTAACTACTATAGATGCAGACAACCTAGTGTGGTGCAAATCATCCTTGATAAGTAAGAGTGTCTCTGCTTTCTTTCAACTCAGCCTATTTCATTTTTTATTTATTAAATGAGAAGCAGAACTAAATATTCTTTCACCATCTGTGTTGGTACAAAGTGCTGACTAGTACTGACTCACCAACTTTATCAGTGCATGGTGACAACTTTGATTTGTTCCCTGGTAAACAAGGGGCTCCTCATGTCTAGAATATTGGGCTCTGTTAGGTAGCCAACAACTCCCTGAGTTGACACACTTGCCTTCCGTGATGCGGGACTGTTTTTTTGAACAATGTCATTGAACATGTCAGACAGAGAATTTGCATTTAAAAATGAAAATCTAGCAGTCAAACTATCACATACTACATGCATGTATTTCTTGGATACCCACATAATGAGGAAGGAAAGCAGACAATCTGTTCAGTCCTACAACAGCAGTTCAATAAATTGTTATCTTATTAAATGTCTGATATGCAACATCAGTGGTTACAGTAGATCCTTTTGAACAGTTTGAGAACTATTACTTACAATGGAAGGGCGTATTATTGTCAAATAAAATTTACACTCAATTGGGTTAGTAAAGCTTAGGTTTAGTTTTTTGTTTCATAAAGCCCAAACAAATAGCCTCCTCTTAACAGAAGAATTAAGGTAACTTCTGAAAGCTTTACTTCTGCTTATTTCAGTGTCTTTTTTTTTTTTTTTTTTGACAGCTATCTGAAAAAAAATATTTTTTGACATAATCTGTGCTGCTCTCTAACACATTTTTCAATTTCATTGTTTAACAGTTGAATTTAAATACAGGCTTTCCCTTCTATAACCCCCTTAAACACAAATACCTATCACATATTTAACATTTAATGTTGTGTAGATGCAATATTATGCATTCAGTCTTTTTTTTTTTTTTTAAGTACAGTTGCGTATTTTTAAAATGTTGAAAATTTTTTGTTTGTAATGTAACTACACTTTATTGCATATTTTGGAAATGTAATGTGTCATTGAAGTCTTGCTTCTAACTACCAGAAAATGTCATTTTTGCAGTTTGTTTAGAACCATTGGTAGTCGTAATACAAATGTCAGACATTATATTTGTACCATTATTTTTTTCCTACACAGAGAAGAAATCACAGAGGCCCAGCGAACCAATAAGCCTAGTGGCAAATGTCACTATTATCTTCTAATTAGCAGAACATTTAAAGAAGCTAAACGAGTGAAAGAGTCAAGGTCAGGCGGAACACAAGCAAAAGAACAACTGATGTTTGCTAATGCAGAAGAAGAATTTTTTCATGAGGTAACAATGATTTGCATTTTGTGCATAAATGCCATTTGTAAACAAGGATTGTAGTTTTGATTTGTGTCTGAATTTAGTTAATTTTTTTACAACATTTTTAAAACATTCATAATGATACCTTTTCGATATCAGAATGAAGTTAAATCAGTCCTTTAATTGCACATTCCCCATTGTTTATAGGCAATTCATTATTTCTGCTTTAGTTTTAATTCATCCTTTTAGGTGCTACTTATTAAAATTTATTATTGTTTTGCAGGTTGCTGCCCTTGCATTTAACTATTCAGTCCAAGAAGAAAGCGATTCTTTCCTTGGTGGTCGCTGGTCTTTTGATGATGTTCCAATGAAGCCTTTCCGTACAGTCATATTAATCCCAGCAGACAAAATTCCACAGATTATGGACAAATTAAAAGAGTACTTATCAATATAAGCCAGCTGTCCAAATTCAAAATAAGAGGTAATTCTGTCACTTGTAATCACTCAAAGATGCTTTGGGGATACATCTGGATGAAAATAAACAGTAAAATTACATAATTTAGAAGTCTGAAAGTTTGGCACAAAACCTGTTTTAATTTTAGGAATATATTGCACCCAGAAATTTTACACTTGGGTAAATTGTGCTTTTTTGAATCCATAATTATGTATACCATCCAAATCAAACATGCTGTACATAAGATATGTTATAAAACAATTCTTAAATAAAAACACTTGCAAAATGCATATGTACATCTTCAGTGATTAACAATAAAAAAAAGCCCTGTCTGTTTTTATATATATATATATATATATATATATATATATTTGAATCATGTCTTATTTGCATATAAAATTATGCTACAGTTCCAGATTATATTGCCTTGCATGGTGTGTTATTGAATAGTGCATCGGTCAGATGGCTGATTTTCTTGTTCATCTTCAGCTGTATTAACGCCAAGGGCTGTAGTATTTTGGACATCTCTTTCACAGTGAAGTTCATCAAGGATCTTCTGTAGCAGTTCCTTACTTTCGCTAGTAGGAAGATTACAGAAGAAGTATTGTGGAGCAATCTGAACAAACCTAGGGGGGAAAATATAAATAGGCATGTTTGAACTTTCATGAAATGGTGCTTGATTCAATAGTTACAAATTTAACTCAAATTAAATGCTTTCTTATTTAGTAATTACTACTCAGCCTCCACAGTTAATAGTTTTGAAAGACACTACTTTTATGGATAGCCATTCATGACTATTTTAAATTATTGGGTTTTTCTTAGGAGAGTGTAACTAAAAACAACAAAAAAAAGGGGTAATGCTTAATTTACATAAGAATTATTAGATGATATTTCTAGCCCAACCTCAGTGTATGGTTTGATCAGAGAGAGATGGGCATGTTAGGGATTTTATTCAGAGTTTATGTACCAGACAGACATATCAAAATACTGTATACTTTTGCTATTTTTTCCCCTTGATTCCTTAAACTGCATGGTCTGTAGGTTCTTGGAAAGTGTAAGGGAAATTATTAAAATATACTTGCTAGTATTTCTGAACTGCTGAAGTTATTTTGACCTGTAGTCCGTGGTGAGGGAAACTTTGATCCGATTTGTGATGGGTTTGAAAGCTGGCTATCATCTTTCTCGGTTTTAGCTCACTGAAGTTTTTTGGTAATATGGATACTGTTGGATCAGTAGTATAAATTTTGACTATGGTATGGATACCAGCTTTTTAGACTGTAGTGGTACCAAAATGATTCAGAAGCAAACAACGGGTAAGTGCAAACCCCTCAGTTTTACTTGAGCCCTCCTTGTGCACCACACAACTATATACTACTTCCCACTAGATAGCCGTGATGTCCCGATTGCATCAAACCAATGGGGTCACCTTGGGGGCAATGTGCCTCGTGAAATTCCGCATGTAGTTTTGTTTCATGATGTCTATGAAAGAAATGTTTCTCTATAACTGTAATGTGTATTGAGAGAAGGGTGGGGGTTGGGATTGAAATTTTACTTCTGCTACTGAAAATCTCAAATGCAGGTACCTTACTGTTTATATATAAAAAAAAAAAAAAATTCTGTATTTTTCCAAAACTGGTATACCATGCAATTTTAATTGTGGATGTCAGATAGTCAGATGTCATTCTCATAGCACAAATACCATTTGGGTTGGGTAGGACTTCATTCTGCCATAACCCATTCCCTCATGGAAAGAAAAATATTCTGGTGATGACCTTTGTTTAATACAGTCAGTCAGTCAGTCACGTCTGAATAGAACTTTCCTTTCCTATTATTACAAAAATGCCACTGCCACACAGCTTTATTTTATTCTACTGTGTGTCTCAAGAGTCATTGATAGTTGCCTTCAAGCTATTACTTGACAGAGCTGAAGAGAGCCAATGGGACTTCCAAGAGCAAAAACAGACAAAGCTTACGATCTTTGAAGGTTGATTCTTTAAAAGCCTTAGCTACTTTTTCATTTGTTTCCAACTAGACTGTTGTGAAGAATTGTACCTCCCAAGTCAGGTACTTTTTCAGAAACAGCTATTTAGTTACAAGTATTCCGTGCCTATCCTCAATAACAATGTGTGACAACTGAACTAAGTTTACACCCTAGAAAACTCTGTGTTCTCCATCCATCTTCTTAACAGAGATCAGTCGTTCAATATAGACAATAGAAAACTATTATATTTGAGGTATACAAAGGAAGTGTATTCCCCTCAAAGACAATGTTAAAGCAACCATGAAAAAACTTGGGTGAGATTGGTTTTCAGCTACAGTATGTGCTCTCAAACTGCAATTTTTGTTGCCACAAGTACTCAAAACACAAGCAACATTTGAAAATCTGTTCTGTATATTAATGATACTAAAGGTTTAAGTGTGCAAATATATAATGATGTAAGTGTGTTTAATGCAATGTAATTTTCGATGTGAATATTAAATGTCAATAGGTTAACACATCTGGAATAATTTAAGCTTATAAATACCATGCAGACAACATACACAAGAACTAATAGCACCTTTCAGTTGTCAATATAATAATTACCAGTAAACTTCAATTTTATTGGAGAAAGAGTCCTGAACTTGTAAGATGAGGAGTAAAAGCACAGATACAAACTAGCCAAGATAGATTTCACTCTCTCCTTCTTTTACTAAATGGGTTCACTAAATGAAAATACACATGTAGAAAGGATTGTTAAAAGGGTAAAAAAAATACTGAAATTGGTGAACTCCATATGTAATGTATAAAATACACACCATTCACATTTATGAGCCTTTAAATATAAACATACTGTATGTGCTGGGTAATCACTGGAGAGAAAAGTCAAAGTGGGGGTGCAACAGTACCGTTTTTCATAGCCGATCTGAATGGAGTACTTTGATTAAAAAGAACATAATGATGCTACATTTTGCACAACAAATATAAGAATAAGATATAGCAAGTGAAACTTGGTGTTTTTATTTTTATTTAAGAAAATAACTGTATTGAATGGTATTTATTAAAATTAATCATGTTTCAATATATTTAGCCCTTTAATATATTAAACCCTTAAACAGGAATTTAGTTATCTAGCTTAACTAAGCTTTCAAACGTTAGACGCAGAATCAAAGAAAAGAAAGCAACATTTCAGTTTTATCACAGCTCAGTCCTTTTCTCCTCCCATCTACAACTCCTACAGCTGCACCAGAAAGCCCTCCATTGTCCACATAGTGCCGACAGTAGACGTGGCACTAAAGTAGCTAAGGAAGAAAGAAAATGGCTGGTCTGATCTCTGCATATTTGCTTCAGATCGAAATGCATGTACTTGTCATGTGCATATTACAATCCCCATGTGCATGTCTCCTCAGAATAAAGACATTATAACACCACCAGCAAGACATATTAGACATAATATAAATGTACTCTGCTCTTTTTTTTTTTTTTTTTTTTTTTTAAATATGTTTTTTGCTTGTGTTGCATCTGTAAAGCATGACATGAGATTCCACAACCCTTCTCTGTGCACAAAGTGACTTCGAGAGAAAATGCTCTATTTATTAGTTCGCCCTACTGGCAGAAATTGCTAGCTTTACCCAGACAAAAAGGTGTACTTGAACAGGCTCTTGTATAAAAAATTAAGACATGAACAGCCTTTACCTGCTTTACAGATGAAACTGAATATACAGAGGGTTGAAGTATTTCCTCACCATTCTAATTATTTTACTACTAATGATGATAAAATATATATATATATATATATATATATATATATATATATATATATATATATATATATATATATATATATATATATATATATATATATATATATATATATATATATATATATATATAAAGCCTTAATCTAGAAGTGACAAGTCTTCTGTTTAAATTGCTAGTGCTACAAAATTAGCACTTCTCAATTTCTCCATTACATCAATGAAGTTTTGCAGTATTGACGGTTTTCTTTTTTAATTTAAAAAACTATTCAATCAGAAGGTTTAGCTTTTGTTTGCATTTGAAGTGTATCTGGAGATACAGTGTACCTGACATGCAAACGAAGGAGAATTTAAGGCGATGCCCACAAAATACATACAAGACTGTGTGGCTGACATGTGCAGAATTTAGGGCAGCAGCAAATCAGTGCATTTATATGTAAAATAAAAGAACCATCACACATTAAAAGTGATATCCACAATGGGAATTGTTATAGTGGCATTGTACGATTAGGAAAATTGTCATTTTTATATCGAATGTTTTTAAATTGTGGTATTCGCTTAAGTAGGCAGTGGTTGCTTCAAATTTGCTTGTGGCAACTCTAGTTGAAATAACCATGCACTCAGACAAAGATCAAATGCAAATGGAAATCGGATTCGTATGCAAGCACAAAGTATTGAACAGGTATTAGCTTGCACAGTTGGTGTCCTTTTTTTGAAGCGAAAAACAAGTATTTTCAGTTTTCCACTAATACATACTCTTCACGTCTGTGGTCGAATATGCCAGTCATGCACTAATTTACTTCCAGCCACCTCAAAGTTTCGCATTTTATGCCTGTTTACATTTTTTGACACTTCAAGTCCAGTTCTCATTACAAGCAATAAGATGATGGTGATACAGAGTACGAGTATCTAGGGGCTGGTATTAGACTGAGATGAGTACCAACAACAAAACAGTGGTTGAGGCTAGGTGGGGCAATAATTAAAACTATATATATATATATATATATATATACACACACACACACACACAGGGGGTCCTCGGGTTACAACGTCTCAACATATGACGTTTAGAGTTTACAGCGCTCACTCCCATAAAAGCTTAAAAAAAATTGAGACGTGTTTTGGCTTACGCCATTAGCCTCGTACTTACAGACTACGTGGGCGAACTAGTTTGGTTGCGTGCAGCGGAAGAATAGGCGTACGAGTAAGGGAGATGGCAAACTAGTTTGGTGTGCGCACGGAGGAAGTGTTCCGTTTCTGTTGCTTTGTTTGGTGAATTTTTGGGTCCTTATCATGGCTCCTAAACGAAAGTCAGAATCATCAGATGGCAGTGCTTCAAAGAGGTGGAAAGTCATCACAATGGAGATGAAATTAGACATTGTAAAGAGATCAGAAGGAATAAAGGTAAGGAATTTCTTTACACTCATTTTTTGTGTCAGTACAGTACAGTATATTATGTTTTCCTTTTCCTGTGCCTTAGTTGTGTTTTTATGTTTTAGATTATGATTTTGCAAATGAGTTAGGATAGGTAAATGACTTAGGCTAGGGTGTTTCTACTTCTACACCAAACTTCGGGTAACATCACTGTTGTAGGAACGGAACTGTGTCATAACCCAAGGACCCCCTGCATATGAGATTTAGCAGACCTGCAAGATTAGTGGTACATACTCTCCCGAGACTAAACCATACAGAACTATTCAATAACATTGCATTGGAAGTAGTAACTTTTAACATTTAAATCTTGTTTGACCAATCAACATTGAACTTGTATTGGGATAAATAGACTACAGGCATAAAAGGGCAAGTACAGAAGCTTTAAATGGATGGATGAAATATTGGAGCAACTTTATTAGCTAACAATTTTATGAACTGAATAGTTTCCTCTCTTATACTGCTGTCAGAACTGAGAACCTCAGAACTACTGGTCAGAGATCTCGGAGAGCTGCATGACAAATGCCAGAGCTAAGCTCTTGAAATGTAATCCATTAATTTTTTGTCTGGTCAGGTTACATAAGGTGCTATTAAATTAATCGATTCTTAATAAACATAGTAATCTTTAGGTAAGACAAAGTGTGGGTTTAGAACTGATCCAAATGTAAATAATTTAAAAGATAACATACTGTTGATAGATATACAGTAAGCACAATTACTTGTGGACAAATCAGTGTTATGGAACCAATTTTATTTAGTTCTGGAACAAAGAAAATCTTAATGGGTGTAGAAATAGTAGAAATACCTTATTTTATTAAGAGTGAAATTTTGGAAAACAACTAAACAATACTTTACTAATGTATTTTAGTAAGACTTAGCATTAAATCATTTGATTTACATTTAGTTAATACTATTGTGTGGTGCAAATAGAACAGTAGATCAATTTTAGTGGGGTCCACAAGAGTAATAGCCCCTTTAGTATTTGTATCTTGTAGACTTCTAAGTTCTTAAAGTGCCATTTGGGAAGCAGTGACTACAGATTACCAAGCACAGAGTTTGATGTCCCTTTTTATTGAGAATATGTCCAAGTCAATTGTGTTTACCTGATATTGCACCATAATGGCTGCATTCTTGGCTAAACAAGCCGCATTAGCCATCTGTCACTTATTCTAAACATTCTCATCTATCTGCATAGCTGGTATCCAAAGGAAGAGGTTATTAGACTGTAAAATGTATGCATTTGTTCATTCAAAGTACAAACATTTATGCCATGGCTCCACACCAAAAGGCTACTAGCCGGTTACTGATAACATGGGATATTTTATAAATGGAGAAGACAGTGTAGAGTTGCATGTTTTTCTGATCACACCCAATATTTTATTTATTTTTAATCTTACTGACTTTTTTCTGGCAAATTGTCAAAAACTAAATCTGGAGAATTGAAAACGGTTTTAACATCCATCCATTACCTCAACTCCATTGATGTTATATAAGTTTGAGCTTGATGTGATCATTTTATTTTCTTTTTAATATGCACTTATCAACATCAATCAAACATCAATTGCTTCAAGAAGTAAGCATCCATATGGCAAAGCCTAGCATAACTTTTTCCTGTTCAGGTGCAAGACAGAGCTAGAAAGTCATCTCACGCATGATATTTTGCCACTTCATTTAAGCACCAAACTGCAAATTCATTTGACACTCAAAACACTACTTTGAATCAATATGTAATAAATGGTTTCTATCGAGTTTTTTTTTTTTCTGTCCAAAGCAAAAAGGCAGAATAGTATTTTGTAAGAGGCTGTTCATATTATGAATCTAATCTAGACATTTACTTACATCTCAGGAGAGATTTCTGAAACGGTTCTGATGCAGTTGTTTTCTGAGAGGGTATACTCATGAAACAAAACCCATTCTGGGTGTCCTAGCCTCTCTGCACACGAGCCATAGCCAGAGGAAGGGTGTAGCTGAGCTATGTGTTTGTGGGTCAGCATAAAGTAGTTACCTGATCCGTCTACATCCCGGGCAATCTTTAAAAAGGAAGAAAAAAAAAAATAATAATTAGGAAATCAAACAAAACACACAAAAACCCACTCTTAACATGACCTACAAAGGTTATTATTCTGTCATGAGAAAAACTTTATAATGGAGCAACTGCACCTTTTACAAGAACACAGGAAAGCTGCGCTCTGTGAAAGTCTCCTCTTGTAGGTCATAACACATCATGTTACCATGTTTTAGGCTTGAAACTAAAAATCAAAAAACCCACAGAAAGCTCTGCTTTTGTTCTGCTATTATATTCAATAACACTTTTCAAAACAGAAGCTTGTATATTTTATCCCCTTGAATTCCCTTAGGAAAGTGTTATTCATTCAGTTTATGCAGTTCCAAGAAACACATTGTTATACTTTAAAAACTTGATTTACAGCCCTTCCTTGATATAAAGCTACATATTTATCTTTTTAAATCTCTCTTAAAATTTGTATTTCATTTAAAACGTGCACTTTGATGCTGTTGGTAGCAGATTCAGTGGCTCCCTGGAGTCATATTCTGTCTTCAGTCATCTGTGTGAAATTTGCACCATCTCCCTATGCCCCGTCTAGGTTTTCTTTCTACTGTACATTCCGTTAGACATGCTGGTTGGTTTAGCTGGTCATTTTAAATTGATCACTGAATGAGTGGGCCCTGTAATGAAATGTTCGGACCTACAGTGGTTCATGGGCTTCTTACAAAACACAGCACGCCAGGTTACTTTGTTGAGGCTGCTGCCACCTTTTCTATGCTGTAACAGTAAGTATGATTTGTCTTTTGTGCACTGAGTGCACATGCTCTCAATTAAGAACAACTTCTTAATTGGCCAGACTTGAAATAAAACTTCTTGTTTACATTACATAGCATTACAAAAGATGTCAATACAAATAAGTTGGCAATCAGTAAATATATAAACGTTTGTTACACAGCGAAGTAAAGCAGTAGTCAGAATACATGCCCATTACCACGTAGATCTTTCATTAAACGTTTGCTTAAACCTCATAATTTATGTTTATTTATCAATGTCCAAAATGAAAACATTTACAAGCATATACATAATTGTGCTGCATGCTTTTCATTCCTCCATAACTTTGGATTTTGGAGGATCTACTCAAATACATTCAGCATGACAGATACCTTCATGATGCATCCCAGTTCAAAGTTCATGCCAGTATGAAAAACATGGTGGAATGCTGGTTACTCAGCACCATATTTTGATAGGTAAAAATTAAGTTTAATGTGACTGAAGATATGAACCTTTTAATTGTTCATTTATTAATTAGCAGTGCTACCTGTCTTAAGACGGCTTGAAATTTAAGTAATCAATGTTGAGTTGCAATGCGGATGTCCATGTTATATGCCGTTAGGTATGGGATTTATAAAAGCAGTACTAATGTTCGTTATGCTCCATCTACTGGAATGACGAATGCGATGCACTTTATTACAAAAAATGTTTGTGATTTGCCATGCCATCTTTTGTAATGAGAAGAGATACAGCAACTGGACTGGACACAAACACACTTGTCCTTTTAGTAAGGTGGATATGAATCACAGTTCCAGAATTCTGGGTCATTGGATCAAAAATTAGCTCTCCCCATAGCTTGAGACATCTTCCTCTCTCACCCTAAAGACAAGCATGTCAGATTAATTGACAACTCTAAACTGTTTGAAAGTGAGTGAGTGTGCCACTGTGCACGATCATAGACTAGTGATGCTAGAATAAGCACTGACTTCCCACAACTTTGAACTGGATAAGCTGGTTTGTCTGTGGCTATGTTTTTGAGAGGATATATGGATTTTAAGTCCTTGAAATAAATGCTCATTTTTTTTTTAAAAAAGCAATTCACAGGTATCTATTATACATTTACAATGTATATTTAATAAACAAAACAGTCTGGGTGCGTGTCTAGTAAAAATGGGTCAATAACCTAGCTGTGGTGGTAAAAAGTTTCTTTTGCAGACTACACACTAATTTATCATCTTTTTCTTTCATGTCAAATTCAAATGCTACTCCATTCAAGCCATTCTTACCTGCATGAAGTATCCAGACAGAAGTGCTTTCTTTATGTTTAAAGTGTTACCCTTTGTGCCAAAAGATGGTTCTGAGATGGGAAGTTCAATGCGTCTTAAAATGTCAGTTAACTCAGACCTGATGGCATCAGCGGTTTGAAGTGCAAAGCAGCAAAGAAAGGCATCTGCACACCATTTCTCTGGATTAGTATCTGAAGAGAAAACAAAAAAGTATTTCTTGTGTGTCAGGGAAATGTTTCTATTCTTAAACTCAAGTACCTTGAAATAAGCATTTTTCAAAGTGGTGCATATGAAATGGTATTTTACATAGCATATATTACAAGTGCAAATGCATGTACCCATTTATACACATAAATACATATATAAATAACTAAATTTGATTCATGTAACGATTTATACATCATACAATCATGATAAGCTTTCTTCAGCAAAACTGATGTTAAAGTGATTACTGAGGAACATCTGTCTGGTAAAATTTCTCCATCTACATGAAGTCCATAAGGGATGTGATATAAATCATACATTCTCCCTAAACTGCAGCTCTTTGAATACCACTACAAATATTGCACACCAAGACTGGTTAAGATTTATACACATTTGCTTTAAATAACCAGGTTTTAAGACTTGCTTAAAAATAAATGCAGTATATTCCCAGGAAAGTGGCCACACTGTAAATTCAGTAGTAAGAGATTCTCTTCTTAGAGTGGATTATCATTAGCTTAGGCAAGAGTTTGTGCCTTGGAATCCATTTAGTGTTTGCTGTAGAAAAGGAATTAAACTAATTTTGCATTATACACTGTAACTAGACATCTGTGCATTATGTCCTAATTGCTACACTAATATGGGATTTTGGCATTTTGTCATGTATGTCATTGTACATAAAATGTCTGCCATAACTCTTAAGTATGAGGAAATATTTTAATTAAAATCAAAGCTGTTTAGTACTGGAACACTTTTTACCTTCTTTTGCTGCATGACAAGGATGCTTACTGTGTGTAATGGAAAAAAGAGATTTATGCTTTAGACATTATCATGAAATCCTTTGTGAGATTATTATGACATGGAACAGAATTACAGTATTAGCCTTATGTAATATCATTTCCTTATGTGAATGATCCCTTAATAAGTTTTAAAGTCTATCCCAATAAAGATATTTTCCAATTTTTTCCCACGGATTTTTTCATGCATCATGTTCTATTAATTACATAATAAAAGTGATAAGCAGACACATTGTTATATATGTAAAATTGCATTCTAATTTTAGCAAATGTATACACACATTTCTAGGAATCTCAAGAAAATTTATACCAGCAGATGTATTTGTAAAAAGGTATTTTTAACAGGATGAATGAAAGAAACAAAATTTAATAGCGCACAGTAGACTTGTACAAAGAATTAATAATTTGGTCACAAATATTTTAATGTACAAATGCAAGTCTGTTCAAATATGCTTGAATTATGAGCTAAATATTTTGGGAGCTACATGTACATTTCTGTATAAGCAACATGATACTGCAGGTCAGATCTTTACTGTGCCAGTTTCACTAATGAAGTACAAGTAGTAGTACTTTTGCTAAAAACAGTTTTAAACACTAGTTGGCTGGTCATATTAACAAATCTTGTGCAGTATGCCAATAAGTCATCTGAAAAAAACAATCATGTGGTGCTCATCAGTATACCCCCAAAACAATTTTTTTTTTTTAAACAGAATTTAATAATTTAAATTTTTATTCATACCCTTCCAACCAAAAGACATTGCTGGTAACTTTGCTCCACTAATGCTGTTATCTGATGCCAGGCTAGAATGCTAGAGACCGTACCTGGTGACTCCTCTAACTAAACAGTAGGGCAATGCCTACAGAACAGCTGTGGAACTCAACAGAACAACTTGTATTTGAAACACAAGTTCCTGCTCTTTCTCACTAGAAAGACATTTTTGTGCAGCACCAAACCAAACGTTGTTTAACAAATATCATGAAAGATTCTCCCTGTGTGTGACATGTGAAAATATGGTGAAAGCAGACCAAAATCTAAGTGTGTGCAATTCTTCAATAATACATAGTGGCAGTCAGAGTTATACAAAGCAGGGGGGAGAGAGGTGTACAATTTGGCACAGATTCAAATGCACAAAGTCAAATTCAGATTTGATTTTTCATTTTGAAATACAAATGTGACAGCTCTAGAATAAAATGTGCTTATGTCTGTAATTTCTTTCTTCTGAACTGTTGCCACTATAATAGCTGTTATAATTATTTATAACAAATGCTATTATTATCTTAAAAATACTAAACCTAAATACTGTATTAAATTTGAAAGTGTAATGATTTTAACATAAGTTTCCTAAAAGAGCAAAGAGAGTATTTCTTGATAATTTATTTTAACAACTGGTCAGTATGATTTAAACATGTTATACTCACATTGATTTTGCTTATAGGCATTATATACATTAATCAGAGTAAAGTGGTCTCCTTCAGGGTGATGAAACTTGCTGTGAGATGCATGTGCTTCATGTTCAGCACCAACAGGAGCTTGGAGGAAACAACTCGGTGCTGTTTAATTGACATAAAAAATATTTCAGAATTTTAATCCTAATAGAGGCACATTAAATTTTATGAAGCAATCTTGGTGTGTGTAAAATTTACAAATATTCTGCAAGTCAACAATATCAGCTGTACGTTTTGTACATTATATTACATAGACATTAAAGTTAGTGAAATGCACCAGTTCTTCAGGATAAAACTGCTGTTGATATAATGTAATATACTTCAATACATTCTGCCAAACTATGGGCTGTCATTTCAAAGTACTGAAAAGTAAATCTACATTTTAGAACCAAAGTACAAACATAAATGTCTACCTTCAGGGCTGGAACTAAATAAGAAACCCTAAATTAAAATGAAACAATCCCTGATCTGCTAGAGACATTTACAAATACAGCTGTACAATTAAGGCAGCATTTATAGCTCTATATTAGATATTACCTTTAATAATTATCACCAAAATTTACCTGTCAGCATTGCTGCTATTGTTAACATCTCATTTACACAATCAAATTCACAGGAAGCCAGAAGAGCCTTTGCCAGCTGAGGATCTAATGGCAACTCAGACATGATAATCCCAATTTCCGACAGATTTCCATCATCATCAAGGGCTGCCAAGTAATCCAGTTCTTCAAGAGCTTGCATGAGACTTTCTGGATCTAACATTTCAAAGATAATCCATTAATAAAATGTAAAATTTTTGATAGTCACCAAAATTTTGATGGTAAGATTTTCCAAAACGTACGTGAATAAAATCTTAAATCAATGAACAATGTATAAAATATCACAAAAAAACCTAATAGAAGGGTGCCATGTGTGTTTATTAATGAAATAATTCTTATTAAATCTCAAATATTTTCATACAAGGCTTGGTGACATTAATAAATTACAGCTTTCGTAAAGATCAATGTCTTGAAATGCTTTGCAAATGCATTTGAGAAATTTCTTATTAGAATTAAGCATCATCTTAAGTGTTGGCAGTAGCTTCTTTAGCAATAAGGCAAACAAATACTCTGCTGCTTTCACTTAATATTTCATTACTAACACATAAGGAAAATGGTCACAGCTTATGTATTTTTCTACTTAGAAGTAACATGACTGAATAATGATAGGAGGAAAGCTCCCTATTTGATACTTCTTCTAATCACATTATGGTCCCAGTATCTCACCACTTACCTTATTATTTCTTAAATCAAACCAAGGTATATATTTTTCAATTTCAATATTTTTCAAATCGTATGAATCTATTTAGCTTCCATTACTGTCCAAATGGTGGTTTGGCATAGACAGTAGTAAAGTTAAATCTAGTTGGTTGACATGGTCAAACTTTTAAAGGATTACATGTTTAATGCAGGCAAATTGTTAAATGTAGGAAACTTACTGATTTATCAGGACTCATTAGTACAAATCTGAGTTAGCTAGGTTTAAGGATATTTTATAGTTTCACTACAATTATTTTCATCCTTTTTGTTGTTTCAGGTTGTTATCCTTTTTCATGAACATTAACACATTGTTAATAGTGTGGTCTATGGCCAGCCAGTCATCCTGGCCAATACCCCCAGGCCACCAGGTGGAGCCCTCCCTGCAGCATGGAGGTGCCCCAAATGCCAGCAGGGAATTATGGACAATGGAGTTTTCATCCACAGCCCTGCTGGATACCACAGAGGCCACTAGAAGGCGCTGCAGGGAGGAGCAACAAGTATTTTGCATACAACCCGGAAGTGCGTCCTAGTCACATGGACAAAGGGAATTTACGTGCTTCTGGGTTGAAGAAGAGGAGTTTTCATCTGTCCTGGAAGTGCTAGGAAGTCACATTGACAGTGGGTTCAGAAGTATTTCCAGGTCACAGACTATAAAAGGACTGTGAGTGATCCCAAATGTTGAGCTGAGCTTGGTGGCAACGCGTCTGGGAGTGAAGGATTGCACTGATTAGTGATTTATTATTGTGTGTATGAGTATAGTGGAGTGGAGGGTGCTTTGGGCACTTTATTGTCCTAATAAAAATTATATTTGGTCTTTTACCTGGTGTCTGGAGTCTAGTCTGAGGGTTCAAGGGGACGACAGTGCCCCCTATCTGTCACAATGGCGTAGCCGGCAGGATTCTCTGGCCGTCGGTTTGGCAGAGGACCTGTACCAAAATAAAAAACTGGGGACAGAGAACCCCAAGAAGGCAGTGGCAGGACACACAGCAAAATCGCCAGAGCCCACGAGTTTTCAAGTCTATCATGGGAAACTAGAAGCTGAAGCAAATCGGCAGCGCCAGCGGAGGAGCCCATCTTATTATGGCCGAAACTCAGGAGGAGTTACAGAGCAGCTGCAAGGATCGGGAGAGGCCTCCGGAGGAAGAGAACTACAACGTTCTGTGCTGGCGAACTAATTGATCACATCTTTAAAATAACTCATTTTGTACCTTGCACATACCTCGGAGAAGGTCATCCGGAGGCTCTGCGGGAGGCAGAAAAAGCTCCTGAAGACCGTGGTGCGCTCTCGGTCGAGCCGGTAAGAAGAGCAAAGGACTTCCGTATGTCGGGTGCCGGCAAGGGACACGTGATCCTACCCAGTGCATTGTGGAAAGGAGAAGGTCCGCATCCCGTTGCTTTCAACTTCGCCCGCAAGCTGACGGACTCGAACATTCCGAAGGGGAAGGGGGAGGCGAGTGAAGCACCATTCACTCTTCACACCAATAAATGTGCATAAATTTGGGCACCGTTGTCATTTTATTGATTCCAAAACTTTTAGAACTAATTATTGGAACTCAAATTGGCTTGGTAAGCTCAGTGACCCCTGACCTACATACACAGGTGAATCCTATAATGAGAAAGAGTATTTAAGGGGGTCAATTGTAAGTTTCCCTCCTCCTTTAATTTTCTCTGAAGAGTAGCAACATGGGGGTCAAAAAACAACTCTCAAATGACCTGAAGACAAAGATTGTTCACCATCATGGTTTAGGGGAAGGATACAGAAAGCTGTCCCAGAGATTTAAGCTGTCTGTTTCCACAGTTAGGAACATACAGAGGAAATGGAAGACCACAGGCTCAGTTCAAGTTAAGGCTTGAAGTGGCAGACCAAGAAAGATTTCGGATAGACAGAAGCGACGAATGGTGAGAACAGTCAGAGACAACCAACAGACCAGCACCAAAGACCTACAACATCATCTTGCAGCAGATGGAGTCACTGTGCATCGTTCAACCATTCGGCGCACTTTACACAAGAAGATGCTGTATGCGAGAGTGATGCAGAGGAAGCCTTTTCTCCGCCCACAGCACAAACAGAGCCGCTTGAGGTATGCTCAAGCACATTTGGACAAGCCAGCTTCATTTTGGAATAAGGTGCTGTGGACTGATGAAACTAAAATTGAGTTATTTGGGCATAACAAGGGGCGTTATGTATGGAGGAAAAAGAACACCGCATTCCAAGAAAAACACCTGCTACCTACAGTAAAATATGGTGGTGGTTCCATCATGCTGTGGGGCTGTGTGGCCAGTGCAGGGACTGTGAATCTTGTCAAAGTTGAGGGACGCATGGATTCCACTCAGTATCAGCAGATTCTGGAGACCAATGTCCAGGAATCAGTGACAAAGCTGAAGCTGCGCCGGGGCTGGATCTTCCAACAAGACAATGACCCGAAACACTGCTGAAAATCCACTAAGGCATTCATGCAGAGGAACAAGTACAACGTTCTGGAATGGCCATCTCAGTCCCCAGACCTGAATATAATTGAAAATCTGTGGTGTGAGTTAAAGAGAGCTGTCCATGCTCGGAAGCCATCAAACCTAAATAAACTAGAGATGTTTTGTAAAGAGGAATGGTCCAAAATACCTTCAACCACAATCCAAACTCTCATTGGAACCTACTTTTGTGGTGCCCAAATTTATGCACCTTCCTGATTTTGTTTGAACAATTATTGCACACTTTCTGTAAATCCAATAAACTTCATTTCACTTCTCAAATATCACTGTGTGTGTCTCCTATATGATATATTTAACTGACATTTTTTATCGTAACAACCAACAATTTGTACAGGAAAATAATGACTATTAACAAGGTTGCCCAAACTTTTGAATCCCACTGTATTTATATCAGTGGTTCCTAAACTCAGTCCTGGGAATCCCCTGTGGCTGTAGGTTTTTATTCCAACCAGATTCAAAATAAGTGATAATAAATCTGCATTCAAAAACTGAGTATATTGGGAGAAGGATTTTAAGGATAGAGCTGCCAGGAAAAAGGAAGGTCTACGAGGATGTTTATGGATGTGGTGAGAGAGGACATGCAGGTTGTGGGTGTTAGGCCGGAGTTATACTTCATGCGACGCGACACATGCTGCAGCAGACGCTCCTGCTACGCAAGCGTTGTAGTGTTCATACTTGCGCGCGTACTTTACGTAAATCTGGAGGAATCCACCAGGTGGCAGTGGGAGATATTATCACGGTGAGAACATGTTCGGCTTCTTCAAGTTGTGAATTGCCTAGAACACCTATTAAATTCTGACGACACCTTACCGCAATATCTCTGAAAAGGATGTTTATTGATCAAATCCATCAATTCAGTGATGTGTCCATTCCAGCAAGCATTGGGCACGAGTGAGAAACAATCCCTGGACGAGGCCTCAGCTCATCGCAAGGTGAATACAAGCACACACATACACTAGCGCCATTTTAGCGGCACCAGATCCCCAAATCTGCATATCTTTGGAAGGAAAACGGAGCACAGTGTGGAAGACAAGCAGGAAATCCCAGCAACATAACTCCCTGCGAGACAGCAGTGCTATCGCTTCACCACCGTGACACCCCCATGTGTGTAATTAACAGTATTCATTATTTAAACAAAATTATATGTAAAATGTAACATACACACTTTAATGCATTTCATCATGAAAGTGATATCAAGTATAAATCTAAAGATTCTGAATGTGCAGAGAGTTGGAATATCATACATTTAATTTGTTCTGTGTGCCGATCTATTGCTGCTTTCCGCTGCTGTCAGGTCCAAGAAGCTCATAGCGATTAAAAACTGGGATGACGTTTACGACGGCCTGCTTTAATGATAAAGTAAACTACGAGGTTAAAGTGGACATTTCGAGATTAAAGCCGAAATTTCCACTTTAATCACAAAATACACGTTTTCACCATGTCCTTTATTTTTTTCTCAATGGTTCAAATACTGTATAACGCTATACGTTATGTTGCTGCTGTTAAGTTGCAAAAATAAAAAAATAAAAAACACGACACAAAAGATGGTATGTGAGACTTTTAAAATGTATCGTGTCATTACGTTCGGGTACTATCTACATGTGACAGAAAGCCTCAATGCCGATAACTATGGGATGGATGCTTCGATGTGGTGAAGCAAAATGCCGACATACAGATGCATTCGTGGTGCTTTTATATTCAAGCGTTGCATATTCCCGATCGTAATGACACGATACATTTTAAAAGTCTCACATACCATCTTTTGTGCCATTTTTTTTTTTTTTTCAACTTCACATCGGCAACATAATGTATAGCACTGAGAAAAAAAGAAAAGACACAGTGAAAACGTTGTCACACACGCGCGCATGGGAGGCAGCTAAAGGGCTCGAGTGAAGGCAGTTCTGAGCCATGCCGGGATGTGGCAGAGCGCACTAACTCTCTTTCTCACTTCCCTGTAGACCTAACCCGGGAGGTTCCACCTGTCTCTCTGGACGTCACTTCTGGGACCGAGCCAATGGAGACAGACCTTGCCAGCTCCGGCCCCCCTGATGTCACATCCGGGACTAAACCAATGAACAATGAACACGTGCCCGACCCTTATGACCTCACTTCCTGTCTCCCCCTTTAAAAGCCTTCCCTTTTCCCTTCTGTGTCAGTCTTGTTTTGGACTCTGTTGTAAGCACTTCAGTGCTGGTATTAGAAAGAAAACAAAGTTGCAGCCAGGATACCAAATTACATGGGTGGCTGCCCCAAACCTTTTTCTGTCTTTGACTCGTTTTGTGACAGTGGCGTAGCCGGCAGGATGGAGAAGTCCCAGAAGAGAAGGGGACAGGACCTGCAAAACACCCAGGTGGGAGGCGTGCGGGGCCGAGTATTCAGGCGGGAGGGTGCCCGTGGTTGGCGAGACCGGTGCGGGCTCCGCTCCCAGCACGCAGAACTAGGCCGTCTAGAGAGGCCAGGGAGTGTGCGGGTGGGGCTCACCGAATTGGGCTGCCCTGGAGGGAGACAAGAGGGACTCAGTATGCTCTCTTGGGGGAGAGTGCCTGCCCCCCAGTGAAACCACAGCCCCTTTTACCACCTTGGGGTGCCCCAGACTGGCAGGTGAGTAAAATAACGAAGTGGAGGTTGGACCCTGAGAGGCCGACCAGTAAACAAGCCTGGTCCTTATGGGCAAAAGTATGGCAGTGGCTACGGCCCTTGGAAAACAAGCCCCACCAGGTCATTGAGCAGGTAGCGTGCTATCTGCTCCTGAAAGCACTTCCCCAGGGCTTCACCCAGCCGGTCTGGGGCGTGCAGTTTAAGAACATGTCTGAGCTCATAGAGCTTCTGGAAACACAGAGGCGGCCTCACACTCTGGGAGAGCAGAACCGTCCTTCTGCCAAACTCAGCCGGGGTATGTCCCAAGACCTAGCCCCTCCCTGTATAACCCGGAGCTTGCATCGGCGTCCGCGGCGCCGCGGGCACGCAAACCGCTTGGAGGCGAGGAGGAATGCAGGTGGAGGGGGAGGAGGGCTTGGTGTGCTCTGACAAACCCGTTGGACGGTCCCGCATACAGGCGTGGTGATCGTTAACGGGTTTAAAACTCGCTCTGCTCGATTCCGGCAGCAACATTTCCATTGTTGCCCGCCGCTTTGTGCTACCGCGACAATGGCTAAAATTCAAGACCAGTATAACCTGTGTCCGGGAAACCCGCTGGTACAGCACCGCCGCTGTGTCATTAGCTACGGAGGATCAGTCCAGAAAGTAACCGTGGCAATCCTTCCTGATCCTCCGCACCCGGTGATACTAGGCGGGACTGGTCTGACATTAAAAGCGGCGAGACACATACCACTCCGGGGTTAAGTTGGGCCTCGTTATGGACGGAGATGAACCGTCTCAAGCTGCCTCCACGCCGTGTAATCAGCCGGCAGAGAGGTGAAGCAGCCGTCCTGGCTGACGTGGCAACTCCCGGGCCGTCGCAGGCTGACACGTCATCCACCAACGCCGCGGCGGAGCGGGAGGAAACCACGCCCATTGAGGTCGGCGCTGACCCTCTCTCCGTGTTGCGGTTTCAATTTAAAAGACGCCGGCTTCTTTCAAAGGGAGCAATGGAATGACGACTCCCTGAAGTTTGTAAAAAATGCAGTGGTCCTTGTCAATGGCCAGCGCACTAGTCAGTCGATGCCACAGGGCCCCTACTTTGTGTTAGATAATGACCTCCTTTACCGTGTAGCAATGCATGACGGGCAGGAGGCGAGGCTGCTGCTAGTCCGCGTACCTTCCGGCGGCAGGTCTGCGAGCTAGCACACGCCCACCTCCTAGGTGGCCACCTGGGCACCGAAAAAACTCTGGAGCGGATCAAGCTCCGGTTTTACTGGCCAGGAATTAATGAGGAGGTTCGCCGCTTTGCGCTTCCTGCCCGGAGTGTCAACTGCGACAGATTCCTAGGAGGGACCGTGCTCCTCTTGTTCCTATTCCCTTGATTGGCGTTCCCTTCCACAGAATCGGGTCGACCTGGTGGGACCTCTAGAGCCCTCAGCCCGAGGACACAAGTACATTTTAGTCCTCGTGGATTATGCTACACGATACCCCGAAGCTGTTCCGTTGCGCTCAGCTACCTCTAAAGCCATCGCACGGGAATTACTAGGGGTATTCGCGCGCGTGGGGATCCCCAAAGAAGTCTTGACAGACCAGGGGACCCCCTTCACCTCGGAGACGTTCAAGGAGACTGCCAGATTACTGAAAATAAAGCATTTAAAAACCTCGGTGTATCATCCTCAAACCGACGGATTAGTAGAGAGGTTTAATCAAACTCTCAAGCAAATGCTACGTAAGGTGGTCAGCGAGGATGGAAGGAACTGGGATCAGCTCCTCCCCTCGTCCTTTTTGCCTATCGGAAGTCCCACAAGCCTCCACGGGGTTCTCCCCCTTTGAACTACTGTATGGGCGACAACCTCGGGGCATATTGGATATTTTGAAAGAAGGCTGGGAAGAAGAGGCTCTTCCCACCACTAACATACTGGAGTATATCGCGCAGTTCTGCGATAGATTTGGAAAGATTCGCCTGTCCTTAAAAGTCACATGGAGGAGGCTCAAGCAGCACAGGTTCGCTACTACAACGCGCACGTCTCTTCGGGAGTTCCACCCGGAGATCGGGTCATGGTCCTAGTGCCTACCTCCCACTCTAAGTTGCTTGCCCACTGGCAGGGCCCCTACGAAGTTAAGGAGAGGAAGGGACTGGTCGACTATTTGGTGAGTCAACCCAATCGTCGGCCAAAGGAGCGGGTATATCATGTGAACCTGCTGAAACCGTGGAAGGACAGGGACCCTGATCCCTCCTCCGGCCAGCCCCGCTCACTCTTCGCTCACACACACGACCTTAACTTTGGCGCAGACTTGAGACCCAGGCAACGGCAGGAGCTGGAAACAGTTATCCGGACCGTTCGAGAGGTAGTCAGTGAACACCCGGAAGGACCTCTCTGATTGAGCACAACATTGTGACAGAGCCGGGGTTGTTGTCCGAGAACGCCCATGCCGTCTTCCCGAGGCAAAAAGGCTGAAGTGGAACTGAGATCAAGCGCATGCTGGAACTAGGTGTAATTGAGGAGAGTTATAGTCCCTGGTCCAGCCCCAATGTGCTCGTCGGTAAGCCTGACGTGAGTTGGAGGTTCTGCAATGACTTCCGTCGGCTTAACCAAGTCTCCCAATTTGATGCCTATCCAATGCCACGCGTGGACGACCTCCTCGAGAGGCTTGGACAGGCTCAATACCTGACCACACTTGACATGACAAAGGGTACTGGCAGGTTCCTTTAACGGACTCCGAAGGAAAAACGCGTTTAGTACCCCTAGCGGACACTGGCAGTATCGTGTCCTTCCATTTGGGTTACACTGGGCTCCAGCAACCTTTCAGCGTCTGGTGGACAAAGTGCTTCGGCCTCATAACTCATACAGTGCTGCCTACCTAGATGACGTGGTCATCTATTCCAGCACATGGAAGGAACACCTACAGCATGTCCAAGCGGTATTACGGACACTTGGTGAGGCCGGGCTCCGGATTAATCCCAAGAAATGTTTCTTTGGATTAAGCGAGGCCAAATATTTAGGCTACCTGGTGGGTCGGGTACCGTAAGGCCACAGTGCTCCAAAATTGATGCCATTCTGAAATGGCCCGTCCATGAACCAAGCGGCAGGTCCAAGCCTTTCGGGTTAGCGGGTACTACCGCCGGTTTGTACCCGGTTTTGGAGAAAGCGGCGCCTTGACTGATTTAACAAAGAAGAGGGCCCGAACATTGTGGTATGGACTGCAAAACAGACGCTGCATTTGGTGACTTGAAGAAGGCCCTTACGTCCGCACCTATTTTGATGGCACCTAACTTTTCTTTGCCTTTCATCCTCCAGGCGGACGCCGGACACAGGCCTGGGAGCCGTGCTGAGCCAAAGTGTCGATGGTGTGAACACCCGTCATGTTCCTGAGCGGAAACTGTTGGACCGGGAGACCAGGTATGCGGCGGTGGAGAGGGAGGCTCTGGCGATTAAATGGGCGATCACTCAGCTGAGGTACTACCTGTTGGGCGTGAGTTCACCCTTGTCACGGACCATGCACCTCTACAGTGGATGGCCCTGCACAAGGAGTCGAATCCGCGGGTCACCCGGTGGTTTCTTGACCTGCAGCCGTACAAGTTTTCGCTCGTTCATCGCCGGGTGCTCTCCATGCCAACGCCGATGCTCTCTCTCGGGTTTACGACCTCTCGGTTAAGGTCGCCCGACCCGACGGGTCTGGGCTGAGGGGGGGGCCTTGTCACACACGCGCGCATGGGAGGCAGCTAAAGGGCTCGAGTGAAGGCAGTTCTGAGCCATGCGGGATGTGGCAGAGCGCACTAACTCTCTTTCTCACTTCCCTGTAGACCTAACCCGGGAGGTTCCACCTGTCTCTCTGGACGTCACTTCTGGGACCGAGCCAATGGAGACAGACCTTGCCAGCTCCGGCCCCCCTGATGTCACATCCGGGACTAAACCAATGAACAATGAACACGTGCCCGACCCTTATGACCTCACTTCCTGTCTCCCCCTTTAAAAGCCTTCCCTTTTCCCTTCTGTGTCAGTCTTGTTTTGGACTCTGTTGTAAGCACTTCAGTGCTGGTATTAGAAAGAAAACAAAGTTGCAGCCAGGATACCAAATTACATGGGTGGCTGCCCCAAACCTTTTTCTGTCTTTGACTCGTTTTGTGACAACGTGTATTTTGTGATTAAAGTGGAAATTTCGGCTTTAATCTCGAAATGTCCACTTTAACCTCGTAGTTTACTTTATTATTAAAGCAGACCATCGTAAACGTCATCCCAGTTTTTAATCGCTACGAGCTTCTTGGACCTGACAGCAGGTAAAGTAAAAAATTAAAAAATAGACGGCACAAAAGATGGTATGTGAGACTTTTAAAATGTATCATGTCATTACGATCGGAAATATGCAACGCTTGAATATAAAAGCACCACGAATGCATCTTTATGTCGGCATTTTGTTTCACCACTTTGAACCATTCATCAAACAGCAAAGCGCGCACATCGATCCCCGAAGGATCTCCATAGAGGCTTGCTGTCACATGTAGATAGTAAACAGAGACTCTGACGTCGCGTTCCGACTTTTAGCACACTGCGCCCCCCGACTTTTTGCTGGTACTGCAGCTCAGGCACGCGTCACGTTAATTTCTGAGGACCTGCTCAGAGGACGCGTGAAATGAACACTGGGAACGCGTGAAATGAACACTGGGAACGCGTGGCAGCCATGATGCGGGCGCGTACGCGTTCTGAGCATGAAGTATAAACCGGCCCTTAGAGAGCAAGATGCAAAGGACAGGAAGATATGGAAATAGATGGTCTGCTGTGGCAACCCCTAACGGGAGCAGCCGAAAGAAGAAGAATTCAGAAAAAGTGCATTCAGAAAAGCACAGCAGATTTTTTAAATACAGTGATCCCTCCTCGATCGCGGGGGTTGCGTTCCAGAACCCCCCACGAAAGGTGAAAATCCGCAAAGTAAAAATCATATGTTCATAAGGTTATTTTTTATATATTTTAAGCCCTTATAAACTCTCCCACACTCTTATAAACATTTCCCGCACAGTTATACAGCATAAACCCTTTGTATTCTCTTAGATATTAGGTAAGATTAGTTGAAATTATGTATGTAAACACACTGTTTTTATATACAGTAAAACCTAAATATTATTTTAAAGATATTGAGCATCTCCAATATCACATATGTTACAGCCATTACAACAGACAGGCCACCAGCAATAAATACGTACAATGCAAGAAAACTGTATACAGTAAAATGTGTACAGTGACACTAAAAACATACGTACATGTACTAAGTACTGTACGTAGAAAATTAATTATGGTTACTCGCCAACAATGACACGACGACTTGTCCAATAACAATGAGTTTAATTTTACTGCACAACAAATGACAGCGTTACAGCTCTTCTAAAGGAGCCACTTCAGGCGACTGTGTAGCACCGCCATTGTTCTTCTTCCGGCAGTCTTCAATCCAAATCCCTAAAGCAGATTCCATCCGGACTACTGCTTTATTACGTCCACTTACAACTCGTTTTGCGCCCTGGTTAAAGGACACTGCGGCCGTAGGTCTTATATTCTTTTCCTCCTTTTTAAATAAAAAGAATCATGGACTCATTGATGCCGTAATGGCGTCCTACAGCGGTGTAGCTGTTCCCTTCCTTCAACATATCCGAAACGTTTCCCTTTTTGGCAATCGTTAGGATCTTCTGTTGGCACTTGGGTATGGCCCCTGAAGCAGTAGCGGGAGCAGATTGTTTTGGAGTCAATACAAAGGGCTTGACTATGCACAAAGATAAACACAAAACAGCACAAAAGTTAACTCTTTACACAGTGAAACACGTTGATGCTGAATGAGTGAGATTAGACTTCCTGGTTAACGCAGCAGAATCGAATTTGGCGCTCCGTCACTGAGCCAATCAGCACACAGGAACTTAACTGCGTGCTCCGATTGGGTATCTTCTCAGCCATCCGCTAATAGCGTCCCTTGTATGAAATCAACTGGGCAAACCAACTGAGGAAGCATGTACCAGAAGTAAAAGGACCCATTGTCCGCAGAAACCCGTGAAGCAGCGAAAAAATCTGCGTTATATATTTAGATATGCTTACGTATAAAATCCGCGATAGAGTGAAGCCGCGAAAGTCGAAGCACGATATAGCGAGGGATTACTGTACTTTTATTCTTGCTATAGCTTTAAATGCTTAACTTTTTTGTTGTTTTCCTGTTATTTTTCTCTTATTCTGTGCAGTCTTCTCTCTTCATTGTATCCTAAAAGTGACAATTAAAAACAAGCAAACACACATCCAGGCGAACAACACTGAATGATGAAAGGCAGCAACTGCTTCAGCGTCAAACCCAATACATTAGTTAGTGATTGAAAGGCAGAATGGGGAAAAAAAATTATCCACATATAACTGCTTAATTTTTACTAAAATGTATTAATGCACTTACATTTGTAAATTCTGCATTGACCCCCAAAAAAAGAAACTGGAAAAATAACAGCTCATTTGGCTAGGAGACCAATTAAAAATGGAAGTTGGTTAGAACAAAACCAAGAGTCAGAGTAGTGTAATGGTTACCTCTACTGTCTCACGCCTCCAGACACCTGGGTTTAAATCCACAGACGAGGCAAGTCTAAATGGTGTATGCATGTTGTTAACATGTATGCATGGGTTTTCTGAAGATATACCAGTTACTTCTCTGTACTAGCATGCATGTAAGTGTGCTCACAGATGAAACAATGTCATGACCATAGTTGTTGCTGGTCTTACACCTGTGACTGACAACATGGACTTTGGCTCATCATATCATTGAAATGGCATATAGTGGGCTCATAAAACTGTTTTTTTTTCTCTCCATTTCAACTGAAACACTGCCTGCCCTGCATTGCTTATAGATAGCTGGGTTGGGATGAGACATTGAAGCATCGATAATAGTTCATTAAATTGCTGTGCACACTGCAAATAACTTGCCTGTGGCATTTATGAATGTAGTGTCTCATGGCACTCCAGTTCTTATACCAGTGTTCTTTATAGTGTTTGCCTGCCAAAATTACCCCAATGTTAGCTTTACTTGCATGGCACAATATGTAACTTAATATCAGTGAGAAAACATGTAAATAGTCTTGCAATATTCATGTACTTAAGGTGACCAGAAACCAATGCAATGTACTCATCAAAATTTTCTAGTGGACACATATGTCTATTTTTTGACCTTGCTAAAAATAATTTACAAAGCACATACAAAACTTTTCGTACAAAAAAAAAAAAAAGTATGTATAAATAGCAAGCTCAGTTTATCCAAGTGTCCAAATGTACCCCAGTGTGAAAGTTGTTGGACTAAAAAATTCATTCATGGTGCCATGGTATGTGGACTGGTATATCATTCATTCATAGGTACTTCAGCCATTGTGTCCATTACTGTGAATTCAGGTATCAGCCTTCTGTGATCCTAAATACGTTTAGTAGGTTGGAAAACATATAGACAGATATTTCATAGGAAAAATCATAGGTTTTTACTGACAACCTCTTTAGTGTAATTAATTTCAAAAATTAGTATAATTTGTTTAAAACAATAAAGCAAGGCTTTCTTCAAAAACTGAACAAGAACCTAGAAAGGCTGCTTTTTTCCATTATTGTTGCCATGCTGACAACAGAAAGCATTTATCACCTACAACAGATTCAGATGTTTGTCAGCTTCTGATACAGAATAAACATGTAGCTGTTAGGATGACAAATGTTGAAAGTTACCCTCTCTCATTCACAAGCACGGTGGGAGTAAAACAATGGAATTCAGGAGAATCCTGTCAGATCTGCTATCATACGGCTGAAAGGCCACAGACAAACAGCCTGGAAGCCAGACAGCCATGGCAGATTTACCCATGCTGTAGCTGGATGGCAGTCAGCCAACTTTATCACATGTACCAACCTCTTTCTTTATTAATTTGCAACATCACATCCAACAATTTGGAAATGTCTGCTACTCTCCCACTACAGAATACTGGGAACATTATAATTTAAAACAGTAGCCAGTTATTAAGTAACAGTGAATGGCAAGCAACAATATCTTTTAGCTGATGTTTAAGATACAGCAACCTGTATTTAGCTACAAAAAAATGCTGTCACTAAGCAGCAACTGAAAAGGTCGAAATGAATGAAGGTATATAATTTCATATTTTAACCCACTTCAAAAGATCACTTACTTATACACTCCAGTGAAATCAAGCTTCGTATTTAGCCATCCAGCTACCAAGTTCCAAGTTTATTCCAAGTAGAGTGATTACGAGTTGGAATTCCTAGTAAATTAAATTCCCCAATCTGTACCACTGCCTGTATGGCATTTACACATTTTCCATGTGCTTTTGTAGATTATCCTACCACATCCTAATGATGTGCAAGGCAAGTGAAATTGGTAACCTTAAATTGGCCCATTATATGCAGGTATGCTATATGATGGTATTGTGTCCCCTCCAAGACTTTTTTCTGCCTCATACCTTGATATGCACTAGTTCCCTTAACTCTGAATTGGAATAAATTGGATTAGAAAATGGATGCATGAATGGATGCTGTTGCTTCCAATATTAATTTGAATACTTAATTTTAGTATTTTAGATGGATATTAAACAGTAACAGAGCATCAATGGGTTTCTGCCTTGCTATGAACAAGTTAAACGGTAAGTCTCCAGTTCTTTTAATATATAACTCACTCTGGATTGATAGAACTGTAAATTTACAGTTTGTAAAAGTCAAATTTACAAGCAACTACCAGGACTTCAAACACAGATTACATCAACAACTTTAATAATAAAGCTGTCCCCGCCATTTTAATTATATTAAAATGCCAGTTGCAATGATTTTTTTCACTTTTTCCTAAATAAGAGGCCAGCTCCCTTTATGTTCAGTAAAAGAGGCAGTTTCAATTTGGGTAACGATTTTACGTTAGCAAAATGCTGGATTTGCATACTTTTTTAAACCACTCTGGTTTTTATTAACCACCCTTGCACAAGAACCTAACTTCTGCCACTTATACTAACAATTTCATTGCGTGTTCCTCAAAGTGCTCTCTCGCTTTTTCAATATTAGCCCCAGGTGACATCAATGTTTCCTCAAACTTGCTGAGTAACCTGGAAGGCATTCCGCTTACACTTCCCAGAGTCTTCAAATGGTTTGTAAAACCTCTCTGTGGTTGGCAAAAAGTCATTCTCCAAAGCTTCACTGTTTTCCTCCCACTCAAGGGACTTAAATTTGCTTCATCCAGACTTAGCTGACATCTTTTAAGCCATCCAGGACCTTTAGTGAAATTTGTAGAACCTCCTGCTAACATTTCATAGAAGACCTCTTTCTTCAATTTAGTAGCTTCCCTTACCACTGGTGTCCACCAACAGGTCCTAGGCTTGCTTCCATGATGGCAAAAACTTGTTAGACATGGCTATTTGCAGCTGGTTCCTCTAAAGAAATGTTGAACAGGATAAATTTTCATTCCATGTCTCTGATACCTCCCGAGATACAGAAGTTCTTCCAAAGGTGACAGTGGAGCTCTTTCTGAACAGACACATCCGTTATCATTAGTAACTGTTGTACAGGCCAGTTAAGTAGCTATTTCATCACTTCATTGATGCTGCGTGTCACCACCATTCCAAACAAGAATATCGTGCAACATTCAACCTGTAACACCAACAACCTAGCACTGGATACTGCTCAACCTTTGATAAGGCCTTGCCAGTAGAAAGAAGTCTTTCACGTACAAAATTCAATGTCTCTAAAAAGGGTGAATACTCTAAATAGTATGTTTAGTGTACACAATCAAACAGTTGCATTTGTTCTCCTGTTTCTCAAAGTTGCATGAAGACAACCCTCTAAGCCTCAGCAAAACACTCCAAATAAATAGCTTCCAGGCGGCGGCTCCTAAATATTCCCATACCTAAAATGGGCTTGTCTCATGGTGGCAACTACAGAGAAGGAGGGATGAAGAGCGAGAGTAACACAGAAAGAAAGAGAGACCACCCTTAATGAAGACATTTGGTTTCAGAGCCAAGAGACTCAGGAGTGGGTCCTGGTATCCTGTTCTTAGGAATGCTCCCTTCAAACTAATTAAAATTTTAATGAAGGTTGAATATGGATTATGCTTTATCAGTCTCTTTCTGTTAAACCAACCGGTCATGGGCAACCCTGACAAAACCCTCTTCTCTCCAGTAACATAGCTGTGAGGATCAGTGAAACACACAAGCCCCTACACCATGCCAAGATCACTCACAGTTTCTATTAAGCTTCTTGGTCTAAATTATTTTATTATTATTATTGCACATTAATACAGAAGACCACTAAGAGAAATGCATTCTCAATATGCAGCTAGGAAAAATCTACGAATGTCAAACTATTCTAATAAAAATGGCAATAATTTATTTTGATCCTAGGCCAAAATAACATTTTTCAGAAAAACCAAATATAAATGATGTAAAAACATGGATATTATTTATATTTTAAAATAAAAAAAATGAAAAAGCCGTTTAAAACATATAAATCAATAATGTCAATGAAATGGATTATGAAATTGATTATAGACAGATGTAAGAAAAAAAAAAACAGCAAAGCAATGCCAACAAAATAAAAAGTTATTATTTCAGCTTTCTCACTACTTCCTAATATCAGTGTTAGTCAATGTAAAACTGAATTTGACAGTCCCCTTCATCAATGGTTTTCTTATTTTTTTATGTTTAGAGTTAATATTCACAAATGCTACATGTTAAATGCTAAATATTTTAACTATGAAAATGGTAAATGTATCCAAATACACAATTGTAAAAGTCACTTTTTCCAAACCACTTTTTTCCTTTTTTAAACACCACTTCAAAAGTATACTGTATATGTTTATTAAATTTGCTTATAAGAAAAATTGTACTAAATAAAATATACTTTATTAAAGAGTTGCTTTCTTAAAATTCCAGAAACATCGATTGAAATTCAGGGAACCAGAATTTAAATTTACAGGTTTTTCCTTTTTCTGCATGGATTCCACATACAATACTACTACAGTACTGTAGCAAAAAATTAATAACTAACCAACTCACTCCAACTTCCATAGTGTGCTGCACAATCCACCACCTACATAAGATAAGATGTGCAATCATTTGCACCTCACAGAATTGCTACACCTTGAGGTTCAGCTTTTAATTTTACAATTGGTTGAAATATGGAAAAGCAAAGTGCTGAGCACAATGTCTTTTAAACTGATCATTTACTTAACGTACCGAATTGTTAGTACCATACCATTTTAAAAACTTGATTTTTCTGTACTTTTTCAGTACCAGTACAAGCAACCCTACTTCCAAGTACTTCCATTTTAACCAAATACAAAAAAAATTGAATAGAGTTAATTGAAAATAAGATTAATATGAATTTATGCATAAAGCCAATGTCACTTAACGCATTTACTAGTCAAAGAATATGTCAGACTCGCTAATTGCAGTTGCTGGTGTCACTGGCGGACCATGTCAGTTTACATGACTAGAGGAGAGAAAAAAAATTATATATATATATATACATACACACACACTAATAAAAGGCAAAGCCCTCACTGACTGACTCACTCATCACTAATTCTCCAACTTCCCGTGTAGGTAGAAGGCTGAAATTTGGCAGGCTCGTTCCTTACAGCTTACTTACAAAAGTTGGGCAGGTTTCATTTCGAAATTCTACGCGTAATGGTCATAACTGAAACCTATTTTTCTGCATATACTGTAATGGAGTTCAGCTGGATGGCCGAGGGGTACGGAGTATCGTGTGACATCATCACGCCTCCCACGTAATCACGTGAACTGACTGTGAGCGCAGGATGTAGAAAACACGGAAGAGCTCCAAAAAGCGCTGAAGAAAACATGCATTATACAATTGAGAAGGCAGCAAAACAATAAGAAGTGAGCGAATGAAGCATATTCATGAGTGCAGCTACTGCGGAAACAAAGCATGGTGTAAACCGCAAGTTTAAATTAAGTTTATAGACACGCTCCCACTGCCGTTTCTCATGCGCAGTGAGGCATACAAGCATATTCATGACTGCACCTACTTCGGAAACAAAGCACGGTGTAAACCTAAAGTTTAAAATAAGTTCATAGACAGACTGCCGCTGGCGTTTGTCATGCCCATGACTAATGCGGGATACAAGCTTAATGAGAGGACACAGGGTATAAACAAGAGTTTTGATCACTTTGTAACAAAGTTAAAAAAGGCTACATTGACAATCGTGTTACGTTATTTTTAAAATGTTTCCTTTTCTTAGCACAAGCACAGCTGAGAAGCTTCGATGCATGTGCTCCATAACATGTTAAAAAATAACAGCATTTAATCATACTTTGCATTCCAAGCAAAGGGGAAGTTCTCTCAATGCATGTAACTTTACATTAAGTTTATAGACACACTTCCGCTGCCGTTTGTCATGCCTACCATGAATGACGGTATTCGCGAGATACAAGTTTACTGAGAAGACACGAGGTATAAACAAGACTTTGGATCACTTTGAAACGGAGTTAAAATTGCTGTAGCAAGAAACTGAACGAAACGTTAATGTTCAACTTTTAATAACTTATAGACTACATTTTATTTTTTTCCCTTGCACTCAGTGAGTGAGGCCAATGGGTGATCACATATATATATATATATATATATATATATATATATATATAACAAAATACCCAGCCGCAGGAGAAGTAGTGTGTTAAAGAAGTAATGAAAAAAGAAAAGGAAACATTTTAATAATAACGTAACATGATTGACATTGTCATGAGTGTTGCTGTCATATACAGGTATATGCCTGCCTAAATAAGTCACCCTCGCTTCACTCTTACTTTTTTACAGTTCATTTAATCATGGCTAGTGGCAGAAAAATTATAAAATGGAAGGAGGATTACACGGAGTATGGCTTTACCAAAACAATTATTGATGGCGAATCGATTATTCATAAAGCTTGAATTGGTGATCTGTTTTTCTGTGTTAACCTCATATATTTTCAGACTTCTTCTCAAACCAAGGTCGTGCGAGGGTAAAATGAATCGGGATGCGCTGATCAATGTAATCGGTGTACCACGAAATGATGCATTGACAAAAGTTCCCCTTTGCTTGTAATGCAAAGTGTGAGTAAATGCATTATTTTTTAACGCGTTATGGAGCACATGCATTGAAGCTTCTAAGCTGTGCTTGTGCTAAGAAAAGGAAAGATTTTAAAAATAACGTAACACGATTGTCAATGTGACCTTTTGTAAGTAGTGCCTGGAGGATTCAGTGTGGAGAAACTCTAGACACAGCGTGTGTATTAACTTGTGGATTTTTCTGGGAGTATTTGGTGGCAGTGTGACGAAGTTGCTTCGAAAGACGGTGTTGGCCACGGAGCTCAGCTCAGACGAAATGAGGTAAATGGGAGGGGAGATGATGACGTGACTCCCCCACCCACCTTAAGTGTCAATCCCCCACAAACAGTCTCTCGGAATTTGCATAAGCACACCCCTTCACCTGCAATTTTAACTTAGTTACAAAGTGATCAAAACTCTCGTTTATATCCTGCGTCCTTTCATTAAACTTGTATCCTGCATTACCCGTGGGCATGAGAAACGCCAGCCCATCTATGAACTTAATTTAAAGTTTAGGTTTACAACTTGCTTTCTTTTCTCCGCACTGCGTTGACAGTCAGTTCACATGATTACGTGGAAGGCGTGATGATGTCACACGAAACTCCGCCCCCCACGGCTTTTGAGCTCAACTCCATTACAGTAAATGGAGAAAAATACCTTCCAGTTATGACCATTATGGCGTAGAATTTCGAAATGAAAACTGCCCAACTTTTGTAAGTAAGCTGTAAGGAATGAGCCTGCCAAATGTCAGCCTTCTACCTACACGGGAAGTTGGAGAATTAGTGATGAGTCAGTCAGTGAGTGAGTAAGGGCTTTGCCTTTTATTAGTATAGATATATATATAGTTCAAATTTAGTAACTAAATATCTTTCCAGCACAGTTGAGCTTGCCACTTTGACAGGCAATAGCTTGTTATCTGACAAAGCTAGTGTTGTATAATGCGTTAAAAACAGGTATAGAGAGTTCAGATGCCATCTGCCTTTTTTTCCATTCCATCACGGTATGTAAAACATCAGACAGACAAGCTTCTCTTCTGTTTGTGAGGTCCAAAATACCCACGATCCTTATTTCTCATTGCTACATTACATGCATTGTGCATCCAAATGACCATTAATTCATTCAAGACAAAGTCAAACTGGGCATTTCAAATTACACAGTTGGTTTTCATGGGAGCATGCTGCCAACTGCTTCCGAGTTGCTAAGATTATGTAAATGAAGGCTACGACTGAAAATCTCTGGAAAAGTTTTCTAATGTGACGTGACCTTAAGTGACCTCTATATAAGGACAAATATCCTGCCCTTTACACTCTGAACCAGACTACACAGGATTCATAATGGAAGTATGTATGAATTTACAGAATGCACAAAAAATTATTTTGAATAACCTAGGTAAAATACAACATAATTACTAACCTGGTCTGTCCAGAAAGTCACAATGTCCCAAACCAGCTATATTCATCCTTTTTAAGAGCAAAACTGTGCTGGTAAATTTAGTTTCCAAAATCTCTGGAGGAGTTTGTTCAGATAACTTAGCGTCTTCTGGATACAGGCAGAAACACTTCCCTAAAACAATGAAAAAATATACCATGGAGCAACATTTTTGTTTACTTTTACTTTTTATTTAAAAATAAGACTTATATCAGTTGGAGTAAACATCAAATCTGCAAAAGAAAATAGTGATGAAATTACCCATCTAAACAGTTACTATTATGAATCCATAGTTGGAGTTATAATCCTATCCAACAAAGGCACAGAATATTTCCCTAGGATGACTATAGTAACAAAGCAATATAATAAATGCAATATATTTTAAATGTTACTTTCTTGTCCTTAAAATAAGTACTCGTACACAGAAGCCTGGAAAAAATATTTAGAACATAAAGAACACAATGCCCAAAAATATAAATAATATAGGCAAATCAAAAATGTCTGGTTAAGTCTTACCAGGTGAGTTTGCTAGCTGTTGACGCATCTCAAACTGCTGCTTGCTGATGGGTCGTGTGACAAGGGAGTTGGCTCGAATCCTGGTATTATAAACCTATCAAACAAAAAGAAATAAAAATGCTTCAAGCTCAAAAGATTTTTCACATGACACGTAATGTTCTGTTTGACTATTACAATCACAATGTGAAAGCTATTAAACCCAGAACACAAACAAAAAAGGCAATATTCAAATTATCAGCTTGTTATATACAAACAAACCGGATTCCAAAAAAGTTGGGACACTAAACAAATTGTGAATAAAAACTGAACGCAATGATGTGGAGATGGCAAATGTCAATATTTTATTTGTAATAGAACGTAGATGACAGATCAAACGTTTAATCCGAGTAAATGTATAATTTTAAAGGAAAAATATGTTGATTCAAAATTTCACGGTGTCAACAAATCCCAAAAAAGTTGGGACAAGTAGCAATAAGAGGCTGGAAAAAGTAAATTTGAGCATAACGAAGAGCTGGAAGACCAATAAACACTAATTAGGTCAATTGGCAACATGATTGGGTATAAAAAGAGCTTCTCAGAGTGGCAGTGTCTCTCAGAAGCCAAGATGGGTAGAGGATCACCAATTCCCACAATGTTGCGCAGAAAGATAGTGGAGCAATATCAGAAAGGTGTTACCCAGCGAAAAATTGCAAAGACTTTGCATCTATCATCATCAACTGTGCATAACATCAGTCGAAGATTCAGAGAATCTGGAACAATCTCTGTGCGTAAGGGTCAAGGCCGTAAAACCATACTGGATGCCCGTGATCTCCGGGCCCTTAAACGACACTGCACCATAAACAGGAATGCTACTGTAAAGGAAATCACAGAATGGGCTCAGGAATACTTCCAGAAACCATTGTCAGTGAACACAATCCACAGTGCCATCCGCGTTGCCAGCTGAAACTCTACAGTGCAAAGAAGAAGCCATTTCTAAGCAAGATCCACAAGCTCAGGCGTTGTCACTGGGCCAGGGATCATTTAAAATGGAGTGTGACAAAATGGAAGACTGTTCTGTGGTCAGACGAGTCGCGATTCAAAGTTCTTTTTGGAAATCTGGGACGCCATGTCATCCGGACCAAAGAGGACAAGGACAACCCAAGTTGTTATCAACGCTCAGTTCAGAAGCCTGCATCTCGGATGATATGGGGTTGCATGAGTGCGTGTGGCATGGGCAGCTTGCATGTCTGGAAAGGCACCATCAATGCAAAAAAATATATTCAGGTTCTAGAACAACATATGCTCCCATCCAGACGTCATCTCTTTCAGGGAAGAATTTTTCAACAAGATAATGCCAGACCACATTCTGCATCAATCACAACATCATGGCTGCGTAGGAGAAGGATCCGGGTACTGAAATGGCCAGTCTGCAGTCCAGATCTTTCACCTATAGAGAACATTTGGCGCATCATAAAGAGGAAGGTGCGACAAAGAAGGCCCAAGACGATTGAACAGTTAGAGGCCTGTATTAGACAAGAATGGGAGAGCATTCCTATTTCTAAACTTGAGAAACTGGTCTCCTCTGTCCCCAGACGTCTGTTGAGTGTTGTAAGAAGAAGGGGAGATGCCACACAGTGGTGAAAATGGCCTTATCCCAACTTTTTTGGGATTTGTTGACATCATGAAATTCTGAATCAACATATTTTTCCCTTAAAATGATACATTTTCTCAGTTTAAACTTTTGTTCCGTGATTTATGTTCTATTCTGAATAAAATATTAGAAGTTGGCACCTCCACATCATTGCATTCAGTTTTTATTCACGATTTGTATAGTGTCCCAACTTTTTTGGAATCCGGTTTGTACAATAATTATGACAAGGACAGAACAAGTTCCTTTTTTTTCTTTAAACCCATGTGAAAGAGTCAAACAAACACACTTCCCTGTTTATTTTTCTTTAAGAAAAACAACAACTTCTCAGAGGTGTTACAAGTTTGTCTGAAAGCATGAATGCAGTTTGGACAAAAGGTTAAGCACTGGACTATAATCCATAAGGTTACATGTTTAATTTCCTCTTCTAACTTACTTCACGCTCATAAGCCAGTAACTAAAACCACCTGTACATCCATTATAAAATAATACACATATAAACAGGTATAATGTATCCTGAGCAAACAATGGGTCTACAGAAATATACAGTGAATAACTAACAGCTTTGAAAAATACAAAAATTCTTCAAAAAAAAAAAAAAAGTAATGACCACTGAGCAATAAATACAATTAAAGGAAGGGGTATGTGAAATGGTATAGATTTAAAAAATGTTAGTGACATACATGAACAGATCAAAATACACAGAACTATTCTGGGAATATTCTCAACAGGTGCAAAAAAAATTTAATTTACAGCAATATCTGAATTTCAAATGAAGTTGTTAACAAATGTTGTTAACGAAAATTACAGACAACTGAATTATTGGTGAAATGTGGGAAATTAAGTTATGTAACTTAATGTATAGGTAACTGATATACAGAAAAATATGACAGAAGTAATCCAAACAGATGGCTATTATCAGTAAACCAGTGACTGCTTACTTCCTGAATATGACATGATAATTGAAGCGATCTGTCCAAAAAGAAGAAAAGGACACTCATGATGATATGTGAATATGGGATTGTTAGACATAGCTGATTTTTGCCATTTAAAAAAAAAATCCATTTCAAATATATACGAAACATAGGTGTAATTCTGAAAGCTCTAATAAACATGACCAAGCAAGATTATTCTTTATTGAATATTAATAACCCCTATTTCCAATGCCTTTAACTTACTGATCACAACATTTCCAAGCATCATGTTCTATACTTCACATTATGTTCTCATACTGCATTTTATAAGTATTACAGATGTTTCTTTTGCATTTCTTTACATTAGGTTTTTATTTTGGCTATGATTCTTCACTGTTCAAAATACGTAACATGTATAACTGATGCCCATACAAGCGGGGGTGGATAAAAATTTTCATCCAATAGATCTTACTGCCACATATTTAATTTTGATTAAATCCTTTACCACATCTCCCACTACCAAGTACTTATTTTGCTCATACCTTAGGCCCATTTAATTTAATATCTGGTGGATACTATTTGGTTATGTGGCAGAGTTCCTCACACTGCATACAATGACCCTTGTACTGTGCAACAACTGATCCATATACACGTAAACGTGGTAATCTTCATTTGACTTTGTCAATCTCTAGATGTTTTCTTTTGAAAACTTCAAATGATAAGACCATTTTGAAAATATACTCATCCAGCAGAGTTATAAGGAATTTCTAAATATGCAATCAGAAGGTTGTTTAAACTTTTCCCACTCTGTCACTCTATGTAATGCTTGAATTATAGTACAATCAAGTAAAAAAAAAAAAACATCATGGTGAATGACAAAACATTCAGCGATCTTCAAAGGAATCACAAACTTTTTCCCTGGCCATTGACATTCTAATATGCATCTCCTAGTTTCTCAAAAACGTATTTTTCAGATTCCTTAGATTTTTACCTCCATCTCACTAACATACTGGTGGACTTTCCTTTTTCTTGCAACTGCCTATGTCCTTTCTCCATCCATTTTCCTTGTTTGCTTGATGTATAGTATAATTAATTTGACAACATGTCATAGAGTGAGTAATAGAGTGTCATTTTCTGCTACAGCTTAAGAAGTTTTACTTATTTTACTTTTACTAATGGAACAACTGATTGAGTTAGTTTTATTTATTTTACTTTTACTAATGGAACAACTGATTGAGTTCTTTACAGCTGCTTACATACAATGAATGGAGTTAATACAGAAAAAGGAAGCAAAGCTGCAGCTCATACACTTGAATCAAAGCGGTTTCAGAAGTCACAAATGCTCTGATACAAGGTATCAACATACATACACTGATAGCCACTTTTACAATTATTACCAGCTCAATTTTAGATTAACGGGACAAAACTTAAAAACCTGTATAATTATAAATGGAAACCAAGAAAGTTATATCACTTGCTTTTTGTACACAGTGAGGAAGGTAAAGCTTTGGATCCTATGGCAACAAAGTCTTAAGTCTGTGTTATTAGTTGCTAGGCCAGAAATCAAAACCTGCACATCTGCAAGTACCTATTTATGAATAACCTATCTACCTTAAACAACATAATAAAAAAGTATCATAAAACAAAATGACATTCATTGTCTATCTAATATGTAACATTCTTGACAGTAAATGTTTATGTTGCGTTGAAGGAGAGAAAAAAAGGCATTACAGTTGATTACACCAAATACATTTTGGCTTAAAAACCATCTTTAAACATATCTGAAAAGAGCTTCAGTCACAAATTACATGTACTATTAAGAACATCATTCCTCAATCTGTAATAACCTTAAACTTATTTATCCACAGGAGATCCCAAATTAAACAAACATACAAACAAACATTACAGGCTAGTACTAGTAAATCACATTTTGAAAAAAAATGCTGGAAGACAAACAGCTGAGATAGCCCTATATTTCAACTGGGTGCATCCATTTCATGTATGTTTATATTTCTCAATATTATATATTATATATATTATAATAAAAAAATCCTGGGATGAGACTTTTTCAGAGAGATACTTTCCCGCGTGATGAGACTTTGTGCCAAGAGATATAACCACACTCGGGCCAGAAATAAAAGACAAAGAGTAGATGACAAAGTAGAATGTCATAAAGGATTCAAACACCATTAAAGAATGGAAATAAGAAAAAAAAAAAAAAAAAGGAGGGCCAAGATTACACATAAACCCATTAACCCTTCACATGAGGACCCAGCTCCATAAGGCAGCACATCATTGACCACCAGAGAAAGGGACTAGCTTGCTTTGGAAATGTGAAATGCACTAGAAAGAAATTTTATATGCCGTGCAATCTGTAGTCGTGCAAGGCGACATGCTCCGGAAACTATATCACTAACTATAGACGTCACTACATCTCGAATGAACGGTTGTGTAATGCCAAATCAGCTTTAGTAATAACATTTAGCTACACATGTATACTATTGCAAATTAAAAGGATACTCTTGATCACGTGATTATTTCTGTTTGCAAAAACAGATGTAATGGCAGCAATGTGAAGGCTCAGCAAAGCATAAGAAAAACAAATGTGAACAGATGGTTCAGATTTCTCAAATAATAAAAAAACAATTTCAAACATAAGTGAAAGAAACATTTGTTACAATTTTCATTAAATCAATTAATGTTTGTTCAGCATGCCAAGGTCAAGGAAAAGCTAAAACTGAACGATAACACAAAGCTACTACAGCCTAAAGAACAGGGATGATGCTTTTCTGAAAGTAAAACTTACATTCTTTGTCTCTACTCCAGCATCAATAACAAATTTCACATTGTCAGTGGCCCAAATTAGGTCCTCTCCCATGCAAGAGGTCAGGAAAATTCTTCTCAGATATGTTGCATTTTTTTTCTCCTGCTCTTCAGTTTGTCTGAACAAAAAAATACCTTGCCGAGGGATCAGAGTAATTGGAACAAGCTGTCCAAGATTAGAACTCATATTAACAGCCTCTTGCATAACAATATCATAGGCACTATTCGCCTCCTAAAAAAACCCAGAGGGAAATATCAGAAGACACAGGTAAGATTACATCAGTTCAATGAAACATCGTCAATGTCTAAATCCCCTTGAAACATTCCAGCAAATTGCGTCAGCCCAAGGCTGAAAAAAAAAAGATAACAGTAAACACACTGAAACTGTACAATCAAGCCCTTAGGCAAAACCATCCCTATTGGCAAGACTGGAGTAACAAATAAATTGCAAATATCTAAGCTCTAATTCCTTCAGGCTTTATCTCTATCTAAAAATGGAATATAAACTGATTAATTAGGCTATTCTGTGAGATGCACTTTTCATTTACAATGTGTGAAACAGTTATTATTAACATATGAAATATTACAATTTCTTTTTAAGTATCACACAGTTTCTCAGTGATTTTGACATTATGCAACAGGATCCAAATCATATCTCTCTATAGCAACAGTCATTAAGAAGTGTTAACATATGACAGCTGTTTTTCTCTTTAGGCTGTACAAATTATTTTGCACAAAGAGTTAATATTACCTTCATAAGATTCATATTTGACATACCAAGAAATACACTTGCTCTTCTACCGTATCTAATACTACATACTAATTTGTGATATTTTTAATCCAGTCCTGATTATATAAGTGGAAACTAATTAGAAAACTAAGATTTTAAAACATGTTTGCTATAATATATTTGCAGGATTAAAAATTTTATACTTCACATTATAACCAAGAGTGTTTTTCACATTTAATAAATCATTTGCAGAAAAATTAACTTTGCTATTATAATTTAATAATATTCTCACATATGCAACTCTGGTTCACTTGTCTTTCTTACAGTTATTCATTAGTTGGTAGTAAAAATCAAGAAAGGGTGAACACAGTGACATTTTGTTTAAAGTTTTGTTTTACTTTTACCTCAATCACTTAAATTATTCTTCCATGTATTTTCCCACCCCAGCAAAGTCTAAAAAGAAGTTCCTTTACTACAAATTAAACTTTAAAAAATTTTAAAAATGGTCAGTAACAAATCTAAAACAAGCCATGCAATCATGACAATGAAGTACAGAATCTCACAAAAGTGAGTACAACACTCACATTTTTGTAAATATTATCTTTTCATGGGACAACACTGAAGATATGACATTTTGATACAATGTAATGTAGTCAGTGTACAGCTTGTATAGCAGTGTAAATTTGCTGTTCCCTCAAAATAACTCAACATAACAGCAATTAATGTCTAAACTGCTGGTAACAAAAGTGAGTACAGTAATACCTCGCTATATCACGCTTCGACTTTCGCGGCTTCACTCTATCGCGGATTTTATATGAAAGCATAATGAAATATATAACGCGGATTTTTCGCTGCTTCGCGGGTTCTGCGGATAATATGTGTCTTTTTACTTTCTGTACATGCTTCCTCAGTTGGTTTGCCCAGTTGATTTCATACAAGGGACGCTATTGGCGGATGACTGAGAAGCTAACCAATCAGAGCACGCAGTTAAGTTCCTGCGTGCTGAATGCAGTGTTAACCAGGAAGTCTCGTCTCGCTCATTCAGCATCAACATGTTTCGCTGTGTAAAGAGTTGTGCTCTTTTGTGTTTATCTTTGTGCATAGTCAAGCCCTTCATTATGGCTCCAAAATGATCTGCTACTGCTTCAGGGGCCGTGCCCAAGCGCAAACGGAAGATGTTAACGATTGCGAAAAGGTAAGCGTTTTGGATTTGTTGAAGGCTACGATTCTTTTATTAAAAAAGTAGGAAAGGAATATAAGATCTACAGCCACAGTGTCCTTTTAACCAGGGTGCAAAACGAGTTGTAAGTGGATGTAATAAGGCAGTAGTCTGGATGGAATCTGCTTTAGGGATTTGGATTGAAGACTGCCAGAAGAAGAACAACGGCAGTGCTACACAATTGCCTGAAATGGCTCCTTTAAGGGCTGTAACGCTCTCCTTTGTTGTGCAGTAAAATTAAACTCATTGTTATTGGACAAGTCATCGTGTCATTGTTGGCGAGTAACCATAATTAATTTTCTACTTACAGTACTTAGTACATGTATGTACGGTTAGTGTCACTGTACACACATTTACTGTATACTATTTTTCTTGCATTGTACGTATTTATTGCTGGCGGCCTGTCTATCGTAATGGCTGTAACATATGTGATATCGGAGACACTCAATATCTTTAAAATAATATTTAGGTTTTACTGTATATAAACAGTGTGTTTATATACATAATTTCAATGAATCTTACCTAATATCTAAGAGAATACAAAGGGATTATGCTGTATAACTCTGCGGGGAATATTTATAAACAGTGTGGGAGAGTTTATAAGGGCTTAAAATATATAAAAATAACCATGCAAACATATGGTTTCTACTTCGCGGATTTTAACCTATCGCGGGGGGGTCTGGAACGCAACTCCCGCGATCGAGGAGGGATTACTGTACACCCCTATGTGAAAAATGTCCAAATTGAGCCCAAAGTGTCAATATTTTGTGTGGCCACCATTATTTTCCAGCACTGCCTTAACTCTCTTGGGCATCGAGTTCACTAGAGCTTCACAGGTTGCCACTGGAATCCTCTTCCACTCCTCTATGACGACATCATGGAGCTGGTGGATGTTAGAGACCTTGCGCTCCTCCACTTTCCATTTAAGGATGCACCGCAAATGCTCAATAGGGTTTAGGTCTGAAGACATGCTTGGCCAGTCCAGCACCTTTACCCTCAGTTTCTTCAACAAGGCAGTGGTCATCTTGGGAGGTGTGTTTGGGGTCATTATCATGTTGGAATACTGCCGATCGGCCCAGTTTCCAAACCATGACACTCCTACCACCATGCTTGACTGTAGGCAAGACACTTGTCTTTGTACTCCTCACCTGGCTGCCGCCACACACGCTTGACACCATCTGAACCAAATAAGTTTATCTTGGTCTCATCAGACCACAGGACATGGTTCCAGTAATCCATGTCCTAAGTCTGCTTGTCTTCAGCAAACTGTTTGCAGGCTTTCTTGTGCATCATCTTTAGAAGAGGCTTCCTTCTGGGAAGATAGCCATGCAGACCAATTTGATGCAGTGTGTGGCATATGGTCTGAGCACTGACAAGCTGAGACCCTGTAACACTAACGAGTCACATGACACCGGGGAGGGAAAATGGCTAATTGGGCACAATTTGGACATTTTTCACTTAGGGGTGTACTCACTTTTGTTACCAGCAGTTTAGACATTAATGGCTGTGTGTTGAGTTATTTTGAGGGGACAGCAAATTTACACTGTTATACAAGCTGTACACTGACTACTTTACATTGTATCAAAGTGTCATATCTTCAGTGTTGTCCCTGGAAAGGCAACTGTAATAAAATATTTACAAAAATATGAAGGGTGTACTCACTATTGTGAGATACTGTAAATGCCCTGTAATAAGTATTGAATAATAATAAAAACAAAAAGCTTTAAGAGGAAACTGAATTAGTGTGACAGAAGATAAAAACCAACTAAACTATTAAGCTGACCTGTACACCTCAATTTATAAATTTTATTCTCTTTACTGGCTCCAGAATAACCACCTGTCAGAAGGAAGTAAATCCTACCCCAAATGGAATGCTAAGATACATATAAATACCATACACATAGATGTCGTTATGTTAATCTTACAATGGTTCACCACCAGTTAAGATAGATTTTGGGTCATTTAGAACCAAGTATGTTGCTTCTGACAAAACAAACTCCACATACACTGCCATATACACTGTAGATCTTTAGCTTGAAAAATAAACCCTATAGAATTTTTCAGTGTGTTTTTAAATTAGAATTTCCCATCAAAGCAAGAAAAATGGACTATGGTACTCCAGCAGAGAAATAAAAATAACATTTGAAAATAAGGGCTGCTAGAGTAATCTACTCAAATCGGAAATTTAATAAAAACAAATACATACCTGCATTGAGGCAAAAAATATAACAATATCTCCTTCCTCCTTGGCACTGTGGATTTCAAACACAAGGCTCACAGCTCGGTAAAAGTAATCACCAAGGGGGTTGTTTCCATATACCACTTCTGCCTGGGTCTTTTTGTTCACATTGATACAAGGCACCTCTCCAAAGTATGTTAGCAGCTTGCTTGACATGTGAGAAGCAGCAATTACAACAAGTCTAAGCTCTGGTCTCTGATGACCAATGTCTTTGAGAAGTCCCAAGAGAATGTCAGTAGACACTGTCCGTTCATGAGCTTGGTCAATAATGATAACTCCATATTGTTCCAAGAGAGGATCTGACATAATTTCTCTCAAAAGTAAATCATCTGTGCAGTACCTAACAGAAATAAAGTAAATGACTGAAATTATACACAGAAAAACAAAGAAGGAATACTTCTAAGCTATATTTACAATTAGAATTCAAAATTGTACTTATATCATCTTTTCTTTAAAATCTTTTAAACTGACCATATGTTGTCAAGACTTTGCAGCTGTGATGTTTTGGTGATATGAAGTTAACTACTCATTAAGCTTTGCAACATTAAATCTGCTAACAATTAAAAAAAATACAAAATAAAAAATATTAAAAGCTGTCGCTAAATAATTGGAAAAAAAACTCATAAATGGAAGGCTATAGTTAGTATCTTTCATAAAATTACAGCAAAAAAAAAAAAAAACACTATGCCCATCCAGTTTTTGAAGCTAGTGCCACCCTTTAAGAGATCATTAACAGAAGAAAATCTCAAACTGATGGCTTGATGCCCATGGACCATTGTTTTCACACACATCGTTCACTTAAATATTAAAGTGTAAGGTTTAAAATAAATGGAATACATGGTGACACTCCATTTATTTTTCTTTTCAAAGTTATGTCAGATGTTCAGAAAATGTCTCAATTCTGCAAATTAATCAAATCAAGCCATTTGATTTTAAAACATCATATTTATGTTGACTTGTAACCTTTAAAGGATAAGACTAAATTGTAACATTTCTCTTATAACACTGAAGATGAAAAAGTATTTAATTACCTGCCAGTTCCATATAATAAGACTGTGTCAGGATAAATTAATGGCAGGGGAATAACCAACACCAACGGTGCACAATAAAAAAGGCAAAACTGATTGTGATTTTTGCTTAACCACAGGCAAACAAACCTTAGCTTTGCCTCATTATCTGTATTCCTCTCATCATTCAAGTCATATTTTGCATACCTTTGTGACCAGACATGTGAGGACACGGATTCACATTCCATCTCCTGCTAGGTGATTTGAATAGTAAAGACATTTAGGATATCACGAGGCAAATAAAATGAACTTCTTATTGTGAGATGGTCCACATCGCACCTATTTTGTCTTATTAGTAATGGACATCCCATCAACAGTCTCTTTCCAAACAGCTGACTTGATTAAATTCAACATTTAAACTTTTTCCATGGTCTTTCTGTAAACATTCTCACATTTAGCTGTCAGAGAATGTTGCTTAGCACTGTATTTTGGACAATCATTTGAATATTTCAACCGATTTTATGCTGTACACTAGGGGAAAAAATTCCATTATTTTATGCGAAAAGCAGTGTAACAGTGAAATGAAGAGCAAAAAATTGTCATGGTCTAAATTGTTAAGGACAATAACAATGTACAGTATTTCGAGTGTCATCACTACTCAGCTGGATTGCCAATCCTAATGAAAACGCAGAACCAAACAATTCCAATACTTTTCAGTAAAAATTTAACACTGAAAGAAAAAGACACGCTAAGTCAAATGAAGTGGTCATTTGTCAGAAAGATTTTGAAAAAAAAAAACCATTGAGAACAGAAAGCAACACCGCTTTCACTGGCTTTGCATAGAACTTTGGATGAGGCGTTACCAATATACAAATTCTTTTCCTTGCCTCTTACCCATCATCTATAGAAATACAGATTGCTGGTTGTGCAATAGATCGTGTGTGCCTCACACGACAGCTTCCAGAAGATTATTTTTGATTTGGGAGCAGCTTCATTAAGTCTACAAGTTATTGTTTACACTTGTAAAATCAAAATTTATGCCACTTTTGGCTCTCTGAATTGCTGCACTGCAACTCCCACTACAATATCAAACTTCACCAAGAACCAAACTGGCATGCATCAAAAATAATTAATACGTCATATGTGAAAATGATTACACAGTATAATTGCTGTTAGTGGCTTTCTCTTTTATTCCCTATCTACTGTACATTTCCTCTAAGCTGGAGAAATGACAGGAGCAAAATTGCAACAATGAAAACAAATGCTTCAAATGTCCCCTTTGGTTAATACCGCTAGTTTCTTTATGTAAAGTATAATAACCTCTAGAGAGTGAATGTGAGCAAACAGGCACAGATATTACTAGACATTTTATTATTTGTGTTATGATGTAAATCACTGCATAAAATATGGGCTGACACTGTTGTTTCTTCCAGAGTCACAAACTCCTTCCACACTACTGGTGGCCGAAAATGGACAGTACTACACACCAAGATAGGCATAAAATGCAAACACATCCATCATTCTCATAAATTCATACTGCCTAAAATGATGGTGCAGATTGAAATACTGAAAGTTTTTTTCTTGGACTAAAAATGCAAACCTGAAGTGGACATTTATCATTAATAACTTAGGACACTAAAATCAGTTGTAAAGAAAAAAAAGCATCCTTTTAACCGAGCACAGAAGGACTTGTATAATGACTGATAAAGTGTGCCATACCACAAATGATCTTAATCTGAAGATCAGAATCCTCATTCAATGTTTTGACAATTTTTTATTCAGGCTATTTTTGGTTTCTTTTTTGTTCAATACTACATTCTATTGCGTGTTTTTCTCTTTCAGTTTACTACTAATGTGAAGGAGTGCAAAAAAATGTAGTCAGGCACTTGAATATCTCTGTAATCTAACTGCAAAGTAATAAAGCTTACACACCCAGAGAGACTACTGCTAACCTATTGCTCCTTTATTTGCTCTTACTTTCATTGCAGTACTGTATTACTTAAAGTGTTATAAATCATAATAAAGATTAAACAGAATATAAAGAAAAACCTTGTGATACATGGCCAGCAGTTTATCCTGGCCAATACCCCCACACCGCTAGATGGAGTCCTCCCTGCAACATGGAGGGGCCCCGAATTCCAGCAGGGCATCGTGGACATTGGAGTTTTACTTCACGGCCCTGCTGGATGCCGTGGGGGCTGCCAGGGGATGCTGCAGGGAGGCACAGGGATTTGTACTTCCCATATAGCCCGGAAGTACTCCCTAGTCACGGGAACGGAAGAAATGACGCACTTCTGGGCTGAAGAAAAGAAGACGTTTCCTTTTGACCTGGAAGTGTTATGAAATCACATGGACTGAGGGAAAGAAGCACTTCCGGGTCAAGGAACATAAAAGGACTATGGGAAACCCTAGCACACTGAGCCGGAGTTGGGAGGGAGTGCGACAGAGCTGCTGGGTGGAGAGGAGGATTTATTGTTATTGATTATTGTATTATGGATTTCTTATTGGGTATAGTGGAGGTGGAGGTGCTTTGTGCATATTATTAGAATTATTAAATTCGTTTCTTGGACTTTTACCTGGTGTCTGAACGTGTTGTATGAGGGTTCAGAGGTCAACAGCGGCCCCTGCTGTCACAACCTAAACACTTATTTTTAGAAGCAGGAGAGGAGGAATCAATATATTGTAGTATTGCATTATTTTACAGTGCAATATAGATACACCAAGGACAAATGAACTTTTTTTCTTGTTATTTAATTTTTTATTCATGCTAGTACTTGGACAAAAAAAACTGCACAAGAACTAAAAATACCTTAAATAGTGCACTAAAAACTTTCTTGTCTACTGTGGGATTAAATATCACCTGAAAAGGTTTTCTTTACTTGAATGAGAAGTGAAACTATCCATAAAAGTAAACATGGCTTAGGGGTTTGGGTTTTCATACTGTTACAGTAAAGAATGAGCTGGGGATGCAGAATGTTTTGCAAAACATTAAAAACTAGGGCTGTTACATTTATATTCACACTTTGTGTATATTAGAAAAGTGCACTGCAGTTCTGTCATTCAAAAACGAGTTGAGTATTCCAAATGTCTTCGGTTACTATCACATTACTCTGAATCTCCCACTGTTTACACATCACTTCAAGGAACAGCATACACATATTTTTTGGTTGCATACCCTCAGTTGTCAAAGAATTAAGAAAGCCTTCTGTACTTTTCACATTGCAATGAAAAAACAAAGCCGGAATACATTCTCCTTTTAAGCTATAAGAGCTGTCTGGTTTGACTCTTACCTCTCCAGGTAAAAGAGGCATCTGAGTACAGATTTATAGTTTAGATGGAGGCTAATTCAAATCCCCGGTGTACAGAAAAATGGGGTAAAATTATAAAAAATATAAAATCTTAGAAGTACAAACTTTCTGCTATTAATCTCTTCATGTGTGTTGCATAAATTTAGGCTACATAATTTAGTGTAATAAAACCCCCAGATGAAATCTGCACCATCAGTCTGTGATGTTATAATGCTTTGTTTGCCATTCTGACCAACCAAAGTCTACTTGTGCATGAAATGAAAATGTGGATCAAGCTGTAACAAAGTATTGAAAGCCAACAGAGAAAAATGAAGTTAAAAACATGTCATAATAAAACAGGAAGGAGATTAACATATTTTTGCCCAAAGGGATAAAAAAAGGGAATTACTTGTTTTTTGACAAAACACTAAAATTGGCAAAATGCACAATCTAAATGACACCGACTGTAGTGTGACTCTAGGAATCAGATGTGGTAATCCTTGCGTCCCAGAAACATCTGCTATCCAGAGATTTTCATACACAACAGTGTCTAAAGTTTACAGGAAATTACTTGATAAAAAAAATCTAGCAAATGGCAGTTATTCAGGAGAAAACACCTTAAGAGCAAGACAGGAATCAGTTGAATTTGCCAAATAAATGTTTTTACAACAGTGGCGTGCAGAAGAGTATCTCTAAACGTAAAATGTGCCAAACCTTTAAAGGTGCTGGACTTGTTCATCCATTTTCTGGTCCCACTTATTCCATTAGCCTTTGCCATTCTAAGCAGTAATTTGAGCCAGCCCTTCACAAGATGCACTTCCTTAGACATCTACAATGTAACATACATGGGAGGAAACCAGAAAAGGCCAGAGAAATCCAAACAAACAAAGAACAGTGAGAATGTACAAACTCCACATGGAAAGGGATCGGCCCAAAATAAAATTCAAGATCCATACAGCTCTAAGAAATGGCATGCACTGTGCCAATATGCATAGTAGATGTAGGCCTGCACACTGCAATTAAAGTAACATCTTATGTAACAACCTGTCCAAAATGCCACACACTAGCTGCTGAATAAAAGTATTGGAATAGGTGTTGTAGGTGTTGTTGAGGCCAGCATGGGGCTCTTACCCTGTGGTCTGAATGTGGATCCTAATGCCGTAGTACAGTGATGGGAACACTGTGCTATAAAAATGTCTCTGTCGTTCCAGATGAGACATAAAACCAAAGACTTGACTCTCTGTGATCATATAAAGTTACATGGGCATCCTTTGTAAAAAGCAGGCCAAACTGCCCTCCATGGCCTAGTCATTCTGAACTCCTAATCATCCAGTCTCCAATTACGTCTCTCTCTCTCTCTGTCTGTCTGTCTGTCTGTCTGTCTCTCTTTCTTTCTCCACTTCACCGCCGATCAGCTCATGTGTTTAAGTTTACTGACGCAAAAAGTGCTACTGCAGCATCAGTCTGGTGGATGCTGCACATTAGTGGTGGTTGAAGTGGCTCCCCACGAACTATGAAAATCAGTCTAAATAGTGAAAAAAGAGCTATATAAATGGACAGAATAATTACTATTACTAATACATGTACTGACTCTAATCTCTACTGGAGTAATCCAAGAAAAGGGTGGAAAATACAATCATGGTCATTGTTACTTCCCTACAACTCCTTCCCTGAGAGTTGTAGCAGCTCAAATACCTAGAGCGCATATCCTGTGCTGAATGACCAGATTATTGTATACATTACAAATCAATAAATACTGATTGGTAAGTACTATTTGACATTTCTTTAAAAATACTTTTACATGCTAGTACAACTGTGATTACAGATTATGTAGTTTTGGGGAAACAAAATTGTGCAAAGTGTGAAAACAACACAAAAAACAAATATTAATTTCAGCATCATTCAAACAAAAACAAGTATTATATGCAACATGGCTTCCACCTTACACCCAATACTGCTAGTTTAGGTATTGGTCACCCACAATATTAAATTAGATTAGGCAAGTTTGAAAATGGACAGATGGATGCTATTTTATAATAAAGAGTTCAAGTAGCATGGATTGTGATGGAGGTCATGAATATTTGAATTTTTCGAAGATTACCCATGTGATAAACATTAATGATCTTTTAACCAAACATGAAGGAATTTGTTAATAATGCCGAATCTTTATCATTAACAAAATTTAATTTCAAGAACAGCCCTATACTGACTTAATCTATACTGCTGCATGCAAACTTCTATTACATTATTTAGACAGCAATAATGCTCCAGCAATCCTACTTCCATACACTAGGTTTTAACCTATTCCATCCCTTTTTCACTACTTTCTCTACGCCACAATTTCCTCTCTTTGTTAGAAGGCACAACATTAATGTTGATTCCTAAAAGCAACATATGGACACAAAGGTCAAATGTGAGCACTGTGCAGCTGCAGCTGAATTGACCCCAGTTCAACCCCCCCACCTCTCTTCTCTGCCTTTGTTTTGTAGCTTTCAAAGTGATGTGTGTTGCAAGTGAATACAGATCACCAGAAAGATTATATGGTAATTAGAGAGACCTTAAAACAGTTTCACTAGTGCAACAGCTCTCCAAGGGAACAGTGTACCCGACTTCATGGCCAATGTTGACATCCATTTCATCTGCTACACGCAAAGCAAGACCCACAGCATTCTGGCGGTGCACTTGGGTGCAGACAACTGTCCCATGCTGAAATCCAGCAGACAAGCAGTACTCAGCACACCACTGGGGGATCTGCAGAGAATAAAAACAAAAGTGAAAGGATGCAAAACCAAGCAGAGTAATTCACAGCTGGACAATTGTCATTTAAACTTAACTCTCTCAGTACAGATGCAGCATCTGGTGTACTAAGCACCTCTCTCAGTGCTTTAATTTTTGAAGCATTACAGTAAGCTGGCTGCAAGTCAATACAGGCCAGTCGTAATACTTTCCACCACAGCACCATAATCTATCTGACTGGAACTCTAACAAAGCATCACAACTCTCCCAAAATTTCCTTCTGTGGAACAATATTAAAAATGTAGAATTTTTGTGAATGTCTTTGTTTCAGGCGTGAACAAAAAGAAGTTCTTGAGTACACTGTTATTCATAAAACTACAGAACACTCTCATTTGCACTTATGTCTGCTCACCAGCAACATGCTATTTTGGAAAGTGTTATGTACAACTTGGGTAAAATGAAAAAGCCTTAAAATTAAATTTATGTTAATGACAAAAAATAATTATCCCATAGTCTATGTAGTATTACTACCAATACATTCCAACATTCAACATGTTTGCTAAAGAGCTGCTCTTGAAGAATGAAGAGATATCTGTTAAATTATCCTCTCCAGGCAGCTTTCAAAATAAAATCAAAACTATGCTTTACTTTAAATTTTATTAAAAATGAGTATCTGCTTGCTTTAAGACCTTCTTTGAATTACTGTTACAAATAAGAGGTACAAACAGGAAGCAACTGCACTGCCCCGCCAAACACACATAAACTCAAACCAATGGACTAATTTAAAGTGACTAGACTTTGCAGGTAACTCAGTGTTTTCAAAAAAGAGCCCAAAAACACAAGCAAATACCAGAGAAGTCACGCCACCAGGAACTGAATTTTATTCCAAGGGTTAATTAAGTCAATGCTAACCAATGTGCTACTTTTAATTTATTTATACTCTTTATAATTGTTTTGTCAGAAAAAGAACACTGTTGTCAAGTTGCAAGTGTGGTTGGGTATAGGCTACAACATATTTCTCAATATCTATCTATGGCCTAGCACCACTTCTTATCATTAAGTGTGAAGATTTTTCAAAAATCACAGTTTTACACATTTTTTTTCAAAATGTTTTTGGTTAGAAAAATGTAAACTTTTCATTATGGTCTATTTCTTAATATATTTATAACACAGTTTACAATATCTTCATAAAGGTTCTTGGCTGGGTGCAAAGACAGCTATGCTCAGCTTCTTTCACCTCTTCATCACCTGTAAATCAATACCTTCTCCGAATTACAGACCTAGCTTCTTCTTGCTTCTCATCAGTACTTACTGACAGTCATCTAGAGCTCTCTGCAGCTGTTACACATTTCTAAAAATTCCCAAACATCTCTCTCCACTTGCAAACACGTCTAAAAGGTACACCATTTTTCCCCATACTAAGTGCAAAAAGAGACACTTAATACAGCCTATTTAATGCCTTCTGCCCACAAAAACTGCACCACACTTCTGTTCTTGGATGAAAACAAACACTCACCTGTGTCTATGACTCAGCAGCAATTCAAGGTGACAGCAAAGTACCAAACCATAAGACTAAAGGCTTACAATACTGCAGAGCACAGTATGCCACTGTATGCAAATGGTCTGTAGACAAAAAACTGCAGAAACATTTACCAGAACCCTGCCACATATGAAAAGCAATACAGAACAGTAAAAAAGATAAGTCAGTACAGCAACACACTTATTAATTGACAACGTCTAAAACACCAGTTTACTCACAATAACGTTAAAGCTCTATCTGTAAACTTATCTTTCAGTTTTGACAGGCCACCCTATTGACATTATAACATTACCTCTAATACACAAGTAAACACAGTCTAATTGCTCTGTGTGCAGGGTTTCCTACAAAAGATACTAGGGAAAACAAAGATTAATGGAGGGAGCTGCTTTATAGCTACAATAGGGCATTGATTTGAAGGTGAAGGGCCCATACAAAAATTGGACTGAAAGTTTTCTGTACATCAAAACAGAATATGCTACTTTTCTTTCAATCAGTCCTTAAACCACAGTTAACTATATTGTCAAAAGTAAAATTTGAAAAGTATACATGATTCAGTCAATTCTGATGTAAAAATGGTTTCTTCTTCAGACCGATTGTCTCACCTACTTAATTTTCAGAATGTAGCACATGCAGGTGTATGCAAAATTATGCCTGTCAAATTACATGTTTCACAGATTCAGAAACAGAAGAAATATGACACAACCTCCACGTCTACAAACCTAAAAACAACATTATTTGTATATGCATGTATGATTACATACAAATACAGACAAAAGTGGTAAAAATTTGAAGTCTCCAGGCCTTTGCTTTATTTTTATACAAAGTTCCTATTCAGCTGGCCATCCTTACTGCTTTTGTATTTATTGTAGGCTGGCAGACATTTAATTACAAGCTTCTGAAGTACCTACACATTCATGTCATCTTTCATATCCAAGGTTACACTTACTTTAGATTACAAGGTACTTCCATAGAAAACACTCTTTTATCATTACAGCATGTTAAATTCTGTAACCATAGCAGTTGGGCATTGAAAAAACAATGATCAACAAGTATTTAAAGCACAGACTGAGAAATATTGAAGGCTGCTCAACATGTCGCATTGTTATTCCAAATTTGATTTTGTATTGTCTGTAGTACTATACTACACATTGCATATTATGACATACTTATAGAGATGGTTAAAAAACATCTGTGATGTTTCTATTCTGTATTTTGGATGGTCATTCACCCATTGTTAAACAACCACTCTAGGTCAGTGGTGAGCAGGAACATCCCCTGAAAGTGTGATAGCTTAAAACAGAAACTCTCCTGCACATTACATGTTCTTATTAATGATCATTATGAAGTAAATCTGAGCCATGAGCGAGTCTCAGTGTGCCAGCCAAGTGTGCACTGTCATGCACTAACACCCCATCTAGGGATAGTTCTTTACTTGAACATAAAAACTTGAAACCAGGGCTAGAACTATATTCCATACTATCTTAACTTGATGTCTTGAACTTTAAAGCTACTAAAACTGCTGTCATTTATAAGCAACAAGGACTTCTCTCTGATAAAACCGTTGTCATCAGAGAGCATTAAATGCTTTTATTGGACCTAATGGATGTTTGCAATAATGATAAGATCATTAAGACTATAGCCTGGAAGTGAAATTTGGCTTTTACTTTTTCCTATGTGGGATTTTTTCAAGCTTATTTTTTATCTTCACTCAGACAATTTGTACTTCCTGTCCATCTCAAACATCTTCAGCTACCTAACTCGTATTATAATTGTGGTTGATAATTTTGATTGAACTGCAAATTCAGAGTGGACAGTTTATTATGGTCACCTTCCTAAAAAGCAACTTGGTACCGGTATAACTGGAACCAAGCAGGATGTCTGGGTGATATTGGTACTTCCATTAAAGCAAAATTGCAGGAAATGGGATTCATTAGACTGGGTAGAGTTTTGTTAATCTACTAGACTCTGCATGTATCAGCCCACAGCAAACTCTCTTGTTTTTCTGACAGGGATGTAACACAGTAGGGCCACTGGATGTTTTCGTCCTGTCAATGCCAAAAATCAAAGAGCCAAGCGGTCCAACCTGCTTCTTTCAGCACCATAGCTGTACTTAACCATTAGACAACTGTCAGTTTCTTTCCAAAACAGCTCCAGTTACCCCTTTTATTCCCCCCATTCTCAACCATTTTGCAACATTCAATACCTCTGTGATAATGTCTTAAATGGATAAAATCCTCTGTAGGCTGCCACTTTTGATATTTACCACAGACACTGCATCTGGCACCCATTACCATTCCATATTCAGGTCCACTTAAAGTCACTGCTTCTATATGGGCTCCCTCTGAATTTCACATACAAGACACAATCCATTGGCATCTGCCCAGTATTTTAAGAAGTATTCTGATATATTTTCTATTGTTTTTATAATAGACACTCAAGTTTCTCTCGACCACAGACTAAACTCATGAATGCAGGCGGAGTGGCATAGTGGTAAAGGATTTAAACTTCAAACCCTGAGGTTGTGTTTTCAAATCCCACTACTGACACTAGGTGACCATGAGCAAGTCACTTTACCTGCCTGTACTCTAATTTGAAAAACAAAAGAAATTAAAGCAACTGTATCTCAACTGTGGCTTTTTTATCCATGCTTACAGACATACATTAGCTAAATAATAATAATAGGGTAAAACATTTAATGATTGAGAATTGAAGAGTTTTGCCATGGAAGGCATGCATTGTTCCTGTGGTACAGGTCTTTGTTGACCAGTCACTTTGTATTTTCATAATGTGCTGCTTTTCCAGATGGAGATCCCTGCTGCAAGTACAGGTGCAATGTTATTAAGAAGAGTTTCCACTTTGTACCCATTTTGTTGGATACTTTAGATTATTTCTGAAATGTAAACTAATATAACTCCTGTCTGTCTATTATTCAAAGTTTTACTACTGGCTTATCTAGTTCAGGGTCAAAATACACAGTGCCCATGCTAAAAGCATTAAATAAAACATTCAAACCACCTCTGGACAGGATGCCAGTCAGTCAATTACAGGAGGCACTCATTTACATCTTAGAATTGGCACTTAACCTGCTGTAAAATGCATGCCTTCTTATCCGTCCAAAGGCAAATCATATTTATAGATTAACACACTTGTTCAAGTGTTGATTTAGTTCTAAAATACACATAATTTTAATTTAAAGAATACTATGTAGATTGTTGTATTCCAAATGATTCTGCTGGTTTAATTCTGAATGACAACTGGCTTTACTGAGACAGGTTTACAGATTATACAGATACTGTATAATCCGAGTCCTCAAACATGCATTTTTATTTTGTGCCTTTCATGTTGCACTTGCACAAAACCTTACAGGTGTGAGTGCTATAATAATAAACGACTTGCTTAGGGTCACATGGTGAGTCAGTTTAAAAGAATTTGAATCCTTGAACTTCCTTTTTTTTGGATAAAATAAGCAGTAAAAATGGCACAAACATAGCATACATTGGAGAAACTAAATTTTTGCTACTCACAGACCTGCAAAACGTGTTCACCAGACCTAAGAGTCATGCAAAAAAACACATACATAACAAAATTTGTAAGGCTAGTGTGCAATTTAAAGAGAGTGTGACAAAACGGTAACAGGTCATAAAGCAAAACAATCAATATAAAATGGTCTTATAAAAGTGGCCCTATTTTTCCATGATCAATAGAAATAACTAAAATCCCAATTTATCCAACTTATTTATCCCTTATTTAATGGCAAAGTAAAAATCTTTTGGATGACAGTTCCTGCCACCGTCCCACCATCTGTTAGCTATATCAGTGCCCTTTGATCGCAGAGATGGCACTGGGCACATCATAAGACTTCGAACCCACCTGAGAGCTCTTGCCCGAATTCGCTGTCCCAGCCAAAATTACAATCCGACTCTTCCGGAGACTCTCCATAAATTCATCCTTTACATTCCAGACAGCCAATGTCCTTCTCTGGGCTAACAACTTGTAGTACCGAGAGGAATGGGGCAGCCCGTCGAATTGGTTCAGTTCGAGTTCATCCCCGAAATTAAGCTCCTCGGTGTCTCCTTCCGTGTCGGAATCGAAGCCCTCCATAAAAAGCTGCTGCTCCTCATCGGGAGCGACGGGAGTCTCTGCCTCGGCCATGGCTCACGAAAAAAAGAAGCCACGCAGCACCGAGCCACATCAATCAGCACCTCCCAGCTTTGTTAAAAAAATGAAGAAGAACGCACACGTTGGCGCGAGGCCGCCGCACAAAGAAATTACTGTATTCAACTCCACTGGAAACAACTGCGAGGAAAAGTAAAAGTGAGTGGCAACGCGAGAGCCATTAGCACACGAATCCTCCAGCTGATCACAAAGCACTCCGAACTTTAGCTTTAAACAGATTACAATTAAAAGCACAAAAAGGACACGCCCGCAGTTAAAATAAAGAAATGGGAGGCGAAAACACGGAAGAGTGACACATTCCGGCAATCCACCTGAACAGTATGCACCTCAATCGCTCTCCGCCGCTGCTGTTGCCCTTTGTAACTCTGATCTGACGGCAAGCCGGGAGCCCTGTCACGTGACTGCTTAAGCCGCTTCGGCGCAAGTGCGTTGAGCGCGTGGTGTTTTTTTTTTCTTGTTCGTCAGACATCTGTTCTCAGGCATGGTGGAAAAAAACCAGAAGAAAAACATACATGTTTTCATCAACCACTAGATACTCTGCCATCTGTCTACCAAGAGTCTATTTTAATTTCTTGACTTAAAGATCGACAAACAAACAATGCTCCCATTTATGCCAATTCCGTTTATAGATTCACTTTTAGCATGATTGCTTCAGTCACACATTATACACGTTTCAGAGGACTGGACTATAATAAAATCGCAATAAACCGTGTTTGAAATACAGTTAAAGCGACTCCCCAAAGAACCCCCTGTCTGTGTTGAGTTTACACGTTCTCCGCGTATCTCTGTGCGGTTTTCCCACTGAAGCACCAAGGCAGCTCCAAATTGCGCCCGTATGAGTGGCAGGGAGTGACGATTCCCTTCAGTGGATCGGCGATTGAATTAAATAGCCTGAAAACGGATAGATGGAATTTTGACAATCCTTCTAAAAAGGAAGAGCCGGTGCTACAAAACGGCGAAGTGCCAACAATGGGCATTGCAGCCATTTTTATATTTTAACATCAGAGTAATAAAATTTGTTGGTTACTGAATGTTTACTTTTTTATATAATAATAATACATTATTTTAATAGGCGCCGTTCTTGGCACTCTAGGTCACCTTGCAAAGAAATTAAACAACATTAGTAAAATAAAAACAAAGAGAATGATAAATCAAAAATCAATAATAGCAAACAAACAAAGGTAACAGGCAGTAACAGTGCAAAATTCACAATTGGTATGCCAGTTTGAAAAGATAAGTTTTGAGTACAGTTTTAAACTGTGTTATTAAATCGAGCTGAAGAAAATGAGAGGGAAGAGAATTCTAGAGTTGAGGAGCACTATGAGAGAATGTTCGAGCTCCCATAGAACAGAGTTTGATGTGTGGTACAGAAAGTAGAGCTGCAGATGAGGATCTGAGTGAGCGAGAGGGAGTGCCTGTAGGAGATGAGTGAGATAGGGGGAGCAAGGTTGCGGAGAGCTTTAAATGTTAAGAGCAGTATTTTGTATTGTTGTATTCTGTAGTTAACAGGGAGCCAGTGAAGTTGAAAGAGAATAGAAGTAATATGTTCAGTAGATTTATAACAGGTTATTATCCTGGCAGCAGGATTTTGAATAAGTTGTAAGCGATGGATAAGTTTTTGTGAGATGCCAGATAGAATAGCATTACAGTAATCTATGGGGTGGTCCAGATCTAATTATGCAATTTTCATTACGCTATAGCTTATTAAATTCATTACATAGAGAATTCACAAAAAAGTATTTTTGTTGCCGATAGATGGCAGCACCTTCCCTGCATTCCAAAATGGCGGGGAGATGGTTGTCAGTCGAACAGCACGTGCGATGTGTTTGCCTTTTCATAATTGCATAATTAGATCTGGACCACCCTGTATACCTGACTAGGGCATTAACCAATACTTCAATACTATGTTGTGTAAGAACAGGATGAAGTCTAGAAATGTTTCGGAGATGGAAGAAGGCAGTCCGAGAAACATTATTTATATGGAAAGAAAATGAGAGACTACTGTCAAGAAAGACACCCAGGCTCTTCACCTGGGTAGAGATGTTTGTGTTAATATTGTTAATTGATATAGAAGAATGGTTAACCTTAGCAAATGTGGATTTAGAACCAATGAGGAGCACCTCAGTTTTATTGCTGTTTAGTTGGAGAAAATTGAGAGTCATCCATGTCTTTATGTCTTGGAGACATGTCATAAGAGTACTGTATCTGGATGGAAAACAGAAGTGGATTTAGTGGACAGATATAGCTGTGTGTCATCAGTGTAACAATGGAATTTAATACCATGGTGCCGGAAGATATTACCTATTGGGAAGATATAAATGAGAAAAAGAAGCGGCCCTAAATCAGAACCCTGCAGGACTCCCTGAGTAACGGCAGCATCCTCAGATTTTAAAGCCCTTTATTTGAACAAATTGTCTCCTATCAGTGAGGTAGGAAGAAAACCATTGGAGGACAAGGTCACAGACTCCTAAACTAACTAGTCGTTTCAAAAGTATCTGATGGAATATGGTGTCAAATGCAGAGCTGAGGTCAAGAAGCAGAAGAATTGATAAAATGTTTGTTTTCTTCCCTGTTGCATGCAATATGCAGTAAATTATTATAAATAATAATATAACTTAAAATAAATACCCTCACAACCCTAAATTGAATTAGTTTGCAGAATGCCATGCTGTGTTGTGTTATAAATAAACCATATAGTATATAAATAATACTCCTGCTACTACAGTAATAGCAATAAATACTTTCTTGTAGTTAATCAGTAGAATGCTTTCACCACCCAGAATGAAGGGAAGCATATGCTAATATTTGACAGTTTTACAGGATCATCCAGGTGGATGTTACACATCAGTGGTGGTTGAGGTGATGTTAGAAAAATGCTATATAAATGTAACCAATTATTGTTGAATGTTTTCACACTACTAGAGAACCTCATGAGATGTGACAAAATAAAACTTGTTATAATGTTGAATTGTCGTGCTAATAAATGTATAATCTATCCAAAATAGCTAAAAGTTTTACAATGGGTGGGTCTAAAAGTGACTAGATATATATAAATAGTAAAACTGTGCTGCTGTTTTGAGTTGTAAATAATATCTTATTATTAAAACAAAATCCTAATTAATCAAACCCTAAGAAAATGAATTAATCAAATAACCCAAGAAAACATGTCTACTACATCAATGAATAACATCATTAGATGTGTTATATGTTTAACTTGAAAGAAATGCTTTGTTATTTTGTGCATTTTCAGCACTAGCTGGTTAATTGTCAAGTGGACTCCTCGCTATCCATATCTAGACAACATGCAGAATCAAATAATCAAGCTAATAGCAAGGTAGGTAATGCAGTGGATTCAGAAAGTATTCACACTCCTTCATGCACTTTATTGTGTTGTAGTTTTAATTTAAAATGGATGCATTTGCCATTTTTGCCCATTCATCTACACTAAATAACCCTCAATGTTATGTTATTTCTTAACCTGCTTAATCTAGGCCAGGGTCACAGCAGCCTATAGCACAGGGCACAAGGCAGGAACAAACCTACTGTAGGACAGGGTGTCAGTCCATCACAGGGCAAATACACATACCCACCCACACCCCACGTACAATTTAGTGTCACCAGTTCACTTAATCTGCATGTCTTTGGACAGTGGGAGGAAACAAGAGCACCAGGAATAAATCCATGCATACGCAGGGAGAACATACAAACTCCACACTGGGAGCACCTAGGAAGGGAACCCAGTTCTCCTTACTACAAGGCAGAAGCATGCCACCCATAACCCATAATGACAAAGTGAAAGCATGTTTTCAGAAAGGTTTACCGTTTTTGAATTTTAATAAGTTTGTAATCTGTCATTCATAGAAGTATTCAGACCATTAATTTAGTACTTTGTAGAAGTCCCTTTGGCAGAAATTACAGCATTGAGTCTTCTTGGGTAAGTCTCCGTAAGCTTAGCAAACCTGAATTTGTACAGTTAATTTCATTCTTCCTGGTAGATTCTCTACGGCGTTAGATTGAATGGAAAGTGTTTATATACTGGCGTCTTCATGTCTCTCCACAGATGTTTCATGGTTTTGAATAGCCCTCTCAAGGATAGTCTGAGACTGGTCCCAAAGCCAATCCGGTATTATCTTGGGTGTATGTTTTGGATCACTGTCATGTTAAAAGGTAAATTGTCACCTCAGTCTGAGGTGGTGTGGACTGTGAAGCAGGTTTTTTTTTTTTCCAAGGACCTCTCCTTATTTCTTTACCTCAATTCTGTCTAGTATCTCTATCCCTGCCACTGAAACCCCCTCTCATAGCATGATGTTGCCACCACCTTGCTTCACCATAGTCAAGATATTAGGCAGATGATAAAAAGTGCCTGCGTCTTTGCCAGACATAGTGCTTGAATTCAGTTTTTGTCTCATCAGGCCAGCAAATCGTTTTCCTCATGCTCTCAGAGTCTGTTAATGCTGTTGGGCAAACTCCAATTGGACTGTCATTTATATGTCTTTTACACAGGTGTGGCTTCCATTTAGTGTCTACCTCTCTACCATAAATGTCTGATTGATGAGTGCTACTGAGATGGTTGACCTTCTGACAGTTCTCTTATCTTAGCAGATATATTCTAAACCTCTGTTAGAGTGACTACTGGGTTTTAGTCACCTCCCTGACCTAGGCCCTTCTTGTGTGGATTGAGCACCAATTGATCTCAGGGCACTTTCACATACACAAGCAAATCTTTGCAGGCAAGGGAAGTGCATGCACACTCCACATGTACAGTGGAGAGTGTAAGATATGAACCTAGTCTTTTGCAGTCTTGACCAATGTGCTAACCAGGTTTCATTGTACACAGGAGAAGCAAGGGTGGGTCCTCCTTCTGCTTGTCATGCACAACCCCAACTAGCAAACCTGTGAAGTTCCATATACATGACATAACTTTATATTCTCAAACTTCCATATCTGCTTCATCCAGTTCACGATCACAGGAGAATTGTGTCTAATGCAGCACCAGGCACAAGGCAGGAAACTAATACTCATGCACACACCCACATTCACTCTTAAAAATAAAGATGCCAAAATGATTCTTCAGAGTGATGGCATAGGGGAACACTTTCTGGTTCCCAAAAGAACCCTTTATATAAAGATTCCAGAAGGAATCTTTCATTTAGTTTCATAACAGGATTCATAAATAATCCTAAATAAATGATAATAAATTATTAAAATACCAATGGGTTCCTGGTTTAAAAAAATTCTTGCTACCTACAGTTACACAGGCTAACTTCAAGTTTTCTCAATCCATCAGTATCTTGCTAGGTAGACTACTATACATTAAAGATTTCTGTTTTATTCTCATATTAGAAATCTTTTCAAAGCCCTTTTCTTTTTTTTTTTTTTTTTTATTTATTAATTTTATTACAATCAATACATAGCAATCAAGTTTTACAAAAAAAAAGAATTATGCTAAGAACAGATCGATCCCCACCCTTGAGAGAGAGAGCAAGCCAAGCGTGTAAAATTTAAGGCTTTTAAAAATACCTAAATCAACAAATTCTCTGTGCTTTATAAAATCATTTCAAAATATTACTGATTAGATCCTGCCATGTTTTGAAAAAGTCTGCACAGATCCTCTAACTGAGTATTTGATTTTTCCAATTTTAAATAATATAACACATCAGTTTCCCACTGACTTAAAAGAGGAGAGTTTGGGTTCTTCCAGTTTATCAGAATAAGTCTGCGTGCCAACAGTGTAGTGAATGCAATCACAATTTGTTTGTCTTTCTCCACTTTAAGACCCTCTGGAAGAACCCCAAACACAGCTGTTAATGGGTTAGGAGGGATTGTGAGTCCAAGACTGTCTGAGAGGTAATTAAAATTTTTGTCCAGAATAATGTTAATTTGGTGCAGGCCCAGAACATGTGACCTAGTGAGGCTGGGCTTTTGCAGCGTTCACAGGTTGGATCATGCCCTGGAAACATTTTGGAGAGTTTTAGTCGAGACAGATGTGCTCGATATATAATTTTGAGTTGTATAATTGTATGCTTTGCATATGGAGCTTGAGTGAATTCTCTGCATTGCTACTTTCCACTCCTTTTCTGATATATTAATTGAGAGGTCATTTTCCCAGTGTCCTCTTGGATCTTTGAAAGGAAGGGATTGTAAAAGGATTTTATATATTGTAGAGATGGAGTCTAACTCCTTGAAATTGAGCAATAATTTTTCCAGCGTGGATGAGGGTGCAAGATGAGGAAAATCTGGAAGGTTCTGTTTAACAAAGTTCCTGATTTGAAGATAGTGAAAGAAATTTGTAGCTGGAATGTTAAATTTGGAATGTAATTGTTCATAGGATGCAAAGGCGTTGTCTATATAAAGATCTCTAAGCAAGTTAATTCCAAATTTTTCCAGATATTAAAACTGCATATGTTTGTGAGGGTTGAAAGAGGTGGTTCTTTTGCAGGGTGCCACAGAAAGAAGCTTCTCCGTCTTAAAATGCTTTCTACATTGGTTCCAGATTCTAAGTGAGTGGAGCACAATTGGGTTATTAGTGTATTGCCGATAGCGTGTGTTTATTGGAGCACAAAGCAAGGAATACAAAGAAGTACTGCAGGATTTTACTTCTATTGCGGTCCATGCCTGTGTATGTTCTTCTATTTGTGTCCAGGTTCTTATCGACTGTATATTTGCGCCCAGTAATAAAACTGGAAGTTAGGTAGAGCCATGCCGCCTTCTGCCTTTTGTCTTTGTAGGGTCGCTCTTTTGATGCGTGGATGTTTAGAATTCCAAATAAATGAGGTTATTGTTGAATCTAATTGCTTAAAGAACGATTTATTAATGTATATTGGTATGTTTTGAAATAAAAAGGAGCTTAGGAAGAATATTCATCTTAACAGTGTTAATTCTTCCAGCTAGTGTGAGATGAAGGGTTGACCATCTATGCAAGTCTTGTTTAATTTTTTCCATGCAGACACGAAATTTTGTTGATAAAGAGCTTTATGTTTACTTGTGATGTTTACCCGAGGTATTTAAACTGTTCTGCAATGATAAAAGGAAGGGTGTCTAATCTAATATTATATGCTTGCGAATTCACGGAAAGAGTACACTTTTATTCAGATTAATTCTGAGACCAGAGAGCTTTTGAAATTCTGTGAGTGCTGCTAAGACTGCAGGCACAGAATTTTCTGGGTCCGATATATACAGTACCATGTCATCTGCATATAATGAGATTTTCTGTTCCAGTCCTTCTCTGCTAATCCCCTTTATCTGATCAGTATTTCGACAATGTATTGCCAGTGGTTCAATGGCAATTGCAAACAGCAGTGGTGACAAAGGGCATCCTTGTCTTGTGCCACGTTCTAGTTTAAAGTAGTCTGAGCAAATGTTATTGATGCAAACTGAAGCTTCTGGGTTAGTATACAGTAATTTAATCCATGCACAAATGTTGGGCCAAACCCAAACTTCTCCAAAATAGTAAAAGGTATTTCCATTCAATCATGTCGAATGCTTTTCTGCATCCAATGATAATAATATTTCTGGGGTGTTTGATTTAGTTGGTGAGTATATTACATTAAACAGGCGTCGAAGATTTGAAGATAAGTGTCGGCCCCTAATAAATCCAGTTTGGTCTTGTGATATTACTGGGGAGCACTTTCTCCATCCTTCTAGCTATGATTTTAGAGAGTATTTTAACGTCGTTATTCAGAAGTGAAATTGGTCTGTATGATGCACATTGTAATAAGTCCTTATTTTGTTTTGGAAGACAGTGATTAGTGCTTGGCGAAAGGTTTGTGGAAGAGATTGGTTATCTCTGGCTTCTGTAAATGTTGCTAATAGGAGGGAGCTAGCTGAGCGGAGAATTTCTTGTAAAACTCTGCAGGGTAGCCGTCAGGGCCTGCTGCTTTTCCACCTTGGAGTGACTTTATAGCATCCAGTAATTCTGATAATGACAGAGGTTTATCGAGCTCCTCCACACTAATAGCGTCAATTTGTGGTATCTGTAATTTATCCAGAAATGCATTAGATTGTATATTGTCTTCTTTAAACTCAGTAGTATATAGGGATTTATAGTAGTCTCTAAAAGTGTACATTATATTTTTGTGTTCGATGATTTTATCTCCGTTAGTGTTAGTAATTACGAGATTGCGTTGCGTACATCTTGCTTGTGAATTTGTTGCGCTAAAAGCTTATTAGCTTTCTCTCCATGTTCATAATAATGATGTCTGGATTTGTAAATTAGTTGTTCGGTTTCTTTAGTTGTCAAGAGGTTTAATTCTGAATGTAGAGCCTGCCTCCTCTTATGTAGAGTCTCGCTTGGTAGTCTGGCATGTTCTTCATCTATTTTAGTAATTTCGCTTTTTATCTCTGCTACTTTCTTCGCTTCGGATTTATTTCTGTGGGAAAGATATGAGATAATCTGTCCTCTTAAGAAGGCCTTAAGAGTTTCCCAGAGTATTCCTGCAGAGATCTCAGGGGATGTATTTGTCTCTAGAAAGAATTCAATTTGTTTGGATATAAATTCAGTACAATTCTCGTCAGCTAATAGAAGCGGATTGAGACGCCATCTCTTGGGGTGAGTGTATGGGGCTTAGTAATTTCAGCTCCAAGATCATCGGAGCATGGTCTGAAATAACAATAGCATCGTATTTACAAGATTTAATCTTAGGCAAGAAGTTATTATCTATAAAGAAGTAATCAATCCTTGAGTAGCAATGATGTACTGGTGAGTAGAAAGAATATGTTCTTGAATTTGGGTTTAAAAACCTCCAGGGATCTGATAAGTTGTGATCAGTTATAAACTTTGTAATTATCTTTGCGGTGTTAGTTGCGTTCCCCTGTGGAGGAAGTCTTATCTAAAAGTGGATTTAGAACACAATTAAAGTCCCCAGCCATTATAAGTTTATGAGTGTTCAGATTGGGAATGGATGCAAATAAATTTTGTATAAATTCCTTATCATCAACATTAGGTGCATAAACATTTATCAAAATCATTTTACAGTTAGATAAGTCTCCCATGACCATCACATATCTCCCTTCAGGATCCAATACTACATCTGATGCTACAAATGGTACTGTTCTATGTATGAGAATTCCCACCCCTCTAGTTTTCTTTGTAAAACTAGAATGGAACATTGGCCAGTCCAGTCTTTTGCAGCCGGAACTGATCCTTACTTAGTAAGTGGGTTTCCTGTAAAAATACTATTTTAGCATTTAGACCTGTTAGGTGAGAAAGTACTTTCTTTCTCTTTAATTCGTGATTCAGGCCTTTAACATTCCAGCTTACGAAGTTAACTGTCCCATCATGGAGACACTGATTCTGAGTTTTTGGTGTCATATTATAGTCTTAACTGGAAGTGAAATAGTTTAGGTCTTAATTTCCTATTCCCCCAAGAGTTGTTGCCATGCAGCTTATTATTACGTTGATAGTTATAATTATAAAGATTGAGATGATAGATTAGATATAGATCAATCCTGCCCTTTTCTGAGCCAATTTCATATGCACAGATCTCTTCCCAGAATGAAATGTTTTCTGTCAAGCAATGGAGCTATGAGGTATCACACAACCCAATAAAGAATCAATATTTTTAAGAATGTTGTGCAAATTTAGAATTTCCAAGACTACTAATAAATATAATATATAATAATAAAAATAAATTAATTTGCAAGTCTTTAAGGGCGTGGGAAGAGTACCATGCAGACATGGGGTGAAGGTGTAAAACCTCAGGCAGATAAATAGGTACAAGTTTTGAACCCACAATACTGACTCTCTGAGGCAGCAATAATGACAATTTCACCACATTATGCTTCAATCTCATGATAACGTATGAACATAGTTTTGTACAGTATTTTAAATTCATAATTAGTTATCAATAAATCACATATAACAAAAAACAGGCAAATGGAAAAGTGCTTTAATCCTGGGGTGCTGTGTCAGTGTATTTACTGTTTTTTTTTAATATATGTTCAGTAATATCAGTAATATACTTTATATCTACTGTAAAGGATAAAGTTTGCACTGCATTTAGCTCAGCTACCTCCCAGCTCTTTGGACCAGGGTTCAGTTTCCAACAGGCCACACTCTGCTGGAGTTTCACAAGTTCTCTGAGTGAATGTGTGTATTTTTACGGGGTATGTCAATTTTTTTTTATAAATGTCTAAAATATGCATGTCGGGTGAATTGGTCTGGTGTGGGTTGTGACCGATGGAAATACTGTGAGAGAGAAATAGCTGGGGCACCAGCCAGGCTACCCTATTTAATTCAAAATTTAATTTAAAATCAAAATAGTCTCAGCACTTCAGTGCTTACAAATAGACAAATAACAGGCCAAATAGGCCAACTCAAACAAGCGTAACTATGTGTTGTGTTCTTTACTGCTCGGTTCCAGAATGAGCCGCCATCCCTTTTGGCCGGCCCATTTTTATAGTGATTCGACTAGAAGGAATGGATCCATCTCAGAGCAGAAGGCGGGTGTTAGGTGTCTTCCTGGGGCTGCCTGTCTGAACTGCAGGAGGAAAAGAAGTCAGTGTCAGCACCATAGAGTGGTACTGCTTACTTGACAGAGCCAGAAGGATGACCTTCAGGCACCCATGTGTGACAGCAGGGGCGGTCCTAGCCTGTTTGGTGCCCTGGGCGAATACCCCCTCTGGCACGCCCCCCCGGGAACCCCCACCCCAGCACCACCCGTGCCCCCCCAGCGTTCTAATAAACACTGAACAAAATCAGTGCAATAAAACAAACTATTGGAAATGTAATGTCTAACAAAGACAAAATCAAATTTGACGTTTATACAGCACCAAAATATTTCGTTATAGTGTAAAGAATTTTCACTTTAGTACCATCTCCAGTCATCAGTTCACCAAGTCACTAACAACTACATAAACCATTTCTCTCAGAGCTGCAGTCAGTTTATTATTTCGGGTTTACTTTCCCCGCCTACCACTCTCCACTACTCAAGTAATTTGCATTAGTAAGTTAGCATGCAAACATATACATCTATACAAAAAAACTTGTACTAACTCAAATCATTTTATCAACATGTTCAAAATCTCATTGACGATATTTTACCATTTTAAAGCCTGTAATGTGCACTCCAATTATGGCGAATTTACTAACCTGTGATAAAGAATAGAGAGAGCACACGCATTGAGCTGGCGTAAACTTCACACAGGAGAATCTCCTGCCACCCTGCCCCTCTCCTCCCTGTGCGGTAAGCAGCATGCAGCAGGCGCATCTCGCAAATGGAGAGCGCCCTTACTTCCCGCAGATGGGCAATAGAAAACCGATTGGTGCCCATGCAATCCCAAAAATGCACTGGCATGATGTCGGGGCAGCATGGGCACGTGCAAAAAAAAAATATATATTTTTTGCAGATGCCCAAGTTGCCTCCCCCAACAATATGCTGCCCTGGACAACGGCCCATGTCGCCCATATCAAAAACCACCACTTTGTGACAGGGTGTAAATCTGAATGTACCCTGTGATAGACTGGCACCACATTTAAAGAGACATTGCCTTGTGCTTGGTAGGCTCCAGCTGTCTGCAGCCCTATAATACAATGATAAATGTGTAGATGGCACAAAAATTCAGTTAAATGAAATGAAAATAACAACCACAAACTGGAAGTTGAAGGATTTAAACATTGCATTATGTTGTAAACCATTGCTTCACTCCAAAGGGCTGTTATTGGCTTGGCTTTGTTAAAGGAAACACACACAAAAATGTTCTGTTTTAATGCTGCATATTGCTTGATATCCTTGTCTTGCAGTTTGCATTGTCAGCAAATGCAAATATTGACATACAGTCCTGTCACTTCTAAAGGGAAGGGTTTGCACACAATGCTAACACAGGCTAGTACTTCTGGGTTAAACTTAAATGAGCTACAGTCTTTTCATTAGAAATGTACACCATTACAGAGTATTCACTACTCAAATTTAACGTGGTATTTTACCTTCACTGATAAAGTGTATCACCTTATAGAATTTGGATAAAGCCATATTTCTAGCTGTGATAGCTTACAACTGTGTACTGACAAGTCAAATACCTAATAGCATGATGCCCTAAACCACAAAAACATTTATTTAGCAGACTCATAAGTGCAGTACAGCTGTTGAATGGAACTGTAGGGATCAGTGTGAAATGAAGGGATTTGTTTTATACTTTACAGTTATGAGACCAATACACTTAATATCTGGACTATCTGATGACGAGTGTGAGTGTGTTTATATTAAATTGGTTAGTTACTGTTGTCCTTCTGTTATATGTTTGTATTGATTTTTTATTTGTATGAGATTAACAAAATCAGATTCCCTGCAACTGACATTGTTAAGGCAATAAAGTAAGGTGAACCTTGTGTCTTTGAGATCTCTTATTTAGTCTCAAATGCTGCAGGCAGTGTGGTGTAGTGGTTAAGGCTTTGGACCTTAAATCCTCAGGTTGTGGGTTCAAATTCTCTGACTCTGCATGACTGTGAGCAAGTCACTTGACCTACCTGTGTTCCAACTGGAAAACCAAAAGAAATGTAACCAATTGTATCATAAATGTTGTAAGTCACCTTGGATAAAAGCATCTACTTTATTATTAAATAATATTGCCAAATAAGCAGTTACACCCAGGTAATTGATATTGCCTCCTGTTGTCACACAAACAAAAGCATGCCAATGTGGTGTTTGCCAGATTATCAAAGACAAATGCCCCAAAAGCCACTTTCAGAACTGCACAAATCAATGGCACCTAAAGAAATGACCATTATGGTCAGTCTTTATTTTTTTCTGATGTTAGATAAATGAAAGAAGATTGCTAAAACTTGCAGTGTTTTTACAAAAATGTGGACCCTTAATGCAAATTTGCTAAACGTTTGCTAATACAATAACTTTTGCCAGGAAAAATAACATACAAATTGAGCAAACTTTCTGGACAATAGCACTGTAAAAATGTTAACAAAATACCTCATTTGGCAACATAGCTGTGTGGCATCCTCATGTGACACACACACTTACACACCAAGCACACACTAGGGAGAATTTAGATTACCAATGCACCTAACCTGCATGTCTTTGGACTGTGGGAGGAAACCGGAGCACCCACGGGGAGAACAGGCAAATGGGAAGCAAACCCGAGTCTCCTAACTGCGAGGCAGCAGCACTATCCACTGCAGCCACGTGCCGCTACTTTATGTTGATTCAACTGATAATGAGCATGCCTGTACATTTTACATGTCTGTTTCTAATACAACTGACATTATTTGTTTGGTTGTCAGTTTATTTATGTTTATAAAAACAAATCAAGACCGGATATAACTGTAGTTTAAGTGGCCAAAGATCTGTGCAGTTATGAAGGTGGCTTTGAGCATGATTGTCTTCCATAGTCTGGCAGATCTATCACACACCCTAAACCATATGAGCAGGCTTTTCTGCTTGTGGCGACAGTAGGTGATTTAATTTCTGTCCCTACGTGCAACTGGCTTCTTGGCCATGTCATCAATAATGTTGTGGTTAGTGATTATATGACTTGCCAGTTTAATTAAAATATAAAATAAAATTTCTTGAAACAATTTTTTTATTTGTGTTTAATTAATTGGAAATTATCATGCAATGCAATCAACATGTTTCAATTTCTTTAACATTTAGTAATGGGTCTAAAAAAAACATTTTACATTAAAAGCTTTCAGTTTAAATAAGTCTGACTAATATAAGTAAATTACATTCACCTAATTGTTTCCGCTCTTTCCAGAGCAATTTAAACTGAGTTTAAACTACTCATTACTTTTACATAGAAAAATTATACATAACTGAATTAAGTTCCTCTAACTAACATTTTTTCTGAGTGAGTTAGTGTGACATCCAAAGAAGTTATATTAGTTTCACTAGAAACAAATACATAAATCCTAGCAACACACTAATTTTCTGTTTAATCACAGGCATCTGGTCATTAAAATCATACTGAAACCTAAAAATCATTGACGCCCACATAGAAGTGGGAAAATGTGAAGAGGAAGAAGAAGAAGGAGACAAAGAAGCAGAAATTATCTGCATTGGGGTATTTTTTTCCAAAATTGTTTTTTAAAAATTTAAAATCATTAATTCTGACTAAAGTAAATTTGATGAAATTGTGTGACGACTGCATACTCTTAAAGTAATTTTTGTGAGTGGTGCTGTTAATTAAACAATTAGATCCATTACTATTGTTTCTGTGTTAATTATCCTTCTTAATGTGACACCCAAGAAATATTAGTCAGCTGTACCAGAAATGGGTACATAAAGCCTTAACAGCTGCTCATTTGGAGTAAAGCCAGTTTAACTTAGCTGTGTAATAGCAACATGCCACAGGAATGTTTTTTTTTGAGTGTGGAAAGCCCCCTACTGCCACCCCTCCAACCTTTTTAATGACCATTGGCTGCAAGAGAACAGTAACAGTACCAGCATGTAAGACAGCGGGCCAGATGAACTCACCAGGACTTGTAGGTACCACAAAGGGTTTCCTTTTTTAACAGATGGATCATTGATTGGAAATCCCTCGAAAGGAAGGTTGTTTTTGATGCTAGATGTAATTTTGGGTAGTATGTATGCACTTACGTGGAGTAAGGATATAAAATACTTGTATAAAGACTGGAATGTGAGTGGAAAGTTGTTAGGGGCATGAGACCAAGCATGAGACCAAGACTGAGCAGAGTCAGGTAGGGTTTTTCTATTTGTTTGATTCATTTTGCCTTATGAGTGTTTTTGATTAATACACTATTTTAATAATATTTTAAACTTATGGTATTTCTTCTACTGGATGGGATGTTACACATAATTAACCCTATACCTGCTATTAAAACCTACTTTGAAAAAATTAAAATTGTAATTATTGTGTAGTATAAACTAATACTGTAGCAAAATCTTAATTTGTGCTGTCATACATTTGGTTATGTAAATCCACCTTGGTAAGATGAGTCCACTGTTTCCATACCTGGTCCTTAATTGCCTGGAATTCCATTGCCATGGTTTGCATGAAGGACGCCAAGTTCTGTTGCTTCACCATCTTCGCAACAAATCCTGTCGACTATGCGACCATAAAAGAACAAACAGACCATGATAAAGAGTTGAGGTACCACCATGGTATGCCATATAATTGAAAGAATCAAAACAAAAGAAAGCACACAATAAACTGCAGAAACATGTTTTAAGACCGGACTTCACAACAGAACTGAACTAAGATTTCAGAACTTCTGGCAGGAACAAGTGGGCCCAGGTGGATGGACAGTGGAAGTGATATCAGTGTTGATAAAGCCGTCAATCTTCCATCTGCAGAGGGAGGAAGAGAAGAGACATTATTACACAACACCATCCCCTGGAGTGGTGGTTTATTACCTTTACTAGAGCCCTCAAGCTGTCCCCTATGTGCATGTACATGACTTTACTTTCAGAGCATTTTATAAGTATCGAGTGATTATCACCAATTTATTAGTTTTCTTTTTGGATGTTATTATAAGCAAACAGAGCATTTGCTGACTCACTTAATCTATCTCAGCAGCACTGAATGGAAGGCAGGAGCTAACCCTAGATAGAGTTCATCACAGTGCCCACTCACACCCTTGCACACATTTCAAAATTAGAAATGCAAATTGATCATTTTGGGACGTGGGAAGAAAGCCCTCATAGACTAGAGAGAACATGCCAACACCACACAGCCAGTGAAGGGTGCATGATTCAAATCCAAAACACAGAATTGATGAGTAGCAGCAACTGGGCTACCTTTGATTATTATTAACTTCTTTACATCTTTCCCCTTACTATTAATTTAAACTTTTTTAAAGAAAATGTATAGTAAGAAAAATGGTATAGATATTACTCAACACTACTATAACTGTTCATTTAGAACTGGTCATGTCACATTTGTTGCACAGTTACTGTACATGAAAGCCATTTCTTCACATTCTTGTCTGCATTACAAGCAAAATTACAGCAGCTATTTGTTCCTGCTAAACCACAAATATGGGCCTTAATCAGTCATTCACAAAATGAAAACCTTATTTACTGTAGAGGTGAATTAAAATTAACTATATATACTAGGAAGAATATTTTTTTCTAATTCAAATTATGCACTTAAACTGTTTTTGCCTTTTATAGATTTGGTTTAAAAACACAGTGTTGGTGGCTCCTTTAAATAGAAATGAGTAACTTTATAACCCTAACCAGAAATCAGGAAGGCCAATTCAGCTTTCACCCTGTTTATGCTATATACGGATGTCTTCAGCTGCTCTTATAGCACGTGCAACAGCTGAGCAGAGATCCTCTGAAGGAGACTGGCTTTCTGCTATAGTGACGCACCCCCGTCCTGTCTTTCAGCTGTGGGCAGATATGTACAAAGGGCTCTTCTGCATCTGTCTGCATGGCTTCTTTAGTGTCAACATTTGAAGCTAAACTCGTACAGCTCAGCTATTTATTGTCTTTTGAATTATGATTTTTAAATGTATGTCTTGTTTAATTTTCAAAACTGCTTGTTTCCTGGCATTTGAGCAAGGCTGTCACTGCTTTAATACTGTAGAGATCTTTTGTGGAGTTTGTTTTCCACCCATATATTCATTATCAAACCAGTATAATCCACTTTATTACAGGAATTACAAACATTACAAACAGGACTGTTTCATTTATGTTAGGTAGATTACCCAGAGGGGACTGGGCGGTCTCATGGTCTGGAATCCCTGCAGATTTTATTTTTTTTTTCCAGCCGTCTGGAGTTTTTTTTTTTTTTTTTCTGTCTAACCTGGCCATCGGACCTTACTTATTCTATGTTAATTAATGTTGACTTATTTTATTTTCTTACTGTGTCTTTTATTTTTCTATTCTTCATTTTGTAAAGCACTTTGAGCTACATTTTTTTGTATGAAAATGTGCTATATAAATAAATGTTGTTGTTGTTGTTGTTGTTGGAGCAAGAGCTTTTGGTTTCAAAACTCACTCACTGACACGCACACACACGCACGCACACGCACACACACAGAGTGTACACACACACACACACATTAACATTCTCTCATACAGGGCCAATTTAAAGTCAACAACATTTGTAATTCCTTTTACAACATTGTCAGAGTCCGAGAGTTTTATCCTAAGACAGCTCTCTGTATAACATAACATAAAACCCAAAAATGTGCAGACTAGGGTAATAGGTAATTTCAGATTGGTTATGTGAATGTGCAAGTGCGGATATGTGCATGTGTAGGCCCTGTGACTGACTGGGACCTTTCCATGGCTTAACTCACAGACAAGGAATTAATTCAATTACTGAACTATCCATCCATCCATCTTCTTAACCAGCTTATCCAGGGCAGGGTCGCCGAAGCAAGACAGCAACAATTATCGACCTTGCTCTTAAATATGCTGTATATTTTTATAAATTACAAACATTACTTAGAACATTGCCTTCCAAAATTTTACATTTGAGCTCAAAAGCTTCCACATACTTATAAGTGTTTTTACATACAGGCAGATCAGGTAATTAGTCTTTAATTTGGTCATTTTTGTGATGCCCTGGGTGCCCACAGCCTTGGCATCAGCCATGTACTGGGATATCAATAGCCATGTACCAAGTCTGACTAGGACAATGAGGTCACAAACAACAAGTCATAATGCTTTTATTCTAAACAATCAAAAGTCACACAGTATTCAAATTGCAGTACGAAGTCTTCTTCAATAAATACTCCAATAAAAACAGTGCATTTGTGGAGGTTAAAAGCAATCATTAAATAATTACAATAAATAGCATAAAATCAACAAGAATCAAATCAAAGCTAGGACTGGCTCAATGTTCACTTTCTGCCTCTTCAGCCCCAGCATCTCTCCCTATCTCTCTCTTTCTCTCAATTTCATCTCTCCTGCTCACTTTATTGGTTTTCTGAGCAAAGATTAAAAGCAATTATTAAATAATTCCAATAAATAGCATAAAATCAACAAGGATCAAACCAAAGCTAGGACTGGCTTAAATTTCTCTTTCTGTCTCATGAGCGCTAGCATCTCTCTCTCTCTCTCTCTCTATTTTGCATCTCCTTCTCACTTTACTGGTTTTCTGAGCAGAGCAGAGATGACAGCAAGCACAGAACCCTCTTGGGCTCTTGTCCCAGTCACCTCAGTTAGTCACCACTGGGAGGTTTGGAGCCCAACTCTGTCATTGTTTCAGCATCCATTGGCATATGCAGGACAACACTTGGAGCCCTTGACCACTCTTGCTCCTTGTATTGTTCAACAGGATTAACCTGCTCCTGGGGCACCATTTTTGCTCCCTTGTAGGGGCCACCTGACTGCCTTGCCTCCTTTCCTCTGCACCGGCTCAATCAAATCCTGACATTCTTGCTCTTTTCATCTCTCTGGATTTTTACATCCACCCATTCTCTCTTGATTTCAAATTTATAAACTATATTTTATATGTGCATATGTTTCATGTGAATAAAACATTGAATGTTTCAAAAACAAGTTAAGGCCAAGATTTCAGTGACGTAATGATTATTTATTTCTTCTCACTACTTTATGCAGTTATAAATGATACTATCCTCAATTTATTAATGCAGTTGTGCACACTCATACATTCATTTCAGTTAAATTCATAACATAACATAACATAACATAAAATAATATTCTCAGACTTAATTAAATTAAATTCAGGATCCCGGAGTGGGAGGATGGAAGCTGGAACCTATAACTGAAGCTTTTGGGGTAAGGTAGGGATCAACCTCAATTCAGGTTGGTTAATTTATATTAAAAGCATTTTCACTAAATAGACTACAGCAATATTCAATAATTACAAATTTACTATGGAAACAATGTGATATGTGAGTCACATGAAAACCATATTGAGGAACTCAATCACTTCATCACAGACTATATTAACATCTGTGTCATCTCTATCATAGCCACAAAAACAGTGCACTGCTTTGCAGAGAGCAAACCCTGTATTATTAAGATGCTAAAAAGTCTCCTGAATGAGAAGAAGAGAGCATACAAATCAGCCAAGAAAAGGTCGTGCAATGAGTGCTGAAGAAAAAGCTGAATGAAGGGAAGGAATTTTACAGAGCTAAAATAGAAAAAAAGCTCACTCAGAATAACACAAAGAATGTTTGAAGTTGACTTGGGATAATTACTGGACTCAATCAATCCAGGACTCAGGTGCTCGAAGGAATGTGGACAAAGCTAATGTTCTTAACCAATTTGTAAACAGATTTAGCTAATTTCATCACTCTGGTCCATCACTCTGGTCCAACTCTAACCATCAGTGTCGGCTGTCTATAACTTCTGACCAAGTGAGGTGACTAATGAGGGGACAATACACACAAAATGCCAAGGGACCAGGTGGCATCAGTCCTCGAGTTCTTAAGGCCTGTGCTCACTAACTTTGTGGTAACCCTATATTACTTGTTTAGTCTGTCACTAAGGCACCAGAAAGTGCCACAGCTGTGGAAAACCTCCTGCATTCTTCCAGGTCTAAAGAAGGCAGATGCCATTTCACATCTTGACTACAGACCAGTTGTCCTTATGTCTCACATCATAAAGAGCTTTAAGAAGCTGATCATGAACTATCTGAGTCCTCTTGTGAAAGAAATTAAAAAGTCACTTAAATCACCTTTCTTCTCCCTTATGATGCTTGGGTTGAATTTCAGAAGATCGTCTTGAAAATGTGTACATGCCTAAATGTACTGAGTTGCTACCATGGGCTGTCAACAAGCAGTTGAATAGGTGTACTTAATAAAGTGGCCCGTGAATGTATATATACATACATACATACGTATATATATTTACAGTATACAAACTGATATGCATACTCAGTATATATAAAGCGCATTTAATTTTTCATAGTCAGATGCAGCCTCCTTTTAAAATTGATAATTTCACAGGCATGCAATATTATTTGTATTTGACCAAAAACATCTGAATGTAGGACTATTATATTGGATGGCCACCCGCTACTCAAAGCTAGTCCAAGTAGTATTATGAATGCTAAGGAAGAAATAAAACGCGAAATACACACCAATAACAAATCAAAACAATTACTGAAATAATTAAAACAACAATAAAAGGATAAATGTCTGTTTGTCTGTCTGTCTGTGTGTTCATCCGGTTGCAATGTCTCCCCCAAAGATGGTGCATCACAAACATTTTTAGGAGTAAAATGTGTTGTATTTTTCATTCCAACAGATAGCACATCACAAACATTAACACTTGTTTTATGAATCCCATACCCGATTGCATGTTGCAGAGACGTATGCAATGAATGGTGCACTGCAAATGTTAACACTGAGGTCTGCATTAATTACTTATGATTTCAATCCGTCTTAGACAGGCAGCACAGCTAGTAAAACAATAAAACAATATAAGGAAGCAAAATTAGCAGCTGTGCCAACAAATCTAACAAGCTAGCATCTTTCATGCTAAAATAATCAGTCTTGAGCTTTGATTTAGTTGATGAGGCTAATGTGGCTTCTTCCCATCCCCAATATGTTTTACACATCCAGCCCCACACTTCCTCCCTTGCTGCCAGCTGGTGAAAGAGTCAGTGCTCAATCTTTGCACAGCCATATTATTGGGTACTCTGGTATTCCTTCCACATCTCAAACATGAGGAGACTGGTGGTTCAAAACTTGCCTGAAGTAACTGCGTGTGCATATGTATAAGAGTGTCTTCTTTAAATCTCTTCTTTGGGATTAGGACCTGCGCCCTTTAAATCTGAAATAACTGTGTTCAGAAATCGAATGAGCTGATGGATTGATGGGCATGTTCTGTCTTTGTATTAAAACTTGTAAAGCAAGCTGAGCAGAGCTGAGATTCTAAGGATGACAATGACCAGGGCCTCCCATGCTGCAGGCAACTAATCACAAAAAGCAGCCTACCAATTCTTGGGACATGGGAGAGGCTGGCTCAACAAATGCTGCATGCTGCTCATTTTAATCTAAAGTCAAGTTTAAAACAAAGAAAACAAAGAAGTAATGGTGAATGGAGAAAGTTCTCTTATAAAAAGGAGAAGTAACACACACCAGAAGCTCTACCCAGGTTTGATGTGCTTTAATAGCTGTAAAGTTTTATTGTAGCCAGTCTCTTTCTTAATTAGTAGCCATTTTTAATAACTATTGTTAAACTTACTTTTAGACTTTTTTTGAATATGAGTTTCATCATTCAGACAGAGGAGTTCATTACATTTTAGTGTGTGATTGGGTTCCTAGACATTTTAGTAATGGTGATTTCTACTGAAAATATGTAATTTACAGGATTGTACAGTATGTGACTACTTTATATGCTTGTTAGCTGAGCTTCTTAACAAGGAGTCGCAGATGCAAATTAACAGTGCTTCATAATAGAAGCTTATTTGCCCTTATTCTCTTTCTTGACCCTTTTCTTTGAAAATGGTCTGCTATTAAAAAGACATTTCAAAACAATCCATGTGGCACTGTGGGTGGTGTCCTCAGATTTCTAGAAACCTACATAAGAAGATGACTAACTCAAAGATCCAGAATGTTACATTGAAATACCTATCTATTTGGTATTTGCATGTTGTCTTCAAGTCTGTAAAGGTTTTTACCAGAACATCTGTTTCCTCTCACATTTGTAAGACATTAGTTAGGCCCAGCATAAAATATTCAGAAGGCTCTTCAGAGATTACATCTTTCAAATGCTTTAGAAGTGCTAGGGACTTCAATACAAAGAGTTCAACATACCTTTTGTAGCCTAACTTGGGCAAAAAGGGTACTGAAAATAAGACAATGCAAGCTTAGAGGACTAATGAATAAAAATGAAAGGGTTAGGGAATCCAGATATCTTATTCAAGATTTACATCCTGGAAAAAAGAGACTTGTAATTTTTTTTTAATTTATTGTTATAATAGATTTGTTAGTCTTATATATGGCCTCCAGGCCACTTCAAGACACTGTAGGTTAAACTCGCAAGAGTACTTGGTAGAACAGTTTGGCACTCCCCAGTCAAACTCTATAGTATGGGAAGACTGCAAGAAAACCTTGTGTTACTGCATGGCATTCCTCTGTGACAACAACAGACCTTTGAATGGGTGGTGGAGTCACACAGATGTTCGTATGAAGGGTTAAGTGTTCCCCTGGACCCAAGCTTTAAAGCCCCTTTCAGCCAGTACACTATGAGTTTGGAGTTGGAAGGTGGTTGGTGACAAGGGCTCACCAGGAGAGGATGAAGGAAGGCAGGACGGAGGTTTGGAGAACAACAAGGCTGCATCTATGTGGTGAACACAGCAAAGTGTAAATGGGTAAGAGGACAGTCACACCACAAGCATTCTATATGTGCTTATTGAGACTGGAAAGCTTACATTTTGTTTTTCATCAGTTTTCTGTATTCCTCCTTTCCCTTCTCTAAATAAAATAGATTTTCTTTTAATAGTTTGGTTTTTCTGGTTGTCATTTGGGTTTGGGGAAAACTCATGAGAGACCCTAAAGTCAACAGATTCTTTATCCTGCTTTACTTTTCTCCTTCTTTCAGCAATCCGCACCATTGCAATCTTTCCATTGCTTCATTCTTCTCAATCAGTCCCATCTTGCCACAACTCCTACTCCTCCAGTAAATCTTGCTACATTATTACTTGTTTATCAGGCTTGTGCATTACTGTCATTCCAGACAGTCCAGCTGATCCTTGGATCCTGTTCCCACTCACCTTAGCACTGATGCAACTCCAATCATCACACTCACAATGTGTCACTTCAACAGTATGTAAACAGTCAAGGAAGATGTAAGGAGTATTAAAAACATATCATTATGATGCCTTTTTAATCCAGTTCATTGACATGCAGTAGAAGGCTGAGCCTATTCTGGCAGCACTGAGTGCATGTTAGAAACCAGCCCTGGACAGGCTACCAGTCCATCACAGGACCCATGCACATACTTACACTGACTCATACTGGGCCAGTGTAGAATCAACATCCATCTTAACATACACAACTTCCAGAAAACAGCACAGCCTGCAATAAAGAGGAGAATGAAAGTGTAAACTATAAACACTCAGTGGCCAGGCCTGGCTTTTAAATTCAGGTTGCTGGCTCTGTAAGACAGCAGTATTGTCCATTGCTCCACTACATAATAATATTAGGAAAAGTAAGAAAGAAATAAAATCCATAAATAAATTGCCAATACCCTGAATATAATTTTTGCTGAAGTTTGCAAAAAGAGATTAACCTGCCAGACCCAACATAGGATATTAAATTATTGCTACACAATTTATGAAGATGGTAATAAACAAACCACTATTAGTATAAAATGAGACAAATACATCCAGACTAGGAAATATTTACTTAGGATTATTCAAAGAAGGTAATATTTATATTTACAAACCCCTTGATATACATTTTTCAGAAATAATCAAGTATTTGGAAAATTCTGAACAACTTATAGCTAGCAAATATTTTGCCTTTATCTAAAACAATTAATTTCTCCACCTTGGTAGCTATAGACCAGTTAGTTAATTGTCAGTCTCATGAAAATAATTCAAACAATTCTAAAAGGCAAGATGAAGAAGCATTTATTCAAAACAAGGATGTTCATAGACAATCAGCATGATTGTCCAGACCATTTTCTCGATCAAGGGGTATAGGTTATAAGGAAAGACACCATAAATGGTTCAGTGGCTTCCTTTCCAACATCTTAAACATCTTCATTGATTCACAGTTAAAGCACATACAAAGTTAAGAAACAGTTTAACTCATTAAAAAGATGAGTAGAGTGGATGCCAGTTGCTATTTAAAAATGTGATATTTAGCAGGAATATTGACAAGCAGATGGAAACTGATTAAGAAGACATTTTTCAAAAATTATTTTAAAATATTTTTTCCGTGGAGATAGATACATGGTGTAAATTACCTGCTAGTATTCTTGAAAGTGACATCTTCAACTTAATGAAAGTGTTAGGTCAGGGGAATTAGCTATTGATATTAAGGCAAATGGTTTCTGATTGCTCAATGTATTCCAAAACAATTAACACACTGCTGCTGATATTGCCGTAACTTTAACTGATCACAATGCACATATCACTCCACCTTCCTGTCCAATTTGGAATTATCGTCACAGCTCTGCTACTGATTTTTAAAGCTGCAAATTCTAACACCCCAGATAACTACACCTATCATCACTGTTTGTCCCATACCAAACTATGAGACCCTGGTGATCCACTGATGCCAGTCTTCTTTATCTTAAAGACATCTATCCATGTATTTCTAAAACCACAGTCCAGGTTTTGGGCCACAGGAGCCAATAGATTTCCAAGCAGTATCATGGATGGGGCAGCAGTGCATTTCAAGAGTTGGAAAGGTTTGCTACACCAATCTTAAAATGCTCTCATTTACTTAGGTGGCTCCTGCTCCTTTGAAGTCCCTTTTTCCTAGGCTCGCCTTGATAGGGTTATCAATCAAACTACACCCAAAAAGCCACCTTAATCTCTTGTATATTAGCTTGATTGTTATTTTTTTTTTTACTTTCTTTTATACTTTTTAAACCAATGTTGACTCTGTTTTTTGTCTGTGCTGTAGCAGGTCTATAGACCAGGCTTGAGGTGAAAAATTTATTTATTTGGCCAGATGAGTGAAGGAACATTTCAGTAGCTTGGAAAGCTACTGTTGCTCAGTGCCACGCAGCTGATTGCATCTGCTTCATCTCTTAACTCTGTTACAATATTTTCACTCTAACTCTCTCTCTTTATATATTCACCCATCTCTCCATTTTCTGAACCCACTTATTCCGTTACAGTAGGGGTGTTTTGTCCTGGTCCTGGAAGGTCTCAATGAATTTAAACTTTTGTTCCAAATTAATTTTCATTCAGAAAACAGTCCTTATGGTTAATAGACACTTTAATTAACATAACATAACATACTGTAACTAATATGTTCTACTAAATGGTCAACTTCTCATTCATCTGTGTTGGATATTGTTATTGGTGTATATTTCACATTTTTTGGAAAAATCAGTAAAATGTTTTTTATACTTCAAAGAACTAGAATCTCACTTTTTTTCCCTTGATACTGTATTTTATTAGGAGAGCTGCTGATTCTGATTAAGGCGCTCCACAGTGCTGTGCTTTGAGTCCTCTACTACACTCCCTCTACACAGATGACTACTTGGCTAACATCTACATTTACCCTTGGAAGTTTATCTAATCTAATCATTGTCAAACTTGCTGATGACAGAGTAAACAACAATGAGCAGGCTTACCTGGATGAAGTGGAGGGTCTGTCGCATTGGTGTCAGGACAACAGTCTACTCCTGAATGTCAAAAAGACATAGGATAGGGTTGTGAATTTTGGGACAAAATGGGATAGGCACTGCTAGCAACTCTGTATTAACAACACTCTGGTGGAGAGGCTGGACAGTTTCAGATACCTCTCTGTCTACCTTACAGAGGACCTTATCTGGTCCAAGAACATTGACACATTGGTGAAGAAGGCACAACAGTATCTTTAGCACTTGAGATGCCTTAGGGATTTCAGGCTGCTCTCCCAATTGCTAAGAACTCATGCACATCCACCATCGAGAGTATCCTGAGAAGTAAAATTACTATTTACATTACCACAGGACCACAAAGCTCTGGAGCTGAACACATTGCTGGGTGTGCACTCTCTAACTTCGAAGACATTTATACTAAGTGATGTTGGACCTGGGAAAAGAAAATGATTAATGATACTAGCCATCTCAAAAATGGCCTCTTCTCTGTGATGTGGTCAGGAAAACATAAGTGCTGCCTGAAGACCAGAACAGAGAGATGGAAGAGAAACTTTTTTCCACAGTCAATCTGCATCTTGAATGAGGATAGTGTCTAGCTACATGAAGCCTTATTGTGGATGTATATTATATTGAGTTATTTAAATGATTAATTTATAATTTATTTATTGTTTGTCACATGTTTTGTAATTCTGGTATAATGCATACTGTTGTATTTATTTAACAATGATTTCTATTGATATTTGTAAAGTTGTGTGTTATTGTTTATTGTCCTTTTATTTTCATTCTTTTATTGACAGCCTTGGGAGTTTCGTAATGTATAATTGTATGTGACAAAATAAAAATTGATTTAAAATCTCGCCATCCATTTTTTAAACTTCCTTTTCCAGAGTAGGGTCATGGTGAAGCCTATCCCAGCAGTTATGTGGCACAAGGCAGTAGCAATCCCTGGATTGGGTGCCAGCTCATTGCAAGGTGAACACACACCCAACAACCAATTTAACAATGCCAGTTCACCTAACCTGCAAGTCTTTGGACTGTAGGAGGAACCCCTTATTGACACGGGAAGAACATGCAAACTCCATGCAGGGAACACTTGGAAACTGAACCCTGGTCTCCTTGTGGTGTGACAGAAATACTACCACTATAGCATTGCCAATTTATATTCAAATCAAAATGACAACAGTTTAGGTAGTTAGTTGTTGATACACTTGTTAGTTGTGCCTCACTGGTAACTGACTGCTGTTTAAGTACAACAAACAACAACAAATTTAGAATTATAAAAAATTTAACTTTTTAACATGAAGGGATGAAAAGTATGGCATGAACAGGGTTTAGAGCACTGGAATCTTCTGCAGCACTATGTATCTTTCTGCATTTCAAAACGAAATTAGACGTTACAGTGTTACTCATTTTTACAGACAAAGAACCAAGGTGAGTCATCCAATTAATGAGTAATTCAATAGGTAAGAAGGATAAACGTCAAATGAAGAACTGTGATTGAACAAAATCGTGCAACGACAACAGCCCTACAGGACCAGCCAGTTTATACAGGATTGTATGACCGGAGTTCAAAACTATTTTAGTAGCATTGCGAACAAGGCAGAATCTAAGCAGTGCCAGTCAGTCGTTCACAGGGCATGCTCATCCATCCTCAGAATTGTTCGATTTCGAGTTATGCGTGTCTCAGATGCAGGCTGAAACGAAAATGACTAGAGGAATCCTTCACAGGCACAAGATGGATTTTCAAATATTTAGCCACTTTAGTTTGAAAAGAACCCTGGTCCTTTGAACTGCAGAGAAGCAATACTAAGCAATCGTGCCACCCTATGTAGGTGTTTCCCCTTTCCCATGCGTCATATTTTTTTGTAGTGTAAATTATAATGGTGTGTACTGCGACAGGTACTAGATTAAATAATCATTCCTCGTGATTTATTGCAGACATGCGCGTGTATGCAAGTTTAAATTGGTACTGTGCAAAGGAATGTGTCTGATTGTGTTAGTATGCTGTAGGATGTCGCCAGCCTTGACTTGGACGGTATCTGGATGGCCTCTGACCTCGTACAAGAAAGTGGATGGATCAAGACTGAACAGATTGCCGTCCGTCTGCCGCGTTATTAAAGTGCCCAACCTCTAAACCGTGGCGCTCTTTTTCCAGATACTCCCTGGCGATCCGCGGGTCGCCTTGACAACCACGGGCTTGCGTGCACAGCGGCTTGGCGACCAACTGTTTACAAAAAGCAACTCTCGACGCACGAGCGTGTCACTCCAAAGAGCAAGGGGACGAGCAGCGGGCACATCACAACATGACGACTTTAGGTAAGGCTAATAAAAGTTTATAAACGGCACATGAAAAAAAAGTTGTGTTTTCGCGTTACTGTACCATACTTTTTTTTTTGTTATTTTAAGGCACCATAATTCGTATATTGTTTCCTTTAAAACAAAGATTCCAGCGCGCAACGTGAAAAATACCAACATATTAAAAAGTAATGCGAACATGCAAAAAAGTACACTACGCGGTGTCAATTTACCAAAACATATGCAAGCACTACTGCATTTGAGAATCTTTAAACTGTAAAAGCTCGAAGCTGAAGTTTTTGCATCGATCCATAAATCTGCGAAAATCTTTACTAATTAAAATGTCGTACATGCATGTGCCAAATATTGTTAACATGCATACTGCGTTTGTTGAAAACCAGACGCAAAGGCACTGTTATTCGGATTGTGATTAAATCGAATCGATTCAATCAGCACATTCCAAAGTGGTCAGAAATGGATAGTCATCATGTTTAACATACAGCAAGTGTAAATATACATGCGTAGTATAAATGTACTGCAAAGCCCCCAAATCTTGCTAACAAGCGTGCTGCGCACGTGTGTGGAGTTCTCGCCATCCAGTCGCTAATCCATCCGGTCATGATGCGGACACTGCCTGCGCATTTTAATGTCAGGTGTAAACATATTCCAAATAATCTATATATGAATACAATCTAGTTATGACTATGAAAATCATCAAGAAAACGAGGTTTGAATAAGACTCCACGCTTCTGCCTCTCATCTGAAACATAATTACAAGTAGTGACTTTCATAGTAAAATCGATATGAAAATGTTCATTATTGTTTAACAGTATCTGTATTTATATTTTTCCTTAATTAATAAAACAATATTTTATGAAGAGGAACAATACCCTAGATATGTTACTTATGTGCAGAAAAAGAGAAGCCGTGAGAAAACCTTGAACTCCTTTCAAATAGGATAGAGTTCTGTAAAATATGGAACCTATATTTGATGAAACGTAATGGTTACACAGTTATTTTATACATTATGCAGAGCAGCAAGTACCCAAGGGTTCACATAGAAAGCAAACAGGACTGGTCTCTAACAACACAGTGGCACTGTACAAGAGCCTGAGCAGACTGCACTTGCTAAGGAGACTCAGGTGTTTTGCTGTATGCAGCAAGCTGCTGGAAATGTTCTACCAGTTCATAACAGCCTGTGTGTTGTTCTAAGATGTGTTCCCTAGGGGAAGCAGCTTGTGCTCAAAAGAAGCACAATTCCTAAACAAAGTTATCAGCAAAGCCAGCTTCATTACAGGGCTAAACCTGGACACACTGGAAACTTATAGAAAGGAGGATGATGGCAAAATTGGATGCTCTCATGAAAAATCCTGTTACTCCACTTTCTTTTAGCCACAGGCTCATTCCACCACGGTGTGCTAAAAAGCACCTCTGGAGGTCTTTACTGCCTGCTGCTATCTGGCAATTCAGTGCTTCCTCCTGACTAACCAAACTAAATGCTGATACTCTTTAAATTAATTTTGCAATTTATGCACAATATACAGCACATTTATTTATTTGTGTATCTATTTGATTCATTGATTAATCACATCATTTATCCTGTGAGTCTGTATCTTTACTTTTTATGTTTCTGCTGCTGGATGCATGTAAATTTCCCCTTTGGGATAAATAAAGGTAATCTAATCTAATCTAATCTAATCTAATCTAATCTACTCTAATATGCAATCATTAGTAATGAATTAATACACATTAAACTTTAAGCTTCAAAGTGGACAGTTATTGAAATATACTTAAATATTGCAAAAGATTTGGTGATTCACTTGTCTCCCCATTTGTTTCCATTTTGGGAAAGGAAAGAGTGCCAGTAATTAAGCCATTTTAAGAGTTGTGCTGTATTCACAGAGGATTTCCTTTGAAGTACAGGTGATCTAGTAAAGAGGTTGGCCCACTGAGATGTTTTTCTTAATTCATTTAATTTTCTCTTTTGTTTAAGGATCAAATTTGCCAGACTCTTCATATATCATTTATCAAGGGCCCCTTTAGAAAGTTGCACATGAGGTATGGCTAGTCTTATGAGTGATCTTTGCTATTAGGAAGAAAGCAGCCACAGAATTAGCTTTTCTGTTCCTTTAAAGTGTCCTTTTAAGATATTTCCCCATATTGAAGCTGTAATGAACACCCCAATGGCAGGGTATTCCATCAGATCTGAGAATAATCCTTTTGTGTCACATTTGAATTGATGTCTCTGGCTAAAATTCTAAAATTATCACACATGAAAATGTATGAATGTATATGACAACACTTCAAATGTGTGAATAAGTGACCATAATTTCAGAAATGCCAAGTTTAATCTTTAAATGGTGAAAAGTATCAAGAGTAACTACAAATAAATCACTGAAATTATGCTCTCATAGTGATGATTGCAATGGTGAAAATCAATGGTAGTGTTTAAATGATGACTTAAGAACTCTGATTCTTATGCATCCTTAAAATGATCTATTAGGAAAACATAGGTATTAGCCACATATTTTGCAATGTCTTTAATACTGAAAAACAATAAGAAAAAATCTACAGTGTAATGACACTTTTTGATGTAACTCATGCTCATACCTTTTGAGAAATTATTACCCATACTAAAGCAGTACAAAACAAACAATCCCAAAGGTCATCATTCCAGCATTTATACTTCTTCCAAATTAAAGTAAGTTTTACAAGTTATTATAATAGCAAAACAAAATGGTCAGAAGGCTAGAACCCATAATTACTGCTTGTTTGAAAGAGGTGGTATAAGTGGCACATGTTTGGCTGGAGCAGTAAAAAATAAAGTTCATCCTGCTGATGTTTCGTTTTTAAAAGAGAGAAAAGAAGGGAAGAGCATCCTTAGCTAATTCCAACTCTATCAGGAAGAACCTAACAGAATTTACCATGTTTTTATTCAAGGTGCAAAGCCAAATGAGCCTCCAAATCTAAATAATTGCACCTTTGATCTATATTATGAGCAGGCATTCCATGGGCATTGCAGTGAATGTTTACTATCTATCTATTTATCTATCTACTATTTATCTATAATATAAAAAATCCAAATCCAATCCAGTCTATCTGTATGTCTTATCTCTATTGTAAAAAAAAATCTTGGAAAGTTTGGAAGGAGACGAGACATGATTTTCTCGGAGACACTTTAATGTCCAGTGATACAAGGCAGTGAGACCAAAGGACAGCTACTGTACAGGCTTTTAAATGTTTGAAGTGCTGCGCAACATGCAGATCATGCAGCAAGGCAGCAGCAGCAAGTCAACAGCAGATTGAGCACAGAGGAGGTAAAAAAAAATGTATTTGTTTCCCGTTTTATCACCGTTTAAGAGGAGGTTTTGAAGGAGCGGCTGCATCTCCTTAACGTGCGTTCAGCCCCCTCTTCACAACCCAAGTGGCAGAGACGTGAAGTGGCTGGCGCGTAGCGTGCCCTGGGGTTTTTGTGGGGAGGGGTGGGCGAGCGAAGCGAGCAGGGGTCAAAGCCCCCTAGTATATATACAGTAAATATATATACAGTATATACTGTATATATATATATATATATATATATAAAGTAGGATACTATTGCCATGTTTCAGTTGCACACATCCTACATTAAACAAAAAATACTAATTTGCAAGTGACTCAATGGTTGCAAATATCTACCTAGTTAAGAAATGTTATATATCCAGGTGATCTGTTCTTGAGCATATTATCTACAAATTGAATATTGCCTGTGTTGCGTGCAAAAGAAGCTTACAGGCCTGAGCACTTGGTTCCAATATGAAAGTGATGATTTTGTAATGATATGCATTGAGGCATCCACACATGTTTTGGCTGAATGTCAGAGCTAACCACAACCTAATGATTCCCAATTATCATCATTCTCTTGCATTGCCTTTTTTCTGATGACAAGGTATCTTCCAGGCTGAAAATATCCCTCTCTTCAGACCAAATGTGATCATGCTATAATTTTATTGGATGAAAACAATATTATATTTGTGCCATGGCCATCTGATTTGTCACAAATAAAAGCTGCATATTTGGGAATTCCCGAGACGCATAACACTATTTCCATGTACATAACTTGAGCTTACTGACTGTGAAAGAACCATGCTGCATCCCTCTACCTGAATTCCAAAAGTACATGTAAACTATTCTTTTGGCACATTTTACTCACTCTCTTATTATGCTTCTTTATATTGGGGTTTATAATTTTTTGGCTATAACTTGTAGATTTGTATACAATTCAGCAAATAAATACCCTTTTGCCCCTGCTTTACATAATAATAAACCATGGTAATAAGTGCTAGTACAATGTAGTTTAATAACCACAGTTATGTCCCAGTTGAGTAATTTTCACTGTTTTGACAGAATTTGTAAGTTGAAAATCTCATAACCCTTTTGTGGGACCCTGAAAGTAGTAAGATTGTATCTTAACAACTTTGCATGCACCTCTTTACAAAAACTACACATCTGGTAATAAAAAATATTGAAGTAGGAAATACAAATATAGGTTTTTGCCTTCAATTTGATGCGTTACTATACATTTCATAGTTATATAAGTGTTTATAAATTACTTTCAAATTATACATCCCTTTTTAAACAAATGATGCAGCTTGTCACATACTTTGAAGCTTATCATCTCTGACTATGACTGATGATTAGAAATATGTTCACACTGGTAATTTTCTCTTCCTTGTCAACTACAGAAGATATTTTCCAGGATAGAGGTGAGGTGATCTGAAATATGAAAACAGATGGAGACCTACACAGAGCCAGCTCTTGCTTTTTTGCTGCCATAGCCAAAAGTGAAACTATCGCACCCAAACCACAGGGTCTTGAATGTAATAGCTATACACATAAAATGCAGATCGCAGAGCGTTGGGTTGTGGTATTCTACTTTAGGTTTCCCACGAATTGTACACTGATATTAGATCTGGGTTATGAGGTTCCCCCTTAGTGATTTCGGTGGACAGACACTCAAACAAATCAATGATTTGTGGGGTTGGTCAAATGGCCTCTTGCTTTATGGGCCTCTGGTGGTGGATGGTGGATCTGCATCCCCTAAAAACTGCCAACCTACACAACTACCTAATTTGGTAGATCCAGACATGAACTTGCAAAATATATGGCCAGAAGTATCCAGAAGTATCCACCCTTTAATATGAGGATTTCGCTATTTAAGACACACACCCATTGATGACTTAAGTGTTAAATCACACAACCATGTCATCTCCATAGAAAACTATGCAGGAGAATTGGGAATTCTGAAGAGCACAGTGACTTTTGATTCATATTATATAGGATGCCACCTTTCTAGCTGAGTTGTTACCTGCTATAGCTGACTGGGTCGGAAATGGTGCAGAAACTTAATGTTATTATAAAGTGGAAAAGTCTAATCGCAACAACAACTCAGCTGTGAAACTCCCAGAACAGAAATGCAAAGCACTGAAGCAAACAGTGCATAAAAATAGCTTGGACTCAGTTGAAACAATTACTACCAAGTTCCAACCTGCCTCTGGAAACTATGTCTGCTCAATAACTGTTTATTAGAAGCTAAAGAACCTAACATTCCATGGCCAAATGGCCACACAACCTTATGATAACCATGCCAAGCTTTGGCTAGAATAATGAAAAGCTCACTTCTATTGGACACTGGAGTATTTGGAGCATTTTCTCAGGTGAATCATGTATCCCTGTTTGCAATCTGAAGGACAAGCTTGGGTTTGGCTCATGCCTGGTGAATATTACCTGCCTCGTTATATAATGCCAACTGTGTAGTGGAGAAAGAATAACAGTCTGAGATTGTTTTTTATAGTTTGAGCCCCATAGCTCCAATGTCTGTTTCAGTAGGGTAGGAACCTAGGGGCAAAGTGAGGTCCATACAAAAATGGTTTGATGAGAAGAGAGAAATTATCATTTCTATCACTGCTGACTGAATGTTGCTTTGAAATGATTGAAAAATACATTTTTGAGTCTCCTTCATATTGAAATGCTGGAAAGCATTCAGATAATTTATCAGTATTTTCTCAACAATTTTTTATTTTTCAGTGTTTTCCTAGATTCTGCTGCATTTACGTCTAATTGTGAAAACACTGCTGCACTCTTGTGGTGATTGTATAAATTGCGTTCACTGGTTTGCCACTCAAACGTACCATGACAAACAGAATATGGCTTTACTTTTTAGAATTCTTACATAGTAGTCACAATCCATTTTTTCTACACTTTTTTACAATCTCTAAGTTTATTCAGTAACACATTTTATTCCTATCTCTCACTAATAATTGTTATGTTGACCGACTGAGTCAATAAGTTGTTTAATAAGACCAAGTATCCCTGGTCACACACTGTGACATCTAGTCTATGCGATATATGTTGTTTTTACTGGCCATTTTGGGTAACCCATTATAATGAATATTTTTTTTGCTTTTTGTTTTTAATTTAATGAATGATTGATTTTATGGAACCATTTGCTGGGGTAGCCTGTATTACGTCTGAATTGTCAAGTCTCTGGGTAGTAAGATAATGAAGTTAATGACTGTTGCGTACAATTACATTCATGTAATAATGAAAATATAAACACAGATAGTACCCAGATGAAATGGCTCTATTCTATTGCATTATTATTTTTAAATACAGTCCAATAGAATATCCGTGCACACATATTTAGTACACAGCATATTTGAGCAATAGATTTACACTATAAAATAGATCCTCAAACACAATACTTCCTACCCTACCAGTTGAAAACTTATTAAAGGAAACATAATCGAACATTAAATGTAATGTATACAATCAATATATATACATTTTAAGTCTTGAAATTTCTGTAGAATGTATCTTACTTATTATGAAAGATTCAGCCTTTCTGGTGGGTTTGTAAGTCTCTCTGGATAACGTCTTTGTGCTGCTTCTTGGTTTTCTGGAGCAGTTTTTACAGACATGTACAATGAAACATCAGAAGTAAGGGGGTTTTCAGTCTCTTGTTGTTGGTGGTCAATTGCTTGGGTTTCGGTACAATTTCAGGAAATCCTGGTAAATCAATGCTTGTAGCTTGATGTTCATTTGAATTTTCACTCTGTAGGGTGGTTGACCCTTCCTTCGTTTGGGCATTCCAGATCTGATCTGCATGTCTTCTGCACTTGGTGTCTCCCACGTCAACAATATACTGTACATCAGTGGACCTATTCTAGAAACAACTTTTTCCACTTACCACTTGTTATCTTTGTAATCTCAAACTAGAAAATTTTGTCCAATGTTAAAACTTCTGGTTGATTTGTTACACATGTTTAAACTTTTTGTTTTGTACCTTCCTCCAAACATTTGGTTTCACAAGATCCATTTGAGACCTTAAATATCTTATTTAACGCTGGAATGGTGTTTGTTGTTGCCTGAATTGAATGCCTGTATGTAAGCAGAAATTTATCAAACTTGAGATGAAGTTCGAAATCTTCTTTATCCATGTCTTTGATAGCCCTTTTAAACGTTTGCATAAATCTTTTAGCTAAAACTTTTGCATTTGGATTATGAGGGTCAGATATGATATGTTTAATTCTATTCAGCTTTGTAAAGGTTTTGAATTCTACTGAAGTGACCTGTGATGCATTTATCAATGCAAACTTGTTTTGGTAAGTCATTTCTTGAAAATATTGCTAACAGTACAGAAATTTTCTTTTTAGAAGTTGTTGACATCATGCAAATAACTTCTGGCAACTAATAACATTCCCCAAAATTAAACATTTCCCACACAGAATCATGGTAAAGATCATTTCCATGGGTACAGTGCTGGTTGTTGAGGAGTGTTGTGTACCAGTTAACATCCTATACAGTTCTTTGTAAAGTCTTTTATCTGCTTATCAGTACCAGGCAACCATACGTTAACTATGGGCCAGAGTCTTCATTTTTACAGTACTCAGATGTCCTTCTTGCAGTATCTGCAGTACCCTGGTACACAGCTTTGAAGGAATCAGTACATGTGATCCACACATCAGAGTCCTTTGACAAATAAATTGTTGCTCTTTTCTTATGGCAAATTCTGGGTAATGAGACTTTCTAAGTTTTTGCCAATCTCTCATAACAATATCATAAACACTTGATAATACAAGATCATTATTTGACTCATTTTGGGTGATGAGATTTGTAATTTATTTAAATTTATCTGCTCAACTATTTTGTGATAATATACCGTATATCAAGTGGATATGCAGATATATGTTCTTTATCTGTTTGTGATGGTAAACATAACGCATTAGCAAAGGCATTTTGGTGTATTCTTTAGAATTCAATATCATAGGAATGTGCTTCTAGCTAAAGAGACAATCTTTGTAATCATGCTGCAGTGATCAGTGAAACTCCCCTTTTGGGTTTAAAAATGTACACTAAAGGTCAGTGGCTTGTCACCAGTGTGATAAAGGAACCAATGTACTGTAATTTCTTCACTCCCCATATAAGACTAAGAACTTCCCTATCAATTTGTGCATAATTGTGTTTGGTCTTGGTCAGTGACCGTGAAGCAAAGATAAATGATTTCTCACTGCCTTCGTTTACTCTGTGTGACAGAACAGCACCTGTTCCATATAATGATGCATCACATGCCAATCTTAGTTGTAGGGATGGATCAGTGTTTATAAGTACCTAAACTGATGTTACCATTCTGTTAGTTTTTTGGAAGTCTTGTTCACAACTCTTACACCATTTCCATTTTGACCCATTTGAATTAGAGAATTCAATGTAGAAAAATCTGGCTGGAATTTGGTGTAGTAGTTAACTCTTAAATATTATCAGAACTGAGACATATTTTCTGGTGGTGGAGCTTTTAGTATGGCTTCAGTCTTGTCTTTAGATGCAAAATGTTTTTATTAATTACAATATGTAATATTATCTTTGAGGCGGCACGGTGGCACAGTGGTAGCGCTGCTGCCTTGCAGTAAGGAGACCTGGGTTTGCTTCCTGAGTGCGCCCTGCATGGAGTTTGCATGTTCTCCCAGTGTCTGCGTAGGTTTCCTCTGGGTGCTCCGGTTTTCTCCCCTAGTCCAAAGACATGCAGGTTAGGTGCATTGGCGATCGTAAAATTGTCCCTAGTGTGTGCTTGGTGTGTGTGTGTGTGTGTGTGTGTGTGCGCCCTGCAAAGGGATTTGTTCCTGCCTTGCGCCCTGTGTTGGCTGGGATTGGCTCCAGTGAAATGCTGAAGTTTTAGAATGGAAATAATATATTGTTATTTGGAACACATGCATCTCATTTGTGTTCAGTTTCTACAATAATCTGTGTAAACACATCGTTAAAACAGAGACGTTTTTCATATTTTAGTAATAAATGGCAAAATATTGTAAAAATAATTCTAAAACTCCAGCACTTAATTCCAGATAATCAAGGCTGGAACTGGGAGAACTTTGTGCCCGTTCTGCAACAGTGGATGGAAAAGTAGGGTGCTTGCTGCTTGTCTCGATCGGCACATTTACGAGACAAAAGACGCTATTGAAGAGGTGCGAAGGGATTTAAGGTGAGAAGCAGAAATCACTAATAAGTCAGAACCTGTGTCCAGTTCCATTTTTAATTGTATTCCTGACACTTCAGGAGTGACCCATATAGTTTCATGATCATTTTCAGTAACATTGTACACAAGGCATAAAACATCATAATTTTCATATTCTAGATGATGTTCAGCTTGCTCTGAGTCAGTCTCATTATCTTTTCTAGTCACGTACATTAAACATGTTCCGTTTCTTTGTTTTGAATAATGTTCAGCCGACTGCGTCAGCGTTTCAGTTCGTTCTCATCACCAATATGTTGTGTTTTGTACAATTACATTAATGTAATAATGAAAATATAAACACAGATAGTACCCAAATGAAATGATTATATTCTGCTGCCTCATTTTTTAAGTACAGCCCAAAGAAATATCAGTGCACATGTACTTAGTATACAGCATATTTGAACAATATGTTTACGCTATAAAATGGATCCCCAAACACAACAGACCCAGTTGGCTATTCTACTCTAGTTTCCATTTTTATGTTATAAAATAATTTGGGCCAATATCTTTGATCTAATGTTCTATTTTATGTAACTACACCCTTACTGCTTTGACACAACAAGCAAAAGGAGGAAAGGCAGGTTATTCCAAAGTGATAAAACAGTGTGACTTTCAGAAGCTCTCCACATTTGTACTTGGTTTATAACACTAAACACATCATAAAGAGCAATTCCATCTAACAGCATATAATGTCAAACCCACTTAAAAGTAGCAAGCTATAAATTTACAACATATGCATGTCTTAGAGGCAAAAGAAAAGAGGAAAATATATACTCTTGCATGGCATGATCCTGAAGGAACTGAATGTTCAAGTTCATATATTTGCTTCGTTCATTTTAGCAGATTTTAAACAGCTTGTCGAATACCCCTTCCTAGGCATTCAAGTAAACGTTCAGTTCTGAGTTTAATCTGTAATGACGCTACATATACCATATGCTATGAGGTGGTAGCAAGCATGCCAGAAAGAAAACTATGAAGGGGTCGTCATGGCAGCCCTCTGCACCAATATACAGTGGGTACAGAAAGTATTCAGACCCCCTTCAATTTTTTACTCTTTGTTATATTGCAGCCATTTGCTAAAATCATTTAAATTAATTTTTTTCCTCATTAATGTACACACAGCACCCCATATTGAAAGACAAAAAAAAGATTTTTTGAAATTGTTGCAGATCTATTAAAAAAGAAAAACTGAAATATCACATGGTCCTAAGTATTCAGACCCTTTGCTCAGTATTTAGTAGAAGCACCCTTTTGAGCTAATACAGCCATGAGTCTTCTTGGGAAAGATGCAACAAGTTTTTCACACCTGGATTTGGGGATCCTCTGCCATTCCTCCTTGCAGATCCTCTCCAGTTCTGTCAGGTTGGATGGTAAACGTTGGTGGACAGCCATTTTTAGGTCTTTCCAGAGATGCTGAATTGGGTGTAAGTCAGGGCTATGGCTGGGCCATTTAAGAACAGTCACAGAGTTGTTGTGAAGCCACTTCGTTATTTTAGCTGTGTGCTTAGGTTCATTGTCTTGTTGGTAGGCAAACCTTCAGCCCAGTCTGAGATCCTTAGCACTCTGGAGAAGGTTTTTGTCCAGGATATCCCTGTACTTGGCCGCATTCATCTTTCCCTCGATTGCAGCCAGTTGTCCTGTCCCTGCAGCTGAAGAACACCCCCACAGCATGATGCTGCCACCGCCATGCTTCACTGTGGGACTGTATTGGACAAGTGATGAGCAGTGCCTGGTTGTCTCCACACACTGAGGAGAGGCAAGACACATGACAGCCCGCATGGAGTTTGCTAAAAGACACCTGAAGGACTCTGAGATGGTGAGAAATAAGATTCTCTGGTCTGATGAGACCAAGATAGAACTTTTTGGCCTTAATTCTAAGCGGTATGTGTGGAGACATCCAGGCACTGCTTATCACTTGTCCAATACAGTCCCCACAGTGAAGCATGGAGGTGGCAGCATCATGCTGTGGGGGTGTTTTTCAGCTGCAGAGACAGGACGACTGGCTGCAATCGAGGGAAAGATAAATGCGGCCAAGTACAGGGATATCCTGGACAAAAACCTTCTCCAGAGTGCTAAGGACCTCAGACTGGGCCGAAGGTTTACCTTCCAACAAGACAATGACCCTAAGCACACAGCTAAAATAACGAAGGAGTGGCTTCACAACAACTCTTTGACTGTTCTTGAATGGCCCAGCCAGAGCCCTGACTTAAACCCAATTGAGCATCTCTGGAGAGACCTAAAAATGGCTGTCCACCAACGTTTACCATCCAACCTGACAGAACTGGAGAGGATCTGCAAGGAGGAATGGCAGAGGATCCCCAAATCCAGGTGTGAAAAACTTGTTGCATCTTTCCCAAGAAGACTCATGGCTGTATTAGCTCAAAAGGGTGCTTCTACTAAATACTGAGCAAAGGGTCTGAATACTTAGGACCATGTGATATTTCAGTTTTTCTTCTATAATAATAAAAGGCAAAGCCCTCACTGACTGACTGACTGGCTGACTGACTGACTGACTGACTGACTGACTGACTGACTCACTCACTCACTCACTCACTCACTCACTCACTCACTCACTCACTCACTCATCACTAATTCACCAACTTCCAGTGTAGGTAGAAGGCTGAAATTTTTCAGGCTTATTCCTTACAGCTTACTTACAAAAGTTAAGCAGGCTTCATTTCAAAATTCTACACGTAACAGTCATAACGATTGATAACGGTCGACAACGTCCGCCATGTTGAACTTTCTTATTTATAGCCCCATCTTCACGAAATTTGGAAGGCGGCTTCCCTGCGCTAACTGAAACCAATGTACATACTTATTTCGATGGTATGACGCCACTGTCGGCCGCCATATTGAACTTTCCAATGTCACTAATTCTCCAACTTCCCGTGTAGGTAGAAGGCTGAAATTTGGCAGGCTCATTCCTTACAGCTTACTTACAAAAGTTAAGCAGGTTTCATTTTGAAATTCTACGCGCAACAGTCATAACGGTCAACAACGTCCGCCATGTTGAACTTTCTTATTTATGGCCTCATCTTCACGAAAGATGGTAGGCGGTTTCCCTGCGCTAATCGAAACCAATATACATACTTATTTCAGTGGTATGACGCCACTGTCGGCCGCCATATTGAACTTTCCAATGTCACTAATTCTCCAACTTCCCGTGTAGGTAGAAGGCTGAAATTTGGCAGGCTCATTCCTTATAGCTTACTTACAAAAGTTAAGCAGGTTTCATTTCGAAATTCTATGCGTAATGGTCATAACGGTCTACTCTGAAAAGCTGGATGTGAAGTTATTGATGAAACCGGTTGTATGCTTACAATGCTTGACAGTTGCCGAATGTCACTTCAACACAAGTCCTGCAAATACCGTCATAATTGAAACAAACTATGAAACTCAAACCGATTATGACAGCAGCAATCCAAGCTGTAAGATCTGAAACAAGATTACTGTTCACATGGCCTACTGTACGTTGCATGCTCAAGAGTAAGCTCAGCGTACAGCTTGATCATATTACAACCGGAGGGCCGAACTCACAGTGTGGTATACAAAGAGATCCTTAAATAATTATTGGCATATTTTCCCTCAGTTTAAAAAGGTTTAATTTTCTTCTTAATAAAAATTTTAAGGCAGTACTTTGCCGCTGCAAAGCGCGGGTATTTTGCTAGTTTTTAATAAATCTGCAACAATTTCAAAAATTCCTTTTTTTTTGTCTGTCAATATGGGGTGCTGTGTGTACATTAATGAGGAAAAAAAATAATTTAAATGATTTTAGCAAATGGCTGCAATATAACAAAGAGTGAAAAATTGAAGGGGTTCTGAATACTTTCCGTACCCACTGTATACACCAAGGAGGCACAAATGAAGTAATAAAGGTGGCAGTAATACAAAAATAAACCAAGAAAGAGATAGACAGAAGGGAAAACACAAACTCCAAATAAACAGAATGGAAACTAAAAGCTTGATATTTCTCTGGGCTTGTCATAAAAGGTCATGAACCATTGCCTGTCCAGGGAGGTGGCTCAACCACATGCCTAGTAGACTACTACTCCAAATACCTTCCTTACCAACCTTCTGTTTTTATCTTTCTCTCTCCATGTTCTTTGTTTCTTCAAAAAAGCTTGTTCTGATAAATACATATTTTTGATTAATGTAACATTTTGTTCAAGACTCACTGTATCAAAGGAGCGCAAACTTCTATCAACATTTACCATATATCAACAAATATGACTTATTTATTATTAATACATTAATTACAATACCTAATTAAAAGTCTTTTAAAATGTGCTAGCCACAAAGTACAGTCTATCTGGTCATATTGGCATGTGTGTAAGGCAGGCATGTCAAACACGCGGCCCGCAACAGGAATCTGTGCGGCCCGCATGACAGTTATCACTAAACTTGTACAAAATGATTACTATCGTTTGTGATTCAATCATTCTGCATCTTTGGCATTACTTATTGAGTTTTCTTACTTCTGCCTTCTGACAAAAACGCATTTTCCCATGGCATTACGATACCAGAAACGTCATCTGCTAGTATAGCCACGAACCTTGACCAAAGTTAATGAGCCGCGACGTCGCAACCGAAGTGCTAGGCTGCAGCAGCCTGGCGCAGGGGCAGCCTTAGGCATGTGCAAACTGTGCACCTGCATAGGGCCGCCAAATCCCAGGGGCCGCCACGCCAATATATATTGAATATAAAACAGAAAGAGAAAATAACGACACAGCTGATGGCAATGTGGCCGAAAAACATTTTTCAAGCCTGATTTCAAGCCTGATATTGATGAACTGGTTACTAACAAGAGATGCCAAGTGTCGGGACAAAAGAAATAGATCTCACACTGTAAGACTCCTATATAAACAATGAATATAATATAATAAATATAATATAATAAGGACCTAGCTAAGAGGCTAAGACTCTAATTGTACGTTGTTGTATGGAGATTGTATGGAAATAAATTGTTTTTCTTTAATCTTTAAGTGTTACATATTTTAAAGTATTCAGTATTGGAAAGAAAGCTGCAGTAACTTTGTATAATTGTATAATAGTATTTGTTACAGTGCGGCCCGTTGCCGCACGTATGGCAGTTAAAGCGGCCCACCAATGGTAATGAGTTTGACATGCCTGGTGTAAGGAACCTCGATCAAGTGTACCCTTTCCTTTATTTATATGGATTTACTTACCAGGTTATTACTTAGTTCTCTTCAAGACCCAAAAATTAGATATAAGGTGACAAAAATGCATGAAAGATTTTAATTTATCTTTATTTAAAATATGATTCAACATGTTGAAGTCATGTGTGAAAAGTAACTACACCCTTACGGCTTTCACATTAAGGAAGAAGATTAGGAAGTGCTGCCATATTTATATAAAAGAAGAAACTTTGGTAGTTTGGTCTGGGACAATGTGGGTTCTGATGACACCATGTTAAGGCAAAAAGGAGATGTGTGTTGATTGCAGAGATGTAATTGGTTCAGTTCTTCAGTCTGAGAAAGGTTACTATATAAAGCAATTTTTAAACAAGTTGTAGTCAACCATTCTACATTAAAAAGTATTTATAAATGAAGAATTTTGAAGACATTTGCTAGTCTTCCCAGGATAAATCTCCCAGCAAAACTGTTCAGAGATCAGACTATACAATTCTCCAAAAATGGCAGAGATTTTTAATCACATATCCAGGATCTACAGACTTCTGCACATATTTTAAAAGTTACAGTTTGTTACTCAAAACAGTAGAAATAGAATGAACAAGTAAGGCTTATATGGAATAATAGTCAGATGAAAGCCTCTGGTCTCGTAAAAGAACAAGGCAGCATGGCTAAGATCTGCAAAAGAGACCCTGAACAGACAAGTCCAAAGTGAAACTGATTGGTCATTAATGTACCACTCCATGTGTATTGATAACTAAGTATAGCCTATTGCTACAAGAAAGTCATATCAGCTGTCAAGCACAGTGGTGGAGGGGTGATAATCTAGCATTGTTATGCAACCACAGGACATACAATAGATTCCTTATAATTGTTGACTCCACCATGAATTTCTCTTAATACCAGACCATTTCAGGTGGCATGGTGGCGCAGTGGTAGGACTTCTGCCTTGCAGTAGCCTTTCGCTTTCTGGGTCCTCCCTACATGGAGTGTGCATGTTCTCCCCGTGTCTGCGTGGGTTTCCTCCAGGTGCTCCAGTTTCCTCCCACAGCTTGGTGTGTGTGTGTGTGTCTCTGTGCCCTGTGGTGGGCTGACGCCCTGCCTGGGGTTTGTTCCTGCCTTGTGCTCTGTGTTGGCTGGGATTGGCTCCAGGAGACCCCCGTGACCCTGTGTTAGGATACAGCGTGTTGGAAAATGACTGACTGACCTGACCATTACAGATCGGGCAGCTAAAGATTAGCCGTAATTGTGTTTTTAAAATTAAAGTTTTAAAATTTCTGTGTTAAAGTCTATGTGTCAAACCTAATGAGATGCTGTGGCAGAACCTTAAGATAACTGTGCACAAACAAATGACCTTATGTATCAGTGAACTGAAGGATCATTGTAATCAAATGATCAAATTTAAATGTCTGTAGATTAATTCAGTGATGCTAATCTCAATATTGAAACTTGTAAAGACCTTAATTGTTATGTAAATAAGATTTAATAATTGTTATATTCACAATAATCATTTACCATGGTTCATTTGCTGGCTTCAGTTAAATGAAAAGCTTTTCTCTAAATTCATTCTTTTCTAATAAAGAAGTGTACTATTTTTTGTTTATTTCCAATAAGGGTTAGTTGTAGGCCATTTTAATATAAATTTACTTTAAACCTTTTATAGTTTCGGTTGAATACTTCCTTATGTTCTATCTATCTATCTATCTATCTATCTATCTATCTATCTATCTAATAAAGTATTGCCAACAGAATATCTTTATAATGTGTTATTTTCCAAACAGCATACGTAAAGCTGAATAATGTTACTTGTCATCAACAACAAAGTCTGTATGCACAGTATTTGCACCTAAAGAAAGAATCTGTTTTACCTCTTCCTTCACCTTTAATGTATTCTAGCAGAGGTAAATTTTAGAACAACAATTAATAGATTATGAAGTTTAGATTTTTTTAAATGTAATTAGTTATACTGTTTTAACAGTGTGATGTATGTACCAAACCACATATATTTTCTGGGATAAGACAATATACAGAAGTGTACTAGATTATTTGTTACCATGAATAATATTCCTTTATTAGTAACTTGCAATGTACAGACTTTCTTCCCATTTGTGGTTGGTGCTCTGTGAACTGAAATATATAATGAAAAAATGAATAATATTTAGTGAATGTATTCATGTAGTAATATTTCCTTTTACAGAGGAACTTGAGTTGTTAAAGGAAAGTCCCCCAGTTGTGGGTAAAGTAAACCACCATAGCATTGAGCTGTATTGGGATGAGGCTGGCAGAATCAAACGGATTGGTCCTTGTGATCAGTGGTTGCGTTTTTCAGTGGAAGAAGAAGATTCTAGGACACACACTTTTGGAACAATTCATACGTAAGGATATATTTGATAATTAGCACTATTTTCTCAGCAATTATCTAATTCACTAACAAACATACCAATTATGAGTTCATCTGCATGTGAGCATGCTATAATATAAATACATGCACACTAGTTTTATATTTTAAGAAAAACAAACTTCTAAGTTACTTAAGTCAGGATTGCATATATGTTTGGGCCTATAATTAAATGAAACAGTGCAAGACTAACACATCATTAAAGAATAGTCTGGTTTAAACCTTGAAAATATTATTTTATCATATTTTTCTCTCTGTGAATAAGCTCATTAATATTTTTCTGGCTTATATTCCGTTTTCAGTGGTTATTCTAAACGTCATACAGTTGAAGGTCTTGAGCCCAGCATGTTGTACAAATTCAGACTGAAAATTACAAGCCAATCAGGAGAAACAGTATATAGTCCGGTAGTTTCTGTTTCAACTACAAGTAAGTAAAAAATAATACATTCAGTGATATTTATTTTTACATATTACATTTTCATTTATAGGGCAAGAAAGCTGCACATATTTATAGACATACAAAATTAACTAAAAAGCAATATAAAGTACAAAAATTACATAAAATATGTATTATTTATGGTATTTTTGGAATTGTGTTTAAAATTGTAGATATTACACAGATATGCAAGGTAATAATATATATTCTAAACTATCAGGGAGTGCTTGAAAGATATAGGACCTTACAAGTGTCAGAGCCCAGACTGGAATATAATTAAGACAGATACTGGGAGCCCAGAATTTATTACTTTCATACGTTCTAGGAGAATTGGTCAGAGGTCAGTGGGTAACAGCCTTAGACGTCCAACAACCTGAGTGATTCCTCTCCCTTTAAATCTTATCTGGGGCTGAGGATAAGATAGATAGATAGATAGATAGATAGATAGATAGATAGATAGATAGATAGATAGATAGATAGATAGATAGATAGATAGTGTGAAACATGCCCAGACACCATCAGACTGAGAGCACATCTTTACATAAAAGCACACACGTTTATTTACAGTTTTCCAAGAAACAGTCCCACACAATACACAGTGCTTCCCAGCAGTAACCACCGTCAATACGGGCCTTTCTCTCAATGTCCTTGGGCCGCCTTTCCTCTCTCCACGGGAGCCTTGTCCTGCTCCCACTCCCGACTCTAGCTCCCAGACTATAGGAAGGCGGGTCCTTTTATTCTCACCCGGATGTGCTCCAGGTGCTCCATCTGACGACACTTCCTGATGTGGCGGAATTGTCAGGAGAGCACTTGGAAGCACTCTGGGCGTCCCTGGAAGGATCATCCTCCATGTTCCCGGGTGTGGCGGAAAAAGCAGATGTTTCCCGGCCCTCTGAGACTTTGTTGCCACGGGCCCCAATGGGCTTGAGCCTCCTTGCTCCACTCCCATGGTGCTCTGCCAATCCAGGGCGGTTGTCCCCTTGTGGCCTGCAGGATGTACATGCCACCTCCCGGTCCTTCCAGGCATCTGGACCCCAGCCATTTGTGATGATAGATAGATAGATGGAACCACAATTTCGTTCTGAATAAGAACCTTTTACCTCCAACCTGTAAAAGATGGCAGGGCAGTACTATTTGCAGCCTAGTTTTGGGACAATTTAATAATCAAATCTTTGCTCAAAGTTTGTTTTCATCTTTTACTTTTTGGTGCTGACCATTTTTTGTCTTTAATTTTTGATATACATTTTGGCCATGATATTTGACCTTTTAGTTCTGCCTAGGCTCAAAATGGGTGTATGGAGAAAACTATCTTACTAATTCTAGCAAAGTAAAATAAGCTCCTAATATAACAGCAGTATCTGTTTATCCCAAATGGAAAGAATAAAAAATATATCAAGAATCCAAGTTGGCGATCATTATCTCTGACAAATATTTCTGTTTATTCAGTATTCAGATATTTAAAACAGATAGCTGGCCAGACCTTGAAAATTTAAGAGCAATGGTTTTAGCAGAGAACAATATTAGAACTTATCCTAAGGGTAAACAGTTTTAGTGAATAAAGAAATACTTTTTCTAACCATTTTGTAAAGTCAAGTCATTTGTCATCAAATTACAAAACAATACATTGATAGTTGAAGAAATAAACTGACAGAATTAAACAGTCTTTACCTCTCACACACATCTCCACATACTTGGACATTGTTGTAAACGAATAGACAACAAAATGTCCTTGAAGGAAATCTGCAGAAGTACTAACTCACAATTGAAAAGATAGCCTATTAGTTAACATTATCTAAAAATATTTAATATTGCAGAATAACCAACACATATGTATTAAAATCAAGCCAAATGCATCATAGTAACTCTCATATCCAACCTAATCAAAATGCTCAAAAATTAAAAATTAACTTAAGGAAGTACTCTATCAATCTTCACTTATTTCATTTCAGGATAGGAAATCACACATAGGCAATTTAGTCAAATGTGTGTTCATAAAGTATTTTTTTTTTTGCAGTGGCATTCTATGTTTTGTGTCATTTTTAGAGAACCATGTTATCATGTAAAAGTACTTTTTTAATAGCCAAGTTGTATTTTTGTCATTTAGTGTAATTGCTTTCATGTCAGACATTACATGTTAACACATTAAATTTAAATATAAATGAAACCTTCATGAGATCTTAAATTTCTTAAATTCCTTCCATATGTTTTTTCTCTTACATTTAAAACACTGAGTGGTGAATGATTTGCTCTAGGTGTCCCTATAATGAGAAATACATGCACTAGTGACCTGTGTTGTTTAATCTCAGCCTTCAATGTGATTGAATATGATTAGTACCATGAAATTGTACTTTAATACTTATAGGAGAACCAATGAGTGGGAAACATCTGCACCAGGCCATAAATGTGAATGATGAAGAAGCAGTTGTTCAAGTCTTACAATCAGGGTAAGGAAAACTTTATAAGTTTATGCAATAGGTTCTTTATTATCACATGTACAGAGTACAGTGAAATTCTCACTTGCATGTGCTAATTTGCATGCAATATATCAAAACTCTTTAGCACCGTGATTAGTGAGCATAACTACCTTACCTCAAAACCTGCTTCTTCCTTATCTAAAAAATCTCACAACGTTTATATTACTTTCTATACTGATAATATCTGTAGGAACTATCTATTCAGTCTGATAACTTTTTCTATCAAATCTGTAAAACGTTTGGAATGTAAAGCAGTATTTGGCTATATATACAGTATTATTAGTTTAATTAGGTTTAGTTAGTTTTATGCCAAGAAACCAAGTATGGTAGTGTTTAAAATAAAACATTGAAGGTATTAGACATAATAACAAATTAATTCAATGAATCAGTTTTATTTTGTAAGTATTATATGCAGTACATAATAAAAATGGTGCACTGTAATCTGTAATGTAATTAAAATATACTTGTTTTGCTTAAAGAACTGTTAATGTGGATGTTCCTGATAAACTTGGGTTTACACCTCTTATGGTTGCAGCACAGAAAGGCTACTCAAGGTATTAATTTTTTGTTAATAATTTAAAATTTTTAAATATTTTTTATTCATGAAGATTTCTGAGAGAAAAGGCAAACTCTCCAGATAAAGAAATGCTGTTTTCTTACTGTGTAGATTGGTGAATATCTTGGTTGAATATGGAGCTGATATTAATTTAAAGAATGGCAGTGGGAAAACATGGTATGAACTAATATATAATTTAAACTATCTACTGCAGAAATATTGTAATATGTCAGTTTACTAATACATGCAAGTGTGGAATGAAACATTTTCTTCTTTGTTTCACAATATTGTTCTACAGTTTAATGCTTGCTTGTTTTGCTGGCCACCTGGATATTGTTAAATTTCTCAGAAAATCTGGTGCTGACTGGGAGACTTGTGACAGGACTGGTTCAACTGCTATGCACTGGGCAGCTGATGGAGGTCATATAAATGTCATCCGGTTTTTAATAAATGATGGTTGTAAGGTAGTGTATTTAATATTTTTTGGTTGACAGAAATATATCAAATGAAGAATTGGAAATGTACAATATTATCATTTTTTCCTAATTATAAAATTATCTTTTAATTTGAGTGGTATTTATCATTAATATTCTCAACTGGAAAATGGTAATTAGTATTAAATCATAGTGTAGTCTGTTTCAATTTATTATTTAGGTGTGGGTTCTTTGGTTGCATATACAATAGGCCACAGTAGTACTGTAATTTCATTTCATCATGCTGCCAATTACTAGTCCTCTTCAGCAAAGCTGGCTGTTTCTTTTAACATTTGATTGGTTAGGCATACAAGTCTGTATATTTCAATAAAATACTATTCTTTATTTTATGAGAAAATTTTACTTTAAACCTAGCAGGGCAAAATGAGAAAATAGCTGGTAAAAAATAAAACCTAAACTTGATAAGTACAAGGCTGTTAAAAATGAAGGCAATGATGTTACAGTCCAGTAAAACAGGAAACAGATAGCAGTGATATGGAAAGCTACAATCTGATCATGTTTAGATTCATAAACCATTTCAAGGCATTTTGTGTTTTTTATTAAGTCAACTGGCATAATGCACTAAACTAACAGAATGACTTGCTTGACATTTGCTTGTTTGTTCGCTATAGTTTATTGTAACCTACATAATGCTATACTATTTGAGGACCTTGACAATCCTGTAAGGAAAACCATATAATTTCATTTAGTACCATATTTTGGACATTGAATGCAAAGGAGTATTATTTTGATGGTTTGTACAGGTGCTTGATAATTAAAATTTATCTTCTGGTACAATAATACTGGCCATACAAGTTTCATTTCAATAGCAAAGACTCAGCTTCTCGTATATAATAAAAATCTTACTTTACCAGATCATTTGCCAAGGCTTATGGTTTTGGCTGTATAACATGACTTACTTACAGTATATGTGAACGTGCTTATTTAAAAAGTACTATCTATTTTAAATGAACTATATATTTTCTTATTTAATTCTCATTTTAGGTTGATTCTAAGGATACTGGTTCTTTGTGGACACCGCTTATGAGAGTTTCAGCTTTATCTGGCAATGCCAGAGTTGCATCTCTCCTAATTCAGGCAGGAGCAGATGTGAATGTACAGGATAAAGATAGAAAGACACCTTTAATGGTATGAATAGTGAACAGTTGTGTGTTATTAAAAATAATGGAAATGCTGTTTTAAATGGGTATTGATTTTGAAATTGATTTTTATTGTTTTTTTAAACTTGAAGTAACTTGATAACACCTTACCCATAGACTCCTATTCAGCATAAAATGGCGTGTTATTTAGCCTAACTGTATGTTTATATACCCATCATGTTCCCATGAAATGAAAATCTTGCTTCTTTAAATATTTGAAAAAAGTATCTAGTGAAGGAATAAACAATGTGAAATGAGAAATACTGTGAAGTATACATCAAAACAACAAGACATTAACAGACAACAAAATAGTGAGGTAACTATGTGCACACATCAATCTTTTTATTTACATGTTCAGCAACAACTTATGTGTTTCTTGCTTTTAGTTAGTTTTCTATCATATCTTTCTTGTATTTCTTCCTTTTACATTTGCATGCGGAAGCAGTCTAACTCAACTGAACAAAATGAACCTTTAAAAAAGCTGTAAAACACATTTACACTAAATTCTTTGTCCTTTATTATACATATTTACAAGCATGAAGTCACATCTTTTAGATCTTGCATAAAACAGAAAAAAACAACAAAAAGACACTTGACTGTTGTTTTATACAGAGTCCCTGAAGTAGACCTAACCCACCAGAATCAAGCTACATGAAAATCATGAATCTGTCAAAAGGTGCCCAGGAATTCCTCCCCTTCTGCTATGCCAGCCAGGAGATTTCATTAAAGACCATTATGACTTAATTTTAAGTTAAAATTTTTGTCATGTGTACAAGAGTGCAGTGAAAGTCTTAGTTGCATGTGCTGATCAACAAATCAGAACTCTGTGGCACCATGATTGGTGATTATAACTATCTTACCTTGGAACTTCTGTCTTCATCCTCAGAACACATTTATCATAACCTAGCAGCAACATATATACCAAATGTAGTAATACCTGTATCTTCTTTTATTTTTGCTCCTTCAGTAATTGCACTAACCATGGTAACACTGGTTTCTTAGCCAGTCTAAAATCTGCAGAAGTAGTCGGGGTCAGCTAATCGCTAAACAAGAGTCCCAGTTACTCAGAAGAAGCGTTTACAATGTCAAGATGCTTAATTTACAGCAGCAGACCAGGTCATTAATGGGCATGTTATGTGATATTAGGGATGTGAGAGAAGGGAAATCGGTTCAAATACAAAATATCATTAGATTGTTCATCAGCTTTAAATGGTAATCACATAATGAGTCTTTATGCTTTTATGACTATATTAATGTCCTGTTACTTTTTAATTCTCAAGGGTATTGGTGGCCTGTCACTTACTCCCAGCTATGGCAGAATAGTTGTCTTTTATAAAATATGCCAGAAACTACATATCAACACAGTGTCCAGGTGCTTATAAAAACAAAAAACACAAAATAGCAATGTCCGTTAAAAATAAGTACTGAAATTGTAGTTGCACTTAAAAAATGGGAACTAAATGATGAAATTACATTGATATTAAACTTATGATAAAAATAATAAAAAAAATAAAAACATTACTTTCCCTAACACACTTTCTCTCTCTCTCTTTCTATATCCATCTATGTATCTATATTAACAATGTAGTGATATTTGTCTTGTCCCTCTAATCATAGTTAATATTTCCACTATGTTCAAGTAACAGCCAAAACAAAGACTTGTGCCTAAAAGTTGTCTGAAACCATTTATTATGACACCTCTATGAGCATGCATTTTCTTGATTCTTACCTTAATATTTGCATGCAGGGGTGCTACTAGGGAGTCCCATACTTATTAGTGCTGTCAAATTAACCAAAATATAACATTAGAATATTCAAATTAAAAATAAGTAAATATTAGAATAGAATTTAACTTAAGTTAATGATTCTAGGTGTTACTTAGCTCAAATCCATATAAATTAGCACAAATCCATATACAGCACAGCCAAAATCAAAATTGCTGATGGTTGGTTGTTGGGTTAGACGGAAAGATCTTGTAAACCAGTTTGTTTTTGAAACACATGGAGAATAAACCCAGCTTTCTTTGAGAAATAAAAATCTCTCATTCAATCTTTTCTTGCTCTTCTTTTCTGAGACCCATTATTTTGCTTTGACATTTAAATTTAATCCAAAAGAAAATGCATGTAACATTGGGTAGTAAGTGTGTGAATTAATGCATTACAACTGACTTTTGTGAGGACCTTTCTGATGAAAAGAGAGGGAAAATACAATGTAGACAATGCCTGGATTAATCTCTAAATCGTAAGTAAATTATTCTTTTAAATGTAGTTTCCAAGACTGCCCCTTTTCACATGTCTCCATTTTGCCTTGTTTAGGATATCATGTGGTTGGGTGGGGGATGAACTGAACTTACTTTTGTCAAGTTTGACTTGCTTGTATGGAATGTTACTTGCTTTTAATAAATTCAATAAAATGTAAAAAAAAACATGGACAAAAATTTTAATGCCTATCAGACAACCTTGGTGTCACAATTCCTCTTAAGCCATTAACGGCTGTGTTTGGTGTACTCCCAGATGGGCTCAAAGTGGAGCAGGACAAACAAACTGTAATTGCCTTTACTTCACTGCTAGCACGCAGACTTGTCTTGCTCAACTGGAAAATTTCCTAACCCACCTCTTTTAAGTGGGTAACTGATGCCAAATACTATTTTGAAATAAAAAAAAATCTAATTTTTACTTAGAGGATTTGTTTAAAACATTTTTAAAACCTGGCTGGACCTAATCAATAACATTTTAGAATAAGCATTTATATTGGGGGAAAAGACTCCTTTCTCTCTTTACTACTCTTAACAGTTTTGCTCTGGTTGTTGGCTTTCATCTCTTGCTCATGGGTGGGAGTTGATTTGATTTGATTTTAGTTTTATTATGTTGACCTGATTATATGGAAAAAAAGGATCTCATGTGGGTTTTTTTGGTGGGCACTTTGGTTCTCATTCAAAATACATGTGTAGGTTAAATACTCATTTTATACTACTGTGATGTGAGTGTAAGTAAACCTTGAAGTGGGTTGCCATGGTATTCAACGTTATTCCTATTTTAGAAGTTTTGGGATGGTTAATGGCATTGCACAACCCCAGGGCACAATAAATGGGCTTGAGAATATTGTGCAAAGTATATGCTGAAAATGTATATTTGCACAAACACTTATTGAAGCTTAAGCACCACAGTAAATACTGACAGGTAAAATGAAAGCTAATTAAAAACAGATTTTTTAAAAACTTTTTCTATAGGTGTCTGCACTTAACAACCATGAGGAGTTAGTAACATTACTGTTGAAGAATGGAGCAAATCGTCATATTAAAAACGAGGTAATTATAAAGTTTCAAACAGTGAATGTTTAGAAAAATGTATTTTCTTTAAGTTGTTAGTAATATTCTTGTAATGTACACTCACCTAAAGGATTATTAGGAACACCTGTTCAATTTCTCGTTAATGCAATTATCTAATCAACCAATCACATGGCAGTTGCTGCAATGCATTTAGGGGTGTGGTCCTGGTCAAGACAATCTCCTGAACTTCAAACTGAATGTCAGAATGTGAAAGAAAGGTGATTTAAGCAATTTTGAGCGTGGCATGGTTGTTGGTGCCAGACGGGCCGGTCTGAGTATTTCACAATCTGCTCAGTTACTGGGATTTTCACACACAACCATTTCTAGGGTTTACAAAGAATGGTGTGAAAAGGGAAAAACATCCAGTATGCGGCAGTCCTGTGGGCGAAAATGCCTTGTTGATGCTAGAGGTCAGAGGAGAATGGGCCGACTGATTCAAGCTGATAGAAGAGCAACTTTGACTGAAATAACCACTCGTTACAACCGAGGTATGCAGCAAAGCATTTGTGAAGCCACAACATGCACAACCTTGAGGCGGATGGGCTACAACAGCAGAAGACCCCACCGGGTACCACTCATCTCCACTACAAATAGGAAAAAGAGGCTACAATTTGCACGAGCTCACCAAAATTGGACAGTTGAAGACGGGAAAAATGTTGCCTGGTCTGATGAGTCTCGATTTCTGTTGAGACATTCAAATGGTAGAGTCAGAATTTGGCGTAAACAGAATGAGAACATGGATCCATCATGCCTTGTTACCACTGTGCAGGCTGGTGGTGGTGGTGTATTGGTGTGGGGGATGTTTTATTGGCACACTGTAGACCCCGTAGTGCCAGTTGGGCATCGTTTAAATGCCACGGGCTACCTGAGCATTGTTTCTGACCATGTCCATCCCTTCATGACCACTATGTACCCATCCTCTGATGGCTACTTCCAGCAGGATAATGCACCATGTCACAAAGCTTGAATAAGTAAAAGTATTTCTGTCTATCTATTGATAAATATATACAGTACATACAGATACATTTTTTTATGTAACTCATGCTTCAAATAGCAGATATTTTTAGTGCCATGCAATGCACTGCAGACACATAGCTGGACAATGCACATAAAGTAAATAAATTTTTATATTATTAAAGAGGGTGGAGCAATACAAGTAACACCTGCCTGCCCACACTATGCCTTGCTTACAGATTTTCTTTTTATCTCTGGCCAGTGAGAGTGGCCTTCCCAGATACATGCCTTGACTTTGATACCTGCCCTTGAGTGTTTTTATTCACTATGCTTTCTATACATAATAATCCCATTTTGGTAGATTAGGATCTGGACTTCTAAAAAATTTTTGAGGTCCACATCAACAAACCTTGCTTCTGTAGTATACACCCAACTTTTCTCTAGTCTTCCCTTTCTGCTCCTTTGTTTCCTACTTATCCAACAGTGATCCTCTCATTAGATATTTTTATCTGTGGCTTCTCATCTGTCTGTGTCAGCCAAGGTATCCCAAACACAATTCATTAGATCTTCAGTCTGACAAGACCTCACAGTTACAGCTGAAAGGAGCCATAAAAGTTTGTACTTTGATTCCATTGTGAGTATGCCTTTTTCCTGTTTTCTTTAGCAGGCCGTGTTTTTTCACTGTACATTTAAGAACTTTAGCTGGTGGTTTGCATATTGCTCTAATCCCTCATCCTATTTTTTCTCAGAGCAGAGTGGTCCTTATGTTACTTTTTTGGCAAGTACTGCTTTGAAAGTTTTGTAGCCATTCACCTAACGTTTTTGTCTGGTTCTGGAAGGCACGTACTGAAACCCACCTCCAACTGTGTATCCAGGGATTTATTCCAATGATTTTTAACTCTTGCTGGCACTTGTCACTGTCATGTCAGTACAGCTGTTATTTACTGCCTTTGTTCAATCCCTTTTATAAGTAAAAGTAATATTTTGAGAAGAAAATGTATAATCTTGGAATTACTGTGGTCCTTATACAGTAGTACTACATACTATATTTGCAGAGTCACAGTGTTGAATGCAATAGCATCTGGCCCACTTTACTTGAGTGAATAATGTGACCTGAAAAGAAGAGGCTATCAAAAGTAGGAGTCAAAAGTATGGTCAATTAAGTCATTAAAGGTCAGGAAATGGATTATCTAACTATCTGGTGTCAAGTTCAAAAAAGAAAAAAATGTTGAAGTTCAAAGCAAAGTTCAAAATGTATCTAGTCCAAATAAGCCTTTACAAGAATTTTTATGATTGATTACATCACATGTACAGTAACAGTAAAACCGGTCATGAGGGGGCAATTTCAGTATTTCTCTAAACAGTACAGCTTTTGTTGCAGCAACCAGTATGATGCAAAATAGCACTGTTCACAAGACAGAATACCAGTACAAAATTACATTAGACAATGTCATTGCCATGGTGATAAAAGTAAATACAAATTAAAATGACAAAAGACAGCAATGAAAAAAATACAGATGCATGGTATTATAATTGCAATTAATTTTGAAAGTATTGTTAAGTAGTAATTAAAATTAATCACAATGTGTTTTCCTGAATTTAATTTCTGCTTCTGTAAGACTTTGTTTTTTGGTATGTTTGGTGTTAGCTGTATTTTAACTATTTTACAGTTGTTTATGAAGCAGTGCTAATGAGATCTTTTGTTTAAGAAATCCCAGCAATTATGGCAACTGAACAAGATGGCAGTTATGTAGTATATAATGAGGCAAAGTGTAACATGGCAACCATCAGACATGATGCATGATTATGATTTTTTTTCCTTTGCAGTATGGAACAAGTGTTCTAGAGATGGCTAAAGCTTTTGGAAGGCTGGTATGATGACTAAAATTTTGGAAATATTTACCATTAAGAAATCTATTGATTTGATACATTTTTACAAATTTACATACAGTATAAATGTATTTTTCTTTCTCCAGAATATTGCCCACCTGTTGGAAGATAAAGTGATTTAATGTAGGAAACCTGGAAAATGTTTTTCACTTCAGAAAAATTGACCATTTGACATTCTTTTTCAATGAGAGAATGCAGACAAAACAATTAGACAGGTAAAACAATTGGAAAAGATTCTTTTTCAGTTTAAAAGTACTTGGCAATTTTACTTTAATATAATAATTCTTCATTTTATTTATGCACAGAATAATGTATTTTATTTACCACTTTACTAAACAATGAAGAATTCTGTTTCTCTATAGTAGAAACACCACTGTAACATGGAAAAATGCTTTGTGTTGTAAATCGTACATATTCAGTATATTGCTGTATACTTGCTGTATACTTATAATGTAGAAGCACAAAATATACTGAAGTTAATGAAGCTGCCCTTTAGAAAGTATTAATCTTAAAATGTAGCCTACTAAAATTGAATTGTTTTGTGTTTTATTTATTTTTTTTTTACATATGTTTGACATTTCAAACAGTATTTACAGATATAACCTGATAAGTTAGCAAATGTACTGGCAGAGATCTTGTAGTTTTAATGGTATTAATATGAAATTTGTAAACTTAACTTTTTTTTCGTAGGGGATGTAAGCCACCATTCATCAGTAAAGTCTATTTTACACTATTCCCCCATTACTTGTTATGTAAATGCCTTATTTCTATACAAATGGCAGAAAGGAGTACATGCAATAATATACTTGAGCAAAATATAGTCCACAGAACCTTGCAAAAAGAAACAGCATTGCATCAAATTTCATAGGGAACATCAAACATTTTAGCTGTCCATTAATTCTTGAACACACTCGTCTAATTTTATTCATATAGTCATTGCCTTGTTTCTTAGGCAAGAAACAAGTATGTAAAGGAGCACTGTACCTATTTTTCACAGGGCAAACTCACTTACTAACAATGGGTCAATTTACAATTTCCTAAAAACCTGAATTAAATAAAAGGTAATTTAAACCTGGCATTTTGTAGGGTAATGCAGGAACAATTCTTTCATCATTCAAGCTTTTGCAAATAAATTAAACTAAGTTTTGTTAACGTATACACATGCATAAATATACAGATACAAGATTAATCATACTTTAATGCATTAAATAAATTTTTATATCAGTGGCTTCAATGTATGTGATGTTAGTGTTTCAGCTTCTTTTTGTTGGCCGTACTAAGCATAGAAAACCATTTTAAAGTGAGTATTGCCCTATTGAAGGGAAGTCAAGTTGGGACAAAATAGCAACTTTTACAAGCTGTCACATGATTACAGGGCTGCATCTTGAGGATTTTGAATAATATTGTATAAGAAAATAAATCTAGAATTATAGCACTGCTTAATAGTGTTAGTTGGCTTGAAGTGGATGTGACCAAATTCTGCTTCAGATGTATTGGCATAATTGTGTATTTGATGCTAGTATTTAAAAATTCATTAGTTATATTTCATAGCTGACTTTTGTAGAACTGGGTGACAAGACTTGGAGTACATAGTCCTCCATGCAAAATTGGAGAGAATGCTTGTTTACTAATTATATGAAAATAACAAAATATACATTCCTATTAAAATATATAGAAGTCTTATGCCTAATCAGTAGACCGCACAAAAATATTGTTCATCCATCCATCCATCATCAAACCCACTATATCCTAACTACAGGGTCATGGGGGTCTGCTGGAGCCAGTCTCAGCCAACACAGGGTGCAAGGCAGGAAAGAAACACCAGGCAGGGCGCCAGCCCACCGCAGGGCGCGCATGCACACACACACACACACATCCACACACCAAGCACAGACTAGGGACAATTTAGAATTGCCAGTGCACCTAACCTGCATTTCTTTGGACTGTAGGAGGAAACCGGAGTACCCAGAGGAAATCCACGCAGACATGGGGAGAACATGCAAATTCTATGCAGGGAGGAAGCGAACCTGGGTCTCCTTACTGCGAGGCAGCAGTGCTACCCACTGCTCCACCGTGCTGCCCCCAAAAATATTGTATACATCAAATATAAGATATAATTTTATATAAATTTCGTGGTTAAAATTGTATTTTATTTTAAAAATAAGAAAATCAATATCATAAGCAATGCACTAACTCTTTTTATAATAGAACTATTTGACCCATAATCCGTTCTGCATTTTCACCAGTTCCAAACAGATGTTACTTTCATTTGCATTTCACAGACGAACTTCAGTTTCCTCTGTTTTATACATTTGTCTGATTGTTATACTAAATACAATGGTTAGTGCAAAAAAGAACAAATTAAAAATTAATTATTTAATCAAATACTCTATTTATCAAGTCACTCATAATCTAATTTTAAATCCATATTTCTGTCCACCAGACAAACATACAGTATGTTAATTACAGGAAAATATAATATAATATTAGGCATTCCAGAATGAAGTTTTCTGTGTTAGAGGTCAAACATGATACAAGAGAATGTTCAGTTTTCTTTACAGTGGGTGGATGTTCATTTAATTTATGCTTTTCCATTTTCCAAGGATGCTTTGAATTAAAATAATAATCATTTTTATATTCTGTGCTTTGAGTACAGTGCACAATAATATGTTTTACTGAATTAAGTAAAAACAGAAATATGTAGCAGAAATACAAGAATATTAAACATCAACAAATTGCAATTGACATCATATAGACCCATTAATCTTTATGGTAAAGTCAACCCATTATCAGCCATTGAATATTTCAGTTTAAACATACTTCAAAGATATTTTATGGAAGGAATACTGAAACATTCATAGGATGATGCCTTGCAAAAACATCTATGTTTGTAGTATAAATGAATGACTTTATTTAAAATATGATATGGGAAGTTATTGTACTAAATGCAGGGGACTGTGAAGAGGTATGATTTAAGTTGAATTTATTGAATTATGTTTTAAATATAAATAAATCTTGTTTTATTCCCCCAAAAAAATTTAAAATAAAGATTACAAACTTGAGGTAATACAGTATTTAATATCCTTACTGTTATTTAATGAGTTTTAATTATGTTTTTTATCTTAAAAATGGTTAAAGGTCTCCCTTTTGTAAAGTTGAAATTATTTGTTTGAACTCAACATAAAAATAGTAATGTGCCATGAATGTTTGTTATTGTAGCTGAAATAAAATTAACTGGTTATAGGTATCATTTTAGGTTCTATACCCAGGCAAAAAGAATCTCCCAAAGTTACAGATATTTACATTGAAACATTGTTTTCCAAAACAGGGACCTGATGTGACATAGATGATTCAGTAAAAAAACACAATTGTCATAATAGTAGCAAGATAAAATATCTGATAATAACCGCCAGATAGTTTTCTCTATATTTGATATGCAATCAGATGAAGTAGCAGGTAAAAATATGTTTGAATACATATACAGAATATAAATGATCACTATTGTTATCCTTATTGTTTCTATTTATCTTTAACATATTCATTTACAGTATGTACGTCTCCATTTTCTGTGCCTGATATTAGAATCTGACATATTTTCAGTCAGCTAAAGATGTAAGGCAATTGGTCAGATAGAACACACAAACATATATGCTTTCTAGATTCATTTAGAATCAAAGAATTTCTTTGGACTGTAGAAGGAAAACTGCAGCCCCTATAAGATTCTAAATTAAATACTGATAGAATATGTGGATTCCACAAAGAAGGCACCTTACATGGATATCAAATCAGTGTAAATCAACATTACCATATGTAAAATAATATCGCCTAAATTACATTTTAGAAAATCATATTCAATTTTATGGAAGACCGAGTATAAGGTGAAGACTGCTTGCTGTCACTGCATATGAAACATTTTATCTGTAAACATAATTTCATACTTTAGGGCAGACTTGTCTAACTCCGCTCCTGGTGGGCCACAGTGGCTGCAGGTTTTCATTCTAACCATCTTCTTAAATAGTGAGCCATTTTTCCTGTTGATTAACTTGTTTTGCCTTAGTTTTAATTGACTTGACTCAGACCCCTTAGTTGTTTGTTTATCCTTAATGAGCAGCCAAATAATAATGAGAGACAAAACAAGCCGCCACATGGACCAGCTAACCTGAAAATAAAGAAAGGTGAAGGTCTCGGTCATGTTGGTCTGCTCAGGTCACCAAAACATCTTGACGATGGTCTTAGAAAAACAGAAAATCAACAGTCTGCTGTGGCAGAATGAGAGCAGCAACAAGTCATATTCATTAATGGCTTTAATTAACAAGAATTGGCTTCTTATTAAGAAACTGGTCGGAGTGAAATTGGCTGGAGTTTGACGTCCCAATTTAGCTGTCGGCTCGTTTCACATCTCATTTCTGTTTGGCTGCCATTTAGTGAGGAAATAAATCAATTCAGAGGACTGAATCCTTAAAAACAGGGCTATTGAAATGAAGGTAATAGGAGTTAATTCGCAGTGAAAACTGCTCACTAATTAGGAAAAGAGTTAGATTGAAAACCTGCAGGCACTGTGGCCCACCAGGCCCGGAGTTGGACACCCCTGCTTTAGGGCATTGCTAAGTCGTCTAAAGACAGAATTGAGATGCTTGTCTGGCAACCCAACCAGATAAATATGTTAAAGTGCACATCTTAGTAAATCTCTGTAAATATGCAGAAGAAAATAAACACCTGTAAGAATTCCTTGTGTGTTGTGCACAATTTTTCCTCTTTTTGTTTTTTGTTGATTAGTGAATTCTGAGAAATACATTTAAGACATTTGATATTTTAATGATTCTTACATATTTAGTTCTGACACCCACTTTTATCTTTATAGAATATTTAGAGAAATTAGGCAGTGACCAGTGTGTTGGTTTATAATTTGTGAAAGGACTAATTGGACAGCCTTTTAACTAAATTAATCTTAAAGAATGCAATAGTAATACAATAATGAAAAATTGTTCAAAGTTATTTTACTAGTATGACTATTGGTTTGTACAATTAAGCTTTCAAAGCTGCATAGATTTAACATTTAGTATTACTCTTAGATAAATAAAAGAATCATATAAGAAGATAAACATTTGTAATTTGATGTTACTAGATGGTACACGGTAAAGAAAAGTTTAAGACTAAAAAAAGAAAAGGAAAAGGATTTACTTATCATTGAAATTAAAGGAAATAGAATACACCACAAATAATTCAATAATTTCAATAATTGTTTACCCCCATATATAGTGAGAAATAAATAAAAGTAAAATATTTTTTATGAAAATTCTAAAATACAAGACAAGATTCTAAAAATAATAAAAAATGCTAAAATAAAGAAATGATCATGGTTGAAACCCAGGAGAAATTCTGACCAGAAGAGAGGAAAGAGAACTAAGCATCTCTGAGAGACAGACAGTGGCACAGAGTGGTACATGACTGTGCATTGCTTTTGTCTTTTGCTTTTCACTTCCTGCTCTCCCTATGTATCCCCCCTTCAATGTATTTTACTGAAAAATAAAAGTTATTCATTTAGTATGTCCTGGGTCTTTTGATTATTCTGGAAGTCAAGAAATGCCAGGAGGGCATTACATTTCATTATGTACCACAAGTTACTGGGATTGTATAAAGATTACTTGTTTATCATTAATGTTATTCACATTTAACTGTATAATAAATAACTATTGATCACTTCACTTAAATGAATAATTATGTTTTATATGTCATTATATAATAAGAATATAAGTGTTGTCCTTAAAGAATGTAAATTCCATGCAGTGGAAAAGTATTTGATTTAATACAATATTGCATATTCTTCATAATGAATGTCATATTATTAACCAAAAAAAGTAATTTTTAATAAAAGGGATCTTGAGTGTACATATAATGCAGAGTATTAATTTATATAAGTTATTCAATACCCAGACCCCATGTGTAAATGTAATTGTCCTCTTTGAGTCACTAACTGGTTACACCACCTTTAGCAGCAATAACTGCAAGGAGTCATCTCCTGTTGTTACTGGTTGGTCAATCCCTACTTGTGGGTGGGATTTTACCCAATTCCTCGCTTTATGACTGCTTGAAAAGATTGACATTTGATAGTTTTCAAATATGAACTACTCACTTCTCTTCCTATGACATCTCATTGTGTAAAGAATACCTGTAAAGAGTGGATTTCATGGTAAAGTTCTTAGTATGTTGGAAAATACCTGAAGATTGGGAATTAACTAGAACATAGTTGGGGGACAGGCAGGAATTCAAAAATCTGGAGACAAACTAAACTGAGAGACCTTGAAAGAGAAAATATGAATCAAAGTAAAATTCTAAGTAGATCTTAATCCAAAAATGCAAACACAACCTGAGATTTCTTGCTCTACTAACCCACATTTATATATTTTTTTAGAATTTGATTCAGAAAACAACAGATGAATGACAACATTTTAAGCAGCAAATTCCTCATGTAAATGGTGAAAAGGAGTAAACAGGCCTCAAAACAAATTAAAAATTGATGAGGACTCCAATGATCAACTTTAAAAACAGATCACATTCCGGGCAGCATGGCCTCAAAATTAAAGGGCAAGATCCAATGAAAACATGGGCTCAAAATCAGGCTTAAGGTTTTAAAATGTCAAAATTATTAAAATTCACAAAAACGGCCTTCAAGGGAGAGGGAAATTGTAAATCTCTGGATTGAAATGGAAAATTGAAACCAAGTTGCTCATATTTAGGTTGTATGTTTTTAAATAATCAAAAAAAGAAAGGAAAACAAAGAACAGGGAAAAAATGTATACCCAAATGGGCAACAAAGGGCAAAAAAATGAAATCCTTAATCAAGAGATTAAATCCAAAAACAAATGCAGTAATTTACACAACCAGAAAGTGCAATGTTCTAGAATCCATAAACGAAGACTTGCTGTGATGCTCTCCACACGCTTAATTTAAAAGCTGAGGGTGGACCCCAGTAGTGAGGGTGGTTAGGATGGTCTCACCTCTCAGTGTTCAACCTACAGAACAGAAGGAGCATAGTCAAAGAATACATACTGTAAACACAATACTTAAAAAAATACTTAAACAAAGATAGTCATACAAAGAAAATATCCATTTTAATAAAAGGACAAGTGTCTGTGTATCTATTTAGTTACTATGTCACTAATAGCACTATGTGCTATTTGGTATGCAGTTCATTAAAGCAGTGCTAATGCTTGTGGAGGGCCATCTGCTGGAATAAAATCTGCAGTGCATTTTATTACAACATATCATTACAAAATACATTCCAATAGATGGTGTACTACAAACATTAATGCTAAATATGTCCAACAGAGAGTAGCTGCCCAACGGACAGAAATCATCTTATTCACCTTAATAAGAGGACAAGTGTCTGTGTGTAAGTTTGCATATATGTGCGTCCAAACAATTGCTAGGGTTAAGGAAAAAAATTTAAAATAGGCAAAACACATAGAAGAAGGGGCAAAAAAAAAAAAATTTGGTCTTATTGGTCTGCCTATGTTGTTGTTAAACTATTATATTTATCGTAACAGCAGTGTGGTAGAGATTTTCTTGTACCTGCGTGGGCCATGTGAACAAAGTTTATAGCTATATTGTCTCTGAAATCTAACTTTGCCTGGTGAGCAATGGATGAGGTAAAATAACAATAAATCGATGAGCATGTTGGGCACGACTAGACTAGATGGGGCCAATGTGGCAGTGACCACAGCTGTGTTTTCACAGCAAAACACTTTTACTATTAGAGTGGTCAGGTTCAATGAATGATGCTGAGCAGAAATGGCGAAAATGGGCGGCTCTATCTGAAGAGGAAAGGCCACCCCAAGAGAAAAGGATTGGGTGTGTGTTATTATACCAGATCAAATTAAAAACACGAGGTCTGCATTTATTACTTAGATTTCAACCTGTCTTAGACAGGTAAAAGTGATTATGTTTTTTATCTTAAAAAATGGTTAAACGTCTCCTTTTTTTAAAGTTGAAATTATTTAATTGTTTTGGACTCAACATAGTTATTGTAGCTGATATAACATTAACTAGTCAGGTTTCATTTTAGGTTCTATGCCCAGGCAAACAGAATCTCCCAAAATAGACATGTACATTTTAGCATTGTTTTCCATAGCAGAGAACTAATGTAATGTAGATGATTCAGTAGAAAGACCAAGATTCTCACAATAGTAGCAAAATGCAATATTAATTTAACAACTGTACATCTGGTTGTAACTGCCAGATAGTTTTCTCTATATTTTATATGCAATCAGATGAAACGGCAGGTAAAACTTTATTTTTATTCCAATATTAATAGAATTGTTTTGCACAATTCATACCGATAATCACGGTTATCCTTATTGTTTCTGTTCATTTTTAACACAGTCTTTTGCAATATGTATATCTCAATTTTCTATGCATGCTTTTAGAATCTGACATATTTTCAATCAGCTAAAGATGTAAAGCAGGAATTGGCAGACAGAACACACACATACTGTACTGTTGTGCTCATATGTTTACATAGCCTAGCAGACCATACTTCAAAGAAAAGATGACTGATCAGACCATTTACTTTTAATGGAATCCAAGTTAAACTATAAGGCATCACAGAACAGATAGAGAGAGGTTGGGAGAATATGCTGATAGCATGTTGCCGCACCCACTACATGATGAATCACCTTGATTGGGGCCCGAGTGCAGCGGGTGACACCCCAGCAACACATTGGAACATTATGAGGTTTTTTACAGTGGCTGAAGTGCCAATCCTGCCATCAACCACCAAGTTTTCTCTGTAAGTTGGAGGACCTGCTTGCAGGGCAGGATGCAGATTAATGTCATACCCAGGACAGAACAATTGCAGGTAAAGGGCCTTGCTCAACAGCCCAATGGAGTAGAGTCATTTCTGGTGTTTACGGGATTTGAACTGGCACAGATGTCTAGCCTCAGAGAACACCACTCCACCCAGAACAGCACAAACATTAAATAAAACATTGTAATGTGGAAATAATGTGATGGTCACTGTTCATAGGTTTGCATACCCTTAGTTCCTAATACTGTTCATTGACCCCTTTAGCATCAATGATGGCATGCAGTCTTTTGTGATAGTGGTGGATGAGGCCCTTGATCATCTCAGGTGGTAGAACTGCCCATTCTTCTTGGCGAAAAGCCTGCAGGTCCCTTAAATTTTTAGGTTGCCTTGCATTACCTGCACATTTGAAACCTCCCCAAAGTGGCTCAATGAAACTGAGGTCAGGAGACCATGCTGGCCACTCCAGCACCTTCACCTTTTACTGTTGTAGCCATTGAAGGGACATCTTGACCTTGTGTTGTGGAACATTGTCATGTTGGAAGAACCAAGTGCGTCCCATGAGCAGCTTCTCGACTGATGAATGCAAGTTGTCCTCCAATATTTTCCCGTAGCATGAAGCATTCATATTGCCATCAATTTTCACTAAATTACCTGTGTCGCTGTAGCTCACACACCCCCAGAACATCAGAGATCCACCTCAATGCTACACAGTAGGGATGGTGTAGTTATCGTTATTATTTAAAAAGGGCTCACACAATTATGTGATAATAAATTGCCTCACCTGAACCCACTCCCTAATTAAAATGAAAGCTTTTTTGCATGATTACTTATGTTTTCCAAGCAATGGCCATTGTTTCACAGATTCTGTCAGGGTATGTAAACTTATGAGCACAACTGTATATGCTTTATAGCTTATTTTGGAATCAAAGTATTTCTATGGACTGTGAAAGACATTTTTACATAAATTTGGATGTGCATTGCAATTGGTCCAACTTAAAACCTAGTCTATATAATGTATTGGGGAAAGGTGTTGTAATGGGAGGGAGTGACCCAAAATCCAGTACTGACACTGGGACTACAGTTCCCATCTTGCAGGAAGAGAGCACTAGGATTGATGAGAAGACACTGTTATCAGTACACACAAAGTTTTGTAACGGCCAAAATAGGATCTCATATAAGACTGCAGGTGCAGTGTTTCCTTCTCAACTAATTTGGATAACCATTTGGTTCCTCACTGGATTACAGCTTTTTTCTAAAAGTATGCCATTTTGTTTTATTGTTTATTATTTTTAGCCATGTTGAATTTTCAAAAGACATTTTTCCCTATTTATGTTCATCTAGATCCTTTACAGAGAAGTTTCTGGGTTCAAAAGGAGTATACAGTATTGCCAAGCCTTTACAAGGAATGTTTCTTCCTTTCAACTAAGTAAAAAAGTTTAAAATTCCAGACCACTCTTTTTAGTGAATTTAGAAGTTTTAAAATTGCATTTGAAACAAAGCTTAGCATTAAATTAACAAAACTGTATTCAAAAGGAAACTTGGCTGTTTTGCACATTCTACATGTAATTTTCATCACAACTCAGCATCCCAAACAGCTTTTCTTGGTTAGGGTCACAACGGCTGTTGGCCAAGCAGGTCAGACCAGAGTTCGCTGTCCTCAGCTACAGCTTCCAGTTCTTCTTGAGGAATTCCCAGGTGTTCCCAAGCCAGGTAAGAAATATTATCTCTAAGGCATATCCTGGGGTTTCTGCAGGGTTTCCACCAGGTGGGAGGTGCCAGTAGCTATTCCAGGGAGAGCCATCTCACAATATGCAAAAAACACCTCAAATGAATCCTCTTGATATGGAGGGGCAGTAATTCTACCCTTGAGGTTTTCCCAAGTTGCTGAGCTTTTCACCCAATTAAAGTACATCAGCCCATCTGGCCTCAGAAGAGACGTCATTTCTGCCTGATATACTTCCTTTTGGGCAATAACTACAACTCATAACTATAGGTGAGAACAGGGATGTAGATCGACCAGTAAATGTAGAGTTTTGCCTTAAGACTAAGGTCCTGCTTCATTACCACAGACCAGTATGTGTCTTCCAGAGCAGTTGCTACTACTCCATTCTGCCATTCGATCTCACATTTCCTTCTTCAACCAGTCGTGAATAAGATCCCTAGATACTTGGAGTCCTCCACTAAGGGCAGTTGTCCCGCCTCAACTGGAGAAAGCAATCCACTGTTTTTCAAGAGTGACACATTACCTCTAACTTGGAGGTGCTGTTCCTAATCCCTGCTGCCTCATACTCAGCAGTGAATTTATTGAGTGCGTGCTGAAGGTTACAGTCAGATGAGAAAAAGAGAGCATATGATTTTTCTGAACCTACAAAACACAAGTAAACAGGGTTATTAAACTCCCTGGTAGCCTCCAGCAACTCCGGCAGAGAGAAAAGCTGGTCTACTTTTCCATAGCCAAAATGGAATCCATACTGTTCCTCCTGTGTCTAAGGCTCAGCCATTGAATGGAGTTTCCTTTCTAGCATCCTGGCATATGTCTTACCTAGGAAATGGAGGAGTGTGATTCCTCTGTAGTTGGAACATACCTTCTGATTATCTTTCTTAAATATGGGGACCACCACACCAGTCTGTCAGTCTAAGGATACTTGACCTGCATTCTATACAATGCTATTAATTACACTAAAATGTGAATTACACTATCTCAACAATGTCCAGTACTCTCAACACCTGACCACACGGTACCCACTCCCAGGGGATGGGTCCCAGCAATCCTATCCCAGGCAGATTATGTTGTTTTCCAATTTGTAGCATCATGAGGGTCAATATGAATCATTCTTTGTCTGAGGTTCAGCCCAAACATGTCCTCCAAGGTAGACCTTACCAGGAGCACAAAGCTCCAGATGATCTTGTTAGGATTTGGCTTCTTTTTCCCTAGCACCTTTCTGTGTGGTTTCCTTGCATTTATATGTTTCATGAATGTAATTAGTAATTATTCACAGTGTGTGTTTTTTTTTTTGTTTTGCAAGCAAGCGTTGCCATATTATTATTCCTGTTACTGGCACGCAGTTACCAGTTACAATGGAAATTGCATAGCTTGATGCCACACCTTGCATCATCAGCATGACCCTTTAAATCTGGTATCTATTATTGGGATAAATATCAGACAAAATGCTTTTTCTTTCTGCTTTCCAATTCTACCATTTTTCTCTCTAATTGGTTAAGGATTAGGTTACATCTTTACAACTCATTTTTGGTTTTGACAATGTTTTCATCTCCTGGGGCCTCATGCATAATACCATGTGTAGAATTCACACTAAAAAATGGTGTACGGACAAAAGTGGAAATGTGCATTTCATCTTAAAAATGATATCAAGAGCTCCAAGAAGATAGTGCTTGGAAATCTAAATCGACTTAGAAGCCAGTCGTCATCATCTGTAAATACGCGCTTTATAAAGTGGCTCAGTTTGTGCAATATTATAACTGTAGTACAAGTTTACAGTGAGTTGATTGTACTTATAAGTACAAATAGTACCAGGGGCAATTAATGGACTGATTGAGTGCATTTAGAGCATTTGGGAGGAAACTGTTTCTGAATTGTGAGGTCCCTACAGGAAAGGCTCTGAAACATTTGCTGTGTAGGAACAGTTCAATAGGCTGCGCGCATGCCTGAGAAAACGTGTGCTTGATGCTGTATACTGATATTCCGATCAGCTGCTGTACAGGTGTGATTCCACACTCAGATACAGTAGGTTAAATAGTCAGTGGTGCACTGGGAATAACAACACTAAAGCAGTGATAGAATTTAGAATAGTTTGGCCATTCGGTGCACCATTATATGATTATAGGTTGATTACAATGAGATGCCTCAAACTAATAAATGATATGTGGTTAATTTCAGTGCATTTGAAAAGGAGCGTCAGGGATGTGAATCTAAAAGCTAAAGGGAAACCACACAGGAACAGTAGCACTGCTTTGATGCTGGGTGCCGCCAGTTTGCAAAACCGAGCCAAGAACTTGCATACACAAGGGATTGAGCTAGCATGAAAATGCGAAAGGCTTTACGACAAGTTTAGTTTTTATACATCGCGATGTGAGCGTGGAAATGGCCATATGCAACATTTTTGTGGGTACACTCCATTTATACATGAGGCTCTTGGTCCTCTTTTGGCCTTCAGGCCAGAATAGACATAGCACTGAGCATCCCTAAGGTGCACAAGCCCCACCAACTCAATAAGATGATGATCCAGGGTGGAGATAGGAATAGGATAGGATAGGAATTTATTTGTACGGTGTCCACTTGACAATAACTGAAATTAATTGATAACACCTAATTTTTTATCATAGCAAAACTACATATTGTTTCTACTTTAAGAGCAATAGAGATAATCCACTATTATACTGCTATACTATTATACTGTTTCTTGATGGTAGACATTTCTTTAAGTCCATTTTATGATGAGGCAGTTATAATTTTAGGCTTTGATACCAATACAGTGCTGCAATTTGTAGTAATTTTAAATAAACACTGAATGAATCAAATTTGAATCATCTTTATAACGTTATTGAATAGCACGACTGGTTATGTCTCTACTCTGGAAAACCCTGTGATCATCAGAGGTGACTGTGTGCAGAGGGTGCAGACCTATAAATATCTGGGAGTGCAGCTAGATGACAAATTAGACTGGACTGCCAATACTGATGCTCTGTGTAAGAAAGGTCAGAGCCGACTATACTTTCTTAGAAGGTTGGCGTCCTTCAACATCTGCAATAAGGTGCTGCAGATGTTCCACCAGACGGTTGTGGTGAGTGCCCTCTTCTACGGGGTGGTGTGCTGAGGAGGCAGCATAAAGATGAAGGATGCCTCATGCCTGGACAAACTTGTTAATAAGGCAGGCTCTATTGTAGGAGTAAAGTTGGACAGTTTAACATCTGTGGCAGAGCGACGGGCATTAAGCAAACTCCTTTCACTCATGAAGAATCCACTGCATCCACTGAACAGTGTCATTTCCAGGTAGAGGAGTAGCTTCAGTGACAGACTTTTGTCACTGTCTTGCTCCACTGACAGACTGAGCAGATCGTTCCTCCCCCACACTATGCGACTCTTCAATTCCACCTGGGGGAGTAAATGCTAACATTACTCAAAGTTATTGTCTGCTTTTACATGCTTTTTTATTACTATTTAATTTAATATTGTTTTTTGTATCAGTATACTGCTGCTGGGTTATGTGAATTTCCCCTTGGGATTAATAAAGTATCTATCTATCTATCTATCTATCTATCTACTAAATGATGAAGAGTTTTGAGCCATCAATATATTGTATGTGAAATTCAAATATGGTCATCCTTTATTTGCACCTTTAGGTGCAACCCTCATGTACCTTCTTTAAAGCACCATGGCAAACTGAAGACACTAAACAGAAGAGCTTACTTTAATCAGCTTGGTTGATTTACATAACACATTTGAGTGTATTTAATTTTTGCCAATCAGTTTTAGATAAAAGGAATAATCCAGAAACACACCTCTGAATTAAGTATTATTTAAACTCACAAAATAGTTAAGCATATTAAAAGTCCAAAATATAAGAAATAAGACTTCTTATATGTAAACTGTTATCAGAGAACAAAGCACAAAGTTAAATGTTATATATGATCTAATTTTTTAAATGAAATGTGCAAGACTTTTCACTTTAACCACATTAAATGTAATGAGAATCAAGATCAAATGAGATAATATCATTAACAACGAGCATATGTTGCAAATAATAATATTCCCTAGTTGTTCTTAAACAGCAGCCAACGTGTTGCCATCTTAGCATCAGCATACTAGCAGCCTTCACCATGTTGGCTCTTCAAACAACAAATTTAAGCTTAAATATAAATTATAACACCAACACCATTCCAGGACATGGTATCCTCTGATAACTTCAAGTGAAATCACTTACTTTATATTAATATACACTTCAAAAGATGCAAACTATAAACTCATCACTTTCCTGCTTGTCGTATTGCAAGACAGCATCCTTGTCACCTCATAAGCGGGATAAATGAGGTGGCACCCATTTTTGGGAGAGGCAGTGTGATGCTGCGTGCCCTTTCTTTGAATGAATTGGAAAGCAAGCCTTTTTAACAGAGTCATTCATTAAACTACACCAAACTAGGAAATATAAAGAAGTAGCATTCATGGTTTCAACCTAGCAATTATGGAATCCAATCTTAAACAAAACAAACAAATTCCTGATTCATGAAAGCAGATCGTTGCTGCTGTATGACTCAGCCTGGCTTCACTTTCATCTCATGGATGCCTGCCCTGACATCATAATACAGTAGAATCCACTGATGCAGAGCAGAATTCACGGCTCAGTCACTAATGGCAATTCATTTACATCCTGATTCAGCAAAGCATTCCCCAACCGTGACACTAAAACTGCAATGCTTGAGTTTTAGGGTAAGCTACTTATCGTGGAATGCACAATTAGGTTTTCCCAGACAGAACTGATACTTGTTTTTGAATCATCTGTCTGTAGAATATTGTTAAACAACTCTTAGAGGTACATTTTGGCAGATCTGAGGTGAGCACACCTACTCTTTTAGTGAGTGGTGGTTACTTTTTGCTGTTTTGCCATGAATCCGTTTTTTTGGCCCAGTGCTCTCGTGAACATGAAATAGCAGATGATATTTTAGTGATTAAGTGTGTATCCTAAGCAAATAGCCTTGCTCCGCTTTGTATCATAAGTGTCAGCCTCAGGCTGAACAGAATGGACAAAACCCTGAAATTTAAAATGGGATGAACAACAATTTAAAATGAGTTTCTAAGCCTGTGAACACAGATTGAGCTTATAGTTTAGATAGATAGATAGATAGAAACAGGGGCATCAGCAAACCCAAAACCCGAACACACACAGAGTCCCAGGCTCAAATAAAAGGTGTGTTTATTACACACAGTACCTCCACAAATATCAAAATCACAAGCACAGGTTTTCTCTCTCTCTCTCTCTCTGACTTTCTATCTATCTCTGTCTCTTCACAATACTCTCTCCACAAATTTACCTTTCTTCTCACCACCACTCTATCCTCCTCCAGTTGAGTGTTGCTTTCTTTCCTCCCAGCTCTGACTTGCCTGGACAAGGGAGTGCGGTCCCCTTTATTGAGGACCCAGGAGTACTTCTGGTTCCAGGGCCACTGCCAAATGGAACTACTTTTGGGTCATATGGAAGTCCCATGAATTGGGGAGAGCATCTCCCAGCAGTGCCCCCTTGCAGCACCCACAGACCCCAGTAGGGCTGTGCTGCCGGACTACAATTCCTGGCATTCCCTGCTGGTTCCCAAATGGACACCAATATGGTGGGCTTCCTCCCTCTACAGCAGTCCTTCCCTGTCTTCTTCTTTTGTCCCAGGCAGGGAGGATGTTAGGTACACATCTGGTTGGGTTGCCTGTCCACTGTTTTGGGGCTTCCCATCCGGGTAGGGAATCTTCGTCAGCTGGGATGTTCATCCATCTGTTTTGGCCGGATGCCTTGCCTTTCTGTTTGCTCGGGGCTTTCTGTTCTGGTAAAGGACCTTCCCAACTTCATTCTGGGATGCCTGTCCATCCTGTGTGCCTCCTTCAATAGATAGATAGATAGATAGATAGATAGATAGATAGATAGATAGATAGATAGATAGATAGGTTTACAATTAAACTAATATTTGGACAGAGCAAATCTACCATCTTGTAGTGTCCATGAATGGAGTAAGCCTAATAATCACTTGATTCTAGCTGATTTGGAGAAACTTGGATTCCCATCCATTGCTGCTGGGATGCAAGTTCCCATGCAACAGCTCTATAGTGCCCCAAATGCCCACTTTCTGCCTAGATGGGGGGAATGTCACACCACTCTTCCTGACTCTATATACAGTATATAAGCATGTACACAGTGGAACCTCAGGTCACGACCATAATTCATTCCAAAACTCTAGTCGTAACCCGATTTGGTCGTGACCCAAAGTAATTTCCCCCATAGGATTGTATGTAAATACAATTAATCTGTTCCAGACCGTATGAACTGTATGTAAATATATTTTCTTTAAAGATTTTTAAGCACAAAAATAGTTATTTATACCATAGAATGCACAGTGTAATAGTAAACTAAATGTAAAAACATTGAATAACACTGAGACAAACACCCAGGCTTCCTGCTCAGCAGCTCACTCGCTCGTTCTCAGCTACGCGCCAGCATGCGCTTGCTCTCTCTCTCACTTGCTCGCTTTCTCTCACACACGCTCTGTCTCTATCTCGCTCTCACTCTCTCGATCTCTCTCGCTCTCTTTCTCTCTCTCTCGCTCTCTCTCAGGAGGAAGCTGGTTGAGAGGAGGTTACAGTTTTGAGGGAGAGTCCCTCTGCGTGATGCACCGAGAACAATGTACAGTACAGGGAGAGACTGAAAATGTGCAGAAATCATCAGCACATACGAACCCGAAGGGAAACGAAATAAAGGAGAAAGAGTTCACAGCGAATGCACAGGGAGAGACTGAACACATGCGGAAATCATCATCGCGTACGAACTGGAAGGGAAACTGGCTTGTTCATCAACTGAGTGTGTGGTCATGAACAGATGCAAAAGTTTGGTGAACTTTTTGGTCGTAACCCGATTTGTACGTGTTCAGAGACATTCGTGAAGCCACTGTTTATATATTGTGGAAAGCGTACCCCCAGATACAGACAGACTAACAACAGAATGTCCAAAACACACTTCTTTTATTTTTATTCTTAGCACCACAATGTCGTCTCTCACCAACTCTCTTCCTTTCTTCTTCTTTCTCTTCTTCTTCTTCTTCTTTCTTTTACCAACTCTCTTCCTTTCTTCTTCTTTCTCTCTTGACCTCCTGTCCCCTCCTCACAAGCTTCATCTCCTTCCTCCCAACTCTGGCTCGTCTACTGGAAGGAGGCGGCCCCTTTTATTATGACCCACATGAGCCCCAGGTGCTCCCCCTGACGTCACCTCCTGGTGTGGCGGAAGTGTCAGGAAAGCACCTGGAAGCACTCTGGGTCTTCTTGGAATTACTTCCGGCAGCACTTCCTGGTGTGGCGGAAGTGCTGCCATCCAGGATTCCCTAACTGTCCGGGCGCCCCTGGCGGTGGCCATGTCCTCTCACGAGCGTCCCAGCTCCGTCCTTGTGGCCCCCAAATAGACCGGGCGGCTGCCCAATCGTGACCGAGGAGAAGTATTGCCCACGTCAGGGACTATCCATGCGTCCCGGCTGGGCAGTGTCCCTGGTCATCTGTGACAATATATATATATATATATATATATATATATAATGTATACATTCTGCCCAAATAAATTAGGGAATCCTTAAATCACATATCAGATATTGATGAACAAAATTCTCAAGTGGAAAATCTTTACTGAGTATTACTGTGTAACTTGTTGAGAACAAAACAATGTTTCAGTGGAAATCAAAATCACCAGAATATTGGAGGTTGGATTCAGCACCACATCAAGAATCAAAGTTAAAAATTTAAATCACAGGCTGATCCAACTTGTGTATTTCATCATGGCAACTCATACTGTGACTCAGTAGTGTGTAAGGCCCCCATGTGCCTGTCTGCATTCCTGCCAATGTCTAGGCATGCTCCTGATGACATAACAGTGTCCTGGGGGATCTCCTCTCAGACCTGGATCAAGGTATCAGTGAGCTTCTGCATTTCCGGATGTGGATAAGCAAGCACCTCACCCACCTGGTCCAACGGAAGTTTAGTCAAACTGTTTCCCATAGAGTTCCCCAAATAATGCATTTTCGACATACCCAATTTAAACTTCTTAGGGTTGGCTATCAACCCAGCCAGCCTAAGGCTGTCAAGCACTGCTTGCTGGCAGTTAAGATGCAACTTCAATCCATATTAAAAATGACTTCATCATTGAGATAAGCTCCAGTTTGTGCACAATTAGGCTGCAGAATCTGATGCATCATCCGCTTAAAACTCAAAGGCAGACCATGGAGGTGAAAAGGAAGTCTGGTGAATCTGAACAACCCATTCGGGGTATTGAATGCAGTCTTCTCGAAACAGGACTCCTCTGGGGGCACCTGCCAGTACCCTTTCATGAAATCCAGGGTGGATATACAAGGCTTGTCAGAGTTTTTTCCAGCAAGTCATCAGTAGGCGACATTGGGAGATCTTATTCAAGTGTCTGAAATCTATACAGAACTGAACCCAGCCTTCTGATTTTGGTACCAGAACAATTGGACTTTGCAACTCACTTTTACTTTCGTGAATTACACACAGTTTGCGCATCTACTTCACCTCCTCATGTATTACTTTCCCCTTGGCTTCTTTAAGACAATATGGGCACATCAGTATTTTAAACACTAGGTTTAATTACAATTTCGTTCAGCAGGTGTCCATCAAATCATCATCAATAGTAACCTCTCTCTGCTGTGGCCAACACCCATTGGGGTTCATGCCACTCCTTCAAAAGATTTACATACAATATATGTATGGGCTTTCATTGGCTGGGAATCCTGACCTTATAATTTACGGGAGACAACATTCTTCCAGTACTGCCAGACCCAGCCATTTACATTTTTGTGCCTCCTGTTCATACTGCTGATGTTCACAATAAAGGACAATTTAGAAATGAGAGAAACCCTGTGAGATGCATTGCGAAACATGTCCATTCCTTCCAAAAAATATCTAACAATCCCTTGTGGTCGATGGCCAAATAACATTTCGAATGGACTCATGCTGGTGGATGCTTGGGGTGACTCCTGACCGCAAACAGTAGGAAGGGCAACATGGTGTCCCAGAAGGTGGGGTCATCATGGACCAGCCACCAAATCATCTGTTTTAAACTCTTGTTAAATTGTTCAGTCAGGCCATTAGTCTGCAGGTGATGCTCAGTTGTTTAATCATAAGGTTCTCACACAGCTGCTCCATGATGCAAGAAGTGAATGGCGTATCTTGGTCAGTTAAAATCTTGTGAGGAATGCCAATATGCTTGAATATTTCTGATCAATCCTTAGCAACAGCTTGGGCGTTGACCTTATGCAGAGTGGCCACCTCGGGGGTACCTCATTGCATAATCAACTAACACGAGTATGTACTGCTGACCATTCTTACTCTTGGGAAGTGAGCCAACAATATCTAACCCAACCCACTAAAAAGGATATCTAAAATAAGCATCACTGAGAGGGGAGACCTCGTGGATCTATGAGTGGAAATAACTTGACAGTCGGGGCAGGCTCTACAAAAATGCTCCACATCCCGGCCATATATTCAGCTAATAAAGAGTTTTAAAATGCCTTGTCATCCCTTGTCTTCTCTGTGGCAAGATGACCACCCAAAACATGGGTGTGAGCAAGTTTTAAAACTATCTCTTGATTCCACTCGGGACCAAGAACTGCTCAATCAGCACCTACTTTACGCAATCAGAAATCACCCGATATAAGAATCTATCCTTAATCAAAAAGTGTGGTGTTTTGTAATTCAGGCTTTCCTGCTCCCTATAGTAAGTATAATTTGCAACATGTGCTTATTTAAATGAAAAGTCTAAGCTTCTGTTGGCCCGCTGCAGGTGTGTAAACTCTGTCAGAGTGTCAGTCCCAGCTTCCCCAGGGCCTGATGCAGCACCCCGCTCTTCTCCAGCCACTGATTATCTGGGGCCTGTAGCCGCTGTTTGACTTGTGGAGGTTGAAGATGGCAACACCTCCAATGGGCCCGGAATCTCAGGTGAGGGGTCATCCTCTATTTCACTGGACAAATCAAGTTCAACCTCTCAGCTGGCTTCTTGACTGACCTTAATTGCCCCTCCTTCTCTACTACAGAAAGAGTTGTTCTGCAGTTGGCTAGGAAACAGGGGTATTTCTCTTCCCTATTAAAAGAGGCCAGGGTGAAGTATCTGATATGGCAGTCCAAACTTTAAAGTTCCTCCCTTTGAATTTCAGAGGGAGTAAAATAGTTTCTTATTCTTTAACATATCCATGAACACAGAAAATTTTCACCTGGTCCATTTTTGTGTAGGGAATTGGTTGGAGCAAATCATAGTGGACTATGCTGAGGTCACTACCAGATTCTACCAGTGCCAGGATTTTGCATCCAGCCAACTTAATAGAAACCTTAAAATTGTTTTTCTTCAACACCCTGGGGGAAACCTCTGACCTACATGTGAAGTTAGGATAGCCCCTGTGTTTCCAGGTGGCTTGGGCGTCCTCCAGTCTGTGGCGAGGTCTAGCAGTGAATCAACATCATTCTGGAGTATTCTGGAGTATTCTGGACATCTATAGCAAGCTTGTCCACAATGCGGTTGAGGGTGTCTCCCAAAACCAGCTTTAGATCAGGTTCACTAAGTTTTGGACCTCTCTGCGGATGGGGAGATCTGGATTAATTTACCACACCTGAAACAGACATCTTTTGGCCAAGAGGCTCATAGCCATACGGAGGAGGATTTGTTGCTTCAGGAAGTCATAATCATTAAGCCTTTTAGGGGGAAGCTTTTGCATGATCTGTAGGACCTCCCCAGTCAAAAAGGGGGGTAAAATAATTGCCCAGCCTTTCTTGTCTTAGTGCATCAGTGTTGATGTGCATTCAAAACAGAATAGGAAACACTCTGGGCTGTCCGAGGGAGCCATCTTCACCAGCACATCTCTGGAACAGGCAAGGAGCATCATCCGGCTCCGGTGAGAACAGAGCGTTGTGCACATTTTGAGGATACATCGGTGCAAGATCCCACTTCTGGTACCAGGAACAGTCAGGGTGTTTATTCAAATGAAAACTACCACTTCAATGCACACAAACACAGCAATCAAGCAGTAACAAGGCCAGGTTAGTGGCAGAGTTAAAATGTACCCCGCATTGACCATTGGGAGACAGACATATTGCAGTTGTCTCTGTGGCACCATGAACTTGCGGTTGCCTTGGTGACAGACCAGCAATCCTCAACAGGCACGTCAACCATGTTTTGGTGTGCAGCACTGTTGGAAAACGTCTAAGAAGTGCTCAAAAATCACACTCTCTCTATTTATATATAAACATATATATATATATATTTTTTCTTAGCCGAAGAAATAGCCTTGGCTTGTGCTAACTCATCCGCTACTGGTGATTGCTAACAGAACCCTTCAATAACCTGCTCATAATGTTCTTTTAATATACTGAGCATATATATATATATATATATATATATATATATATATATATATATATATATATATATATATATATATACAGTATATGTATGCTTACACAATTATGAGAAGGTAAGTTCATAAAGGCTGGGGTTATTTCAGCCCAAATAAGCTTAGGTCCCAAGTGGAGGTCCAATCTCCATGGTAGCTATTTCTCTCATGAATGCTAAATTCAGCAAGAAGCAAGGCTACCGACAATCTTCCAGAAGTGACATCAAGATTCAGCCTATGAGAGCTCCTTTATTCTATGATAGGAAATGGAAGAGAGGTTAGTGCTGGTGTCATGTTTTTAATAATCCCCCTTTGTTTGCTCTGGCAATAACTCTTGAGACACTCCTCATGTTCACAAGTGTGACATAATATATGAGTATTTTTATCTATATTGTCACAAAACGAGACAAAGACAGATAAAGATTTGGGGCAGCCACCCATATAATTTGGTATCCTGGCTGCAAAAGTCGTTTTCAAAGCAACTAGCACTCAAGTGCATACAATGGAGTCCAAAACCAGACTGCGGGAGAAGGGAAAAGGGTAGGCTTTTAAAGGGGAAGACAGGAAGTGAGGTCATAAGGATCGGGCACGTGTTCATTATTCATTGGATCAGGCCCGGATGTGACATCAGGGGGGCCGGAGCTGGTAAGGTCTGTTTCCATTGGTTCGGTCCCAGAAGTGATGCCAAGACAGACAGGTGGAGCCTCCCAGGTTTGGTCTACAGGGAAGTGAGAAAGAGAGTTAGTGCACTCTGCCACATCCCGGCATGCCTCAGAACTGCCTTCACTCGAGCCCTTTAGCTGCCTCCCATGCGCGCGTGCGTGACAATATATATATATTTTTTGCTATATTTCAATATTTTAAACAACTGTTTAGCTGGTGTTTATATACACACACACACAAATGAGAACATAACCTTTTGAGATGTGAAAGTAGAGAAGAAAATTACAGTTGCAGTACTAGAAATTTCCAGAATGTCTGATTGAAATGAGAAAAAGCTGCATATATGGAGTTGTATCTCTTACTGCCAAATGCTATAAATAATAAAAGGGGCAGATACAATTCCCTTTTGCTGCTAACATCTGAGTGCTGTCTTGTTGGAAGTCATCAAATCATCCAAACTATTGGCCTTTCTCCAAACCAAGCCACCCAGACACATCTAAAGAGACAACTAAGACTCACGCAAGCTTTGACCCTTGTTTGATGGTTTTGATGTGGTGGATTCATAAGTGTTTGTTTCAAAAAGATAAATCACCAGTAAAAGCTGAGCTGAGTACTTCTTCTCCAATAATATTCATGTGTTTTGTTCTCCACTATCTGTTTTGTGGTTTGTGTGTGGGGTTGCTTTTAGGCTAGGAGTAGACATGAGATAAAAGCACTACTCTTTGTAAGTCATCAAGTAATTTCCCAGAACCTCTTTGAATCCACTCAGAGGTCATGGCCTCACCAAACTCCACACCGAGGCCTTTGCTTTGATAGCTCCCGGTCTGCAGACCCTTTTGCTAGCATTGAATGGAAGTTCACCTACTGTAAGAGCTAGTTTTGAATAACTGTATTCACCTTTCATGAAAATGTGCTTCAGTAGAGGTAGAAAATACAATTAGATTAAAATATGTCCGTTTAATAATTGTAATGAATCTAGGGCTTTATTTATTTAAATTAATTAGGAAAATGTTTCAAGTAAAATCACCCAATGAATGGAATGTTTTCTCTGCCACCCTTCCCTCATTCTGAGCACGTTCCCTCCTGCTATTCTGCGTACAGGTTTGGCTCCATCTTTGATACTGCAGCATTTTTTCTCCATAAATGTGAGGTGTCATCTTCTCACTTGGTGGTTAACCACACACTGTAGAATCGTGAGTGTTAAATCTGTGTTTACTTTTATAAGTGTCTTGAAAGAGTGAATTCATATATTACCATATGTGTGAAAAGCAGGTATTGTATAGAATGCCTTAGTCATTCTATAGAATGCATACTTTTTAAGGCAAAGCATGACATTTCTGTGTTACTTATATACTTTCTCTAGGGAAAGAGAGGTTGGAAGCATGTGCTGGTAGCACATTGCCACACCAACACAAACAACATACTACCGGGATTGAGACCTCACCTCAACACCACACTGGAACAGTGTGTGATTTTTTACGGTGGCTGGAGTGGTAATCCTGCCACCAACCTTCAAGTTTTCCCTGTATGTTGGAAGACCTGCTTGATTAATGTTATACCCAGAACGAAGCAATTGCTGGTTAAGGGCCTTGCTTAAGGGCCCAACAGAGTAAAGTCACTTCTGGCATTTATGGGATTCAAATAGGCAACCTTCTGATTGCCTGTGCAGATCCCTAGCCTCAGAGCCACCACTCGGCCCGTATTCAACTTTCCACCACTTTTCCTAGGCATTGTATATAATACCTAGGCATTATACAGAATGACTTGCCAGTTTACCTTTTGACATTACATAGAATGTTAGGAAATGTTTGAAACTTGAATTGTTTCATAAATTTTGCCTAATTTCATACATTGACGGTAACAATATAAATACCTAAAGCATTAATTTAACACTGGAGACTTTAATGCGCAGATGCTCAAGATGATGTGCAGACCCGCTGTGGGACAGGCTAAGCGTGTGGTGGCATCACCTTCCCACATCAGAGTCCATTTCATTCAAAAAGGGGGCCTTTCAACTGCATCTCAGCCAATATGGACACTACGCCCTTACAGAGACAGAAAGATGTTACAGCAGCTACATCGGGAGTGGCATCCTTACAACCACTGAGCAGCACTGGGGAAGGACTCGGGAACATGGAAGGTCAGCACAGTGGTCAACTGCTGCGTACTGGGTAGCAGCATCCCATCTGGTAAGACCCAGTATAGATGCCTGCAGGGCAGCATGGGAGTTGTGGTCCTATGGACCTCCCCCTTCGGGTTCTGTGGGGCCCAACAGTGGGAGGTCTTGGATACTGATATTACATTTACAAAGATGCTTTACAAGGTCCTGCCTGACCTGGAAGTATTACTCAGGAGCAATAGAGTAAGCACCAGAAGTACTCCCGGGTCTGGAGTTGAAAGAGAGCCCCCCCACTCAAATCAAGGAGAGTTGGAGTAAGGTGTGGAAGAGAGAGTGGAGGTGTAGAAAAAGAAAAAGAAGAAAAAGAATTGTGCTATATTGTGACAAAAAGAGGCGTATATGAAGGTATTGCTTAAATTAAAAGCACTTTAATTGGACTGGGGCTGTTGTGGTGCAATTGTGTTTGGGAGTTTGAGGTGCTAGTATGCCCCCCTTGTGGCCACTGTGATAATAATACGCAAAAGACTTCATTAAGGTTTGGGGTAGCCACCCGTATATTGTTTTTCCCAGCTGCAAAAGTTTTGTTTTTGAAGCACGATGTGCATAGAACAGAGTCCACAACAGCTGGCTATAGTAGCCCAAGATGGAGGCTTTAAAGGTCTGGAGAGGAACTGATGTCAGCAAAGGGGCTGGAACCAGAAGTGACATAATCAAAGGGACCAGCTTCGGAAGTGACATCATCAAAAGGGCCAGCTTCGGAAGTGACATCATCAAAGGGGTTAGCTTCGGAAGTGACATCATCAAAGGGGCCGGCTTCGGAAGTGACATCTTCTGAGGCGCTGGAACCCTGCAGGATTTCCTGGGAAAGGTCTGTAGGGAACTGAGAAAGACAGTCAGTGCACTCCGCCACCGCCTGGTCAGATGTTTCATTACACTTACTCAGACCCTGACTCCTACTCGCATGTGTGTGACAAGGCCCCCCCCTCAGCCCAGACCCATCGGGTCGTGGGCACGAGAGACGGCATCAGCGTTGGCATGGAGAGAACCCTTACCATAAATTAGTGAAAACTTGTAAGGCTGAAGGTCAAGAAACCACCTAGTGACCAGTGGATTCGACTCCTTGTGAAGGGGCATCCAGTGTAAAGGAGCATGATCTGTCACCAGAGTGAACTTCCAGCCCAAGAGGTAGTACCTCAACTGTGTAATCGCCCATTTGATCGCAAAGGCTTCCCTTTCCACTGCTGCATACCTGGTCTCCCGATCCAACAGTTTCCGGCTCAGGTACATGACGGGGTGTTCAACACCATTGACGCTTTGGCTCAGTATGGCACCCAGGCCTGTGTCCGAAGCGTCCAACTGGAGAATAAAAAGAAGAGAAAAATTAGGAGCTTTTAATATTGGTGCTGAAGTAAGAGCCTGTTTTAAGTCACTAAATGGAGCATCCGCCTTGTCAGTCCATACCACATGATTAGGAACCCTCTTCTTTGTAAGATCAGTCAAGGGCGCCGCTCTCTCTAAAAACCGAGGTACAAACCGGCGGTAGTACCCGGCCAACCTGAGAAAGGCTTGAACTTGCCTCTTGTGTCGCAGACGGGACCATTTTACAGTGGCATCTATTTTTGAACACTGTGGTTTCACGGTACCCCGACCCACCAGGTAGCCCAAATATTTAGCCTCTTTCAATACCAAAGTAACATTTCTTGGGAGTAATACGAAGCCCAGCTTCTCCTAGTGTCCGCAATACCACAGTGACCTGCTGTACGTGTTCCTTCCATGTGCTGGAATAGATGACGATGTCATCCAGATAGGCAGCACTATACGAATTATTGGGTTGGAGCACTTTGTCCACCAGAAGCTGGAAAGTCGCAAGAGCCCCGTGTAACCCGAATGGAAGAACACAATACTGCCAGTGTCTGCTAAGAGTGCTAAATGTGGTCTTGACCTTCGCAGAGTCCATTAAAGGAATCAGCCAGTACCCCTTTGTCATGTCAAGCGTGGTCAAAAATTCACCTTGTCCAAGCCTCTCGTGGAGGTCATCCACGCGAAGCATGGGATAAGCATCAAAAAGGGAGACCTGGTTAAGTCGACGGAAGTCATTGCAAAACCTCCAACTGCCGTCAGGCTTACTAACCAAGACAATTGGGCTGGACCAGGGACTATAACTTTCCTCAATCACTTCTGCTTTCTTTGCCTCAGGAAGTCTATAGGGGCGCTCCTGGACTATAACCTCCGGTTCAGTCATTATGTCGTGCGCAATCACAGAGATCCTTCCAGGTTTTTCACTCACCACCCCTGAGACGGACAGGATAGCTGATTCCAGCTCCCGTAATTGTCTATAAGTTAATTCCTCACTGAAATTAAGGGTGTCTATGTGAGCAAAGAATGAGCAAGGGCCTTGCCAATGGGTGAGCAATTTAGAATGGGAGGTGAGAACTAATACCACAACACGATCCCCCGGCTGGAATTCTCGGAGTGTCGTGCAACGATCATAATAACGAGCCTGTGCTGCTTGTGCCTCTTCCATATGACTTTTTAAAATAGGTCGAATTTTCCCAAATCTATTGCGTAACTGTGTGATATATTCCAAAATATTTTTAGAGGGTGTAGAAGGAAAATTTTTTATATTAACAGATAATAGCAAATTAACATATAGAGCCATAAAAAGTAATTAAAAGCTTTTAAAATATTAAGATTAAGCATAAATTAGAATGTTAAGCAAATAAGATAGGTCTAGCAAATAGTTAACAAAAAAATCAGTTATATTGCATTATTTTTTAGGCTTACATTAAAATTTCCAAAGTAAGAAAAGAACAGCAATTTGATACACCGAGACTAGCTTTGGACAGGATAAGAGTTTGAGAACACCTGTGATTCAAGGCTAGGAAGTGATAAAACAGAGTAGATACCTCTGAAAGGCGCGTATCAAAAAAGCAGCTGGGCTGATGAATCAGCAGAAAGGCTTTTGCTGTAAGCAGGGTCACGCTGACCTAATGCGTGGAGAGAAAATCTTAGTAAATGCAGGCCTTAGCAAAAATACTATAAGAATATATTAGCAATTAACTTTAGTGTAGAAATTAAGACAAATCAAGCATGCCAAGCAATGATTAAATGAAAGCACATACTATACTTCTTTTTAATTAAAGCTTAAGCTTCAGGTCACTATTATAAAAAGTTTGGAAGGTTTAAGAAAGAAAACGATGAGAGGAAACCCATATATGGAATTGAAGCCTTTGCCAGTTAGAGAAAATGGGATCAGCATAGAAATTCCACAAGGGGGCCAGTGATAGGAAAAATTAGGAGATAATAAGGGTTCCCATGGAAACTCAAGGTTCGGCCGGACAGTAATAGAAGGGAGTCAGAAGTGGGATGGGCAAGAGAGCTCATTATAGCGAGGTCAGAAAAGATAGGAAATTACATAAGTAAAGCCCAAAGATGGTGGAAGCCATCCACCCAGTCTTAGACCAATCAAAATAAGCCAAACAGACACCAAGAGGAATAATGGACAGTAAAAGCAGGTGCAGAATGAGCTAATCGAATGCGGCCAAAATGATAAGAAATTGTTATAAAAACTTCAATTGTTGTAATGATCAGTGCTCAGCTCAATTTGGCCGTATTGGGTTGAGTCCTTGTTATTTTTTGTGTTGATTTATTGCAATAAAGCCTTAAAACTCTGTCTGTCAATCTCGAGTCCTAATAGCCTTTATTTTTATGTAAAAAGCCTTCTGATGATGAATTGTTCGCCATGACAAGTGAAGAGCCTCTCCTTTCCAACCTTCTTTCAAAATATCCAATATACCTCGGGGTTGTCGTCTGTATAACAATTCAAAAGGAGAGAACCCCGTAGAGGCTTGTGGGACTTCCTGATAGGCAAAGAGAACGAGGGGGAGGAGTTGATCCCAATTCCTCCCATTCCCGCTGACCACCTTGCGAAGCATCTGCTTGAGAGTTTGATTAAACCTCTCCACTAGACCGTCGGTTTGAGGATGGAACACCACGGTCTTTAAGTGCTTTATTTTCAGTAACTTGACCGTTTCCCTGAACATCTCCGAGATAAAAGGTGTTCCTTAGTCTGTTAGGACTTCTTTAGGAATACCAACACAAATACTCCTACTAGTTCCAGTGCGATTGCTTTAGATGTAGCTGAGCACAAGGGAACAGCTTCCGGATATCGGGTTGTATAATCCACGAGGACTAATATATATTTATGTCCTCGGGCTGAGGGCTCTAAGGTTCCTACAATATTGACCCCGATTCGTTCAAAGGGGACATCAAATAAGGGAAAGGTAACATGAGGAGCAAGGTCCCTCCTAGGAATTTGCCTTAATTGACATTCTGGACAAGAAATACAAAAATGGTGAACCTCCTCATTAATTCCCGGCCAATAAAATCTGAGCTTAATCCGGCCTAAAGTTTTTTCGGAGCCTAAATAGCCTCCAAGGAGGTGTGCGTGAGCTAATTCACAAACCTGCTGCCGGTAGGTTTCTGGGATTAACAACAGCTTCTGAACCTCCGCCCCCTGTTCTGCGACCTGATATAATAGATCATTTTCTATTACAAAGTGAGGTCCTTGTGGCATGGGCTGGTGTATTCGTTGGCCGTTGACAAGGACTACTGCATTTTTTGAAAATTTTAGGGAGTCATCATTGCCGGTGTTTGTCCAAACTGAAACTGAATGTTGGAGAGAGGATCCAGTCTGACCTCAAGTGGAGGGGATTCCTCCCGACTCGTCGAGGTGCGGGTGGATGACGTATTTGCCTGCGAAGGTCCAGGAATCTCCCCGTCCTCCTCGTGGGCTTCCGTATCTCTCTCCGCTGGCTGTGTACACGGCGTGGAGACAGCTTGAGACGAGTTATCCCCATCTATAGCTAGGCCTAAGTTTTTATCGGGAGTAGTCAATAGTTTACCGCATTTATTTTCTGACCAGTCCCGCCCTAGAATCGCTGGAAAGGGAGGATTGGGGTCAACTGCCATGGGAATTTTTCGTAGCAATCCTCCCTGATTTAACACAGGGCGGTATTGTACATCCGGGTGTCTCTGTGAATAAATTTAATACTGGTCTTTTCTTTAATTCTTTGTCACGGTAAAACATAACGGCAATCAATAATGGAAATGTTGCTGCCAGAATGAAACAAGGCATTGACTTTGTAACCATTAATAACTATGGGTCCCGTATTCAAAAACGTCAGGGAGTTGGCAAGAGCACACAAACCGTCTCCCCCCGTCCATCTTCATCCCACCTCGTTCCCATGTAGGTTGCACCCCCGGCAGCCTGGGAACTCAGAAAAAGGCTCAGATTTATGTGGAAGAGACTTATTTTGTAGGACGTAATTTCTAGGAAATCCTCTAGAGGATGGTTCTGCTCTCCAAGATTTCGAGACTGGCCTGAATGATTTTACGAGCTTTATAAGCTCTTCCATAGAATGGAAATCTCCCCAGTCCGGCTGGGCAAAGTTTTTTGGGAGGCTCTTTTAAAAAACAAAGCAGACTACCTGCTGCACTGTTTGGCAGGTGGATAGTTCAGATAGCCTTAGCCATAAGGCCACCTGCTCCCAGAGGGTCATAGCCTGTGTCTGGATTGATCTCTCTGGATCAAATTCAGTTTTTTATTACTTTTGCCTGCTGGACTGGGGATAGCCCGTATTTATCTGGGACCTCAGCCCCAATGGGCTGCTCAGCTCTCTCCTCCGAGAGCGCATAATAAGCCCTTTTCGTTTCATCCCCAGAAACCAGCCTATGTCTGTACATCCCCTTCACACTCTCCCTTTGGTAAGTTATAAGCCTGGTGCTGTATTTGAAGAGTGAAGTCTGTACTGAGTCCTTCCTGACCCCCAAACGCACCCCCAGAAACTTGGCCCTGGTACTTTCCTGCCTGGTTGATTTCATGTTCGTGTCCCGGTTTCTTCTGGGACTTCATCCTGCCGACTACACCACAGTGATAATAATACGCCAAAGACAAAGGTTTGGGGAAGCCACCCGTATATTGTTTTTCCCAGCTGCAAAAGTTTGTACATAGAACAGAGTCCACAACAGAACTGGCTATAGTAGCCCAAGATGGAGGCTTTAAAGGTCTAGAGAGGAACTGATGTCAGCAAAGGGGCCGGAACCAGAAGTGATGTCATCAAAGGGGCTGGCTTCGGAAGTGACATCATCAAAGGGGCCGGCTTCGGGAGTGACGTCATCAAAGGGGCCGGCTTCGGAAGTGACGTCTTCTGAGGCGCCAGAACCTTGCAGGATTTCCTGGGAAAGGTCTGTAGGGAACTGAGAAAGACAGTTAGTGTACTCCTCCGCCCCCTGGTCAGATGTTTCATTACACTTACTCAGACCCTTTAGCTGCCTCTTACTCTCACGTGTGTGACACCACATAGCACAGAGCAACAGTAAGGGTGTCAGACAACAAACGTGTAAATAAACGTGCAGGTATCATAAACCCATTCTGTGCAAATGTACCCATAATTCTTGCCCATTTCAATTTTCATTTTAGTTGCTTTAAAGAATGTAGAGAACAATTTCTACAACTTCTAGGTCAGCAATAATGTGTTTCTGCAATCAGATGTTTCTGAACATTTTATTTTAGTTACTTCACTTCAAAGGAAGAAACCCAATGAAAGTATTTAAAAAAACAAAAGATTATTTTGAAATTAATTCAAGATATTTTTCAGCTACAGCACTACTGAAGACAAAAATTGGGACAGCTTAGTAACCATCACCACCGCTTTTCCTAACATCACATCAAATGGTAGGTGCTGAACACACAGCAGAGGGCACTAACAGACTGCATTATCAAATTTTCATTTTGTAGGCTTTCAAAGAATATACCTTGTGGACCATGTATGGCAGCAGAAAACAGACTCCTATAATTTCTTTCAGTATCAAATAAACATTGTGCCAAAAGAACAGAATCTGTTAATGAAGAGGCTTGTCAGAAAGCCGCTCTGCTCTGATGTTACTGTAAAATTCTAAAATTTGATGACAGCTTTTGCTCAGATTACTTAAATTCAGTGACTTTCATGCCAGGATGTTAAATTCAATATACTCAGCATGTTATTTTTATACAGGAAATTGTATAGTTTACATAATTAAATGATGCAAGCCTTTTGTAAGGTGCAAATAATAAATCAGCTCAAGAAAAAATAGAAAATACTTTGTAAAATTAAAATATGTGGGCAAAAATATTAAACTCGCAGAAGAATATGCTTATGAAATTAGGAAAGTGTGGACCAGGAAATGGAATTTGCAAGGGTAAGAGGTTAAAAAAAGAGTCTTTAAAGAGGTAGGGATCAAAAATACCAGAAGGACTAAATCAAAACTGAATGTCAATAAGCAAAAGAAGAGTCAAAATTCCAAAGGTCCTTCAAATCACTTGGTTTTATTTCCTCTATCTAACACAAACCTTTGCTTCTTGTATTTGCCACTTTTGTTGCTATATATCCAATTTTTGGATAACAAGTACCATGCAATAATGACAACGATTATGTGCCCAGCAAGGCAAGATCTAGTCTGATCTTGCCCCCATAAAAGTCATGATTGTGCCACTTGAAACAGCAAGAGGGACCTACCACCACCACCCTCCTATCTTTCTTTTAACTGTACCACTGGTCTAAACATTCTGAAACATTGCAGTTATGAACAAAATGACTGCTGTCACAATACAAATCCAGAAAATGGCAGCAGTCACAGAGAAAAAAGTTAAAAAATGAAGCTATGGTGATGTCAGAAGAACAAAAACAATTAATAATTAACAATATAACATTATGTAAAAATAAGAGATAAAGGAAAATCTATTTCAGGAGTGAAACAGCAAAGAACATTAACAGTATCTGTCCCTCAGTAAATTCATTGCAAGATAGACTCCACTTTCGTAAGACTATAATCTTTAAGATTGCAAGAATTGATGTTTGGGTGCAACACGGCTATTTTTGATTTGCTGTACCTTCCATTTTAATAATTCTATAATTGCCGGTCATACACTGAAAGTGGTGGTTGTAACATTTTTATAGACAGAGCAACAATTGCACTTTAATAGTTATTTTTCTGCTGTCTTTCAATTTTAACTTCCTCAAAAAGAAAAAAAATACTGAATGTTAGGCAGCCTATTTTATTAGCATTTTTTTAATATTTTAAAGTGCTGATTAAATATTACTTTCTGTAGGTCACAAAGAATTTATGAGATAAGCCTGCTTGTGGCATTTGAGAGGTTATGCAGTGTAGTTACCCAGAATGGGTTCCTGGACATTTGGGGTGCTAACTATGCAAACCCTGTTTAATTCAAAGAAAAAATAATGATGAACAGAAGACATGCGATGGTGCTATCAACATAATACAGACAATAGCCTTTTATTGCCCTCTAGTGCTGTTCTCTGCTAGTAGAAGTCTGGAGTTGATCGGACTCAGTTGGACTCTCAGGTCCAAATTAGGTGGCATCTTCCAGGGACGTTGGCTGGACCAGAAAGGGCAGGGCTTCTCTGGCTCTGTTGCTGTAAAGGGGTGGTTTCTTTGCGCTGTGAGGGAAAACAAGCCAGTGCCCCCCTTATCCTTGGATGGTACCACATACCTTAGGTGAACCTGAAAGGCGATCCTCTGGCATGTCTGCATGACAGCAGACATTACCATGCTTCCTCCTTGCCTTTATTAAGAGTGTGGTTATCACAGGAGCTTACTTGGCAGGGGAGATACCATGACTACCAAGGTGATTCTCCCAGGTCAGGTGTAGGGATAACCCCACAGCCATGGATTTAGGGCAGGATAGGTCAGCACATCCACCATCCTGTTTTTCTGTTTCCTTTGGTGTGTGGCGATTTAGTTTTTCTAGGAGCAAAATGGCGGAAGCAGTGATACCTGGATATTCCAGTGGAAGGATAGTTTTTGAAAGCAGATGAGAAGACTGACATGAATCTGTTGGATTAGGAGGACCTGCATTACACATACCGATAGATGGAAGAGACAGGAGAAACGTGGTTCGCTTCGAGTTAAAAGATGAGCAAATGGAGCATGGAGAATTCAGTAAGGAGGTGCTGCAGAAGATTCTCAGATTTGTCCTGGGTGAAATCAATTCTCTTTTTGCATTTCATTTAGTATTTAAGAACAGATATTTAACTTTATATGGGGCGGCATGGTGGCACAGTGGGTTCACTTCACGGGTCCTCCCTGCGTGGAGTTTGCATGTTCTCCCCGTGTCTGCGTGGGTTTCCTCCGGGTACTTCGGTTTCCCCCCACAGGCCAAAGACATGCAGGTTAGGTGCATTGGCAATTCTAACTTGTCCCTAGTGTCTACTTGGTATGTGTGTATGTGCGCTGCAGTGAGCAGGCGCCCTGCCAGGGGTTCGTTTCCTGCCTTGCGCACAGTGTTGGCTGGGATTGGCTCCAGCAGACCCCCGTGATCCTGTAGTTAGGATATAGCGGGTTGGATAATGAATTGCTGGATGGGTCTTTATATGACAAATGTCTGAGAACTGTAGATAAAGAGAAGAACGTTAACCCAATTTTGAAAAAAGTCTTGGTATTGCACTTGAGTGATAGACTAGACAAGAAAGTTAATGTAATTATTTATACTGACAAGGTAAAAATACAGGATATTTCTACTTGGTTATTGCAGTTCTCTGAATTCAAAGCTAGTATGCAAATGACAGATGAAGACAGGATCAATAATGGATTACAGTGATCCTTTGCTATATCGCGCTTCGACTTTCACGGCTTCACTCCATCGCGGATTTTAAATGTAAGCATATCTAAATATATATCACGGATTTTTCACTGGTTCGCGGATTTCTGCGGACAATGGGTCTTTTAATTTATGGTACATGCTTCCTCTGTTGGTTTACCCAGTTGATTTCATACAAGGGATGCTATTGGCGGATGGCTGAGAAGCTACCCAATCAGAGCACGTATTACATATTAACTAAAACTCCTCAATGATATACGATATGCTTCCCACACAGTGTTTTGCATACTTGAAAGCCCGAACAGCACGTATTGATTTTTGATTGTTTGCTTTTCTCTGTCTCTCTCACTCTCTCTGACATTCTCTGCTCCTGACGGAGAGGGTGTGGGCAGAGGGGCTGTTCACACACTGGCCTAGAGGATACGGACGCTCCTCTAAAAAATGCTGAAAGACTACCTTCACATTGCTCCCATCCTTGCAGCTGCTTTGTCCGGCGGTGCTTTGCATACTTAAAAGCCCGAACAGCCCTGTTGATTTTTGATTGTTTCCTTTTCTCTCTCTCTGTCTGTCTCTCTCTCTCTCTGACATTCTCTGCTCCTGATGTGCACTCCTTTGAAGAGGAAGATATGTTTCTGTCATCTCTGTCTTGTCATGGAGCACAGTTTAAACTTTTGACTAAAGGTGTCATTTCATGTCTAGAGAGCTCTAATAATGTTTAAAAAATGTATTTAGAAGGTAGTAAACAGGTTTTGTATGCTCTAACTTCAAAAATATTCAATTTATAAATAAAGAATCCTACTTCGTGGAAAATCATTTTTTTTAGAGTCTGGAACGGATTAACCGTGATAAACGAGGGTTTACTGTATACAAATTTGATGTCATTTTGAAGAGGGAGAGTGATACGCATAGGGTGATACAAATACAAACTGGAGCAGTAAGAGGGCATGTGTTTTATCCTGGCCAACGCCAAGTATGTAGGAGGTGCGGTAAGGATGGCCATAAAGTAATAGAATGTGAAACAATAAAAAGTAGGAATTGCAAAGAGGAAGGGCACAACACAAGCAAATGTAGAAAGCCGATAATTTGCAATTTATGTGGATAGGAGGCACATGTCTTTAAGGACTGCCCTGTCTCCTATGCGAACATAGTAAAAATGAATGACATGAAAGACATAGCACTTCTAGATGAGGAGTCAGAATAAGAAAAGGAAAATGAAGAAATGCAGAACAAAGGAATGCAAGGAGATGAATTGAGGGCATATGGTGACAAAGATTTTGTATGGAAGTTGAATGTCAAAATATTACAATATTAAATGATAAAAGAGGAGAATGAACAATATTATAAGGTGTGGACAACCTTGAAAGAATGGTGTGGGAACTAATGAAAGAAGTAAGATGGAGAAAGATGAAATCAAAAAATTGCAAGAAGGACTTAAACAGCTGTATAGAATTGAGAGTTACAATGAAAAAGCAGAACCAGAAATCAGAGAAATAAAAGAACAATTAGAAAACGTTTTTAAGAAAAAAGAAGAAAAGATAAAGTTCCAAAGTATAGTTAAAGAACAAGAAGGAGAGAAGTGCTCCCAATAGTTTTTTAAAAAAGTAAAGTAGCGGAGGAAATAGGCAAAAATAGAAGAATTGATGGATAAAAATGGAAATATGAAAAAAGCAAACAACAAGAAATAGTCTTAACTCATTATAAAAAAATATATGGAAAGAAAGATGTCAACAATGGGTATATCGACAAAATAGAAAAGACGATAGGCCAATTTTTTACAGAAGACCAAAGGAAAATTTTTGGTTGGGAAATATAAATGAAAGAAGTGGAAGTAGCTGTAAAAATGTGTATCAGAGGAAAAACTCCAGGGAATGATGGTCTACCAATAGGATTTTATTTGGCATTTTGGGATTCCCTAAAAAATTATATACTTTGTTTAAAGAAATTCTGAAAGATCAAGAAATGACAAGTACAATGAAAATGGGAATAATAATGCTCATTCCCAAACAGGATGAGACAAAAACATTAAAAAATGGAGACCAATAATTTTACTATGCCAACATTACAAAATATTGGCAAGAGTCTTGGCAAACCGATTAAAAAAAAACATTAAAAATATAATAATGGAAGAGTGGGCATACGTGGTACAGGGTAGGAGTGCAGCAGATAACTTGTGTGTGCTAGGAGACTGTGTTAAGGACGTTGGGTTAATCAATTTAGATTTAGAGAAAGCATTTGATAAAGTCGTGCATAAATATATGTGGCGGATACTCCAAAAATGGGAGCTCCTGAAGAATTTTTGGACTAAACTAAAATAGCATATGATGGTATAGAAAGTAAAATTAAAGTAAACAAAAAACTGATAGATGAAACAAAAGTAGAATGTGGCATAAGGCAAAGGGTGTCCTTTGTCAGCAGTGTTGTTTATTTTTTGAATTGAGCCTTTACTAAATAAAATTATAAATGATGAAAACATAAGAGAAGATGGAGTTCCAGGAAGTGGTGGGCAAAAAAAAAATAATGTTTGCCTATATGGATGATGTTACTATAATAATAAGAGATGTTTGGAGCATAAACCTGGGGGTCATTTTTCGTACATGGATAACTCGTTTAGCCGGATGTAATTGTTGACAATTTGGCATGATTCTGGATCTGTCGGTTTTTCAAAACTCTTCCTGGATGTGTTGTCATAGCAGCACATGTTCTATGTAAACAAGGATTAGCCCACACACTTTATCAGTGTATGGAGTTCGTTTAGTTATGGCTTCGCCATTTATGAATGAGCGATCAATTTATATGCGCAAATAAGAAGAGAATTTTATATAGAGAGGGTTTTGTGCGATTGGCAAGATCCTTTATTGCTCCCAGAGGAAATTCTTTTCGAAAGATACCACTTTAGCCAGGGGGGAATATTGTACCTCAAAAATTTATTAGCACCTTATATTCAAAGTCAAACTAGGCAAAGTCGGGCTCTCACAACCACACAGACAGAATGCATTGCTTTGAGGCTTTTTGCAAGCGGCACTTTTTTTATATACTGTAGGTGATGCGGAAAATCTATCGAAAAGTGCAGTTTGCCAGGCAATTCATAAAGTCTGTTTGGCTTTGAAATACTTCCTTCTGGTTTTCATACTGTTTCCTGGACACCTGCGTGTGCAGACAATAAAAGAGGCGTTACATGCCATTGCAGGTAGGTAATACACAGGCAAAAACACCCATAGTTCCATAAAGAATCTCACAATCAGCCTAAAATTCTCATTACCCAGGATTTTCAAATGTGATTGGGGCACATGAACTGATCAGAGTGGAGTTTGATCAAACATTTGGAAAATTTACCTCTCCTCCTGATGAATAACTAGACACAGCGTCTTCATCAAATATTTGACCTTCGTCAATATGTTGATGGTCAGACACAGGTTCTAGGGATATGACATTCCCTGCAACTGACCCAACAAAAAAAAGAGAGCTATATGGAACATACAGTGGTGTGAAAAACTATTTGCCCCCTTCCTGATTTCTTATTCTTTTGCATGCTTGTCACACAAAATGTTTCTGATCATCAAACACATTTAACCATTAGTCAAATATAACACAAGTAAACACAAAATGCAGTTTTTAAATGATGGTTTTTATTATTTAGGGAGAAAAAAAAATCCAAACCTACATAGCCCTGTGTACCTATGACACACATTGAGGACAAATACAGTAATAATAATAATAATAATTCATTACATTTATATAGCACTTTTCTCAGTACTCAAAGCGCTGTCCACACAGGGAGGAACCGGGAAGCAAACCCACAATCTTTCACAGTCTCCTTACTGCAAAGCAGCAGCACTACCACTACGCAGTATATGTAATGACCATCCTTTACCTGAAATAAAGTGACCACTGAATCCTGCGACTGGCTCTGAGGAGGAGCTTCCCCCTGGAATGCCCACAGAAACAGGGCGATGGGCATTTTGCTGGAGAGCCAACTCTTCTGCAGGGGTTAGGTCTGGACCGCGTGGACCTCCACCTGTTTTTTGCTTGTCTGCCTTCTTATTAGCTTTAAAATTAATGTTTTTTATATTATATATGATTCTTTATGTCAACAATTCTTTAAATAGTTATATACCAATATTTACCAGTTTGAAGTATATTCTTGTACTTCGCTTTAACCTGTTCCCATGTTTCCTTGTGCTCACGTTTGATCTGGAATTATGACATATTAAATAATAATTAATCTGACACATAGGAAATGAAATGCTGCATTCAGTAAGTACAATGCACACTACTTACATGTTTAATTTGTCGGTCACTTTTTGCCAGCCGTCTTTTCTGGTTTGGGCTGCTTTTGCATTGTTACGCCTTGTGCATATTAAATCTTGAAATTCTTCATATCCTTTGAGTAAAAAGTCCTGCTCCGCTTATGTGAAAAAATGCGCCCATTCTTTCGTCATTTTGTTGCCGCCTATCAAAGACTTGCTGATCATGTTTTCTAGACTCAATATATATGGGCTTTTCAATCAGCGCGGGTGCGCACAATTTTGGATGATTACATCCAGCTAGACTAATCTACTACACAGCTGCATTTGAAAAACCGACTCATCCCGGATGAGTTCCACCTGCATTACGTGATCCAAGATGAGGCATCTGATCTTGGATGACATATGGAAAATACCCACCAGGTCATAAAACATACAGAACTGTTTTTTAGGGCCTCAGGCTCAACTTTAAACCTAAACAAATATGAATCTGTGCTTTGGGGGAAATGGAAGGAAAAACCTACAGGAAGGATAAGGCTTTCTAATACGATGAAAATTCTTGGGATAACATTCGGAGACAATAATACAGAGAGTAAGGAGTGGAGAGAAATGCAAAACAAGATAAATAAAAAACAGGGTTCTGGAGATTAAAAATTATAAGAACTTACTTTGTGTTTTTATGGGGATCAAAAAAAACTGGCCAGGAAAAAAGAAATGAAAAGTAAAGGAAACGGAGGGAAAAGTTTTCTGAATATTGAAAAGGAGCTGGCACTAAAACACACTTCAACTGTAATAAATAATATGTTAAACAAAACAGGGAAGTTAGTGGATATGATAAAATATTTACTTGGTACAGAATTGAGGAAAGCAAAATTGTTAAAAATACCAAATAATAGACCAATTGCCTTTTATACGGCAAAGCATTATAAGGCACTAAAGTTTAAAATGGTATTCATGGGAGGAAGGAGATCCCAAAATTGAGGGAAAGAAAAAAGACAAAAAAAAAATAGAAAAAGAAGAGCAGGCAAAAAAAGTGTGGCACTGGCAACAAACCGCAGATAAAGAACTAATGAATAGACAGAAAGACTATCTGTGGATGAGGTGCTATGTACAAAAGAAGAGTTACAAAAAGTCCAACATGTCCAAGAGACAACTACTCAGAAGTGGAAACAGCAGCTCATGTGTTGCAAAAATGCACAAGATGTGTGGAATTATGTGATAAAGAATTGGAAAGGGACCTTAGAAACAGGAAATTACAAAAGAAAGTGTGTTGTATGGGTTAGTGGGAAAGGAGACAAATGAAAAAATACCAAAAAGGCAATGGAAAATAATCAACCTAATAAAAGAAACTATGTGGTGGTGGAGGAATGAACTTGTAGTACATAACAAGGAAATAACAATCCAAAGACTATTATAGAAATGCGAAAAAGAATTACTGGAGAAATGGAAGATAAAAGAAGAGCAAAGGAACAAATGTTCATAAGAAAAGGTGAAGACTCTTAACATAAAAGTTTAATTGGTGGGGGGGAGGAGAGGGGTTAAAAAATAAATAAATAAAAAAATGTCACGTGGTGAAATGGTGATGGGCTGCAATGAATTAGCATATATGGCAGACTTTGTGTGTGTAGTCAAAGCTGTAAATGTTAGTGAAAGTGGACAAGCAGAATAGTGTTTGTTCAAAGTAATGGATTTTAGACAGAGGAGAAAAAACAAAGTTATCACAGGAGCTTTCTAGCTGTACACCTGTCACCTTCAAAGAGTAGAACATCTATTTTTTAGGGGTGTCCACACTTTTTCGGCTTGCGAGCTACTTTTAAAATGGTCATGTCAAAATGATCTACCTACATTAAAAATTATATATATATACAGTAATCCCTCCTCGATCACGGGGGTTGCGCTCCAGAACCCCCCGCGATAGGTGAAAATCCGCGAAGTAGAAACCATATGTTTGTATGGTTATTTTTATATATTTTAAGCCCTTATAAACTCACTCACACTGTTTATAAGTATACCCCGCACAGTTACAGCATAAACCTTTTGTATTCTCTTAGATATTAGGTAAGATTCATTGAAATTATGTATGTAAAAGCACTGTTTATATACAGTAAAACCTAAATATTATTTTAAAGATATCAAGCGTCTCTGATATCACATATGTTACAGACATTACGATAGACAGGCCACCAGCAATAAATACGTACAATGCAAGAAAAATTGTATACAGTAAATGTGTGTACAGTGACACTAAACTTACGTACATGTACTAAGTACTGTAAGTAGTAAATTAATTATGGTTACTCACCAACAATGACACGATGACTTGTCCGATAACGATGAGTTTAGTTTTACTGCACAACAAAGGAGAGCGTTACAGCTCTTCTAAAGGAGCCTCTTCAGGCGACTGTGTAGCACCGCCATTGTTCTTCTTCTGGCAGTCTTCAATCCAAATCCCTAAAGCAGATTCCATCCAGACTACTGCCTTATTACATCCACTTACAACTCGTTTTGCACCCTGGTTAAAAGGACAGTGTGGCCATAGATCTTATATTCTTTTCCTACTTTTTAAATAAAAAGAATCGTAGCCTCATTGATGCCGTAATGGCGTCCTACACCGGTGTAGCTTTTCCCTTCCTTCAACATATCCAAAACTTTTACCTTTTCTGCAATCGTTAACATCTTCCGTTGGAGCTTGGGCACGGCCCCTGAAGCAGTAGCAGGAGCAGATCGTTTTGCAGCCATAATGAAAGGCTTGACTATGCACAAAGCTAAAAACAAAAGAGCACAAAAGTTAACTCTTTACACAGCGAAACACATTGATGCTGAATGAGCGAGACAAGACTTCCTGGTTAATGCCGCAGAATCGAATTTGGCACTTCGTCGCTGAGCCAATCAGCACACAGGAACTCTGTGCTCTGATTGGTTAGCTTCTCAGCCATCTGCCAATAGCGTCCCTTGTATGAAATCAACTGGGCAAACCATCTGAGGATCATGTACTGGAAGTAAAAAGACCCATTGTCCGCAGAACCCATGAAGCAACGAAAAATTTATGTTATATATTTAGATATGCTTAACGTATAAAATCTGTGACAGAGTGAAGCCGCGAAAGTCGAAGCGCGATATAGCGAGGGATTACTGTATATATATACTGAGTATCAGAGGTGGGTAGTAACAAGTTACATATACTCCGTTACATTTACTTGAGTAACTTTTGTACTTCTAAGAGTAGTTTTACTGCACCATACTTTTTACTTCTACTTGAGTATATTTGGGCAGAAGAAATGCTACTCTTACTCTGCTACATTGGGCAACACTCAAATTGTTACATTTTCCATTGGGCAACACTCAAATCCTTACATTTTCCATTAGATAAAGTCTGACAGACAATTTTCAATCTGCTCTGTGTAGCTTATGATGTCAAGTTGCGCACATGCCTTCCATTGTGTCTCCAGCTCTGACGTGAGGTTTTGGATGTTCCCCAAATCAAGGCGCTGTAGCTTTGAGGACAGATGTTGCATTTTTCGTTTGAAAGCATTAACTGAGCTAATCATATTGAGCATGGTTTTCTCTTTTCCTTGCAGCTGTAAATTAATCTCATTCAACATGTTGGTCAGATTGGAAAAAAATGCCAAGTCTTTCGGCCATTGATCGTTATTAAGTTGCTTGTATTCTGCATGTTTAATGACAAGTAGAAACTCCTTTTTCTCCAGCCAGGGATCTTGAAATCTCAGCAAGAATTTCTCCCGAGCCATCTGTCTCAACGAAGACATCTTTTATCATCTCTCCATCTTGGAAGGACTTCTTGTGCTTAATGATTGTGTGACTCACCCGGAATGATGCTTCAGTGTGTCTGCCTTTGCTTTTGAATTCAGCTGAGTGAAAAATGATGGCTGTCTGATTAACTGCGATTTTAGTTCCCTCTCCTTTCTCTTTCCCAGATCGCTTTTCGGAAGGAAGTCAGTTTCGTAGTTTTTATGAACAGTTCGAAAGTGCCTTTCCACATTTTCCTTCTTTTGAATAGCAATGATAGATTGACAGATCAGACAAACGCACTTCGATTGTGACATTGTCAGAGAAAAAAAATCCTCTTGCAATTCCACATCCAGTCCATAACCAAAATTTTTTTTAAAAATCCCTTCTTTAATCGATATAAATTGGAAGGCTAACTAGATCACTTAGATAAGCCGGAGTTTTGCAGTAGCTCGCGAGTTTGATCGTGTGTGCGGGATGACCAGTGTGTTAGAAGAAAAGAGATCTCAGACTGGCTGCCCTGTACTGTATGTCAATCAAGTGGTAAATGCCATAGGGAGGATATATGATAGACTAATATTTAAAAAAAAATTTTTTTGAACGCAACACCATCTACCTGCACTCCCTTTCTGATCTACTGGTCGATCGCAGTCGACGTATTGGGCACCCCTGATCTATTTTGTGAATTAATTAGTTTCCAGCTTTTTGATATAAGTAGTAAGCTGTTCACAGAGTAGTGTCTTTTTTGTATTAAGTTATAAACATACAGTAATGTTTGATCTCCACTCCCACCACTCTGTTGTACACCCAGTATAACAAACATGAATGAAAACCTGAGGATGATCCAATTATGGTGCTTTCAAGGACGATGAAGCTCAGCCACCAGCTAGCAAGACATAAGCATGCAGGCTGTTGCTTTGAAAGGAAAAAATATGGAGCAAGTTTGGAAGCAAGGTTTTATTTAAATATAAATAATTAAATACATATAAATAAAATATATATTTGGTATAATAAGGTTTATACCATTTGTTTGTGCCTACTTTCATCAAACTTTTTTTTTGTCATTTCATTCCCAAACTGCATGGCATGGTCAGAGTAAAACTTACAGAAGGCAGTCACCTCATAATAGAGCCAAGATGGAGTACAGTACACTCGAATAGTAAATCTGGGATTAATTTCATAACACAACATTCTTCAGCCGGCTTTATCCAACTTGGGTTCATTGGGGGGGCTGGAGCCTGTCCTTCTAGCACTGGTGTTACTTTTCCTGCCTGTTGCCAGACCAAGAGTGGGCAAGGTTTTTATAAAATCTAGGTGTACCTGTGTTATTGTCAAACATTAACTTTAAAACTAGCTGGTCCAAGACATGGTTTCATTATAAAAAGGTTTTATTAAAAGCTATCAAGATTGATGTTCAAGCACCAATAGGAGAGTCATTTTGCCATGACATCATGCTAGTCATGAACATGAAACTGCTTCAATGCAGATGAAGAATGCTGCAATGATTAATTCATTGCAAAGATTTTTTATCTCTCAGAACACTTCTGTCATTTGTGAAAAGACCTGCTGACAACGGCAATGATGCCATGTGCTCTGAGGGTCAGCTGGCACATTTTTCTCATTAAAAGGAAATTAAAAATTACAAAAATCTACCATACAGTGCCTAAAGTCATGCAAATGAGATTACAGTTAATGACCAGCTTGCGCTATCTGTGCTTGTGCAATCCTTACTTCTGTCTGGACACTGTTCCTAAAATTGGGGAAATGGTAAAATTTTGCCTGTTGCAACTGACTCACATTATTCAATAATGGAGAAAAAGATAAATTAAAAAAGCTAAACCAAACTCACCTGAGATTCGTAACTATCCTCCTTTTCTGACTCGGCGATGAAGCTAACTAACCATCTACTTGAACTGGTGAACCAGAGCCGGCCCAAGTCATAAGCAAACTAACCAGCTATACATGGCCCAGTGGCCACCAGGGGGACTCCATCTGCTTAGGCTGTCTTGGAAAATGGGAATGATGGGGAATGCAAAGTTCATAAATGATGACTAGGCTGTGGATTCAATGAGTATGAACCCTGATCATTTTTAAGGCTCCTAAGATGAAACACCCCTCCTCAACCCTCTGTACAATTGTGCTAATTTTCCAACAATGCCAAAAGATGACTAGGCTCTGGAGTCATTAAAAGTGACTCCCCTGTCCCATTTTTACATGTTAAAAATACGAAAGAGAACCAGAAACCCCTCACCACTCTTCAATCACCTCCAACATTCCAAAAGTGGAATCCACCCCTAGTTTGTCCTTCGATCGCACTGATTATTCCAAGGGGAAATCCCCTTGTGTTAGAGAGACCTTCTAGTGTAACTTTTTAATCTTGGGCCTCCAAGCTGTGACAGGTGATTTCTAATAACACTTTTAATACCTCATCATACCCACTTTTTAAAATGATCTGGGCTCCCCAAAACTATACAGTATACTCCCATTGCATTACTGGGCACAACCGCTGCAGTCCATCGCAAGGTCCACTCGTGTGCACCACTGCACAGGGGGTACAGGGAGAACATGCAATCTCCACTTGGGCAATGTCTGGCTGTGAATTTTGAACTGCTTGGTTACTGCTTGTTTCTTCATGTACAGCATAAATTAAAATATTACAAATGTTTATATATTGATAGGGTTTCTTTTGGCTTCATTTGCTTATTCTCAGATGGAAAACTGCCATTCCCAAGAAGAAATACAGACATAATAGGAAGCTGGAAATCCTTATGTTTAGAGAAAGTTGAAGAAAAAAAAAATCTGTACTGTTTTAGCTGTAATCATTGATCTCTTAGTTAGGCTGTAAGACAGCAGACGATGTCCATGCTGCAGATTGTGATATGGAGTGGGGATGGAACTTGGGGAAGGTGTGGCGGAAGGGAGGGAGGTGTGGGTAAAACACAATCAGTCCAATGCCTTTATATTAATCACAATGAAGTACATGGTTTCTTAACTTTTGGCCACAGCCACAACATTAATACACAAAAATGTAGAAATGCATCCTAAAAAATTGCTAATGCATTACAATCCAAACCTTCACATACAGAAAACTACGCGTCAAAGCACCATAACTGATGTGAGATAAAGTAACATTAGTGAGGAGTTACCCTGGTTCAAAGCCCACGAACTATAATGATGTAACAATAAGGTAACAGTGCATTTACATTTCAATAGAAGACAGCAGAATGAAACTCATTTATAAATGGGACTCAAAAATTATGTAATAACTTAACTGACACATGAGCAACTGCTGCTTTCATATGTCTGTTTTGAAGCTTATGCAGCCTTTTATGAACCGATTATTTCAAGAGGAAAACAAAGAAATGCTTTAGCAGATTGAGTAAAGCTCCTCACCGCGGCAAGCAGGATGGAATGGGGGGCACATCTAACCATGCTATCAAAGATACTGTTACATGGGTGGGTATGAAATCCTAACCCCAACCTTGTCTGTCTCTGTCCCCCTGAGTTCTGTCTCCACCTTGTTGCGCAGCGAGGGCTACTTGAGATGACAAGCTCGTTGAACAGTTGCAGCTGAACTGCTTCTTGACACCCGTGTGTACTGAGAAAGTGTAACAGAGCGAGCTGCAGATATGTAGTGACATTGCCACAAAATGGAGTCCCTGGTCGTGTGTGTTTCAGTCCAAGTAAAGCTATTATTATTATTATTATTATTAACAACAGATCCTTATTAGCACACCTAATTATTAGAGAGATTGTTGTGCATTACATAAATTACTGTATTATTTCTTTAAAGGCAAATTGTTTGGTAAGGTTGATTTGATCTTCAGTGTGTACAGTAAATGAACAATTTAATCTCCTAAAACGGTGTATGGTCATCTGGCCTACTCCGGAATCAAATGTCCTCACCACTCTGCACCATTTCTGTAGGCCTGCATTAACTCATTGAAAGCCTGTGCTGTGGCATATAAGATTATACCACTTTAAAGCAGTGAGACAAAAAAAGGCAAAAAAACAAAAACAAAAGCTTTACAATAAAAAGACTAATATTCTCTAAACAAAAAATCATGCCTTTGACTTTAATACAATGCAATCATTTTTTAACAATATTATGTATTATCTGAAAAAATGTGCAAATTCATTAAGGAATTGGGTCATTCTAAGCCCTGAAAATAGCTTTACCATTTATGAACTCATCTGAGTTTTGAGCTGAGCAAGTGTGACCATGTAAGTGGGCAGAGATCTCCTTTGTCTTGTTATTTATAAGAATGTCATTGTTTATCATAGCACTGTATTTGTATCAGTTGTATCGCACAATATGAACATTTATTACATTTACTGCTTAGTTTGCATATAATTTAAAGATGAGTAAAAAATGTTCCCGGCTTGTTTTTCATTTTGATAAATGATAAAACAAACTCTCACTTTCTTTGAATGTTTTGCCAGCAGAAGTGCGGTATGCTTGTTTAAAAAGCATGGCTTCGGTTCTGGCATCAAAGTATGTCTTTCAAGAATCTACTGGCTATGTCTGCTATCTTGTGATTCTTGCATGGAAGTTCTGGAATAAATACAGATTAAAGCTGACTGCTGCTTTAACTGTATGAAAATGAGGTGACCAGTTTTGGAAGAAATTTATGTTTTCTAAATCTGCTTACAGAGTTAAATGTTCGTTCACTGTAGTCGCACAGAACCACCCTGAAACTCCAAGCCATGTTTGCATAGAGCTCTTCTTGGCATTCAAAGCCAGGATTGCTGGGATGGTTCTGCTCCAGGGACACTAAGAAGGATATGGCAAGTAGTGAAATGTGTAATAAATACTGTGTGAAGAAAGTAACACGATAATGAGCAAATAACACTGCCCTGCTGTTGTATCTGCAGCAACAAGAGTGTTTTTAGATATTATTAGACTAATAATGAGTTGTTTCATATGCTGCATGCTTGCTTTTACACAGTTATGCCCAAACTTAACTGGGGGCCATGGGAAGGCCCAACTATAGCAATAAATCTGACCACTGAAGGCTTGAACTGTATGGTTATCATCACTACAGAGTAAATGTTAACGCATTAATAACAGAACATAATCTGCGATGTTAGGTACTTGTGAGTGGGATTGGTTTTAGAAGGTTCACCTATCAAAAGTAGAATAGACAAAATATATACTAAAATAATAACTACCTACAAAGCAACCACAAACAAACACACCTCAGCCAAAATAATTTAAGGCTAGCAGAAGAACATCACAGCATACCACAGCGTTCTCAAACTTGTGTAATCCAATTCTAGGTCATGGGGAAATAAGGAAATAGCAATGCTTATTATCTAAAATAGTATTCTGCAGTCACTTGGGGTACTTGGAGGAAACAAGGAGGCCTTGGAAACGTTATTACCGACTGTGCTAACTGTATCAGCTGTGCCCAGACGAGGGTGGGCTTCCAGCTGGCCTAGGCCATTCTGACTTTCATGATGCAGAAACTGATTACCATCAGACCTCACTATTTGATTTCCTCGTTTCTGTTTTCCGACTGTGGCCCTCCAGAGGTTTATTTTTCTCCTCGGGCCCATTGTAGGAGTTTTTTGTTTTCCTCTCCTCCGTGTCAGCTGGTCAAACAATCACATTCAATAATCGAGAACTCCATCCATATCATAAATTAACTGAAAAATGTTTGACTGTTTTATTTGCTTTTGTATCTTTTTATTAACTTTAATAACATCAAACTGATTCTACTAAATGGGTTTTCATGAACATATGCCTAGGTAAAATGTAGATATATACTATATATATTTATTTTTATATATACAGTACATTAATTTGATCTGGTTGTTCTATTGTCAACCTTAATGTATAAATATATTAATTAGAAAATGTTTTTCTAATAAGAATGAAGGATTGTTTTGCAATTTAGGGGTTACAATACCCAGTTGATTTTCTATGTAGTATACTTACATTTATTAGAAATTATCATAGTATTAATTAATGACTAATTAATTAATGATGCTTCACTTGCCAACCCCTGCTAACATGCAAATACTTTTTAAACTTACACTTTTATTGTAAAACTTCAGTAAAAACAATTTTTATATCAAATTTTTGTCAATATCGACTTGAATTTTGATTCTGTGTTTGGACTTTCATCATGAAAATCAAATGTATGACTGCCCGTGATTGAATTTCGTTTCTTTCTCTCTATTAATTATAATGAATTTTTTGAATGTTTGGCTCTGAGATTTGTTAATTCTAATCGGAAACTGTTAATGTTTTAATACAAATGGCATATCAAGATCTCCTTTGTTGTCTAAGATTTACTACATTACCCTTCTTAGATACATCTTTCTTTCTACAGTAATTTGTGCAGTGGAAGACCGGACAGTGTTAATGGTTGTAGATATACTTCAGGATATTTTAAGTTGAAGATTTTATGTTTAGCACGATCACCACCAACTGTTTCAGCATAGTCTATTGATGTGCATGTAACCAATTTGCCATGTAACCAATCAACATTTTTGACATTAATTAGTTTGACTTCATAGTTTCTCTGTGCTAGGATTGCCCGTGTACTCATTTTTTCTGTTAATAACCCTTCTTGATTAAATTCTTCAATAAGATTTGGACATAATAAGTCTTCTTTAATTTTGAACATACAGTGAGGAAAACAGGGAGCAGGAACTGTGTCTGTCGAATGAGAGGTGAGAGTACCATGTGCGTGGTTCAATATGGTTGAGAGGAGGGCGTGACTCATTGCCAAACTCTTGTCTCATGGGATTTGAAAAAATCTCCTGAAAAAAGTCTTGTCTCGTTCGAAGATTTTTTTTATATAATAGAGAGATAATAATCCAAGTAAGTGTAATATATCTTTGTTTTTGTTGATTAACCTGTGGAACACACCTTGAGTTGCATGTAAATATATCATAAGGTGCTATATATCCATCCATCCATTTTCCAACCCGCTGAATCCGAACACAGGGTCACAGGGGTCTGCTGGAGCCAAGCCCAGCTAACACAGGGCACAAGGCAGGAACCAATCCTGGGCAGGGTGCCAACCCACTGCAGGACACACACAAACACACTCTAGGGCCAATTTAGAATCGGCAATCCACCTAACTGGCATGTCTTTGGACTGTGGGAGGAAACCCACGCAGACACGGGGAGAACATGCAAACTCCACGCAGGGAGGACCCGGGAAGCGAACCCGGGTCTCCTAACTGCGAGGCAGCAGCGCTACCACTGTGCCACCCAGGTGCTATATAGATAAAGTTATTATTGTTATGGTTATTAGTAGAACCTGGTGTAGCCCATTACTGAAAGCATATGAAGAGACAAACAACTTGACCCTCCTTCAATTCCATCAAAAAAACCCCAAAAAAAACAACCCAATATCCCCACTTTTTCTATTAAAGCAACCCCACCTTCAGCTTTAGAGGTTGATTCATTCAACATTGATTTAAAATTGCTACATATTATATGTGCTTACTGTCAAACGGTAAAAGTCACAAGCATCATCCTCAGTTCTCTTTCTACCATATTCTGAACAGTACTAAAAAATGTAGCTTTGTTTTGTTTCATCATGGCTCATTACTGTTGCATTTAGTAACAATATGCAGGTGTACATCACTGCTGGGTTTTTAAAAATGAAAAGCTTTGATTTAATAGTTTCTTGATTAATTGATTTCAAGGGTACTGTCACATATACACAGTGCAATAAAATCCCTACTGCACACTTGACTAATACGGAGCAAGCTACCACTGTTCTTGTCTGGCATACCAAGTTGTGCTCAACTGGTTATGTATAATATCCAGTCAACCATCCAAATATAATATAATAATATATCATCACAAAGTATTGGTCAGCTAAAAAGATGAGTTTCCTTTTGAATACAGTTTTGTGAAATTGAGGCTAAACTGGATTTTGCAGACAATAACAATTTTATTTATATAACTAACAGACTTATTAGAAACATTTACACCTCAGACATGTCATATTAGAGCAGGTACTTTATTTTTCTCTTCATCTTTTCCAATCAAGTTCATTGCCAGGGATTGAAAAAGCCACAGAGATAATTATTCTTACTTTTGAGTGATTCACAAGATTTCCACACTGGTTCAATTATGCAATGAATGCATTAAGAAATAAGGTTGTGTCTGTCCTTAACTGTCATTTTATAGAGTAAAGCAAGCCAGGATGAATAAAGGAGAACAGATCAGAAAAGCAAATTGTGCCAGAGATAAGTATAAGTATACAAGTTTGAGAGATGACAGGAGGCCAGTCAGTCCATCAAGTTTCTAATAGTTAAGGATTCTCAGGTTCTCATCCAGATATTCTGCTCTCTAACTAATTCCAAATTTTTACAAACCTTTGTGCGAGAGTTGTTTTTTTCTTTGAATGAATTTCCTTTCATTTCCATCAATGTCTTCAAGTGCATGATTCAATTCAGCTTTTATTTATAAATAAATTCTGCCAAATCAACTTTATTGACAACTTTGAGATTTGTGTACAGATGCCAGTTGGCATTTCCATTGCCCATCTTTTACCAACTGTCCATATCATTAAGTAGAAGCTAAGCTGACAGTCCACTGTGTAGAACAACGTGTAATGGGATAGTTTTCAATTACTGGCTGTTTTTCTTATCAGTATGTTCAGACTGGTGATGATTGATTTTCTGTTTTCTATTCATGATTGCAAAAGCACACATTTTCTTGCAACCCTTGAAGCATGTCATAAACAGAATGAGAAATGTATTTAATATGGTAACTTGTAGATACACTTTTGTCAACAATGATTGAAGTTATCATTTTCTGTATGAGTTTATCAGTCTCTTAAATCATACTGGAGGAGTTGTAGCCCACTCCTTCTTACAATAGCATTTTGGTTTTTTGATATTTGAGGAAATAGAAAAATAATTGACAACATAGTGTTTACATTCTGCTTGTTGGCTTAGTTTTTACTGAAATAGAGGAAGAGAGGGGTTAGGAGCATGCATTGATACAGCACATTGCCACACCCACCACACAACGGACCACCTCAAGATCTGAAATTGGGACCTGAGTGCAACCATACAATCAGTGACACCTCACTAACACACTAATTCGAATGGAGTACAACGGTGTGAGGTTGTTTACAGTGATTGGAGTGTCAATCTTGTCACCAATCCTGTGTATTCCCTTCATGTTGGAGGACCTGCTTCCAGGACTTGATTTAGGTTAACATCATATTTAGGATGGAACAATTGCAGGGATACAAAAGAAAAAATTAAATCCATTTTATGTTGTCATCTGATATATAAATTATAAAAATAGACAATTGTCTATTTTTAGGATTTGCTGAAGACTAACTCTTTGTTATGCCATGATATGTAAAACCATAGAACTAAAAGACAATGTGCACATGCCAAGTCTAGCAGATCTAGTCCAACTGGCATGCAATTTCATTCTGAAGGTACATAGGTATTATGATGTGTCTGGCTCGCAAACCTCAAAACACACAGACTTTGCCCCCAAAAGTTGGCCTCTAGGTTCCAATGAGACCTACAAATCGAAATTAGCCTTACCCCAAAATGTGGAAGCAGGCTTTCAGCTTGCACTGGTCCAACAGAAAAAAGGTGTCAAAGACTTCAATGCCACAATCTCAGAAATAGGAGAGGGGGACTGTAAAAACCTCTGTCCCTTAACAACAAAATTATCATGACTAAATATTAAAAGGTTTATTTGACACATATTCAAACAAGAACACCAAACAAAGTGAATCTAAAATGCCTGCAAGAAAGACAAGTGAAATAGTTAACAATGTTTAGTGTACAGCCCAAGAAATGGAATTCAAATGCCTATAGCTGAGTTCATAATTCAGAAAAATCACAAAAAGGGTACTTACATACATCCACCAAATCCAAAACTCAGGAGTGCCAAAGAACAGAGTTTTTTAATTAGTGCCTCACTGTTATCCTTGTGGCTTTTGCAGGTGTTGTGATTGGGGGTAACAGACGTGGTAAAAGGGGTCCAAAAATCTTTACAAGCTTTAAAACTTTACAAAGATTTAGAAAAGCTTTACAAAACTTTACAAAGACTTTACAAAACTTTACAAGACTTTACAAAACATTACAAGACTTTTATTGGCCTTACCCCAGGTGCCCAGCCCCTACTACTACAACTACTACATGCAGGCTTTGACCTGCCCAAGCCCAAAATGGCAAGTTAGCTTTAAAAGTTCAAAAAAACTTTAAATTCTCAAAAATATATTGTGAAGGTTTCAAGAACCTGAAGCTCCCCAGCTGTGCTGTGCGCTTAAACTCTTGTCAATGCAGGCAGGGATTGCTTGTCTGTCGCAGAGGCAAATGCAGTATCACAGCCTCGCTGATTAACGTGCCAGTCAGCCTATCATTGGGCAACATTCTAACCCAACCACTAACCTGGCCTCTTTACTGTTTGTTTGCTATGTCTGTGTGTATTAAAGAGGCAGCTCCCGTTTGAATAAAGACCCTGACTGTGTCTGTTTTGATTGGTATAAAGTTGGTTTTTCTGAAGCCTGTGGACTCAGCGTCTTCTCTGGGGTGCAAGACAGTAACTCACACATAACAATGTTAAAAATGCCTTACAAAGTAGAGGATAAACCCCAGAATTGCCAAGACACGCCCTAAAACAAAGTATCTTTATATACTGGAGAATTTATTTTCAAAAAGCAAAAGAAACACAAAAAGTACTGAAATAGGGAAAGGACATAAGGATAATTTTATATCAAATCATCACACTTTTGGACCTCATTGTCACAGATTTTAATGAAAATGCTGCTGATTTGGTCAAATGAGAAACCCGTGAAACTGAAATTGCATGTGTCTTGGATCAATATTAAGGAAGATTTAAGCTAACAAAGTTTGAACTTATAGGGGGGTATTGTGACATGAAACCAAGTGATGCCACCTATAAGTAATGATAACTCAGCAACAACTCAAAAACCAAAGACCAGAGTTTCTGGAGATGTTCAGGACATTATAAGCTATCTTTAGTAAAAAAAATTGACCAATTTCTGTTCAATTTATTTTTAGGGAGATTCCAAATCATTCCAAATCATAAGTGCATTTTCAGTTCCATGGGTTACTCAAATCAGCATGTCGAATTTCATTAAAATCTGTGGCGATGAGGTCCAAAAGTGTGATGATTTGACATGAAATTAACCATAAAGGGGAGACAAGTCTCAATACAAAGCCCACAAGCAAAATCCAATGACAGAATTGAAAAAATCTCAAATCAGAAAATATCAAAAGAAAACAACACTCACAGATGTCTGACAGTCAACTCTCAGTGATGCAGGGTTGGGTACCCCTTTTTGACCTCAATATGAAGGCAGAGGAACAGCCAAGCATCATCCAGCAGCTGTGATGCTGGGGCGGCTCCACCCACAAGAGACAAGGAATTCCAGAACATTTAAAGACATACTACACAAATAAGGAGTAACAAGCAAACCAAACAGATCTGACAGAGAAATGTCTGACATGGTGAATTCTTTAAGACATTTGGTAAGACTTTCAAATGAAGGGACTGTACTTTAGAAACCCCCACTTTGGTCAATTATGCTACCAAGTTTTCTTTTAACAACAGTCTCAACTGAGATATACAACTGTTTGGGTGAGCCCCTGCTTTTAACCCATAAAAAATATGACTTTATGCTTTTTTTTAGCATTTACTTCAATTTAGATTCAAGCAAAACATTGAATTGTTGGTGGACCAATGATTGGAGAGGAACTTCACAAGGCTGTAAATGTGAATAATGAAAATGAAGTTCTTCATATTTTGCAAACAGGGTAAGAATAACTTGTAAAAAAAGAGTAGTGAATGCTAACTGGCAATTGCACTTTTCCAAAACGGTTTATAATGTATGTTGTTAAACTTGTGCTATTTGTATGTGATGTTGTTTTCTATTATAAGCAGATCCAAAGCTACCAAGTTAAATTCCTATACATTAAGTACTGGTGAATAAAAGTGATTCTGATCCTGATTCACCATGAATCAATGTGGTTGACCAACTTAGTTGTCCTGTGATGGACTTGCATCCTGAAAGTTGGGCGGGGTTGTTTAGAGGTGGTTTTTTCGGGGGCGGTGGGGTTTAGGTATTCCTACCATACAGCTGATGTAGAGTAGGCTTTAGCTTCTTAAGGACATGAAAATAAATGGCTTTGCCTTCAAAGGTGGGCTTCAATTGTTTCCTCAAATTTATTACACTTGCAAAGCTTCATTAGCACAGTAAATCAATGCAAATCTTGCAGAACAGCCTCACAAAAGTCCACTCGACCTCTAAAGCTGTAGCACCAGCTCATTCACACATAAGACATAATTTACATAGTAAATATTACTTTTATTTACAATATATATTTTGGACTTTACTGTTCTGCCAAAAAATGGGTAATTAAGAAAGGATAAAACATATAACAAAGTCAATCCAATAAATCATTAGGTCACATGTATAGAAATTCTTCTGATGAAATACCGTGCACAGCATTGCTGCCCCTAGCCATACTGGAACATTCATTAAACAGCTATAATCCCAATAGAATCAAGCTGTGGACCTCAGAAGCTCTGCTCTGTTGAGGAGATACTTGGTTTACATTTTACTTCAGTGATGTTACACAATACGCCCTGTTACATACACTACGGTTAAATTTAATTCAAACCAAGCAACAAAAACACATAATCCAATTGGTATCCAGTGGCACTCCTGAATTGCGGAAGTCTGTGAACCTCCAACTGATCATGGTCCCCATGCATAGTGCATTATCTGCACCTTTCATTTGCACACCCATATAAATTTGGTGGAATGAGAACAATATGCTAAAAAGACAAACTGCAGTAGCCACTGTAGCGTTTGTGTTTTGACATCATTAACACTTTGTAATGGCCCTAACAGAAAATGAAAGATACCTTAAGAATCTGAAATGTAAATGCTCTCTCTTGGTACTTAAAACCTACATCGTTTTAAATTATTTTTGGTTGAGCCAAATACAATATGCATGTGTACTCCTAAGAAAGAAGTGTGTGTGTTTATGAACCAAGTGAGTGTATAGAGGACTGAGTGTGACCAAAAACGATGTTGTTACGTGTAATTCTTCAGTATGTAAATATGTATGTTATAAAGTATTATAACATATAACATATAAAGTATTATAGCATTCATTAAATTAAGTTTAATCTGAGGCCCATTACATCATCAGAATGGTTTAACACATTGTGAGCTTAGGGAGCATTTAATCATAGGGTTCACAAGGGACGGATGAATAGATGTGTTAAAGATATAACTTATTAGCTGTGCAGGCTTCAATATTAGATCAGGCATTGATAGGCACAAATGTTGGCTAGTATTCAATTGAATTAAATTCATATAATCTATGGAAAATGACTAGGGAGATTAAACATATAAGATAATTGCATTTTTTTAGAGCCACCACTGTACTGCTACTTATTTATATCATATCCCTAGTCGAATATTATAAATTATTTATCATACCAAGTTACAATATAAAGTAACAGCATTTACATAAACATTTTAAACTTTGAAATGGCGTACAGGTTCTCAGGTACCACTAATGATATTTAAATTGCAGAAAACTTTGCTTTTCTAGTTTGTTTGCTACTTATTGTTACTCAGTTTACTTGTTATTGTTATTTTTAAAACAATTTGGAAAATATATGTATGATTTAACATTCAGGTGCATTTGGCAATTGGGTCAACTTTTCTGAAAGTTGGAACATTTTAAATATTTTTATTTACTTCATTAAAGAGACATTTCACTGTTATTATTCTTTTCTAGGTGTGTGTGTGTGTGAGACACGTCGTGGAGATTTGTTTAGATCGGGGTGCCCAATGCGTCGATCGCGATCGACCAGTAGATTGCAAAGGTAGTGCAGGTAGAGCGCATTGCATTCAAAAAAAATTTTTTTTAAACGTTAGTCTATCATATATCCTCCCTATAGCATTTGCCACTTGCAAACATACAGGGAGGCCAGTCTGAGATCTCTTTTCTTCTAACACACTGGTCATCCTGCACGCACGATCAAACGTGCAAGCTACTGTAAAACTCCGGCTGTGATCTAGTTAGCCTTCCAGTTTATATCGACTAAAGAAGGGATTTAAAACAAAAATTTATTTGGGGAGGATATGGGCTGGATGTGGAATTGGAAGAGGATTTTTTTTCTCACAATGTCACAATCGAAGTGCGTTTGTCTGATCTGTCAATCTATCATTGCTATTCCAAAGAAGGGAAATGTGGAAAGGCTATGAAGCTGACTTCCTTCCGAAAAGTGATCTGAGAAAGAGAAAGGAGAGGGAACTAAAATCGCAGTTTGATAGAACCTGCCCGATTTTCCTTATCTTGCACCCTCATCCATGCTGGAAAAAATATTGCTCAATTTCATGGATTCAGACACCATCTCTGCAATATATAAAATTATTTCACAGTCCCTCCCTTTCAAAGATCCAAGAGGACACTGGGAAAAAGATCTCTTAATCAATATATCAGATAAGGAGTGGAAAATAGCAATGCAGAGAATTCACTCGAGCTTCATATGCGCAAAGCATATAATTATTCAACTCCAAATTATATATCGAGCACATCTGTCTCACCTAAAACTCTCCAAAATGTTTCCAGGGCAAGACCCAACCTGGGAACGCTGCAATCAGGTCCCAGCCTCACTGGGTCACATGTTTTAATCCTGCACCAAATTAACATCATTCTGGACCAACATTTTTAATTACCTTTCAGACAGCCTTGGACTCACAATCCCTCCTAACCCATTAACAGCTATGTTTGGGGTTTTTCCAGATGGGTTTAAAGTGGAGAAGGACAAACAAACTGTGATTGCATTCACTACACTATTGGTACGCAGACTTATTTTGCGAAACTGGAAGAATCCTAACTCTCCTCTTTTAAGTCAGTGGGAAACCGATGTGTTATACTATCTGAAATTGGAAAAAATCAAATAATCAGTTTGGGGATCTGTACAGATTTTTTCAAAACATGGCAGGATCTAATCAGTAATATTTTAGAATAAGCTCTTAAAGCACAGAGGAAGCAATTATTTCTGCATTTCTTTTTCTTCTCCATTCATCTCTATTGGCTTATCAAACTAATCAATTTAGGTATGTTTACAAGCCTTAAGTTTTACTCCATTGGCCATGCTCTCTCTCTCAGGGATGGGGGTCGACTTGTTCTCAATCCTACTTTTTGTAAAAATTGATTGATTTGTATGGAATGATTACAATAAAATTAATAAATAAATAAATAAATAAAATCGCAGTTAATCAGACAGCCGTCATTTTTCACTTGGCTGAATTCAAAAGCTCCTTGACTGCATTTTTCGGCTCTACTTATTTATGCGAGTCAGCCATTTCCCACATGAAGATTATAAATAATGTAGAGACCATAAATGTATTGAATTGTAATTGTGCCATAAAGGTTATTCAGTTATGCAAGGTACGACAACATACATTTTCTGTATAAAGTATACTCAGTCTATACAGTATATACTGTATATATATATAGCATTTTTAATGTAGGTAGATCATTTCGACCTGGTCATTTTAAAAGTAGCTCGCAAGCCGAAAAAGTGTGGGCACCCCTGCTTTAGATCACTTAACTATTCTTTGTGCATAAGCTGCAGACACACATGTGACTTTGCCGACACTTCAATAGCTCTCACACTGACTTCTCAGGATCTGTTTGCAGATAAGAGTGGCTGATGGACATTGTGGGCAGTAGAGGGTGCCAGAGATCACCCAACCCCAGACACAACCACACAGACATAAGTCCAGATCAAATAAAACCGGTTTCTTTACACAAATACCTTCCACAGAGGCCCCAGACAGGCAATAAACACAAATCCTACCAAGCTGTCTTGTTCCCTTTTCCTCCTCTTCACCTCCCAGGTGAACTTTGTCCACTTCCACCTGACTCTGGCTCACCTGGATGAGGTTGACTGGCTTCTTTTATCTTGGACCTGGGAGTACTTACGGTGGTAGGGGCGTGGTCAAATAGAAGCCCCATAAAGCAGGGATGAGGAATCCCTGCAGCACCTCATGGTGGCCCCCACGGAACCTGACAGTGCTGTTCTAGGGAACTGCAATATTCAGAGTGCCTTGCAGGTATCCATAGAGGTAACATTGCCCAGAGAAGCTGTCTCTTATTGTTTTAGAGGAACCCATACTCCTGCCTGAATTTCTCACCCATCCTTCCATTATATTGTCATCCTGGCCGGGTATTGTTCCTGAGTCCAACCCAGCTGGGATGTCAGTGTACCCAATTGGCAATGGCATCTTCTTCCTGTCTTCTGGGTGAGATAGGATAATTTTCACCCTGTTTCTTGTGGTGGCATAGGGCTGGCCTCTCGTCCGTTTAAGGAACCATACTCCTTCCCAGCTGGGATGCCCGCCCATGCGTGTTGTCCATCACAATGTGTAAAAGAGGAACATACTGTATAAAAAAATACACAACTTGAAAGAACCTGAGGACTATTTTAATAAGGCATTTATGTCAAAAGAATTGAAATTAAACAAATGGCAATGGCACTTGCACCTTAATCATTTACGTATTTCACTGAAGAGATGGCTCATAACAAGAAGTCAGTGCCACTATGGATACTTCAGGCAAATTAACTAACATTAACAGAATATGCCTTTTACTGAGTAGTCACACTAGAGTTCCGCACATAAATTAAGACAATACCCGCATTAATCATTTTGAACACATGGCGGACGTTGAGTATTCAATTGAATTAAATTCATATAATCTATGGAAAATGACTAGGGAATATTGGTTTGGGCAGATTAAACATATAAGATATATAAGACATATAAGATGGGTCTAGCAATCTCATAGGTCCATGGACTCCTAGGGGCCACCCTGAATAATGGTTTTGCCCTCTTTTAAGGATAGGTGACAAACAAGAGAGTGTTGCTTAGGGCAGGATGAATTTAATAATCACCTACAGCCCCACCCTGAGTTCTCCCTGAATTTTGCATATTTGAATATGTAAATCAGTATAAATAGCCCCTTTCATTCAGTGTTTTGTAAAAAGACAATGGCTAAAGCATGTGCAAAAAAGAAACATTTCAGCAAATGTGAAGTGGAAGCAAGACAAAACATACTATTTGTTGGCTTAAGCAGTGGTATAAGCACAGTGCCTGAAATAAAAAAGAAGAGGTCAGATATCAAAGTCAACATTAAAAGGCAAGTTGCAGCCTTTTCTGTTTATTCTGTTTCAGACAATATTACAAAAGCTTATCCTCGTGCCAAGGATGCAACTCCAGGTGGTGATGGTGCTGCTGAGCCCTGCACAAATTTGGGTACTGGCTGCGCACACACCTCTGCCACAGAAACCGCTGGGCAACCATCTGGCTGTGTGCTGATGGACGCTGCTCTGGAGTCACGAAATGCAATAGTGGTTGCTTTTAGAGATGTGGCCAATGAACTAAGGAATATAAGAACTACACTATGTGATACTGACCTGCATCTGATAACCTGTTTTAACATTCCACTAATTACATTCAAACAAAGTTGTAATGCTGTCTGATTTAGCTGATCATTTGTTGGGACAAGGTCCGGTTCATCATACCACATCTCTTCTGGGACGGAAAAGCCACGATTGTGTGCCTCATTATGCAGCACACTACATGGTAGCACAATGATGCACACTTTCTATGGACTATAGAGCAGCACATTAATAGAATGGAAATGCTTTCTATTTACATATGCAAATTCATTCTCTGAAGGTACTTTACAGTGTAGCATTGGCGCCAAGCAACACAACGGATAGATTCTTTGCTCTTTACATGACTCTTTGAGGTGACTCGCTATCCTTAAAAAAGGGCTGCTTGTCTTTTGCGAATCAATTAATTTCGATATATTTGATAAATCATTGTTGCAGATCTGAAAGAAAGGGAAACCACTCATAAACAGTAGCACTGCTTTGATGCTGGGTACTGTGAGTTTGCAATACCGAAGAGAAACTTGCATATGCATGTTGTGAGGCTACCATGAAAATGTGCATTGCTTTATGCTAAGTTTAGTTTTTATATATCTCAAAGTGGTGTGGAAATAGGAGTATGCAACATTTTTGTGCATACGCACCATTTATAAATGGCCCTTGGTTGTTTTTCAGCTCACATTATTAATTGGGCACACTGCATGTCCATAATGGTATCTTAGTCACATTGTGCGTCCATTAGTGTGGGTCTAGTCACCCCAGCCTCTCTCCTTTAAATCTACCTATGCTGTGGATGACTGTCTGTGGCAAAATTAATGTCCCGGGGGAGCCACCATGGACAGCTCAATACCTCCCCTGGGACGCTTGGTGGCAGCCTCCCTGGCCGATGTTGATTTCCCAGTCTCCCACGTGGCTCCATGGGACATGGAGTCCTCCACAGCCTGGTTGGGAGCTGGGGTGGCCGCTAGGGGGTGCTGCCTAGACTCAAAAACCCGGCTGGACAAATCATCAGCCCCACACTTCCGGGTGGGCTATAAAACGGGCCAGCCTCCACCACTAAAGGGCCAGAATCGGGAGGAAGAGGACGAGGTTGCCTAGGAGGAGTGGTGGTGCAAGGTGGAGAGTTGTGGTATTGTGAACTAAAGTGCTTTGGGACTGTGTTGGTCCTGTGGGACATGGGTAAGATGTGCCCCACGGCTGAAGAAAAAATAAAAGCCAGTGTGATTTTTACACGTGCCTCTGCGTCAGTCTGTGCTGGGTCGGGCGCTATATAGTGCCTTTATCACAATACCAAATATGGGTAAACATTTGTCAGCATTCATGTGATTATCAAGCTTGAGTTTTCAATATCTTTGTTATTCTGACTCTATGAAATAGTTAAATATTATATTACTATTTTCTCCTCTTCATCTCCAGTTTGCCAAACATTAGACAGATGTTGATGGTGAAAGGAAAAAATGGCCATAAATGATTTCATTGACTTCATTAGGCAGGCTGCACATCCTCTATAGCAGCAGTAGGCTATATGGGCTCACCAGCAGTAAACAAAGCCTGTAGTGGCTCCACCACTGGCCCGTGTACTAAAGGTGCTGGTAGTCCAACCTTATCAGGAACTTGTCTTTTTGCAAATAACGTAGTGCACAGTAGGATAGGGCAGTGTTGCAGCCAGCTGATGAGAGAACGTATTGATTGTTTTTGATACTTAATTGACAGAAACATCTCTGAAGGCATTCCTTATGGGGAGCATTGGGAACCCTGTGGCTCAGGTAATTTAAATTGTGCTGTGTGTAAAAAAATAAATAAACCTTATGAACTTAAGGGCTCCAGTTGCTCATGCTACATGATGTCTCTGTGAGTATCGGGTCTCAGTGATTGTTATAATATTGACTAACTATAGATTGTGTATCTCCTAGCACGTAGGGATTGCACGGTGTCAAGACTTTATATTCATATTGTTGACCCCCACCCTTGACCATCTTCTTGACAATGATTAGTCATTTGATATCATTTTGTTTTGGCACAATTAATGCTTGGCCATGGAAAGACATGCAGTGCACTTCGTTGTGTTATAATACAAGTTATTTTAAATATGTACATTTCAAATATATTTTCCCTTCCACTTTTGTTAATGGTACTTTGGATTTTTCACTATAAGGGATGTGTAGTGGTGCTGTCAGTTAACTTAGGGGAGTTCATTTTAACATTTTACAGCATCACTATTTGTTTTTTTTTATGGGCGCTGCCATTCTACAACATGATCATCCATTGTTGGAATTTTAATTAATGCACAAAGTTGATTATGGCAAACCAGTGCTTATTTTTGTTGTTGTTTTTAATCAGACTGCTTGAAAATATAAAGTAACATTATGTGTATGCCAAGGTTGTGGATGCTGCATCTCAATGATTTTAATTCATTATGTTTCTGTCTGTGTTGAACAGAAAACCTAATGTTGATAGTCTCGACAAGCTGGGGTTTAGTCCACTCATGCTGGCAGCACAGAAAGGCTACACCAGGTATTGAATACAAACAGCTGTCTTACATGAAGATGAGGTTGTTATTTTTATTTCCATAAGAAGTAACAAATAAAGTAAATCTCAATACTTGTATATCATTTTTTAGGCTGGTGCACATTTTGGTGGACCATGGAGCAGATATTAACTTGAAGAATCTCAGTGGAAAAACCAGGTATGAACTACAAGAAATCCTTTTGAGAAATAGGACTGGAAACTTTACTGCTTTTAAATTTTATGTACACTTTAAAACATCTACTAAAATAATTTCACTAAAACACAAGAAAAGACCTGTTTCTTATAATCTTGTAATCTCTGTGGTTTCTGTAAATATGGGATTATTGTTTCTCTTCCGCTTTCAACTCATTATGTGACTCTTAATTGGTCCTGCAGGAGTTCAGGGCCATGTTAAGGTTTGCTCCATGTCCATGGTTGGCATTAAATTCTAGCAGGGTGGTGCGGAAAGGGGTTAAGCAGATCAAAAAATAACTTAGCTTTAATGTTCCTTCCATTGGAACATTTTGCAAAACAAAACAATGCATTTCATCTTTATTAGGACTATAGTTTCTGTAGAGCTGTTGCCTGCTGGGCTGTGGCCAGTCATTATGTATGTACGGTTTTCATGTCCTCTCATGTCTGCATGGAGTTTTTTTTCCTGTTGCTTTGATTTTCTTTCCACATCTCAAACATATGCTTGTTAGGTTCATTGGGGATTCCAAATTGAACTTGTGGAAGTGTGTGAGAGATCAAGCCCTCTGATGCATTTGCGCCATGTCCTGTGTTCAGTTCCGCCTTGTATCTTATGTTTCTTTGGTAGACTCTGGCACCTTGTGGCCCTGAATTGGATTAAGGAAGTTTAAAAATGAATGAATTATGCCTTTAATTGAATTAATAAAAATGATCTAAGAAACAGCTGGTTTTGTACTTTGCTTGTAGGGTAGTCTATGAAAAGGATATTAAAAACCTGTTCTAGAAAAAAATGGGTTGCTCAGTAATTACATATAGACAGAACACAGGACAACAATTTTTGTCAAAAGATTTGCTTCCTGAAAAGTTTTTGGTGATCTAGATATACGACATCAAGCTGAGCACAAATACAATATAGATGGACTATATCATGTAGGAATGTGGAGAAACATGAAATGATTTTTTATTGAATTTAGTGTGTTTAATCGCTTAATGATGTTGGCACATTGTATTAGTTCTGACTGAGCTCAAAATGTTTTGTTGCTGATTTTCACTTGTACTCAGCTCAGCTTCTGATGCCTCTTGTTTTAGTGCCCAACAGTAAGCAGTAAGCTCTGATGGATTCTACTTTGTTGCAATGTCCTGTTGAAACCAAAAGCTTCCACTATGTTCATCACTGACTTCACCAAGTAGTAGGGAAGAAGTTCAAATGTGGATGAAGGAAGTAAATCCTTAAAGACATGTTGCACTTCATGGTTTTGTATGTTTGAAGCATGCTGACAACCAGTTGTTTGCATTGTAGTTCCCAATAATACCCTTAAATGCCTGACCCCACTAGCAGATCTTTGAATGATGACATGTGTGGACCAAACATCTGTCTCATATATTGAAATTCTTCATCTTTTTGTTCATTGCTTTCACAAACATTTTCATTAGTCTATGTTTTGTATGACAAGGGAGCAAAAATACCTTTGTTGGGTCGGCAAGTCGTTTATATGGAACCAAAAATCATTTTTAATGTAATGAGACTCTTTATCATGAGTGATCCAATCATAACTAAAACTGCAGTACTTGGTATATCCAAGCTGCATTCGTGGAAGCAGTGCTGCTACTTTTGGATCACCAAAGATGTTTCAGTTGTAGTTGTTGTACTTTATATGTATACTTATCATATGAGAGAAAATTGCTAAATTAGTGGCAATTAAACATATCTCTCTATTATATAAAAAAATCCTGGGACGAGATGAGACTTTTTTCAAGAGATTTTTTCAAGGGGACAAGAAATCTCAAAGCCAAACATTTGACAAAGTCATTTTATTTAATAGAGAATGAAACGAAATTCAATCAAGGGCAGTTATATCAGTATGAAAGTCCAAACACAGAATCAAAATTCAATGCGATATTGAAGAAATTGAATTTAAAAAATTGTTTTTAATTAAGTTTTGCAGTAAAAGTGTAAGTTTAAAAAGTATTTGCGTCTTATTTCAAAGCCAAACAGAACGAAATCAACGAATAACTCTAATGCAACATGAAACATAATTTACTTTGAAATTATTACGTTTTACTATTTTTTAATATGGTTAAATACTCGCTGTAATGTAAAATAGTTAGTTCTATTATACATATGTAACAATTCCCATGAAAATAACAATCTGTTTAAATTGTACATCCGCATCCCCATATGCAAGCGGCAGAACCACAAAGAGGCTAGTGCGTAGCACAGGCCCGGGGGTTAGCGAGCAGGGGGCAAAGCCCCCTAGTTATAAGAAAATTTAAAGGTGATTTTTGTGATCATCAGGCTGGCATCCATAAGATGCATCCATGAGTGTTCAGGAAGCAAAATCTTTACTGATCAGTGTAATACATTTTTGATGTCAAAATTTTATTGTGGTACACTTTGTATTCTTACATTTTAATGTGTAACATTACTCCATGGTTAAATTTCCCATCTTTTTTGTCACTTACCAGTTTGATGCTTGCATGTTTTTGTGGCCACCTCAATATTATTATATATCTCCGGAATTCTGGAGCGGACTTGGAAATTTGTGACAATACTGGATCAACAGCCATGCACTATGCCGCTGATGGAGGTCACTTAAATGTTATCCAATTCCTAATAAATGAAGGCTGTGAGGTAAAGTGCTTAGCCAGTCTGACCAGTCACATCTAAGTAAAATAACGTGATACATGTCTAATAATATAACATTCTGAAACCAGCACAATGCAGTTAAAAGTCATGAGGTGTAGTTCCTAATGATTAGCTATAATTTTTCTCTTCCCCTGACTCTATTGCAGCTCAGTGGTAACACAATCTTATAGATGAAAATTTGTAAGATACATTTTTTATTTCTACAATCATAAAACCCTGTTCTTGCATTAATTTTTTAAAGTATTGATTTGATACTCCTGTTGTAATTGGGTTTTCTAAATCCGCTGAAAACTTTCTACCTCTCAGATCGATGTTAAGGATAATATTTCTCAATGGACCCCACTGATGAGAGTTTCTGCCATGTCCGGAAATGCAGATGTTGCATCCCTCCTAATTGAAACAGGAGCTGACGTCAATGTGTTGGATAAGGATGGGAAATCTCCGTTAATGGTAAGAATATGAAAAACAAAACATGTTCTACCATCAATCACTTCCAAATAAAATGAAAATTTGAGTCATCCATTTTTATGCTTAATGATTGACGCGTGACAAATGTTTTTTTTTGGCATCATCAGGAAGACAGAAATCACTACATTAGTTTTATAGCTGTTTGAACTTTCATTTTTATTTCTTTTACATATTAAATTCTCCTAGGACATTTGTAGTTGACACACAATAAGGCTAAATTAAAGATTTGTAAAGATTTTCTATCTCTTTTCTCCCCCGATGTGGCTTGTAGGGGGTGCCTCCCCACCATCCACCCCCCAAACCAAGATGTCAAGAACAAATTACGAAAAATAATATTTTAATTAAGGAGTAGTAGTGAACAAAATACATTGTAATTAACCCAAGGAAACCAATAGCAAAATTACTGCTCACAAACCATGAGACCTGATGTGTAGAAATCCCTCGGGCGTCTCCAGGTGCTCCTGCAGTGTTAGTCTATCCTGCACGCCAACCAGGTGGGCTTCACAAGTAGCATAAAGGATGCTCATGTTATCCCCTAGCATGATGTTTGATAGACAGCCATCCCACTCTGCCATCCTTTGTAATGTTCCTGCCTGCCATCACCCCTGCTGGATGGATGTCTTACTTTCACTGCCTCTCCTACCTTTACATGACTTTAAAAGATATTTGTAGTGCGCTTTTATTATTTAATAAATGGTAGGACTCATTACATGGCAGATTTCACAGTTTTAAACTCCTAGTGTAATGTATACTTGTATCCTGGAGAGACACAAGAATAAATTAAAAAAGGTTGTGGATAACTGATTTTTTAAGAGTGACGATAAAACCATCAGTCTATCATTCTCATTCTCAGTTATTCACATAGTATTAATAATTACGTCAGAACACAATGCTCTGTGCAGCATTCTGTTACAATCTCTAAAAGAAAGTACTTTTTTTTGCTATAATTGTACTGTAACCCATTTCATACAGTATAGCTTTCATATCGAGTCACTGAAGTTCACAATGAGTCTGAAGCACTGGACACAAAGCAGGATGGGATGGCAGTCCATCTCAAACTGTTAGAGAGGGTTTTGGCCACAAAATAGAGCACAAATAGCTTCCTTTTGTTTCTCTGCTATTGAGTGAGCTGCAAAACTGAAATTTAAACAACACCTCCACACCCAGAATCAATGACAGGATCAGCGCCAACTACATTCAAGACACTGACTAGCCATATTGTTGACCTTAAAACTGTCCATAATCTTAAGTGTCTGAGTCAAGGCCATTAATCTGTGTTTCCTAAAAGGACACAAGTATACATTAAGTAATATGGTGGATGAGTGCTTTTGTTTATTTATTTTACTATGTGTTTTTATTGGTAGAGTGTCATCCTGGTAAATGGATGTGCATCACGACTTTTTACTTTTGCTTCACAAGAAGATCCTCCTTATCATTTACAGTGAGAGGGGTTAGTGCTGGAGATGGAATGCCATTTTTTGGGTTGTCAATGGACAGCAAACAGTGCAGTGTAGTGACACAGAATTGAGCTCTCAGTCACAAGCAGTGGGTTCAAGTCTACTGTCAGACCAACAGCAAGTCACTTAATTTACCTGAGCGCCAATTAAAAGAATGCGTATGTATTGTATAGAGAATGGTGTTTGTTATAGAAAGGCACTGTAAAAAGTAAATGTTTTAGAAATGCTATCTCTTTCTGGTGTCATAGCACTCAGGTGGTTTGCATGCAACATAGGTTGACTAATAGCACTAAACTAAGGGTTTCATACTGCGGGAGCCATAAGAAGCTCTTCTGTTTGTAGAATGAAACAGTTAAGTGATGTCTGGATTGCCGGTTTTATGAAGAACAAATAACTGTCTGAAATGAGCTTCATGTGTTAACAGTCATTGCTTGACAGGCAAACAGTGTTAAGTATGATAAAAGTATCCAGAGGTAAAGTATAAGGATGTGACTAGATAACTAAATATATTCCATTTATGGATTTAATCTTGAGTCTAGGTAAGATTTACAGTTTTCTCAGTCCATTATAAGAAAATCAGTATTTATAGTTCATTAAAAATGACTGTCTCTATATCAGAAACAATACGTTACGTTTTCAACATAAGTTTAAAGGAACTTGGGTTTCAATTCCAGACAGTACATGGAATGTCTATATTGTGTTTTACTGTGTCATTTGTGTTTCTATATAGAAATGTGTTCTGGTTATTTCACTTACTGTGTGAACATTGGGGGCACTGACTGTAGCAAGCCCAGAGTCAGTTTTAAGAATGCCAAGTATTATCTCTCCGTTATAAAAAAAATCTTACAACGATACAAGACTTTTTTCCTGCGACAAGAAGTAATCTTTTGAAGAGAGACAGAGAGACACTTTCACTTCCTGCGAGACAGACAAGTCATGTCATACTAACAGCCTTTGGAAGGAAGTCCCGTGATACACATGCATAGCAGGTTAGAGATATTGGAAGTAGGAAAATTCTAAAGTCTCAAAAAATGAGAGTAAAAGTCACATTAGAGCAAAAAAACTGAAAATATTACTAGGTTAAATAACGGAACAGCGAAAGAGATCGAATATTCAGGTGCAGTACAGGCTTTTAAATGTTCGAAGCTCTGCACAAAGTGCAGATCATGTGGCACGGGAGCAAGCCAGCAGCTGATCGAGCAAAGAAGAGTTAAAAAAAAACTTACTTTTTTCCCAATTTATCACCATTTAAGAGGGGTTTCAGAGGACTGACCACGTTTCCTTTTGGTGTGTTCAGCCCCTCTTCACAATGGCACGTAGTGCTGGCGGGGGCGAAGCCCCCTAGTATTAACTAAAACAATGAGCACAAGGGGTAACAAAACATTACAGACATACAGTAATATCCTCACTGCTCCATTGAGCTTAACTGCACAGCCACTCTGTGTTACACAGATTGCCCATGTCAGACACACTATGGTACACTCTTTCTCTTGTCAAACTCTCCTCCCGTTCAATAGTATTTTATATCCAAACCCATGACTCTTCCTGTGGTTGTGTTTGGTCTCTCTGGAGCTCACTTCCAGGTCGGGTGGTGGCCACCATTTGGGCCAAGGATACCATGCCAAGCTTCTGGTGTCCATGAAATCACTAGTATAACAGTGGCTTTACCCCTTTAGGAGTCTGTCACCTTTTTAGCAGAGTACAGCTAGCTGTGTCCTGCTTAAGAGCTAAAGGGGCACCTAAAGGGTTGAATGCATGAATGTAAGGAGCTGGTGAGTTAGAGGGCCAGAACACCGTGGCAATACCTCTATAATTAAAGGGGTGCCATCTGCATCTCTTACTACTTGAATCATGTACCAAATGGAAAGTTTTGCCACTCTGAACTGTACCAAGACCTTCTCCATAACTGTTATTACATTACAGTTGTAATTATCTGTTAGCACTCAGTTAAAACCGCTTATACATTGAATTTCTAGATTCGCATCTCCTACATGTGTCCAGAAACACTACAGGACTCCATTATAGCAACGACAGTAAACCTCTATATTGTTTTGGTCTGATAGTGACTACTCTTTTTATCTTTAGTCAGAAGTTCATTTTTTTAGAATATTGGTGTCTTGTAATACTTATGACTTTATTAATTTAATGAACTTCTGTAAATAAACAAATCCCCACATACCCCCCACGTGGGATAAATAAAGTTCTGTCTATCTAATGTACTGTATGTGTTCATCTTCTGTAAACTGGTCTGCTGTGCGACCATCTTCTGTTATAGGTGTCCTGTCTTGCATTAGTTGTGGCCTTCTCAGGATGGGCTCAGTTTTATGGAAAGGAAGGTACCTATGGTACGGAGAGATGAGTGTTTTTTTCATTTTCTCTTTAACTCTGCAGATGGCTGCACTCAATGGCCATGAGGTGTTAGCAGAATTGTTTTTGAAGAAGGGTGCCAATCCTCATATTCAAAATGAGGTAATCATAATTTTCTCTAACAGCATTCATTGTATAAAGTTGGACTGAATACAAATGTAGGTCTTTTTAAGCTTGCCTTTTCATATACTATTTAAATCGCACTCTTTACCTTTTCCTCACGTATTACACTGCTGGCCATTTAAAGTGCAACACTAAGAATGATGTGAGATCTTTGTAATATGGCAGAGTACTTATGATACTTGGCATACATGATTAGAGGTACAACTTAGTCACACTTGCAGAACACACAACAAACCAGTATATGGTGTACCACTATGCATGAACATAATCACTTGTACACGCTCTGACAGGGAAAGAAGCTGGATGTGGGTTTGTGGAATGGCACACCGTCTCTATGTCAGCCCAAAGTTTAACCATGGCAACCACTGGTGGTCTTTGGCACGTTAAATACAACCATGTCCCAGATGTGCTTAATGGGAACAAATCTGGTGAATGTGCGGGCCAGGAAAGAAGTTGAACGTGGTGCTAGTCCAGAAACTGTAGGATGTTTCTTACCACATGTAGTCGAGCATTGTCCTGTTGAAATATGGCATCAGAGAACCTCTGCAGATATGATACCTCCTCAGTCTCTAATGCTTCTGTGATGTATAACTGGCTGGTCAAGATAACGGCTATGCATATGAGGCAGGAACAGTAGTGGAACCTGATAGCATGCCATAGTATTAACACCTGATGCTGGGTCCCAAATAGCACTGAAAAATGCATGCTGATGCATCCATCATAGTGCAGTAAACTGAACTGAGACTCACCCAAAAGCACAATGCGATGTCAATCACCCTGCCATTGGTGGCATTGTTAGCAACACTACACCTGTGGTTGAGGGTATTTGAAGTAATGGGTGGCACTGCTGCTGGAAACAGAATTGAACATTACATGTAGACAATCCTTGACATGTGACAGATCTCACCTGTTGGATTAGGGTCTGTGATTTGGTTGGTTCATTACTGCCACGTGGATGAGATATCCGTCCTTCCTTTCATTTCTGCATTGAGGTGCTCCAGCCCTCCTCTACCTACTGTCACTGTACTCTTATTACTGTGCTCTCTGCTGGGGCATGTTTGGTCTCTACGAGTACATGAGCAGTCACTCAATGAGATTCCATTTGCAGGTTTCTTTTATAAAGTTGAGGGGTGTAACTCGCAAACATCACATGAAGATGTGCTGCACTTGTAATCATTTTCACTCTCCACCGCAACCTATCCATCTTGTAAATTTTGGACCAATATGATGTATTTTTTCCCAGTGCTGCAATTTTAATGGCAATTTAATTTTAATTGTTAATCAACTTAAAATGTTCAGATAGCTTGGTAAAGTTTTAAGTGAAACTAGATTTTAAGCAAAGAATTATTTTATTCAAAGGAAGACACAAATATGTTGATGTTGGAAAGTGAGTTGTGTATTTTGTGTGCAATTTTACACTTGATAAATAGAATGATATTTATAAAATGTGATCCTTTTTCTTTTCAGTATGGTGCAAGCATCCTGGATATGGCTAAAGCTTTAGAAAGGATGGTATGATGAATGCAAATTAAAAGTAACTTTTATGCTGATTTAGGAATACTGTGCAAGTTACAGTAACATTTATATATATATATATTTTTTTTTTTTCTTGTTTGCAGAATATTGTGAGTCTGTTAGAGGAAAATACAACTGTATGAAAGAAGACAAACCGTTCTCTGCTGTGCAGAAACTTTCTTGTACTAAACAGGCATTTTATTCTTCTGATAGAAAGGTCATTTGCAAAGCTGATTCATTCTGCTGTTTAAAACCAATTTGGATTATTATTCTGATTTAAAGTGGATGTGCTTTAGGATATGGCACTATCATGAATTTTATTTAATCCCTTTTTTGGTAATATGTAATTCAATAATGTTAAAAGAGTGCTGCAGGAATAAAATAGACAGAGTACTAATTACTAGAAATGTCATTCCAAGCGTTAGCATCACTACAATGCTAATTTATTGTCAATTGTAAAGGAAAAGTTGAGATAAATTTCCTTCTAAAAAGGAGTATTGGAATTTTGCCGGTTTTATGCTTGTTCATCGTCTCACCTTTAGTCAGTTTGAGAAATCTCTCTGTAGTTTATTAGGAAAAGGGCAACTTATTTTGTTTAAAATTAGATTAAAAAAATCTACTAAGAACTGTCCTAACCTTTTACAAAATGCGGCAAGAATTTATTAATGCTGTGTTAAAATAGATTCAACTTTCTGATATCTGTGGGGAACTATTTCATACTGAGTTTGCTGTTTATGCAGTTTTTCAAATTAACCCATTTATGCCTAAGGTTGAAATTTTTGAGTTTTTGCATGAAATTCACATATGTTGCATAGAAAAATATCAGGAACAACAATTTGAAAAAAAAAATGTATTACATTCCATTGTTGAGTTATGTGGCGTTCTAAAATTTTAACACTAGGCAAATCCACTTCTTACATTATACATAACATATAAAATTACCTGACTGTTGTTCCAATAATGGAACGCTAGGTATTAATGGGTTAAGGGAAAGTGGCAGAGACAGGCATGTGGTGTCATCAGAGCCTGTCCCAGCAGGATTGTGCACAAGCCTGGACAGGACGCCAGTTCAACAGCACAAGCATAAGTCAGTTACACTTGACCACTAGTGATGATCAATGAAAATCACTGAAGTGTATTTTTGCAGTAAATACACTTCATTCACCAGTGACCTTGTTTGCCAAATATTTTCCTGGAAATAGAGAATTTTTTTTTCCTAGCAGTCCATTATGCTTTATAAGGCCATTGTGATGTCACAGAGCAGCGCTGTAGCTGCCAGTGTTGGATGGTAGTGGGCTAAAACTTATCAGAGAATTTGAGAATATGTTTAAAATACAATGCACATTCAGAAGGAAACTTATAATGTATAGCCAACACGCGGCGTACCATACGCCACATAATCAGGCCAGTTTTTTAATAATTTTTAAGCACTGGGAGAAAATTTAACATTTGCAAAATCGGTAATGTAATAAATCAGCAAGAAAAGCAACTTTGTAACAATGCACGGAACGAACCAACACACAATCGTCCGTGCGGCGTAGCGAGGTGGGAGGGGGGTGTGTACAAAGTGCAGGAGCATCTAAGAAGACGCATGTTTGTCGTGGATGCGAATTGCTGTTTGTAGCGTGTACAACACTTTGCTATGCTGCACGCGGTCGCGTCGTAACCGAAAACTCGTTTTTTAAAGACTGCTCACTTAATTGTGCTTTAACCTCAGTTGTAATGGAATGCTTTAATGATCCCATGGGATACCCCTCGCAAACAGTTTCACACGCTGCATATGGCGATTCACCTCCGCGAGAAACATGCCTCTGTTAACAGTCAACGTGTGGGAGGGGGGTGTGTACAAAGGGTAGGGACGAAAACAGTGGGAGCGTATGAGTCGCACTTAGTGGCAATCCCACGGTTTGCAGCCCAAATGGGGTTCAACGGCTTACCCACGCCTAGACACACGCTCAATCTCATGCATAATTATTTATTGAATGGTAAACACTTCTGGAAAGACACGGTTGTCTAAAACAGGTTAGTGTGAGAAAACAACAGTAAGTGAATGAAAAGATGGAACTCTGGAGAGAGCAAAATACAACACAATAGTGAACCCGCGGCATAACAAACGCCGCATAATTATTTATTGATGGTTGAACACTTCTTGAAAGACACAGGGACACCCTTCCCAAACTGTTCTACACGCCGCATACAGTGATTCACATCTGCAACAAACAAACTGTTTTACACACTGCATACAGCGAATCAGATCCGCGACATGATTTTTCCTAGATGGTCCTGTCGCGTCCACCCTCGCACTCGAAGCATATACACCGCCTGGTCATGTGTCCGCTCGCAAGAGAAACTCACGGAGAGCCGCCCACCGGCTGCCTGTGTGTGTGCCTCTGTCTGTCTCTGGCGCGGCTTTCTCTTGCGCTGCCTCTGTGTGAACCGGTCAGGCACAAAGAAGGTCAGCTGCTGAGAGCGTCTCGACTGTTGCAGGGCCTGCATTGGTGAAGCAGGTGAGACGGTAATGAAACAGAGGCACAGGGCTTATTGGTTTTTAAAGACTGATTCCTTCATTGTGCTTTAACCTCAGTTTTAAAGGATTGTTTTAAGGATCCCATGGGATACCCCTCGCAAACCGTTTCACACGCTGCATATGGCGATTCACCTCCGCGAGAAACATGCCTCTATGAACAGTCAACGTAGCTCGGAGGTACATGACATTAACCTGACCTGCACTGCATGTGGCCTCTCGACAGACGAACATAAATGACGCCATTTTTTCTGTGTCGTCGCGTCCGAGTTGGTGGGCGTGGCCCTGCGAGTTGTCATCGTATCCAATGGTCTTGGAGTTGGTGATAGTGTCTCCTTCCTGTGTGCGCCATAGGTGTCTCACTTGTCGGCGGCTTAGTGAATCCAGGCCCCTTCCGGCGTGCTTTTCATGGTTGTCGTGCCTTAGTGAATTATATCTTTTTACAAGATGGCGCCGACTGTTGAGGCACGCCGTCAGCCGCTCTGGCTTTTTTGTTTCTTATTAGTCCTGCTTTTTCCTCGGCTTACCTGTTCCTGTGATGCTCTTCTTGACTCGATCATTTCTTATGATCGCCTCACCCTTCTGGCTCTTCGAACGAGTGTGGGGATTTCTCAACATCTGACCCCTGAGTTCAGTCAAGCCTTTGGCCGACTGTTTGAGGAAGTCCCGGCTTTCCTCATCACTGCCTACGGCTTGGCCGGTCGCCGATGGAAACGCCGCCACCGGGGTAAGCGCGGTGGCATCAGGGCTCGGCTCCGAGCTTCCCGGATCCTCTCTAGGAACAACTCTCCAGGCTCCCAACATGAGGTAATGTTGCCGGAATGCCATTTGCCCTCGGACGCTCCGATGTACCTCCCTGCCTCGCTCCGTCACCGCCCGGGGTGAACTTTAACAACCTACGCCGTATCATGACAATATCAACCGCCACGGCTGGTACGTCTCTGTTGACGTCCTCCCAGCCGGTTCGTTTCGCGCTGATAAATGCCAGATCGGTCGTGAACAAAACTTTCATCCTGAAAGACTTTTTTCTTTCTAATGGCCTGGATTTTTATGTACCGCTGAAACCTGGTTTTACCGGCAGACGCTCCCACTCACTGAAGTTTTGCCTCCGGGATGTTCCTTTATCAACACGCCGAGAGCGCAGCGCCGCGGCGGTGGCTTATTGACCTTATTTAAATCTGATTTTATTTGCAACCGCCCTTCCTTTCCCCTTTCATTTTCCCCTTCAACTTTTGAGCTCAGTATGTTTGAACTAGTCTGCTCACCACCGCTGCTGTGCACACTCATTTATCACCTCCAAAATACAATAAGAACTTTTTAGATGAATTTGCAGCTTTCCTGGCTGATATTACCTGCAGATATGATCGCTTCCTTTGTTTGGGTGATTTTAATGTCCATGTCTGCTGTCCCCTTAATCCTCTAGCAAAAGACTTTCTGGACATTATTGACTCCTTTGGTCTCTCTCAACTAGTGAACAGACCAACACATGGACAGGTTTACACACTGGACCTGGTTCGTTCTCGCGGTCTCAGAATCAGTGACTTGGACATTCTACCTCCCAGCTTTTCTGATCACTCGCCTGTTCTGTTTAATCTGGATTTGGTCTCTGTTGAGCATGGTAAATCCACCACCACTCGTCCCTCCCGTGTCATTCCCCCCTCTGCTGCTGAAGATTTTACAGCTGCTTTTTCATCAATCTCCACATCATGTGAATCCACGGATGCTGATGTTTTATTGCAAACTTTCCACACTTCCTGCTGTTCTGTGATGGATGTCGTAGCCCCACTCAAACGGAGACAATCCAAAGTCAAGCATGACCCATGGCTAAATGAACAAACTCGCTCCATCAGGCAAAACTGTAGGTGGCTAGAACGTAAATGGAGGAAAGATGGTCTCACTGTTACCTTCGACTGCATGAGTGACGCGTGGTCCCAATACCAGAGAGCGGTCAGAGGTGCAAGGAACCGTTTTTTCGCTGACATCATCTCAAAAAACTCTGGCGATCAACGTGTCTTATACAAAACACTAAATGCTGTCCTCTCCCCAGCCGTAACTGTTTTCTCTGCTGCCTCCACTGCTCTTTGTAATCAGATCCTCACGTTTTTTTGGATAAGGTCACGAACATTAGATCCCAGATCTCCATTTCTTCTTCTGGCTCTGTTGATTTAGCCGCTCCTGCGCACGGTTCCCTCACCAGATTTGAACCTATTTCGCTCCCCCATCTGGAAAAAATCGTTGCCTCAATGAAGCCTTCGGGCTCTCCGGACGATGTGGTGCCGTCCAGACTGCTGAAAGATGTGTTTCCTGTGATTCGATATGATGTCCTAAAGATCATAACTAGTAGTCTATCCTCGGCTATAGTTCCTCATGCTTTCAAACACGCAGTTGTACATCCAATTGTGAAAAAACCTGATCTTGACCCTGCCATTCTTTCCAATCTTCGTCCAATCTCCAAGCTACCTTTCTTGTCAAAATACTAGAAAAGTAGTTTATGAGCAATTAACTCATCACCTACAGGACCATCAGGTAATGGATCTTTTCAGTCAGGCTTTAGGCCCCAACACAGCACAGAAACGCGCATTTACGTGTCCTAAATGACGTCCTTTTGGCATTGGACTCAGGATTCCACGTGGTTATGGTTCTTCTCGACTTATCTGCTGCTTTCGACACAATCGACCCCACATCATGATCTCCGACTCGAATCCTGGGCTGGTGTATCTGGCTTAGCCCTCGACTGGTTCAGGTCATATTTCTGCAACAGGACTCTCAGAGTCATGCTAGACGATTTTTCATCTGAATCAGTCCCACTCCCATGTGGGTTCCCCAGGGTTCCATTTTAGGGCCACTACTTTTTCAATCTACATCCTGCCTTTAGGTGCAATTTTTAGAAAGCATGCAATTTCATATCACCTATATGCTGACGACTGCCAAATTTATTTCTCCCTCAAGCCAACTGACTCCACCAAACCTCTCCTCGACTGCCTATCTGACATTAAGGACTGGCTGGCTGTAAACTTCCTTCACCTGAACGATTCAAAAACCGAGGTCATTGTTTTTAGTCCCGACTGCAAACAGGCTCCACCCCTTGGCCTCGTTTCTCTTCCCATTCCAGTAACTTCGTCTGTCTCCAATCTTGGAATCAAAATGGATACGTTCCTGAAAATGGATGCTCAAGTCAACAGCACAGTAAAATCCTGCTTTTTCCATCTAAGGCGAATCGCCAAACTCAAGCCTATTCTTTCTAACCACCTCCTGGAATCAGTAATTCATGCATTCATTACGTCCCGGCTTGACTACTCTAATTCCTGCCTTTTTGGTATCAGTAAAGCCACACTTTCTAGACTCCAACTGGCTCAAAATGCGGCTGCAAGGCTTCTAACTGGAAGTAGCAGAATCCAACACATTTCACCAATTTTGAAAACCCTTCACTGGCTGCCGGTTAGATTCAGAATCGATTTTAAGATTCTCCTCCTAACCTATAAGGCATTAAACGGTCTAGCCCCCGCCTATTTGAGTGTCTTGCTCCATTGTCACAATCCCCCTCGTGTTCTTAGATCCACAGATCAGCTGCTCCTAACCGTTCCCAAGGCACGTTTTAAAGCTCGTGGTGAAAGGGCTTTCTCCGTCTGTGCACCCAGGCTCTGGAACTCCCTGCCCTTAGTGGTTAGGCAAGCCGCTTCAGTCGCCACATTCAAATCTCGCCTAAAAACGCACTTCTTCACATTGGCTTTTAATTCTTAACCTGTTTCATTTTCCACTTGTCTTTTGCTATTTTCTCTATTTTATTTGGTCCCTTGACCTGTTTTTAGTATCTCTGTTTTAATTCTCTCTTAATGTTTATTTTTAATATTTTGCTTTTAGTCCTGCTTGTTGTAACTGTACAGCGCTTTGGTCAGTTGTAATGCTGTGTTTTTAAGCGCTCAACAAATAAATATGGTATGGTATGGTATGGTATATATATAGATGTGACCTGGGTGTAATATGTGAGCCTGTCCCTTTATTTGTATTACCTAAAGTGTTGGGCAATTAATGTAAACAGGAAGGAGTGAAAATCCATGTAATTTAATTTATGCTTATTTGGTAGCGGTTGTGGTAAGCAAGCAAAAGTGTAAGAAAAAAAAACCCTGTACTTTTTGTGTGGTGAGTAACTGCTATTGAATCTGTGGGGGCAAGCCTTATTGAATTCATGCTTTCTGTCTGCAAGAGATTTTACTGTTCTGATATTTAACTCTATTAATCTTATCTTATGCAGTCATGTTGGCACACTGAGTAGCACTGCTGTCTCACAGCTCAGGTCACATTGTTGTCCTCCATAATGGGTCCAGCATAGTTGGCACATAGCCATCATAAGGGACACTAAAACGACAACTCCATTATTATGATCAAGTCAAAACTATTTCAGTTCCTCCTTCACCACTAACTTCAAGGCATTTTTCCTGAGTCCAGTGAAGTTCACAAACATTTCCAAAATTTTATAAAACTCGAGGCTAAGTGAATTCAGAGGGTTTCATTAATCGCTATTTTTTAAAATAATTTTTTATTGATTTTAATTAGAAGCATATAGCATTCCATGCAATCAAGTCAAACTTGACAAAGCAAAGCAAAGCAAAAATCAACTCCCACCCAAGAGAGAGAGAGAATGCCTGGATAGCCAGTTATTCAGAAGAGAGAATGATCTGTATGATGCACATTGTAGTATTATTGTTAGGAGAGATGGTAATTAATGCTTGGAGATTTGAAGTATACTTTTGTTGTCTTTAGCTTAAACATAGAAAATAATAGTGGAGATAACATTTAAATTTTTTTCATAAAATTCCAATATGTAGCATTCAGGGCCAGCTGCTTTCCCTCACTAAAGTGAGTTTATAGCATTTAGCAATTTGTCAGAGGTTTATCCAGTTCCACAGCAGTAAGAGTGTCTAGCTGTGGTATCTGTAAAGAATCAAGAAGCTCATTAGATTGTGTCCTGTTTTCTTTAAACTGAGTAGAATATTAGGACTTATAGTATTATCTAAATGTATAAACTGAGTAGATATGAACTTATAGTACTCTCTAAGTGTATAAGTTATATTTTTATGGTCAATAATTTTATCTCCATCTGCTGTTATTGTATTACGCACTTAATGCTTGTGGATTTGTTGGGCTAAGATCTTATTATTGGCCTTCTCCCTGTGTTCATAATAATGATGTTGCAATTTAAAGATGAGCTATTGTGTTTCTTTAGTAGTCAAGAGGTCACATTGTGATTGCAAAATCTGGCTATTCTTATAAGGTGCTTTATTTGGAGACCCGGTGCATTCTAGATCTGTTTTGGCAATTTCGCTGACTAACCCAGATGCCTTCTTGGTTTCCGATTTATTTTTTGAGAACGATGTGAAATAATCTGCCTTCTTAAAAATGCTTTCAGAGTTTCCTAGAGTATACCTGCTGAGACCTCTGAGGATGCATTTTTCTCAAGAAAATAATCAATTTACTTTGATATAAATTCTATACAGTTCTCATCAGCTAATGACAGGGGGTTAAGATTCCAGCTATGAGATGAGTGTGTAGGATGCGGTAATTTAAGCTGTATGATCAGAGGGGCATGGTCTTACATAACAATAGTGTCATACTTACAAGATTTGATAGTGGGCAAAAAATTATTGTCTGTGAGGAAATAATCAATTTTTGAGTAACAAGGATGTACGGGTGAGAAAAAAGAGCATGCTCTTAGGTTAGGAATGAAAATGCTCCATGGGTCTGATAAGTTATGATCCATTGCAAACAGTGTAATTATCTTTGCAGTATTAGATGTTACCACTGTTGTAGCCAAGGATCTATCCAGGTCTGGATTTAAATCAAAAAGTCTCTGGCCATTATAATTTTGTGAATATTCACATTAGGGAAAGATGCAAATTAATTTTGGAAGAAAGCTCTATCATCCCCATTAAGTGTATAAGGTCTGTCAGTCAGTCATTATCCAACCCTATACATCCTAACACAGAGTCACGGGGGTCTGCTGGAGCCAATCCCAGATAGCACACGGCGCAAGGCAGGAACAAATCTTGGGCAGGGCACCAGCCCAACGCAGAGGTGCATAGGTATTAATCAAAATAATTTTAGTATTATATAAATTGCCCATCATCATGACATATTGCCCTTCAGAATCAGATATTGCCTTTGACACTACAAATGGAATAGTTCTGTGTATTATGATTCCCAAACCCTTGGTTTTCTTTGTATAGCTGTAGTGAAAAATTTGGACAGACCACTCTCTTTGCAACTAAAACTGATTCTTGCTTAATTAGTCTCCTGCAAAAACACTATCTTGGCATTTAGACCTGTTAAGTGTAAGAGTAATTTCTCTTTAATTCAGGATTGAGACCCTCGATTTGATATCGATTTTTTCTTGACTGAATTAGCGTGCACTGATATATTTGAAGTGGTGGCTTTTTTAAGATTACTTAACCATGCATAGAGAAACTAATATAATGTGACAAATTTCAGTATCACTTTATTTGAAGGGTGTCTACATAGGGACTTTCTGACATATGCATAATTATGGAGTGACATTTAAGAAGAAACACTTGATTAGTAATGAACAGTTAACATCAGTATTTGGGAGATATGGAAGAAAATATCAACTTTTTCACAGCAAAATTCACCATATTTTAACTAATGTATGTGTTGCCACATTAGAGTCCACATATATTATGGGGGTGGGGGGTGCTTTTTGTAATAAACATCTATATCATCTTGCAAATAATATTATAAAATTATCAAATACTGCTTCTTAAATAATAAACACTATTCAATAACCTATTCGTGTGTCATGAATCTCCATGTAGACACCCTTCAACTAAACTGTTAGCCAAATTTATTCCCCTATTGGACATAATCTTGATTTAGTCGCGAATTTGTCAAAATTAAGGATACAGCCGGAAGACTGGTGTCTTTCTAAATTATGAGTTTTTGAAAATGTTTCTTTACACTTCTCAAACAAAAAGGAAACATTTTAAAAATGTGAATCTAGTCTATTGCTTGTTGACGGCGTTGGATGAATGGAACATAAAAGATAAAGAACAGGCCATTGTGACTGACAACGCCACCAATGTGATCTGTGCAGTACAGCTTAAGGAGCTACTTCACTCTGCACATGTTTGCTTTGGTATCGCTAGCAAACCTTACACCGTACAGTTAGCCATGTGCTTAAAGAGAAGCAACATTGATTGGAGTTGCCAACACACAAACCTGTGATCTATGTGGTCACTTAATGAAACAGTGCATTGGAAATGCTAGAAAGGTTTTTGGAACAACAGCTAGCCAGCCCATCTCATGGGCATGCACATGTCTGCAACACATCCTTCACATTGTTTCTAATGTAGTGGCAAGTGATTGTCACGTAGGAATCTGCTACCCTGGATGTTCAGCTGTTCACAACTTAGGGCTACTCTTTCCAGTGACATGAGAAACATGTCGATGCTTTGCTTAAGATCTTCATAAAGCCTAGGTACAATAACTCATTTGCTTTCTGTTTGTTATAGTATACCGCAGTTCCAAAACCTGTATCATTTGTTGAAAGCCCTTGTTTTCAACAATGGTGTATGGTCTCATATCTTTACACATAAAAACTGCTAAAGATTCTGTTATTTTTTGGGCATAAGGTGAATTAAATGGAAGCTTGGAGCTACCCGCTGTCTCCAGTGTAGATTGTTTAGGCTCTGCTCATTTGGATGTAGACTGAGATTACATTTGTGGGTGATGTCAGGATAAATGATTTCCCAAATTTGTTGTCTTAATATACTTAAGAGCTGCACAGCTTAAACATATGGCTTTGCTTTTATTCAGTTGTTCTTTACTGATGCACTATTAGAATCCACATGATGTCCACACATCTGATGTAAGTGTTTGTCACTTCTCGATGTTAAGGACACACCATTTTATGCAGTCAAACCTGTAGCCAGACCCTTCTCATTCTATGCAAGGCACTGAAGTGCTTTTTTCTGTAGAAAGCCTTAATAGGTGCATTGGCAACATCTGCTGGATTGGACAACAAAAACAAAGATAAGCAAAAATCTACATATAATAATTGAGTAGGAAAATGATTCATAAGATCAATTCTGAGACCTTAACAATCGATATCAAATTGTTTAAATGAAAAATAATAATCAGGAAATCAATATTTTTACCATACCTAGTGACATTGGTAAAGCCTTAGGATTACCTAAATCAATTGCTTGAAATATTGTTAAGAAGAAAGAACACACTGGTGAGCTCAGTAATTGCAAAATGACTGGACAACCAAGGAAGACCTCCACTGCTGAAAGAAACTAAGATAAACAAAACGCCCCAAACATCCATCTGAAAGATTAGAAACAGTCTTCTGGAGGCAGATGTGTATGTGGCAGAGTACTATATGCAGAAAACTTCACAAACAAAAATACAGAGGCCACACTGCAAAATGCAGATTACTAATTAGCCAAAAAACGGGATGGCCATATTACAGTTTGCAAAAAAAGTACTTAGAAGAGCCTGCAGAATTCTGGAAAAAGGTCTTGTGGACAGATAAACCTGTATCAGAGTGATGGCAAGAGCAAAGTGAGGAGATGAACAAGAACTGCCCAAGATCGAAAGCATACCACCTCATCTGTTAAACGTGGTGCTGGGGGTGTTTGGCTTGGCATATATATATATGGCAGGTACTGGCACACTTTGCTTCATTGATGTTGCACAATGAATTCTGGGGTGGATAGAAACATCTGCTCAAGTTCCGTTAAATGCCTCCAAAGTCATTTGATGGCGCTTCAATGTACAACAAGATAATGGTCCCAAACATACAGCTAATGCAACACAGAAGCTTTTCAAAGCTAAAAAATAGAAAAATCTTGAATAGCCAATTCATTCACTTGATTTAAGTCACATTGAGCATGGCCTCCAGATTCTGTAGAGAAAAGTTTAGCAGAGAAGCCCCTAAAACAAGCAGGGGCTGAAGATGGCTGCATTAGAGGTTTGTCTGAGCATCACCAGAGAAGATACTCAGCACCTGGTGATGTCTATGAATCACAGACTAGTTAAGCAGTTAAGGCATGCAAAAAATATGCAACAAAATAGTAAAAATGACTGCTTTAATATACCGACCATTGCCGTGTTCCAAACATTATGGTGCCTCAAAATGGGGGATCTTGTATAAAAGGAGAAATTTCTACATTGTGTGACTGAAATGTATGCAAATACCTTTAAATTAAAGTTTGCAATGTACAGTTAAATCACATCTGAATTGTATGATTTGAAATTTTAAACTGTGAAGCAGAGGGGAAAATTAAGGGAAAATATGGCTTTTCCCCAAACATTATGGAGGGCACTGCACACAAAGAAAACATGCAAATTCCACATGGACAATAACTGGGTGCAAGACATGAACCTTGGAAACTGAATCCATGAGGAAGCAGTGCATAACATTTAGAATCTTTACCCTGCATGTGTTTTATTTCCTCCTGCTTTGTTGATTTGTTAAAAGTGTGCACATTAAGAGCTGATCAACATCTAACCAAAAAAAAAGAAGCCATAAAGATCTTTCTGTCTTGCTCTCTGTGTTTTGCTGTCCCCTACACATGATCTTGTAAAGTGCTACCGCTCTGCATAGCTTTATTTGTATATTTGTATTGTGTTCTACTGCTAGGAATTCAATATTGTCAAAAAAAAAAAAAAAAATCAAACAAATATTGTTAACCAATAGCCATCCCCGCTATCATGTTTAATGTCACCTAAATGAGCACATGTTGCCTCTGTATAGGGAACAATTGATTTTGTAAACAATTAAACAACATACTTTCACAGATTAAATTAACAAAAATAATTACAAGCTGGTCCCTGCTAGTTAATTCTTGGTTACTCACCAATCACTCATAAACTTTGCTCCTACACAGAAGAAAAGGCTAAGCAATAAAATTCTGAAAAACAAAAAGTGGATTAGTAGATGAAACAAGGCCAAGAATAACTGATAATAATAATTAAAATGCGGTTTAATAGATTAAATAATTACAATGAAGTTGAATAGATTAAAAGATGCACAAAAGGAAAATTTAACAATTTATTACAAATCTCACAACACTAACTTCATATGTACGAATTCTGTCACTCGTCAGAAACAAATCAGAAACAAACACTGTAAGTGGGTTTGATCAGAGGTCCACTGAGTTAAACAAAACGGGACTAATTTACTCTAACAGTAGTATAGTACAGACTAAATAATAGTAGTTAGCCTCCTTAGCATGTGCCGAAGGAATCAAGAAAAAATGTTACTATATGTAAGAAAATATGCAAATATTAAAACATAGACATAAAAACAGAAGGAAAGGTATGTCGAGTGTCCACTGCTCTACTGATGCAGACTTAGTACGCCTCGTTTGTATGGTATGCTTTGAAACAGTCAGCAACAAACAGCCCAATGCTGCAATCAGAATAGTAAAAGTGTGTTTCTGTCAGTGCTTGTGAATGAGAGTGTCTGAACCACACAATCGACACATCCCTTGTGATATTGTAGGCTAACACAGCGTAAGCCTTAGTGACTTCCACATTTTCTCTGAAATGAACAATTACATTTGCTGCATTGTGCACAGTGCTAAGAAAGATATCATATTTCTTGTCCTTCTACTTTATTACAAGCATTTTACCTTTTTTGCCACAAAGCTATTTGTATCATGGTGAAGCTTTTACTAGACCCAATTCACCAGCAATTATAGAGTGTTATAAGAATCAGTTTCACTGTCCATATCAATGTCTGAAGACCAATTCATATTGTCATCACTATTGCTTCAACGTATGCTTCACTTTCAGTTTATTCCAAAACTGACTTTATAGCATCTCGTTTATACGTCATTATGTTTTGGTTTGAAGGCTCCACCCAACTCATGAATATTGATGAGTTACCTTAAGAGTAGTAAAAAGCATAGAAATGCAGCATAATGTTATTTCATCCACTAGATGGCAGCAGTATACTGTCCCAAGAGTTATTTCATCACGTTGGGTTAACCGCACAAACCTAGAATTCTAGGCCAGAGTAATGCAAAGGATGTTAAATGTAATGTCACTTCTTTATTCTCTGTACTATATGAATTTTGTGTAAGTCTTAGAATGCTTTATGCTGTGTCTTTGCTTCAATAAAAGCCCTCCACATATATTTTTAAGTGTTTTATTCCATTTAAGACTCACAGAAGAACTGCAACACAAAATGCACTTCATGTAATTTACAACTAATGTCTAGGGTGGATAAACAACTGATCTAGAAAAAACAGTAACACAAAAGTGTTAGAACACCAATGTAGAGTCTTAACTACTGGAAAGAAACTCAGGAAAAAATGGCTCACCATTGACCTATCTTAGAGAAGCAGTTACCAGTGGCATGTTTAATCTGCATTACTAAATACAAACCACATTTTTATTGTTGGTTGATCCTAAAATGTGCATTTTATAACTAAAATAAGCTTAAGGTTAACACAGTCACACCTACATGTTTTCATGGATCTAAGCAACTATCAATTAGATTCATGATAGAATACTCTGAATACTCTAAACGTTGGCACAAACTATTGTTTAACCTAAGTGATTTGTGTTTTTTTTTTGTTTCAATTTCACACTGACCCATTCTCCTGCTGAGGTACAAGGATATACATCCAGTGATGATGAAGCACTTAGCACTGCACCAATGGCTGACTGGAACTGCTGAAACCATTTGAGAAACACATCATTTTCATATTGTAAGATAAGTGAGGACAACGTTCTGAGACTTGCAGGCTTTTGTAGTGGTCTCAGTTTCTTGAAATCGTAAACAAGAGGGTTTGTTCAAACAACTGAGGGGGCACAATTCTCAACCTCTCTGACCTAGGCTTCGTACTGGAATGGAAACTCCATTCTACGTATGAACTTCAGATACAGGAGGAGCAATGATGATTCTATTCTGAATGTGAGCCAACTCTTTGTTATTTCACCGACACTTGAAGGATCACAAGAGTTTGCCAATCATGTCTACCTGAGCTTTGTGGACATGAAAAACGCTTGTAGCCTTGTCCTCAGTGGCATATTGTGGAAGATGCTAGATGAATAAGGGGTTCTAAGACTGCTGTTGCATTGCTTTAATCCCTGTACTTGTAGACAGAGTTCTGTTTACATACTGGTGTCAAGTCCTTTTGAAGTGGGCACCAAGGGGCACATTTTGTCTCCTCTAGTTTATGATTTTCACAAACAGCCTATTAAGGAGTAGCTGTGGCTTGGAAATCATCCAGTTTAGAAACCTTAAGTGATGCATCTGTCTTATTTGAGGATGAATCTGACCTCTTGTCTCAGCAGACTGTGTTCTCTGACATGCATCGATTTATAGTATTATGGTTAGGATGACCTCCATGGTCCCCTATGAGAGTATTGACTTATTCCCTACAGGAAATGGATAAGAGGAGCTCCCACTGTAGTTCAAATACCTCAGGGTCTTCTTCACCTGTGAGTGTAGAGGTGATCGTGACACTGTACAACGAATCAGTGCAGCAGTAGCAGTTTTCCTATTGTTACATTAGACAATGAGGGTGAACTGAGAAATAAACCTCAGCTGCAGCATTTGATTGACTGATCAGTTTACATCCCCATCCACTGACTTAAACTCTTAGTAGCAATCAAAAGAATAATGTATAGAGTCCTGGGCTCATTCTCTGTTACAGGGTGAATAAGTCAGAAATATGGGATGATCTTGCAGAAGAACCTCTGCTTCTATGGATTAAGAGGAGCCAGATGAGGTGGTTTGGGACTAGTCTAGGACTCACTGTTGGGATCATAATTCTTGACTGGTCTGGGAAGACCCTAGCAACTGGAAAAAGTTTCTAAGGACAGGATGACATTGTCTATATAGCTCAACATGATTCCACCATTACTCTCACCAGTAAACGTTTGCAGTGGGGGTGAGAATTCTGCTTATAGCTTAACATTGGTGTGATCAATAGTGGTCAAAGCCTTAAGAGTCAAATGAATACAACATGCCTCTAAAATATATATATATAATATATAACAGTTGCCATAAAAAAAAAATCCAGAGCCAAGTCACTGTCTTAGTATGTTTATTGGCTATGTATTAGAAAAGGCATGGCTGCCTTTTTTTTCATTTGCAGTAAATGTGTTCACCTGTAACACCTTCAAGAGTAAAAAAATGCTTTTAAAGAAACATTGTTAAATATACAAAAGCAAAAATGAATGCACAGTGAATAACATGCACAAAATTGTTGTAAATGATGCTATGAAGTGAGCAAAACCAAAGCAATCTAATAATGCTGCTGTTTCTGTGTACAATAAATCTCCGAGGCATTTGTATTCCAACACTTTAAGTACCAGTATCTGATTAATTTATACTGTCATGGTTTGGCTTTTCTAAATATTTGCCATCAAGATAAAACATTACTTATTTTTGAGTAAGTATTGTATATCTTCAAGATTACTTATTTTAAAGATAGATGAACAAAACATTTCTTTGATAAATGCAAATTATAAATAACATTAAAATGAGTTCAGTCATTTATTATGCATTTCTGGAACCTTTAATGCAAGAGACACGTGGCAGTATAAACTCAGCTTTTAAAATTGTTGGAACTTTTTCTGGTTCTCGCATAATAGAGAAGGTCCACTTACTCAAGCATTTTATTGTAAACATCATTATTCCAAAAGAATTGGATTTGTATACTTAGTGCAGACCTTAGATACTTTTCCTAAATATACTGTATGCTGGTTATACACTTTTGCCTTGATAAACGTAGTTACAATATAAAAAGCAATAAGACAAAAAAATTATGATTATTGTTGTATAATTGGTCTGTTAATAGTTTGTCAAAGATAAGCATCTAAACAAACATGCACTTAAACACTGCAACCCCTTTGAGAAGACCATGGCAGCAGTAGATTGGCATTCCAAAGCAACTGAGAAAGCAATTTCTCCTTACCCACAAAGCAATAACATATGAGAAACTCAAAATGATTTGCAAGCAACCATTTCATGGTGTTAGGGGATTATTTTTCACTGAAGATATAATTAATTCTGTCTGAACATTTAACTCCTTGTTTGTTCTGTATAAGGGCGTGTTGGTTTTTCAGAATATACATATAAATGACGTAACATATACAGTACATTACTACTTGAATGTTTGAAAAATTGAAGCCATTATTTAAGTCAACTCTGTATATCTTTTATTTATCTATTAGATCTTGAAGGCAGTTCTAACGGCTGGGGTAAGCATATTAATTCATCCATTGTCCCAGCACATTCAAGACTAATCACCACCACATGTCAGTCCATCACTTGGTGCATTCACTCAAAAGTGAAGGTGAGATGCATGTCTCTCGAATCTGGGAGAAAACTGAAATACCCATTGAGACATGGGGCAGTCATGCAAACTCCACACAGGTAGTGATTTGTACCAAGCTACGAGGTAGCAGCCGTTGGCAATCCCAGCACCTGTAGAATCAAGCTAAATAACTCAGGCTATGTCCACACTACAGTGATCCCTCACTATATCGAGCTTCGACTTTTGCGGCTTCACTCCATCGCGGATTTTATATGTAAGCATATCTAAATATATATCACGGATTTTTCGCTGGTTTGCGGATTTCTGCGGACAATGGGTCTTTTTATTTATGGTACATGCTTCCTCAGTTGGTTTGCCCAGTTGATTTCATACAAGAAGCTACCCAATCAGAGCACGTATTATGTATTAAATAAAACTCCTCAATGATATACGATATGCTTCCTGCATGGTACTTCTCATACATAAAAGCCCGAATAGCACCTATTCATTTTTGATTGTTTGCTTTTCTTTCTCTCTCTCTTTGACATTCTCTGCTGCTGACAGAGGGGGTGTGAGCGGGCTGTTCGCACACTGGCCTAGAGGATACGGACGCTCCTCTAAAAAATGCTGAAAGACTACCTTCACATTGCTCCCTTCCTCACAGCTGCTTTGTCGGGCGGTGCTTCACATACTTAAAAGCCCGAACAGCACCTATTGATTTTTGATTGTTTGCTTTTCTCTCTCTGTCTGTCTCTCTCTCTCTCTCTGACATTCTCTGCTCCTGACGTATACTTCTTTGAAGAGGAAGATATGTTTGCATTCGTTTAATTTTAATCTCTGTCTTGTCATGGAGCACAGTTTAAACTTTTGAAAAAAAGACAAATGTTTGTTTGCAGTGTTTTAAAGTCCCTGTCTGTACAACCTCCTGTGTTTCTGTGCAAATCTGTGACCCAAGCGTGACAATATAAAAATAACAATATAAATGTATGGTTTTTACTTCGCAGATTTTCACCTTTTGCTGGGGGTTCTGGAACGCAACCCCGCGCTCGAGGAAGGATCACTGTACAACCTTTTCATTTAAAAACTTTTTAAATCAAAATGATCGCCATCCATACTAGCGCTTTCACATTGTTTATGAAAATACAAAAACACATTTGACACAGACGTTTGCCTGCACTGGGTATGCGGGCATTGGTGAAAAATTGCTTGAAGGGATGGTAATGTTGCCAGTGACAGGATTTATGTCTCAAAACTGTAGAGTTAAGTAAATTATTTGCCTTTTGTGCATGTTCTATACAGTATTTAACCTGTACAAATTGCAATTTCCATGCATTCATATAAGAAACACAAGTGCCATGGAAAGAAACTGTTCTCTGTCCATTATGTTGGAATAGACTTTCTTCCATGAAGGGTGACCAATCAGGGAATGAGACTGCATTGTAAGTCATTTAGTGAAGGGCCACTTAATAAGCATAAACAAATAAGAATGCAAATTCTTATTTAGTCTGCATTTAAAAAAAATAACTCTGTTTTCACCTGTCCATATTGAAATGCCAAGGTAGTGCTTTCAGAAGTATAAGGCTCTGGAGAGTATTTTCAAACACATACAAGAATTGCTTTCTGTGGTGCAACTCACAGAAAGTGTGCATACGTGTATGGCTCTAAATTGCATTTTGTAGAGTCTGAATGCTAAAAACACGGGGATAGTGTGAACGAAAGGAGAAAACGCAGACTCAACTAAGTTTTTAAATCAAAATGTGGCTAATCTACACAGGAGTTCTTCATAAAACTTTTGTGATGATGAACTCTGTTAAAGAAGCGGTATAAAATAAAGTTGGATTCATGTATTTTGTATATGTTTTTGTTAGCTATAAGATATAAAACTTCATGCAAGGTGCAAGTGCTAAGCAATACAATGGTATTAATATAAAGAAAATGGGGATACATCATATTTATCCTTCATTTTCCAAGCCCACTTTCTCCATTACTGTGTCAGAAAGTGTGTGAACCTACCAACAGTGTAGTGAAGGAAGAAATGTACCCCGGAAGGAACACTATAGGGCGCTCCCACACACACACACCCAACACTCAGCTGGGGCACCTTAGAGTACTAATTACTCTTACCAAGCATGTCTTTGATATATGGAAGAAACTGACAGTACCTGGAGAAATCCAACATAGAATGAAGAGAACATTCATGCTCCACACAGGTGGTCACTAGCTCATGAATTGGACCCTGGGGCTTGGGGCTGTGAGGTTACACTACCCACAATGTATCAATCCATTTATTTTATCCTATTCATTAAATTTAGGGCCACAAGACATGGAACTTACCCTGGCCCAAGACAAGCCCTAGAGGAAGTGTGTTGCTTTTGTATCTGAACTTTTATGAAATCCAGCAGATAGGCTTTGTGTTCACATTGTAATTGCACATAATTGCTGTATTACATACACTGAAAGATAGAGCACATGTGCCTTCTTTAGTGAACATGCATGCAGACAATGAAAAGAGCACAACTTCTGTAATTGATTCTCAGCAGCTCATTTATTGGGCTGACGTGAACCCTCCACAAAAATAAAGGCAGATATTTGTACATGCAATATGTGTAGAAAAACAGTAGGTATATGAGTTTATTTTAAGGGATGTGTGGAGTATCATGGAGTAAATGTTGAGGTAAGAGAGAAGAGTAAGAGTGGAGGCAATGAATGGAGAATGCTAAGGAGAAACAAACTAAAGGGGTTTGGGCCTGAGAATCAAAAGGCTGTGGACAACAGGGTGAAGAGATGAGATCAGAGTTGGAAGTTGTGTTGTATAATATGAAAAGAATGGGTCTCACTCTGGAGTGTGGTGGAAAAAGGTTTGGGGGAACAATTAGCTGCTCTAGCTGTTCAACTGGTTATGATGATGAGGTAATCTAATGTAGTATGATTATATATAAAACAACACATTTCTGAAACAATATAAATTGATGGTGTTGATCCATTTCCCTCGTCATCATCTTATTGTCGTAAAAGTTAATATTTTTCTAGTTCAAACTAATTTTGAAGAGTCTCAAGGGTAGTGAAGCTGTAAACGATGGGTTACATTATTGTGACTTAATTGGACCTCCTTCCAGCAAGTGAGGGAAAGTGGAATTATAGTCCATTTTTCACTAAAATCGCTGACATGTAATGTAAATGCAAGTGAGCCGTGCATATTCTAATGGATTCATTCATTTTATCATTCTACCACTCATTTTATAATCCCCATTCCCCCTTTATCCAGTTCAGGGTCACAGGGCCTATCTCGGTATTACTTAATGCAAAGCAGGATCCAAACCTGAACTAAGCCACCAGTATATCACAGGGCACACACACACCCACGCTCACTCTTAAGGAACCAAATTTGAGTTGCCAATTACTCAGATTAAAGTTTTTGCAAATACATATTGCGGTAACAAGCTGCTACTTTCCTTCTAATTGTATGGCCGACGGCAATTTATTGAAATCACTCTAGGATTCGGGTATTAGTACTTTTCTATTTTCCCATTTCTCACTAATTAACGTCAGATGGGATCATCAGTTTCCTTTCTGAGGAGCAATTTGCGTTTTGAGCATGGGCTCTCCAGTGATTTCTATCAAACTGCATTTGACATGCACTGTGGAGGAGCTGTCCAACCTATATAATACACCTAACTAACAAAAGCAGCAGCTATTTCGATTCTAGCTACTGGTATGTGCCATCCTGTTTAGTTGCAATCAGCTTTTAAAATTAAAGAAAAAACAATTGATTGTATGGCACATATTGGCATCAAGTACCAGCCTGTTTTGCATGCCAGATTATCACGGTGTGCCCTAATATATTAAATGCATACAGTATATGAGTCTCTTCAAACTTTTTCACATTTTTCACAGATGGGAACAAAGCTCTCTGAAGTTAATTCTGTCTTTTTGGTTAAAAAAAACATACAATGATAGTAATAAAATGCTATTTCACTATGGTGCAAAAATAGCACGATGGTTCAAGTTTCCAAAAAAAAAAAAAAATCACAAAAATGATTCCATCAAAAGTGTCTACCACAGTGCACCTCATTGAAATTATAATAAATATTACATATTAAATACATTTAACAAGTACCTGAGCAAAGACACAAAGCACCTGGATTAGACAGAGCACCACAAGTGTCGGCTCAGAGTCCCGACTTAGAATCTGAGAGACACAACGCCTAACTTTAATGCTTACGTTCATTAACTCAAGTCTTAGCATAGTGCAAATTTATCTTGAAACTGCCATTGTGCGTCACTTCAGGTAAGCAACACTGCTGGGTTTTGGAGGAAGTCTGGGTGCAGGTCTAAAAGAAAAAGAAGAAAGACATTTGTGCATTGCATCTATAGTTCTGCAGCAGTACATTTTCTGATTTCAGAATGGTTTTCTGTCAAAACAGCAAATAACAGGCTTAAGGAGAGACAATTATGGTATATTTCGGAGTGTATTATTAGCTTATTGTTTACTAATGGCGAAACTGAAAGAATGCTTCTAATTAGTTAGTAAAAATGTTCTCCTCCATGCATGTATGATTACAGTCAATTTAATTGGTCTCATTTAGCAGGATTCATATTTATGTTTAGATCAGCACCTACAGTTACATAAATAAAATGAGTTGTGGACACAGTTTTGCATTAGTCAAATCCAATCACCCAAAAATTCATGCCAAATTGCTTACTTTGTTATATATTTGTATTGCTCAACAAATAACAAAACGGTTTCATTATATAATACATCTCTTCTGTTAGTTACTAAAATGAATGTATTCGTGATCAGAATATTCATCAATAGGGAGCATGTTGGTGCAGTACTTAGCATAATTTCTTCACACTTTTAATATAGTAAAACTTTCAACGGACTGGTATCTCATCATGCTTCACATGATGTTTCATAGATAAGCTCTAATTCCTCACAATCCTAAAATAAATTGTAATCAGTCTGTTAAAGGATTCATGGATGATGAGTATCGGCACTTGTGATTACTTGGCATCTGACCCAGGATTGATGCCACATGACAAGGCTTCAGCTCTGCACAACCCTAAAAAGGGATTAGGTAGCTTCGAATAAGTGATGGATTGATGAGTGAGTACAGTGTATGTGTGTGTGTAGGCATGACCTGTGACCACTTGACATCTTATCCAGGACATTTTACTTCCTGGCATAAGCATCCTTGGCTAGAGAAACACTCTGATTAAATAACCAAGTTCAGAAAATGGATGGATAGAGGGATATTTGACAAGTCAATCTATCTTCAACATGCCATATTGGGTGAATAGGCAGTTTTTAAATGAACTGTGCATTATGTTTAATGCTGTAAAAATGTATACAGTAAATAAAACACCAATGAACATTTTGAGCAAAAAATATTTGAAAACCACCGGCCCTTGATTTATAATAAATGTATGTATAATACACATGTAATAATGATTTATTTTCAAAAACAAACAGAAACGTGTTATCTTAACTCATATTTATATCATGAACATCATAAAAATTGTCGGATTAGTGTTTTAGATCATTATGATTACAGATAAAAGTTACTAACCTCACTGGCTGCATTGTTTGAGGCACTGGAAGTGAAATTTTGGATGCTGTGTCTGAGTTCTTGTTTACACGGGAGGTTCTGCTCAGAGGATCTGCAGGAAGAGGCTTCCGAGGAGGAGTAGGCTTTGATGATGCCTGTTGAAAAAACATTTTCATTAGCTAAGCCCTGCAAACTCATTTCTCAGCTGTACAATGCACAAGGTAGACAGCAGAGGGCAGTCTTAGCTCACATTAGATCATAACTTTTGATTTTATAATTAAGGTCTTTCAAGTAAAGCAGCACGGCTTGGCCGTCATCTTTACCTGCCTTTCACTGAAGGAGTTTCTGAGGTATATTGCATCAATTCAAAGAGAAGTCTGATAATGACCTGATTTGGCTGCCTCACAAATATACAGTTCATTCTCTATTATGGATTTATGTTGGGAAAAAAAAGCCTGTTGAGATGTCTAGACTGAGAATTGAGGTATTTTGTGTTGCAAGAGGAAACCTTTACCATCTGTATGTGTAATGTGTTGTGCTCATGAGAGGGTTTCATTCCTGTGTTTATTTTCTAAACAACAATTTTTACAGATTGCTAGTCAAGTTACTGAATACAAAATGATCTGCCGAGTAAATAAAAAACACTTTTCAAGAGAGAATGTTATTCATCTGTGCTGCTGAAATCTCAGGCTAAAACGTAACTGTGCCTGATGGTTGCACCTGTTCTCTTTGTCAATGAGTTCAATAGTTTTTCTAGCCGTAATTACAAAAATACATACAGTATGTGTTTATATGGTAGAAATATCATTTTGTAAAAACTGAATATGAAGGCGACAACGGCACTGGCAGTCTGGATGTCCTAAACTCCCCACCCGCTAATCAAGGAGATCAGTGCTGTAGAGGCTGTGACAGAACTGGAGGAGGAATCACATGAAGAGCGACTGAAATAAATAGCTGAGCTTAATTGACTAATCTCTTGAATCTCTCTTAATAATAATCTGCCTGATTACGACGTTTAGAGGGTGACATTGTGATTGGCAGTTAGTGCTGCTACTTCATTCCTTCAGAGCCCATGTCTGTTTCCCAGTACCACTGCTACCTATGTATAGACTGTGTATTCTCAGAATGTCTGGGGCTGCCAGTATCCTCCTGCACTTTAGACATGGGGTCGTGTCCTCAGTTTGGTAACCTATAGCTGTATTTAAATTTTTCATATTCACTGTAATAATGCCCCTGTAAAAATGTACCATCAAAATAACACCATTTACATAAACGCTGCATCAGCTCGAGGAAAACAGAAATCCAAGTTTTATTATTAGTGGACTGTAACTGAAGATTACAACAAAAAAGTAAGTACGCCATATCACTTTAAGCACAAATGTGAAAGGGTTTTATCATAACCAGGTTACAATGTTAATATCAGTATCCTGGACAGAACTTTAAAAAGCTGGGGGTCCTGTACTGGCCGTACTCTTCCTGAGGACTGCATTTTTCATTTCAACTGATCTTTCACATGGTGCCTACGTGGCTATGGCAAGCTGTCTAAATAGTGAGTACTCTGACTAGCCAACAGCACTGCTCCCAGCCAATGAGTATCGTAATCACAGGACATCTGATTGGTCAAATCATATCTCTGTTTAAATGAGAACAAAATGATTTGTTGATTAAACAGGATTTACTTGGGAAGGTGGTGTGTAGCAATTTGCAAACCACAACGTCTGCTTGAGTGATAGTTTTACTACTACTGCTACTACCACTAAATGAATGCACTGAGAAATTACATACCATAACATAGGGGTGGAGCTAATACTCACATCTAATACATGGGACAAATAAAAAAAAAATTAATATGTCAGGTTATCTAAACTTGGGTGGACATAGAGGACTACCCTAAGAAAAACAGGACACTGGTTAATTGGTGACAGGACTGGCTTTACTGCCGGGGCACACTAGATGGCACCCCCACTTTCTTATCTCAAGTGTGGAGCATCAGTTTTCTAGTCGGCAAGTCAAGCTGACTATTATAACTGATGTATTTAGCCCTAAACACATTATTTTTATTTTAGAAAGTAGTTAAGGATTAATTTTACATTTGGCTAAAACATAATCACATATTTTACAACATGATGGGATTAAACACGTTTCTTTTTTATTCTCTGTCGGATATCTCCATCTATCTAATCTAGTCGTTATTACTTTTTAAAACTGTTATCAATCCCCTGTACTGTTCTCTGAATAGTCCATACTTTATTATGTACTGCTTAATTATGTTAATCTTTAATTGATACATGAAAAGGTACTTTTGGAAATGGGATTTGGGCTGGGTTAAGTCAAGACATCTGTAATATGAGGCTTAGTTATATGGCAAATTTTTCTATTTTCCTATTACTACTTTAGTGTTTTGACTGTTAAGTTATACAGGAGATTCAGATCCCTTCACTTTCTGTACACTTCATTGTGTTGTATATTTAATTTTAAATGGAATCATTTCTCAATTTTGCCTATCAATCTGCACTCAATAGCTCAATGACAAAGTGAAAGCATGTTTAAAGAGAACTTTGCAAATTTATTAAAAGTCAAACACTGAAATATCCCATTTATTTAAGTATTCAGACTCTTTGCTATGACACTCCTGTTTGCTTTAATTATCCTCGAGATGTTTCTAGAACTTGAATGGAGTCCATCTGTGTATGAACCGAATTGTTTAGAGCAGGGGTGGGCAAAGTCGTTCCTGGAGGGCCGCAGTGGCTGCAGGTTTTTGTTCCAACCCAGATGCTTAATAAAAAGCACTTATTGCTCAAGTAACACTTCTGTTTGATTTTTATTGTCTCGCCCATTAAGATTTTGAATCCTTTATTGCTTATTTTACTCTTAAACAGCTGTATTTGGCTTTTAATTGCTCCTTATTAGAAATAAGATGCAAATTACCAAAGAAATCCAGCATTCCTCCATTTACTGTAGCTGGTTTCCATTTACACCTGTTTGGTTTAATTAAATACTTGGAAGGAAAGTGAATAGAAAAAAAAAAGTAAAGGGCTGAGAATCACTCATCTGTTTTAGACTTCAAATCATTTGAGTGATATCCTTAGAAAGGAAGAAAAAAATCTAGAATATGAGAATGACCTGACATGGCAAATTTAAAGCAGTAATCAGCCATGAAATGACATTATTGACAAAGATTGTTTTCTAATTAGGCAACTGGGTTGGAACACTGTGGCTGCAGGTTTTCATTCTAACTCTTTTCTTAATTAGTGACCTGTTTTTGCTGCTAATTAACTTCTTTTGAATTATTTTTAACTGACTTGCTCTTGAAGACTCAGACCTAGTAATTGCTTCTTTTTCCTTAATTAGCTGCCTAACAGTAATGAGATACAAAATGAAGCAAAACACGACTAGCAAGCTGTGTCCATCACACAATATCTGAAACTAAAAAGGCTGGAGGTCTCAGGATTGTTGATTTGCTTAGGTCCACAAAACATTTTAACAGTGCTCTTAGAAAAGTAAAGAAAAAAATCAACAATTTTGAAAATGTATTCTGTTGTTTAATGAGAGCAGCAACAAGTCATGGAAATAAGGAGCGGGTTTAATTAGCAACAAGACTTGGCGCCTAATTAAGCAACATGTTGGAGAGAAATTGGTTGGAATTTGAGGCCCTGACTTAGTTGGTCTTCTGTTGGCTCACTCACTTCACATTTCATTTCTGTTTAAGGAAAGAAATGAAGAAATTCAGAGGAACGATGAAGAAATTCTTGGGAACAAATCTTAAAAAACAAGTCAATTAAAATTATTTAGCAACAAAAACAGGTCACTAATAATTAAGAAAATTGTTAGAATAAAAACATGCAGCCAATGGGGCCCTCCAGGACTGGAGTCTGAGATCCCTGGTTTAGAGACACACACCTGTGTATATAAGATCCCACAATTCACCCTGCATATTAGGACAAAATCCTAGCAATGAAGTTCAAAGAACTCTCTGTGGACTTCTGTGATACAATTGTAGCAAAGTATAGATCAGGGCAAGGTCATAAAATAATTTCTAAAACTATAAAATGGAAGAAGTGTGGAACCACTAGGACTTTTTCAAGAGTTGGCCACCCAGCAAAACTGAGTAACCTGGCAAGAACAGTCTTGGTCAGAGGGGTGAACAATAACCCAATACTTACTCCAACAGAGCTTCTTTTTAGGGTTGTGAAGAGGTCCTCTGCTGACTGGTGAGTCTAAGTTTGCTCAGAATGGCTGAGTGTACTGCATGTCAATAGGTGAGTGTGCTCTGTTATGGACTGGTATCTCATTCACATGCAGCTGGCAGGATAACGTTTCAAGGGGCCTTGCATTGGAATAACCTAGTTTTTTTCTTTTTTGGTAAAATGAAAAAAAAAGCATATACTGATAAGTCTTTACCTCTCTCAAACTTTTTGCTGTTAAGAAAAACAGGGTACACAACAGTATAAGTAATGTATGGAGAAAAGAAACATGATTCTTTGCAGAAGACACTGTAGGATTTTTGTTCTATATTTGATAGTATTTTTTACCAAATACAATTTATAAGATCAGGAAACATTACTGTTGTCCTCAACTCAACACCACATAGTATTCTCCAAACCTTTTATTCCAATTCATTGTCATGGTAGGTAGGGCGGTGAAGAATTTGTGGAGCTATCCTGGCAGCTTTGTATGTAAGACAGGAAACAATCCTAAACAAGATGCCAGATTATTTATAAGATGCAGGCAGCTAAAGCACCCACCCACACTCATGCATATCCAATTTACAAACAGCAGTCAACTAGACTGACACATCTTTGGGTATGTGTGTATATTCGTTTAATTAGATCAGCTGAAAAATATATATTTCTATTTAGGTACATCCATTCCAAGATATATATGTACATCTGTTTAGATTTACATGCAGGCACAATGTGTTCATGTAAGTTTAATGTCTCAATTTTGTTTCGTTGATTGTTGAACATCCTTGTCATTACTGTTTTTATTTTATACAGGACTTGCATACCTGTCAGCTATGCTTTAATTCAAATGCCATATTTTTCTGTTGTCCTCATTTACACAACACTTTCCTTTTCTTCGTAATTTAACAAATTGTACAGAATCCTGCCTCCTAGCATTGTTCTGTTTAGCCCTGGCTTATTCCAGCTGTCTCTCTCTCTCTCTCTCTCTCTCTCTCTCCCCTCCATTACACATCTTTCTCAGAAAATGACTTTCCGTGTACACAACACAAAGGAGGACAGAATTAATATTTCAGAAGACATTAAACCAAGCAGCCTCCCATCTTAATAACCTGCAGTGTGGGTGTCACAAAATAAATTGCCACAGTCAAACTAAAGCTGGTAACACCACATAATTGGGAGAAAATGAACACATTCAAAGAACTAAGCAGATATATATATATATACCAGCACTATAACAAAAGGATAAGTGTCTGTCTGTGTGTCCATTCGGTTGCTATGACTCTGTCATTCCGAAAGATGGCACATCACAAGCATTAACCCTGCTGTTACAAATCAGTTACCAAATGGCGTAAAACAGAGATGAATGCACTGCATGGTGTACTGCAAACGTTGACACTTAGGTCTACGTTGGTTACTCAGATTTCATCGAGACTTAGACAGGTAGCTTTTATATATACATACATACATTCATACGTGTGTGTGTGTATATATATATATATATATTATACATACACAGTATAACCAGTAGCGGCGCACTGCATGATAACGTGAAGTGAATTCACTTGACTTCCTAGTTTTCATCCTCTTTCTCTGTAAGTTTAGCATTCATTTGCTCAGAGCTTGATGTGCTTGCTGCTTCCTGAGCAGCTCTTCTTTACTCCACCTTAGTGGCCTGCTTCTTCTCTTCTTTCGGTGGCATCTTTTTGCGTTAAAGCTAATTAAGTCAGTGTTTGTGTTGCAATTACTTAGTAGGTTTTCTTTAATTTCTGACTTATGTTGGCAATTAAGTCTTCAATCTGCCTCAAGAAGAATTTAAGATATGAAGAGGTAGGGGAAGTGCCAGCTAAGGTGATAGGGATGAGAACAACACTGTACACATGTGCCACTGCCGAGAGTTGATTCTACAATAAAATAAAACTAAAAACACGAATAACCTTGGAGGTCAATCATCACCCCGAAAGCGGATAGTAGACGTCACGTAGTATATGTGTACCAAATTTCAGGTCAATATGTCAAAAATTTTGACAGGTACAGGTGATTTAAAATCCAGGACAGACAATAATAATACATTTTATTTATATAGCGCCTTTCCCATGACACACAAACAGCCACAGTAGCGTATTATATATAAAGATAGGAACCCATGCTACAAGTCATACAATAAGGCAAAGAAGTGACTGATATGGCTTAAGAACTAGGGCCCCAGCTACCACACTACACTGCAGTTCTTAGTAGTTCCAGGATGTAGAACACATGCAGCTGAATTACAACATAATTAAATTATAGCATTTAAAGACTAAAATGGTAAACCTGATGTTTAAACAAAATCCATCATTATAATTCAAACTCGACTTAGTTTTCTTTAATTTTAGTGTGTATTTGGTATCATATTGTTTGAGAAATACAGCTGTTAGTTTAATACAGTAAGAAGATTACAAGAATAAAAAACTACTATTAATACTTGCAATGATTAATATGCTTGTTTTTCATGTAGGCCACTAAACATAATTGGTACTGCTCAACATGTCAGGCATAAATTCCAAATTATCAATAAAAAGAACAGCTCCCTGTCCAATTTGTCAAATACATAGACTATATGCACATCACACATATATTCTATAACTGTCTGCCTGGGATTAAAAGGTGTAGGGAGGAGGAAGGATCGGTTGATGTTAATCAATTCATTAATGAATTACATATCAGCTACGCTTTTGGCAATGCCAATACTTAATGAGACATTTTAGTAAGTGTTTCTAACCTTGCTATGGGATTTACACCAAGGTAACTGAGCCATGCACATTTTAACAAGCAGAATGCTACAATTTATTGATAGATTGAGCAATAGTAAAACTAATCATGTATGCATACAATCAGCATTATAAACGAGATGCAAGACAGACAGACACAGTACACAAAAAGCCAGCCTTAGTTCATTTAGATGTTTTCTGAGGTATAGACTCTTAATTTTACAAACTTTTTCATCTGCTGTTATCTCTTTGAAATATTTATTTCATGACACAGTTCTCTGTCTTGCTCTAATGCACAGCTGTAGGCGAGAGAGGCTTTCTTCTTTGCTATTTAGGCCAAAGCTTGTAAAAACATTGCTGTTCCTGAACTTGTCACAGAGCAACATTTAAACATAAGAAAACATGCTCTTGGATGGCTGGTTGCTTTCTAGAGAGCTTCAATTCAAAGGTTTTATATAACTGGATAAATTATTTTTAATGGTACCACGTCTTATGGCTGACTGCTAAGTGGACAGGAGTTGTCTTTGATCTGGATACAAGCGAAGAACGTTCATTCTGCTGGAGTGCATTTGTTTGCCTTTGCCACATAGTCTTTTAATCTGTGACATGATTTTACTTGGCTAACTTTAGATAGTAGAATCTTTGTCATACCCTCCGCAGTGTCACAGGGAAAAGTGTGAGTTTTTTGGCACTCTGCTTATTTGTCAATTACATTAATTTTGCGCAGGCATGTGCTGTTCCAAAAGCCATATTCGCATGGTAAATATTTTGTAATCTTCCATGGTTAATCATGGATCAAGATTTTTTTTTATCATTAATACCACTTTACAGTATATGTGAGCAGTGCAAAATGCTCACTACTTTGTTACTGCTTTAAAACTTAACATACCACTGCTGTTTTTTAGATGTACACTTGAATGGGACCATGTCTTACCAGTCCTATTGCATAAATACTCTTTGTAGAGTTTAGTCAGCTGCTGATATACATAATGTAATGGGACTGAATCTAAAGCTAGCCTTATTAACATAACCTCAACACTACAGTCCTACTACATTAAATCCATGCTAAATTCATACTATAGTTGACTTTGTATTCTTTAGAGATGCCCTATTAGAAATTTCATTCAACCATCCTTCCCTTCATCATTTTGTCTGGAAGAACTATGGCATTCCTAATAGTAATATCCACAGGTTTGGGACCATCCATGTGTGGTATAGCGGGTCCACAGCTCACGTCAAGAGGCCAGTTTTAAAATAAATAATCGCCGCTTTTGCGGCCTAGTGAGAGCGTGGTGGTGTGTGGCTAAAGCGGTTCCTGAGGAGTTTGTGATGTGGGCATTTCTCACCTAAGTGCACAGGTGAGAGACGGTCTGCATCCGTAATTGTTCCCAGGAGCTGCTGATTGCCACAGCTGCCACGTCCTCTTGATAAATAGAAGCACGAGGCGGCTAAGGAAAAAAAGTAAAAGAAACGGAGGTTGCAGGAAGCAGCGAGAACCGGTGTGAGTGAGCGAGCGAAGGCTCACAGACAGGCAGCTGGACAGTTGAGCCCTAGTAGGAGTGTTTGGCCAACACCTAAGGCAGTTGGAAGTGGTCACTCCCACTGAGTTTTTTTATAGAGGAATGGGAGTGACCAGCAGTAGGACGGCTGGCCGCGTAAGGTCGAGAAGGCAGCGGGAGTCGGGAGGCTTGGAAGGAGAAGCCCCAACGTGCGCGTCCTGGCCATTGGGTGAAAGCCAAGTCTTGGTCTAGGTGAGCTGAACTGAAGCCAGGGATCGGAAGGCCACCAAACCAGAGGAGCGGAGAGAAGGCCAGCTGCTGGTGGGGCGACTCTCCTGTTGAGAAGCCTGATGGGAGAAGCAGGGGAGCCACCAGGTAAAAGACACCGGGCTTTGTGTTTTTAAAGGACTGCTTCCAGGGTTATTTTAACTTTTTTTATTTTATTTTGACTTTGAATGCACTGGACTTATTTAATTTGGACTGTTTTGTTGGTTGTTTTTAATAAAAGCACATTTGCACATTTTGCACCATCCCCTTGCTCTATTTGTTGTGCCTCACTGCCGTGCTCATCGGTAACATTACCGATGGTGTAGGGTTCAAGGGCTCCCGGATGGATGATGGGAGCATGCAGCGAACCCGCATCGTCACACCATGGTTGGGGCAGCAGATGCACAAACACTTTCGTTCAAAATGTGCCAATTTAGTGTCTCCAGGTAATGTATATTTTCAGATATAGTGTAAGAGAAGGTTGAAGGAAAATTTGGTGTGGATGCAATGAGTGCGGAAAAACTCAATACAGAAAGCACCCATGCTCAGAACTGAACCGGAGTCCAATGCTACATGCAATCCTACCTACAACATGCAACAATGCCTGCTCATCTTCCAAAATTATCATCCTATTACCCGAGACTCTGCTTCCCTTTTCTGCACAACAAAGAGAAAGCTGACCAGTGCACCCTATCGAGAATTCTCACTGTGTCCTATGGATCTTAAACATGAGGATCTTAAACATTCACTTCAATTTAGTTTTGTATAGTGCTCTTCAGTGAGTATCGGATCAGTGCACTGACTAAGCATGTTGGATATTATAGCAATAAACCTGTCTAAGACTTGGAAGGCTAAGCTGTTTACTATTTAAACAACTCCCTCTTTTTCATAAGCATCTCTAAAGCATGTTCTCTTTCTCTTGTGACTCCAGTTATGCAACCATAACAAAACTCTACTTGTCTTTAATTTCATGACTTAATTAGTAAACCATTATGAACATGGTATAAAAATGTGGGAGCTGAGGACCTCTGAATGAGGCAGGAGCTCTTCTAAAAGGTCCCTAAAATACAGAAAAATTTAAAAATCCACCTACATTTAAAAATAAAAACTGGCTTGTTTGTCACGTTTTCAGTGTAGGCTATATTTTTGTTTCAATTATTTTATGCTTGTGGTGGTTATTGAAGCAATGGTGGCAGCAGTCTTGTTATATCTTTCTATTATAATAAAAAAATCCTTGGATGAGACGAGACTTTTTAGCCTGGGAAGAGTTGTGACTTTTTCAGAAAGATACTTTCATGTCCCGCAAGATGAGACTTTGTGCCAAGAGATTTAACCACGTCTGGGGCCGGAAATAAAAGACAAAGAGTAAATGACAAAGTAGAACGTCGTAAAGAATTCAAAAACATTGGCACGATACATATGCAGAGCAGGTTAGAGATAATGAAAGTACTAAAATACGAAAGTCTCAAAAAACTGATAGTAAAGATCACATTAGTACAAACAAACAAATTATTACTTGGTGAAATAATGGAACAGCGAAAAGAGATTAAAAAAATTGTTCGGATTTAAACTTTAAGTTGGAGACTTGAAAATCGTCTAATTTGTGTTGTCATCAGGGAAAAGTGTTTCTTCCCAATGAAGAGGCCTATCCATGAGAATTAAAAGATTTGTTGTTTGGTGAAAGTGAAATCCACTTATGTGAGTGGCAGAGACACAAAGTTGGTGAGGGCAAGCAGGGGGCAACTAGGGGCCCCCTAGTTTTTTTTTTTTTATAATTTTCAGAAAAGGAAACAAAAAATACAGATGAATCTTTATCAAGGTCAGGCTTTGATCATTGGCTCCTTATCAGTCTTACCTTTCTTTGTGGTGTGTTACCAAAATATGTCACGGGTGAGCCCCTGCTAATGTCACAAAATAATTTACACCCAAGTGTGATTTAGATGAGTAAATAATATAGTAAAAATAGTATAATATGACTGCAGTGGGCTGGCGCCCTGCCCGGGGTTTGTTTCCTGCCTTGCGCCCTGTGTTGGCTGGGATTGGCTCCAGCAGACCCCATGACCCTGTAGTTAGGATATAGCAGGTTGGATAATGAATGGATGGATGGATGGATAGTATAATTTGAATGTAAGAACAGATTTATCAGAAACTCATCCTTAAGAGAAAACTTGCAAAAATGCTAGGGCCTGCAAAGAAACAAGTAGTTGTAAAACATGTATTTGTCTGAAGAAGCTTTCAGACATACAGTAGTGGGCTAATGCCAAGAAGCAGACATGACATAATTACAACTATTTAGATATAAATGTAGATAATTCCCTGTTAATGCTGTCTGGAGAGGATATAATTGAGGTTAAGGGGACTGGAAATAATGTTGTTATGTCTCACAAAGAAAGGATGGGGAGAATGTCTTGCAAATTGTGAGTGTAAAATGTTACATTAGATTGTGCTAAGTAGTTTGCCTATTATTGGTTATTTTGTATTTGTTGAGGTTTCAAAGGTTTTTATCCTTCCTGAACAAGGACATATGTAAGTATTACATTTTAATAATTCCACAAGACCATTTCAAAGGTATTGAACATAACTTGAAATTCAGTGCAGTTTCATCACAAAAAGATGGGAAACATGAAATTACAACCACACTGCCTAGATCAGGCCATCTCTCTAAAAATAAGTCACTAAACAAGAATGGCACTAGTCAGATAGCCTATTGTGATGTGAACTATCACTTTTACCGGGCTGCACAAGTCAGTGACTGAGATTGGAGTGGATATTCATGGGTCAACAATCTCTATTGCATTGCAGAAAATGATTGCCAAGGAAAATATCGTAGCTACAAAAAAAAAAAAAAGTCCTTCCCATAAAGACTTTGCAAAATGTCATTTGGAAGACACTGAAAAGATGTGCCAGAAAGTCCTACAGTCTTTTGAGAATAAAATGGAACTTGCTGGCTTGAACACTCCAAAGTTTATGTGGTGTAAATCTAACACTGTACATCTTCCAGGTAACACCATCCCTGCTATATAATGTGGCAGCAGCTTTATAAGGCTGGAGGGTATCTCACAGTGCCTTGCAGTTCATTTAAATGTGCTTAGGAGTTTGGTAAGATTTAGCATCTTTGCTTGTGCTTTGTGCTTGTTGTGATTCTTTGGATTTTTTTACCTTTTTGCTCTGCATTATCGAATATCTGTATTGGGACTTGATTGCTTTAGTGTTTCAGGAAAATCCTTTTTGCCTTTTGTGCTCCAGGAAACACTCTTTGTGCTTCTTTTGAAAAATAAGCTTTCTTTATTTATAAAGACCCTGTGTTTCCCGTATTACTAGACAGGTTTTGACAAACACCACCCCCATTTTGCATTTATTGAGTCTTTGCCTGTTTGAAAAGGACTATTCCATTTTGGTGTTTTGAAGCACAACAAACACACAAAAACTCAAACTCCCCAAGTGCATTCTAATGAACCGTGAGGTACTGTGGGGAAACATCCCAAGATCATGCACATTTCATGTCACAAACAGGATTCTGCACTTCTTTGGAACAGGAGCCTCATAACACAGACTTTTTTTTCCATGAAATGGAAGGAGTACACATAGGCATCCTTTGTGAACTTTTTCAAATTTAGTTCAGTCCTTCTCAGTGGAGGGTAAAAATCAAAATGCTGTGAAATGTCATGTATATAATGCATTCCTGATATTTCTAAATTAAAATATGCCAAATATCTCCCTGGGGACAAATACAGTTTTATCTATCTATTGATCTCCTTCCTTTCTTGATCACATTACTGTAGCTACCTTTAAAGGAACAAATGGTACTGGAATTGACGTATATCTTTGATGGCAAGTATGGCACGGCTTGTTCTCTTTCAAATCTTAAGTGCAATTTACGCATGATTTTCAAGCCTTTTCACTGATCTGAAGAATTTAGATTGCACATTTTTCTAGATAAATAATTACATTGAGCATATGATAGAAAACTAGAAAGAAATGCTTAAGAAGATGAAGTAGAGGGATGTTTTAAACATTTTACAAATAAGTTTAATTACTAAGGGAAGCCCATTACTTATTTTGCAAAACACCCTTAAGCAAGAAACACCAGTTGTTGAAACATTCCTTATCGTCAGAAGCTATTAAATTATAAAGATAAATCCTGTTGAAAGATTGTGACTGATTATAAAGATTCTTCCTTTTTCTTTCTTTCTTTCTTTCTTTCTTGGTTGATTTTATTAAAATTCTTTACATAAGCAGTATTACTTTGCCTTCTCTGTATTCTGTATATATTTCAAGGTTCCTCTAGACTGAGAGATACATTCTATTAAACTCCAAGTCATTAATCATCAGCTGAGGGTTGGAGGTTACTCTGCAATTTTATAACATTGTGATTCTTAGTTGTTCTAGCAACAATTGAAACAAAACAGTCCTCTAGTTTAATGTAAATTGAATAAGACAAATCCAATAAAAGAAATCGCTTAAATAGAAATTTCAAATGTACAAAGTATTTAAGCATAGCATATTAAAAAAAAAAAAACATCCAAGTTAAACTTGACTAAATTTACACCCAGAATTTCCATTTTTAGCATGGCCATTACAATAGTATGCAAATATTTGTTTTCTTACTTCTTGCTGTTTTTTTTTTTTTTCCAAAGGAGCCACAGTTTGACCAATTGCTGATGTCTTTCATCAAGTCACCAGCTTTAATTTGCACTATGATAAAAAGCCTAGTGTATCTTAAATCTGGAATCAAATTATCTCAGTATTTTTTGTTAATTCAAGTGACAGGAGGTACAATAGTCTTGCGTGCAGGCTAAAGGGACAAGGCAAGATTTTACACGATTCACATCCCCTTCTATTGCTCAGCCTTAAGACATGTCTGCTATCTCTAGTCAAACTGTCAGCATACTGCAGACCTACAGTATGTGAAGGAGGCCAGCTACTCTGTTCGGTCCAAGCTAGAATCGATAGGTGTAGATAATAGATAATTAAAGTATTGCTCTCAAAGCAAAAGGTCTACCAAAGATTTGAGATTCACATTTTGAAATTTAGGCTTAAATTGTGTAAAATACACAGTTTTAATCTGCTTTTAGGGAAAGGTGGCAGCAAAAAGAAACAACAGGAAATAATCAGTGCAACATCTAAAGCTTTAAATGGTCTGGGTCCATTATTTCATGAGTTGAATTTATTAATACATTTGCCTTGGACTGTACATGACATTAAAAGTGCTATGGATACATAAAATGATTATTGTAGAGCCTATAAATCTCTGCAGGTGGATCTGCCTGCTTGTGTAAGGAAAGCCCTGCATTTAAATCCAGGCTGAAGATACATATTTGAACTCTGTTTGGTAGTCATTTGCACATAAATAACAGTTTGGCAGATGTTATGAGATGTCACTGACCCTCCTATATTCTGTAACTCTATCCTACTGTGGCACGCGGCTTTGACAAAATCATAAAAAAAAAAAAAAAGCTGTGGAACATTGGAGTTGCAGAAAATGTGCTTTCTTGATTGATCCTAGGCCTATCCAATCAGTCCAAAGTACAGTGCATTTACTTAAATTTTAAATGCGTGTGTGAGTTTTTTTAATAACACCATACAGGTGCATGTCAATAAATTAGAATATCATCAAAAAGTTTATTTATTTCAGTAATTCAATTCAAAAACTGAAACTCATATATATACTGTATATATTCATTACACGCAGAGTGGTATATTTCAAGCATTTATTTCTTTTCATTTTGCTGATTATGGCCTACAGGTAATGAAAACTCAAAATTCAGTATCTAAGAAAATTAGAATATTACATTAGAACAATAAAAAAATGATTTTTAATACAGAAATGTTGGCCTACTGAAAAGCATGAACATGTACTGTATATACTCAATACTTGGTCAGGGCTCCTTTTGCATGAGTTACTGCATCAATGCGGCGTGGCATGGAGGCAATCAGCCTGTGCCACTGCTGAGGTGTTATGGAAGCTTAGGATGGCCTTCAGCCCATCTCCATTGTTGGGTCCGGTGTGTCTCATCTTCCTCTTGACACTTTAGGACAGGCGAGTTTGCTAGCCAATTAAGTCATAAATACCTGACCATTAAACCAGGTATTGGTACTTTTGGCAGTGTGGGCAGGTGCCAAGTCCTGCTAGAAAATGAAATCGGCATCTCCTTAAAACTTGTCAGCAGAGGGTAGAATGAAGTGCTTCTGAAATTTCCTGGCAGATAGCTGTGCTGACTTTGGACTTGATAAACCACAATGGTCCAACACCAGCAGATGACATGGCTCCCCACATCATCATTGACTGTGGAAACTTCACACTGGACCTCAAGCAACTTGGATTCTGTGCCTCTCCACTCTTCCTCCAGACTCTGGGACATTGATTTCCAAATTAAATGCAAAATGTACTTTCTTCTGAAATGAGGACTTTGGACTACTGAGCAGCAGTCCAGTCTGTTTTCTCCTTATCCCAGGTAAGACGCTTCTGACATTGTCTCTGTTTCAGTGAGTGGCTTGACAGAAGGAATGCAACAGTTGTAGCCCATGTCCCAGATACATTTGTGTGTGGTGGCTCTTGAAGCACTGACTCCAGCCGCAGTCCATTCATTGTGAAGGTGCTTGTGCACCTTTTTCTGCCATATTTTTTCCTTCCACTCAACTTTCTATTAATATGCTTGGATACAGCACTCTGTGAACAGCTTAGCAATGATCTTTTGTGGCTTACCCTCCTTGTTGAGGGTGTCAGTGACTGTCTTCGGGACAACTGTCAAGTCAGCAGTCTTCCCCATGATTGTATGGCCTACCGAACCAGACTGAGAGGCCTTATAAAGACTCAGGACACCTTTGCAGGTGTTTTGGGTTAATTAGCTGAGTGGAGTGGGACACCATGAGTCTACAATATTGAACTTTTTCACAAAATTCCAATTTTCTGAGATACTAAATTTTGGGTTTCCATTAGCTATAAGCCATAATCAGCCAAATGAAAAGAAATAAACACTTGAAATATATCACTCTGTGTGTGTAATGAATCTATTTAATATATGAGTTTCACATTTTGTATTGAATTTTTGATGATATTCTAATTTATTGAGATGCACCTGTATGTATTTTGAGGTATATTTTAATGATGATTTAAAACCGCTTGGCACAGTGGCATTTGGCAACCTAGGTAATTCCTGTTAAACCTGTGTGTGTATGTGTGAGAGAGACTGAGAGACAGTGTGTAACAATTCAGTGCAGAATTGCAAGAATCGTGTCAATTATTCAAAAATTCCACATAGTATATCTTAGTAAAGCATGAAAATCTCACTGACCTTTCAAGGCAAAAAAAGCTTTAATTATTGACACTTTTATTTCATAACAGAATTAGTCCTGAAATAAAAAGACACGCTTCATTCATTCTTTGAGAGTGCAATGATTTGACCAATCAACTGGGAGTTGCAATTGCTATCATTTGTACGATATTGCATTTGAATGAGTGTGTTAGATATAATAGCAAGATTAATTGCTTTTTAATACAGCACCACACATAGCCCAAGTAAGGAAACAAAGGTTTCAGATTCATTCTCTGAATGTAACGGACATGACCTCAATTGTCCATCCAACTGTTTACTCATTTTCTAGCCAGCTTATCCAGTTTAGCAGCACAGGGAAAAGGTGTCTAGCCTTGCTGCAGTGGGCACAGTATCAGGAGCCAATATAGGATGGGACTCATCTAAATTAAAATTTAACTTTGAAATATGGAAAATAAGTGAGGTATTCAAAGGAAAGCTGTAACACATGTCTTGAGTCCTAAAATGTCTTCAAAGCAGTGACAGCTACACATTGTAGCAAGTAAAAATGGAGGCAAGTTTCAAACAGTGTGGCCATCTCCGTAATCTGTACATACTATATAACAAAATGAGCTGCTCTGTATATACTTGCTAAAATTTATATTGGTCAGACATTTGCGTGCCTCAGTGTTATTATACACATTAATTTAGTATATCCATCCATCCATCCATTATCCAACCCGCTATATCCTAACTACAGGGTCACTGGGGTTTGCTGGAGCCACCAATCCCAGCCAACACAGGGAGCACGGCAGGAAACAAACCTTGGGCAGGGCGCCAGCCCACCGCAGAATTTAGTATATCTTATTTTATTTTTTTTTTATTTATTATGCGCCACAATTGGCGATTAAGGTAATCATGGTTTAATGCACCTATTACATAACCGAACTACTAGTAGAAATACGGCTATGGCACAAGTTGTAAACATCCTTCAGTTGGATTAAAAAAAAAAAATCTGTTCTCTTAAGAGTTAGTTTGTTTGCATTCTATGCAGCCCTTGTATTAGGTTCATTGCAGTTTTTCGACTCCTCTTTTTGACCTTTTGACTTTGTTTTTATCTTGTCGCAGTGCCTTGATTGCTTGTTTATTTGGTCTCCTTTTTTGTCTCTTTCATTTACACAGACTACAATTCTTGGTTCGTGTTATTCTCTCCCGGTCTTTTCTGTCACTCATAATAATCCCCAAGACGTTGTCTCATAGCACTCAGCACATAATGCTTTTGAAGCATGAGGCAAATCTCTGTAACAATGCCACATTTAACAGAATCCCATAATCTCAGAGATGCCTGGTGAGCAGGAGTTATAAAAAACAGTATACTTTATCACTGGAAACAAGTCAGGAAGCACTAAGCATGTGTAATTCATTTAATTTTTGAAGTGTAACAAGGGTAGCGTAATTATATTACTATAAAAATGTGATCTTAAAAAATACTTTAGAAACCAATTGTTGTACTTACTACAAGTTGGAAATAGTGTAAATACAATCTCGGGAACTGATTGGTCAGCTTGCTTTGGGGAATATGCTAGGACATTAACAGACTGGAAGATGGACTGAGTGGTTGAAGGCTTTGCATCAATCTGCTTGTAGCTCATTTCACAAGGTTAGCCTGGAGTGGAAGGCACATGTTAAGGTTATCATGGGTATGTTTTTAAAAATGTAGGCATGGGCTGGAATGGGGGACTGAATCATTCCTAAACAGGATTGGAATGAATCAGGGGAGTTGGCCTGCACTTTGATATCCCATTGGTCCAGGAGATACATAAACAAAGCTGGACTAAAGACAGAGTAACAAAGAAACGTTCTGTCTCTCGGTTGCCCTATGCAGAGAGGCCATGCTGCTTATTTTTGGCATTCCATCCAAGGACCATCCTGGACCAGAGACTAATTCAATATAAGGCAGAGAGCCACTTCGGTAATAAACATATTGAATGCAAAATGAACATCTTGTTATCAGATTGCATTATTCTCTTACACTTAATTGTACTTTGTTTACTATTTTGGGCACATTATATATAATACATGAATAAAAATGTATCTTTTTCTCCTGTCTCTCTCCTGCTCTATCTTGTTGCCTAAGGCTGTAGATGTGAAAGGTAAGGCTATGCCTGGGATATGGAACATTTTGTTCAGCATGCGTAATAAAGGGTATAAAGGGGGAGCATAGGGTCACCCTAGGAGTCTATTATAGCAAAAACAAAAACTAAGGTAATGTTAGTTAGTATAACAGTTAAAGGAGACAAACTTAGTGAAAGCAATACAACACTTATTTTAATGGTATGGGAGTGAGTGGGATGCCTTCCCTGATTATGAATAATTACTGAAGACAGTACAACTTAATGTACTGTATCAATACAATAACAACGTCTGATCAGATATGTGAGGCACCTTAAAAACACTTCAACAAAGGCTTCTTTACAGGAATTACTTCAACTGGCAATTTTGATTCCAAAAAGGTAGGCTTAACATTGAGAAAAATATAAAAGAAAGGTGGAAGAGATTAGGAAAACTGAAACATCAGGAGACTTTACCATAAAATATTACTTTTCAGTAAGTACTATTATCAAACTAATGTTTCTTCCGTATACTGATGCAAACAAAATGCCACAAATCTGAAAAAGTGATTTTCCAACCATCCTGATTTGAAAAGTATGTTGTTACAAAAGTAGACTCTTTAAAGTAAAATTTAGCATAAAAAAAATAAAGTAAAAATAATGTAAAGCAAATTTAGACTGTAAATTAAAATTCTCTGCTTAATCATGGTATCCACTAATTCATATGAGACTGGTATTATATTTGAATTTATATTTTAACTTTTATTTTAAGTAGTATTAATTTTTCAGTTACAGAGCAGATTTCTTTTTATGTTTCAGTGGTAAGATAAATAAGGTAGTCCATACGTTAATTATTTATTATAAGCCTTACACTGAAACACACCCAAGCCTTTAAAACATCCCCAAGATACCAATTCTCCCATTTACTTACTTTAAGGGAAAACCTTAATCCCTAAGGTACCAATGTAATCGGGGCAGGATGAATTTGCTTTACTAAGATGCAAAATACAAAACCAACCACAAAGTCAGAATTTTAAAATCACTTCATTGCCTAACTAAACCTTATCTATCTTTTATATATTTTTTCTTTTGTTTTATTTAGATGACCCAAAATTTGGACATGAGATGCTATATTGCCACTGGCCACAGGTTTAGAAGCAGGCACATATACTGGTAACAGCATGGCAGTTCAAATAAAAACAATGCACAAAATAACAATAAAAAATCATAACCATAAACTGATAACAGTAAAGCATTTAAAGGTGAAGTATAGTAATTCAGGATGTGTTAAAACAAGGATTTGTTAAATTAGAGCAGCAATAAAATACATTAACTTTGGAAAAATTTAACAAAACAAATCAGCGAAGCTGAACCTGTTCTCACCATGATAATATCTCACACTGCCACCTGCTGGATTTCTCCAGATGTATGTAAAGTACACGCGCAAGTATTAACAGTAAAACGCTTGCGTAGTAGGAGCGTCCACAGGAGCATGCATCACGTGAAATATAAACCCGGCCTTAGGCAAGAAGCAAACATGGTGGACGGTTTAGCCAGTCCTTTGCAGCACAAAATTGCGCAATCATTCAGAATAGAGTGTGCTGCATGCAATACACTAACAGCAACCTATAATAATATAATGTGTCTATTTAGTTTAAATCTACTTAATTGCTTGTGATATTTTGAAATGGTGTGACCTGGTGGTGCAATAACTAATATTTAGGGGTTCAGATTGGGGATTGAAAAAAGGGGATAGATGTTATTTACTTCATAGCACCTAAAGGACTGAACTTTTTTTGATAATTGAGAATATTAGTGAATGTTTTGGGTTGCAGGGAAGCCAATGTTATCACACCGGGAAGCAGGAATGAAATCAGATGATGTGACATGATAGAACACATTTATACCCTCACCTACATCGGGAAGTTTAACCTACCATAATGTCTGTGGAGTAAAAATTAGAGTACACAGAGGAAAAACCCCACACAGGCCATACTTAGGCAAGAGATTCAAGCTCCGAACTCTGGAGGTGTGAGCAACAGTGCTGATCACTCTGCTTTAATACTGTATTTTATTGGTGAAAAGCAGTGGCCAAGTGTCTGGACAAGAAGGCTGTTGGTTCAAACCTCCTCCTTCTTACTGACTTCACTATATGACTCTGAACCAGTTACTTCATAGCTAGAAAATCCTAGTGGTGTGCTAGCAATTGTACTACAGCTCTGTATGTGCAATTTGGTTAGGGATGGCATTCATTTTAGCAAGATACTATATAAGAAAGGTAGTTTGGGAGAGTTTAGTGCTTGAATTGTGGAGGTAATTATACTTTGCTAGTCATAAAACATTGAGGTAGTGAGAAGGTAGATGGCAGAAATCAACCAAACAAATTAGGTAGCAAATGTGATGACTGACATCACCAGTTGGGTCAGTGCTGACTGTTCGGAGTACGCCATATCTAGGATTCAAACTATGATCTTACATTAGCAGTTGAAGGTCGAAGCAAAAATAAATCGTCCCCAAACAGCACTAAAGTTTTCTACTTCAGAAAGCAAAACTCCATGACTTATTTTAACCAAGATTACCTATTAGCCTCAAAAATTAAAATAACTATTTACTTTAACCAGTGTTATTTTTCCTTACCCACATTTTTTTTGTTAATTGGTGCAAAGTAAACTTTGAAAACAGTTTCCATTATTATATTTTTAGGCATAATTGGCATACAAATAAGCACTGGGGCTAACAAATTACGGTCAGAACCTCTAAGAAAATCTTATGCCTGCATCTTGTCTCAGTGTTACTTTTTCTGAAGAATTTCTCAGTGGGAGTGCTTTATTTAATATGGAGAAGCTACATATGAATATCATTTCTTTTTCAGAGTATGGAGGCCATTATGTCAAATAATCACATTATTATTAGCGAGATAAGAAGAGCTTTATGTAAGATGTCTAAAATACTTCACAGCTCCAAAGTAAGTTATCTTTTGCTTTGTTTTTTCATTCTGTATGCACTACCACACTTTCAAAACTCAGTAACATAACATTTGTCATGAACTCATAATGGCTCAAATTAAGAAGTTACCCTGTTTCCTATATTTTTAAAACAACTTTGTGGTTTACTTGGGTAGTTCTTTGGAATGCTGTAATGTTTGAGGGTTATTCCCACTCATCCTCCCCCTAAAATCCATTTATCTTTTTTTCATTTATGACACATGAAAGTAGTTCTTCATACTGTAAATCAAATTTATAAAACCTAATTAAAGGATAAAATGGGAAGAGGTTGTTTAAAAGAAACCGTTCCAAAGGTTAGTTTCACTCCAACTAGCATGTCAAACAATTTACTATTAGTTTCAGATTTTTACACACTGTCTGTGTGGCTTTACAACCAAGAGCAACTACTGCAGCAAACCAGATGTTCTTCTTGCTCTTACTTAGTCCATTTTTTCCATTTCCTCTTTTCTCGTCTTTCTGAAAAATTCCCTTTTCTGAACTTAACTGGGACATGTGGCTACTTAAACCACGAGTGCCGAGATGTTAATATGGAGACTCCAAAGCTCCTTGTGCTTCATCAGTAGATGTATTGGTTTTGTTTAATTACTGAATTTACATTTTTGGTGCTTGAAACAAAATAGCCCCAATGTGTATTGGGGTGCATTTCTTACTTCACTTTTGCAGCACTTTAAGTGAAAGTTGGAGGACCTGCTTGCAGGGCTGGATGCAGATTAACATACCCAGGATGAAGCAATTGCAAATTAAGAGTCATTTCTAGTGTTTATGGGATTCAAACCAGCAACCTTTTGATTGCCGGTCTAGATACCTAGCCTTAGAGTTACCACTACGCCAAACATAAAAGAAATAGTACAAAATAATTAAACACCTATCTACACTATGTGGGTAGTAAAGGCAGTCTGCCTTATTATGGCGTCAATAATTCCTCTAGAGACCTACTGTCTCCCCTCCAGTACTTTCATTTTATCAGCTCCTAGCAACCCTGTTCTCTACTTGTTCTTTAAGGTGTCTGACACCACAATTATTCCTGCACTTACCACTCCTGAATAAAGAAGCATCTGAATAGATCCTTTAAGGGCACCCAGTTGTCACCTATATAAATAAATGCCCATGAAAGATGCAGGTAAAGACATTATCTGAGTATCCTCTGATGAGAGGCTCAAGCCAGTTCCTCATACTTTTGGGCTGACAAAAGGCTATTGAGAGAGCTGTAACTTAATGTAAATATTTTTTTAAGATTTAAGATGTGTTAATATGCATATTCATTCAATCACCAGCCTATCAAAGGTTAATATATTTAATTTTATCATATATACATATCCAGAAGCCTTGACTTCTTGATATGCTTTGCAGTATATTTTGTAAAGCTGTTTCAGTCAACTTTGGTTGATTGCAACCATATTGATAATGGATGTTATGTATCACAATTTCCAGTTAGGACTCACAATGCCATTATGTAAACGAAGAAGAAAGTTTCTTAATAATGGTCTGATGATTCTTTCTCGTCTTTCTTAACTTTTGCTTACCTGCATTTGCCTGAAAGAGGGATGCGACTGTAGGCTCTTAATTAGCATGTGCTCCTGGGACTGGCTGAGAGAAGGTAGGACTCGTTGCGATGTCACAGTTACAGGACGTGGCAAAGGACTTGGATTACTGATGTGGGTAGGCTGGTATTTCAGTTTCCTTATGTCAGTGCTCTCCTCTGCTTTGGGATAAAGGAGCTTTTCAGAAGCATCATGTTGAGACAGCTGTTAGGGAAAAAACAAATTACACTCTTATGTATAAAACAGTGCAAATGTCAATTTAATGTCAATGTGCCAGAGATGAGTGCCGTGTCAACAGTTAATAAAACCAATAAAGCTTCCAATAAGCAATAAATAGGGACATTCAAATATGATGACAAGATGGCAAATTAATAGGAAAAACTGAATGGAAAAGAAATTAGTAATTTTCTGAACATTTTATGTGTATTTTGACATACCTTGAAATGGCATCTGACTCGTCTTAATAAAAGAACAAGTGTCTGTGTGTTTGTCTGTGTATCTCTGTGTCCGTCCAGTGCTTTGTGAATTTCCTGTTGGGATTAATAAAGTATCTATCTATCTACACTATCTATCTATGTCACTGTTATATGCCATTTGGTATGGGATTTAAAAAAGCAGTGGTAATGTTTGTAATGCACCAACTGTCTGAATTAAAAAGGTATTACAGTGATCCCTCACTATATCGCGCTTCGAATTTCGTGGCTTCACTCCATCACGGATTTTAAATGTAAACATATCTAAATATATATCACAGATTTTTTGCTGGTTTGCGGATTTCTGCGGATAATGGGTCTTTTTATTTATGGTACATGCTTCCTCAGTTTGTTTGCCCAGTTGATTTCATACAAGGGACACTATTGGCAGATGGCTGAGAAGCTACCCAATCAGAGCACGTATTACGTATTAAATAAAACTCCTCAATGATATATGATATGCTTCCCACGCGGTGCTTTGCACACTTAAAAGCTCTAACAGCACAAATTGATTTTTGATTGTTTGCTTTTCTCTCTCACTCTCTCTGACAGTCTCTGCGCCTGACGGAGGGGGTGTGAGCAGAGGGGCTGTTTGCTTAGAAGATATGGACGCTCCTCTAAAAAAATGTTGAAAGACTACCTTCACATTGATCCCTTCCTTGCGGCCGCTTTATCGCGGTGCTTTGCATACTTACTCTCTCTCTCTTACATTCTCTTACATTCCCCTTTCCAGCGACCTCATGACCCCCCCATGCTCTCAGGTGAGAAAACAAATGTTTACAAAAGTATTACACATAGAAAAAAATCAGATTAATATTTAAAACACCTGCTGCTTATAACATATTTTTAAATTCTTTGTAATATAAATTACCATAAGAAAGCATACATGATCTGAGTAGGAAGAAACAACTAAGTAATTATTCCTACATTTCTTTCTCTGTAGAAAATCCATTTCCCCAATCAAATCATCTTATCTTAATTCAGCTGATGAGTTCATTATCGCATCCCTAGGGCAATTGTGTTAAGAATCAACACATAGTTGAACCATATTTTTCATTATGAGATGTACAAAACAGGATGAACAGCATGCTGGTGACTCCACTCAACACTGAACTGCGTGTCTCTCGAGGTGTGAAATCATGATAGATTCATAAGGGCATAAAAACATCGAAAATGCTGTTATGTGTTTTAGTTGTTTATGAATGTTAGACTTTTTTTAATTTTGAAGAGTGCAATGCTAAAATATAACATTTCTCATTTATTTATTATAAATTATTTTATGGTGTGGCTCAGTTCCATTCTACCTTAAGTATCTTTTAGATAACGGTTTTGAACACACCTTGTAAATATTGAAATTCTGGGACTTTTGATGTCTTCTGATTTGATCTGGACTTGCAGGTCTTGTTGGTGCGACAGACCTGGAATAAAAATGTGAGAAAAATATATAAAAATAAATTCAGTGCAAAATCATATGCCAACAACTTAAGAGTAGTATTACAATAATAGGAATAATGAAACAAACAAAAAAACAAATGAATAAAAGTCTAAACCAGGACAGGGTCCTCATGATGCTGCACTGCATAGCACTACTGCACTATAACTACTGACAACTGGTGCATTGTCTCTGTACAGTTGGAGTTTGCTCTTGCTTTCTAGGTTTCCATGGATTTTGCCCCAATATTCCCATTATAACCCAATAACACATTACCATTAGATGTTGACAGATTACTATAAACAGAACAAGAAAAGAGGGACATAAGAAGTGTATGGTCCTTTTCTTTTCATTATCAGCATAATATTTTATAGACATATATACTTTTGACTAAATACTTTGATTAAAAAAAGGTTTAAATTCCATTCTCAACCTTTATTTACAGTACATGTGAAGAAGGAGCCATTACATTTCCCTTGCAACAATGGCACCTAACTGATTCTGTTTTTTTTTTTGTTTGTTTCTTAAATTTACTTATGAATGCTTTGGGGTTTTTTTTTGCCTACTCATTGGTATGAGAAAACTTTCACATATGACATTTCACTCGACTTAACTTAATGCAGGGGGCCAAGTTTTTTGGGGCACCACCTATTTTTGGCCCTCTACATCAAAAAACACTCATTTTTAGGCCATTTGTGGATAATATGTTGGTGTAGGAAATTACACACCCTTATGATAAACAATAAAGCAATAAACGTTTTCAGCAAAAATGATCAGAAGATGCCACAACCACCAACCTCAGGAGTTTACTTTCTAATGGCATACAAGGGATAAAAGTTTAAAGTAAAAGTTAAAAATGACAAATTTCAAACATAAGCATGTAGGGTTATCATTTTAGACTGTTTTAATGGTCAGAGATTATAAACACAATGTTATTTTTGATTGTTTATTAGGGATCTAACATTTTTTGGACCTTTATTAGTAGGTGAAAAATCAAAAATTTCTATTAAACTCTATTAGACTTTAAACATTTTAAACTGATACAAAATATGTCATATCTGTCACAACTATTTTTGTTTATTATGTACTTCTACCTCATGAAGTAAATTGTTGCATTTCTTTTGAACACCCCAAATTAGGGCAGCTCATGCCAATTCATGGTTTTAATTTTTTAATTTACAGTACCTCGAGTTTATTTATTATTGGAAAAAAAAATGTATTACATTGAAAAAAATCTGATTGTAATTTCTAGTTTTTCTAAATTTTGCTTCTGAAAGATTTAAAATATATTAGAAAAACAGCTAATATATACCCTTGACTATAAGATGTTAAAAAAATAAGCAAATATTAAAAACAGAATTTTATATTTTATGTAGAAAAGACCAGTTTTGATTTACTTCCTGTACAGGCAAGCTCAATAAATATAAATTATTTGGAAAGCTCCAGTGCATGTGTTATGAGCTTCTGGTTCAAATTATAGCCCGGCCAATACCCCCACGCCGCTAGAAGGAGCCCTTCCGGCAGCATGGAGGTGCCCCGAATTCCAGCATGGCATCATGGATATTGGAGTTTTCCTTCACAGCCCTGCTAGATACCATGGGGCTGCAAGGGGACGCTGCAGGAAGGCTCAGACTTGTATTGGCCCTATAACCTGGAAGTACATCCTGGTCACAGGGACAGAGGAAATGACGTGCTTCCGGGATGAAGAAGAGGAGTTTTGATCTGACCCGGAAGTGATAAGAATTAAAAAACACTTCCGGGTCAGGGACTATAAAAGGAAATCCCAGACAGACAAGCTGAGTTGGGAGGAAGGGTTGGCAACGCATCTGGGAGAGTGGAGGATTATTGTATTATGGATTATTGTAGTGATTTATGAGTATTGTGGAGTGGAGGATGCTTTGTGCAGTTATTTGCCTGAATAAAACAAGTATTTATTTGGTGTTTGGAGTCTGATCTGAGGGTTCAAGGGGACGACATTGGCCCCTATCTGCCTCTATACCTGTGTGTGTGTGTATATATATATATATATATATATATATATATATATATATATATATATATATATATATATATATATATATATATATAATATGCATAGGTCTGATCATAATCTGAAATTTGCTTGTGGTTGGTCAGCTGGTTGGCACACATCCTCTACACTCTCAGTTCTGAGAAGCAGTTCACAGACATGAGTGTGTACACCTGATGAGCGTCAATTAGGCTGAAACACACATTGTATACTCTACATTATTTGGCAGATACTATATACAGTATACTGTATGTATGTGTGTATACTGTGTATATATACTGTATATAAATTTTATTATTTGTTAAGGTTGATTAAGATGACTTACAACATTTATGATATAATTTGTTACATTTCTTTTGGTTTTCCAATTGGAGTCACAGGCAGGTCAAGTGATTTGCTCATGGTCACGCAGTGTCAGTAGCAGGATTTAAACCACAACCTCAGGGTCTGAGGTCCAAAGCCTTAACCACTATGCCACACTGCCCACAACTGCAGTTGTGTAAGTACACCAGCTAAAAATCATACTTTAATTTCCAAGCCTTACCAGACAGGAAGGAGCAAGAGCTGAGAAGAATATAGTAAAGGGTAGCATGGTAAAAGTTAATATTTGTAGATATAAGAAGCAGCTGACTGCTCTAAAGAGTAGTAGTCGAGGATAACATTAGCAAAGGGCCAAAATTCCTCTTAGAGTAAATGTAGTTTTTCCAATATTATATTTTATTATAATTTTCCCATTGCACTGAGAATACTTTTCTTTTTGAAACATTTAACTGCACGATCCAGTTACCAGTGCTCTTTCAGATTATCAAGAGATGTGTCATTAAGGAAGCATGGGTATTGCTTAAGGGTACTTTCTTTATTAGTGTTATTAATGTATAGTTGATCCTCTTTAACAATTTAGGACAGTGATTCAAGTAATATACTGAAAATGTATATGGCATATAGTGGAAGAAATACTTAGGGTATAAATGACATTTACAAAGAATTTCTCAAAAGGATGCAAACATTAAATTGATAAATGAGTCTCTAAAGTTCTCAGCACTGTACACTTCCTGTATATTAAATATAGTTTATTCTAAAGTATGGGATAGCATGGTGGTGGCATGATTCATATTAGTTCTGCTGCCTGTACTAATACCAACAGTCTACTAGAATATCAAACCACAGGATTATTGCTATGTTTATGGATGTTTAGAAATGCTAGTATAAACAGTACTGCACATAAACAAAAGTAATACAAGATGTTCTTTCCATGGGTAGCCATGTAGGTGGGCCATCAGTGCTATTCAACTCCCTACAAAGACAAAAAGAATATATGTTTGCTATCTGGTACGAAGGCTGCAAATTAGACCATGCCATGTTACTCTCTAGTTTTAAGGTCAATTTTTTTTTTTCTTAACTAAAATCTTTGTCTATTCCATATAAACAAAGTTATGGAAAATGTATTGGATTTGGGCAAAATGTTGATTTCATGGATATTCTTCTGCCTAAAGAGTCATACAAGGCTAAAGCAAGCTACTATAATATGTCATAACATGTTCCATTATATTAATAAAATTACATTTCAGTGGATTAGAAAGGTCTAAGAATGTTATTTTGCTAAAAATTTACACTAATGTGTAATTGTAATGCCTAGACAAGGGAACTAAGGAGATTGTTAAAAGTGAAGTTGAAGTAATACTGGAAATGTACTTCTGCTTGAAATAATATTAAACCTGGAGACTGCGGACTTTCCTCTATAACATACAGTATATGAAACAGATAAATCTGAATAAGTCAGATAAGCTACCATATCATCAGTATAAACTGGAGTTTATGTTGTTTAATGTAAATTAAGACTTCACGGTTAGAATACATACAATAGCTTAATCCATCACTATATTATTGGGTCCAAATCAAACTTCCATATGAATAAGAAATCCAATTTAATTTTATAAAATGCTTTTTCCACGTCTACTGATTATGATAGTTTAGTGGATTTAAATGCCGATTATGTAAATATTAAATATACATCAGAAATTGGAAGTGATTGTCCTTAATTAACCCAATTTCATCAAGTACAGAATGATGACACTGTTTATTCTATTTGCAAGGACCTTAGCCAGGCGTATAATAAAGAGATTTAGAAGGGAAATTGGTCTGAATAATTCATAACTTAAAGGAGTTAGATCAATATAAAATTTTTGGAAGGGATTCATCTTTTTTTGCTTCAAAACATAGCTTATATAAACTATGACTACAAAGGAGAAATTTTGAATTTATGACTGATACCTGTCTTGTCCTGCAGCTTTTTGTCTAGTGATCTAATGGCTTATGAGAATTTTTTTAAAAAGTTTATCTTACTGTATAGTACATACCACCAGTCCAAAAAGTAAGTTATTAAGGAAAATTATTTATTTGAACCTAATTTTTACTAGTCTCAGTAGGGTATTACTTATTTTTCTTATATTATCTTTACTGTCGGCAATGTCTTAAAATATTCTCTAAATCTGTTATTTATCTTTCAGTGTTTATGTTTATGAGACTGTCAGGTCTCCTAGGTCCTTTCTTGTAGATTTCATGTGGTAAAATCTTACTTACTGAATCCTTTCTTCATCTCTCTATTATATAAAAAAAAAAAATCTTGGAAAGGAAAACCAGGGAGACGAGACGTGATCTTTCCCACTTTCAGTTTCCCACTGACTTAAAAGAGGAGAGTTAGGATTCTTCCAGTTTAGCAAAATAAGTCTGAGTGCCAAAAGTGTAGTTTCTCCATTTATCTTTATTTGCTTATTAATTCATCGATTTACTTATTTTTACTAGCTTTAAATTTTACTCTGTTGGCCATGCTCTCTTTCTCAGGGGTGGGTGTTGATTTGATTTCAATCCTATTTTTGTAAAAATTGCTCTATTTGTAAGGACTGTTGTGTTATTACAATAAAATCAATAAAAAAAAAAGAAACAATTCCAAAGAAAAAACAAGCTTTTAAAATTTTATATCCGATCAACCAAATCAAATAATATGAGTATAGAGATGTACCGTATGTAATTACAGTAATCCCTCGCTATATCGCGCTTCGACTTTCGCGTCTTCACTCTATCGCGGATTTTAAATGTAAGCACATCTAAATATATATCACAGATTTTTCGCTGGTTCACGGATTTCTGCAGACAGTGAGTCTTTTAATTTATGCTACACGCTTCCTCAGTTTGTTTGCCCTGTTGATTTCATACAAGGGACGCTATTGGCGGATGGCTTAGAAGCTACCCAATCAGAGCATGTATTACATATTAACTAAAACTCCTCAATGCTATAAGATATGCATCCCTCGCGGAGCTTGATTGTTTGCTTGTCTCTGCCTCTCTCTCACCCTCTCTGACGTTCTCTGCGCCTGACGGAGGGGCTGTTTGCACAGAGGCTGTTTGCTTAGAAGATACTGACGCTCCTCTAAAAAATGCAGGCAAACTTAAAAGCACACGTATTGATTTTTTGATTGTTTGCTTTTCTTTGCGAGCGCTCTCTCTCTCTCTCTCCCTCTGAAATTCTCTGCTCCTGAAGAGAAGAAGATCTATTTACATTCTTTTAATTGTGAGAAAGAACTGTCATCTTTGTCTTGTCATGGAGGACAGTTTAAACGTTTGACTAAAGGGTGTTATTTCATGTCTAGAGGGCTCTAATAATGTTAACAGTGTGGGAGAGTTTATAAGGGCTTAAAATATATAAAAATAACTATACAAACATATGGTTTCTAATTCACGGATTTTTGTCTATTGCGGGGGTTCTGGAACGCAACCCCCGCGATCGAGGAGAGATTACTGTACTCTTCTTTTTGTGCCCAAGAGATTAAAATCTGTTTTTCCTTTTTTTGAGATCTGAGATGGGCAATCTTGCATATTCTTTACTGAATAAAGAAATTGCATTAACTGTTATTCTTTTAGACTGTACCTCTCTTTAATTTAGTATTATATAATTTAATGCCTTAAAGGAATAAAATCATTTATGTTATCTGTTACTTACCCCATATAGTTTGAAGTGGTAGGTGAGGAAATTTTTTGAATTGAAGATCTGCATCCCCTCCCCCCTTATTTATTGGTCAAGGCTTCTGTCTTCATTTCAAATGCTTGGTTTCATTTGCATGCACTTTTTTGATTTTCCCCGAACAGTAGTTCAGCAAAAAATGTGCATGATTTGAACATTATGAGCAGATGACTGGATAACTGACATATGGATTATGTGACACAACTAACTTAAGATGTTTTTTCATAGGCTTTTTATTATTGTTCAGTGTTGCCGCCACTGAAACGCATTGTGTCATAAACTTTGTGATCGAAGTTCCCCATGAAAACATGACATTGAAATTGTTTTACAGCCATCAAATCTAACAACACCAGTAAGTAATACACAGAAAGCATTGTCATTTTTGAGTGGGGTATTCCTTTAAAAGTAATTTTAGAGCTTCCCAAAATCTGCATCAGAATTGTCCGGAGTGTAGCTAATTTCAGTAAAAATCAATTTGTGAAGATAGGTATTCAGTAAATAATGACTGTTAGTTGTTTCAATATTTAAAGAGGCTTTCAATTTTGAGCTACAAAACAGTGAAGCATGTAAAGCAATTCACAGTAAGTCAACTTATTTCATTATTTGTTCAAAGACAGGACGTTATTATGAATAATGAAACAGTTTTTGAAAGCCATGATGTATGGTATGAAAAAAGGATCATTGTCTTGACTGCAGATATAAAATACTTCAATGCTAAAGTCGGGTTCCTGCCGTATCCAAGGATAAAGTGTAGCCTCTGATTTTTCATTGGAGGTTTCAAAATAAAGGAAGGAAAAAATGAAAAAGATGGGAAATTTAAAAAGCATGCACAGTTATAGCATATAGTAAATAATACAAATAAAATTGAACTGAAAATAATACTGATGGTATCGCACAAAAAAAATTAAGAAATTGTGCTTCACTCACTCAGAATATGGAACCAATGTAGAAAGCATTTTAAAATGGAGAATCTTTTATCAGTGGCACCTCTGCAAGAGAACCACCTCTTTCAAGCTTCACAAACATTTGCAGTTTTTAATATCTGGAAAGAATTTGGGATTAACTTGCTTAGAGATCTTTATATAGACAACATCTTTGCATCCTATGAACAATTACATTCCAAATTTAACATCCCAGCTACATATTTCTTTCACTATCTTCAAATTAGGAACTTTGTTAAATATATAAAATTATTTTACAGTCCCTCTCCTTCAAAGATCCAAGAGGACACTGGGAAAAAGATCTCTCAATTAATATATCAGAAAAGGAGTGGAAAATAGCAATGCAGAGAATTCAGTCGAGCTCCATATGTGCAAAGCATGCAATTATTCAACTCAAAATTATATATCGAGCACATCTGTCTCGCCTAAAACTTTCCAAAATGTTTCCAGGGCAGGATCCAACCTGTGAATGGTGCAATCAAGTCCCAGTCTCACTGGGTCACATGTTTTGGTCCTGCACCAAATTAACATCATTCTGAACCAAAATTTTTAATTACCTTTCAGACAGCCTTGGTGTCACAATCCCTCTTAACGCATTAACAGCTGTGTTTGGTTTAAAGTGGAGAAAGACGAACAAACTGTGATTGCATTTACTACACTTTTGGCACGCAGACTTATTTTGCTAAACTGGAAGAATCCTAACTCTCCTCTAAGTCAAAGGGAAACTGATGTTTTATACTATTTGAAATTGGAAAGAATCAAATACTCAGAGGATCTTTACAGATTTTTTTCAAAACATGGCAGAATCTAATCAGTAATATTTTAGAATAAGCTCTTAAACCACAGAGGAAGCAATTACAGTAGTGTGAAAAACTATTTGTCCCCTTCCTGATTTCTTATTCTTTTGCATGTTTGTCACACAAAATGTTTCTGATCATCAAACACATTTAACCATTAGTCAAATATAACACAAGTAAACACAAAATGCAATTTTTTAAATGATGGCTTTTATTATTTAGGGAGAAAAAAATCCAAACCTACATGACCCTGTGTGAAAAAGTAATTGCCCCCTTGTTAAAAAATAACCTAACTGTGGTGTATCACACCTGAGTTCAATTTCCGTAGCCACCCCCAGGCCTGATTACTGCCACACCTGTTTCAATCAAGAAATCACTTAAATAGGAGCTGCCTGACACAGAGAAGTAGACCAAAAGAACCTCAAAAGCTAGACATCATGCCAAGATCCAAAGAAATTCAGGAACAAATCAGAACAGAAGTAATTGAGATCTATCAGTCTGGTAAAGGTTATAAAGCCATTTCTAAAGCTTTGGGACTCCAGCGAACCACAGTGAGAGCCATTATCCACAAATGGCAAAAACATGGAACAGTGGTGAACCTTCTCAGGAGTGGTCGGCCGACCAAAATTACCCCAAGAGCACAGAGATGACTCACCGAGAGGTCACAAAAGACCCCAGGACAACGTCTAAAGAACTGCAGGCCTCACTTGCCTCAATTAAGGTCAGTGTTCACGACTTCACCATAAGAAAGAGACTGGACAAAAACGGCCTGCATGGCAGATTTCCAAGACGCAAACCACTGTTAAGCAAAAGAACATTAGGGCTCGTCTCAATTTTGCTAAGAAACATCTCAATGATTGCCAAGACTTTTGGGAAAATACCTTGTGGACTGATGAGACAAAAGTTGAACTTTTTGGAAGGCAAATGTCCCATTACATCTGGCGTAAAAGGAACACAGCATTTCAGAAAAAGAACATCATACCAACAGTAAAATATGGTGGTGGTAGTGTGATGGTCTGGGGTTGTTTTGCTGCTTCAGGACCTGGAAGGCTTGCTGTGATAGATGGAACCATGAATTCTACTGTCTACCAAAAAATCCTGAAGGAGAATGTCTGGCCATCTGTTCGTCAACTCAAGCTGAAGTGATCTTGGGTGCTGCAACAGGACAATGACCCAAAACACACCAGCAAATCCACCTCTGAATGGCTGAAGAAAAACAAAATGAAGACTTTGGAGTGGCCTAGTCAAAGTTCTGACCTGAATCCAATTGAGATGCTATGGCAAGACCTTAAAAAGGCGGTTCATGCTAGAAAACCTTCAAATAAAGCTGAATTACAACAATTCTGCAAAGATGAGTGGGCCAAAATTCCTCCAGAGCGGTAAAGACTCATTGCAAGTTATCGCAAACGCTTGATTGCAGTTATTGCTGCTAACGGTGGCCCAACCAGTTATTAGGTTCAGGGGGCAATTACTTTTTCACACAGGGCCATGTAGGTTTGGATTTTTTTTCTCCCTAAATAATAAAAACCATCATTTAAAAACTGGATTTTGTGTTTATTTGTGTTATATTTGACTAATGATTAAATGTGTTTGATGATCAGAAACATTTTGTGTGACAAACATGCAAAAGAATAAGAAATCAGGAAGGGGGCAAATAGTTTTTCACACCACTGTATTTCTTTTTCTTCTCCATTCATTTCTATTGGCTTATCAAACTCATCAGTTTAAGTATGTTTACAAGCCTTAAGTTTTACTCTGTTGGCCTTGCTCTCTGTCTCAGGGGTGGGGGCGATTTGCTCTCAGTCCTACTTTTTGTAAAAATTGATTGATTTGTATGAAATGATAGCAATAAAATTAATAAAATGTAAAAAAAAAAAAAAAAGAAATCAAACATCCTCAGCATCTCCAACTAAATACTAGCAGTTGAGCATAGACATATGCCAGACATGCACAGTGGAAGGCCCAAGCAGATACCTTATTGCTTAAACAGAAAGTTGTCAAATGAATAGACAATCTCATAAAACACTTTCTTCATTAAAGGCTATACGAAAACTCATTTATTTTATTACATGCAAATATATTGCAATAGTCAAAAAAGCCAACTGTAGGTTGTGAAAGAATGCCAGACAGGAAACAGCACTGCAGACAACAGCGGGACAGGAAGGTAAATGAAACACTGCCAAGAAAGTGGTGAATTTACATTAATAGGATTGGCATAGAAGTAATAATTCCTTGGGCAAAGAAAAAGAAACCGAGCGAAAGAAGTTCCTACTCCAAGAAGTAGCAGCAAGGAGGCTCATAACAGAATGTTTGGCTCCATGCTATAGACAGTATAGTGGCTAGCCTACCTTGGGGATGACCAATCATTTAAGTGAGTGCTGGGAAACCTAGCAGCAGTAGGGAAAGTTTTAGAAGGATTGACCAAGGAGTTCTCCAGGATATCTCCAGAGACATTCCTAGCTGGAAAGTGATTAGAGATATTAACTCAGAAATGGTCTCTGGTTCTAGCTTAAAAGACACTTCTTGTCAGTACTGAGGTGAACTTGTAGTTAGGAGGAGAGTCAGTGCAAGTGCTCATCTGGCAGGAGGAAAACAACAGGGGTTTCAGAAAATGTTACAGAAGGTAAAAGAGATGAATGTTTTGGTGCTGTTTTTATTTGGACATATGCATAATGCACACACTAGACAGACTGCTAATGCAAGTCCTGTGGTTAGATTCAGTGGAGAGGTGTGTATTTTGTTCCAGTATTTTTTGTGTATTAATGTTTCTCTTTCCTTTGATCCATTAGTTTTGTTAATAAAACACTTTTTTCACAAAGTTTTTGTGACATTTTATTAATGGTTCATATACAGTTTCTAAATGTCCCTTATACTTTAACAGGTATATCCAAAATAATATACAAATGTATTAAAAAATGACATACTTTTAAAGATCTCTGCACTATATCGTTAATGGATGACACTGTAAATGGTGATGCCATTTCAGATTGGCCTTTTGAATGTTTTATTGCACAAACATTGAAGCTTTATACATAAATCCAGTTAATTTAAAATTGATCACCACTTAAAATGTTTTAAATTTAAAGATGTTTGGCTATTCATTGTTAAATGGGACATAAGGCATCTTATATGAATGGAAAAAGCCAGACTTATATTGAGTTTTTCTGAATGTTGCCCAATTAATTAATTTAGCTTCCTGTGAGGAATAGGGCACTGGTCATACATTAAACTACTGACCTTGTGCTTCCTCCATTGAATTTTGTTATTGCATTCAGTTAACTTTAAATAAATAAAACTGCAAATCTACTTGTCTTTTGTTCATCACAGCATAATAATGTGAATATAAGTAAAAATATATGTCTCTCTATTAACGAGACAAGAGTTGTTGTCCTGGGATGAGACAAGACTTTTTCAGAGAGATAATTTCAAGTCCCACGAGATAAGACTGTGTGCCAAGAGATTTAACCACGCCCCAGGCAGGAAATAAAAGACAAAGAGTAGAAGACAAAGTAGAACATCATAAAGAGGTTCAAATATGTTGGCGCAATACACATGCAGAGCAGGTTAGAGATAATGAAAAACAGAAATTTATTATTTGGTGAAATAATGGAACAGCAAAAAGAGATTGAATATATGGACACAGGTGATACGACAGAAGTATGTAGATATTGTTCGACTTTAAAGTTTAAGTTGGAGACTTGTGGATAATCTAATTTGTGTTGCCATCAGGGAAAAGTAGTTGTTCTTCCCAATGAATAGGCCTATCCTCAAGAAATAAAAGATTTGTTATTTGGTGAAAGTGAAATCCACAAACACTACAAACAAACAACAAACAAAACACTAAGTGGTGAGGCAGCCTTCCGCTGCTATGCACCTAAAATCTGGAATAGCCTGCCAATAGGAATTCGTCAGGCTAGTACAGTGGAGCACTTTAAAACACTGCTGAAAACATATTACTTTAACATGGCCTTTTTATAACTTCAATTTAACTTAATTTAACTTAATCCTGATACTCTGTATGTTCAATTCTTCAAAATAACTATTCATGGTGGCTCTAAAATCCGTACTGACCCCTACTCTCTCTTCTGTTTCTTTTTCCGGTTTCTTTGTGGTGGTGGCCTGCGCCACCTCCACCTACTCAAAGCTTCATGATGCTCCAACAATGATGGATGGATGGATTAAAAGGCAGAAGTCTACGTGACCATCATCATCAAGTCCTTCTGTGAGAACCCTAAATCCAAAGAGGACTGTTTCATTTATGTTAGGTAGAATGCCCAGAGGGGACTGGGCAGTCTAATGGTCAGGAATCCCTACAGATTTTATTTTTCTCTCCAGCCGTCTGGAGTTTTTTTTTTTTGCTTTTTCTGTCCACCCTGGCCATTGGACCTTACTCTTATTCTATGTTAATTAATGTTGACTTATTTTATTTTCTGTGTCTTTTATTTTTCAATTCTTCATTATGTAAAGCACTTTGAGCTACTTTTTGTATGAAAAGGTGCTATATAAATAAATGTTGTTGTTGTTGTACAGGCAAAATATACGAGTCTACAATAATCTGTTCGCGTTTGCATCATTGTTCAAAACATAGATTTACACAATTCAGGACCATACACTATGAGAATCTGTGGTCCCGCAACAATTAAAGCTACTACAAGTTTAATTTCAAAGAAACCACGATTCAGTCAGGTTTATATATGCTCATGAAGAAGCGATGCAACATAGAATCGAAAGAGTTAAACGACTGGACGTACAGTATTAGAAATTCTACAGCCAGTAAAGTATTGCACTTTACACAAAATTTATCTGAAAAACACAGACAAAGAAGTTTTCTTAGATTTCTGTATGAATCTGAAAGATCATACTCACATATATAATAAATCAATATGTGAAAAATTGTTAGCGATAACAGTTTTGAAAGACGGAGATATCAAAAACAGATTTGAGACTTGTGTTTATCCAAAAGCACAGCATGATTCATCGCAAAGCGGCAGAATCAGGAAATGACTAGCACGTAGGGCCCCCACGGGGGTTGGCGAGCAGGGGGCAGAGCTCCCTAGTATATAATATAAACTATTTGCACTAATTCAGAATTCACATGTTAAATATTTATCTTATGATAGTATTTTAGTACTGATTTTCAGTTCAGATGTAATCTTATTAAGCACATTAATACATCACTTTCAGCTTGAGAGAAAGTAAAACATTGTATTATTATTTTCTACTGCACTGTCATGGAATAATTCATGGATACATACTGTATGGGCATGGTTTTATATTTGCTTTGATTTTTGTAGTAGTTACATTAGATTTTTAAGTTATGTACATGATACTATATACACTTATTTGTGGTGAAGTACACAGTCCTTATGTAAAAGTCTCATTTTAGGGCATAGTCCCATATTCAGTATGCGTTGAGGCCTAAACAACAATGTTGTGTAACAGAAAATTGACCCACAGCTCATGAAGGTGTTTATTATGAATAAGTCAATGAAGCAAATCCATTTACTATGTTTAAAATCAACATTCAAAACACTGGGTTTGTGTTTGCGTTTGCGTTGACTTTTTTTTCCTATTTGAATATGTAACATACAGAATTTTAGTTGCTCACAAAATGCTTATTCTAAAGTTGGAGGTGTACATTGTTGTTATGCAATTTAATTGACTCACTGTCACTAACAATAAGGGAATTGAAGAACTTGATGAGTTCTTAGAGATCTTCAGACTGAATGGGTTGCCCTTAAATTTGCTTTCAGCTTTCTGAAAGAAGCTATTTGTTCCACTCTTCCATATGCAGAATTGTGCCATATCCACTTCTAACCTTAATCCATCTATCAATATGGACATGATCTCTCCTCTGCCTAAACAAGGTAAAGGTTCTATAGAGTCTGTAAATTATTGGTCAGTTTTATTAATGAACTCAGACGTGAAGCTATTGACTGAAATACGTGCTCGACAGCTATTGACAGGTGTTATTAAGCCCCGATATGTGACTGTCTTCTCTACATTATCCACTCTGAGTCATTTCTTTCATTAAGTTTTGCACTGCTTGCTTTAGATGCAGAAATGACAAAGAATTGGTGCTTCCTTTGGCAGGTCCAGAGTAAAATGGGCTTCAGGGAAAGCTTCATCAATGTAATTATAACCCTCTATTCATCCCTATTTTCTGTTTTGTTTACTAATTCAGAACATCCAACCCCCGTCCAATCATCATATACAGTATTCTAAAGGATTCCAGGAATGGCTGCTCCTCACTCCTCTTCTTTTTCAATCTGTTACTTAAGCCTCTTGTTGCAGCTGTCTGTAACTTTGAAAATATTACAACATATACACAGTACTCTCTGAAAAATTAATTATACATAAATGTTGTCCTGTTACGTTTGGGAAATGTGTCTTCTAATCTCTTCTATCTCAAAGAAACAGAAATCTATTTTTAGAAAGGACCAGGAAAGGAGATGTAAACAATAGCCATGCCAAGTTGGTTAACTGGAAATCAAGCTTATCATTCATTTATATTTTCTATTGTATTGATCAGCATTATTTTTTTTTCTACCTAGCTCCTTTACGTAAACTTAGTGTTGTTGCTTTTATCCTTTCATAGAGTAGTACTGATTTTGATTTTATACTAGCCGTGATCTTTTTGCATTTATAGTTTATGTGTTGTTGTTTGTATCAAATGTATTGTTATGTTGGCATTTAGTAAGTAACTAAGTGATGTGGTATTATTACTATAGTTGAGAAAGAGGGGGCTGTATTTACTGCATTAAATACTTGATGGGGCGGTTGTTGGGGTTTTCATTTTTTTGGGATCATTTGGATATTAAAATAAACTCACATTACATAGTATTTCTTATTTCTCTGACGCTAAAATTTGTCTCTTCATCCTGGTCTGAAACAGCTGATAATGTTACCTTGAGACTTCAACAAAGGTTTTATCTATCTATCTGGTACTTCTTTTAAAAATGTAATGCTTATGAAATTTGAACACAGACCCTGCACAACTAACAAAAGCTTTGATCAATACCACTTTTACATCATTTAAATTGGACAATGTTGTCTATGCCAGCTATGGAGCCACTGCAAGTGTATTTGGGCTATGTTCCTAACTACAAGATAAAGTATAGTGCTATTAAAAATAATGCATTTAATGCAGTCTACTAATTCAAGCAATTGAATATATTATAGGGATATGTCTTATTGTTAAAACATTTTTTATGTGATAACTAACTCTTCGATGAACTAAAAAATGTAAAATTCACCAAATATAAATATTTTTGTGAAATAAAAACTAAAATACAACTAAAAAACACATTATAAAGAAAAATACTAACGCTAAACTGAATTTACAAGAAAGATTAGAAATAAAAACTAGTATTAGAAGGCAAAACAATAACAGCATTGGTTCTGCATACAAAAGTAATAATAGTTTTGATAGCAGTAGTAGAAAACAGTTGAACCAGCCAATGGAGCTCTACCAGACTTACCTGCTCAAAAAGCATAGGTTTTCAGGTAAGAATTTTCTAAAATCTTTGACATGAACTGAACAAATATCACATTTTGGATATGAACAATTTATGTTTCTTGTTATTTTCTTTAAACACTTGTGATTCTTTTAGAAATTAGCTTTGTTGCATGTTGTGTGGGTGCAGCGGTTAGTACTGTTCTCTGGACTAGAATACAAGCCTGGTTGCTACCTACTGTATGTGAAATCTCAACATTGTCTTTGTGTCTGTGTGCTTTTTATCCTGGGTTCTCTGGTTTTTCCTATTATGATGTTGGACCAATGCAAATGAATGTTTGTTTAAGTTTGACCATCAATGTACCTGAAGTTGAAGGGTACCAACCCTGAAATAGAAAAGTAGGTTAGGAAATGTCATTTATGATCACAGAAATCACATTGGTAGTTTACATTTTTGCCAAGTGCATGTACACATGTTGATATCAGTCTGTGATTGTTTCTGTGTATATATATGAATGATTGTACAGCAAATTGTCTTTTATGGACATCTTAATAAGAGCACAGTCATATTTTGAACATACAAGTAAATGGACACCATATGTCAACATACTTTACCTTAACTTTTCTATTGTTGTTTTCCTGTTTGTAAACAGAAACTTAATTAGCGATTTCTTCTTCAAAAAGAAGCCAGTTGCAGCAGTGATTAGCATTAGAATAGTCACTAGTATGCCAATTGTTATTCTGCTGTCATCTAAAAAAAGAAAAACAAGTTTTACATTAATATGCAACAATATTGTGCATTATATATGCATGTTTTTATTAATGAATTTTATTTTATTTGACTGCCTTATCCTATGTGATGTAAAACTTGGATTAAGTGGGTAGGAAGAATGAATCGGAAGCATTACTATTTCCTGTATTCCTTTTCCTATTTTGAATTACAGAATAGATGAAAATTTCCCATTAGAGAAAAGCATTTTACTGTATACTGTGTATCATATATTATGTGTTCGATCACCAGAGTTGTCAAACTGTTAACATTTCATTTATGTTAGGTAGAATGCCCTTTGGGGGCTGGACGATCTTGTGGCCTCAGAAACCCTGCAGATTTTGGTTTGTTTTTTTTTTACTGCAGCCCTCTAGATTTTTTTTTTTTCTGTCCTCCCGGCCAACACTTTAATTTATTCTTTGTATTGCCTAATCTTATTTTTATATTTCTATTTTTCATAAACTTTTCTTTCTTCATCTTGTAAAGCACTTTGAGCGCATCATTTGTATGAAAATGTGCTATATAAATAAATGTTGTTGTTGTAATGTTACAGAGAGATCTATTTCATTATTATTATTTATTACTATTATTATTAACATTTGTATTGCAAGTTAATTAACAAAAGCATGTAAGAATATTACCATACTCTGTATACACAACAGTAATGATCCTATGAACCCCAAGAACCTTTAATAATTAATTAAATATACATTATATACTGTCCGGGATGCCAGGGGCAATGATCCGGCCGGGATGCCGTGAGGGACAGGAAGAGGGTCAAAGCCCACCCCGGATCAAGTGGGGGCCGCCTTCCTGGTTGCTCTGGGGGCCACGGGTACAGGGCATGGAAGCTCCACCCTGTAGGGGCCCGTGGTCACTGCCAGGAGGCGCCCCAATGCCTTGGGGACCTGTTACTCCAGCACTTCCGCCACACCAGGAAGTGCTGGGGGGAAGATTTAGGACGGCACCCGGAGAGCTGCCGGGAGGACAGCCGGCACTTCCGCCACGCTGGGGCGTGGCCAAGGAAGGAATGCCGGGAACACCTGGGGCTCATCCGGGGACTGCATAAAAGTGGCCGTCTCCATTCATTCAGCGCTGGAGTCGGGTGGAGGCAGGACAAGGCAAGAGAAGAGAAGAGAAGAGAGGAGAGGAGAGAGTGGAGGCGGCCCGAAGAGATGCATTGTGTGGCCAGGAACTGTGAGTGTTGGGGTTTTTGCACCAAATGGACTGTGTCTTAGTGACATTAATTGTAAATAATTGTAAATAAATACGTGTGGTGGTGAAAATCAACATGTCTGCCTGTCTGTGTCCGGGTCAGCTCCACAATACATATAGAATGTGTGTCTGTATGTATATTTATGTTCACAATATCTTTGTATAGAGCATAAATAAGCCAGTGATTATTTTTAATACAAAACAGTTTTAACAACCACTTGCCAAGGAATATTAAATTATTCCAGTTAATTTATTGAAAGGTTTTGTGGAACTGAAACAACTGAATACACAGTAAAACATTAATCGGTCAACAGCTCAAAAGTTTGTTTTTTTTATTTTATTTTGATCTACATCTCAATGCAAATTAGTCGCGCACTTTGATTGGTTCTGTCAATAATGTGGTCTTAAAATGATAGGAAGATAAGAACAAGATATTATTGACTTTCTAATTATCAGATTCAGACAATTGCTTAAGCAAACCAGTCTATTTACACTGGTTTATTTACACCTAAACCCCCAGAGGTGCTGCCTCAAGCAAAGGAGTTGAAGTATCTCAGTGTCTTGTTCAGAAGTGACGGACGAATAGAGCAGGATTGACAGGTGGATTTGAGTGGCTTCCGCAGTTATTTGGATATTGCACAGGCCTGTCGTGATGAAGAGAAAGCTGAGCCAAAAGGCCAAACTCTCAATTTACTGGTTGGTCTATGTCCCTATCCTATCCTGCATTGGTGTCTTTGTTGTCAAAGTGCAAATGCCGCATGGTAGACTGATAGTGGTCATGGGACATTGTATCTTTGATTGCCGGTACAACAGATTTGATTGCCGGTACAACAGAGCAGGCATCAGCTACAGCACCAACTGTGGTAATCGCTGCTCTTGTGAAAAGAATTGAGATAAATGCCATCAACTCAGAGAGGGAGAGGCAAGTTCGTTGGATCACGTGAACGTCACTGAGAGAATAAAACTGAATAATAAAAAAATAAGGTCTAACTTTTACAAGTAAGCAAAATTTACACCATGTGTTACAGACTGAAATCAAATGTATGTTTTTATTATATTACAGTAATAATAGAAGCAGCTCAATACTTGGAGCGCTGAGACTCGAACCTGGTACCTTTGGGTAATAAGGCATCAGTTCTTACTTTTGCGCTATTCAAGAATATATATCAACTTCCTATCACTTGACATTTGAGCTTGGGTTTTTAACTCATTGTCCGCAATATGTAAATTGAATGATTTTTTTTTTCTTTGGTTATATTCTTAAATAAATATTCACGTGTTTATTTGATATTTGGACTAAAGTCTTCACACATTATACACTTCACATCATTATTCGTATAACATGGAAAAAGTTTCTGCTTTAGGTATGTGTTCATCATTTCTTGCCTCACATTTATTTCCTTTCATCCTACACTTACCCAGGTCTTTGTAGACATGGAACACACATGAAATGCATGTATTCCAAATAACGATATACTGTATTATTTACCCTATACAACTCCAGGCAGCTCACATGCAGATAAGGAGCCTTGGCTTGAGCTGGGAGAGTTGAACCCCATCAAAGCGGGGGATGGGACAGCAGGCTGCTTGCTGCTTGTGCTGATCGACACATTTACAAAACACGCTGATGGAGAGGGGCGAAGGGATTGATTTAAGGTGGGCCAGGATTTTTGTATGCTTCGGTAATTCTAATGTTAAATCAATAGTCCTAATATATGTGTATATATTTATGCCCTGCATATACTTTCTCAAGCTTCTGTCTTATGTTTGCCTTATGTTTTGCTGCATAAGCAGGATGGATTAATAACTGTTTTTTATTCCTAGACTTTTCACGTTATAAAACTTTAGCTTATTAGTATCACCAGTATTTTGGAAAACAGAAAGTTACAGAGAGCTGGATTTTAGCCTTGTGTGCTATACAGAGAATAAGCCACAATACATATTGCATAATTACAAGATGACAACTTTGAACAATGTTCACAGAGTAAATAGCTTAACTTTCATCTTGTGAAGTCCTGAACAGTTCTGTGTTAAACAGGATAAATGAAACAACACTATGCAAGGCAGACATTAATAACTGTTGCTTACATCAAGTTTACAAACTAGATGGGGAGACAAATGGCGTCACACATGTGCACCTTTGGGATAGCTTAAAGGCTCAGGTGGTGTTAATTTCATGCCAGTCAACAAGGTGGCGGTGTATACTAACACCTCTTGTCTTCCTCCCTCCACAGACTGGACGATCGACACCCTGACCACCTCTGATGTCACTTTCAGTGTCTGTTCCCCTGGACCTGCCTCTTCCAGTCAGGCTTTTTTTTTTGCTGCAAAGAGTTTATTTTTGCATTTATAATATATGGGGTGGCAGTGTCACCCTAAACCTTTTTTATTTATTCTGTTATTATTTTTTTTTTTTACAATGGATAAAACCGACACACATGCAGAATTTATATATGTTGATTTCATTGTATGGCCACCTCTACCTCTGAAAAAAACATACATGTTTTTCCCCAGTCTTTTATGGGTATCTGATAAATCAATGCAAGGTTGGGTTTGTCCAGAAATTTTAAGCAAGGGTAGAAAGGCAAGTAGCTACTAAAAATATTGGACTCACTTGCAAGCCTCATAGGTCCACTGTCAATGCTGCCACCAAATCCAGGTGTGTTACAGTACGGAGGAGACCATTCAGCTTCACAGTGGCAGTTCTTGTTATTGTTACACACCTGTATTCATTTTAAAAGAACAATAATAAGAAATCAGAGGGAACTTTGACAAACTTATTATTACGCACTTGAAGAGCTGATGTTCTAGACTCACTTATTCAAACTGAAAATCTTCATAACAAAATTTTTGTTTTCCTTTATAATAGATAATGATATTCCAAAAGCCTTTAATAAAACATAAGGCGATTAAAATAAGAATGACTGTTTATTTAATGATTTGAGACAAAACGACTGCGATGGAAAAAGTACCAAAATGGCACATTTTGTTCCTGAGTACCTATATAATTACTACATTTTGTTCCATTTTGTCATAAATAATAAGATAATTTTAATGAGGTTTTATTGAATTAGTGTGGTATTCAGTTGTATAAATAAAAGACCCATTAATATGAAATACAGGATTTCTCTTCCTTTTGGTTTCTACATACAGTAATCCCTCGCTACTTCGCGGTTCACTTTTCGCGGATTCACGACTTCGCAGGTTTTTAAATATAGTAGTAGTATTTCCTAGTCTAAGAACAACAAAACAAGTTTGGTGACTAAGTGCGTTGTAACACTGGCTGTGATTGGTACATGGGAGGGAGACGACAAATCACAGCTTCCCGCTTTCTAATCGGGCCCGTGATTGGTGCTTTGACTGATGCCCAGATTCCACAGCACCTCCCCTTGTCTCTCTGTCGCGGCCATTTCGCTTCAAGCTTTCTCGCCGAGCGGTTTACTTTACACTGTACTGTGTGTTGAACTTCGCTTCAATTTTCACCCCCTGCAATGGCTCCCAAACGTGCTCCTTCTTCCAAGGCTGGTGCTGAGCCTAAACGCCAACGAAGAATGATGACGATCCCTGAGAAGGTGAAACTTCTGGATATGTTGAAGGAAGGGAGAACATTCGCGGCTGTGGCTGCAGACTGGCTAAGGATCTGCAAGAGCGGTCACAGGAATGGGACGATGGTATGGTTCGATCAGTCCAGTTTTCCAACAAGGTCGACGACGTCATGACCGCCTACAAGCTGCTCTTCGACCGGAAAAAGAAGCAGCGGCAGCAGCTGCCAATCACAATGCTTTTGCAGCCTCGCAAAAAAGAGCCAGTCCCTATTACTACTACGGTGCCCCAGGAATTGGCACCGCCGTCTGAAGAGACGTAAAATACAGTCATCGGCTGTGCAGTAAAAGTCATCATCATCTTCATCGTCATCGTTTTTACTGCACAGCATATTCATCATCATCATCATCACGTCATATATAGGTACGTGTACTTCGCTATACAGTAACTGTAAACTTATCTACCGATTTCATATTGCTTAACAGTTGTCCCTGTTATTAATAGAGTAAAGGGTGGGTTGTAAACACTACAGGGAGGGTTTAAAAATGTCCAAATACACGTTAAATTATTAAATAAATATTATGTCCCTACTTCGCGGAAATTCAGTTATTGCGGCCGGCCTTGGAACCTATCTCCCGCGATAAACGAGGGATTACTGTATACAGTTGTAAAACAGAGACTGGAAAACTGTCAATTGAAGAACACCACTGTGCATGGCAGAATTAGCAAGTAGTAATTTTATGAAAATGAACAATTACCACAGAACATATAAGGGCTATGAAGAAGAATTTTAAATTCCATACAAATAAGGGTGCAGTAGTGTGAAGTGTTTACTTAAATAACCACACAGAAACTCCTTGTTTTAAGTTATTTCAGGGCCCCATTTCTTTTTGCATAAGCATACTTGTTAAAAGTGAGGCTAACTGAAGGTGGCCCTTAGAAAGGTACATGGACCGTGTAATTACCTGATGCACCATTCTTGGAAACCTTCTGCTTTCAGTTCCATAATTGCTGTCAGAATTAATATTAAACAAAGGACCAGTCCTCAAATATCTGAATCTCCTACTGACCCCAGTATACATCAGTGATGATGATATGTCTAGGTACATCATATGAAGCATACACTGTTAAAATAACTTTAAAAAGTGGCGTTGATTTCTCACTTTAACTTAAACATATTAGGTGCTGTTTTTCACCTAATAGATAGTGTTTTAGTACTCACCCCATGACTGTTACACTTTGAAGCACACTCATGAACTCCAAATACGCTGACATTTTGGCACTGACGATTAAGACACATCTAAAAGCAGAAAAGCAAAATTAAAGATGAAATAAGAAAATGAGTGTTGATAATTCCCTTGAGCAAGGTCCTTAACCTTCAATTGCTCCAGGGGCGCTGTACAATGGCTGAAATGCAAAAATGAACAAATTCCTAATACGAGAAATCGTATAAGGCTAAATAAAGAACCAATAATTCATTCACACTTTTGTTTTTAAACTACATAAGAAAAACATCAATCGGTTTGCAGTTGTTTCGGAATGCAGCAGCAAGAATTTTAATCCGAAAAAGAAACTGAGTACACCTCACCAGTTGTAGGGTTGTTACGCTGGTTATTTTAGAATTGACTTTAAAATGCTACTAATCTATATATATATAAAATTCTTTTTGCTTTGAAACGGAAATTACGTATGAACACAGAACACATTATAATGCACTCGTGCACTCACATTTGAAACGGAAATTATGTATGACCACAACAGTCAGGTTACACAGAGAAAGTGAGACAGAAGGAGATCGAGAGAGACGGCTCGCTGATCAGCATATACGACAATCACAATTGACGGCCTCACAAACACCCGAACAACGTGCTGAACAGAATCAAATTCGACGGATGCAGTATTCACAGGCTACCACGTCACACAGGCATCAGTGTCTGAATTGTAACATTGAAAAAGATTATTGCCTTCATCCAAAAGTTACAATAGGAGAAATGGACATCATGTGTGAGTACTGCCAACCACAGTGGGTTAAATTTGAATCACGTGGGATGTGTTGTTCAGACGGTAAGGTGAAATTAACACCTTGAAGCCATCCACCTGAACCGTTGTTGTCTGTTATTTCTGGCGCAAATCCACATTCAACTCATTTTCTACAGAACATTAGGAAATACAATTCGTGTTTTCAGATGACATTGTTTGGCACCACGGCTGCTCCCATTTAAAATGCAGGGGCAAATCTTTCATAGAATTGGGTCATTAATGCCGTTGCCTCATGAGAGCCACAAATTTCTCCCTTCCTCTCAGTGAGCGAAGCCACTGGGTAATCTGCTAGTCTTATATACAAACGTCTATATGTGGAAGTATGTGTGTCTGTCTGTCTGGCCCAGGAAGTGCGAGGCACCCTGGAAGTGTGAGGCTACAGCATGAAGCTCAAAGTGAAACCACCGAGAAAAGAGAAACTCGCATAGCTGCTATATACACAAGTGAGGTGAGCATATTGCCAAAACAAAACCTCGGAGGAGACACTCACTTAACTGCTGATAGACAGTGGAGGAGAGCACATTGGCAAAACAAAACCACTGAGGAAAGAGTGATTGAAATGCCAGAATCCATGGTTTCTAGGAGCCCAGGCTTTTTACAGAACAGACTTACACAGCTAGTGGTATATAAAGCTTTTAAAAAGTGTGTCTCCTTCCAACCTTTTGAAGTGCCAGGTTGTAACTATAAATCTTCTTTTAGCGGTCTGCTTATCAGTCCAAGAGCCAAGCATAAAAGAAGTGGTGACGCAGCCTTTTTTCTGTTATGCACCAAAAACCTAGAATACTTGACCATTAGAGATCCACCAGGCTAATACTGTGGAACATTTTAAAAAAAGCCCACTTCTTTAATTTTGCTTTTTTGTAGTAACATTTTACTTCTACTCTTAGTAAACTAATATCCATCCATCCATTATCCAACCCACTATATCCTAACTAGAGGGTCACGGTGGGTCTGCTGGAGCCAATAACAGCTAACACAGGGTGCAAGGCAGAAAACAAACCTCAGACAGGGTGCCAGCCCAGTGCAGGACACACCCACACACACTAGGGACAATGTAGAATCGCCAATGCACCTAACCTGCATGTCTTTGGACTGTGGGAGGAAACCGGAGCAAGTAAACTAATATGCATAGAATTTTCAAATTCCTAAATGAGTTTGTAATCATTATTAATCTTTACTTTTCTCTGTTTTTTCCCAGTTCTTCTGTGGTGGTGTTCTGTGCTGCCACCACCTGAACAAGGCACTGTGTACTGTACTGCAATGTTTGAATAAAATTGGATACCCCAACTTCCCACAAGATGAAGCCAAAAAACACAATGAGAAACGAGTTAAGAACATTTATGTTACATAAAATGCTAGTGCGGGCTGTGTGATCTTTTCACCTAGGAACCCCTGAAGATTTTATTTTTTTTCAGTTTTGAGTTTTTGTTTATTTTTTCTGCCCCCCCCAGATATCTGACCTTATCATAGGATTCATTTTTAGAGACCTAACAAAGGATTCTATGTATAAAGAATCTACTTCTCTATTAATTACATATCTATTTTATGCAAGTGTGCATTATTTATTTTGTGTATGTTATTTATTCATTTTTATGTATTTTTAATTTGTTTTTAACCTTTTTTTGAACATCTTGTATAACACTTTCAGCTGCATACTTTGTATGAGAATGTGCTATTGAATAAATGCTGCTGTTTTGAGCAAAACACAGTCCCTGGTTTAAAAAACACACTGCATACTTAATAAAAGTGGCAATACAAGCAAAAGAATTAAAATTTTTCCAAAGCATCATAACTCTTCATATCAATTTCCATTGTCACTTTAAATGTAAGAAAGAAATCATGTAGTTCACTATAATTGTAAGCTTAGGTCATTTGTTAATCTCTCAGTTTCCAATGAAATGTTGTGAAAATGACATTTAAAAGTTCAATTACTTCAAGTTATTTGAGTCTTCAGATATTATATTTCTTGCATTGGGATTCTGGACATTAATTTCTCACCATACTCTCTCCACACTTAGTGCCGGTAAGCACAAGTCCAGGATCAGGCATGTCATCGCCCAAATAGACATGTGTGCCACGGCATAAGATTCGTCCACCTTCTTGTAAGGGAATGTTGGTTTCTATGGAAACAGCATTTGTGCCAATTACTGGACGGTTGGCTCCACCTTGACATTGAATTTTTCCGCACTTGGCATCCCTGAAACAGTAAAAATTTAAAGCTGAAGTACACAAAAATATGAACTATTACATCTCATAGTGAAACAAACAGGAGTTCTAAGCCTTTCCCAACAAATACATATACATTAAAAGTCCTCAGTATTGTCCAATATTCAAAACAGTTTATCAATGACAGCAGTAAAGCTTTATGTTTATTGAATCCACATTATTAAAATGAAAGGGATGTTACAAAAATTACAAAAAAAGCATTGTGGCATAGTAATCAGTTATATACAAACAGAAACAGTGTGGAGCAGCTATGAGTCATTTCTTCCTATTCTTTAGTCTACAATTAACAAAATCCTACCCCAAATGACTAGTTGTTTTCCGCTCATCCAGAGTTTAACTTCTTTTGTGATGTGTCCACAGTATTTTATTTACTGAAACACTTTGTGCCTTTTGAAGGGTGGCAATTCTAAAGTACACTTTTCCTCTTTTTTTTTTAATGATGTTTGGACACATTTCAACTGAAATTGTTTTTCATCATGATTTTTGAAAGTAGTCAGTCACTTTTTTCCCCACATAATGACTAGAAACTATGTCTTTATTTTCAGGCCTTTAGTATAACTGTTTCCATTCAATGTATTTTTGTAATGTAAAATATAATAAATATAAAAACAAGACTATAGTTACAAACAGTTCATCTCTTACTGCGTTTCGCATTTCATAAATGATCCCTTGGAGTTCTTCCCACAGTTTCCATATGGGTCACCTGCAGAGTTTACTCTTTCAAAACAGATCCCAGGAGCCGGCTTAGCACCTGAACAAAGGGAAAAGAAAACATTTACATCATTCGCCTATGATCAACAGAATGTTTTAAAAACCATAGGGGATTGATTCTAATGAGCTTATAAAAACAGTGTTATCTGTAAGCCACAAAGCTGCATATTGTGAAGAGACCTTTTAGCACAAATAATCATTTAAACACTTCTGAAAGCCTTGATCAGTCTGATTTTTGCTCTGTATCAATGTATCTAAAAGACCTTTTTTTTTGTGATTCCAACCCATTGCATGTACAGTATAGTATGTATTAAACTACACAGCTTAACAGAAGACTTCACACTTTTAATTCAAAGCATTCATTACATTTACAATAATCGACAACAGAGCTCACATATAATGGGAAATACATACCCTGTCCCCAGAGTGTTATGCATTGCTGCTCATGGGTCTGACAGATTCCATTATAACAGTACCCATCAATCATGTGGCATGAATGGCCATCATGTAAGTAGACATTTGCAGGACAGTGTGGGCTGGCTCCTGTGCAAAATTCAGGAAGATCACATGCATTACTGGATTCCCTGCATGGAGTACCTGCTGGTTTCAGCTAGAAAACAAAAATCACCATAGCTGAATAATTTAAATGAAATGAATGTCCTTAATATCTAGTAAAATGACACCTTTTATTGGCTAACTAGAAAGATTGCCCGAAGAAGGTGCCTGAGTTGCCTCAAAAGCTTGCATATTTTTAATCTTTAAAGTTAGCCAATAAAAGGTGTCATTTTGCTTAACTTCTCACTACATCCATAATGTCTAACACGATACAACACCCTAGTACTACTTAATATACGGTTGCATTTTTGCCTATGCCATTAACATCAAGAACAGCCTAAGAATAAATACGAGAAAACATTAATGATGTTACAAAGTCTATACACAGTCCTTTAACTGATTAAATATAATTGTTAAAGTAAATAGCCACTCTTAATGAATGACCATAAAAACTCAATCACATGTGTATGCTTTTCAAATATCACATTTCTGCATAATTTTTGGTAACCTATGGCTTATATTAGTGGAGTTTTTTTTAATCACAGGAAAGGAAGACAATAATGTTTAAAATATTTTCCTAAAATATCACAGATTGCCATAACTACCTTACAAGCATCACAGCATTGACCATGTGCACAAACTGCATCCATCTTCAAAGTGCAAGTGGTGGCATTACAGCAAGGGTTTGTACATTCCTGAAAATAAAAACAAGACAAAGTAAAGCCTGGCTAGTGTGCTGCCTCTGCTTTCTTTTACTTGCCTGGATGGAACTGTATCTATGCCCCTCACCGCTAAAATGAAGAGATCACTCAATTCTAACCTGTTTAACAGCAAGTTATTTGAAGAGAGATTCATATTAAATTGTGACTCTTAGCAAATCACTGCTGTGCACTGTTGCTCACATTTCTGTAAAGTACTGTTGGAGACTTAAATGCTTCTTAGGTGTTCGCAGGCATGTGTTAGCACACAATATTCTTCTTACAATTATGAGACGGTAAATAAAGGCACTAGAGGGCAAGTGTTACCCTGTCTAGAAACAGAAAGATAAACGTCTCACTGAAGAGATGTGGAAAAGCCATAAGATTTAGGATGTGAATTAAGCAGTAATGGTAACACTGTAGAAAAGGAACTACCTCTAAATCATTTATTTATCACTTACTTGTAGGTAACAAGAAATTAATGAAGGAAGGACTTATTTGGTCTTAATAAGACTTAAAAAGCATCAATATCGCGGTTATCTATCACTTTCTGTAATGTGGAATATTAAGGAGTATCCATATTATACTAAAAAAATGTCAATGAAGTGCTTTATTTGGTCTCATTAGTCAGGAATTAAGAATTAACAAGCCTAACACTAAACTATGGACTGCACAGAGACATAATATATTCACCTCTGGCCTTTCTAAAGTGAAGAAAATTGTTTATTTATTGTTTGTTCAAGAGGTCATTATGACATGATTAATGTGCTTTTGGGCACAGCCATCAGCAGTGTGTCCAGAGAGAGAGTGTCGACCATGTTGAGAGGTTTACTTAACTCAGCAGTGACATTCCTGTCTCTGGGAGAGCATGGGGGATCATGTGGTCTCTGGAAAGGGGTGTGTGGGGCTCCCAACATCTTTGCAAAAGGACCAAGGTCCAAGTCTTTACAGTCCTGGTGCTTCCTGTTTTGCTATATGTGTGCGAGACATGGATGCTATCCAGTGACCCAAGACAAAGACTGGACTCCTTTGGTACTCTGTCTCTTCAGAGAATCCTTGGGTACTGCTGGTTTGACTTTGTGTTGAACAAGCGATTGCTCACGGAGTCCCAAATAAGGCACAGTAACTATATTGTGAGGGACCATCAGTTACAGCGCTAATACGACCACATTGCGCAATCCCCTGAAGGTGATCCGCTTTGCAGGATCCTCATTGTTGAGGACCTGAGCGGCTGGATGAGACTAAGAGGACACCCATGTAATACTGGGCTCTGGCAGATAGATGGTCATTTCTGGAGGGTGAGACTGGAATGCATGTCTGCCTGGGGTGCTGCCAACCAGGATCCCAAGCTACTTCTTTGTGTGGTGGTTACAACAATGTGCTAAACCAGTGCATGCTCTTCAACCTGACCTGACCTGTTATTTGTGGTTTATTTGGACACTAATGTGTATCTTTTATTTTAAATTCCAGACATACCATATTAACCTATATTGAAAGCTAATTAAAGATGTATAGATTTATAGGTTTTCATTTTTATTTTATTAGGTTTATGTTGGATTCACACTGTTTTACAGCACTTCAAACTAAGGTACAGGGTTCTGTATTCTTTTTATTATTAGTATTATTATTATTAGTGGTGATGGTAGTATTGTCACATTAAAATTATTTCATGGTTGTCTTACTGACAAGCAACACACTGACATTCCCTGGCACCATTATGAAAAATAATGCATTTAAATAAATAACTTCATTTTATTACCTGATGTACCTCTTAAGATTGGATTAGCATTCTGAAAACACTTAATGAAAATGTTGAAAATGTTAACTCTAACAAATATGCTGCTAGCAGTTACTAGTCTAATTGTATACTATTAATGAAACCAACATACTGATGAGTGGTTTTATTTGTATTTATTAAGAATTAATTAGACACAATAACTGCTTTATTGGTTTTCAGTACCAAATAACCCTTTATTAAGGTCTTGATAAAGAGCACTTACTGACTAATTAGTGCATTGTAGGTAGTCTGAATTCTAGGGCTACCACACTAAAGAAATATAGTGGAACCTCGGGTCACGACCGTAATTCATTCCAAAACTCTAGTTGTAACCCGATTTGGTCGTGACCCGAAGTAATTTCCCCCATAGGATTCTATGTCAATATAATTAATCCGTTCCGGACCGTACGAGCTGTATGTAAATATATATTTTTTAAAGATTTTTAAACACAAAAATAGTTAATTATACCATAGAATGCACAGTGTAATAGTAAACTAAATGTAAAAAATATTGAATAACACTGAGAAAACCTCGAACAGAGAAAACTAACCTTGCAGGAGTTCACGTATAGCCTTACGAACTGCTCTCTGTAAACACTTTTTTTAATGAGTTTTAAGCACAGGGAAAAAAATGAACGTTTGAAAAATCCGTAATTTATACAAAAACTAACCATAAACAACCAAAAAAACTAACCTTGCATGAGTCAAGTTCTGGCATGAAGGAAGTAAGGAGGAACTAGGAGGATAGGAGATTACAGTTTTAAAGTAAAGTCTGTGAAGATGCGGGTTCGCTGCATGCTCCCATCTTGCTTCCGGGAGCCTTTAAACCCATCACTGTCAGTAATGTTACCGATGAGCACGACAGTGAGGCACTACAATGGAGCAATCGGATGGTGCAAAAAGTGCCTGGTGCTTTTATTAAAATCAACAAAACAACAATCAAAAACAAAGTCTAAATTAAAGTACAGTGCTTTCAGAATCCTTCAATAAATAAATGATCCCGTAAAAACAGAAGTGAAGTGTAGGTTAAAATCCAATTGGAAAAAGTCTTCATTAAATATAACGAGATTAAAACAATGCCCAGTGCATTCTTTAACTGCCTTCTCGGCCTTACTGCCTTCTTTAACTGCCTTCTCGTGCTCTCTCTCTCTCGCTTGTGCTGTCGCGCTCTTGCTGCACAGGGAGAGACTGAACATGTGCAGAAATCATCGGCACATACGAACCGGAAGGGAAAATGGCTTGTTCATCACCCGAGTGTGTGGTCATGAACAGATGCAAAAGTTTGGCAAACCTTTTGGTCGTAACCCGATTTGTACGTGGTCCGAGACGTTCGTGACCCGAGGTTCCACTGTATTGCCTTTTAGATACACTTTCTACATGACAATGTAATGATTATTGCCCAGGACTAATAGGAAAAAACTGAGAAAACCCAACCAAAACTCAAAAAACTATTGCAAATGTAATTAATTTTATTATTTACTAAATTAAATAAAGTAGTAATTAATGCATATTCAAATAGTACAAGGAAAAAAGAAAAACATGTATTAAGTAACTAACAATTAAAATTTAAATAATAGCGTTAAAATAAATATCAAAAAGAAATGGGAAAAGTAAGTAAACTTTGTAAATTTCAACTTAGCCAGGAGGATGATAGAAAAGGGAAAACCTAAATTCAAGAAAAAGGGAAAACCTAAATTCAAGTAATTTATTTCAAAGACTGACATACTAGATGGGAATTCCCTAAAGAGAAGGGAAAAGGGCAAATTCATAAAGTGTCTAAGAGGCACAAATAAACTCTAAAACAACTAAACATTAGAAAAAGGAATGAGGTCAAACAGGGGTAGTAGTTTTTACTTGTCAATGATGATGGTGGCATCAAGGGGACAAGAAAAACAATAAATGCTAACGAAAACAGGGGTTAGGTACTGCTGCAGTCCTAACAAACTATCCTAACTTGCTGTCCTGTTTTGATTTTGTTCTAAAAGATGTTAGATTTGGAAAACATGCATGGAGGTGATGATAAAAGGAATAACAGTGGATGTCTGAAGACTTCATCAGCCTGGAAGAATAGATCTTGATAGATGTTGCTTATATAAATCTGTAATACACATATCTAAAATCTCATAGCATTCTGTGCCTATAAACATAATTTTACTATATATTCTTCCTCTTCAAAAGTGGTTAAAGTTAGATGATAAAGTTATAATCTTTATAGAGCACATAGGTTTTATTAAGAGGTACATTTACAGTATATTCTTTAAAAGACTGAAATAAAATGTTGCACAATTTGATATCTCTCTGCTTGTTCCCACAATGCCTTTGTTATTCTGTGATGAATAAGTGAAACGTATGGCCATCACTTGCTTCACCAAAATTGATTCACTGCTGACTAGTTGTTCTCTTTGATTCTTCAAATATAATGTTGCTTTCAAGGCTACCAGCAGAATTTTCTAAACACTTGAAGATATAGATTCTCAAAGCCACTATCTGCCAGGAGGCTGTCACAATAGAGGGATCACCAGCAGGACCTAGCCAAAGCCTCTTTAATGAAAAGGAAACAAAATAGGTGAAGAGGAATTCAATTTGCTGGCAGGCTGCATTATATTTTATTTTTGCTCTGAGCATCTGTAAAATAAGAGGATTACATTGAAAATGATAAGAACCATTTCCTAACTCTGCTATTTCACACATAAGTGGGAAGATCAAAATATCCAAGGCACAAGTAACAATTTTCAAAGTTCATAAAAATGTGTACAGAACCAAAATGTTAGTTTAGAAAGTAGAAATTTGACACAAAACAAAAACTGTCTATCTGTTGGCCAATTAATGGGAAAACAATTAGTTTAATGTGTCATAATGGCAAACACAAAGTTACTGTGTGGTGACTGTTTCCATATATAATAAGCATTTCCTGCCCTATGAAGCTCAACAGTTTGGCTCACTGAATTGTTTCTAGTTTTCCTCATTCCTCCTTTCAGATTAACATCTTCCCTGCTGATCCTGAGTTACTGACTAAAATTGGACATACTGAAATACTACTACTTGTTTTAAATAATAAGTCAGTTAGGATTACCAGTTTCATTAATCCTTCAATCTATTATCTGATGGGGAGCCATTGCCTTTCCATCATCTTTAATGTGTTGGGTGCACTTTTCAAAACAAAGTATACCAGCAGGACTCTTCCTAGAGCTGGCCGGCCATCTAAACTGAGCGATCGGGGGAGAAGGGCCTTAGACAGGGAGGTGACCAAGAACCTGATGGTCACTCTGTCAGAGCTCCAGAGGTCCACTGTGGAGAGAGGAGAACCTTCCAGAAGGACAACCATCTCTGCAGCAATCCACCAATCAGGCCTGTATGGTAGAGTGGCCAGACGGAAGCCACTCCTTAGTAAAAGGCACATGGCAGCACGCCTGGAGTTTGCCAAAAGGAACCTGAAGGACTCTCAGACCATGTGAAATAAAATTCTCTGGTCTGTTGAGATAAAGATTGAACTGTTTGGTGTGAATGCCAGGCGTCACGTTTGGAGGAAACCAGGTACCGCTCATCACCAGGCCAATACCATCCCTACAGTGAAGCATGGTGGTGGCAGCATCATGCTGTGGGGATGTTTTTCAGTGGCAGGTACTGGGAGACTAGTCAGGATAAAGGGAAAGATGACTGCAGCAATGTACAGAGACATCCTGGATGAAAACCTGCTCCATAGCGTTCTTGACCTCAGACTGGGGCGACGGTTCATCTTTCAGCAGGACAACGACCCTAAGCACACAGCCAAGATATCAAAGGAGTGGCTTCAGGACAACTCTGTGAATATCCTTGAGTGGCCCAGCAAGAGCCCAGACTTGAATCCGATTGAACATCTCTGGAGTGATCTTAAAATGGCTGTGCACTGACGCTTCCCATCCAACCTGATGGAGCTTGAGAGGTGCTGCAAAGAGGAATGGGCGAAACTGGCCAAGGATAGGTGTGCCAAGCATGTGGCAGCATATTCAAAAAGTCTTGAGGCTGTAATTGCTGCCAAAGGTGCATCGACAAAGTATTGGGCAAAGGCTGTGAATACTTATGTACATGTGATTTCTCAGTTTTTTTATTTTTAATAAATTTGCAAAAACCTCAAGTAAACTTTTTTCACGTTGTCATTATGGGGTGTTGTTTGTAGAATTCTGAGGAAAAAATTAATTTAATACATTTTGGAATAAGGCTGTAACATAACAAAATGTGGAAAAAGTGATGCGCTGTGAATACTTTCCGGATGCAATGCTTGTACTATTCCTCCCACCTTCACCGTTTCCAACGAAAATATAAAAGTGCAAAAACTTTTTGAATGTTCCTCATAGATTGGGAGAAATAATATACCAAGTGTTGAATTAAACAAAAGGAACAGGCACAAATCAGTGTTAAATGACTAGTTACGGACCAAAATGAAGTGTCAAAATTCAGAAGTCAAAAAGGTGTTGTAGAAGTAGAACACCCAGAAGTTGTATATTGCTAAACACAACAAGGTCATGGTTCTGAGAACTGAGCACCAAATGGCAACATCCTTGACAAAAACCCAAACTAAAATGGTGGCACTATAACATCATTGGCATAGTAATAAAATTAAATAACTTGTGAAAATACACAAACTTCATACATTTAGGTCACTAAGTATTTGAACAGGGACACAATTTGTATAATGTTGGCTTCATATGCCACCACAATGGATTTGAAATGAAGAAATGATTACATGATTAAAGTGTAGGTTTTCAGTATTAATTCAAAGGGTTTAAAAGAAATATTATATGAGCTATTTAGGAATGACAGGCCATTTTTATACATGGACCCCCAATTTTCAGGGGCTCAAAAGTATTTGGACAATTGACTTACAAGCTGTTCCATAGCCAGATGTGTGCAGGTCCCTCATTATATCTTTAACTGTTAAGCAGGTAGAAGATGTGGAATTGATTCCAAGTGTGGAATTTGCATTTGGAATCTGTCTCTGTTAACTCTTAATATGAGGTCAAAAGAGCTGTCCATGCAAGTAAAAACAGTCCATCATTAGGCAGAGAAAACAAAACAAACCCTTTAGAGAAATAGCAGAAACACAAGAAGTGGTCAAATCAATCATACATTCTTAAAGAGAAGGAGCACACCGGTGAACTCAGCAACACCAGAAGGTCTGGAAATCGATAGAAGACAGCTGTTCTGCATGATTGTAGAATTCTGTCCTTGGTGAAGAAAAAACAATTCACAACATTTATCCAAATTAAGAACACTTTCTGAGAGGTAGATCTATCATTGCCAAAGTCTACAATAAAGAGAAGACTACACAAAAGTAAATGCAGAGGGTTTAACACAAGGTGCAAACCATTGGAAATCCTCAAGCACAGGAAGGACAGATTAGACTTTGCCAGAAAATATTACAAAAAAAAAAAAAAGCAGTCCAGTTTTATAAAATTTTTCCTTTGACAAAGGAACGTAATATCAATATGTACTAGAACAATAGATAGAGAAAAGTATGGAGAAGAGAAGAAATGGCTCATGATCTGTTGCGTACCACATTATCTGTGAAACATGGTGGAGACAGTGTTATGATATGGGCATGCCTGACTGCCAATGGAAATCAGACACTAGTGTTTATTGATGATATGACTGCTGGCAGAAGTAGCAGGATAAATGCTAAAGTGTACAGGACTATACTATCTACTCAGATTTAGACAAATGCTGCAAAGCTGATAGGACGATGCTTGACAGTGGAGATGGACAAGCAGCCAAAACATATTGTGACAGCAAACCAAGTGCTTTTCAATGCAAAGAGTTGGAGTATTCTTCAATGGCCAAGTCAATCAAAAGAGCTCAACACAATTGGACATGCATTTCACTTGCTGAAGACAAAACTGATGTCAGAAAGTCCAAAGAACAAGTGGCATCTGAAGACAGCTGGAGTAAAGGCCTGGCAAAGTATCATTAGGATGGAAACCAAGCACTTGGAGATGGTCATGTGTTCCTGACTTCAGGCAGTCATTGACTGTAAAGGATTTTCAACCAAGTAGTTAAAATGATTGTTATATTCGTTATTGTTAGTTTCTCCAAATACTTTTGAGTCCTTGAAAATGGTTATGTATAGAAATGTGTCTATTCTAAACAACCCATACACTGTTTTTGTTAATAGCCTTTAATTAAAGTTGAAAGTCCAGACTTTCATCACATGTAATTGCTTCATTTCAAATCCATTGTGGTGATACACAGATAACATTCCCTAAGGAGAAGGGAAAAGGGCAAATTCATAAAGTGTCTAAGAGGCACAAATAAAATCTAAAACACCTAAATGTTAGAAAAGGAATGAGCACAAACAGGGGCAGTAGTTGTTGCTTGTTAATGGTGATGGTGACACCTAAGGCACAAGAAAAACAATAAATGCTAACGAAAACAGGGGATAGGTACTGCTGTAGTCCTAACAAACTATCCTAACTTGCTGTCCTGTTTTGATTTTGTTCTAAAAGATTTTAGCTTTGGAAAACATGCATGGAGGTGATGATAAAAGGAATAACAGTGGATGTCTGAAGACTTCATCAGCCTGGAAGAATAGATCTTGATAGATGTTGCTTATATAAATTGTTAATACACATATCTAAAATCTCAGAGCATTTTGTGCCTATAAACATAATTTTACTATTCTTCCTCTTCAAAAGTGGTTACAGTTAGATGATAAAGTTATAATCTTTATAGAGCACATATGTTTTATTAAGAGGTACATTTATCCAACCATCCATCCATTATCCAACCCGCTATATCCTAACTACAGGATCACGGGGGTCTGCTGGAGCCAATCCCAGCCAACACAGGGCGCAAGGCAGGAAACAAACCCCGGGCAGGGCACCAGCCCACCGTGCCACCCGGGTACATTTATATTCTTTAAAAGATTGAAATACAATGTTGCACAATTTAATATCTCTCTGCTTGTTCTCACAATGTCTTTGTTATTCTGTCATGAATCAGTGAAACATATGGCCATCACTTGCTTTGCCAAAATTGATTTACTAAGATGGTCATGTGTTCCTGACTTCAGGCAGTCATTGGCTGTAAAGGATTTTCAACCAAGTAGTTACAATGATTGTTATATTCATTATTGTTAGTTTCTCCAAATACTTTTCAGCCCCTGTAATGGGTATGTATACAAATGTCTGTTTTTTCTAAACAATTCATACAATGTTTTTGTTAAAAGCCTTGAATTAAAGCTGAAAGTCTATAATTCGATCACATTTAATTGCTTCATTTCAGATCCACTGTGGTGATACACGGATAAAAAAATTATGAAAACTGTATCACTGTCCAAATACTTATGGACTTAAACATATGTCAAAATTATCATTCAATTATTATTGAAGTAGGATAGGTGCTAACAGTTCTGAACTGGACAAATGAGATGATGTTTTCAGTTTTAATGAAGGCTGCCTTTTGTTTTATTTTAACTATATTCTATTATATTTTATATATACATATTTATGTGTTTTAGGATGATAAAAAGAAAAGCACTATGTACAAAAAATAACTCAACTGAGGCGAAGTCATCTAAAATTAATGACACCATTCGAAACATCATTAAGTATCTGGATATAAAGATAAGAGGTGCTGAATACTTGAGCATTATGGAAAACAGGTAAGTGGGAAGGCTTAGAAAAGTGTGAGATCTTGTAAGTACAAAAATGATTCTTCACAGAAGTACCTACTTAAAAAAAGTCACAACAGAGTGATTAAATAGTGTTAGTAAAGGAGAGTCACATGTCATTTATGTGCAGTAGGAATTTAGGTTATGCAACAAATATTTCCACAGATTCTTATTGTATATAGGTGTTATGGTGTATAAAATCTGTACATTTTGGTTTCCATTATATTTTGTTCAAGACAAGACAACAGATGAACTAAGACAAATTAAAGCAGGTTTTCTTCCCTTACACCTTACTTTTGTTCATAGCTTAGTGCTAATTTGGTTTATTGCCTGGGAAAGGATGCTGAGCTGGTACCTCAGGCTATTGATCACTTTATGGATGGACATCTGGAACAACAAAGTTTAGTTTATAGCCTGGGACAGGAAGAACTACTGATACCTCAAAGTACATCAAAGGTTTTGTTGTGTGGGAAAACGGACAGTGAATTAATTCATCAATCATTTTGACAGCCAGCCAATCAGGTGCATGTGTTGTGAAACCAAGGCATGACATTTCATAATAAATATGCCTTGGTTTGAAAAGCAAGAGAGAGAAGCAAAGGGAGAAGAAAGAGAAGCAAAGGGAGAAGAAGAGAGAAGAAGAGGAACGGACGAAGACGGCCCTTGTCGTCAGAAAGGCATCATGAACATCGATTGCTAAATCAAACACCTCCCTGGGACATTTATCCTTGTCATCTGTAACTTTTTCGTAAGCTTTTTCTAAAGACTATATATATTCAGACTTTCCTATCACTACCTATTTTCTAGTATTCTTTGTTCTTGTGGTATTATTATTATTCTTGTAATAAATACCATGCTGCTTTTAACTTTCAATGCTTTGTCTTAATGTCTAGAGTGATTGAAGTAATAAGTTAGATTTCTTTGAGCACCTGGTGACAGCCGGATTTTTGCCATTATTTCTGTGCTGCGAGGTTTATATGGCTGAGAGTGAAGAGCTATACTCAACAGAAGGGACAGATACGATAAAGAAGGTATTCTTGGCTGATGAATGGCCTATAGTCAAGAGTGCTGAGTCTTTGTATGTTTAAATGTATTCTTGTAGACCAAAAGTAATATTTAGGTCTGAGATATCACTAAAACATCGTATTGTTGTTCGTGCCGAAAATAAGTAAGTCTCTTGAAGTGCTGAATGACAGGCTGTTATTCCTATAGCACTTGTGTGGTTTAAAGTGCTAAGGGTTAATCAGCGTGTGTGTGTCATTCATGGAGCACTGTTGTGGTTAGGGTCTGTGTGTGTGTGTTTATCTATGTGTGTGTGTGTTCATCTTAAAGTGCAACAGTAGACCAACCCGATAACGAACTTGACGAGAACCCTTACCCTTGAGGAAACAGGTAAAAGGGCAAGTGGAGGGAAATACCACGATAATACATTTTGGCGCAGCGAGCAGGGTTTAACGGAGTAATCATGTGTTGCATTTTTGTGTGTTTGGTTTCATTTTTCAAAGACAGGGATGGATCGTCCACAGGCGGCAAATATGCTGTAATCGCATGCTGGCATACAGCCGGCACATGTCAGCGTGCATCAATAGCATTTGTAAAGTTTTTTAGGTATACGGTAGAATCAGCTGTTAAAGCTGTGTTTTCTCCGCTAAAAACGGAGGCAGCAGCCACAACTTTAACGGCAACGGGTGTAGAGAGTGAAGAATCGCAGGCCGTTGCGCTAGTCAAAGACGCAGAGAAGCCGTCTCTCCATAAAGTGGAGGCAAAGGCGGCTAATATAGAAAACATACACTTGTCTGCTGGTCAGACAGGTTATGTATTGTTAATTATTATAAAGCAGTTAGTTGTGGAGGCAAGACAGATGAGAAATAGATGGCCAAAAAGTCGCAAGCAGCTAGCAGTACACTTAGAAATGTATAAAGAGAATGCCACACAGATTAAGCAACGATCGCTCAGTGTTAAAGTGTGTGCTTTGATTTCGGGGTCTTTTGACCCTGAGAAACGGGAGATAAATGCAGAATAACTTAGTTTGTGACAGATCGCTGCACTCTCATATTTGCTTGCTGATAAGAAAGCCGCTTTTGTTGAAAGGCAAGGACACGCAGCTGTTACGCTGCACACCGGAGCGCAGTTAATAGCAGAGCAGATTGCTTATGGGACAGGAGGCAGTCATTCAAGTATGCTGGTTGTTGTGCAGGCTGAACAGGCAGAGGTGTTTTATGATAGCGAGGCGAGCGGCTTGCAGCAACAGAGATCAGCGGGGGAGGAGCAGTTGTCAGGTCTCAGCGAGGGGTGGAAAGAAAACCCCTGAGGCCAGCGTTTTAAAGGTGGTCCCCTGCAAATGAGATAAGCGGAGTGAAAGTGTAGATCTGCACAAACTGACCCTTGTTTTAAGGAAAAAGCACGTTTTTAACTTTGATTTACATTTAACACTGAAGTAGCATTGATCCTGATAACTTTAAAGGTGAACAGCTGTTACAGGCTATAGGGCAGTGAAACATCCAGCAACAGCAGTAGAAATGAAGCTGGTTATTGGGAGCACACCTTTCAAAGCCCATGTTGATTAGTGCTGCTTAGAAAACAAAATTTACTGTCTATTGGAGAGGCAGAGTACAAGGAAAGCTGCTATAATGTGAGGGTTATTTGTATGTGGTAATGAAGGAAAGTGTAAGTGACAATATGGTGTGCATTTGTTTAGTGATGGACAAATGCAACAATTGGTATGAAAAATGGCATGTGGCATTATAAAAACAGCCAATGCCAAACTGTAAGTGATAGAAAGTGAAAAGAGTTAAGTGTTTTCTTCCATTATTCTCTACTGAACTGCATTCTCTGTAGCCATTGTAGACTGCAGGGCATGAGTTGAATAATGTGACTGAAAACTGAGTGAATTAAAGAAAGAAATACAGAAGATGAAAGCAAAGCAAACGTATGTATATGAAAGCTTTTGAATGTATTTGAATTAAAAGTGAATGGATTGAAATGGCCATTTTAGCAGTTAGTTTGATTAAAATTCTTATTGGTATTACAAGCAGCACATTCATATTGGGGAATAAGAAAATGGAAGGCAGTGGCTTACCATCCAGTTTCTGGCACTCAGCATGTAGGGAAAATGTAGCTAGTGAGCTGAGTTGAAAGCTGCTGCTTTGATAGTAAGAAGGACATACTGAAAGGCATGTTGTGATTCACACTAACAGCTGGGTAGTTTTTAGGGTCTTTGTTACATAAGCACCAAAGCAGGAAGAAAGACAGGTGTCACATATTTGTTAAGGGTTAATCAGCGTGTGTGTGTCATTCATGGAGCACTGTTGTGGTTAGGGTCTGTGTGTGTGTGTTTATCTTAAAGTGCAACAGTAGACCAACCCGATAACGAACTTGACGAGAACCCTTACCCTTGAGGAAACAGGTAAAAGGGCAAGTAGAGGGAAATACCACGTTAATACAATAGGTAACAATGATATTTACTTATGAAAAATCTCCAGCTTTTAAAGAACACTATAAAGAGTTCTACAATCCCAACATATAATAAATACCCACAATAACATTTTGGAAAGAAACACCTAGTTCCCACCGAAAAGTTCTTTTAAATGAATCATAGGGAGACAACTAGAATAACAGCTCTCCACGACTGAAGAATATGCAGTGCCTAAGATCTATGAAACTATGATTACCCAATGATTACCATTTCTACCATGCATATCAAAAATTAATCTCAATATTTTGCAAAATGCAGACTGAAAACATCTACCCATATATTTTTGGCTTCAAAGTAGTTGTGGCTATTTTCAGGAAAATATGAATTCTGCAGGAGAAAAATTAATTATTAAAAAAAAAAAAGGGCTTTTAGCCTTTTTCTCTCTGAAACATACATCTAGCTCACCGCAGTCACACTCCTCTCCTGCTTCGACATAGCCATTTCCACATTTTTGGCCTCCATAAAGTACTTTGATTTCCGGCATGTTGAACAGGCACATGCCCACTCCCTTCTGAAGACTCACTTCAAGGTCTTTTTTACTGCAGCTGCTGAACACTGTAGGGAAAGGGAACCTGCAGCGAAAGAAACCATATGTCATGCATTGGTATATTATCAGCGTAAAGAAAATTAAAATAGCAATTGTCACTGCAGAAACATAAAAGAGTTTCCAACAAGGAATTCATTCACTGAAACTACACACTTCCCATTTAACCTGTTTACATTTTTTATTGGCAAAAACAGATTATGAACTTTCTGAAAGGTCCCTTTTATTTTGTAAGTGAAATGTTACCATTTATTTCACTTTATACTATTGTTGCCAACTGTGAATTCCCCAAAATGTCAAAATATAAATGCCTTTAAAATTAAAAAGGCAACATGCAAATGCTAGCTGCTTCTGTTTCCTTTTCAATGTGTCTGGTTCATTTTCTTTTCGCATAATGATTGATAGCTAAAGTATGATGTACGATACAAGCACCTTACCAATAAGACATTCATCAAGTAGTTTAAAAGAGTAAACACATTATTGAAATTCCAACAACTCATTGATTTCTTCAACTATTACAGGTAATGGACCTGTTGTCACACACGTGTGCATGGGAAGCAGCTGAAGGGCTTAGAAAATACTGTTTATACATCTGCCCGGGGGGGGCGGGGTGCACTGACACTCTTTCTGAGTTCTCTGCAGGTCTTACCCGGGAAATCCCACCAGGAGCCGCCATTTCTAGGAAGGACACATCACTTCCGGTTCCGCCCCAAGAATGAGGTCACTTCCGGTTCCGGCCCCAAGGATGATGTCACTTCCAGTTCCGGCCCAGAGGACGACATCATTTCCGCCCTCTGTGCTATAAAGCTCACTGCCTTTGCTTAGGCAGGCAGTTCTGTTTTGGACTCTGTTGTGTAACAAACTGTTTAACAATGCCTCAAAGACTTTTGCAGCCGGGAAACCGCATTAAACGGGTGGCTGCCCCAAACCTTTCTACGTCTCTGGTCTCCTCTTCTTACAGTGGCGTGAGTCGGCAGGATGGTGTCCCCGATGAACCCGGGACACGAACTTTCATGGAACCAGGTGGGTGAGTACCGGGGCCGAGTTTCAGGGCAGGATTCTGGGGAACACACTCGAGTGGCTCAGTATGCTCTCCTTGGCAGGAAAGCCGAGCTGCCCATCGGGACCAAGGTCCCTGTTAACGATGGGTTGTCCCCAGGTTGGCAGGTGAAGGAAATAATAAACTGGGAGTTTAACCCAAACAAAGGGCTGTCAGAGCAGGCTATGGCTCTCTGGCAAAAGGTGGGTGAGTGGCTACGGCCATTCGAGTTGACCCCTACAGATAGTGCAGCAAGTGGCCTGTTTTTGCTGCTAAAAAGCTACCCAGGAATTTGCCCAGCCGGCCTGGGGAATTCCATTCTATGGACGAGCTGCTACAAACCTTGCAAACCCAGAGGCGGCTGTGAAACCTGGGAGGCAGAACAGCCGCTCTGTGGACTACCGGGAGCTATGTCCTACTAAAGCAGTCCCTTCCACGCAATCCAGAGCCTGTTCGAAGTCGCGGGCCGTCTGGCTTGCGACCTGTCGAGGAACAAAGGCGGACCGTAGGGGACAATGGCGGGGTTGTTTGTGTGCCCTTAGCAATCCCTGGCGGATAAACATACGGGGAGCTTCTTATTAATGGACATAAATAACAGCGCTGTTGATTCCGGCAGTAGCGTGTCTGTCGTTGCTCGCCGTTTTATTCTACGCAACAGTGGATTAAAAGAAGACCAGTCTAAAATGTATACGGAGATATCCGCACATACAATACCGCCCGGTGTTACGTATGTCTCGGAGGAACCCCTTGACAGCTTACCGTGGCGGTGCCAACCGGATCCTCCCGTTTCCGTAATCCTCGGGCGAGACTGGTCTGATAGTAACGCGGTAGTTTAGAAAGCATTCCCGAAAAACTTATGGCCTCGTTATAGATGACAACGATTCATCTCAAGTTGCTTCCACACCGTGTAATCAGCCGACAGGGAGTGGGGCGGTAGGCCAAGAGAGTGACGAAGACACTCCCGGACCGTCGCGGGCTACTACGTCATCCACTAAGCGCCCCGGCAGCGAGGGAGGAATCTCCGCCCCTTGAGGTCAGACGGACCCCTCTCTGAGTTGCACTTTCAGTTTAGAGCAACACCGGCTTCTTTCAAGAGAACAGTGGAATGGCGACTCTCTGAAACACATAAAGAATGCAGTGGTTCTCGTTAACGGCCAACGCACGCATTTGCCCATGCCACAGGGACCTCACTTTGTCATTGATAATGATTTGTTGTATCGGGTCGCTGAACATGAGGGAAGGTCGGAAGTTGTTGCTAATCCAGCGGACCTACGGCGGCAGGTTTGCGAGTTAGCACACTCCCACCTTCTTGGAGGCCATCTCGGCTCCGATAAAACATTAGAGCGAATTAAGCTCCGTTTTTTCTGGCCGGGGATTAATGAGGAGGTTAGCGCTTTTGCATTTCCTGTCCGGAATGTCAACTGCGGCAAATTCCTAGGAGGACCGTGCTCCTCTGGTTCCCCTTCCCCTTATTGGCGTTCCCTTTGATAGGATTGGGGTTGACATAGTAGGACCCTAGAACCCTCAGCCGAGGATATAAATATATACTCGTCCTCGTGGATTATGCTACCCGATTCCCTGAAGCCGTTCCGTTGCTCGGCTACCACAAAAATATTGCACGGGAACTAGTAGGAGTCTTTTGCGGTAGGCATTCCTAGAAGTCCTGACGGACCAAGGAACGCCTTTTACCTCGGAAGCGTTCAAGGAGACTGCCAAGTTACTGAAAATAAAGCATTTAAAGACCTGGTGTATCATCCTCAAACCGATGGCCTAGTGGAGAGATTTAATCAAACTCTCAAGCAAATGCTACGTAAGGTAGTCAGCAAGGATGGGAGGATTGGGACCAACTCCTCCCCTTGTCCTCTTTGCATATCGGGAAGTTCCTCAAGCCTCTACGGGTTCTCTCCATTTGAATTACTGTACGGAAGACAACCCGGGGTTTATTGGATATTTTAAAGAGGGCTGGGAAGGGAGGCACAGCCCTCCACTAATATTTTGGAATATATCGCCAATTGCGATAGATTTGATGCAATAAGACCATTCTAAAAGTCATATAGAGGAGGCAATCAGCACAGGCCGCCTTTATGACCGTGGCACGACTCTCCGGGAGTTCCAACCGGGGATCGCGTCATGGTATTGGTACCAACTTCTCACTCTAAACTGCTCGCATTGGCTAGGCCCCTCTGAAATTAAGGAAAGGAAGGGATTGGTTGACTATTTGGTGAAACAGCCCAATCGCCGACCAGCTGGCGAATATATCATGTAAACCTGCTGAAACCGTGGAAGGAGAGGGTCGATCCCTCCTCCGGACAGCCCTGCTCTCTTCGCTGAAGTAAGTTCCCTTAATTTCGCGAGCAGCTATCCCCAGGCAGAAACAAGAGCTCGAAGCAGCTATCCGCTCTGTCCCAGAGGTGGTAAGTGAAAACCGGTCGGACCTCTCTGATTGCGCGACATATTGACTGACCGGGGTGATCGTCCGTGGCGACCCTACAGACTCCGGAGGCAAAGAAAGAGAAGTGGAACTGGAAATCAAGCGAATGCTGGCACTAGGAGTAATCGAGGAAAGTAGTAGTCCCTGGTCCAGTCCCATCGTCTTGATTGCTAAGCCTGACGGCAGTTGGAGGCTTTGCAATGAATTCCGCCGGCTAACCAAGTTTCCCGATTTGATGCTTATCCCATGCCTCGCGTGGATGACCTCCTCGAGAGACTGGGACCAGCCAAATTCTTGACTACACTTGACATGACAAAGGGGTACTGGCAGGGTCCTTTAACGGAGTCCGAAGGAAAAACGCGTTTAGCACTCCTAGCGGACACTGGCAGTATCGTGTCCTTCCATTGGGTTACACGGGCCTGCGACTTTTCAGCGTCTGGTGGACAAAGTGCTCCGGCCCCATAACTCGTTCTGTGCTGCCTATCTGGATGGCGTGTCATCTATTCCAGCACCTGGAAGGAACACATACAGCAGGTCACAGCAGTATTACGGACACTGGGAGAGGCGGGCTCCGAATCAACCCCAAGAAATGTTTCTTTGGATTGAGGAAGCCAAATATTTGGGCTACCTAGTGGGCGGGGTACTGTGAGGCCACAGTGTTCCAAGTTGCAAGCCATAATGGCCTGGCCCGTCCAAAACCAAGCGGCAAGTCCAATCCTTTCTCGGTTTGGCGGGTACTACCGCCGGTTTGTGCCTCGCTTCTCCGAGAGCGGCCTTGACCGACTTGACAAAGAAAAGAGCTCCTAATACGGTGGTATGGTCTGATAAAGCGGAGGCTGCATTCAGTGACTTAAAAAGGGCTCTGACTTCAGCACCTATCTTGATCTCCCCTAACTTCTCTCTCCCTTTTATCCTCCAGGCGGACGCCGGACACAGGCTTGGGTGCCGTGTTGAGCCAAAGCGTCGGCGGTGTTGAACACCCGTTATGTACCTGAGCGGAAACTGTTGGACAGGGAGACCAGGTACGCGCGGTGGAGAAAGAGGCTCTGGCGATCAAATGGGCGGTAACTCAGCTGCGGTACTACCTCTTGGGTCGCGTGTTCACTCTGGTGACGGATCATGCACCTCTGAAGTGGATGGCCCTTCACAGGGAGTCGAATCCACGGGTCACGAGGTGGTTTCTTGACCTGCAGCAGTACAAGTATACGCTCGTTCATCGACAGGGGTCTCTTCATGCCAACGCCGATGCCCTCTCCCGGGCCCACGACCTCGGTGCAGGTCGCCCGACCCACGGGTCTGGGCTGAGGGGGGAGTCTTGTCACACTACGTGTGCATGGGAAGCAGCTGAAGGGCTTAGAAAATACTGTTTATACATCTGCCCAGGGGGGGTGCACTGGCGCTCTTTCTGAGTTCTCTGCAGGTCTTACCGGAAATCCCACCAGGAGCCGCCATTTCTAGGAAGGACACATCACTTCCGGTTCCGGCCCCAAGAATGAGGTCACTTCCGGTTCCGGCCCCAAGGATGATGTCACTTCCAGTTCCGGCCCAGAGGACGACATCATTTCCGCCCTCTGTGCTATAAAGCTCACTGCCTTTGCTTAGGCAGGCAGTTCTGTTTTGGACTCTGTTGTGTAACAAACTGTTTAACAATGCCTCAAAGACTTTTGCAGCCGGGAAACCGCATTAAACGGGTGGCTGCCCCAAACCTTTCTACGTCTCTGGTCTCCTCTTCTTACACTGTTTAGTGCCTATCTAGGAAACATCTGGCCAAGAAACAAACCATCACTACTACACCATTGCAGAACACACTTACAAAACCTTTAGTCTCTCAAAACTTCATTATGATGCTGTATTTTCCCTTTGTATTTTATTTTCCTTGACCTGGTTGTGGGTACAGATGTGTGAGCAAGTGTGTCCAGGTTCCTGCTTTGACCCTAATGCTTCTGGAATAGAATTACTGTCACCATAGCAATGAAACAGAAACACAAGGAATATGTGGGCAAAACATTGATTGAAATGGATGTACAGAGGAAGAGATAGCGAGGGGAGGCCAAAACAGAGCTGAATGGATAAAGTAAAAGAAGATTTGAAGGAAAAGGGTTTGACTGAGGATGAGCTGAAAGTATGGAGCTGTATGGAGAAGGCTGATCAAGCACATTGACCCCATATAGTAGTGGGAAAAGATGAAGAAGATAGCAATGATATGGAAATGGCAGGTATAGAAAACTGAATCTATTAATGTAATTTGTGCTTTGAATTAATTTCCTAATCTGCTAAAAATAAATATTTGATATCTCAGATTATTAAGATCACACTTTTTTCATTAAATAGTAACTAACAATATAGTCATTTCAGGCTTCAACATCACGTACATGTTGTTTATTATTCATGTTTAACATGAATGCTGTTTTCTTATAAAAGTAAGCAAGACATATTGTAAGCTGGGGGGCTGATCGCACCCTTATAGGTTAAAAAAGACACTGAAAGACTACCTTCACATTACTCCCTTGCTTGCTGGGCTTACTTGCGGCTGATCTATCGCACAATCTGCGTGGTACTTCGCAGACTTAAAAGTCTGAACAGGTCCTGTCAATTTTTGATTGATTGTTTGCCTTTCTCTCTCTGTGATCTTCCCTGCTCCTGACGCACACTCCTTTGAAGAGGAGGATATGTTAGCATTCTTTTAATTGTGAGACGGAACTATCATCTCCATCTTGTCAAGGAGCACGTTTAAACTTTTGAAAAAGAGACATGTTTGTTTGCAGTGTTTGAATAAAGTTCCTGTCTCTACAACCTCCTGTGTTTCTGTGCAAATCTGTGACCCAAGTGTGACAATATCCATTGACTGGAAAGGGACTGGAAAACACCATTTCTAATTATGGCAAATATGGAATATTAGCAGTACCACATATTCATCCAACCTGTTTGAAGAAAAATTTAATTCCCAAGAAGCCGGAATCAGTTGTAGTGTAAGTATCTATTCAATGCATGCAATTTGACAAAATGAGTTTCAAAAGACAAAAATAAAAAAGCAAAGAAACCAGGAAACAGCCCGGCATGCCAATTCATTACTTAGGTATAGTCACTCATAAACTTAGAAATGTCAGCCAATCCACCAGTCTGTCTTCGAACTAATAGATGGCATCAGACATTTCAAAAGAAACCTAGGAAAAAAAAGGGTACTAAAAAAAATCTGGAACTGAACCCACACCACTAAACTGCCTTATAATAAATTTGCCTCCCATGACCCTATGTCATAAAGTATGTTATAATAATAATTTAAACATGAAAGTGCAGTTTTTAGTGCTGACTCAGAACTCCAGGGCTCTGGGTTTGATTAATAGCCTCGTCACTGCCAGTGTGAAAGTTGGATATTCATTTGTATCCATGACATTTAAAAAACATTTTTAAAGTTAGTATTCATTAATGGGGTAAGGCATTGCTGCCTTATAGATTCAGCTTCTTCATTTCAAATGCCATACCTGGATGTTGTCTGTGCAGAGTCTGACATTCTCCATGCGCCTGCATGGGTTTTCCTCCAGGTACTCTGAGTTTTCTTCTCACATCTCCAAAGATGTGCAGGTTAGATTTGAGGATCCTAAATTGGCCCAGTATGAGTGTGAGTGTATGTTCTTGGACATGAGTGGGAAATGTGCGTGGCGGATTCACACCTTGCTCCTGCTGTAATAAGCCCTGAACCCCACCCTGTTGCTTGGAATTGGATTAAACAGTTTTGAGAATGTTATGTTATGTCATGTAATATTGGACAATGTACTTTTAGAAGGGTAAATGAAGGTGTTTCTGTGCAGGTTTGATTCATAACCTTGTCTCCATGGAGACCTTCTTTATATTATCATGGGATTTCTCCGATAACTACTGTTGTCTGTAACATCTTTTATATATATATATATATATATATATATATATATATATATATATATATATATATATATATATATATATATATATATATATATATATATAGTAAGACAGTTAATCTCACTCGAGACAAAAATAAGAGTTGTCCCCGTATAATGTCCAGCAATCTTCAATGAAAACAGTTGCAAAAATGGTGATCAAAAGCATAACAGTTGATAATACATGACAGTGAAAGGTGGTATTTATACAAAATGGCAACTGGAAGGAAGTATTGGTGGAAATGACATCATAACTGTGAGACTGAAAGTGACGTAATCTGTGAGAGTCAGAGGTGGAAAAGATGAATCGGAAGAGAAGCCATTTTGAGAATCCAGAAGACTCTGTGAATGTGTTGAGGCGTTAATACCTGCTACAACCCCCTTGTCTCGTGAACTTTCATTCACCTCTGGGTTTGTTGGATGCCTCCTAAGTGCATGTGTGTGACTATATATCTCTCTATTATAAAAAAAAAAACCTGTGGGAGGGAATGACTAGGAGACGATATGTGATCCTCACGTTAAGATCACGGAAGACAAATAAAATACCCGCGAGATGAAACATCACAGGGATACAGAACATGAGATTCTTGCAAGACACGCCCTACTTACAAGAAACATTAGAGCACGGCCAGCAAAAAAAAATCAGTAGTGTAAAGGGAAGCAGCACACACAGATACAGGTGTCTCACTGTATATAAAGAGTATAAAGGACAATACGTCATAAATGAAACGTCAAAGATTAAAAGATCACATTAGCGCAAACAAAAGGAAATAAATCATCAGGACCAGGTGTAATTGAAAAAATAGCAGGACAAAGCGAGGTCAGAAATAAAAGACAAAGAGCAGAAAACAAAGTCTTTTCGCATTCGCATCATTCAATGCACAAAACGTAGATTTACACAATAATGGAACATATGCTATGAGAAGCTGTGGTCCCGCAACAGTTAAAGCAACGGCAAGTTTAATTTCAAAGAAAACACAATTCGGTCAGGTGTAGATATATGATCACGGAGAAGCGATCACAACGCGAGCAGCAGAGACATGAAGTGGCAAAAAGGAGAGCGGCTGTACAGGCTTTAAAATGATCGAAGGGCAGCGCGAAAGCAGCTGCTTCCCCCCCCTTCAGAACGCAAGCAGCGTTATACATCCTGCAAGAAAGTGATTTAACCATGCCCGGAAATAGAGGACAATTATTGTTTTTACAATGTCACTCGAGATAAGGCAGTGAGCCATCATTTAAAACAAGTCCACAGACATCTAACCTAGCAGTTGTTGGATTGCATTTGGCAGACAAGCATCATGTGCTCCCAGCTCTTAAAAGAACGACATGTGACAAGAAGAACAGGTAGCTCGCAAGCAGCAAAAAGACAGCAGATGATTCGACAGCATATCCATAGCATCCCCCCCACATTCACAACACGAGCAGCATTATATGTCTGGTGAGAAAGAGATGTAACCATGCAAGGGGACAGAAATAAAGGACAAGTATTGTTTTTACAAAAGTTTTTAAAGTAAAAGTGAAAATAATGCACATGTAACAATTCCCATGAAAATAACAATCTCTTTAAATTGTATATCCGGTAAACCAAACACGGGAATGGGCGAGCGAAGTGAGCAGGGTGCAGAGCCCCCTAGTGTATGTATATATATATATATATATATATATATATATATATATAGAAAGAAAGAGAGAGATGGATAGATAAAAAAAGTTTTTAGCAAAATTATAAAAAAAAAGGTTTATCACGAAATTATATAAGGACATAGGCAAAAATGTTTCTTTTCCTACATTGTAACCATAATTCAAGGACTGATAAATGTCTGTTTGCCCTGTTTTTTTCTCTTGGGGTGATACGCATATTGGCAAGGTTGATCCTGCAGGCTGAAGGTAATTATAGTTCCAAAGTCCTGGGTTAAGGTCCAGGCCTGGGGACTGCCTGTGTGTAATTAGGGCACTGACTTCCCAAGACTCTGAAATGGATAATCAGGCTGAGAACAATTTCATCTTCATTTTGCAAACATTTCTGTAATGACAGCTGATGAGACAGCAATGTATAATGATATTAAGTAGAGGCACCCAGTTTGGGCGTATATATCCCGATAAGATGAAGTACTGCTTGAGAGCTACAACTTCAGGTATAATTCCCCTGAGGATGAAGAAAAGAATTTTCAAAATAGAAATTCTAAACATCTTTTACAGCAAGGCATTTTCATCTTATTCTATGTCTATACTGCCATTATGAGACATTACAGGCTGCAGGGTGCAGCAGATGAAAATTTGCAAAAATTCAAAGAACTCATAGAAAATGCAGGACTTTTGATGAAAGTCAAAAAAATTTTAAATGATTCCATTTTTTTTTAATCTGTCTTAAAATGAGCTCTAAAATACATTGATTGTTCATTAAATTTTGTACAGTATGCTGGAACATTAACTGCTTCAATCATAAACTCAAGTGATAAAAAGGATTTTTACATTTCAGCTCTTTGAAGCCAGAGTGGCATTATTGCTAGAGACCTATTTAAATAATAATAAAGATCAGCTTAAGTTGGAAAGAGACAGGGTGGGCAAAGTTTTTCATTTTAAGCATAAGAACACCATAAAGAGTGGGAATTTTGACTGAGAAAAAAAATCACCAATGTAGCTACTGAGATAATACTGGACCCTGAAAACAATGTATTATGGCAATGAGGAAACTAAACAAAGTTAATTCTGTCTAATTCACCTAATTACTGTATATTAAAAAAATGGCTAAAGTTCTTACTTTAATTTCTAGTATACTAAGACTCTCAAAATAGTGGAAAATCTACCAGTTACAATTTTCCATCGGTGTCTCCATTCTCTTGAATTTCAAGTGATAACTGAAATACAAAAGCCATTACTCTAATATTTTGAAAAACTTCAAATATGCCACTACTTAATCTCTGTTTTCATCCACTAAGAGGTTCAACTCCTTCAGTCTTTCCTCATGGCTCAGCTCACAATTCTAGGATAAGTCCTGTCTTCTCTGGACTTCCTTTAGCAGAGCTGAGTCTTTTTGGTAATATGGAGTTGTTGACCAATTAATTTCATTACATTTGCTTAAAACAAAATCACACTAGAAAAGCATCAAATCAAATTATTGATAGTTCATTGCTATGGTTTGCAAAAACGTTATCAAAAGAATTAAACTTTTTGACCACAAGAGAAACAAAACATTTCTAAGGAAGAGTATTCTAATTATGAGCATAGAGAAAAGGTTAATTAGATTTTAGCTGAACAAATGCATAAGAAGGACATTCAGAATCTAATTGCAGAGGTTAACAATGTCATCAGATCTAAAAATGGAAAACACAAAGAATAACATATTTAAAGACTTTATACATATTGGAGTATAATGGAAATGAGGCTTATACCAATGATTTCCTGAATAAATTAGAAATGCTGTAAAAATGATATAATTATAATAACAATTACATAATAAAAATAATGGAAAATAAAGGAAAACCCACATAAAACACTTAGATATTCGGCAGTCTTCTAGTATAACAAATTGGGTTTAATGTTAACTAAGAAACATGTGAACTCTTCAGAACCTGATGATTGATTTTTTTGTCTTCTTATTTTTTTTTTTGTAAAGGTTTTGTCCTTTTCTTCTCAAAGACATAGCCAGGGGGTGTATTTCAGGGTTTGAAACCCCTTGAGATATATTTTATGACAGTTCTAATTGATGTTATGTACTCCAAAATATCAGAAAAAACTTTATCTTTTGCAGACATGTTTATGAAGACATTTATGTGTTTAGAGGGAAGATCACTCTCTATTTTTGTTGCCAAGCTTTAGAAGTTGCCATCTTGGTGTTTTCTGGCAGTATACTAGAAAATTACTTTCCCACTGGAACTTCAATTTCACAATGCCTTGTCAATATTGTTTCTCTCTGTTCCAGAGTCAAAATGCATTTTATACTGTAAAAATGATCATAAGAGGTATGGCATTTCTTCTCTTTTTTGTCATAGAACATACCTACTTCTGCTCCTACCTTTTTGTGTTTGCCCCAATTAAGGGCATTTCAGTAGTCCACAAAGCCCTAGTTGTGAGCATTAGAAAGGGCCAGGAGACTCCATTTCATGGCTCTGTCAGTAGTCCAAGAGGCCCTCAGGAGGAGGACTTTGAGAAGTCCAGTTTCTGCCCTCTTCCAGTGTCTCCAGCTTCACCTAAGGGATCTGCAATTAACAGCATTCCAAAGTTTGTTTCTAGCATGGGATCCATCAACATTTCAGGCTTCACTTTAACACTGTTCAGAAGTTCTCAGTGTCCTCAGGGGTTCTTTTGATAGTTTCTAGCCACACTTTCAAGATGAGCATTCAAGAATTCCAGATGTTTTTACTGGACTTTAAAGAGATTCTAGTCTCATCTCTGAGATGGTGCTTAGAATGGTTTCTTGTATCTTCAGCAGGCACTCCAGAGTTTCCAATCATGCCTATGGAAGAACCTTTAAAGAGTTCCAAGTACTGGGGTAACATTCCACAGTTTCTGCCCTATAACTCCTTTGTTAATTCATGGCAGTTTCTATTTTTCCATACAAAGGTGTTTATATTCAGTTGTTAGCATCAACAATTTCTCTGGCAGTTACCTTAATGGGTTTTAGTGCAGCACAGGAGATACTAGGATTTACTCAAACTGAAACAATTTAGGCATTACTAATCCATCTAACCTGCATATGTTTGGGATATGGAAGGTAATCAGTATACCTAGAAACATCTCAAGTAGATTTAGGGCAGTCTAAAGCAATGTGGCAGTGGCACTGACCATTGTGCCTTACTGCATGTATAAATCAAATGTGCAAAATGCTAAAACACAGTTGAAGTACTTATAAGTACAGGTTTGAGTACCTGGTGATGGTTATCCATGGACCCAAGGCTATATTCCAGTGTTGTTCATTTTTTTTATTAGAAAAGAAATATAAAAAGTCAAAGGATAATTAAAAAACGGTGGAATAAATACACAAGAAAAAACAGCATTTATGTTTTGTGTTTAGCCAGGGGAAAAACAAGATGGACAGCTGATTTAGCAGCAATGTTTATTAATGAAGCATTTGACCCAGGCTCTATCTCTTGTCTAATATTTCCTGATCAATAAAACAGCAACATTTCCTGAAGGAAGATGATGGCTAGAAGCATGCAGCTTAGTGTTCCGCTTGCGTGCAAAACACCATTTTTTGTTTTTATCTGTGGCCTGCAGGAAACTTGTAGATAAGAGTTTTAACTCAATTGTCTCCCTGTTCAAATTTGTTTTACAAAACACAGCATTCTCTTAGTTGATAACCAGTAAGAGATAAAAGACAGCCAGTTCCTGTTGTCCCCCAAATGCTCTCCCATAAAACATCCTGTAGTATAGCTAGGAATCACAGACCAGAGATGACAGACTCATGCGATTTACACATATTTTATACTGTACATAATATAGATGGTTATACAGATACACACACTCCTGGTCAAATGTTTTAGAACACTCCCATTTTTTCAGGTTTAAATGAAATTTAAGCAGTTCAGGGTCAGGGAAATTGTACAAAGATAAGAGGTAAATACTACCTAAATAGTGATTTGGAGTATGTAGCAACACAGTTTGTTCCAACACTGCTTTTAGACATGTAGGGTTTGTAAAGTAATCAACAAAAGTTGGGACACATGTAGCAATTGTTTGCATCAACTTTTTCAAGGTTTTTTTTTAACTTACGTATTACGTGCTCCCTGAAAAAGGCCTTTTTGTAGAACTCTGAAAATTGCATTATTTTTCTGCTTTCGGTAAGCTATTTTTTTTTAACCTCTGGCAGTGTAGCACTTACTTTTGCACCATTTCAGGTTATTTGATGAACTTGAGCTGCTTTAATTTCAATAAAAACTGAAAAAATGGGTGTGTTCTAAAGTTTTTCCTATTAGTGTATAAGGTGTGAGATTTTTAGCTCTTTGCCACTCTAAAATTAGACCAAGTAGATATAGCAAATGAATGGGTGGATGGATGATTATATGATGTACAGTATCGTACAGTACATTCTGGCTGTGGAAACCAAACATTTCAGTGAGACAACTTACAACTTAAGTATTTTGTTAAGCATCCTTGATTTTAACTGCAGTTTTCACAGCATCAATAACTTTACTAAGAAGTTTCATTCTTACTCTATTAGTGCACACTGAGCTGCTTCATCTATACATCAATTTTTTGATCAGGTTTAATACATTTATAGAATCAAAGGGTGTTTCAGCTTCAAACATAAGGCAGGAAACTAGCTACATTTTTTACAGGTCCCAGTTATGAACAATAATTAATCTTGGGTAACCCTACACCGGGGTCCTAATTTAGTTGGTTTGTTGTATGGTGAATGTGGCAACATGCTGTATCAGCGTATGCTCCCAACCCTACCTCACACGGATGTGCAAGGAAACCTGGAGCACTCTTAGAGAACCCCACATACACATGGGAGAACTTCAGACTCCACAGCAATCAGTCTGATATTGAAGAGCATAGAAGCAGCAACACAAACCACAGTGTGAAATGAAAAATTCTAATTATCAATTAATACTTAGATAGATTTACAGAGGGCGGCAGGGTGGCACAGTGGTAGCGCTAGTGCCTCTCAGTTAAGTGACCCGAGTTCGCTTCCTGGGTCCTCCCTGCGTGGAGTTTGCATGTTCTACCCGTGTCTGCGTGGGTTTCCTCCGGGCACTCCGGTTTCCTCCCACAATCCAAAGACATGCAGGTTAGGTGGATTGGCGATTCTCAATTGGCCCTAGTGTGTGCTTGGTGTGTGGATGTGTTTGTGTGTGTGTCCTGTGGTGGGTTGGCACCCTGCCCAGGATTGGTTCCTGCCTTGTGCCCTGTGTTGGCTGGGATTGGCTCCAGCAGACCCCCGTGACCCTGTATTCGGATTCAGCGGGTTAGAAAATGGATGGATGGATAGATTTACAGATGGGGAGATACTCTCCATTGGAGTTAAGGAGAAAAAAAAAATACAAATCTGTGTTTACACTGGACATAGCCATGCAAGGCTGGACTTCATGGATGCTCCTATGCAGACAAAATAAGCATTCTCTATGAACAATGTGAGATGGGCTCATAAACAGCAATGAAACAAAAGCAAGTCATGTAGGACAAAACATCTGTTCCCCCCAAAAAAGTGTTTATACACTCTTTAAAAAAAGAAAAGGATGCAATACAATTATCCTGCAATTTGAAATATCACTCATTAAAACTGTGAAAATATGAGAGACACCAGAATGAATTCCTACTGAATCAATCCTCAAAATCATATTAGACATTTTTCTTCATCCCATGTTATGCTGCAGATGTCAATGTCAATTTTATTTATATAGCATATTTAGAACAACATAGGAATGCTGTGGCCAAAGTGCTTTACAATATGTGAGTGAGTGTGAATGTACAATATGCCATGGTGCCATCTGTCTTGCCCAGAGTCAACTGTTCTATACTTACAGAGTTTCTGTTTTGAATTACAAAGTAAGATAAAAGCAAAAAAAATAAAACAACTTTATATTCTTTCCCAGCAGTCACCATAGCTACCTGAATATTTTTGTGATTGAAGTCCACTGTATAAAAAAAAAACTTGCAGTAAGAAGGGAAATGGGGGTAGTTGAGCATGGCTGCTAAAATGACCACTTTTTTCTAGACATAACTATTCACCTTCTAACCTGGAACTGGAATGCATGAACACCATTGACTCTATGAATAAGTGGGTTATTTAGGAAAGTTTGAACAAAACTCAAAGTCCTGGTATGGTTCAGTGCCTTTTGAGCCACTGAACTGCATGTTGCCCTTAGTGCACAAAAAACACGTTCTATTAAAATCGTGTGTTTATGGTTGTCACAGATAAGAGCATATTTCTCATTATCCTGAAATCTGTTAGCATTTGTTGCAGATCCAGGTAATCTTTAAAGACGGAGTAAGCAGTCTGTACGTTTTATTGGGGCATACTACCATCTTAGAATCTGCGGAATAGTTACATGTTTGTTTTCTATACTAAGCCCACTAAACTGAAAGATGGTTGATGTGTTTATAGACAATGTTTTTTAGCAAAATGCCTTACCAGTTGATAGAGTATTTGAGTGAATCCCAGAATCAGAACTATGCTTCTGGAAAGCATTTTGATCCTGGGCTGGTATTTCAGTCGGCCTCCCTTATAGTTATGATCAGCAGTAAAATATGGATCAATATCTCTATTTATACATACCAGCAGCGTATTAGGAGGACTAGACAAATAATATTACAATTACGTGCTTTAACGTTTTTTTCTGCAAGGCTTCTTACATTTTAACTTGTTTATAATAATAAAAATTTTTCTTACAACTTATTCCAACATTCTGTGTGTTCACATTTTTTAGTGATCTCAACAGTGGCATAACTGAAGGAACATAAATATTGTGTCATTTACCTCTGCCATGTAAAGCAGCAGGAACAGACAACTTAGAATGGGTTATGCAAAAACATCATTTAGTGGAAGATGGCCGGCGGAAGTTTCCAAGGAAATAAAGGAACGCAAAGGTCAGGGTGCCCAGTAACCAACTTTAAAATTAAACAAAAACAAGTCTCAGTGTGGTAGGACAACTAATTGTATCGACTTTAACTATACGTTTCTTCACTAGGTGTGTTTTCTTCTATATGTAAAGCATGTGTTGGGCATTGGCCAATATTTGTCGGTTGACATACAGCATGACATTAAACTAAGATCATAGGAATGGCTATACTGTTATTGTTTGTAGCTCTACGGAATCAGTCAGGTACACCTCACTGTAGGCTGCAGTACTGCATGTTCAGAGCACAGCATCTGAACTTCAGCAGGTCCAAAGTTGTACATCACGTATCAGCAAAATCCAGAGCCTCCGCACTGTGCTTGGCTTTAGCAGGAACAGTCTTAGTTCAAGTGACCTAGTGACTGTGATGTTTGTGCTTACTTACGGGGAACAAAGGCAGCCAAACAATGATCATATTATTTCCAAGTTTGTCTTACTGCAGGTCATGCTGTCACAGGGTTTTACTGTATCTGTGTTTTATTATTGAATTCAAAGCCTGCAAGGTTTTTGTTGCTGTGGTTCAGATGGGGTTATCGTCTTGGCTTTTCATCTTTAGTTATTAATTATCTTTCTGCCTTTATGTAAAATTAGGTTTTCTTTGATATTGATATTGTTTAATCACTTAGTTTGTAAGGATTGTGCTTTTATGAATATATTCCTTGTGTTCTGTGTGTTTTAAACTCCCACAGGTAGGTCCACCCTGATGTCACTACTGATAGATCACAATCAGCCGTTAAATTCAAGCTGGGCAGATTGATTCTTCTGAGTGGCAATGTAATCTGTGGAGTAAAGAGCACTTGTTTTTCTGGTTATTCTTTTTTGTTTGCTTCTATCTTTGTACTTAATGTCTATGAATTAGACATGAATTGGACATTAATTTATGAATTAGACATGAGTTTCCCTTGGGTTGCCTTTTTAGGCACACTTTCCTGCATTGTTTTTGCCTTTCATTTTTGATCATCTAAATAACTTCTTTAAATGTAAGGAATTTTGTTTTGTTTTTGTCATTTATACCCAAACTTTTAGGGTAACAATCTCTTTTGAAGGGCATTTTTGTGTATGTTGAATATTCAGAGTGTTGTTTTTTTTTTAAACTGGTAAACCTGAGTTCCATTTAGGGCCTATGCAGGCAACAAAACCTGTCTTCTGAGTTTGAATATAGACTACCTGGGGTGAGGCCTATTTTGGAGGCAGGTTTAGTGAAGTCTGGCCTGTGAGATTTTCAGGCCTTATCATCTTTCTTACTATTCTGTGTCACTGTATCACAACAATTGTGTTTTCCACAATTGCCAGCACACTAATCTCAACATAAATTGTTGGTGTTTAAATTATGTTGTGTGTTGTGTCTACTCAGCTAGTGCAATAAGGTTTTGAAAATGTGTTTCCTATAAATCCAAATAAAAACTGGAAATGGGTTGAATGAAACACTTTTATTTGATTGATTCTAGCTGGCAGCAGGGTTTGGGGAGGGGACCCAATATCTTGTTAGGCCAATGGGTCAGTTGTCTTGAGACACACCCCTATAGTGGACAATGTACTGTGCTGTGCCTCTTAATTAAATTTACCAGGTTGTATTCCCTGTGGGGGTGGCACAGTGGGTAGCGCTGCTGCCTCGCAGTTAAGAGACCCGGGTTCGCTTCCTGGGTCCTCTCTGCGTGGAGTTTGCATGTTCTCCCCGTGTCTGTGTGGGTTTCCTCTGGGTACTCCAATTTCCTCCAACAGTCCAGAGACACGCAGGTTAGGTGCATTGGCAATCCTAAATTGTTCCTAATGTGTGCTTGGTGTGTGGATGTGTGTGTGCCATGTGGTGGACTGGTGCCGTGCCCGGGGTTTGTTTCCTTCCTTGCGCCCTGTGTTGGCTGGGATTGGCACCAGCAGACCCCCGTGACTCTGTAGTTAGGATATAGCGGGTTGGATAATGGATGGATGGATGTATTCCCTGTCTAGATTTACAATCATTGATATTGAAGGATGGTGGTGGAATGGTTAGCACTACTGCCTTATAAATTTAGTTAGCTGGGTTTCAGTCCTACGAGAAATATGCATGTTCTTCCTTTGTCTGTGTAGGTTTTCTTTGGTTACTCTGGTTTTCTCCCACATTCCAAAGATTTGGAAGGCTGACCGGGGACCCCGTTCTGGCCGTTTGAATGGGTGTGAGTTGTAAAGAGATATTTTTCCATCTTATTTATGATGAGGCTAAGATACGCTTCAGTTATATGCAAATGTGTAAATACATAAATAAATAGGTTTAGAAAGTGGAGAGATGGATGAGATCAATGGCTTGAAAAGCCACAAATCCTTAAAACATAAAATAAATATAAAGGAAGACACATTTGAAATGCAGAGTGAAACTCATATAGTCATTTAATTTAATTTTAATTGCCCCAGATCATGCATTTGACAATTACTATGGTAACAAACACCCTGTATTCAGCATTTCAAAAAGGAATTACTAAATAGGAGAGCAAAACAATTGGTCTCTCTCTCTTTCAGAATTGACATTTTTGTCGTTCACTTTTACTTTTTCCCTTAGTGTTTCCAATACATAAATTCTTAGTGTAGCACACTGCCTCCATCCGCTTCATGAGTCATCAGAGAGGGAAACCATTAACCTTCTGCATGTCAACAACAATTTGATCTAGTGCTGAATTCTGCACACACAGTATTTAATAAAAAATGAGACATGTTACAGTGGTATACAAATCACTTTTGATAGTCAGGGTTTTGACTTTTAGGGCAGTGTAATAACTTTTTCAACCCATGGACAATCCTCAGTTAGCAGTCAGAGTGGTTTTAGACATCATTCATCAATTGCAGCCGATTTGTTTGGAATGTAAATCCCTTGCATGTAGCAACTCTTACTGCAGTTGAGTTATTGTGCTTATGTTCAGTTACAGGAGATTGAACAGAGGTTTGGATCATCCCTTGGGTAATATCAGTTAAAGCTCTAGCAAGCTTTGAATCCAAACCACTGAAACATTAATTAAATTATATGTCTGCAAACACATATTTAGTGTGCCACACACCCTAAGCACAAGGCACCCGAATACTCTTCAGCATTTTCTTTTTTCTGTTTTAAATGTTCCATCCATTTACGGGTTTTGAAACCATGGGCTTAAAACCTTGCAGTTAATTAAAGTCAGCAGCAGGCTCTTAAAATTATGGAAATTAGTTTATTCCGTCATCTTGTTGGTTGCCTGTGGCTTTCAGAATATCCCATGTACACCCATGGGTGTATTGCATCTTGTGATTTTGGCTCATTTTCCTTATTCATGCCAAAAATGCACATCTAGTTTCTCTATGTTATTATGTCAGCTACTTACTGTATGTGGCAGATAAGCTTCTCAATGATGGATGCCGATAATTCCAGCTAGATGTGGAAATGTATTTTGCTAAGCATGGCCATCCCAGTGGCAGTGAATGATGCGTCACCTATTAGAGGAACTACTGCTATATTTTATCATGAGACTACATAGGACCAATGAGTGGTAACCTTCTAATATATATTAGAGAAATATTTATTACCAGTAATGGTGCACTGTACAATAACGTGCAGTGAATACATTTGACTTGAGCATTCACAGTTTTCATACTCTTTCTCTGTAAGTTTAGTATTCATTTGCTCAAAGGTTGATGCGCTTGCTGCTTCCTGAGCAGCTCTTCTTTCCTCCACTCCAGCGACCCACTTCTTCTCTTCTTTCGTCAGCATCTTTTTGCGTTAAAACTGATTAAGTCAGTTTTTGCGTTGCAATTTGCATGTTTTTCTTAATTTTTCACTTAAGTCCTCAATCTGCCTGAAGAATGGTTTAAGATATGAAGAGGTAGGAGAAGTGACGGCGAAGGTGGTAGTAATGAGAACGGTGCCCGTACACATGTACCGCACAGCCACCGTGCTAGCCACTGCCAAGAGTTGATTCTACAACAAAATAAAATAAAAATAAAAAGAGGAATAACCTTGGAGGTCATTTATCATCCTGAAATCGGATAGTAGACGTCATGTACAATATGTGGCCCAAATTTCACGTCAATAGTTCAAATGGTTTGCGAGCAACAGGTGATTTAAAATCCTGGACAGACAAATGAACAACCATGGTAGCGTATTATATATAAAGATATGTTTATAATGCTCAGTAGAAGCCAATGTAACATTATATCACATTCAGTTTTCATCATTAATATTCTGCATGAACTTAAAACACACACTGCTCTGAGTTTAAAGTATCCAGTTACTCTGCTTCTGTTTAATTAAGCCTTCTTGGTTTAGTTTTGGTAGGAGTCATTTTCTTTCAAATTGTTTAATGGCACTGGGTATTGTTTTCCAGTTGCTTGTTTCGTTCCTAAGACTTTACTTACTCTTATTTTGTAGCCTTTTGTTCTTTCATTTCATAACAGTGTTAAAATGCTTCATGTTTTCATTCAACATTTGCAAGGCCTTTATCTAATGACCCTAATACACAATATCAAATGTCAGTGAACCCTCGTTTATCACAGTTAATCCGTTCCAGACTCTACCGTGATAAATGAATTTTCGCGAAGTAGGATTCTTTATTTATAAATCGAATATTTTCGCAGTTAGAGTACAGAAAACCTGTTTATGACCTTCTAAATACATTTTTTAACATTATTAGAGCCCTCTAGACATGAAATAACACCCTTTAGTCACCATTACACTCGTATTACCCAATATATTAGACAAAATAAGAGAAAATAAGACATATTAGACGTTACAAATATCATATTACTAGGCGCACTCGCCTTTTAAGGCGACGACTTTTATCTTCAATTTTTGTGCGCTCCATGTGTACATCAGGCATGTAAGTGTAGGGAATGAGAACATCAAAGTGCCCATTCATAACATCTCCCGAAAACCTAAGTTTTTTTTTGTATCCCCTCGAGTGCCTGTCCAAAGTTGTACAATGTCAGCCCGAATCTGTACCGCTAAAGACGGAGTTTCATGCACTAAATAAGCTATAAATGAGAATAAGCAAGCACCATCTCCCCTCATATTTACTACACGGTGAGGCATTTGTACTCCATCAACATTAATTATTTCCAGAGACATAATTTTGTCTATTTTTCCAGCGCATCGCACACAAAAGTAAGGGAAAGATGACAGCACCAGAACTCTGCTCACATCGCGTTGCTTCGTACCTCAAGCCGCAAGTAGTAAGTCTGTAATAAGCGGAATACCGCTACGCTTTGCCTCACGGGACGGAAGGACAATCCCGAACGCTTTTATATAGTAGATTATTGTACTGTACATTTATTTGCACACAACCACTCAACCACACAACCAGGAGAGTCTTCAGAGGTGGTGCAGTATCTTTAGCAGGTGCGTTGTTGTCTTCAGTGAAGAAGTATTAGGAATAGGCAGTGGGTGTCTGGGTGCGCAGCTGAAGAACATCTTGATAGGCAGCTGCTGGCGCTGTCTTTTCATATGCGTGAGGAGGCTTTTGTAGGGTATTGTCATCTTTAATCATATCCAAGAGTTTCACCTTCTCCTGGATAGTAAGCATCTTCCTCCGGCGCTTAGTTTTATTGTCAGAAGGCTTAGAAAAAGCAGCACGTTTAGGAGCCATTGTGGGGCTTAGATAAAAGTTCTCAGAAAGCGCATGCGTAGTGAGAAGCGTGTCGAAGCGTGATATAGTGAGGGATCACTGTGCTTCTAATTTGTTCTGTCTTCATTAACGTTAGTGTCAAAAAACTGTATCATTCAGTGTGGTATTGATGTTCTTTATTAGCTTCAGGTTCAGACCCATTTAAATGGCATTCTTGTCTAGTGAAATTCATAGTTAACCATTGCAGTTTTGGTCTTAAATCTTGTCCAAGCCCCTTTGATTGAATGATATGAGTAAATCAAAGGAAAGGGCAATATACTTTCAAAGCTTGTTCTGTCTATTGTGATTTTTAGTGCATTTCAGGCTCTGGTATTTACATTTACTCTAGAGGTGATTTGTGAAATAAACCATTATAATTTGCTATATTTTAGAAAAATAAAATTATTTAATTTGATTCATAATAACTGGATTGGAATACAAAACAACATTTTTTGCATTGAAGTAGAGGGAATAATCTGGATGGAAAGAACCTTAAGCGTGAATGAGATAGGGGCAGGGTCATACTGCCGTGAATTGGTGTTATAGCCTCTGTGGTGGTCTTTTTGTTACGTTTCTGACATTTTTAGATATGCAATTTCTGTTGCTCATTTATTTTAATGTTATGACAGTGAAGTCATTATGGCAACATCATATGATTATTTTTTCTCACAGTGGTAGTCATTTTGTGTATTGTTGTTGTGTTTCTAGCAAGATCTTGTTGCTAGCTACATGGTTCATGACCTCATGGTGTCAGCACACTGTCTCTGTTTAAGATTGAAGCACAAAACATTCTGCATCCTAAAGATGAATCTTTTCTGTAAATGAACTTTGCAGCAAAGTTTGTTAGGTGATGAAACTCAGAACTGTCTTAGGACTTTTGTCTTAAAATCTTGTTTGTTTTTAACTACTGTATAATTTTGTTTTGCACTCTTGTTTTTGGTTTCTTGGTTTTGTAGTCACCTCTAGTATTTCAATTTCTTGTCACTACGAATGTACCTTTCCCACCCAGGTATTCATAACACATGCATGGTGCTGATAATGTAGAAGAAACATAAACAGGCAATATTAATGCTATTTGTTATGCCAACTTGTCCTAAGCTTGACAATAATCAAGGCATATATTACTGCGTGCTTCACTATAATCTAGTACCACTGTTACATCCTCACTGTCAGCTCAGCTGGCATGACATTTAAAACAAACAAACAATACAGTTGTATCTCTGAACCTTACTTATTTGTAGTATTAAGGGATACCATATCCTTAAAAGACTGTAGCACTAATCTAGCATTATTCCTGAAGGAGCTTTCTTTACCTCTTAGACCAGGGGTGCCCAATACGTCAATCACGATCGACCAGTAGATTGGAAAGGTAATGCAGGTAGATCGCGTTGCATTCAAAATTTTTTTTTTTAAATGTTAGTCTATCATATATCCTCCCTATGGCATTTGCCACTTGATTGACATACAGGGCGGCCAGTCTGAGATCTCTTTTCTTCTAACACACTGGTCATCCCGCACTCACAATCAAACGTGCGAGCTACTTGAAAACTCCAGCTATCTAAGTTCTAAGATCTAGTTAGCCTTCCAATTTATATTGACTAAAGAAGGCATTTAAAAAAAAAAATTGTTGGTTACAGGCTGGTTGTGGAATTGGAAGAAGATTTTTTTCTCTCAGAATGTCACAATCGAAGTGCGTTTGTCTGATCTGTCAATCTATCATTGCTATTCCAAAGAAGGAAAATGTGGAAAGGCACTTTTGAACTGTTCATAAAAACCACGAAACTGACTTTCTTCCGAAAAGCGATCTGAGAAAGAGAAATGAGAGGGAACTAAAATCGCAGTTAATCAGACAGCTGTCATTTTTCACTCGGCTGAATTCAAAAGCAAAGGCAGACACATCGAAGCATCGTTCCAGGTGATTCACTCGATCATTAAACATAAGAAGTCCTTCCAAGATGGAGAGATGATAAAATAGGCCTGCGTTGAGGCAGATGGCTAGGGAGAAATTCCTGCTGAGATTTCAAGACCCCTGGCCGGAGAAAAAAGAGTTTGTCCTTGTCATTCAACATGCAGAATACAAGCAACTTAATAACGATCAATGGCCGCTAGACTTGGAATTTTTTTCTGATCTGACCAACATGTTGAATGAGCTTAATTTACAGCTGCAAGGAAAAGAGAAAACCATGGTCAATATGATTAGCTCAGTTAATGCTTTCAAACGGAAAATGCAACATCTGTCCTCAAAGCTGCAGTGCCTTGATTTGGGGAACATCCAAAACCTCGCGTCAGAGCTGGAGATGCAATGGAAGGCGTGTGCGCAACTTGACAGCATACACTACACAGAGCAGATTGAAAATTGTCTGTAAGACTTTATCTAATGGGAAAAAGTAACGATTCGAGTGTTGCCCAATGTAGCAGAGTAAGAGTAGTGTTTCATCTTCACAAATGTACTCAAGTAAAAGTAAAAAGTATGGTGCAGTAAAACTACAGTGATCCATCCTCGATTGCGGGGGTTGTATTCCAGAAACCCTTGTGAAAGGTGAAAATCCGCAAAGTAAAAACCATAGGTTTATATTGTTATTTTTATATTGTCACGCTTGGGTCACAGATTTGCACAGAATCACAGAATGGTTGTAGAGACAGGGACATTAAAACACTGTAAACAAACATTTGTCTCTTTATCAAAAGTTTAAACTGTGCTCCATGACAAGACAGAGATGACAGTTCCGTCTCACAATTAAAAGAATGCAAACATATCTTTCACTTCAAAGAAGTGCGCGTCAGGAGCAGAGAATGTCAGAGAGAGAGAGACAGAGAGAGAAAAGCAAACAATCAAAAATCTATAGGTGCTGTTCGGGCTTTTAAGTATGCGAAGAAGTGCCCGACAAAGCAGCCGCAAGAAAGGGAACAACGTGAAGGTAGTCTTTCAGCATTTTTTAGAAGAGCATCCGTATCCTCTAGTCCAGTGTGCAAAGAGCCCCTCTGCTCACACCCCCTCCGTCAGGAGCAGAGAATGTTAGAGAGAGAGAGAGAGAGAGAGAGAGAAAGAAAAACAAACAATCAGAAATCAATAGGTGCTGTTGGGGTTTTTAAGTATGCGAAGCACCGCGCGGGAAGCATATCGCATATCATTGAGGAGTTTTATTTAATATATAATACGTGCTCTGATTGGGTAGCTTCTCAGCCATCTGCCAATAGCGTCCCTTGTATGAAATCAACTGGGCAAACCAACTGAGGAAGCATGTACCATAAATAAAAAGACCCATTGTCCGCAGAAATCCGCGAACCAGCGAAAAATTTGTGATATATATTTGCATATAAAATCTGCGATGGAGTGAAGCCACGAAAGGTGAAGCGCAATATAGCAAGGGATCACTGTACTTTTAGAAGTACAAATTTTTAAAAAAGTTACTCAAGTAAATATTACGGAGTAAATGCAACTCGTAACTTCTCACCTCTGATAGTCAGTATAAATATATATTGTAATAAGGCGCTATATAAGTGCCCAACCCGGCACAGACTAACGCAGAGGTACGTACAAAGTGATAAAGTTTATTAGTTTTCTTCAGCTGTGGGAAACGTCTTCCCCGTGCCACAGCACAATTACCACCTCTTTCTCCTATTCCACCACTCCTCCTCAAGCTTAGTCCTCCTCCTCCTGACTCTGGCCATTGAGTGGTGGTGGCTGGCCCTTTTTATAGCTCACCCAGAAGTGTTCCAGGTCCTTGACCACCTGGTCCTAATTGCACTTCCTGGTAGGGCTAAAGATTTGTCCAGCCGGGCTGCTGACTCCATGCAGCTCCCCCTAGCGGCCATCCGAGCCCCCAAACAGGCTGTGGAAGACTACATCTCCCATACAGCCATGCGATAGGTTGGGGAATCACCGTTCGCCAGGGAGGCTGCCACCAAGTGTTGCGGGGGAGGTATTGAGCTGCCCATGGTTGCTCCCCCGGAACAGATGCAGCAGGGGCTTTCCTGCCGGTCATGGGATCTGGCTGTCAGCCACAATATATATATATATATATATATATATATATATATATATATATATATATATATATATATATATATATATATATTTAGCATTTGTAATGTAGGTAGATCATTTTGACCAGGTCATTTTAAAAGTAGCTTGCAAGCCAAAAAAGTGTGGGCACCCCTGTCTTAGACCCTACAATCCTAAAGAAAGTCCCTGCTTTTCCAAAAAATGACAAGTGCAAAATTAAAGAAGAAACTATTTAAATAAAACTACACAAACCCTCAGTGGATAACTGACAAAGAACATCAAAAAGACAGTATCTAGCTAACCATAAAAAAATCAAAAAAACTTAACAGCTTTCCTGTATTACTTCTGTCCTTTCATGTGCAAGATGACTACTGCAATGTTACAGTTGAGCTCATTTGTGCAGGCGTTATCTGCCACATTTAGTAATTGTCAAAACCATCAAACCTTCCTTTTCTAATGATGTAACCCAGTACTTGTATCTTTGCAATGCTATGGAAAAGTAGAAGGCTCAGAGAAATGTCATAAAAACATTGAGAGAGCCAGTACATTCCACAGTGCTACTGATTTGGCCAAGTCCCTGGACCCACTGCTCCACAATAAAAACAATAAAACAATTCAGTAAATAAACATAGAAGAAAGCATTGTGATAAGTGATCTGATTAAATTTTGCTCAAACAATGAAAAGCAACTATTTACTTAGTGCACGTTGTTAAAGTTTGCATGGCTTGTATGAGGTTCTTTGCAATATGTGTTTATTTTATAAACATTAATGCATGGTACCTGAGGTTGGGTCATGTCTGTGTTGACACTTCTCTCTGTGTTTTGTTTCCACATACTGCCTACAAAGAAAATTCTACATCACAAAATCAAAATTGTCTTCCCTGTTGCTTTGCATAACAGTGCCTTAACATTTTGTTAACATAGTTCGATTAAATAATTTTTGGTATAGTATTCACCATTGATTTACAAGCTAAGAGTGTGTGCTCAAATCTACAACACATCAACAAGTCAGTCAGTCATTTTCCAACCTGCTATATCCTAATACAGGGGTCTGCTCAAGGCAATCCCATCCAGCACAGGGTGCAGGGTAGGAAAAAATCCTGGGCAGGGCACATACACGGGACAATTTTAGGATCACCAATGCCCACGCAGACACGGGGAGAACATGCAAAATTGATAAACTTTTATATACATGAACAGATTAACTAAATTAAATACTGCACACACTAAAACAAAGCATGCTAATATAAAGTTCATTAGTATTATAACAGAGATATGAGAGGATGATAATAAAAGGGAGGAAAAACAAATTGTACAGACATTCATTTATGATGTACTATGGAAAACGCCACCTAAACATATTGTACAATTTTCATTATTAAGCAGCACCAATTCCAGAGTTTCACTCTGTATTAATACAGTTGAAGAAGAGTTAGAAAAACTCTCTTGCCCAGTGTCATGAATATAACTTCCACTTTCAGATTCTGAACTGTGAGACTGCACTGTGCTTTGCATTTATGCTGACACCAGCTTTTTAAACATGTACAATGATTATCCTTGCTAAACAAGTCAGAAAGACAGGAGGTATTTCTGTGCCTTTTAATTATTGGGCAGGTTTACAGACTCAGCATAAATAAGTAAATAAATAAATCAACCAGCCTCTGTGCATTTGTGAACATAGATTCAGGTGGATAGATATGCCTGACTGAAATACTATACCTCTGTGCTCACATTTATTCAGTTTCCTCTATTACTAGCAAAAAGCTTTATAGTGGACAGTGACATATGGTACATTACAAATGCATACAGATTTACCAGAACAAATTATTGTGAATATGTTTTGGTCATATCAGTTCCTAGTCCTTGTTGTTAATATTAATATCATTATGTATTTATTTGTTTTTATTTAGAAGACACCTTCACTCAAGGTGACTTACAAAGAAAGTTATAATACATATGAGAATGGTTAGGAGGTGCAAGAATCAAAAACAGCAGAGAACAACATAAAAAAATGAGCAAGAGGGAGAAAAACGTCTACTGTATACAGGTGCTGGTCATAAAATTAGAATATCATGACAAAGTTGATTTATTTTAGTAATTCCATTCAAAAAGTGAAACTTGTATATTAGATTCATTCATTACACACAGACTGATGTATTTCAAATGTTTATTTCTTTTAATTTTGATGATTATAACTGACAACTAATGAAAGTCCCAAATTCACTATCTCGGAAAATTAGAATATTGTGAAAAGGTTTAATATTGAAGACACCTGGTGCAACACTCTAATCAGCTAATTAACTCAAAACACCTGCAAAAGCCTTTAAATGGTCTCTCAGTCTAGTTCTGTAGGCTACACAATCATGGGGAAGACTGCTGACTTGACAGTTGTCCAAAAGACTACCATTGACACCTTGCACAAGGAGGGCAAGACACAAAAGGTCATTGCTAAAGAGGCTTGCTGTTCACAGAGCTCTGTGTCCAATCGCATTAATAGAGAGGAGAAGGAAGGACAAGATGTCGTAGAAAAAAGAGTACAAGCAATAGGGATAACTGCACCCTGGAGAGGATTGTGAAACAAAACCCATTCAAAACTGTGGGGGAGATTCACAAAGAGTGGACTGCAGCTGGAGTCAGTGCTTCAAGAACCACCACGCACAGACGTATGCAAGACATGGGTTTCAGCTGTCGCACTCCTTGTGTCAAGCCACTCTTGAACAAGAGACAGCGTTAGAAGCGTCTTGCCTGGGCTAAAGACAAAACTGCTGCTGAGTGGTCCAAAGTTATGTTCTCTGATGAAAGTAAATTTTGCATTTCCTTTGGAAATCAAGGTCCCAGAGTCTGGAAGAAGAGAGGAGAGGCACAGAATCCACGTTGCTTGAGGTCCAGCGTAAAGTTTCCACAGTCAGTGATGGTTTGGGGTGCATGTCATCTGCTGGTGTTGGTCCATTGTGTTTTCTGAGGTCCAAGGTCAACGCAGCCGTCTACCAGGAAGTTTTAGAGGACTTCATTCTTCCTCCTGCTAATGAACTTTATGGAGATGTAGATTTTATTTTCCAACAGGACCTGGCACCTGCACAAAGTGCCAAAGCTACCAGTACCTGGTTTAAGGACCATGGTATCTCTGTTCTTGATTGGCCAGCAAACTCGCCTGACCTTAACCACATAGAAAATCTATGGGGTATTGTGAAGAGGAAGATGCAATATGCCAGACCCAACAATTCAGGAGAGCTAAAGGCCACTATCAGAGCAACATGGGCTCTCATAACACCTGAGCAGTGCCACAGACTGATCGACTCCATGCCACGCCACATTGCTGCAGTAATCCAGGCCAAAGGAGCCCCAACTAAATATTGAGTGCTGTACATGCTCATACTTTTCATGTTCATACCTTTCAGTTGGCCAACATTTCTAAAAATCGAATTGATATTCTAATTTTCCGAGATACCGAGTATGGGACTTTCATTAGTTGTCAGTTATAATCATCAAAATTAAAAGAAATAAACATTTGAAATACATCAGTCTGTGTGTAATGAATGAATCTAATATACAAGTTTCACTTTTTGAATGGAATTACTGAAATAAATCAACTTTGTCATGATATTCTAATTTTATGACCAGCACCTGTAAATATATTTGTAGCTAGACCAAGACAGCAAACAGTATCTGTTCTACCTTGCAGAATCGCTGTTTGTTTTTCAGAGGGCAGAACCTTATGAATATTCATATAAATAATTGCAAGGAAGCGGAAATAGAATTTCAGGAAGTCGGTGGTTAGACAGCATGCTTCATAAATACTCTGTGTTTGATAATCCCAGCAAAGCAAAGCCTGTAAGTATTATTTTAATTTAATAGGATAAATATATAGCAAAGTTATAATGTTTATTGTAAATAGGTAATTATTTGTAATTTGCTTCTTTTCCGCTTCACTCTAACTTCATAAAATCGAAATAAAATTGGAGCAATGTGTCATCTTGTGATTCTATGAATCTTTTGTGAAGTAGCATTTGGCTTTTGTTTAGCTTCTGGTTCAAACACCAGAGATGAGGACAGTACAGCATCCTAAACTCATTTGTGAGTAAAATATCAGTTATTCCATAAAAAAGGCAGTAAGCAGTTCCAAAATATTCAACATAAAGGTACATTTTCAAAAGATACATAAATATGAATAAATTGGGTACTATTCACAAAGCTTGCTTTGGAGCAAGAATAGATAGGCATTCTCCAGTCTTGGCACATCTAGCAAGAGAAGAGACAGCCAGAAGATACGCAGTGGCAAAATGGAGACTTCTTTAAGGGACATATGGAGTGAGCATAGACTTGAGATATTGAGTAGAAGAACCATTCAGAGAATCTTAAGTCAAGACAAGAGTTTTTAACTGGATTCTTGCAGCAACAGGAAATCAATAAAGAGTTTGAAGCAGTGGATTAGTAGAAGTGAAATAAGGAGCAGAGAACACCAGATAAGCAGCTACATTCTTGTGGAGCTGGAGAAGTTGGATAGCAATTGAAGGAAGCCTTGCCAGGAGAAAACTGCAATAGTTCAGCTGAGAGAGAACCAGTGTCTGAACAAGAAATTGCACGGCAAATTTAGTGAGGAAAGGCCAGATCCCTTGAATATTATATAGAGAGAAACAACATTATTGGGTTAATGAAGAATATATTCAAAGAAATGAAAATGAGGAGGAGTTCAGAGTAACCTCCAGATTCTTGACCATGACTGATGGTGAAAGGGTAACATCTTCAAAAGCAATGCTTAGAGAAAAATCAGAGGAAGGAGAATCAGAGAGCAAGTACAAGACATCGGACTTTGAAAAGTTAAGTTTAAGGTGATTCATTCAGGATGAGATAGCTGAGAGACAGCTGGAGATCTGAGCTGAAACCTGTGGGTTGTGAGGAATTGAAAGGAAGATATGTTTATCATCAGCATTGAGGTGGTAGGAGAAGGCATGAGATGAAATAATATTGCCTAATGAGAAAATGGAAGTGGACTAAACACTGATCCTTAAAGAAAAGAAAAGAATGCCTGTGGAGAGTTTCTATGGAGAAGACCAAGAAATGCAAAAGGATCAGTCAGAAATGTAGGACTTAATCCAGTCCAAAGCAGAACCATGAATTTCAGGTTTATTGAGGTAAGAGATAATCAAAAAGTTGTTAAAAGTATTGAAACATTATGAAAGGACAATGAGGATAAGGAGAAAAAGGAGAGAAGTAGCTCAAGGAGATTTAACAGCATATGTGACTAAAAGAGGTCCAGCCTTTGTAGAGTGACCCTTGCAGAATCCAGGTAGAAGAGGATCTAGTGCACTGTTGCCAGAGAGATAAGAGGAGAGTTGTTTGAGGACTATGCATTCTAACATTTGGGACAAGATGGGCAGAAGGGAGACAGGGCAGTAATTCTCAATAGCAAATGGGGTGAGGGAGGGTTTCTTGAGAATATCATATCATATTGAGGTTATACGAACTACTCATGAATGCTTTGAAATCACTACAGTGACTCCCAGTACAAGAAAAAATCTGCAAATGATACACTGTTTCACTTGTCCTGATGTCTAGTTATGCAAGACACCAAGTCTCCACCATATTTTTGTCCTTCTAAACCTGAAAACTGATTTCAACGCCATTTTTGGACCACATTTTGTGTAGGAAAAGTTGTGCCTACCACATCAACTCACCCCAGGGGTTCACCATCTAAAGGGATACAAGGGGTCAAATTTACTCTTTTTCACAAAACTTTGAAAATATGGAGATTGGTGATATAGGCATGTGGAGTTTGTTTTATGCTATTTTGAGGTTGCTAATCACAAATATAATATTTTTGAAAATTGATTCTTTACCAGTAGCCCCAGGCCTCTTAAGAGCTCCCAGAAGGTTAAAAATGACAAATGTCATGCATTTTTGATTTTGAGTCCTTTACTAGGGATATGACATTCTATGGACCTCTTTCAGAGGGTAAAAAATAAAAAATATCTATTACAATTGAGAATATTTGGTCCGTGTACTTTTTGGTATTTGAAATTTCATTTCAGAAAATATCATTTAAAAAAAAAAAAAAGAGACACTAATTTGATTTTCAACTTAAAAGGGAAAAATGAAAAACGCAAAACTTTTTTCCTTTTATTCTTTCGCACATCAGAAAAGAAAAATGTAACTTTTTGGTATTTGAAATTTCATTTTAGAAGCAAAAACGAAAAAATAAAAATGAAAGCAGTTTTCAGATTCAGATTTTTGATTAAAGAATAAAATGAGGTAAAATAAGGTATATTTTAATTCTATAGTAACAAATAGCAGTCATAAATTTACAATAACATACTTTTCTGGCTTTATTTGTGATTCAAATAATAAAAGTGTAATAGCTCAAAAACAACAAAACAGATGTATTTTCGTTGTCTGTACTGGAAGTACTTCTTCTTCTGCGCGATTTTTGACGACATGTGCAAACAGTCCTCCTCACAACATATCGATCGATGGCATTGAAGTTACACTGGCATCAACAGAGGATGGACCATTACATTGTTTTTCGGAACAGTAAAAGAGTGACACTCCGGGACGAGGACATGACTGCAGAAAAACTGAGTTGCATCTTTCCAGGTAAAAATACAAGCTTTGCAAACTTTGCTTCATTGATGTAGCAGTTCTTTTATGAACGTTATTGTTGTTACTTACTGAAAAACAGCTAATATTTCGTGATCTACAGATATAATTTTCGACGACAGGCCTTGTTTTGCCATCTCTAAAATCACATCTGAGTACTGTTCCAACGTCATGATGATGGCGCAGTCTACACACTAGTGACCAGTGTTTGCTGCAAGTGGCACATTATCTGACCAGGTTGCCGACCTACAAAAACGTGCGGTTCAGACAAAATAAATAAAGTGCGTTTACTTGTTTTTGTTTCTTGCATTTTTCTTTTCTGATGTGCGAAAGAACAAAAGGGAAAAAGTAATTGTTTTCATTTTTCCCTTTTAAGTTGAAAATCAAATAAATGTCTCTTTTTCTTTTTTAAATGATATTTTCTGAAACAAAATTTCAAATACCAAAAAATACACGGGCCAAATATTCTCAATTGTAATAGATATTTTTTATTTTTTACCCACTAAAAGAGGGTCCGTGTACTTTTTGGTATTTGAAATTTCATTTTAGTAGCAAAAATTAAAAAATGAAAATGAAAGGAATTTTCAGATTTTGATTTTTGATTAAAGAATAAAACGAGGGAAAATAAGGTATTTTTTAATTCTGTGGTAACAAATAGCAGTCATACATTTAAAAGTACACATACTTTTCTGGATTTATTTGTGATTCAAATAATAAAAGTGTTATAGCTCAAAAACAACAAAACAGACGCATTTTTGTTGTCTGAAACCAGAGGCATTTCTTCTTCTGCGCGATTTTTGATGACGTGCGAACAATCCTCGTCACAACACATCGACCGATGGCCTTGAACTTACACTGCATGGCATCAGCAGAGGATGGACCATTACGTTGTTTTTCGGAACAGTTAAAGAGTGACACTCCGGGATGAGGACATGACTGCAGAAAAATGGAGTTGCATCTTTCCGGTAAAAATACAAGCTTTGCAAACTTTGATTCATTGATGTAGCAGTTCTTTTATGAACGATATTGTTGTTACTTACTGTGAAACACATTTGGTGATTTCATTTACTAACAGAAAGTCTGGCAATTTTTAGAGAGAGTTTATAGTTAGTAAACGTTCCGAGTATTAACAATGCGCATAAGTATAACATGTTAGGAGAGCAACATGATTTACAGAATGTTTTCTTAGCATTTGTTACATTTGTCAATGAGCAACCATTCAAAATGTTAGCACACTAAAAATTGCCAGGCTTAGTATTAGTAAATTAAATCACCAAATATTATCTGTTTTACAGTAAGTAACAGCAGTAACGTTCATAAAAGAACTGCTACATCAACGAAGCAAAGTTGGCAAAGCTTGTATTTTTACCGTAAAGATGCGACTCAGTTTTTCTGCAGTCATGTCCTCGTCCCGGAATGTCACTCTTTTACTGTTCTGAAAAACAACGTAACGGTCCATCCTCTGCTGATGCCATGCAGTGTAACTTCAAGGCCGTCGATCGATGTGTTGTGAGGAGGACTGTTCGCACGTGTCGTCAAAAATCGAGCAGAAGAAGTACTTCCGGTTTCAGACAATGAAAATACATCTGTTTTGTTGTTTTTGAGCTATTACACTTTCATTATTTGAATCACAAATGAATCCAGAAAAGTATGTGTATTTTTTAAGTTTATGACTGCTATTTATTACCATAGAATTAAAATCTTGTGGTGGGTTGGCACACTGCCCAGGATTGGTTCCTGCCTTGTGCCCCATGTTGGCTGGGATTGGCTCCAGCAGACCCCCGTCACCCTGTATTCGGATTCAGCGGGTTAGAAAATGGATGGATGGATGAATTAAAATCTACCTTATTTTCCCTCATTTTATTCTTTAATCAAAAATCAAGATCTGAAAATTCCTTTCATTTTTGTTTTTTCGTTTTTGCTTCTGAAACAAAATTTCAAATACCAAAAAGTACACGGACCATATTACACTTGAAGCACACTTTTTAATATTTCAAATATCTGATGCAAGTATTTTTCTTTATTAAGTAATTCAACCTCATGAAATAAATCATTACATTTCTTATGAAAGCCTTGAATTAGGGTAGCTTATGCTAATTTAGACTTGTTTAGATACTGCAGTAGTGGTTACAAAGCAATGCTGATGGTTAAGAAAACCTGGAAAAGATAAGTGCTTAAGTTGACTTCATATTACAAATCCATTTATTTATTAGGCGTGCTTAATCCGGCACACAGTTACATGAAACAGAAGCTGAGCGGCGGTAAAATAGTTATCAAATAATTGCAGTACTGGTGCCATCGGTTACTCAGGAGTGTAAATTGTTTGTCTTTGTTCTTCATGTTTCCTAGACTTTCCACCATGTTCGAGAAAAAGCGTGCTAACTATTTTTAATTGTTGCATTGTTGCTCGATGGCACTGGAGTTTTCTGGAAATTTCAATTCAGCTTTATCTATATAAGCAACGAAGCACAATAAAGGCATCATTTCCCAGCTGTGTGCTGTGCTGTTGAGTGACAAGTACAATACTGAATATTTAATGATAAGTATGAGCTAAACCCCATCTTGTTAAACATGAACAAAGTTTTAAAAAGATCAGTGGAAACTTCTAGGTCTGGCAGTGACAAGAATAAAAAGAAAACTAAATTATACAGGAATGAATATCTCAAATATACTTTTACTGTTATATTGTGATAAACCTGTGTGTGGTTTTTTGAGAAGTGTTGTCAAAATAAAGTATGAAGCTGTCAAAGCTACTTTGACATTTAAACACCATTCAGACAAAAAAGACAAGCCTGTGGAGTTCATTGTAAGGAAGCTAAGCTACTTTCACAAGGAGCAAGCATTTCGCATTGCAAAAGCCAGTAAGCCACATACTGTACATTTGCCGAAAATCTGATTTTACAGACAGTTGTTGATATGGTCCACCCTGTGTGGAGTTTGCATGTTCTCCCCGTGTCTGCGTGGGTTTCCTCCCACAGTCCAAAGACATGCAGGTTAGGTGCATTGGCAATTCTAAATTGTCCCTAGTGTGTGCTTGGTATGTGTGTGTGCGCACCCTGCGATGGGCTAGTGCCCTTCCCGGGGTTTGTTTCCTGCCTTTCACCCTGTGTTGGCTGGGATTGGCTCCAGTAGACCCCCGTGACCCTGTAGTTAGGATATAGCAGGTTGTATAATGGATGGATGGATTGTTGATATGGTGCAAAATATGGTTGAAAAAAAACAGGCCGACAACTTCAAAACAATACCTCTCTCCAATACTATGATCCAAAGAAGAATAAGCATCATGGCAGAAGAAAATAATAATAATAATAATAAATTTATTTATAAAAGTTGGTTTTTGGTCGACTTCAAGTGAAGACATTTGAATCATTCCAGTGCATTTAAGAACTCATGGGAAATGTAGCTATGTTTAATATGGTAAATTCTGAGCTCACATTGTATTGCTATGTTAAGTGGCTGTGTTAGTGTGAGCCTGGAGCCCTCTTCTAGCAACTTCCACCATATGTATTCTGAAGAGCACTAGCTTAATATTGCGTCTCTGATTTGATTGTCTCTTATCACCTTCGAAACCACAGTCATTACCTGCTTTGCCTGAGATGTGTAACAAACTGTTGAATAGTTTCACCTTGCTTTGGTGTCTGCTGGTAGAAAGCTTGCCTTGCAAGAGCCATGTTCACCTGGGGCATGAAGTAAATGTTTAATGAAGCTCATGCATTACTGACCCACCGGTATTTTCCAAAGTATAAAATACAGTACATCCTGCACGTCTGGACCCACATGGTGCAAAAGTAATGCCATTCTTCAATGTTTTGTCGTTTCTGATACATTATCTGTTAAAATTAGTCCTTTGCCATCTGTAAACAACGCAAGTGCTGCTAGCCAACTTGTCCAGTGCTTTCCCAGTATGGTAGGTTCAGCGTAGCAATCAAATTTTGGTACAGATGTTTTCATCTCAAACAGTAATTCAACTTGCTTTTCAATGTGAAACACAACCATTTAGCAAAATCCTTGTCACCAATGTTCAGTCATTTGCCTTGTCCCAGCTTAAGACTGTTAAATTGAATGGACAGCAGTTCAAACTTGAACACAATGCTTCTTTTATAGTAAATGCCTTAATAAAGAGTTTTTAAATTTATTTTAGAAATCCTGTTGCAAACCCCCCAGCTCTTTTTGCCCACACTTTGGGAACTGCTGCCTTACAGGAAACAGTATAATGATTTACAATAACTCCTCCTTGAACCGTCACCTTATCATGGTGGAGGGGTTTGCGTGTCCCAATGATCCTAGGAGCTATGTTGTCTGGGGCTTTATGCCCCTGGTAGGGCCACCAAGGCAAACTGGTCCTAGGTGAGGGATGAGACAAAGAGCGGTTCAATAAACCTCTAATGAAGAATAAAAACCTTGGACGACGTTTTCCCTTGCCTGGACGCGGGTCACCGGGGCCCCCCTCTGGAGCCAGGCCTGGAGGTGGGGCTCGATGGCGAGCGCCTGGTGGCCGGGCCTGCACCCATGGGGCTCGGCCGGGCACAGCCCGAAGAGGTAACGTGGGTCCTCCTCCCCATGGGCTCACCACCTATGGGAGGGGCCAAGGAGGTTGGGTGCTGTGTGAGTTGGGTGGTGGCCGAAGGCGGGGACCTTGGCGGTCTGATCCTTGGCTACAGAAACTGGCTCTTGGGAAGTGGAATAACTGTAATGTATATTACATTTTTTAATATTTATAGGCAATGGAAAACAATATACTGTAGAGTTAGAATCACAGCACAAGATTGACAAGAAATGACTTTAGTGCTTCTGAGGGGACCTGCAATAAGAATTTGGGAACAGACTTCAGGTTTACATGCTCAGCAATGAACCTGACACTGACCATGGCCATGAACATGATATAGGTGAGAAAACAAGCTTCAAAAGTGAGATATGAAAGCAAGTAGTGAAATAACAGTCTATGAGAAAATAAAAAGCTTTCAGAACAGTGCAGAGTCTATGAAATATATGGTTACCAAAGCTTTATACCAGGCACAAAGACAGTATATTGCCATACACCATTAGCCACAGAGATTTCTTGTCTCTGTTTTTCTAGATTGGTTGTATGATGGAGTCATCATGCTAAACAGAGGAAGAAACAAGCTGATACACACTAAAACACTACAGCACTCAATATTGAACAAACAAGAGATCAATACCAGAAACAGCATAAAATCAAAAGAAATTGTCCTGTTTCTGGACCCAATCTTTTTGAGCTTTCATGTATTTTCTATGGAAAACAAAGTGCAGATGCCAAATAAAGGTAAGCTGATGTTCATGCAACTATGAATGAATGAATAAGTGCATGCACAGCACACACTGCATCGTATGCAACAAAGCATTCCAGTAATGACATTAAAGAACAAACAAACAAAAAAAAAACTGCAAACACTGGCAATTTCTAAACAGCACTTTAATTCTAGTATTCTAATTATACTAGAAAAGATAAAAATAGTTATCCAGATATAACATAATAACATATCCCTATAGACATATTTATATCCATATCATAATCATCCATAGCTACCTCAAACTAAAGAAAATAATCTTAATATTCTAAAAAATACTACTTTCTGCTTTTATTGTTGTTTTTTTTTATTTATTTATTGAATTTTTAATACATTTCTGAAGATGTTTAGCAGGTTTCTTTTGATTTAGCACGGATATCCCAAAAGTTGAACCAGCACTAGTGAACAAACTAAAAAAATGACTTACCAATTAAAAAGTTTTTTTTCTCAACTAATCATCACAGTACTAACAGGTTGCTCATCTAATACTGAACATTTCTATGTTTTTCACAGTTAATTCCATTCTAAGTCTTAACTCCCTGCAGTACCTCCATCCATCCATTATCCAACCCGCTATATCCTAACTACAGGGTTACGGGGGTCTGCTGGAGCCAATCCCAGCCAACACAGGGCGCAAGGCAGGAAACACACCCCGGGTAGGGCGCCAGCCCACTGCAGCCTGCAGTACTTGAATCAGAAAAGGCAAACTCCAAGCCCTATCCTTTTTCTGTGGTAAAACAGTGGGATTAGTGTCTGATTTTTACAGTAAAGAGACATTAGAGTACCACTCAATAAAACTGATTCAGCCATTTTTAATAAGTTGATCTTTGCACAACAGTTCAGAACATTGATTGTATAAATGATCTTTTTTTTCAGAAATGCATATCACTCCAAAGGTGTGTGTCTTTGGCACTGCTGACATAACAAATGAATGCAATTAGCTTCATTGGTGTGTGTACATTTGAGACAGATTAGGTATTACCTAAAGCCTGGAAATGAGGTGCGTGTGTGAATGACCTCCACCTGTGTTGTTCTCATCTTTCTTGACTTTTGCTTCCCAAGTGAATAGAAGTTTTGTTAAACCATCTAAATTTAAATCCAACAGACTATTTCTAAAAACTGCAACCTTTGCAAATGAGAAGCCAACAATTTGAACCAATTACCTACATTTCGGATGAATTAAGCACATTGTCAAATTCAACTAGGAAGCCAGCAAGAGCTCTATATATTAATGAAAATAACATAAGCATCTTCTAGCCTGTTAATAGAAAAAAAACCCCAAGTAAACAGAGTGCAAAGATGATAATACTAGATTAAAAAATCTGTAATCTTCCTAAAAGCACAAATTTTATTTCTAATTCTTAGCTACATGACTGGGAGATCTTTAATGCATTTTATCGTATTATTTATTTCAATTCACTGGTTTTCAAATTAAGTCCGGGGCTGCAGGGTTTCATCCCATCTTCTGCTAACTGGACTCCCACCTTAAATAACTTCCCATATTCCTTGGCTGTGCAGCCTCCCATGAGATATGTGGCCATTCTTGCCTGTCCCCTACTTTCCTTTTCCAGTGTGGATATCAGAGTTCTTTCAGATCCTTCACAACTTAATCCCTGCATTTTTTTCTTGGTCCTGCTTGTCTTCTTTCATCTTGAACTCCTACGTAACTTTTCTTGACACTTCTTTCCTCTTTTGTCATTTCAAGATGCTCTATCCACCTCAGTCTTGCTGATTTCACTTCAGCCACTAAAACAGGGATTTCATATAAAATTCTCAACTCTTGGTTTACTCTGACTTCCCACCATCTATCTTGAAACACTACTCTGAAAATCCTTCTCACAATCTTCCTTTCAAATGCTGCCAGCCTGCTTTTTAGCTCCTTGGTCAACACACACATCTCTGCCCCATATACAATCTCTGTCCTTATTACTGTTTTATAGATCTTAATCTTTGTCATCCTGCTTACTGTTGCTGACATTAAAATATTCTGGAGAGCAAAGTGACATTTTGCAGCTGCTAGTTTTTCCCTTATTTCAGCATTTATACTTCATGTTCTGTCAATTACTAAACATAAATATTTAAAATGTATCTACGCATGCAGAGTTTTGATTAACATATATTCATATCTACTCGTATTCACTAGTAATGGCGATGTACTTGGTTTTCTGTTCATTATTTTTTTAAACGGACCTCTTCTGCTGCCACCTTGAGGCTGACATATCCCTCTCTCTGAGCATTTTCTGACCAAGCAACGATGAGCACATCATCTGTATATGTACCTATCTGTAATAATAGATTAAAGATTGTATCTCCCAAGTTTATGTCTATTTTTCTTATGGCTTTCTCTATCACTAAATTGAAAAGCATTATTGTGAGTACATCTCCCTGCCATGCTTCATTATCACTTTTGATGCAATCTTATATACTGAACTTCATTGAACTTTAGCTTTATTTTAGTATTTTTCATTGTCATTTTTACCAGTCTAATTAGCTTTAATGGGAAAAAAAACTTTTTTAAAACATGCTCGCATGGAGACTCCAGCTACATGCAGAAGAATGCCTACGTACGTAATTATCAATGTGGAGTGAGGAGGGGTAGAGCTACTACAGACCAAAGAAACATAATAGAAAAATCTAATGAATACAATGTGAGAACACATCAGTTATTCACAGATTTTAGCAAGAATATGAAAAAGTAAGAAGGAGTAAATTACTGCAGATTATACTAGAATTTGATTTCCTGTTAAATCTTTAAGTAAGCAAGCTGTTATTTCCTAGTTTCTATGGCTTATCGAGTCAGTCAAGAAATTACAAGCTGGTTGTATTTTTGTTGAAACAAGCAGTTATGCATGATAGATGAGGACAAATTAATTTGTTTGATCCTTATTTTGTTTTCTTTTTTATGTTCAGGCTCTGTACGCCATTATATACTAATAAGCACACAAGTGGGTAACACTGAAGTAGCTGATGCCCTTTAGGTTCAGTGTTGATTGCGCTTTTTTCTGCACATATACAATTAAAAGCTCAAAAGTGAATTAAAAAGAAATGAAAAAACAGAGATTGGCTTTTAGAAGGCTTTGACAAAATAGAAATAATTCTTGATTACATCTTGCCTGAAGAAGGGGCCTGAGTTGCCTCAAAAGCTTGCATCTTTTTTAGTTAGTCAATAAAAGGTGTCATTTTACTTGACTTCTCACTACATTTATTTTGTATAAATTAATTTCTCACATTAATGCACTTCTTAAAATGCAAAATAAGAGAAGGCAAAAAGTCAGCTAATCAAAAAAAAAAACAACTCAATGATTGTGAAACTAGTTTGGAAGAAAAACCTGAGGCCACAGATGGGTCCAAGAACTGAACTTGAAAACCGTCTTTCTAATTCATTTCATACTGTGAACTTGAACCCGGACACAGGCAGACAGACATCTTAAATTCACCACACACTTGTTTATTTACACTATGTATAAATAGTCCCGCGCTCAACTCCCCAGTGCCTCTTGCACCGAGTTCTCCAAGTCCAGGCCTTACAATGCCTCTCTTTTCCTCCGGGCCTTACAATGCCTCTCTCTCTTCTGGCCGCCTCCAGTCCTCCCGCTAGCTCCGTCCTCTTCCACCCGACTTCCGCTCCAGACTGAAGGGAGGCGGCCCCTTATATACTGCTCCCGGATGAGCACCAGGTGTTTCCGGCGTTCCCTCCTTGGCCATGCCCCAGCGTGGCGGAAGTACCGGCTGTCCTCCCGGCAGCTCTCCGGGCGCCACAATAAGTCTTCCCCCCAGCACTTGCTGGTGTGGCGGAAGTGCTGGGCTCCAGGGTTCCTCAGGCTCCAGGGCGCCGCCTGGCGGTGGCCACGGGCCCCTACAGGGTTGGGCTTTCAAGCCCTCTACCCGTGGCCCCCTATACAACCAGGGCGATCGCCCCCTTGCGGTCTGCAGGAGGCACAAGCCCTCCTCTGGTCTTCCTGGGCGTCCCGGCCGTGCTCCATCCCCGGCCAGGGACCACACGGGATAAACCGGCATCGGGGCACCGCCTGGCGGTGACCTCGGGTCCCTACAGGGTTGGGCAGCTAAGCCCTGTACCCGAGGCCCCCAACATAACCAGGACGGACGCCCCCTCGTGGTCTGGAGGAGGCACAAGCCCTCCTCTCGTCCTCCTGGGCGTCCCGCCGGGCTCCAGCCCCGGCCGGGGACCACAATACCTATAATTATAACTACAGCAGAGCTCCTACTTGTGTGACATTTAAAATACTCGTCTTCAATTGCCATGAGGTGTTACGTCTGCTGCTTTACACAATGTTACTGCATCTTCAGATGACAAAATATTACACCTTAGGATGGAGTTCATTATAAAGCTGTTTGTAGAATTACAAAAATTGATGTCAAGCTGATGATTACATTTAATGGAGAATTAAAATGCAAAGTTGATTTCCACATAAAGGGAAATAACCAAAAGTGTAACTTTATTGACTTTCTTTACCTGTTAGTTTAACCCATTTTTCCCAGTGTCATTATAGTGCTTTTCTTCTGATGGCTCTCAAAGTCATTATTATAATAAAGTTGAGATGATAAGAATATACTCAAAAGAACCAGCAAAAAACATGTCACAATGTTATTTAAATGAATGCACTCTGTCTTTAATTACTGCAAAATTCAAACAATCTAATCTTTTAATACAAATACTGACTTTAATGGCTTGCGAAATGTAAATATTCTTATGTAAATTTTAATCTGTTACAATCAAAAAAGTTTCTTGTGTGCCAAATTGGCTTCCAACCAAACTGCAGTGCTTATTACTTTTTTTATTATTGTTGGAGATATTCTCAATAATTAAATACCAAAAATACACATTCTAAGAATGTAACATTGCACTTCACAAAAACATAACAAGATGTTTTTTTGAAGTTGATTCTGAAGATTACAGATGTAATTGTGATCTGATTTTGAGACTTTTGAAAAGACTTATTGTAGAAATTTAGAACAGATGAACAGAAACAAATACTGCAGCATAATACTAAATACTGTATAAGCATGGGTTATAAAAACAACAATTTGCCTTCAAACAAATACAAAAACTTCTTAGAGAGAGACACAAAGTAACTACCTATCCATTTAACCATTTTCTGAAGTCACCTTTTCTTATATACTGTACATTGCACAGAACCTGTTCAGTAACAAAGTAAAATAACAGATGAAAGACAATAGCCAGCTTAGGTTGGGGTCCTAGCATCACATAAAAACTCTATACGTAGAGTTACTGCAGGCGTAATTTTGTATTTGTAGGCATAATTACATCAGACATGTTTTATATTCTTTCTATTATGACTTCCTGGCAGTAAGGAATTAACACAGTTATAAGATTATGACCAGGAAATGATTTGCCTTTAGGGATAGTCAATAGTCAAGCAGGAGTCTGAGCATGCTAAAGACAGAAAAAAGAAGTACTGAAACCAGAATGAAACCAAATTCAAACTCAGAAACAATCCAAAGTTAAATGGGCTTAATACTAACTGATTATCCTTTCCTTTACTACACGGAGTACTATAACTTATAGCGTTAATAGCTTTTATAGGGTTTATAGTGTTTATGTCTTCAATCTAAAGATTTATAGCAAAACATAGGTTCTAACCCACAGTTAATATATGGATTCTTTCTCTTTTTATTGCCCTTTCATGTAGCTTGCTATTCTTAAAAATACTTCATGTTATGGATGTCAGTGTAGCTGCAGCAGGTTTGCTTCTTTATAGGGTTTCCCTGCGGCCATCTCTGAAGCTGCTCATTTGAATCATGTCTGCCAGCCCAGACTGCTTTTATTTCTAGCCTTGACACTGCAATGAGCTGGAAGTGATTACTGGGAGCTGACCACTCGAAGGGAGAGCTAAGTAACTTCGCTGACCACAGTAGGAATGGGGGGTGTGAGGCAAGAAACAAGAAGAGCACAGACAGGCACTTCTTTTATAATACTGGACTGCTCTGCGTGCTGCTAGGAAATCTGCCCCTAAGATGCACAGTTCTTGCACTGGAATGGGAACGTGAAGATGTCTCACCACATCTAGATTTTGGATTAAGATTGTTATAACACAGACTGCACTTCTCAATATTTGGACCAAATGTTTTGTTGATCCAACCTGTCCCAAAGGGAAAGGAGAGAGAATCTGCCAATTTCCAATGAAAGAGCAATGTAGAAATTTCTGCAATGAGAATGAGAGAAAAGCTCTGTTTGATAGCAGTAAGAGAAAAGGAAAATAAAATATTTGTAACAAGAGCTTAATGTTAGTACTTAATGTTAGTAGAAAAAATAAAAAAGTAGACTAAAAACAGATCATGGATAATGTGATGTATATATCATATAGTGTAACAATTGTGAGGGGTCTAAAATGTAAACAATAGCTTGTAATGCACATGCATTGGAGGATCACTTCCAGATTCATCCAAGGTACATGATACCACCCCGGGGCAAGAGGGGGCGCTATTGCTAAGTATCAAGAAGACGCCCACTGAAGGAAACTGATCCTGCTGCTTCAGGTCAGCGTACCATAAAACCCAAATACACTGGAAGGAGTAGTCACTGGATAATCTGTAGCACGGGGCTCCAATAAACTAACAAGGAACATGGAAATGTCAAGAAGAGGCTATACCTTTGTTGTTTAAATCCCTTTGTTTTTCCCCTATCCAGCATTGAGCAGGCTTTTTGTTTATTAAGGCCTTTAGTTGTATTAAAGAGGAACACCCAGGTTGGCACCCCCAACGCTTTTTTTTTTTTTGCTCGCTCTTTCTGCCCGCATGACCATAATCTAAAAAAGCAGAAATTTGGCAAGATGGTACATCTAGGGAAGTACATGTCCACTAATAAAGGACATTTTGATATATCAATATTTAGGGGTAAACCTTTTGCCACAATAGAAAAATGAATATCCCAAAAAACTTACTAATATGATTTGACTGAAATTTGGTGATTTTTCAGAAAAAAGAAAATTGGTTAACCCTTTTTTTTTTTTTTAAATTTGTCAATATAATAATCACATTTGGTGTGTACAATCAGGTATGAAATGGATGGAGAAAGTTTGAAGAAGCCCAAGGAAGATGTAAAGCTCAGTGGTTAGCAAGCACACTATAAAGCTCCAGTGATAAGAAACAGAGTGAGATGAAGAAGGTGTTCTCTGATTCAAGACAAGCCTGGACTGATGCAACATCATCAGGAGGAGGAACAGGGGCTTCAGAGGCTTTGGCCCCTGATCTACTGCTCCCAGGCACTGATCGTTTTATCGATTATATACATAGTCAATAGCAGTGCACCATTGAACTTTTTGTCCATCATAAATCAATGTTACACCACTATATTAGAATGCACAAAAGCCTGAAGAGACCCTCTTCCCCACTCGGCTTTATGATTTTACATACATGTAAGACTATATGTGACAATCATCAAGGGGAGTAAAACCCTGATGGCTACAAATCCTAGAAATGCTCCGGCGCGATGTCGGCAGTTTAAACTCAATAAGTACATCACAAGCTACTTCACTGTAATATACATTCACATCTAAGGACTTTGAAAGGGGACCCACCCTGCTCTCCAAAATTGATTACATTTACACGCTTACATTGAAAAGAGATGCTCCAACCCTCCACTCTTCAAAATTCATCAATTTATCTGCAGAGTTTAAAGGGGATGCCACATACAACTGATAAAAGCACGAAAAGAAATATTTGAATGAATGAGGTAAACAAATAAAAATCATATATATCTAATAATGATAATAATATATACTCAGATTTCACATTATTCCCACTGATTACTCGTTTCAGTTCAAAAGAATATGCTTTCTTGTAAAAATTGTGTTTCGCAATTACCAATCAATAAAAACCAAGTCACTAGTAAAAGCAAAAATTGATCGTACTCATGGACAATTGTGCATAGCATGTTCAAGAGTTAGCAGCTCCAGTGACCTAACAATATTATAATTACTTATTATTTGACTGATGCCTTTTCCCAAGTGACTTACAATTGGTTACATTTCCTTTGTTTTTCCAAATGAAGCACAGGCAAATGAAATGACTTCTTAATGGTCACACAGTGTCAGAAGCACGATTTGAACCCATAGCCTCAGGGGTTGAAGTCCTAGGTCCAAAATCCAAGATGCTCAGCTCTTGGTAAAAAAAAAACAAACAAAAAAAAAACAAACTTCTGACTCTTCCAGCTTCTACAGTGATTAAAAAGCATTATTACCATTAAAAGCACAAAGAGTCTTTTTATTCTTTGCTAAACTCTTCATCACCACAGCCACAAGTATATGAATGGCACAGCACGCAATTTTTCTTCTCTCTCTTTCTCTCCCTCTCAGTCTTTGCATCCTCTGCTCCTCCCACAAAGCTTTGTACACCTTCCACCTAACAATGGCTTGTCTCTGGGAGGCCGGCAACTTCTTTTATATTTGCCAACCTGGAAGTGCTTCAGCTCTTCCACCCACATGGTCTGTAAGCACTTCCGTGTAAGGCAGAATGTCCATGTCATTTGGCCCTTCAGTCCTTGTAGCACCCCTTGGAGGCACCCATGGTACCCAACAGGCCTGTGGTAAAGAACTTCAAGTACCATGATGCCCTGTGGGAATCCGGGGCACCGCGGCAACCCAGGGCAGCTGCCATATAGTGTTCTGGGAGAGGCAGTGTCCTAAAGAAGCTGCCTTATATATATATACTAGCAAAATACCCGCGCTTCGCAGCAGAGAAGTAGTGTGTTAAAGAAGTAATGAAAAAGAAAAGGAAACATTTTGAAAATAACGTAACATGATTGTCAATGTAATTGTTTTGTCACTGTTGTGAGTGATGAGTGTTGCTGTCATATATATATATATATATATATATACACACACATATAAACATATATATATACATATCTATACATATACACATATATATATACACACACACACATATATACATACAAATACATATATATATATACACATATATATATATATATATATATATATATACATATACTCTTTGGGGTGCGAGCAACTGTTGCTGGGGGTGGCAGAATCCATCAAGGAATAAAAATGAAAAACATTATTTGTGCAAAATCTTAATTTATTTATCCATTCCTAAATAATTAAGTGGGCAGGCTATTTTGTATCAGTGCAATACGCTGCTTGTTAAAACGGATGACTCCCGCTCTTACGTACAAGTCTGTGTGGATATTATGAACTATCGTATCTGTTCAAGTTCTATTGAAATTTTAAATAGAAGGAATTTTTATTTAGTCAACAGAAATATCTTTGGTAGGAATGTAAGTTAAATGTAGGCATCATTGCATAAATTTTTCTTCACCATACAAATGTAAAGAGTAAATTTGCCTTACATTCCAACCAAAGATATTTGTGTCAACTAAATCAGGGGTGTCAAACTCAATTGCACAGGGGGCCAAAATCCAAAACACACTTTAGGTCACAGGCCGAACAGGATAAACATTTATTGAACACACTAAAACTAAACTTTTAAAACTTAACTTTTTTGAACATAAATATGAATAAAAACAGACAGGAATATTATTCCTGGATAAATCAACTCAAACCTTAAATAACTTATAATATTTTGCTCTCCATAAAAATATATCCTGTCTAAATTATACAAGTTAGAAATAAAGTAAACGTTAAAAGAACAAACATTCAAATTTCTTTACTCTTATGTAATTTTATATAAAAAATAAACTTAAATTTTAAATATCCCAAAAGATTTTGCTCTCCATAAAAATATATCCTGTCAAAATTATACAAATTCAAATATGAACATGCTGCATAACAAAACCTGGAAATATTAATAAAATGTGTTCTTTTCAGCAATAACAAATCAAATCATTCAGTTGTCTTTGCTCTTATGTCATTTTATCAGATTTGGACGCCTGGCATCTTTTTTTGGCAACAAGTTCATTTATGTTTGGTGTGAGGTTCTGTGTTGTGGAGATTCTCAGGATGGATTGCAGGTGCTCATCAGTGAGGCAACTCCTGTGTGCTGTTTTGTTAGTCTTTATCACTGAGAAGAGATTCTCACACAGATATGCACAAGGTTCAAGCCGTATGTAGACGGAGCTGGAGCATTTCTGCGGGAATGGAGTGAATAAACTGTGCGGGCCCTGCAGTATCGTACTTTGCCTTCAGTGTGCCATTACACTGCAGCTCAAAAACCTCCATCTGAATCTGCACAGGTGCAGTTTCCACATTGACGGCAAATGGGTTGCGAAACAACTCAAAATTCTTTTTTTGTTCTTCAAAGTCACCAAAGCGCCGTGCGAACTCAGTGCGCTCAGTTTATCAGCAAAGTGCATATTTGGGAACACCGTTGTGCCGACTTGGTTCAACATTACTTGGCAACAGGGAAAGTGGGGCAAGTTGCACTGGTGCATTTGTGTCTCCCATAAAAGCAGCTTCACTTGAAATCACTTTGTGATTTTGCACGGGTAAAAACGTCTGCTGAAGTGTCAGATTCTTCTTTAACTCTTCTGCTTTCTGTATCTTCTGCATTGCATTCAGGTCTTTCAGGTTATCTTGATGTTTTGTCTCATAGTGCCGTCTTAGATTAAATTCTGTAATTAGCTCCACAAATGAGACACACGGGTTCAGTAAACATATACTCAGCCTCCCATCGGTTTTTAAAGGCTCTATTTTCAGAATCAACTTTTCTCTTTGGCATCATGTGGGCTAGCTTCGCAATAACTTGCAGCATCATAAGCTAGACTTGATTAACGCGGTAAGTGTTCGGCAAGGCAGCTGAAGCGCTGCATTATGGGATCTGTAGTTTATTGTGTTACCAGCGCTTCATATCCCCGGCCATTAATAACAATAATACAGTATATAAAATGATCTCGGGCGGATATAATTACACGCCGGGCCGGATGTGGCCTGCGGCCCTTGAGTTTGACACATATGGACTAAATAGAACTTGAAAAGATATATTTTTTCGAATGTGAGCACGCAATTCAGATCGAGTTGACGCGCACTACAGTACATCGAGCCCGTGTGCTATTGTGGTTTTGCCTGCATGCCTCAATAAGTCATCCTCCCCTCGCTCTTACTTTTTTTACCATTCATCTAATGAATACACTGAGCATGGCTTTACCAAAACAATCATTGATGGCAAATAAAGTATCCATTATTCGAGTATGTAGATCGGGTATATATATATATATATATATATATATATATATATATATATATATATATATATATATACATATATATATACCCGCGTATCACAGCGGAGAAGTAGTGTGTTAAAGAAGTTATGATAAAGAAAAGGGAACATTTTAAAAATAACGTAACATGATTGTCAATATACAGTAATTGTTTTGTGAGTGTTATTGAGTGTTGCTGTCATCAAGGATTTGATTATCATTATTTCTTTCAATCAGGTTCGTATTTGTAGGATGTGTTGTGTTCAAGTTACATTCCGTGTTTGTCAATCATTGTAATGATGACAGGTTTCATTTATCGATTCGTTTCTTACTGCATCAATAAACAGCTCGTCTCCTTCTTTATCTGAGACGTGACACACTGCATGCACAGGTTTTTTTTTACACTGTCTTCCTTTAGCGGGACATTGACTTTTTCCACCGTGTGCTTTGTTTCCGCAGTAGCTGCACTTATGAATATGCTTGTATGTATCAGACGCTTCATATTTTTTTGCTGCCTTCTCAATTGTGTAATTCGGTTTTGTTCAGCGCTCTTTTGAACTGTTGCTTTTTGTCTGTGCACTGCGTCAGTTCACGTGAGCCACTCGGTGTACATGCATTGAAATTTCCCAGCTGTGCTGGTGCCATCTCGTGTGATGTTCATGGCTGTATTTAATGTTAGCTAAGACCCGGCACTTAAAAGTTTCCCTCACAGTTTCGCTGAGTTTGTGCCAAACACCACCCTGACCATCTCATCTTCCTCTGCATAAGCACAGTCCTTCACCCGTGAATATTAGGCGGCAGTGTTTCTATTGGATTGCCGCTGACGGACGGCCTTATATGGGCAGGCACTAAATTACAAACGCCAGTGGCAGCCTGTCTATGAACTTAATTTAAACTTTAGGTTTACACCGTGCTTTGTTTCCGAAGTAGCAGCACTCATGAATATGGTTGTATATGTCACTCGCTCGCTTCTTATTGTTTCGCTGCCTTCTCAATTATATAATGCATGTTTTCTTCAGCGCTTTTTGGAGCTCTTACTGGTTTTCTACGTACTGCGTGATTACGTGGGAGGCGTGAAGATGTCACATGAAACTCCGCCCCCCCACGGCTTTCGAGCTCAACTCCATTACAGTAAATGGAGAAAAACAGCTTCCAGTTATGACCATTACGCGTAGAATTTCGAAATGTAACCTGCCCAACTTTTGTAAGTAAGCTGTAAGGAATGAGCCTGCCAAATTTCAGCCTTCTACCCACATGGGAACTTGGAGAATTAGTGATGAGTGAGTGAGTGAGTGAGTCAGTGAGTGAGTGAGTGAGTGAGTCAGTGAGGGCTTTGCCTTTTATTAGTATAGATATATATATATATATATATATATATATATATATATATAACATACTGTATATATGAAGACTGTTCATATACAGTATATACTGTTTATCTGTGTATATCCAGGACCTCCAGGACTAACTTTGCCCACCCCTGGTATGTACATATATATTGGTAGTTGCGATTTCCAGAAGATACCATTTTTTTTTTTTAAATATAATGTATTGGTAAGGTATGTTCATAAAGCTGAGTTAGAGAGAAAGTACTTTACTGATCAATATAAGAACTCAAGGATCGTAGTAACACTGAAGTCTTACAGTAAAAGTTTAAAATAATGAAAAGTTGAGCAATCTGTCACTGTTGAATGTGCTATTGGAAAACAAATTAAACATATGTTTGTAGGAAATTTAAATTCATAAGTTGTTGTGAAAGTTTTAAGCAGAGTCTGTGAGATATATTGATGTGAAGATTTGTTTAAAGAGAAAAGAAAACAAGTTTTCTTTACAACAAAATAAGCTGCAACAGGCTTATGTCAGTAATTGTTTCAGTTGACCATAAACTCATCTACAGCATGCGGGGCAATCAACAGTAAAACAATTTACTGGATGCTCATCCTTGCAAACTGTTCTGCCGACACGGTATGACTATTGATTGTAGTCACTGAGATTGTTTTTAGTTCATTCTGGTTGTTAAGTTGCCCAGAAACTCCAATTCGGTATATTATAACAATGTGGTCAAACTTTTGCAGGGAACATTGAGGAGCAGAGCTCCACAAATAGCTGCAGTAAAACACATTTTCTGTTAGTCATCCACCTCTGCTATCTTCTAGCTATTACTGTGTAACAGTAAAAAATGTTTACATTATATTACTTCCTATAATTTATTATTGTTTGAAGAACCAACAATTCAAGACCTAACTTTTACTTGATCTCTAATGCCTTAAACAGAAGACTATTTAATTTCACTAACCAAGAAACTGTTATAATAGTTTCTTAACGCCTGTATTAATAATATTTTTGGGGGTAAAGGACACAGATAGATACAGTGGTAATGCAGAAGCAGCTGCACTTCTCTTTATTTCTTTTTGCTTTTTGCCATTAAAATCAAGAGAAGCTCTGAGTATTGGTGAATAGCAGATCCTTTGTATTATGTACAGAAAACCCTTAAAGATATATGATAGGTACACTTGCCTAATCCCATAGTTAAACATTAGCTGATGCCGAATCTCTACTCCAAATAGCTTGTTCTGTTGTTATCCAAAAATTGGGGACATCTATACTTTAAGCTGCAATTGCTGTTGTGTTCCCTGAACAATTCTCATTTTGTAAAAATATTTTACCAAAGGATCAATGATTTGGATCAAAGTCCTAAAGAGTAGTCAGGAAGCAGGCAAGAGTCAATACACAGAAACCTGAACACTAGAAACCAATCCTAAGATTTTAAACAAAATTTAAAATAAGAGAGCCTGAAACCAGAAAACTACATGAAATATTTCTTTTTTTGCAATCACCCTTTAACTTCCACTACACTAAATCATTCCTTTGTCAAAAGAATTGTGAGAACTACCATGTTTTATATTGAAAGGTTGATGACATCATGTAACTTCCACATGACATACTGCTGAACAGAATTGGAGAATCAAGGACTGAAAAATGAAGGAACAGATCTCAAGATTAATTTCTTAAAAGAAGAAAGCAGAACTGAAGTCAGGGGAGGTGTCAAAAGTTCAGAATACCAGGAAGTCAAAAATAAAGTCAATTGTCAAAAACCCAAAATATTTTTCCCAGTATGGATTTAATAACTGTTTTACTTGTACCCTAAAAATTAGAAGAAAACTTATGAATACATTTAAATACAACACGCACAAGCATTTACAGTATGTTGGTGTATTTGTTTCTTTAAAGGTAATGTCTTTTTTTGTATGGACATGTATATGCCCTTTAATATTATTACCTAGAGCAGGGGTCCTCAATCACAGTCCTGGAGGGCCGCAGTGGCTGCAAGTTTTTGATCTAACCTTGTTGCTTAATTAGAAAGCAATTCTTGCCAATAATTTAATTTCATGGCTTGTTAGTGCTTTAACTCTGCTACGCCAGGTCATTCAGATATCCTGGATTTTCTTCCCTTTTCTAAGGATATCATCCAAATGATTTGATGCCTAAAATGGATGAGTAATTCTCAGTTCTTCACTTTTTTCTCTTCACTTTCCTTCCAAGTATTTCATTAAACCCAATAGTGCATGATAAATACACACAGGTGTAAATGGTAACAAGCTAAATGAAGAAATGCTGGTCTCTTTTGTCATTTGCATGTTATTGCTTATTAGGAGCAATTAAAAACCAAGAATACAGCTGTTTAAGACTAAAATTACCAATAAGGGTTCAAAATCTTAACGAGCGACACAACTAAAATGAAGCAGAAGTGTTACTTGGGCAATAAGAGCTTCTTATTAAGCAACTGAGTTGGAGCAAAAACCTGCAGCCACTGCGGCCCTCCAGGACTGTGATTGAGGACCCCTGACCTAGAGTACTGTGTAGTTGATGTTAACAAAAAGAAAAAGAAAAATATTGAGAAAAACGAATTAAGAATAAATTAATACATTAAAAAATTGATAACACATCACCATAGCAATGGGTGCCTGTACATGAAAAACAATGCACAAATGGTGTTGTCCATTAAACAAAAGGGCAGTGCAAGAGCACCACAAAGCTAATGACAAAAATAAACAATATTTAAAAGAATAGAAATTAGATCACTAAAATATAGGAACAAAACAATGATGGTAATTACAGAGTCCTTAACATATACTCAAGCTTATTATCCCAGGACTCTCCCATGTTTGTGTATTTTACCCAGGAATTAAGCAATTGTATATAACTATAGGGTGGTCCACATTTATTTATATAATTTTCAATACGCTATAACTTATTAAGTTTATTACATAGAAAATCATCCGAAAAATCCCGGACCATCGAGAAGTGTTCGAACTGACGACATGAAGAATCGTCTTTGCTCTGAACTGTAATCGTCCCTGCATAAATCAAAGTCACCCAGACGATCTGGATCTGCACAATTAGATCTGGACCACCCTGTACAATAAGGATGCTGAAATTGTTGAGAACTGCTAGACTTAGTTTTAAAAGTAGATGTTGGACCATTTCACACCTAACGTGGGCATTGATAAAGGTATTATTGATAAACTCATTTGTTGCTTATCTGATTTTCCATCACAGTATAAAGGTGCCCAGAGTGTGTTGTGACCCTACCACTAACCTTGGTGGATCCATGTACTAATAGGCCTTTTACAATGCCACTTTCTTGCTATCAACATGAACCAGCAGGTACAAGAAAGGTACAGTCAATTTTTAGTTTTTCTTTTACCCATTAGTTGAAATTTGTTACGATAATTAATATCATACACATACAATAAGATATGACCGTGCTTTCAAATACACCTCATCCAGCACCACAGTTGTACTCAGCTGTTTATTGATTGACTAAAGTCCATGATTTACTTTGTACAAATTATGATGGACTCCTTTGATCCATTTAATCAAGAGCTTGTTTTCAGTAATAGGGCTGCTTTTGGCTGGATGTTTTTAGGTTAATGACCCATAACTAATACAACCATGATACCCATTATTTTGCCTGCCACTTAAATCTTTAGTGCTGACCACTCTCTCTCTGAATGCTGCATACAACCTCAGTATTTCTGTACCTACCTCCCCACTCTAGATTACCTTGACCACACATATAATGCTGTCAGCAGATGAACAGTCAAATAAATGTCAAGAATAAAAGCACTTTGAAAATGTGCCCACTCTATGTAAATAAACTGGAGGTGCCCTAAATGATTGATCACAAAAGTAATGACAGCTAGACCAGTGGATTTGAGTCTCCCATTTTAGTAGAGCACATGAAAACATAGACTGAGGTCTCTACTATAGACCAGTTTGAGTGTGTACTGGAGGAATGACAGGACTGACATAACACCCAAATGCAACCACCAGTCTGTGCAATTTTTTATAAGGTAGTTTGACAAGGCATTGATATCACTGCAGACAAGGCCAATAAAAAATAAGATGATAAGGAATGCTGAAACTATATTGGGTTTCATTTTAGACTCTCTAGATAATAGCAGTTTCAAAAAGGACTATTACAAAAACAGGCAACATGGATAATAACACTCACCCTCTGAACACCATTGTGGTTAAACAGAAGAGCACCATCAACAACAGGCTAATCTGCTGTAAGAGTGCTGCTGGAGACAACGCTAAATAAGGTCACCTGTGTCTGCTGCTAGTTTATTCTATAATGAGTTCTCTTAGTGTTGGTGTTCTGTAGATCTCTGACTCTCTGCAGCTTATTGAGCTGTTGTTGCATTTTACATTCACCTCAATTTTTGTTTTTTTACAATGGTCTCTGTTATGTGATTACTGCTGCTACCTTTGCGATTAATACAGTATCTATCTATCTATCTATCTATCTAAGAGATAAGACAGCAGAGGAGGTTACTTGCTATGAAAATCTGTCATTAGAGCTGTACATTGTCTTGTGTTGTAAATTCACACCGGTTTGCCTTAACTTTCCATGTTCATATACTCACTTCCTCCATTCATTTATAATATGGACTTTTCACAGCATTATGCTTGAAAACTGACACATTCCATCAAGGAATTTGTAGGTAATATGTAATTCTTTTTTTATTTATTTTTTTATTATTATTTTATTAATTTTATTACAATCCATACATAGCAATCAAGTTTTTACTAAAAAAAGAATTGTGTTAAGAACAGATTGATCCCCACCCCTGAGAGAGAGAGCAAGCCAAACAGCGTTAAATTTAAGGCTTGTAAAAATACCTAAATTAATAAATTCTCTGTGCTTTATGAACTTATTTTAAAATATTACTGATTAGATCCTGCCATGTTTTGAAAAAAGTCTGTACGGATCCTCTGAGTATTTGATTTTTTCCAATTTCAAATAATATAACACATCGGTTTCCCACTGACTTAAAAGAGGAGAGTTTGGGTTCTTCCAGTTTATCAGAATAAGTCTGCGTGCCTCTTGGCATGTAATATGTAATTCTAACAATCTTCCATACATTCATAGATCTTTGAAAAGTCTTGTTTTGAACAGTGGTAAATATCCTTCACATTCAACAACAAACATTGCTTGCAAGCAATTGGCAAGAACTCAGGCATATATTTAGTTTTAATCACATTAAGGTTTAATAAGTTTAGTGCAAATGTTTTAACATAGGCAGACTGGTAGCGCAGAGCTAGCATTCCTGACTCATGGCACCATAGTCTGCATGGGGTTTGTACATTCTCTCTGTACGTGTAACTTGATTTCATACAAATTGTGTGCTTAACCTCCCTGTCAACATGTGTGCCTGATGTTACTGGCAGCAGCTGGCAAGATCTTTTGAATACTGGAAATACATCAGGAATAATTCTCAGCTAGCAAAAAACATTTAGTCCTTCATGTGCTGTGAGGTAAATAGCTTCAATCTCCTTTTTCAATCTCCAACATGAGCCTCTGAGCATTTGAGGTATGAACACTAGCTAATGTGCCACAAGGTCACACTGTATCAACATATCTGTAGTAAATAAATGTATTAAAACATCCACCAGTCTGGACCCTCAGGAATATCTGTTATTAGTGTTATGTGAAGCGATTCAAATAAAATTGAATTTGCGGTGAAACTTTGAGTTTGGAAAACAACATTTGTTTTACTGCAAATTAAATCTGTGCCATTAGCACATGTATTTTTATCTAATCTGCAGCCTTTTTCTCCAAGTATATTACAATTTATTCTGGTACACAGCATGGTGAGTGTGGCACTGCTAAAATCAATCAGCTTAGGTATGTGGCTGCCCGTGAGCTGCCTTAAGGATCCTGGCTTGGGTCAGTTTATGGAGTTTTGGGGAATAAGTACAGATGCCGTTATCTCTGTCCTCAAATAAGAAGTGTGATGCAGAGCTGGCAGCATGAATTTGCAGGCACATGCACAAGGCACATGAAAATGCATGGAGCCACATGAAAAGAGTCATGAGATATCAGGAGGTACTGGAAGGTGGCCAGGAAAGCAGACTGTGGTTTCGGCTGTGGAATGACCTTTAGGGAGCAACTGTAGAATTAGGCATTTTTATAAGAATTTTTGGTGCATATTAGGGTTTTAACATATGAGGATTTCATCTCTGTTGTTTATTTTACATTTGGGATTGAACTGATAAAGTATCTTTTATGACCCTTTTTCACGTGGTGTGAAAAGGAGTCATAAAAATGGTAAGAGGGGTGTGAGGTCTCCAATAAGAGCTGCCAAGAAGGCCATGGCCTTCACCAGCCTGCCCAGATTAACACATTTAGCTAAGTACTTTTTAATAGTCACAGAATATGCAAAAATGCCCTACAAAAGAGAGGGTACTCTTACAAACTCTGACCTTTTGAGACCACCCAAACAAAGTGTCTTTATAAATGAAAATAAATGAAAAATCTCTTCAGAAAAAGAACAGAAATATTCAAAAGGGAATATACAGAATTTGTAAAAGATCTGCCCTAAAAAGCAAACTGCACAATTCAATAAAACGCAAACTACACAACCCAAAAAGCAGAATCCAAAAATCTACAAAAAAACAGAAAATCAAAAGTAAATCAAATACTTATATAACAATACTCAGTGATCCATGGCTGAATCCCTCTCTCTGTCCTAAGTAAAAAGACAGAGGGAGGGCCCAGCAGCAGTAACATCAGGGTGACCTCGACTCTTGGGTTTCCATTCACAAAACACAAGGAATGGGGGTGTATTTAAAATAAATAGCATAACAATATTAACAATAATACAAAAACATATAAAAATACTTGAAACACAACAACAAAAAGAAACTAAACACAATCCAAGGAATAAACTCTGGCTGTAATGCAACAGCCTCTGTCTTTGTTTATCATTGCATGGTATTTTACTGCTCACAATAATACTGGGCACTTCAACGTGTCCATAATAGCAATATTTATTTGTTTAAAGCACAAAAAATGTTAAAAAATAAACAAAGCTTGCATTCATCTCTATTGACTTATCAAACTTATTATTTTAGGTATGTTTACAAGCCTAAAATTTTACACCGTTTGCCTTGCTCTCTCTCTCAGGGGTGGGGGTCGATTTGTTCTTAACTTAATTTTACCTTTTGTAAAAATTAATTGATTTTTATGGAATGATTGCAATAAAATTAATAAAAAAAAAAAAACCAAAGCTACAAAATTGTGTGAAAAAACAGGGAAAAGTAGCCATATATTTGTGTCTGTATGCGCAGTTTTCCTTCTTCTTTCCAAGCAAGTAGATTAGACATATTTGACATACGTAAGTTGGCACACAAGTCAATGTCACCTATGATTGACTGTTGCCCTGCCCAATATTTGTTCCTGCCTTGTGCCTGATGAGTTTGAGACCTTGAACTGGTCAAGAGTGTTCAACTCAATAATAAAAATTTTGAACTGCAAGCAATGAGATGTAAAAGAGGTAAAAGAAAATAATTGCAGTATGCAATGATACAGTACGTATACGATATGCAAAAATCAGAGTGCCTTCAAATTATTCATGTAGAGAACTACAGACACATGAATTTCTAAGTAGTGTAGCAGAGAGTATGACTTTAGGGAACTTCAAAACTTGACTCAAGGTTATTTTAGAGAAATAAATGCCTTGTTTTCTTCAAAATTACTCTAATGGTTTAACCGAAGAATATTAAAAATAGAACAAGTGTTAGTTTGACAGACTATTAAGCCAAAGATAACAGAGGAAGGAGACAACTAATCATTTTTAAGTTGATGCTTAAAGATTTTCAAAGTATTTTTGGTCCTGTAAGACATTTGAACTTACCCAGTAGAGGGAGCCATGATGCATCCTCCTTTATTTGGAGTTGCCCGGCAGCTGCATCCTCTTTCAGGGGTGTCATGGTTCATACCAAAGTTGTGTCCCAATTCATGTGCAAGTGTTACTGCTGCACCTAGAGGATTATCTGAGTGATCCTACAAAAGAAAAAGCCTGCGGAATCAGAAGTTTTCCATGACGTAAGGTATCTGTTTATACAAATACATATCAGTAGAGTGTTGTACCATGTTAGCCATAGATTGATACAGGAGAAAGTAGGGTGAAATTACACCTTTTATTGGCTAACTAAATAGATTACAAATGCAAACTTTCGAGGCAGCTAAGGCCCCTTCATCAGGCAAGGTGTAACAAAGAAACTGAAAAATACTCTAGCTTATATTGGGACAGCAAAGTGATTTTTTTCTTTCATCTTAACAACATTTTTGTTGAAATGTTAGCAAAATGAATACACCCGAGATGAATTAACCCTGAAAGAAGAGAACAATGAACTAATAAAATGTAGAGATAAGATAACCATCACTAGAGAAAGTCCTGTAAGGTTTTTTGAAGTGCATTGTCTGTAAGATGGGCCACTGATTTGGTCAGCTGGTCAATTAGTCTGTTAGTCCACATATCTGGTCATAAAACTCTTGTCTCTATTCAGACCATTTTGTGGAGTGTTGAATTTAAGCATAAGTTTGTATTCCCATTCTCTCCGCTCCTGTTGAAATTATCCATAAGCACAGACCCTTTATGCTGTGGCCATTACTGTTAAAGTGTGCTGCCACTGGAAGATCAATACTGTTCTGATTAATATCATATCTATGTTGGCGCAGTGTCTTATCAGTTTCCCCTACATACAGTCCAATGGTGGGGCACCTTATGCACATGATTAGGTAGACCACATTAGCAGATTTGCATGTGAACGGACCCTTTATTTTATGCTCCTGCTGGCAATGTGGTATAACTACCTGATCTGTCGTGTAGATATGTGCACATGTGCCACACCTATTCTGTAGGCAGGGAGATGTGCCACTTGCTGCCAAGCCACACATAGAGTTTTGGACAATCAGTTGTTTGATGTTTAGCCCCTGTTGTTGGAGAAAGGCTATGGCTGATGCAGGTAGATGCATTCCTGTTATCCTGAATTATAGACTACCTGACTGGCAGACTATGGTCATACTGTATATAGCACACAGAACCTTCAGGGGAAAGTATTCACTTATCTTCATCTTTTCGGTCCAATGCTGAGTGATGTCATTATTTAGAAGTTCTCTGAAGATACAGCATTAGTGGGGTGTATCATGAAGGACAGGACAGAACGTTGTCGAATAATGCAAACAAACTCTACTGCAGCTCAGCATTGAAAAGAAAAAGGAGATGGTGGTGGAATTCTGGAGAACTAGGGCTCCTCTATCTTGTATTACTATTGATGAAGAGACTGTGGAGATGGTGAGAACCTATAATTAGCTGGGAACCTATCTAAACAAAAGGCCGGAGTGGACTATCAACACTGAAACTCTGCTCAAGAAGAGTCAGATTTCTCTCTATATTTTGATCAATCTGTTGTCCTATGACACAGATGTTTTATTAATATGATGTAGAAAGTGCAATTTGTTATATGGTAGTTTGACAAGGCATTGGTGTCACTGCAGACAAGGCCAATAAAAAATAAGATGATAAGGAACGCTGGAACTATAATGGGTTTCATTTTAGACTCTCTAGGTAACAGCTGTTTCAAAAAGGACACTTACAAAATGATCTATCTATCTATCTATCTATCTATTTATCTATCTAAGGTAAGACAGCAGAGGAGGTTACTTGCTATGAGAATCTGTCATTAGAGGTGTACATTTTCTTGGGTTGTAAATTCACACTGGATTGCCTTAAATTTCCATGTTCATATACTCACTTCCTCCATTCAATTATAATATGGACTTTTTACAGAATTATACTTGAAAACTGACACATTCCTTCAAGGAATGTGTATGTAATATGTAATTCCAACAATCTTCCATACATTCATAGATCTTTGAAAAGTCTAGCTTTGAACAGTGTTAAATATCCTTCACATTCAACAACACACATTGCTTGCAACCAAGTGGCAAGAACTCAGGCGTGTATTTAGTTTTAATCACATTAAGGTTTAATAAGTTTAGTGCAAATGTTTTAACATAGGCAGACTAGTAGCGCAGTTAGCATTCCTGACTCATGGCACCCTCGTCTGTATGGGGTTTGTACGTTCTCCCTGTACATGTCACTTGATTTCATACAACTTTTGTGCTTAACCTCTCCGTTAACATGTGTGCCTGATGTTACTGGCAGCAGCTGGCAAGATCTTTTGAATACTGGAAATACATCAGAATTAATTCTCACCTACCAAAAAACATTTACTCCTTCGTGTGCTGTGAGGTAAATAGCTTTAATTTCCTTTTTTAAGCTCCAACATGAGCCTCTGAGCATTTGAGGTATGAACACTAGCTAATGTGGCACCAGGTCACACTGTATCAACATATCTGTAGTAAATAAATGGATTAAAACTAAACGGATAATTTATTTATGTTACTGTTAGTGCATTTCACATAGCACACTCTTTTCTGCTTGGCTATATGATTGTGCCCTGCAAAAGGCCGATGTACTATCCATCACATTTGCTTCTTGCTCTTCACCTAATGCTGCTGTGATAATCACGGACTCCTATGTTACCATAAACAGCAGATTAAATTTATCCCTCAGTATATGCAGGACTAAATGTATACTTATGACCTTTGTTCAGTTCTTGTCACTTAAATGCATGCTATGCAGTCCTTATTCTGCCCCTCAATATCTATCACAAGATATCTGGATAACTCAATAATTACTGTGAAATAACATAATACTTTTATAAAATAACACAATTCTTTTGTGAAATACCAAAATACATACTAGATAGTTTCTAATAGTTTCAAAGCCTCTGATATGAAAAATTATATAAACCCTGCCTCTTGTGCAGCTATATATTAATGTAGCTCTTGTGGGCTTCACTCTACCCATTTTGCCTAATGGAGGGGTATTGTGATGGATGGTACACATGGATGGGTGTCCTGGCTGGGATGGGGCAAGGTTTCTTACCTGAACATAAGGCCAGCCCTTCAAAGGCACAAGAAAAAGGGTAAAGATCATCCTGCCTCAGCCAGAACACAGGCAGAAGATGACAGCGTGTCACTGGGTGCACTGACATCTTGGTAGGGTTGGACTGAAGAACGATACCCATCTGGGAGGCCAGTGTGGTAAAAGGACAGGGAGAGACAACCTGGCACAGCTACATGCTCCCCCAACATGCTTGGTGGCAACCTTCCTGGCGACACCACCTGTGTGAAAACCCGGAAGACATGCTGGGAACTGTAGTCCCATAGGGCAGCCTTGTCGATTTCCATGGGTGCCACCAGCGGGTGCTGCAGGGATTCCTACTTCCTACTTTCTGAGCCTTTAGTTGGACCTGGATGTGCTTCCATCAGGCTATGCCCTTGCACCAGAAGAACTCCCGGGTCCAAAATAATAGAAGCCGGTCAACATCATCCAGGCAAGCTGGAGTAGGGAGACAAAGGTCATCTGGAGGAGGAGAAGGGGAAGGGGAAGGGGAAGAGGATTGTGTCTGTGTTTATAATTGCAAGAAACCTTTTGTAAGGTATATTTAAACCTGGGACGTACAGTGGTGTGAAAAACTATTTGCCCCCTTCCTGATTTCTTATTCTTTTGCATGTTTGTCACACAAAATGTTTCTGATCATCAAACACATTTAACCATTAGTCAAATATAACACAAGTAAACACAAAATGCAGTTTTTAAATGATGGTTTTTATTATTTAGGGAGAAAAAAATCCAAAAGAATAAGAAATCAGGAAGGGGGCAAATAGTTTTTCACACCACTGTATGTTGTGGTGGTTGTGTATGAGGTTTAGGGGGCTGCAACGCCCCTTACTAGTCACAGCAGTTTATCTTGCAGAAGAAGATCTAATTTTCTTGTTGGAAAACTAAAATATTTTAAAATTATTGCTTCAGGTAATCAAATAGTCACTGATCATGAAACGGTTGTGCCCAGTGCATGGTTCTGCCTTATATTCTTGATTAGGAGGATCATTTTAAAAAGCATTAAAATGTAAGGAACTTTATCTATCCACTAATTTTCTTAAATTTTCTTCCCTCGTACAATGATGAGAGTTAATATAACATAAAAATAAATAAAAATTATACCTTAGAAAACCCTTTTATTTTCAGCTTCTTTATGATAGCTTATTACAACTGGTTTGGCTCTCATATGAACTTATGGAGATTTTTTTCTGATTCTGTAGATTTCTCACAAAGTTAGATTTAGTCAGATATAAATTAAAAGTTTATGGGTCTATATGGATTTGACAGCAGATAGAATGTGCCTTGTAACCACATATTGTTGCCTAGTAATACTATGGTGTCAGCTTTGTGCACAAGGAATTACAAAGAAACAAATGCAGTCTTAACGGCAGGTGCAAGTGCCTGTTTTTAATATGTTGTATTGACAATAGTTATTTAAAAATCATTATTCAAATTCTTGGGAACCCACAAGTTAGAGAACCTTTCCTGGTCTGAGAACACCACAGCAATGTTCAAAAAAGTGCAACAGAGAGTGCTCAGGAAAAACAACTTGTAGCAAAAAACATTGGTGGATTTTTATTATTCAACCATCGAGAACATCCAGGCACACTGTAACATAGTATGGTATGCTGGATGCACAGGAACAGATAAGAAGGCTCTCCAGCGAGTCATCAACACAGCTCAAAAAAATCATAGACTGCCTGCTGTCTGCCCTCCATGGAAGTCATTGCCCGCTATCGCTATCTCACCAGATCCACAAATATTATTAATAATTCTTCACACCCTGGTCATCATCTGCTTGAACTGTTGCCGTCTGGTCGGCATTATAGATCTTTGAAAGTACGGACTGATAGATTCAGAAACAGTTTCTTTCCAATGCCCATAAATACATTGAACAAAAATAAGCAAATTAAGGCGGTTTAAATTATTTTTTTTTAATTAGTGCTGGGAAACAGACTCATACATACTACTGCTGCTGCTCTCATATAGCTACTTCCCAGTGGAATGGTATTATTTTACTGTATTACTATTAGTTGTTATTTATCTCATTTATTTTTACCTGTATTTTTTCCTGATTGTATTATGTGTCGTACCACTGGCTGTGTTTCATGAAAAGTGGTGTCATTTTTGCTTTTTGTACCCAACTGGACAGGCGCTCGTAATTTAGTTGTAATTATTTTACAATGACAATACAGGCTTTCAATTAAAAAAAAAATCTTCCTTGTTAAGTAGGACAGAACCTTATCTTGAAATTAGTGTGGATAATGCCAGGCCTGGTAGAGGACAGCAGGGTCACTAGATTGTCCACATACAAAAGCATTCAGAGCACCTGTCCATTGGATATGACATATTCACCAAAGATATAAGGTTTGTAATGTATACATTGATAGGAAATTCTGTTCTATACCATTAGAAAGAGGTTTGATGGAAGAAGAAGTAAATACTGTAATTAACAATGAAAACTTTAGAACACTTGCATATTTGGTTTCACCATGACCATCTCCATTCACAGTCACGGTGGGACACTGCCCCTAACTCTGTTCCATTTTATTTTCATTATTGTTTTCTTTCTCAAAGTTATTTGTTTCTACCAGTTTGCATTTAGTGTTAATTAGTTTCTTTCAGGGTTGTATTATTTTCCATTGTCTTCTTTTTTTAAAAAAAAAATTGCTTTGTAACAGTATAAAATATGTCATTATTATCATGTATCAAGATACTGTAAGCCTTGGGTAAAGGTAACAGTCAAATATACACAAACAGCAAATACTTACACATTGTCCTTAAATTTACTTGCACTGTTTTGTTTGATTAAGAGGTACTTGTGTACTAAACGGACGGATGGCATGACAAAGGAAAACAAAAGTGTTTTGATGAATTCATAACATATTTATTGGGATAACAAAAAATATAGAAATTTACAGAAATTGGAATATTATAGAAATACATACGTACTATTGTTTTGATGAATTCATAACATATTTATTGGGATACAAAAAAAAATTTGAGAAAATTTAAGGTTTCCCCCTACCTATTCTAGTGTTGGGCTCCATGGGAGAGCTTTCACTGCCGTCCGTTTAGTACACAAGTACCCATTAAGACTTCTGAGGACGTTTTGAGAACAACAGGTCACTCAGTCCACAAGGAACTGTTCTAATTCTGTCTACTACATTGCTCGTTAACTTATTCCATATATCTGTTGTTCCCTTTCTGAGGAAAAAAAATAGCGCAAAAATTAACCTTTAAACATGTTTCCTTTTGTTGTCCCACTTTATTTTTTGAAGAACTAATGTGTAACAACCGTTATCCACCCTAAACGGTGGTAAGGAAAATATCAGGTAAGCTGATATGTATTTTCTATTAAATAAAATGAAGTTTTGTATTTAATACTTTCTTATTATGGCACCAATGAGTGGAAATGTGGTTGGAAAGGTCGGTAAGAATTTCACTGTACTCTGTGCATGTGACAGTACTACTACTGCTACTAACAGTCTTAATCTCTCGTTTTTCTAACTGTTTAATATTGTTAATTTCACCCATTGATATCAAGCATATGGGCGCAGTGCCTCCTAACCATGCAGTTATGCTGCCATTAGGGGAGTCACCTGAGGCTGACCTGTTTCAGGACTTTTATAGCCTCAGTCTAATTGCTGGATCACTGAGTACTTTTCTCCTGGTTTGTGGTTTCCCTTCACTTACTAAGTCTATTCTTACTAGTTAAGTCTCCCTTGTGACAAGAGTTTTGCTAATTGTGAGGGTTTTGCCATTTGTTAATACAACTATTGTTTCATCTTTTGACAGTAGTAATTACAGAACTCTGACTTGCTTGGTTTAACTTTTAATCCATTCAGACTTTCAGGGTAATTATTGTTTGACTGAAAAGGTATTTTTATTTTTTCTCAATATTTCAAAGGTACCTTTTCTTTCTGTTTTATTTGAATATATGCCGTATATTTGAATGGTTAAGATTAATTGACTGCAGGTAACATCAGTACAGTACATTTTCTAATTCTGGTGTAGCACATAAGCTAAACAATAACAAAATCTGATCACTCATATACAATATTTTGAACACAACACAACAGACTTCTAGAAATAATCAATTAATGTGAAACTGACCAGATTGACTTCAAATAAGTAAAAAAAAAATGCAAAAAACAGACAAATTTGAACAATGCTTCCTTATTGAATTTCAGCATACACCATTAGTAACACAACGTCCCCTGTCTTAACTCTCTAACACTCCTGTTCTTGCCATGCGCTGCTTGATTATCTCCATAATAATTTCTTCCATTAATTTACCTGTGATGTACATTAAGCTTACTGGCCTGAGTCAAAAGAGACAGTCAAGACGGGACAATACTAAAACCTTTTTTTAGTGTCCTCTAAACTATTCAAGATGTAGTCAGGGTCAAGCGAATAAAAAAAAAAAAAATAGCCAAATAAACATATTTAAAACTTGAAAAAATGTTAATATAAATCCAAGTCAGAAAACCAGAAAAAACAGAAAGTCAAAATCAAAACTTAAACTGAATTTTTATAAAATCATTAAATATAAAGGACAGGTTGTATCCCAAAACTAGCTGAGTTTATCGCTCCATCATCTTAAATCTACTTGATGTGATGACATCACACAATACAATGTTCACCACATACTGGCGTTGCTGCTGTTACTAATACAGAAGATTACTACATTCATAAATATGTGTAACACCATTAACAAGACAAGTTCCAATAAAATGGTGCCATGACATCTCAATGTTACAAACATAAAAAATGTTAACCAGCAACACATACAAAACAGAAATGATGGATGCACACATATACCTAACTGAGATTTGTAACAATCTGGACCTATCTTGATAAGTTTATGCTTACTCTAATTTTGGTAGAATTGTTGGGAATGTTAAACAGAAAGTCTTTTATTACACTATTGAAATGCAATCTTGGCTAAAACCTCAGTAAAGGACAGCTTGTACTCTGTGGGTGATACACATGATACAGTATATCAGTCAGGAGCAGCTTACGGCTTGAGGGTAACAGGTGTTTTTGATTTCTAAGATTGATACATCTTTAAAAATAATATTTAAAAACAAACATTTCAGAGGAGCAATAATTCATTCTTGCCTTCCAGTAGATTCTTTTGCTGAACATTGCTATATATCTGCAAACCTTCTGGGAACAGCTGAAATAAGAAATATGCATTTACCTGTAGATGGGGTTTTTCTATTCTCTTTCTGTTTTTGACCCCATCTACCCTCCTCTACCTTTTCAAAAAGCCCAAATCATAAAACTTCTTTAAATCAGAACCCTAATGACCATCGTACTCGTTCTTTTTGCACCTGCCTTGTATGCCTGTACCTGCACGTGCCTGTCGGTCAGATTAAAGTAGCTAGCAATGGTTCATGGGAGAAATGACAAAAGCCATTCTCACACACATTATAAGTCTTCATTTATTCTCTTTTATGTTTAAGCCACTCTCCTTACAAATCTGAGAAATTTGAACAGATGCACAAAAAATGTTGTGTCTGACTTTGGAAATTTATTATTCTACTTTATAAAGAGAGGCATGCAGTTTTTATTGTAATACATACAATTTCCACTCATTTTCAGCAGCCATATGATTTTTGCCAATTATCTGCACCATAGCATTCCTTATGCTGTTAAAATAAGTGTGAAATTCAAATCCATCGACGTGATGCCACCAACAAAAGGAATACAGTCTACAAATGCAAGGGAGACCTAACTAGAAGCTAAAAAAGGTTTAGTTTAAAAGGTAAACCAGCTGTGATGATTTCCTGGAACGTAGGTGCAAAGGATTAGCGAACATCTGAATTGAATTATACTGATGTTCTTACAGGGGCTTGTCTTTGCAGCTGTGCCAAGGAATAATAATTAACATCTTATATGTGAAGCACACAGTTAGAAGCTAATAAAATTGACTGACTCTTGCATTTCTTTTTGGATACAGCTGTCAGGGAAAATTAACCCGCTTGTAAAAAAGACTTTGAAAACGATTTACAGAATAAACAAGTTAACGCTATAAAGGCTTTTAAAAAGACAGTTTAAAATGCTTGTCCATGCTCTGATAATGTCTTCTCTTTAAAATCGTTCATTGAGAGATTCATCCATTTTTAGAGGTTTAATTATTTTGATTAATTGTACTTGAATCAAGTGTAAATTTTCTTCTATTTATCCACCTTAATAAAAGTGTCCGCGTGTCTGTTAGTACAGATCAATGAATTTAGCCAAAGCGTTATTCACAGCGTTCACCTTTGGTCATCGAATTATTTACTAATAATTTGGCTAGATTAGGAGAATTTTTTTTTTTTTTTACCAGTGCCCCATAATGCTTTGTGAGGCCAGCACGACATCCCCTGGAGCAGAAACAGGCAGCACTGGATGGAACCGCCCCCAGGGTATATAATGATGATCGTTTGCATTACAGATTCTGTGGGACGAGTTATCTGTGCATGTAGCCAAATCTTCAAGATTCATGTCAATATAAGAGCAGGAGGCGCACACCCTATGCATGCATAATTATTAGCTGTGTGGCGTGGTGGGAGTGAAAACAAACCTTTAAGGAACCTCACACTTCCACCCCAAATACAGGAGACTCCATGAAATAATAATAATAATAATTATTATTATTACTATTAATATTTACAAGACATTTGTAAACATTCTATCAAAAAGATAGAATAAAAAGTGAAAAGTATCAGCATAGTTTGGAGAGCCTTCAGAATGACTTCATAAAACAGACAAAGTCCCCAGCTTCAATCATAACACACCACTTTGAATTTTCTGCCTAACCTTTTTGACTACGATTTCAGCATTGCCGCTTTGTTTTGACAAAATATATGATATGTTCTTTTTTTTTTTGATTTCTTAGAGGCACAGTGGTGCAGTGGTTGGCATTGCTGCCGCACAACTCGGGTCCCCTTTTTGGCCACAATAATCGGTCCAGTATAGTTGCCATATGTTTCCCTAGCCCTCAGGGACACTTTAAAGATGATTTCACCACTATAGTCCTATCATATCTAGTTCAGTTAGTCCTTCACCAATTGACTTCAGTGCATTTCACCAAGTTCGGCAATATTTGTACAAACACGCAAACATTTCCGTAATTTCTCTGAACTTGAAGTGAAGTGAACACTGTAGAATTCACTCATCACTAGTGTCTGTATGTCCATCCAGTTGGTTTGCCTCTATTACTTCAACTGATGGTGCATCATAAACATTTGTATTAATAAAACACACTGCATTTATCATTCCAACAGAAGGCACATAACAAACATTAACATTACTTTTACAAATCCTTTAACAAAAGGCATACAACAGAGACATATGCATTGCATTTGTCATTGACACAGATGGTACATCACAAACATTTGTAGTAATGCATTTTACTAATACAGATGTTTGTGATGGGCAGCATGGTGACACAGTGGTTAGTGCTGCTGCCTCGCAGTTAGGAGACCTGGGTTCGTCTCCCTGCGTGGAGTTTGCATGTTCTCCCCGTGTCTGTGTGGGTTTCCTCCCACAGTCCAAAGACAGGTGCATTGGCGATTCTAAATTGTCCCTAGTGTGTGCCCTGTGGTGGGCTGGCGCCCTGCCCGGGGTTTGTTTCCTGCCTTGTGCCCTATGTTGGCTGGGATTGGCTCCAGCAGACCCCCATGACCCTGTAGTTAGGATATAGCGGGTTGGATAATGGATGGATGGATGTTTGTGATGCAACATCTGTTGGAAAGACAAGTGCAATGCATTTTATTACTACATGCATTACAAAATACATTACAACAGATGGTGCACTGCAAATATTAACACTGAGGTCTAGATAGATAGATAGATAGATACTTTATTAATCCCAAGGGGAAATTCACATAATCCAGCAGCAGTATACTGATACAAAGAAACAATATTAAATTAAATAGTAATAAAAATGAAAAAAATTAAAATAAAATTAATGTTAGCATTTACTTCCCCAGGTGGAATTGAAGAGTTGCATAGTGTGGGGGAGGAACGATCTCCTCAGTCTGTCAGTGGAGCAGGAGTCTACGTTGACTATTTAGATTTCAACCCATCTTAATTGTGTAAAACAGCTAGAGCAATATACTGAAACAATGTCATGAAAAAAAGCTGCATTGAGCAGGAATACCACCACCTCCTCACTGAAGAAAAGTGACTGTAGCCCCCAGAACCTAAAGGAACATTCTCCTAGACTAATTTTCGCCAGGAGGGAATCCATCTGAGGAGCCAGTGATGTGGACTTTGTACATTGATATTACAAGTGGCCTGAAAATGGTAAAATAATTCGAAGGAGAATATAACAGAAGGTGGTATGACAGAACAGTGGACAACATTGCTACATCATGGATCCACTATCACAAATTTGAATCCTGGCTTGGTCAGCATCTTTGTGAGTTTCTTTCAGGGTACTCCAGTCTTCCTCCTGTAGCCCAAATTCATTCGTGTTAGGTCTACTGGCAATTCTAAAATGGCCCAGTGGGGTGTGCATATGTGCTTTCTAACTTCCTGTTGAGGACTGGCTCATTCGTTATGGCTGAAGCAAATCCCTGCAACGCTGAATTGGCACTAATGGTTTTGACCATGCGGTGTTATGTTCTGTTACCGAGACAACAATGTGAGGAAGTAATGCTACATCTTCCCCTATTACAGGAGCATTTCTTTAGGTCAGCTGGCTAATTCATGTATATTTCTACTCTGCATCTTAATTAGAATTTTGTATTTGATTTGATTGTTCTATGGTTGGTTATGTATTGTGTCAGAAATGGCAGCATTTTACTATGGATGTCATAATTAATTAGGGGAGGTGTATTAGAGTGAAAGACAACCTGTTACATCAAGTGGTTTGGCCATTCCACAATGCCATATTTAAAATATGTGACTATAGTTTCTTGAACTACAATAGTGTCCCATTTCTTTGTTTAAAGTGCTGTAAAACATTGCAAATCTCATAGCTTCAGTGTTTTCTTTTTATTTTAACTAACTTTAAATAAAAAATTAATTTTCACAGGCCCAAGTACAGCAATAGCATAAAGTTACTGTATACTGTCAGTGGCATGTTAATGTCTCTTCATGAATCCAGTGCTCAAGTAATTATTTTGTTAGGCTTAATTAATGAAGTAGTTAAGCTGTTATGGCAGTTACTGACATAACTGGACGTCGTTTTCTGTAATACTGTTCTCTCATACTTATATTCACTCTGTACAGAAATGCAACAATAATAATCTGTCATTAAAATCTGTAGTTACACATTGTGTCCCTCAGGAGTCAGTACTCAGGCCATTGCTATTTACACTTTATATGCTATTAATGGGAGGAACAGTTAGAAAACATAATGATCACCTGAATGGAGATCAAACTCCGCTATATTACTCTGCAAATACAGAAACCACATGACAGCACTGGCCCTGGAACTCCACTCTTTTCTAGATCTTTTTACACAAAATACCTTTTAGTAAGTCCATAATGTACGAGGGTAAATTAAAAAGTAAAGGCAATTTGAAAATATATAGAAGCGGGCACAATACAACACATTCACAATGGCTTATGGTTAGTTCAAACATGGTTCAAAGTTGAAGCTACGGTCAAACAGACATGGATGCTTCTCTGTAGGATTGCACCAGTGTTGAACAATGTGATTTAGTGAGATTTCTTTGGGCAGAGGGAGTGAAACCAACTGAAATTCACCAAAGCATGATGGCTATGGAGACAGTAAGCAGTTTGGGTACCCATCTTGCACATAGTTTACAGCACTCCAAGTCATCATGCACTGTGTAATGTGCAGACCCATAGCTGGTATCCAAATGTGAAGCAACAGCAAGCAATCTAATATGTAGGTCTTCTCCGAAGAGGGCATTCTACATGTTGATGTGGGCTTATGTGCATAAGGTTGATGGTCAACCTGGTTGTGCGGCATAGGCTACACTTGTCCTTCCCACTTTAAACCTTTCATAAACTTTTCATTAAAGCATATTGTTTTCACTTCTGTACTGAGCCAACATCCTTCACTGAATTACAGCAGGTTTCACTCTTTCTGCCCAAACAAATCTCACTACTCTGCATTGTTCAACAAGTGTGCAATCCTAGAGCAGAATGTCCATGTTTATTTGAACTTGACTTCAACTAGACTGACAGCAGAGAACTACACTGTGCATGTTCAAACTACCCATGAACAATTGCAAATGTGCTGTATTGCATCAGCTTCCATCTGTTGTGGCTACCACATAATTTTCGAATTGCCTTTACTTTTTGGTTTAACCCATTATATATAAGCAGGTCTGGTAAGTATCTGTGCAGGGACAAAGAGATGGTCCTCTGTTCCATGGACAGGATGGAATTCCTATTGCACCCCCTTGAATTTTCTGGGTCAACTATTAGAGGGACTCTGTTCTAGTACCCCAGCAAAGATTTTTAAGCAAGGCTGAGGAGTTTGTTATCTAAGAAATTACTACCCACCATCCTCTACCCTTTTTAAAAGCAGGTACCACCACCCTTGCCTCCCACTTCCCAGGCATTATTCCAGCCTTCTAAAGAACAATGAAGTCATGCATTAAACTTGACGCTCCCACAACATTTAGTATTTCTGGTCAGATCTCACCCAATTCTATGACTATGTAGCTTTTTAATCACTGCAGTAACCTCAGTCACAGAGACAGGTCCAACCCTGACCAGTACTTGTGGTATTGCCTCTGGCTGTGAAAAAGTAAATCCACCAGATTTACAATGTCTTCACGATGTACTTTTCCCATCATTCAATAATATCTCCTACTGAGGTCAACATTTTTACACCCTTGTTAAGAATCAGGCCATATATCTCCGTGATTCCTTGTGTAAGTGGTGATTTCTCCCAATAGCAGTGTAGAATCAGCGGAAGGTATCCTTTTAAGCAGTGAATTGTTATGTCTAAGAAGAATTAATACTCTGAGTAGCCATTCAGTGAATACATGAAAAGAACAGAAGTTTTCCTGTCTGTAACTCAAAGTTGTAATGACTTGTGAGTATCTCCTATTCAGATCAACTCCAGAATATGAGAGTGACCATCTTTGACAAAGAAATTTGGTTCCTGAACCAATGCTGGGAGCCTGACTGTATCTACTTGGTATTCTTCAACCTTCCTCATCAGTCCAGGCTCCTTCCCTGACAGAGAAATTAATTTCCAAGTCCCATGAGCCAGTTTCCATTGCCAAAATTTAGTATGTGTCTATCTGTCCCAATCGAATGTGTAAATTGAATGGCAGTTGAGCTCATGTTGTGGGTGTACAAGTCTTTTTTTTGTTTGTGGTGTGGGTCCCCTGGCCACCAGACACTCACCAGTGAATACTAATCCCATGCCTAGCTCCAGAAATGAGTCTTGATAACCCTTTTGAGCACTGAAGCACACAAGCCCCCCTTTATTGCCAAAGTCCAAGTTCTCAAAGTGGGACTTCTTGAATCAGTTGATAATATTTCAAAGTAACATTTGAGTGCTGAATTTGACTTCATAGTCATATTTTACTTCAGAAAAAGATTGCACGCACATATTTATTAAGCCTTACCAAAAAGACAATAAACGAAAATGAAACAGGATTGGGAGATGGGCAAAATAAGAAACAGACTGATATGCCATTCAAGACTTTTAATGAATTTAGCCAGAAGAAACAGTTTAGTACCCAGAAATCAGGCCTATCATGTATTAAACCCAAAACAGTATTCAAAAGTAATTTCTTAAATTATTGGAGCACATTTTTTTTTTAAACTGAGAGACAAATGTAAAAGTAAATACACACCAACTTGTAGATTTGTAAATATTTGCAAACTCAGATTTATCAATGGTTTATCAATCATCACATAAGTGGTGCCATGCTACATAGACCCCAAAGACACACCCCTAACAGCTGTCTGTTGCTACAAAACTACAGCTGTGTTAAATGGCAGAGACCATAACAAAATAAGATGGTAAATAAAATGATTTTTAAAAATAAAACAATTAAGACATTAACTATTTGAGTGCTGAATATTTTTTCGGCCGGTGTCAGGAATGGGCCACCAGAACTAAAGGTGGATCTGGAGAGAGAGCGAAATGAACACACAAAGCAAAATACTCCGTAGACAACTTTTTGCATATTTTTGCCTTTTTATATACAGTATACTGTATATAGGCTATTCCTAGAATTTACTTGCTTGTTGTTTGATGTTAACAAAAAATATGTTCCCAGATTTTTCAACTTAGTAAGACAGACACTTTTAGGTAAGGCAGTTATTTCAGATAAGGAAGATAAAGTTTCAAGGTAAGGATTGCTATACTCACTAATCATGGTGCCTAAGAAAGTCTATATATTGTAAGCTGCTTAGCACATACAAGTAGGAATTGCACTCTACTTTGTACATCTGACAGTAATGACCCTTTAAACCTAGAAATATAATTGAATGGTGCACTTAAAAATCACATGCTAATTTTAATGGCAGAAAATGTGTTACATGTCTCATTTCAAGTTCAGTTCTGAAGATAATGGCATCAGGGTCCTTTATAAATTGGATTAATTCTACAATAGCAGCCCACAAAATCTTCACAGTAGACTGAACATTATAACATGAAAAACTACGAAATAAAGAAAGACATGTTTGGCAACGTAAATCACGACGTTAACACAAGGCCTACATTTTTGATAATATATGATTGTGTAACATACTCTTCACTGCAAAATCCGATAGCACATAATCCATCAGCATCATAAAAAGATACTGACGTAATTTCACCTTTGATTTCCCAGGGATAATTCTGTGGTTTTGATTTGAATAACACCCTGACATTATCTGATTTTAACAAACACTTAACACTTAACAAACACATTTTTAATATTTTACTGGCAAATTTGTTATGCTAGGAAAAGTATTTTAAGTTTCTTTAATCTGAGAATGGTTCCTTACACAAGCTGCTAAAATCTCTGCCTATGTGAATTTTGAATCTTGTTTAACTAGTGATGGTTTTGGGCACTTTCAAGTTAAAATATAGTTTTAACCAACCATAACTAGTTAAGAACCAGTCCAAGCACACTCATCAAGCAGTACTTCTATAAAGACTAACATAAAATTACATTTAAAAAAATCTAATTCAGTGTCCAAAGGACAGCGGCCTATCTCAGCAACACTGGCATAAGGCAGGAAATAGCTTTAAACAGGAGGGGCTGTTAATCAAAGGGTCCACTCATATATAAATACACCCACTCAACATGGGGGCTTATTAGTCAGTTTAAATTTACTGTATTTACATCTTTGTAGTGAAAACCAGATAGCAATAAAAATCAGTGTACCTGAAGACAATTACCAATTAATTAATTAATTAATTAATTACAATCTCCAGGCGGAGGAGTAGCTTCAGTGACAGACTGAGGAGATCATTCCTCCCCCACACTATGCGACTCTTCAGTTCCACCCGGGGGAGTAAATGCTAACATTCATTTTATTTTTATTTTTTTCATTTTTATTTCTATTTAATTTAATATTGTTTCTTTGTATAAGTATACTGCCGCTGGAATATGTGAATTTCCCCTTAAGGGATTAATAAAGTATCTATCTATCTATCTATCTATCTATGAACCCAGGACACTAGATTCTCTCTTTTTAAAAATAAAATTGAAAAATGTATTTTTTCAGGAAATGGCTATTTCTTGTTATTTTATGGCAAGAAACAGCATATCCTTTATGTTTTTTTCTCAAGATTTTACATATCTGCTTAAGTAATGTCAGCAACGCCATCAACATTGTAAAAAGACAGCAATGCAGCAAAATACAGCACACTGAACAAATCCCACAAGCAGCTTAATCAGCAGCTGGGTGTTTAGCTGAATGGGTTAGAAGTTGCAGCCTATAATTCTCAGCATACTAAGTATGCCTTGCAGCTGTTTTCTCTCACATAGTACAGGTGCTTGGAGGAAAAGGTGCCTTGCTTACTAAGCAAAGAAAGCACATCTCTGCTGAGGGATCAATCGTCACTTAGTGGTAGTTGTTCATGCCATCATTATGCCTCAGAGAGGTACTGTAACATTACCAAAATCTGTACGATATTTAAGAATAAGGTAAACATAATATATATATCCATAATTGTATGGTATTCAGTTTAATTTATTTGTGTTATGTGACTTAAAGTACACTAATATACAAAGGTTTGTAGCTTCACTGTCATTTCAATAAGTCTGAAACATTTTTCTGTAAAATAAATGATAAATCATTATACACTTTTGCTGATTTTGTTCCATTTAACACACTTTTTCAATACCAGTTACAACTTACAAAAAAACTGAACCTCTGTAGAAATGGAACGTGTTTGTAACCTGAGGCCCATCTGTATCATTTATATAGATAATTGGATGGTAAGCTGACATTAGGTACTTGTAGTCAGTGTGTTGAATGCAGAACATATGGACATGCTTTTAATGATCTGAGTGACTTTGACAAGTGCAAAACTGTGGACTTATGAGTCAGTCAGAGCATTTCTGAAATGGCAAGGCTTTTGGGATTTCACTGTCAGCCATTTTGAGTATTTCCCAACAGTGGTCCAAGGAGGTAAAAATTATAATATGTAGTTGGGCAGTGTAGCCTCATTGATGGAAGAGGTAAACAAAGGCAATCCTAAATGGCAATTACCAATATGAGGGTTACTGTGGCACAAATCCCAAATAATTTTAATGATGGTAATAACATTAATGTGATATGACACATAGTGCTTTGAACCTTGCTGTGTAGGGGCACACAGGCAACACCTACCACTGCCACTCACACCACAATCTCTAACTTTACATACTTCGCTGCTTCAAAATTCCAGGAAGGCAAGGGTTTCTGAGAGTGTGGAACCACTGTGACTTCTATTATTAGGACTCAAATATATAGCTACTAAGGTCCAGCTGACCTTACATGTCTCTAAAGGGGTTTATGTCTCATGTCAAGAAAATGCTTGCATATTTTCACCTTGGCTCAAGATCCTCCTTTTATTTTCTGAGATACTTTTTCTACATTTAATTTGCTAAATTAATTTTTTAAACATTTCCTTTATTAGTTTTTTTAAACTGAAAGACTCAAATTGACTTATTTTTCAATTACATTTTTTGGAGCAGAGGGAAAATACAGGAAATATTTATTTTTCCTATAGTGTACATGGGATTAAATTGTGCCAGCATGATAAAAAGTGTCAGTGGTGTTAACTATTATTTATTAATTCCTAAATAACTCAACACAGCATAAATGTGGACTTTTTATTAGGCATTAGTGGAATATATTTATTATTAAAGGAAACTACTGCCCTGGAAACAATACAAACATGATGGCTGTGTTTCTTTAAAGAAGAATACAATAAGAATGGATGTTGTTAACAATTGTCTATTAGTCTAATTACATAGCGTTACATTGTTTCCAGAGCTTAATGTTTCTTTATTAATTGGTGAACCTAAGTACACATAACTGACAAAAAATATTTGTATTATTAGGATGACAGAACAGCATTAGTGCATTTCAACATAAATTCTTCAAGTGTATGGAATTGTACTAAAGGGATACATAATTTTTTTTCATGAGAAATTCTATCATTTGGCGCTTCTTATAGGCTGTGAAAAAAGTATCAGGCACCTCTCCAAATTTCAAATAAATGCTCTGTTGTAGATCTTGTGACCAAAATGGTTGTGATATACAGTATAGAGCTTATATTGTTGGTATTTTCTGCATCAGTGACACTTCTTCATTAAGGGTCAGTAGAGCACAGTCCCAACAAATGTTGTGTAAAATAATTAATAAGGTATTTGCCTTATTGTTGAAATGTTTATAACAACCTTCAGCTTTGAGTTCTTAAGCAATTTATTTTCCAATTTTCTACCAAATGCCAAAATTAATTTAGGGTTGTTATGATTAATCAATGTAATCGACTAAAAATGTTCATCAAATTATATAGTCTTAATTGACTAGTTGTCCCTGCCCCTACCCCACAGTGTGCATGGGCATGCAGAGACTCTCTGTACTGTTTTTGAGCAGACTGATCACAGAGGCAGCTGCACCACATTCAGTGGGAGAAGGTTTCTACAAATATCAGGCATAATGTTCCTCTCCGTGGAAGTATTTTCACCTGAAAACCTGGAGAAATTGGTTGTTCATTGTATAAAAAGATTGTGTTCCACAACAGCATAGCTCAATGCATGAAAACCTGCCAACAGACAACCCAGCAATATTGTAAGTAACCCACTTATACTTAGTTGTTCAACAATAGTTCTTTTAGTGTGAAGCTGGTTAACTAGAGAAATTCATGCAAGTGATTAGCAAAAAAAAGATTAATTTCCTGCTAAATGCACTTGTTATTTGACACCATTATTATTTGCCAGAAACTAAAGTAAAATAATGTTTCAGTAGTTAAACACGATAGACTAGTTTGTTGAATGCACTTGCTACTTTAGGTTTGGTCAGAGATGCATTTTGACTCTTTGCTGACTTATTTATGCTAGGGCCTGCAACTAGTGACTCTTATCTTTTACCTCATAGATCTGAAAGATAACTACCGTGGTGGTCTAAATTGAGAAGCAGTAAGATTCTATATAAAAATAGGTCAGCTTTATAAAGTTTTTTAGGCATTTTCTTCAATCATTAAACTGTAAATAAATCACAATCATCAAGTGGTCAGGCTGACTCAGTAAAATGTATTTTTTTAACCCAGCGCAGTTGACACAGTTGATCTAAACTGAAAGAAAGTTTGTGGCATAGCAACACGTACAGTAGCTAACTGTCTGTCCATAGTGGCGCTGCTTCTGGCAGTTGGCTTTTATGAAAAGAAGCACAATTTCTCCTGCAGTTTCAATTGTCAAATGCACAGACCATGCAACTCAGCAAAATCGTCGTTTTAGCATTTAAAGGGGTACGCACATCTTAAGTATAATGGTTCTGGGATCTTCCTATGTTCTCTCTTAAATCGGTGCAGACAGCCTAATTACCAGTGTTCTGGAAGAATTCTGCTGAATGTCTCTATAAGGCGTTCTTCGGGGTAAGCGTTTTCTCCTACTTCACTTTGCTTCCTATGTCTGAAACAATTATGAAGAGTTATTGAGTTATTTTTTTAAGCAGTAGGACTGTTCTGAATAGACCAATTTGTGTGTTGCACATAACCTTTTATCCAGGATTTCTGATGGATTATCAATGCACACTTATTGTTTGGGGGAACCAACTAATTATATCTATTAGTTGCTTTTAAAAAAATAAACTATTGCTGATGAACATCAAGAATTTTGAAATGAACAAAAACATTTGTCCTTGTGTGTGAGTTGTTTTAGCTGTGTTTTTCTAATTTTCTCATGTTTTCAAATTCTATATTCAAAATCATTCAATATTTAAATCACACATACAAATACCTACTTGAATTATTTGCTCAAATACAGTTGTAAGATTAAAAAGTTGATAAATTGTTTACAAAATAATTGATTGTGGCAGCCCTAATGAAATTAAATATTATGGAGGAAGCCACATGAGGACTGGTGTCCTGGGAAAAGCTGCATTGTGAATCCTACCTGGCCAGTATGCCCATATAGTTGGAGGACACGAGTAGACAAATTTTTACAGGACATTGTCTACCCAAGAACCCTGTTTGGCAGCCTCCCTGGGTTGCGATGTCACCACAGATTCCCACAGGGCATCTTGGGAATAGAAGTTCATCAGCTCAGCCCTGTTGGGTTCTATGGGTGCCGCTGGGAGGACTGGTGAGCTCTGCAGTGTCTGGCTCCAACTCCACCCAGAAGTGCTTCCAAGCTCCAGCTTTAGTACATCAGAAGTGCTTCCGGGTGTAATATAAAAAGAGCAGCCTTGCTTCAGTTGGAGAGCCAGAGTTGGGAGGAGGAGGACGAAGCTTGAGAGAGGAGCAGAGGAGGCTGAAAGAAGTCAAGGTGAGAGAGAATGAAAAGCAGAGTATTGCTGTGTGCTGTAATTGTGGTGTGGGAAACACTTGCTTTGGGAAGAGTTTCCCACAATACAAGAGCCTTTGTAAATAGTAAACTTGTGTCTGAGCCAATGTGTCGGGAGTTTAGGGAGCTGAAGCGCTCCCTATGGACCATAATATAAAAAAAAAATCATTCATGTAGTATCATTAGTACTGGGGTTTAAAGGTCATCATCTGCATTGCAATAAGAAATGGCTGTTGTTTTTGTGTTTAAACTGTGCATTTACATCTTCAGTTCAAGTTTTCCCAGTTGTACTTACTGTATATTAATACATGCTAGTGAGGAGGTATGGGAATCCTTTAATATATGGTTTAAGAGGTAGCCACAGAAAAAAAAACAAAGAAAGGAGATCAATATCAGGAATACATCATTCAAAAGGCATTACACAGTATTCTAATTTTCACTAACTGCTAAATCTGAAAAAGTCACTAAGGAAGCCTACGTATGCAGCTTTCACTTTGTGGTAAAGAAGCTAGCAGTATGATTCTCCAATTTTAAAGAGGCACAGAATCCAGTGCGAATATAAATGTACATATATGGAAAATTGTTTTTTCAATTGTTTGGTTGCCTCACATTAAATAGCAAACACCTGGCTGTACAGTAGTTAGCACTGCTACCAGATCTGCGGTGTGCTTTTCAAACTGAGCAGTAAGTGTTGTCTTCATGTTCAGTTATTTGGCTTTTCCTTTTTCATCTCAAAGCCATTTGTTTTTAAACGTGAGGTGCTGCCACTTCAATTTAGGTAGTTTATATCCATAGATTTTCATAAGCAATGGCTCTCACTTTAGTTGGTGTTTAAATCTATATGGCTGTTGTGGCACCAAGGGGCACTGCAGCCCCCCAAACATCCAACATAAACATGATCTGACACAAGTACTAAGCACAATCAGCTTTTTATTGTGGGAAACGCTACTGAAGCAATTGTTTCCCATGCCACAACCACAAATACAGTTTGCATATACAGCACTCTGCAACTCTCTACAACTGTCTCCTGTCCTCTGTCTCCTTCTTTCAACCTCCTCCACTCCACCAGTAAGCTTTGTCCTCCTCCTCCCGATTCAGTCTCCTGGAGTTATTTGTATCTCATTTAATGTAACACCCAGAAACACTTTCAGAGTCCCAAAACTGCAGCTCAGAAGCACTTCAGGTTAGGTTGGAGCCTGAGAAAGTAGTGCTCATCAAACCCCTCAGCACCTCTGGCTGCACCCGCGGAACCCAACAGGACTAAGAAGTCAGACTCCATTTCCCAAGATGTTATTTGGGAATCTGTGGCAATGCTGTAACCCAAGGGAAGTGCCATTTAGTGTCCCGGGGAGACAAAACCCTGTACTGGTTGTTTCCCCCATCCTTCCCGGCCGAGGGTGTCCTTGCCTGGTAAGGTTCCCGGCTGTCCCTCATACTATATTTTGTAAGTTGTTGACAGTGTCAAAGAGTATAATTATGATCTGATGCCAATTGAGACAGACCAGGCACCAGCATCTAATTGTTTGAATGATTTTTTTGTGACATGACACGTGCATACATTTACATATTCTATTAGCAAACAAAAAATGACAGATATTAGTAGTTAGCTATGTTAATATTTGCATTAGAGGAGTCTTCACACATATATTAGAATTCTGGGTCTGACCCTGTCACAATTTTTATACTACTATGCGGCATTCATTTGCTGCTAATGCTTTAGGGATGAGAACATTGTCATGTTGGAAGATTCCACTACCATTAGGAGAGAGGAAAAATTAGCACTACCAGAACTGTCTCCTTTGGGAAAAAAGTACATGGGCCATCAGATTTCTTGTTGTATGCGCTGTACATACAGTACACGTTGAAAGATGACTATCAGACAATCAGAGTTGGAGTAGTTATTTTAAAAAGTAATCAGATACAAATTACCAATTACTTATCTCATTATGTATCAGGATTACTTAACTCATTACTGCCTGGAAACTGTAATTACTTGACTTTTATATTAGTGCAAATGTATATCAACTGGGAAAAACAAGAATGACAGCCACCATTCAATATTTTAAAGAAGAACAACTAAATAGTTAATGTAAACATATAAAACATCAAGCAGTGTTATTAATGCCACAAAATGCATACTTAATGAGCAAAACCCTTAATAATTAAAAATAAAACAGACTTGACCACTCACCTATATCATATATTGCATTTGTAAAATAAAACACAAGAATGCCAGAACATTTATTGACTGAGAGAAGCCAGACTATGGCAATGTTTATTGTGTATATAGCGGGTTGGATAATGGATGGATGGATGGATAATAAATATGTCTCTGTGTGTCGCTCATGTCTTGGTGCCCTTTACACTATCACAAAAAGCTACTGGCAATTAAAAAGAAAGCATTTACATTTTGTAACTAACTACCTTACATTCAGAATATGTGAGGATAAGCCCATACATTTTCCAACTCATGATGCTAATAGCGCTTCCATTTGATTGAGTATCGAAAACTTTTTTTGCCTCTGTAAAACTAATTCCTTATGAGCTCTTTGAACCAGAAGCTGTACATCACAAGAAACAAAAATATGAATGTGGCTATCATATGTTTAATTATGAAAGTTCTTGGATACACACCAGTTTATTTTATGTAATGTCATGAAATAATACACATTGCCAGTACAGACTGGACCTGCATTAAAATATTGTGCATGTGTAGTGTGAGTCAAGCAGGGGACACGGTAGCCATAATTGCTCCCTCAAACAGTATGTGAAATGAAAAGCCTATGCTTCAAGGCATTTAAGACAGTTGCAAATTATTTGCTCTGAAACATGTGTAAAGTAAGTTAAGTCATCAACTCAAATGTGATTGCTGGTATTTAAAATGTAACGTTACCCTACTTCGTTACTGGGAAATGTACTGTAATTAGATAACAGTATTACCCCAAATTGTGCTAACCAATAACTTCTTCTACTGCTCAGGAGATAACTGTTTGTGTTCTTCACACCACTTCACCTGCAAAAGTGCATTTTTAAGGGCAAAACATGCCTTACAACTCTACTACAGTATTCATCTCTGAGAAGGTTTTGGTAGACTCACCTTGATAACATTTCTTGCTTCTGTCATACATAATGAATTGTAATTAAATGATCCAGAATTGCTTTTCTGATTTTTTGCACACCCAATATCAATTCCCAGACATCAGAGTCAAGAAGTTCTCATCCCTGCTGATTTCCGTTCTATTGATACATTAGTCACTGATCCTTGTCTTCTTTCTTAGAAAGTCAGGGCTGTGTGTGTGTTGGGGGGCTGTCAAAAGGCAGGGCCTGTTAAAGCCCATTGCGGCACTCCTTGTTTTATTTTTTGGATTATACAAAAATAAATTGTATTGTATTTTATCCTTTTGAAACATCAGCAAGCTGAACAAGCAATGTTACTCTGCTACTGCTAAAGGTGCCCTACAAATCAGCACTGCCTTATACACATTAAAGTTTCTATTTGAGGCAAAACAAACAAAATGATGAGTAGTTGGGTCTCGAAAGAATTGTTATACATAATATTAAGCATGATGAGATGGGATGGTGTTATTTTTCACATTTCTCACTGTTTCTACGTGATTTTTCTTCCAGGTACTCATATTTTCCTCTTATATCCCCAAACATGTGCAGGTTAGGTTTACTGGCAACTCCAAAAGAGGCTCTAGCCTGCAGCTCAGAATTAAATTAAGCAGGGTTGAGCATTTAATGTTATTCTCTGTATGTCAAATAGTAAATAATAACTGATATTTCACACCTTATGTTCAATGCATAGCAGTAAATATCTACAGTTTAATGTTATTTTTCTTAATCTTTTCCAAACAGCTTTGCAAAAGAAGCCTATCATCTTATATAATACGGTACCATGGCTGCTCATTTGTCTGTCCACGATTTTAAATCACTTGTAGCTCGCAAACCGTTTGACCTACTGATTTGAAATTCGGTACATATATACTACATGAGCTATACTGTCCGCTTTTGGGGTGATGGTTTTTATTGCTCATTTTATTTTTATTTTATTGTATTATAGAATTAACTCTCAGCCACGCGCAGCAGGGCAGCCGTGCAACACATGCATATGGGCGCCGTTCTCATCCCTACCACCTTTGCCGTCACTTCTTCTAATTCTTCCTATCTTAAATCATTCTTGAAACAGATTTAAGACTTAAGTGCCAACGTAAGTGAAAAATTAAAGAAAATGTATTAAGTAATTGCAACACAAACACTGACTTAATAAGTTTTAACGTGAAAAGATGCCGACGAAAGAAGAGAAGAAGCGGGCCGCTAGAGTGGAGAAAGGAAGAGCTGCTCCGGGAGCAGCAAGCGCATCAACCTCTGAGCAAACAAATGCTAAATATACAGAGAAAGAAGATGAAAACTATAAGTCAAGTGTATTCATTGCATGTTATCGTGCAGTGCACCGTTACAGGTTTTTAATAACTAGGCACATGATGATGACAATGAAAATGATGGTACTACTACTGCTCAAAAAAGCTTTTTGTTTTTCTCTACAAGATTTCAAATAAGCAGGAGTAAGGAGTCTTTTAAGCTGATTTGTGTTTCTATTAATTAAAAAGAAGTGATGTACTTTACTGTGGTGGGCTGGCGCCCTGCCCGGGGTTTGTTTCCTGACTTGCGCCCTGTGTTGGCTGGGATTGGCTCCAGCAGACCCCCGTGACCCTGTAGTTAGGCTATAGCAGCTTGGATAATGGCTGGATAGATGGATAATGTACTTTAATACATTCTTGCTTATCATGGCACTGAACAGTGGTGACACATTGCATGTTTGTTCGAAATGCACATAAGAATTTCACTGTACTCTGTCCATGTCAAAATACTAGTACTACTACTTCCAGGCCTGACTGGGCAAAAGGCAGGCACCAATCTTTAAAGCCCACACCTATATTCACAGTCACAAAGTGACAACTTAGAACTAGCCTAACACTCACATCTTGGATTGTTTGAAGGGAATACTGGAGTACCAGAAAGAACCTCAATATGGTTTCAGGGAGCATATACAAACTACACACAAGCTGGACACAGCATTCAAATGTAGGAGTCTGGATTCACAAGTCAGCAGCACTAGCCACTTTGCCTCACAGTAAAATACAAGAGCAGAATAAATCATAAAAAGACACAATCATTTCAAGTCTGTTATATGAAATGGTTAACAGCACAAAATCTTTTTACTTTTATCTTCCAAACTGTGACTTTGTATATTGTCCTTTCATCAACAAACTAAATTACTGCCATCTGCACCGAGGGGATAAGCATCTGGAAACAAGCTGTAAACTTGGCAGTCATCAAAAAAAAAATGATAAGTACTTTTTGGTTTTTAAGTGCATATTCAGGATATTAACGTAAGTGTAAAACTACTTTTTGTAAAGAACTTGTTTCTATTTTTGTCAATTTCATACCCCATCAGTGGTCGTTGTTATTTTTGATGGTTAGTGAAACTGGGTTGTAAACAGGACCATGTTATAGAAAAAATAATTTAAGTCTAAGACAATGCTTGACGAGTTATGAAAAAAGGAAAATTAAACTAATAATACCTTAAAACGAATACCTTATTTGCCTTTTTATCATGACATTTCATTGTAAACATTAGTCTAATATAGGAGTTATAGTATAGAAGTACAGGATGACTTTTTACAGCCAGGACTTATGCTAACTAACTTAACTACTAGTTTATTGACAATTATTAAGGTCCCATATGAGAGGTAGGGCATCAAGCTATAAATAAGAAGTGGGAATTCAGGGTGAAGTGTGTAGATGGGCACAAAATCAGCTAAAACACAGGAAGAAATGGCTTGTGGCTTTAGGAACTTCATCAGAAATATTTAATGTTAAAAGTGGTGTCCCTCAGGGATCAGCGCTGGGGCCGCTGTTATTTTAAACATATATAAATAAATTTATATCTAGCTGGTTAAGTTTGCAGATGATACCAAACCAGGTGGAGTGGCAGATAACCTAGAATCAGTCAAATCATTACAGAGAATTTTGTACAGCATGCAGGATTGGGTAGAATTGTGCCAGATGAAAACTCAATGTAAATAAAGAATAAGGCATATAGGAAGTAAAACTCTTAGATAAGACTACTGTACACAGTGGGAACACAGAAACTTGAAAGTATCTGTTATGAGTACAACCTAGGAATCATGGTGAACTCCTCACTAAATTTTGCTAAAATTCTAATTTCAGTGAGTTCTGGATTTGAGAAACTCTTTCAGTTTCTAAGATATTAGAGGACACTGCCTGCCGCAAAATCAGTGTGGTAAGTCATTCAAAAGAATGGATGGCATCCTGATTTCATATTGTTTCAACACTATGGATTTAGAATGTTTTGTTACTTTTGACATTATACATTTTTATAAATGCTGCTATTAAGAGCATACAGAAGTTTATGATCGTAATTTGTAGAGAGTTTTTTTTTACTGATTTACAATTACCACATATTAAACAGTACTTTAGGAACTTTCTTATTAGGGAATGTAAATCTGTTGATTATCTGATAAAACAGTAAATAAATAAGACTTCTTTTAAACGAGTGTGCTATTTAAAGCATTCTGAACTTCACTTTACCGTAGCATTTGATTGACAATATTTAGCAATCTATGCCTCATGTTTCCAGATTTTCTCTGTAGGACCAAACGCCTACATGAAATATATGTTCACTCAGCCTTATGTTATTAAGTTCAGAAACTGTAAAGCCAGGAATAGGAATTGTACTTTAAGTATACAAAATGAAAAATATCCTTTAACATCAGCAAAAAATAATCATGAGAACTCTCACATCTTTAAGAATTAACATATTATGGCCAAGAGCAAAACCTGTACCTACATTTTAGAGTCCAAGCTAACTGTTCGTGACAAGAACATGAAAATTTCAGTGTAGGTTCTGTTTATTAATGTATTGCTTTGACACTGGATTTTTCCACAGAGCCTTATGATGTCAAAATAAATTATTAGGTTCCTATCCTTACAGACATCTCTTTCCTCCTTAGATTTACAATTTGAAATGCCTTCTTTTTTATCTAAATGACAGACACTCACAGTTGCCCTTACAACAAAGTCTTTCTCTACCCCTACTCTCATCCAGATGTCTTACTTTGCCCCCATCTTTTACCAATTTCACATCTGCTAAAAGAGTACCCTCCAAATTTTTTACCCCAGTAACTTCACTGAAACACATAAAGGCATATTTTGTCAGCTAATTTCACAAGATATTTTTAGTATTGGATGTTAAGAAATTCTTTTCTAATATTTTAATGTTAAATTTCTGAAACAAATAGGTCAGGAAACATAAAGCACAATCTTTTTATCTAATATAGCCTTAAGTTGTATTACTAAATGTCTAAAAGAAACATGCTTTTTTTAGCCATTTAAATATAATCTTACACATCACATTGTTTTATTATCAAGTTCTTCATTGATGAAGAATCCAGAAAAGTACTTTTGTCATACGGCTATAAAATTCACACCCTTGTTTCTGTATTTTATTTACTCAACAAGAATATTCACAAACCATCTGACTGCTTACTTCAGCTATTGATTTTATCTTTTCCCCTTAGTTACCACTCAGGTTGTTGATTTTAAAAACATACATCATTTATCTTTTTACTATGATACAGTATGTTAAGACTTCAGTAGATTTCATATGGAAACTGCAAGAAGTACTCTTGCGCCTTTTATTTATAAGTTCCTTCAATGCTGAACCTCTTGTGTACTAACATTCCCAAGATGGAGCAGTGCATGCAGAATCTAATATGGTTGTCAGTGAATTTCTTTTCAAACATATCTCACTCATTCAGTTTCTAAACTTAATTTTTTTTGTTTTAATAACTTTTTTTCTATCACAACAAATGCACACTTAAAAATACAGAATTAGTCCTGATATTTCTATTTAATATTTGAGTCAGGTGGAGCAAAGTTTTATGCCTTCTTTATTTTTTATTGCTAATAGCAAATCATAAATATTGAAACCAACAAAGGTTGATTATATTATATGCCTCTGCAGATTAGTACTTCTTATTCCCTGTAATTTTCTTCTTTTCTGTTTTTGAAAAATAAAAAGACCTTATTAATGTAATCTCATTTAGAGAGCCTTTCTAAAATGTGCGATTTGCAGAAAGTGTTTTGATATGAAGCTAGTTATTGCAGTACAGTAATCCCTCGCTATATTGCGCTTCGACTTTCGTGGCTTCACTCTATCGCGGATTTTAAATGTAAGCACATCTAAATATATATCACAGATTTTTCGCTGGTTCCCCGCTTTCTGCAGACAATGGGTCTTTTAATTTAGGTTACATGCTTCCTCAGTTTGATTGCCCAGTTGATTTCATACAAGGGACGCTATTGGCAGATGGCTTAGAAGCTACCCAATCAGAGCATGTGTTACATATTAACTAAAACTCCTCAGTGCTATAAGATATGCTTCCCGCGCCGTGCTTGTTTGCTTCTCTCTATCTTTTTCACTCTCTCTGCCTGACGGAGGGGGTGAGCAGAGGGGCTGTTTGCACAGAGGACACGGACGCTCCTCTACAAAATGCCGCTTTATCGCGGTGCTTCTGTATACTTAAAAGCACGTATTAATTTTTTGATTGTTTGCTTTTCTTTGCGAGCGCTCTCTCTGACATTCTCTGCTCCTGACGGTGCTCCTTTATGACGGCGCTCCTTTGAAGATAAGATATGTTTGCATTCTTTTAATTGTGAGAAAGAACTGTCATCTCTGTCTTGTGATGGAGCACAGTTTAAACGTTTGACTAAAGGGTGTTATTTTTTGTCTAGAGGGCTCTAATAATGTTAACAGGGTGGGAGAGTTTATAAGGGCTTAAAATATATAAAAATAAACATACAAACATATGGTTTCTACTTCGCAGATTTTCACCTATCGCGGGGGGGTCTGGAACGCAACCCCCGCGATCGAGGAGGGATTACTGTACACATTTTTTGTATATTATGTTAATTTGATACAAAAAAAATTGGTCCTCATGAGAACAATTGGCTAAATGCCTTGAGCATGGGAAAGGCGCTATATAAATAAAATGTATTATTATTATTAATGTTGGCTAATACAACTTTTGCAGAAGAGAAGACAGGCTTCAGCATAGTACTTTAAAGCTGTCGAACTGCATGAACAATCAATTGTACCTTGTCATACTGTAAGTATGGTAGCCTATTACCTAGTCTGTCAGCGTAAATAAAAATGTGCAGTTGTAGTGAGCTAAGAATTGCTTAACTTTAGTGAAAGAAGGCTTGAAGAATTCTATTTTTTGGTGACTCAGACTTACAGGAGCACTATAATATACAAAATACCGAAAACGATGGATCTCTCTTGTTTGGTGTACAACAGTGTTGACTCGTGGAAGCATTGTAATAATGTAGAGGATGGTTTCATGGCCCAAACTGGGTCTCTGGACAGAAGGAGAGAGAGGTTAGGAGCACGCTCTGATACAGCACATTGATGCACCCTCCACATGACAAACCAACTCAGGAACCCAAATTAGGACCCAAGTGCAGCCATGTGGCGGGTGGATCCAATGTGAGGTTTTTTTAATGGTTGCTGGAGTGCCAATTCTGCCACCAACCCCCAGGTTTTTCCCTACAGGTTGAAGAACCTACATGTAGGGCTGGATGCAGATTAACGTCATACCCAGGAGAGAGCAATTGCAGTTTGTTAAGGGCCTTGCTTAAGGGCCCAGCGAAGTGGAGTTACTTTTGGCTTTTACAGGACTCAAACCGGCAACCTTCCAATTGCTAGTGGAAATCCCTAGGGTCAGAGCCACCACTCCACCCACTGACAGAAGGACAGCAATGATTTAATTCCTTTGGATATTTGAACAGCAAAGACATGTGTACCCCATGTAACGAGTTGTTCGACATAAATATTAATCCATATCATGCTGCTTCAAAAGTCTCAGAGTGGTTTGAGGAACATTACAAAGAATTCATGTAAATGCAGTGGCCTCCTCTGCCACAAGACTGCAGTTTTAAAACATTATACTGACGTGGACAAATTTGTTGGTGCACCAACACAAAAAAGAAGAACCCACAACTGTCTCTGAAATAACTTGGAATTGACAAAAGTAATTGTTTATTCCTAATGTAACAAAAATCAGACTTTGTCTTAGATTTTTGATTCAACAGAATATTTACAATAATAACACAAATAAAAATGGCATCGACAAAAATGATGGGACCATCAACCTTTAGAGTCAAACACTACAAACAAGCGATTCCTGTAGCTCTCAGAGAGACTTCTGCGCATGTGAACAAACAGCTCCAACTGGGTCAATTTTGAGGGGTGCCTTCTCCAGACTGCATGTTTCAATTCTTTCCATAGATGTTCAATAGAATTCAAATTAGGGCTCATAGAAGGCCACTCCAGAATAGTCCAATGGTTTGTTCTTAGTCAGTCTTGGGTGCTTTTAGCTATGCATTTTGGGTCATTATCCGGCTGGAGTATCCATGATCTGTGACTGAGACAGAGATTTCTGAATCTTTGCAGTATGTTTCACTCCAGAATATCTTGACAGTTTTGATACTGACTCAAGGTACCCCATGACAGATGCAAAGCATAACCAACCCTTCTCACAGTGTGAAGAACCTCATCAGAATGAGCTGACGTTAAGAGTGGTGTTCCACAGGGGATCGGTGCTAGGGCCACTGCTATTTTTAATAAATATAAGTGTTTTGGATAGGGGAATAAGTAACAAGCTGGTTAAGTTTGCAGGTGATACCAAGATAAGTGAGTTGGCAGATAATTTGGACTCAGTTACATCATTACAGATGACCTTGGGCAGTATATAGACTTGGGCAGATTTGTGGCAAATGAAATTTAATGTAAGAGAAGGGCTCGTGAAGTAATGTATTGGCCAAGAATAAACCAAGACATTTCAGATGAGGTGTCAAATTGTCCAACATGCATTCGGTACCAGCCCAACAATCCCAGAGAACCACTAAAACCACATCCAGTACCTCAGAAACCTCATCAAAAGGTAGATGCTGACCTTTTCACTTGTGACCAGAAGGATTATGTTATTGTAACTGATTATTACTCCCTGTATCCAGAAGTATGTGGATTGAGTAAAGCAACAGCAGAGAATGTCATTGTGTTCATGAAATTAATTTTTTCAAGGCATGGTGCGCCAAAGGAAGTTTTTTCAGACAATGGTCCACAATTTTCGAAAGCAAGTTTTAAAGCCTTTGCAGATAGTTTGGAATTTTTTCATAATACTTCTAGTCCTCATTTTCCACAATCCAATGGTCTAGTAGAAAAGTCCGTGGGCATTGTTAAAGAACTCCTGTGCAAAGCAAAGGATTGTGGAGGTGATTTTTATAAGGCTCTTTTAGCATATTGCAGTTCACCACTATAATGTGGCTATTCACCAGCTTATCTCCTACTGGGTCGACGTATTCGTTCCAATCTGTCAGTTAAAGATAATCTTTTGAACGCACGGGATGGTGAGGAGATGAGACAGTTTAAAGATCAACGACAAACTAAACAAAAGATGTATTTTGACAGAGGCACACAACAGTTGCCAGAGCTATGTGAAGGAGACAGTGTAAGATTCAAAAATAACACAAGTACATGGACACAAAAAGGGATTGTAATAAAACAAGCGCAACCCAGATCTTACCATATACAAACAGAAGGAGGTAGAGTAATCCAGAGAAATCAACAGCATCTTATGAAGGAAACAAATTTTAATCAGCAGGAAAATTCTAATAATAAGCAGGAGAATGTTGTGGAAGAAATTTTAAAGGAACAACAAGAAGTACAACTCAGGAAATCTGCTTGTCACAAGACTGATTGAGTCATGTTAAAACAATTTGAAAATAAGAAAATTCGTGGGTTTTGGCTATTGTACATAATTTGAATTAGTAAAATTTAAAATACTGAAAATATGTTGATACCATGTTTTAAGAAATTACAGTCTTTTGAGTTTATTAAGAAAGAAAGATGCAATGATAGTTGATGTTGATCTGTGAACTCGACAGCTAATAGTAATGTCTTAATTTACATACAGGAAGTTGTAAGAGGATTTGGTGTTTTGCAGAAGTTGTTGTACATGTTTAGGACTGTTCAAGTAAAGTTACTCTTTTCCAAACAACGTGTCGCAGAGTTATTGGAACCCACAATAAAAACAATACAGTAGATAGCAGGACTTTAGGGACTTTTAAAATTTGACTTAATGTTTTTTTTTAGAATTAAGTGGATAGGAACGGCAAGCTTGTCTAGATTGCCCTAATGTTCAAGGGAGTATCTCTAGCAATTGTTTTTTCACTAGAGAACTTGTGTTTAAATTAAAACTGACAGGCAGAAGTATGTGGAATTAGCTCATGAACTTGGGTTCATTCGCATGCATCACAGACACACATCAACACACAAAAAACACAGTAAAGCACTCTGTATTAATGTGTTTCTCTGCATATAGACAGGTGTGAATCAGACCTTGCATTAAGGCACAATATGGTCTTTCTTTACACAGTTCCAGAAATCTTGGCAGTTTACTTTGTTATAGGACTCTGTTTACCCAAAATCTGACTACTACCTGACATGTGCTCTGGAAGCAATCGGTGCTGAGGAAACAGTCAACAGTTGCAGACCTACAAATAATGAAATAGCTGCACAAGCAACTTCATTGCACAATAATCCGGAAAGATTAAAAAAAAAAAAAAACATGGGAAATATGAGTATGAGAACCAATTAACTAAAAAAAGGCAATTATATCATTTTACATTGGGTAGCCAAAAAGTACATAATTTGCAATAATAATGGGACTGATTAGACTTCACATGAGTCAGTTTACTGGGTTGTACTTTCAACACCTTATTAAGGTCTTTACAAGTTCAGGGTTTTCTCAGAACATATGGTTATTATCTTGCTGTTCAGTATTTGGACCTAATAAAGTAGGTATAGGTGTAAAAATATAATCATTGTGGTGTCAGATATTTTACTGGCAAACACCCTACCTGCATTGAGTTTTTCTGGTTAATTCCATTAAGGTTACCCTGGACATTATGATGAAAAAACATTTATCACTTTCCTTTATTATTTCAAAGCAATACATTGAGTTGAATAACAAAATCAATGTAACACTAAATGCATTTAAAAATGTGATTCTTTCATCTTTTCTTGTAGGCTTTGAAATATAATTAAAAGATAGTTAATATTCCCTAATGTGTTACTATAAATTCATACATGCTCTCATATTAGGCAACACATTATCAGGGAAAACAGTGTACACTTTAACCAAATGAACTATACAAGTGTTAAATGCTTGTACATTCTCCAAGTACCTACCTTACATAACCCACCTAACATGATAACTATGCGATAATAGCAGCAGAATAGTAATAAGAATGATATGCAAGAGGCAGGTGCAAGTGTAAACCAAAATTAATTTAATTAAGAAACAGCATGAAAGTAAAAGTAGCAGTTTTTCATTACTTAATCTATCAAGTGACATTTTCGGGTTAATGTGGATTATGAAGAAATTTGTTTTCAGAAGGACAAAGTAACTAGACATTTATTAGAATCCTTTTTCAGAAGCTGATGGAGAATCTTAAGAAACGTATTATCTAAGAGAAACTAAAATTATAAACACTGTATTAGTACTAAGCACACAAAGCACATTACAAATCATCTTAAAACACTGCTGTATTTCATTTATTAAAAATTAACAAAAAATGCTAGCAAGTCAAAAACTGAAGCGTCCTCATAAATCTGAATGTAATGACTTACTGTATGTAGTATAAGTGCATGGGCTTTTGCTTTATCTTTTATTGTGCCATATATGAAGGAAAGTGTGCATTACACGGGCTTCCTGCCCAATGCTGTTTCCTGCCTTGCACCTAGTGCTGCTGCAGATAGGGGACCAACTCCCAGCAACCATATATTGCATGAAGAAGTTGTGAAAAATGTTATGCAATATTAAGAAGCAACGCTGATATATGCTGCTTATTACACTGGAGGCATTTTACATCATAATACTAATGACAAGAAGTATTTCCAGCTTTATTTATAGAAATACGATTAATATAAGGACAATTTTGTCATTAATCAGTTTAAAACATTATGGTCCTTTTCTTATTGTAAACCCTCACCTCAACTCAGTAATGAAGTACCCAGCCTGCTTTGACAGAATTACTGCAAGCTCTATAAAATTTGGGATAATTTATTTCATCAATATAACAGAAGCACTGAATAAAAATGAATGAGCCTCTATTGACTATATTAAGGCAAATCATAAGATTCAATTTCATATTTTATTGTTTGAACTTGATATGTGATTACATTGGATCATGTCAAAATAAAACACAACTTAGTCAAAAGAAAATGGTTTGATCAATCATGTTGCAATAAAATGTTCTAACATAACATAAAACTGGAAGGGGGGCTGGGTATTGCCTGTCTCAACACACCTAACATAATATTCAAAAATAGCTGATGAATTGTTACAGGCATATTTTGGCAGTGAACATTTAAAATTGTCATTGTGTTTACATATATTTTAATAACCCACAAACCCATTTTCTAAAATGCCATGCAAACCCTTATTCCGGTTAGAGATTAGAGTTAACATATGTAGATTTCTCCATGTGTAAAACTTAGTTATTTGGCCATGTAAACCCTTAGCTGGGTTGCACTTACAGATTTCATAGTCAGAGTCCATTGCACTTTATTAGCTTGAGGATGTATTTGCTTTGCATACACTTCCAGCAGCTACAGGCAAAAGGTCAGCCACAGCCATTTAGGCAAATGTTCAGGTGATAACATTATTCCTTCTCCTGGTTGAAATAATCTTTCTCAATATTTCAGAAACTGTTAAATTTATGCTGATGAGCTGAACGTATGCTCAAGAGCAGTAGGGATGCACGTTAAAAGCAATGTGCAATAAGTAGTCTGATTACTTTTTAAAGTAGTGAGCAATCTAATGCAATTATTTAATTATTTTAGTGAAGTAAAAATACCTGCATTATTATTATCGCAGTGGCACTGGGTGTAAGTCAAGAAGCAAGCACTACTTTATACCACTCCTTTGCAGATCTTAACCACATAGCCAATCACAGGACTGTGCTACATACAATGCAGTAACAGAAAGATATTAATTAAGTCTAGCTTAATTTTCATCTTGCTATTTGCCACAGAGACGCTAAAACAGTGTAATTCGGTGAAGCAATGGCCATTGTTCATACCTTCAGTCATCAGTGCCTCGGGTGGTCACAGGCTGCATACTTATTTTCAGACTCTCAGAGGCTGATGATAACGTTGAACTCTTTCTTACACTGGACTCTTAATAACACTGGAGCATTTTAAATCAAAGGAGGCCTCCAGAAGATTAGTTGTGCATGTAAACACAGATTAAAAAAAAAAAATCGGTTTTCTGCCTTAATCAGATTAATAACCATAGCCTGGTTTTGTGTGTGCATGTAAACACACTTTTTGAAGGTGAGTGGGGTTAAGAAACTCCGGTCTGTGTGACAGAAGGGCCTATATTTCCTCAAGCAGCTGGAGTATACTTCAGCTGGTTCACTAGTGGAAATCTACAATAAAGCTATTCAATTATAACTATTTCTGGGAAAGTTGTAAGATTAATATAATAAGGATTTACAGCAGAAAGCCATAATATAATGCTTAACACTAGAATTACCAGAGCCTATGAAAAAACTCAAAAATCCGTCCCACCTTAAATCGCTTCTCACCTCTCCGTCAGCATCCTTTGTCCTGTAAATATGTGGATAAGCACCAAACAGCAAGCAGCCTGCTATCACATCCCCTCACCCCGCACAGTTTTCTCAGCTGAAGTCTGTTTACCTGTGTGTCAGTTGCTTAGAGTTGTAGAGAGTGAGAAGTCAAGCAAAATGACACCTTTTATAAATACTATATCGTTATTTGGAACACTTGCATTTCATGTGTGTTCTACAACGATCTATGAACAGTAAACACATCGTTGAAACAGAAACATTTTTTTTTTATGTTTTAGTAATAATTAACAAAATGTAGACATGAAGTGTATAATGTGTGAAGCCTGAATTCCAAATATCAAAGAAACACTTTCACAAAAGATACAAGTATAACAGTATATTCAGCTTCATTCTCTGCTGTTTTCACATAAAGACGCTGTATAGCTCTACAGTCTAAATGTGACTGCATTCTCGTACCAATGCTTGCGAACTGAAGTGTCTGCGTGCACTTTTTGTGGCATTACATGTGTATTTTTTGAGCATGCCCGTGTCGGTAAATAACATTAGATCTGGCTTTCATGTAAGTAAATTATAAATGTTAATGTTTTGGGCACATGCACCGTCCTTTGTTACCTATTTATCTTTATTTATTTACTTACTTTCTACAGTGTAAAGTCACGAGTGCAGAGCTTCCCATGTACATATACAAAAAGTACAGCGATGGCAAAAGTGCATTCTTGATCCGATGTAGAATCGTCGTCATGATTTCAGTTTGTCTCTGTTATTGCGCGTCTATGTGAAAACAGCAGTGTTTAAAATGGGGGCCGGTTGAGGATTTGGGATCGTGAATGCGGCTGAGAGAATAAAAAAAAAAAGCTAACCTTTACAAGTATTATAAATGACACCGTCTGTTACAGACTGGAATCAAATGTATGTTTTTATTCTAAAGTAGTAAGAATCAGAGCAGTTCACTTCTCAAAACGTAATCGCGCGGGATCGAACTCGTGACCTTTTGATTTACAGTCAGCCGCTGATACCATTGCACCACAGAGGCAGTCATAGTAAATGTGTGTCAATGTCGCATGCTAACTTGGCTTTTTTTCTTACCGCTACGCCACAGAAGCTGTTGTCTTTTCCTTGAACCTTTTGTGAAAGTTTTTATTTGATCTTTGGACTTCAGGCTTCATACATTATATAGTTTATGCCTACATTTTGTCATTTACTATTAAAATATGAAAAACGTTTCTGTTTTAAAAATGTGTTTACGCAGATTACTGTAGAAATGGAACACACATGAAATGTGTGTGTTCCAAATAATGATCTATTATTTCCACTCTAAAACTCCACTTCACTCCCAGATAATCAATCAAGGCATGAGCTGGGAGAAGTTCGTGCATGTTCTAAGTCAGTTGGGGGATGGAATAGACGGTTGCTTGCAGCTTGTCTTTATTGGCACATTTAGAGGACAAAAGATGCTGGTGGAAAGGTGCGAACGGATTAAAGGTGGGCCGGATCTATGAGTTTTTTCGTAGGCTCTGGTAATTCTAGTGTTAAATAATATACCAGTAAGGAGGGGTGGACAAATCGGTAGTCCGGACCCCTGCAACTGCCAATATTTAATTCCAGGCAACGAAACTACTCACAGAGCCTGGCAAATTATCAGATATTTTGGATCTTTGATCCATACAATATTTTCCAAATCATCTACAATTAAAGAAAAAAAAAGATCCAGTTTTTCATGTGCGATCTTGACTTGGATTTCACTTTTAAAGACACCTGTTTATAGCTACCACGATCACCTTCTAAAGCCCAGTTTAAACTTGAAGCATCCATCTTGGTTGCAAGGGCAGCACAGCCAAAATGATATCAGACTCAGTGACACGTGCAGGGTTTTCACCATGTTCTGCTCATGAAATTTCTTCTATCTTTGTGGTGATGCTGGTGCAGCACTGTACACCATAAATAGTGAAATTTGGAGAAAAGCTGGTTATGTGGGTGCCAGAATGATGGAGGGGTTCCATGTGATGCAACAAGTCATCTAAATGCAGGAAACACATGCAAAATATTTAAAGTGCATCTCTTCATCATGTAGGTCACCCACTCACGAGAATATTATACTTGTCCTCCCTTCACCGCTCACTTGTGAGAAATGTAGTAAAATTTTGTAGCAAGTATGTAAAGCAAGCAATAGAAACAGTGGCATTAGCTGTAATGCAACTGGGGCAGTGAGGGTAAGCATGCCAAAGTTAATCGTACCATCTTGTTGTTTACTGCAATATAAATAAAATAATAATAACATATGCTTTGTTAAGGATTAAAACAAAAAAAAGGGGAACGGACAAGATGAACTGTTCCACTACTACTTCAGTACCTGCTACAAGTGAATGGAATCAAAATTTCAAGCAGCAAGAAGAATGTTTATAGCAGATTAAATATAGAGGATATTCTGCTAAAATATGTAATATATTTGAACAAATTAAATTGACCTAACTTAATATTTATGTATTGAAACGGAGAAGTATTGGGTACTGTAAAAAACAAACAATCACATGAAAACAATATTGATAATTTGACTGAGGAAATACAAAGGATCTTTATATAAATAGTTCTCAATATTATAAAAGTTATAATAGGAAGGTTATAGTTATATAAGGAAGGTTTAGTAGACTGTGACAAGTACTGTAATACATCTAGAATTTAGAGAATATAAAAGAAACTGATAATTTGAGCAGTTTAAGCAAACAAGAAAAAATGCAAATGAAGGCAATAAATTCAAAAAGAAAAACTATATTAATTTAAATTTCTTTAAACCTTTAATAACTCAGTAACATGATCATAATGCAAATAATTACAACCTTAAATTTTTAAATTGAAACATGTCAAATAAGGTAATATACTTATTATGTTTTAATTGTGAACAAAAAGTGTGGCATGTTTACTGAAATTTAGTAGAGCATGATTGTTAAAAATTGGACATTTATAAATACAAAATTGTTGAAGTAACTGATAAAAATTATGCAGTCTGGCAATTTCTAAGAAATTAACTACTACGTCGGTTTATTTAAGGTTTGATTTGGCAATATGTTAGTTTTTGTTGCCCTAATAAACAGCTTTTAACAGACTGTATGTTATAAAATATATTGAAAATGTAAAATGAAAATTGCATATTTTGAGCGTCTTAATAATTGAATGATAATTTGTTAACATTAATAGCATAGTCAATAAAATGTTTATAGACGATTGAGAGGCAGGCAGGGTGCACAGTGGTTAAGGCTTTAGATTTCAGACCCTGAGGTTTTGGGTGCAAATCCCTCCACTGACACCATGTGACCCTGAACAAGTCACTTCATCTGCTTGTGCTCCAATTGGAAAAATAAAAGAAATGCAGCCAATTGTATCTCCATCTGTTGTAAGTTCCATTGGATAAAGATGTCGGCCAAATAAGTAAATCATTGTTAATAATTGGTCTATAACAGATAACTGAACTAAAGTATGACTCAGGACTTAAGGTTTATGTACTGTCTTTACCAATGCACTTCTAAAAGTTAAATGTTCCAACCTAAAATAAAAACAGAGCTCTAAATCTTCCCATCCACATAAGCATTTTAGGTCTGATTCTGATTACCAGAAATATGTGCTCCAATTTACAAAATTGCTGCTTTTGTATTAAAGGGATTTCTCCCAATTACAACAAATGTGTACATTTTCAGGATGCAATAAAGCAAACATTTCATTAAATAAACTAGTCGGAAAGTTTTCATCAGATCTGCTATTATACCATCACTCACCATAACAATTCCGCCTGATTGCTCTGTAGTGCACATGCTCATTATAGGAGCCATGCCAATGGTGGTCCCTTGGAAGTAGATTCCACTGTGGGGAAAAAGGCAACAGGACAACCATAAACATCTGTGTTGAATTCAAATTTAAATTCACTCATTGACTGTTTTAACAGTTTCCAATAAAACACATAATCTTCTCAAGTCTTCTAGTTCTTGTCTTCCTTCAAAAGTAAATTACTGAAAACTGCTTAATGAAAGTACAGCAATTACATTATTTTTCAGGTCTCAAGGATGTTCTGGAAGTATTCAAAAACATGTATGGGTCCTTTGTTAGTGGTTTTTGATAATCAAGAATCTTGATGCATGGTATATTTTATGTTAGGCTCACCATTAAAAGATCAGGCGAAGGTTAATTCTCATTAAATAAGACAAAAAAGTGAGTGAAAAGTTGGTAAAGCCTATACCTGACAAGCTATTTATATTTCAACAAGAAAAGTGTAACTTCAAAGAGAAAAAGGACTTTTCAGGGTCATATTAATAATATTTATGCACACAAAATATTCTCAGAAATGTACAGACATGATTAACCAAATAGTAGCTAACCAGAGAAACAGGAAGTGTTAGCTGAGATAACAGCCCAAGGGCTAAACTAGCAAAAATTAAACTTATCACTGCAAAAAGTGCAGCATAGCATTGAAAGTTCAGTACCTTAAATGGTGAACTGATCATTTTTCTTGACTTTACACATGCGTAAAAACTGAAGCTTGTAAACCCTTTGTTATCTTCGTGCATGCATACCATGTGCGCATGTACTGATATGGTCTGCCAAAATGACATTGGACAGAGAGGGCCTAGGGGTGTTTGCCTTGGCCCTGACAAACTTTTAGGTCACCTTCAAGCATGAAGAGATGTAAAAGAACCAGGAAGGAGGAGGAGGGGGATGAACATAGCCATCAAGAAGACACAATGTGACCTTAAAAGAGACTCAAAGCCACACATGCAGGGTGTGTCAGCCTGCATAATCTATAAAATATTCCAGGTTGTATTAATTGATTTGCCACACACATTTACTTCTTATTTTCTTTTGTGTTTTGTCACCTTAAGAATATTAAAGATTATAATAACTGAATAAAAGTTTATTGTCTGCTCCCTTTGCTTGCCTTGTTGCTCTTCCTTGCCATCTGGGGTGTAGAGAAAACAGGAGGTGTCTTCTAATAGTAGAAGTGAAGCACAGTAGTAGTAGTAGTAGTAGTCTGTTCTGGGAGTAGGGGTTAAGGTTTTGGACCTCAGACCCTCTGACTATGGGTTCAAATCCTGCTACTGACACTGTGTAACTATAAGCAAGTCATTTCACCTGCCTGTGCTCCAACTGGAAAAAACAAAAGAAATGTAACCAAATATATCTCAAGTATTATAAGTCACTTGGATAAAGGTGTTAGCCCAATACGTTAATGTGTTAATGGGTTCAGCTGGTCTATTGCCTCTGTGAGCTGTCTCTCCTTCCAGGTCTGGTAAATGCCAAAATAAGAGAGCAAGATTTGGTCTTTCTAGTCTTGTGAATATATTTGTTTCTTGCTAGACCATACCTCCCCTGGGCCACGAGAGAGCAGTCGTCCTGGTCTGTGTCGGGGTCACAGGACCAGAGCATAGAAGCTCAACCCTGTTGGGATCTGTGGCCACTGCCAGGAGGCGCCCGGAGGATCAGGGAGCCTTAGAATGTAGCACTTCCACCACAACCGGAAGTGCTACCAGAGGAGGTTCCAGATATACCCGGAGTGCTTCTGGTTGCTCATGTGGAACTTGCGCTATACCAGGAAGTGCCGGCGGAAGATTTTCATGGAGCACATCTGGAGCATTATAAAAGGGGCCACCTCACTCCATTAGATGAGCCAGAGTTAGGAGGAAGAAGGAGTAGGGATGGCAGAAGTACTGGGAGAGTGAAGGAAAGAACGGACTAAGTTTGGCTGGAAGGACATTGTGAGGTGCTGTAAGAAACAAAGAAAATAAATAGAGGTGTTTCGGACATTTGGAGTCTGTCTGTCTGTGTACGGGGGGCTTGTCTTATTACGTTGTCCATATAGTCATTTTTAGTTGTTAGAAGATAAATTCAGTGGATTGTAAATTGTAGGGCATGTTTTAAGGCCCTAACTGTATAATTAATCATTTACTTGTGTGATTATCCAATTATTGCTCAGTACTGGGGTCCTACCTGTCAGGATTGGTTAAAATGTATTTTGAAGCTGTTTTGGGAAATTTCCCACATCTCTCTATTATTAAAAAATTTTGGGAGGGTGACTAGGGAGATGAGACGTGATCTTCTTGGAAGACAATCTGAAGTTCCACAAGAGACACTTTAACTTGCTCCCAGCTCTTAAAACAACGACAAGCAGCAAGCAAAACACGCAACTCGCCAGCAGCAGAAAGCCAGCAGATGATCCGACCACTTCTCCTTGCGTCCGTTCAGCCACCCTAAAAACCCCAAGCCCGCCATTCAAAATGCAAGCGGCAGAGGTGCGAAGTGGCAAAAGTATAGCTGCTGTACAGGCTTTAAAATATCAATGGGCAGTGTGACAGCAGCAGCAGAAAGACAGCAGATGATCTGAAGGCATCTCCTTAGCATTTGTTCAGTGGCCCCCGTTCACAACGCGAGCAGCGTTATACGTCCTGCGAGAAAGAGATTTAATCATGCCTGGGGCCAGAAAGAAAGGACATGTGGCCATGAAGAAATGTATATGGTGAGCAGCAATACTCAAATAGGATGGGGCGTTTAAGTGACAATTTATTGGTATTAATGAGTCAAAAGTGTGCCAAAAATATTCCCCACACTATTACATCACCACCAACCTGGTGTTGACAAAGGACTGGTTGGGTGCATGAATTCATGCTGTTGGCACCCATTTCTCATTGTACCATTTGTGTGTCTCAGCAGAAATAGAGATTCAGCAGAACAGGCTGTGGTTTCCAGTCTTCAACTGTCCAGTTTTGATGAGATTGTGCCCACTGTAGCCTCAGCTTCCTATTCTTGGCTGACAGTAATGGAACTCAATGTGGTCTTCTTCTGTTGTAGCCCATCCACCTGAAGGTTCAGTATAGCGTGCATTCCGAGATGTTTTTTGCTCACCATAGTTGTACAGAGTGGTTATCTCAGTTACCACAGCCTTTTTTTTAGCTTAAACATGTCTGGCCATTCTTCTCTGGCCTTTTCCACTAACAACACATTTCCATCTGCGGAACTGCCACTCACTGGATGTTTTGTGTACCATTCTGAGTAAACTCTAGAAACCAGAGATCAGCACTTACTGAAATTCTCAGACCAGTCAATTGGACATCAACAATCATGTAATTGTCGAAATCACTGAGATCTAATTGTTTTCCCCATTCTGGTATTTGAGGTAAACAAGAAAAGTATCTGAATGATTATGTGCATTGCGCTACTGCTACATGATTTGCTGATCAGATAATTGAATAATTTGTTCAGTGAATATATAAATAAGTGGAACAACTTCTGTAACTAACAGAAAAATATTGAATATCCTGGTTTTGGATTTCTTGTATTAAGTCTTTACTTCTTTGACAATAATTTCTGATTTTGCAGTGTATAAGAAAGTTTACTCTTTCAATTGACTTTTACATGCCATTTATTTCTGGGCCAATTCAGGGTTTATGTTCTTACCTCTGCTACCCATGAACTAATATATAAATAAAACCACTAACAATACACTCTTTCTTTATGAAAGGATGTATGTATTGATCACATTTATGAAAATTACACAGCATGATTAGTTAAAAAAAGCTCCAAATTCCATAATACAGGTCAAATTCCATTAGAATGAATGAACTATTTGCCTAGCTTGGGCCTTGCCAGAAAAAGAGAATAAAAAGTGAAGGAAAGTGTGATAAATTAAGAGACCCAAACAAAAAATTAAATTCTGCAGAAGAATGTTCAACAAAGTTACGTATTCATTTTTGTGCTGTTACAGTACTAAATATAATTATATTTACCTGACTAGCTGAGCATTGTCATGAGGTTTCTGTGGCAGTAGTTTATTCTTTCTCCAGTCTAGGAATTCATGCAGTGTAGTAAAAGGATCCTGTGTAATCGAACATTTATCCATGTCACTCCAAACTTCAAGTCCAACAAGTGCAACTCGGATATCCAAAGGTCTATAAAACTATTAAAAAAAGGCATAAAAAGCTTCCCAGACAACCTCCTTAGCATTATGTTTACCCCTGGAAAAACTAGCCAAAAACATAAATATTGTTTAACAAGAAAAAATATTATTATGTGTTATATAAACATGTAAATACAAAAACATCAACATAACTATAGTAAGAAAGGTAGGTCAAATGTTTACTGCTGTACTAATGCAGGTTTAGTACACTTCTTTCAGGTGACCTGTTTTAAAACAGTCACCAACATATAACCTGATGTGGCACTTGAGATAGCAGAAGACTGATTCTTTATGCATTTCTCTTATGATATTTTTTGTGTTCCTTGTTTATGAGAGATTAAATTGTCAGTGCCTGATCTGCAGAAGTGATGTGCCCTGAAGGCTTATTGACTTCCACATTTCCCTTGAAATAAAACCTGACATTTGCAGTATTGTCAAAAGTGCTTATTGGGCTAATGTCTTTCTTTTCCTTCTACTTGATCACAATTATTTTGCCATTATGCCACTTGCACCATGGTGAGCTTTCAGGTGGCCGAATTCACTCAACATATCATAAGATAAAGTACAGTGCTGTATGCATCAGTTTAACTATCGGTGTCAATGTTTGATGACCAATTCACATTGTTATTATCACTAGCACTTGATTCAAATAATCAGTGCTAAATTATACAACATTGTGTTTTTTTGTTGAAGGCTCCACCCACTTGTGAATATTGATGAGTTAGCATAGCATAGTTAGCAGATTTAATTGCAGTATGAGGGTATTTCATCCACAAGATGGCAGCAGAATGCTGTCCCGAGAGCTATTTTGGCTTAAAGCTCCATATCTCATCAAAAACATTAACCACATTAGGACTCAGGAATAACTGTAATTACATAGAACTACAAATCCAAGATTTTCTCTGGGTTAATAATAAGTTGGTTACAGTATAAGTTTGTCGTTTTTCAAGTTGATGTTATTTCTTCTCAATCATGGTATATATCAGGGATGGGCAAAGTCGTTCCTGGAGGGCCGCAGTGGCAGCAGGTTTTTGTTCCAACCCAGTTGCTTAATAAAAAGCACTTATTGTTTCATTTTAATTGTGAATATTGTGAATCCTTTATTGTTTATATTAGTCTTAAACAGCTGTATTTTGGTTTTTAATTGCTCCTTATTAGCAATAAGATGCAAATGACAAAAGCGTTTCTCCATTTAGCTGGTTTCCATTTACACCTGTTTGGTTTAATTAAATACTTGGAAAGCAGTAACAAGCCCTGAAATTAAATTATTGACAAAGATTGTTTTCTAATTAGGCAACTGGGTTGGAACAAAAACCTGCAGCCACTGTGGCCCTCCAGGAATGGCTTTGCCCACTCCTGGTATATATTAATTTGCTACATGAAATTGTATTCTAAAGTGATGTATATTTTATGTTTTTTTAAAAAAATAGCTAGCCTGCATTGCCTTTTATAATAGAGTTAATGGATACAGGGGTCCCAACATGAAAAAAAAAAAAAATTAAAACTTATCAATTATGTCCACTTTAAAGTAGCAATGCTTTCGACTGAAAAAAATGTGTCTTCTGTGTTTCTGAGGCATGCTTATGACAACAAAAAATATAAACTGGAAGATAAATTTTATAACAGATTTTCAAACTGTTGTCTTAAGGTAAGGTATGTTTCTTGCTTTTCTCACAGTGGATGTTATTGGTGAAGTGTAACATCCCCTCAACTCACCAAGCTTTATTCTGCTATTATCCTACATTATATATCTACACTTATTTCTTCTTTAGTTATGTTCTGCCATGGCTAGTTACAGTAGATAGATGCACACTCAAATCATATGATTATTTTTTCCTAAGCTGTAACTACTTTTCACTTTTAATATTCTGTTTTATTACTTTAGATGACCTATGGAGCAAGATTCATGCTGAGTGGCAGCATCGTAGTGAAGAGTGCACATAAACGTTTTATTGTACTTTGTAAAAATACGAAATCTGACCTGATTACACTGCATTGTATTTTGAATAAAACCATTATATTTTTGAAAGAGCCTAGTCACCTGCACATTGCGATTTCTGTGACATATTGTGTACACACACAATAAAAAAATCAGAAAATGTAAAGTACAGTGTGTGTGTGACAGAGTCCAATGACAATGAAAGAGACTTAAGTGCCACAAACCAATTATCGATTTTTTTAAAGCATAATGAATCACTTATTGAAGATATAGTAATAAAAGAAATGAGGACAATGTTTCTGAGTGAGTAAACTCACTGACACTCACTGGCACCAATCAATCCATAAATACATGAGGAGAATGTGAAAACTTCATGTACAAAGAGGTGCTGTAGCCTGGAATAACAGCTCTGTTCTTTCACACTGCCTGTTCTGAAACATTTACACTAAACTTTAACCTGAACTAAATGTATGCATATAATATCTGTTCAGTTCTTGTCACTTGATTACATGCTACATTCGTGCTAGACCACCAAAGCACACACATGTATTATCATAATGGCAGCAGCAGGCAGTATCTTTGTGAAATAACAAATTAAACTTCTGTTTAGTAAAGGAATGTAAGCACTAGTGTTACCTTTTTCAGTGATTATTGTCTAGTTGTCCATTGAACAGAAACATCACTTTACATCAGGGCACTAGCATTTACTAATGTCAATAACGATACTTGACGATGAATTCTGAGGTGTATTCACACCCTTGGCCCTAAGGTTGCCGTGGAGGATAGCATGTAGCAAACTGAAGTGAAGAGCTGGTCTCCTTTCAAAGTAACTGAATATTAACACCATGATTTGCTTTTTTTTATTTCTTACAAAAACTTGGACACACTACTATACAATATGTACGAAATCTCAAGATGCAGATCGAAAGGTAGTAACATTTTTGGCTTGAAACATTGACATATTTGATACGTTGTAATGCTTTTTTTCTACGATAAGACCCCAATACCCATCAGTTCCATTACAAAATGCAAGAGTGGGCAAGTTAGTTTTTTTAAATTTATAAAATATGTTTGAGTTTAGAATGCAATTTCATGTGGCAAAATAATACAGTATATGTTTCTGAAAAAAATAACTGATTTGAAAAATACTGATATCTTTTAAGTATTATTCATGCATAAGAAGATGTAGGTATACTGTGTGACTCAATATTATAAATATATGAAAAATGGCAACATTAATTACACACAAAACCCTAAATATCATTTAAAGAATCAAAACCTTTTTATTGCACAACATGTCTGTGAGCAGAGTTTAACTCACAAGCCCCCTTTATGCTTTCTAAACCCAGACTTCATATGTAAAAAGCTAGTACACCGCATTTTATTATTATTAGAAGAAAAAATATTGAGACTTACCTTATCCACATAATTGGCAATCTCAATCAAACGTTGTTTAACTGTTTCAACATCTTTTCCATGCCTCTGAAACTAATTATTTCAGATTACTTTATTAGGGTTTAAAAGACAACACTATTGTTACAGCCATCATTATGTTCATCTAAACAGACAGAACTAGACAAAATAAAGCAAGCAAAAAACAATATGTATAGAATCTGAAAAAGAAAATCCTATTTATTCTGTTGAAAGACACCACACAGAATTCTTTTTGAAATCTATAGGTTTTTTTGTCCTATCTGACTTAATAAAACACAATTGGCAAGATTACTATTGTATGCATCTAATGATTTTCATTTTAACTTTTCACTTAAAGTCACTTAATTCCCTGAAGTCAGTGGTGTTTTAGACAATGAGAATAATTAATCAAAAATCAGAAAGTTCCAAAGAAAGAATTATATTTTATGTATGTGGCTATATCAAATTAGAATTCTAAATGCTATGGTGTTGTTATGTAGGAACTGTATGATTAAAATGGCAACCTGTCTGAATTCAGTCCAAGCCTTCCATAGAGCAAACACTCTTCGTGGAACAAAAAATGTTAGTTTGATCAAATTCTTTCTCTAGTGAAGACTAACAAGACAGACATGCCTGTTGTATGCCATCTGTTTAATTTAGTCACATAACAGATTCCATCGTTTCTGAAACTGCTTTATCCAGCACAGGTCATTGAGAAGGAAAAGAATATTACTGTGGCCAATTCTGGATGAGACACAGGGCAAAATTAAACCACTCTCACTCACTCAAATCAAGCCACATTAACACCTTTGGCAGTTAATGCAGCAGAATGTTTTTTTGACTGAGGGAAAAACACTCTAGTGGTATCTCACTTGAACATGGGGGAAACCAGTAAACTCCATACAAGGAGTACAAAGTGCAGGTCACAATAAGATATCAACATGCCAAGGTACATTGATGACTAACAATGAGAAATTTTAACTTCTTGACAGAAGATTTGACTCATGGAGTTTGTACTTTTTACAGATTGAACTCTTTAACATTGAATCTTCTGTGTCGATAGCTAGGTTAATGCTATAGAGAAGGGATTTTTTTTTTTATTAACAGAACAGGATCTTGTAGAAAATTAAGTTTAGATCCAAGAATGAACAATCTTAGATTTTTTTTCCTTCTGATAATGATGATGTGAAAAAAAGGTTTGTCACTTGACTAAATAACAGCCAGATCTTAGCAAGTTTAAATTGCTCCCTGGATCTCTAAATGTGTTGCTTTCTTTTTCTAGACCAGAAGCAAATGTAAACAACCTATAAAAATAATAAATACATTAAATAGTTCTATTACCGGTCAGTAGCTACTGTACATACCTCTCGGTTGTCGGCTATAATAACCAGTTCCACATATTTTGTTGTCTTTTTAATGTCCCTCTTGTACTATAAAGACAAACAAATGCAAAATATCAGTTGTGTTCATGAAGCTAAACTTTCTAAGTGAAAACATTAAATAAACACAAAAAAGCTAAAATCAGACAGTTTTAACTGAATGTTCAGTAGCTTTTTTAAAACCTTAATTTATCTTTTAATTCTAGATAAATTAAGACTTATTTTGATTCTCAAATTAAAAAAAAAATAAAAAAACAGCTCTGAATGGAAAAAGTTAAACTAGAAACTTATAGTAAACAAGGGCTATGTATTTTGAGGTTACATAAGGCATTTGCTGATTTTACAAAAGTTAGGACTTCATTCCTTATCATAAACAATGTGAAGAATGACCTTTACAACAGAGGAAAAAGAACACGACTGAGTACTGTGCTGTAATATGTTGGAAACAGGAGTGGAGTATGCAAGTACTCGAATTTGATAAAGAAAAGTATAGCCGTTGTAAATGAATTTATCTGTGCAGTGTATCCATTTAGACACCTCCTAAATATAATGTGTCCTTCATTGAGAAATTCTCAGACTTAGTATTTATAATAACAACTAACTTTGACAGGTTCTTAATTGTTGGCGATTTTAACTTTCATGTCGATAACCAGTTTGACCAGAAAGCAAGAGATTTCATGAACCTCCTGCACTCATTTGATCTCAGGCAGTACATCATTCAGCCCATACATAAGGGAGGACACACACTAGATTTACTACTGCAAAAGGATTAAAAGTTGAAGTGATGCAGGTTGTGGATATTGGTATATCAGACCACTTTTTCATATTGTTTAATTTAGAAATACTGATAACTACTACTAATGAGAAGCGTATTTTTAAAAAACATTACTTTGATACATCTGCGTTATCAAAATTTGCTAATATTCTAAACAATCAGTCAGTTTGTAGTGATTACCTCAACAACGCTAATGATGTTAATAGGAAGGTGGAACATTTCTATGCTAAGGTTAGAGCTGCAGCTGACATAGTTGCCCCCGAAAAGACAGTTAAGGAATCCTCCAGCACTATTATACCCTGGAAAATCCAAAGTGTCTGATTTAAAGAGAGCATGTCAGAGAGCTGAGCATAAATAGAGAAAAACTAAATTCATAGTCCACTATGAAATATTGAAGGCTAAAATAACTAACAGGCAGTCTTGTTTCTCTAAAATTATAATTGATAATGCTGGCAATCCAAGAGTTTAATTCACAACTATTGATCATCTTTGAAACCCAGCTCACTCAATGGAATGTCTCCTAAAAATAAACTGTTAAACTTGCGAGGTGTTTGCTATATTTTTTTTAAACACAAAGAGACCATATACAGTATCTGTTCTTGTTCTCTTAGATTTTACTGAAGCGTCTGACACCATTGATCATAGTATTCCTATAAACCGCCTTATTCAATGGGTGGGTCTCTCTGTCTTAACTTGGTTTCTGGCTTACTTATCTGGTAGAAAATTCTTTGTTAGTTGTGGTGATTATACCTCAGAAACCCATGATATTTTGTATTGTGTACCACAAGATTCTGTTCTAGGTCTTCTGCTCTTTTCGATCTACACGCTTCCATTACGTCAGATTATCTGAAAGCACAAGGTGATTTACCACAGCTATGAAGATGATACACAGCTGTGTTTATCGATAGCACATGGGGACCCTGACGCTCGTAGCTCTCTGATCCTGTGTCTTACTTGTATTTCTGAATGGATGAGCAGCAACTTTCTCAAAAAATAAGGAGAAGACAGAAATCTTATTGATTGGCAAAAATGGATATAGTGAGGGTATTAGAAATAAACTTGATCCCTTGTCAAATCGGAAGTAAAGAATTTAGGGGTAATCATTGACTCTGAATCAGATTACTAGGACTACATTTTTTCACTTAAGGAATATAACTAAAGTTAGACCTCTTATAACTTTACAAGATGAAAAATTAGTTCACACTTTTGTTTTCAGTTGACTAGGTTACTGTAATCCACTCTTAAGAGAACTACCGAAGTAAATCATTAATTGGTTACAGTTGATGTAGAATGCAGCAGCAAGAATCTTAACTTGAAAAAGAAAATCTGAGCGCATTTCACCGGTTTTAGCATCACTGCGTTGGTTACCCATGTCATTTAGAATTGACTTTAAAATACTTCTAATGGTTTACAAAGCCTTAAATAATCTCATCCCGTCCTATATTTTGGAATGTTTGTCCCCTTACACTCAAAGTCGTAATCTCAGATCTTCAAAAACAAGGTCTGCTTATAATTCCAAAAGCCAAACTGAAAAGAAGTGGTGATGCGGCTTTTTACTGTTATGCACCTAAAATAGGGAATATTTTACCAATAGAAATTTGCTAGGCTAATACTGTAGAACAACTTAAGAAACTACTAAAAAGAAAGACATTTCATAGCTACATTTTACTTGTATCCCTGTATGGTCTGTATGGGCACTGAATTATCATTTTCCTCTGGGTTCTGCAATTCTTTATTAATATCTGCTATACTCTGATGTCTTTTTCCAGTTCCTCTACGTTGGCGATCTGTGCCACCACCACCTGATCAAGGTACCATGGATTAAGTGGCGGATGACCCAGATGTCCATATGACCATCATCATCAAATTCTTCCATGTGAAGCTTGAAAACCATAAGGACTGATTTAGAACTTCTATGTTAGATAGAATGCCTAGTGGAAGCTGGGCAGTCTTTTGGCCTTGGAACCCTTGTAGATTTTGTTTGTTTTTTGTTTTTTCTGGTTTCCTAGCCATTCAACCTTACCTTTTTCTTTGTTACAAACTGTATAATATTTTGCCTAAACGTTTTTGTCTATATTGTATATTAAAATCCTTTTATTTACCTTTGTAAAGCACTTTGAGCTACATTGTTTGTTTGAAAATGTGCTATATAAATAAATGTTATTGTTGTGTACTGACTAAATTTCCATTTCCCAGTACATACCTTATCAAGTGGAGACTCAACCAATATGTAGTAAATGCTTTTATGTAAAATACCATAAAGATAATGATTTTATTCTAGATCTTCTTTAAAGTAAAGGCTGACATCTTTCTAGTGATACACAACATGCTTCCAGAGGCAAGCTGGAACTCTGTAGTAATTGTTTCAGCTGATGACTTACGATATTTTTATGAACTTTGCTTCAGCACTCTGCTCTTCTGTTCTATGTGTTTTCCACTTCGCAGCTGAACTGTTGATGCTTCTAGGCTTTTCTGCTTTACAATAACATTATGTTTCTACTCTTTTTCTGATCTAGTCAGCTGTAGTAGGACTGAAATCTGATGTATAGACATGCTGGGAATGTTGTATCCTATGATAACACTGTACTGAAAATTACTGAGCTCTTCAGAATGTCCAAATTCTAGTACCTATAATTCTCTGTGGAGATTACTGATTGTTCATGCGGCTTAACTCCTGAGTCAGCAATGGGTGTGCCTTAAAAACCCAAATCCTCTAATTTGAGGCCATGTCCAGATACATTTGGTCATATAACATCTCTTTTAAGTTCTGACACTGAAGATCACCTAAGAATGTTTGTAAAAGGATTTGCATCGGGTCACTATGATCAGTATTTATTTTCTTCCTAGGATTGGCACGTAGCCAACAAATTCTTCTTGCATTTTTTGTTTTGATCCTGGGATAGAGTAGTGGGGCCAGTAATAAATCTGTTTCATTTCACTGCACATTACATCTCATAGTTTTCAGCTTATTTCTATTAATGAATGTGATCTCATAATGTTACATACCTGGTTTATACAGTATTTGGTAAATCTCTAATACTTCCAATTATTACTTGACAGATGCACATCCCATTTGAATAGCATCATCTTCTATTAAACATTTAAATTGTTTGGCAGATCTGTTTAAATTTAAGTCTTCTACTTGTCTCCTAGTTCAAAACAGTAAAAATAAGCTACATTCCACTGAATATGTAAATCATGGTAAATGCTGTAAGTTTAAGTAGTCCTGTTTGTTAAGATTCATACAAATGTTAGGCTGAGCCATTGTGCATGATGCAAGTGAATCACAGCAATAAAAGCAAAGTGACTGTGAAAGTTTGTAGCGTATTTCACGTGCAATACCAAAACCAGTACCCAATTTTTCCATGCACCCATTTACCGAATATGTTTTTTCCATAACTCACACACAATACTAACATATTTTGGGCCACTTTAATGTTACTAATTTACTGAATACAACATTGGGGAGTGGGAAAAACCTGAGTACCTTGGAGAAAGTTCACACCCCAAATAGACACTGGCTTGGCTGATAATGTAACCAAGGCCCCTGACAGTCTCTGCGCCTGACGGAGGGGGTGTGAGCAGAGGGGCTGTTTGCACAGTGGCTGTTTGCCTAGAAGATACGGCCGCTCCTCTAAAAAATGCTGCTTTATCGCGGTGCTTCGGCATACTTAAAAGCCCAAAAGCACGTATTGATTTTTTGATTGTTTGCTTTTCTGTCGCGCGCTCTCTCTCTCTGACATTCTCTGCTCCTGACACACATTCTTTGAAGAGAAGATATGTTTGCACTCTTTTAATTGTGAGAAAGAACTGTCATCTCTGTCTTGTCATGGAGCACAGTTTAAACTTTTGACTAAAGGGTGTTATTTCATGTCTAGAGGGCTCTAATAATGTTAACAGTGTGGGAGAGTTTATAAGGGCTTAACATATATAAAAATAACCATACAAACATATGGTTTCTACTTCGCGGATTTTCATCTACCGCGGGGGGTTCTGGAACGCAACCCCCGCGATCGAGGAGGGATTACTGTATATCGAATCATTTCCCTATTTTATGTCCACTGCCTGTGCTAATTTGAGCTTGTGGGGTCTGAGGTAACAACTGCCTCTTTCTCCCCACTTCTTTCAGCCCATTCATGCTAGGATTGAAACTCTTTGGGAACAAAACGGATTCTTGTGAAATAAAGCATAGTGAATGCTGTCTTTCTCACCCCAACACAACTTCTAGTATCTGGCAGGCTAGTATACATGAATATACAATTCACAAATGCAGTAAAAGGGAGATAAGATTAAAGAAATGTCACATTTAGTTGTGTATAGCATTAGCAAGAATTAATTACTTAACAATTTAAGACAAAAACATTTCAGTTCCTGGAGATGGTTTGCTAAGAAAAAAATTAAAAACCTCTGATCTACAGATATTACATGACATTTGACCACATATGCATCAATAGTCTGCTGAAGCTTAAGGATTTCAAATAACAGGCCTTCAATTGTCACAAATTATACAGTGTGACTTTGTTTAGCAGAAACCAAGATCTATTCATGCCCAGGTTCACGGAACTGGGTTAAATAAGTGGAGAGCCCTGACCAGGTGTTACAACATTTTGGGGGGCCTTGGCATAAAAAGGTTATGAAAACCCTGCACACAGCAGTACATATCAGTACTTCAGCACAGCCCCTGCTTTATATAAAACTGTCCATGAGTCACATAGGACAGGCGAATAAGCAGAACTATAAAAGAGCACCTAAGTTGTTTTGTTAATATAAAACTGATTCCACTCATGGGTCTTATTTGGAACTGTCAGTTAAACCACCCTGTAAGTCTTTTGGGACAAGATGAGTACCCAGAGGAACACCCCAGACCCTCCAAAACATAAGTAGAACCTGAAAACTCCACACAGACTTTGATTGGCCATGGGCTTCAAACCTAGGATGTGTCGGCCATGGGCTTCAAACCTAGGATGTGTGATCCATGAGGCAGGATTGCTAACCACTAAGCTACCACTAGTTCCATCAGTTTCATATCAGGTGCTTTTTGATTGTTTCCAAATTATTGATCCATAATTAATAAAGTACAGTAGTACCTTATACTTCGAACATTTCTAACTTCGAACATTCCAGAGTTTAAACACTAAATTAGAGAGAAACTTGATCTGGAGTTCAAACGATGCTTCTATGTTTGAACTACATGTGCAGTGAAAAAATGCAGCAACAGATGGCATTTATGCAGCAAGAGTAAATGCCACCTGTTGTGTGCCCAAGTCGTCTTTCGCTCTCGTTGTGAAAGCACCTCTTGCGTTATGTTTATGTGTTTTCAGTGCTTTTTCCACTTTGTTTTTGGTGTGTCTGGTTATATATATATATATATATATATATATATATATATATATATATATATATATATATATATATATATATATGTATATATATATATATATATGTATATATATATATGTATGCAGTGCATCCGGAAAGTATTCACAGTGCATCACTTTTTCCACATTTTGTTATGCTACAGCCTTATTCCAAAATGGATTAAATTCATTTTTTTCCTCTGAATTCTACACACAACACCCAACGTGAAAAAAGTTTACTTGAGGTTTTTACAAATTTATTAAAAATAAAAAAATTGAGAAAGCACATACATAAGTATTCACAGCCTTTGCCATGAAGCTCATAATTAAGCTAAGGTGCATCCTGTTTCCCCTGATCATCCTTGAGATGTTCCTGCAGCTTAATTGGAGTCCACCTGTGGTAAATTCAGTTGATTTGACATGATTTGGAACGGCACACACCTATCTATATAAGGTCCCACAGTTGACAGTTCATGTCAGAGCACAAACCAAGCATGAAGTGAAAAGAACTGTCTGTAGACCTCCGAGACAGGATTGTCTCGAGGCACAAATTTGGGGAAGGTTACAGAAAAATATCTGCTGCTTTGATGGTCCCAATAAGCACAGTGGCCTCCATCATCCATAAGTGGAAAAAGTTCGAAACCACCAAGACTCTTCCTAGAGCTGGCCGGCCATCTAAACTGAGCGATCGGGGGAGAAGGGCCTTAGTCAGTGAGGTGACCAAGAACCCGATGATCACTCTGTCAGAGCTCCAGAGGTCCTCTGTGGAGAGAGGAAAACCTTCCAGAAGGACAAACATCTCTGCAGCAATCCACCAATCAGGCCTGTATGGTAGAGTGGCCAGACGGAAGCCATTCCTTAGTAAAAGGCACATGGCAGCCCGCCTGGAGTTTGCCAAAAGGCACCTGAAGGACTCTCAGACCATGTGAAATAAAATTCTCTGGTCTGTTGAGATAAAGATTGAACTCTTTGGTGTGAATGCTAGGCGTCAAGTTTGGAGGAAACCAGGTACCGCTCATCAGCAGGCCAATACCATCCCTACAGTGAAGCATGGTGGTGGCAGCATCATGCTGTGGGGATGTTTTTCAGTGGCAGGTACTGGGAGACTAGTCAGGATAAAGGGAAAGATGACTACAGCAATGTACAGAGACATCCTGGATGAAAACCTGCTCCAGAGCGCTCTTGACCTCAGACTGGGGCGACGGTTCATCTTTTAGCAGGACAATGACCCTAAGCACACAGCCAAAAAATCAAAGGTGTGGCTTCAGGACAGCTCTGTGAATGTCCTTGAGTGGCCCAGCCAGAGCCCAGACTTGAATCCAATTGAACATCTCTGGAGAGATCTTAAAATGACTGTGCACCGACGCTTCCCATCCAACCTGATGGAGCTTGAGAGGTGCTGCAAAGAGGAATGGGCGAAACTGGCCAAGGATAGGTGTGCCAAGCTTGTGGCATCATATTCAAAAAGACTTGAGGCTGTAATTTCTGTCAAAGGTACATCGACAAAGTATTGAGCAAAGACTGTGAATACTTATGTACATGTGATTTCTCAGTTTTTTTATTTTTAATAAATTTGCAAAAACCTCAAGTAAACTTTTTTCTCTTTGTCATTATGGGGTGTTGTGTGTAGAATTCTGAGAAAAAAAACAAATTTAATCCATTTTGGAATATGGCTGTAACATAAGAAAATGTGGAAAAAGTGATGCGCTGTGAATACTTTCTGGATGCACTGTATATATATATATACATTTCTTCAGAGGAGGAAGAGGGAGCCAAGAGGAGCATTCCCAGTGTTGAAATTAAGGAACTGTGCTCTGTTTGGGCTACAGCACAGGCCATTGTTGAAACGTGGCACCCTAACATGGCAGTGGTGGATAGGAGCATTAACTTGTTCGATGACAATGTGAAGGCCTACTTTAGGAACATCCAGAAATGTTGCCAACACCAGACCACAATGGAAAGGCTTTTCTCCATAGAAAAGAGGGAATGTCAACCAAAACCCTCAACCAGTAGTGCTGAGAGAATACCAGAAGTACAGATATTTGGTGTGTTTATGGAAGGTGAGTCCCTTTCCAAAAAGTAACCCTTTTCTTCCTCTCCACCAGCCACACAGGACCTCCTCACTAAGGTACAGTAAGCGCAATTTTCATTTTATTGAACAGTATTTATATGTTTTATTTATAGTTTTCATTCTTTAATATATTATTGAGGACATTTAATTATGCTATTTTTACCTTACATTATATGTATTTGCTGTTTAAGTTTATTGAAATGGGTATTGTTTAGGGTTTGGGAACAAACTAATTCACTTTCCATTATTTCTAATGGGGAAAACTAATTCAGACTTCAAACAATTCTTGAGTTGAAATTGTCTCCTGAAAGAAATTAAATTTGAAGTACGAGGCACCAATGTACGGTATAAGCAAACCACAGATATTCCTATGTTTTTAGAATGCAACAAGGTAATTTACCACACAATGAGGAGGATGTTTATGCAGAATGAATAGCTTTAGTCTTTGCATGGCATCCAAAACAACTGTCAAAAAATCAAACATTGCCAGTTCCGGCTAGGGTCACTGACATCCATATTCTCCTAATGTTTATGAATATAGAAGAATGAAAGGTTACACTATTACAAGGAAATCTGTGGAAATATGTAATGATTCATGCACTGCTAAGTGTTAGCAAGCATCAGAGTCATAATTCAGAACAAAGACCATTTGTCTAAATAATAAACTGTCAGCACATTATTTGTTACAAACCTTATTTTCATCAGACATATTTGTTGCATGTTATTTTCTTTAAAATAAAAAAAGACATAAAAATAATCCTACAATTTTGTAATTAAAATGTATGAATGAAACTCTGATATAAAGCAGCAGCACATGTCTTGTGGGATGCATGCGCAAGCATTGTGCTATAATAAGGGAGCTATACTGAGAAAGGTCTAAAGAGAAGGAGGACTTTGTAGCCCACACCATACTCCTTTGTTGTGATGGGTTGCAAGATGGCACTCTCTGAGTGACATGCATGAGAAGGATGCAAATGAATTATTGTTTCATTAACTGAATTATTATTAGATACTAAAGTTTGTAGTATGTTTAGTTACTGTGTTGTACATGTAAGTGCAGGGTCTTTTACACTAACTATTATAATTCAGACCTACTTTGAGTTATATTGTGTTTTTTTTGAATGGGTCAGTGCTCTTAATTTTATGTTTGCAAGTCATTATTACTAGTCTAAAACCTTCAGTACACATATTTGCAGGTATCTGGTATGCAATACCTGCTAAGCAAAAGTTGGCAATTACTAAGCAGTCCACATGTGTATCACACATGACTGCTGAGCAGATTCAAAAGCTTGTTGTTTTTTCTCACTGTACCTAAAACATCGGGTGGCATGTCCGATACTCCCTCCTCATTATTACAGTATTATTATTCAGTATATCTCTCCTCCAAGATGTCCTTCTCTTCAAATCTCTTTATGCCCCTCAATATTTTGAACTCTTTTCTTCATTTCAGTCACTGCATTCCTAACTTCAAGCTCCCCAAGTTCATGGCAGTGCACTAAATTAACTTCCACGGTTATGTTTCCAAATATTTGTATCATCAACACCAAGTTAGGGTTTTCTCTAGTGGATACTGGTGTTTCTGTACCTTCCTTTGACTTTAAAAGTCCAGGCCTCTAAAGCAGCCATTTAGGTACCCTCTCTTTAGGAAGGCCACCACAGGTCCCATTATTCCCTGTTTGGCTTATGCTCTTTCTAGCACACCTCAGAAAGCATTTAATGCTTATCTCTGAGATTTCTCTGATATTTATCTGGAACCTTATACTCTATTTGTTACCTTTCTGGGGGTATTCACCACACTCAAAGAACATACTCTACTTCTTGGCGGTGTCTGACTTCATGCCCTGACACTGAGTTCAGACACAAAGATATGTGTTGGAAGTGGCAGTGTACAAAGTTTTCTTATTATCAAGGCCTTATAGGGTGGTTCCTTTATCCAATGGTACTTGTCTCTGTCCATAACTAATATCTTAATCATACTCTCCTTATACTGCACACTTTTTAGCATCAATGCAGGATGGCTAAGTAAGGTAAGACCAGACAACTTGACTGGGCTAAGACAGACATAAATCATGAAGGTTACATACTGTACTACTAGTTTTCAGTTTATAGACTTGAATTTGAACTGTAATCTGTTTCAGTACTAATCGTCATAAAAATGTAGCAATGAAAAGCAGCTATGCATACTAATATTTATTTATGCCTGGCTCTAGAGGTATACCTTTAATTTTGGAACTTCAAATATTAAATAAATTACTTTCCCAATATCTTCTGTAGAAAGCCTGGCAAAGACAGTTGTTAAAGAATTCAAATTTAAATCAAACAAACTATGGCAAAGCTAAGGTGGCACAAGCCATAAGATTTATGAAGAAAAATATATCAGTCAGAACAATGAGCTGTTTTCAAATTTATTAACTTCTTCCAGTGATCTACCATTAAATATGTTGAGGATAAATTATATGTTTTGCCTCACCTAAAGCCAAATGCTTTTTCTTTCCAGGCATCCCCTTTGATTTCAGTTTATTTTACTAAAAAACTCCTTCAGCATTTGTCCTCATATGTTCTTGCACATACCAATCAAAACTAATAGGTTTTGACAACCAACTGGCCATCTTTTGTATAATAAAGTCATTATATTTCTCATCCTGATATCTAAATTGTGTGCCTGCATTTGGAGCAATATTTCAATTGACAATAAGAACCAGACTGATCATTTATGGCTAGGACTGTCCACTTACTCCTTATCTGAGCCATTACCCTAGCTCTCTCTGCAGTGTTCAGAAATGACAGTACTCATCTGTCTCTCCAATGTTTTCTATTCATCCTAAGCATTTCCAGTAAGAACCATTTCTTCATGTGTAAGACACTGTCAGGAAATGTTTTTAAACTCCAGTAGTACATTCAGTTAAAAGGAGAAAGTATCAATTTACCGTTAGTAAGTCAATATTGTTTAAGCTCCCTCTTCCATTCTCAGTTATGGCCTGACAGCTGCTGTAGGATACATTGTCAATGTAACACAGCTGCTAAATTGCCTTGGTCCTTTGGTGCAGAAATGTCATAGTGCTGATCCTATGAATTCAATAGGTCATTATGTCGTTCCACGCTGACTTAATACTGAACAACTGCACTGCATCTCAATGAACAGCCATCTTTTTCTAACACTAACCTCTGTCTTTAATGTCAAGCTTTAGCTCCCCTTTTTAAACTTATTTAAAACCTACATTGAATATAATGAATCAGTCAGTGCTCAATGTAGGCCTCCGATTTTTAGGGAGGATTAAAGAGAGTGAAGAGCAATCTGCTGCAAACATATAAAAATGATGCGTAGACATGTTTAGGGATTTGCTAAATATGCTATTCATCTTATTCCTGCTTTTCATTCAAATGCATGAAGGCAAGTCAAGATACAAGTATTTAAATGGAAATATCTTCTGAAGGGCATTTTCAGAATGTTCACTTATTATCTGCTGTGGTAATGCCTAGTGTCTGGCAGACCAATATCCTGCTGAAAGAATAAGATAGCTTCCATTGTTATTGTAACTCATTTTGTCGTTCATACAGTAGGACTACAGTGATGTAAACATAGATGAATATGACACATCCTTGGGGGCTTGGAAAAAAAAAGCAACCTATAGGAATTTCCCTTTAAACAAATTATTTTTGAGCCCCATGACCTTGACTTGGATTTAGATGCTTTTATAATGGATGCATAGGTAGATAAATAAGTACAGTATATATGCAAGGAGCAATTTTAATATTATATTTGTTGCTCTGTTAAAATTTTAAAAGCAAAGGTTACAGCAAACTGTGGTGAATATTAAATAAACATAATTTTCTTTAATTAACTTTTGGCTACTGCTTGCTAGTGTAATATGTTATTAGATCCATTACTCTTGCAGAGGCTAAATTTGCTCCATGGTTCAGTGACCATCTTAATAATAGTATTCACTCCAAAAGTTATGTGATTTATTCAGCAATAGCATTGTTCAGTATAACATTCATTCATTGATTTTTCAAATCTGATATAGTTATAGTATTGTGGAAAACTGAGACAGTCTACAAACTTAAATGGGAGTGCCGTAGGGCAGAATGTAAATGGAGAAAGACTAAACTAATAGCCCATTAAGAAATCCTAAAGCCTCATATAGCTAAATATAACTCAGCAGTTCATCTAGAGAGAGTCTTACTTTTCTAAAATTATTAATAACTCGCAGAAAATCCAAAAGTCTTGTTTTCAACCATTGATCGCCTTTTAAACCCAGCTACATTGACACTGCACTGAAAGCATGAGGCTAAAACTGAAGATTTTGCCGTATATTTTAAAGTAAAGATAAATAATATTAAACTTACTATAAAATTTACTTTAAAATAAAAAATTTTTTGAGCTTCAACAAGATCAGCATTTTGAACTAAGCTACTTTGCTAAAATTAGTTTATCTGAACTTCTTCTTCTTCTTTCAGCTGCTCCTGTCAGGAGCTACCATAGCGGATAATTCCTTTCCATATCTTCCTGTCCTCTGCATTTTGCTCTGTCACACCCATCAGCTGCATGTCCTCTCTCACCACATCTACAGTATAAACCTTCTCTTAGGCCTTCCTCTTTTCCTCTTGCCTGGCAGCTCTATCTTTCACATTTTTTCCCCAATATACCCAGCATCTCTCCTTTGCACATGTCCAAACCAATGCAATGTTGCCTCTCTGACTTTGTCTCTAAACTGTCTAACCAGAGCTGACCCTCTAAAGTACTCATTTCTAATCCTGTCCATCCTCGTCACACCCAGTGTAAATCTTAACATCTTTAACTCTGCTACCTCCAGCTCTGTCTCCTGCTTTCTGGTCTGTGCCACCGTCTACAACCCACATATAACATAGCTGGTCTCACTACCATCCTGTAGACCTTCCCTTTCACTCTTGCTGATACCCGTCTGTCACAAATTACTCCTGACACTCTTCCCCATCCATTCCACCCTGCCTGCAATCTCTTCTTCACCTCTCTTCCACAATCCCCATTCCTCTGTACTGTTGATCCCAAGTATTTAAACTCATCCACCTCCGCCATCTCTACTCCTTGCATCCTCACCATTCCACTGACCTCCCTCTCATTTACACACATGTATTCTGTCTTGTTCCTACTGACCTTCATTCCTCTCCTCTCTAAGGCATATCTCCACCTCTCCAGTGTCTCCTCGACCTGCTCCCTACTATCGCTACAGATCACAATGTAATCAGCAAACATCATAGTCCACAGGGACTCTTGTCTAATCTCATCTATCAACCTTGTCCATCACCATTGCAAATAAGAAAGGACTTAGAGCCAATCCCTGATGTAATCCACCTTCACCTTGAATGCATCTGTCACTCCTACAGCAGACCTCACCACGGTCACACTTCCCTCATACATATCCTGTACAACTCTTACATACTTCTCTGCCACTCCTGACTTCCTCATACAATACCACAGCTCCTCTCGAGGCACCCTGTCATATGCTTTCTCCAGGTCCACAAAAATGCAATGAAACTCCTTCTGGCCTTCTCTATACTTCTCCATCAACACCCTCAGAGCAAACATCGCATCTGTGGTGCTCTTTCTTGGCATGAAACCATACTGCTGCTCACTAATCATCACCTCACTTCTTAGCCTAGCTTCCACTACTCTTTCCCATAACTTCATGCTGTGGCTCATCAATTTTATCCCACTGTAGTTACTACGGCTCTGCATATCAAAAATACATGATATTCTGTATGGTGTACCACAGGGATCAATTTTGGGACCATTATTATTTTCACTCTTCTTGTTTCCATTAGGCCAGATACAGTAATTTCAAAATATAATGTAAATTACCATAGTTATGCTGATGACACACAGCTTTATTTATTCATTGTGCCTGATGACCCAGAGGCTCTAAACCCTTTAATCCAGTGCCTTACTAGTAAAACAGAATGGATGAATATGAATTTTCTTAAATTAAACAAGGAAAAAAAAAACAGAATTTTTAGTTATTGACAGCAATAAACAAAGTGAAAATCGTAGAAACAAAATTAATTATCTGGCCCTGTGAATCAAACCAGAGGTGAAGAATTTAGGTGTTATTATTTGCTCTGACCTTTAATTTCAGAACGCATTTTAATAATATTACCAAGACTGCTCTCTTCCATCCAGGAAAATTGTAAGGGTACGATTTCTTATAAAATGTAAAGATACTGAAAATTTAATACCTGTGTTTGTATTTAGCCGATTAGGTTACTGCAATGCTTTCCTACCAGGACTACCTATAAAGGACGCAAATCGACTACAGCTTGTCCAGAATGCAGCAGCAAGAATTTTAAACAAAAGGAAAAAATATGAACATATATCCCCAATACAAATATATTTACATTGGCTGCCAGTGTCTTTCAGAATCAATTTTAAAATACTTCTACATGTATATATGGCTTTAAACAATCTTGCCCCATGCTTACTTCTCAGAATTCCTGTTTCATTATGTAACAAATCGCAGTCTTAGAACTGCAAATTCTGGTTTGCTCATTATTCCTTGATCTAAGCATAAAAGAACTGGCGAGGCAGCTTTCTGTTCTTATGCACCAGTTTATTCACAAATAAGTCAAAAACAGCTCCATGCCTCACTCGTTCATACATTTATCCAGGAATACTGTGATCTAAATTTCGTTTGGATTGCTTCATTATTAAGACAGTAAAACTTCATAACATGGGGCCGCGCCTGTTAGAAACACCCTGTACCTTGTAAATTTTAAAACATCCAGAGGTAGTTACAACCAAGTGGGTAATATCCGCAAAATAATATATGCAGTGAACAAGACAACACAACAATAACAAAGGCACATATTTGTGTCAGCTTCTTGTTAAATAAAACCTCTTAATCTCTATTCATTTAAAATATTTCAAGGGACTCTTGCAGCTGCAGCCTAATTTGGCAGCATTACGCACTACACAAAAATGGAACTCAGCCCACTGCAGGGCATAGTCACTTGAAGTACACAAAAACTCATATTAGGGATATTTAGGGTCACCAGTAAGCTGGACAGTCTAAGGAAAACTCATGTGGACAAAGAGAGAATGAACAAAATTCATTGAGACATTGACTGGGCCTACATTCAACCTAGTCTCCTGAAACTGTGTGATACATCTACAATACTCACTAATGATACATTACAGTAACTATCTCAACTGTAATTACTACATGCATAGTGCTTTAATGTATTTTGAGCTAAACTCTATCACATAGTGGTGGCTCTGAGGCTAAGGATCTGCGCTGGTATCCCGAAGGATGCCGGTTCGAATCCCCATCACTACCAAAAGAGATCCTACTCTGCTGGGCCCTTAAGCAAGGCCCTTAACCTGCAATTCCTCCAGGGGCACTGTACAATGCCTGACCCTGCGCTCTGACCCCAAGGGGTATGCGAAAACTAACAAATTCCTAATACGAGAAATTATATTAGGCGAAATAAAAAACAAAAAAAATAATGATTAATTGCTGTAAATGGAATATATTAGAAAAGGTTGTAACAAATGATGATCACTGAGATGTCATAAGCTGACAGTCCATGCCTGTTATCCACTATAAATATTGCATCTTTATTGAGAACTGTACAATGTCTGTTCTTTCTCAGAAAAAAAGTCTAATGTATTTACAGGTATTTGTCTGCAGGTGCAGCAAACAAATAGATTTTGTACTGTATATATGAATTCTGAGTCCCTGCTGGGATTCATTATACTCTTTCTCAGCAGTGACAGAGAAAGTTAAATTTGCCACACGCAATGTGCCTTATTAATTCTTCAACTGTTTGTGTGTGTGTGTGTGTGCGTGTGTGGGAATGCCTCACATTAGTCTTTGAAGGCTGCATTTTTCTCCTTAAAGGAGATCAACATGAATATTTAATTGTTTGACGAAGCTATAAAAGCTCTGCATGTGAAAATTAATTTGTAGTTATTTTTCAAACTTTATAATCCTGTTGTGAGACTAATACTTTGTGAAAATAACATCTGTTAAATATCATCTTTGCTTAACTTGAGAACTGGTATCAGGTCCTCCCTGGATAAATATATTATCAGCAAGCAGCCACTTAACTGCACAAAACCACAATGCACACAGGAAAACATTTTAGAATCCAATCCAAGCCCATAGTTACTCAATTATAAATCAGACTAATCCCTAACTCCCACTTGAGCAACAGAGGAAAGTAAGGTTGTCACAATATATTGGAAATTCTCCATTGGAAAATTCCAATTGATTTACACTTTTACCCACATACATGGACTGGTGTAGGGCAGAACAAATATCATCTAAAGAGTAGGCTGTTGTTATCAATGCATTTATTTTACAAATACACAGCTTGCTTGAATGCAGAATGTTTTCATTTCTATTATAGCACACTGCTTACAATTCTGAATGTGAAAAGAAATGTTAATCTGAAAAAGTACTTCCAAAATGCACAATTCAACTAGTGTGGCTGGTTATGCATTTACTGCAACTGTGTGAACACTAGAAATTATTGTTCAGGTACGGAATTCATATATAGTAGTTTTTTTATACCGGTACTTACTTTTTTTAGCAAAAACCTAAGGCAGGTCTGGTTTTTGTGGTGAAAGCCCAAAACTACCTTACAAAGAAATGATAATTCTGACGTAATTATTGAGTTTGGTTTTAAATATTAATAAAAAGAAGAAAAAAAAACACACTCACACCATGTTGAGAGGAGTCCAGAACCCTGATTTTGAGTCCTTGGCCCAATAATGGTCTGTGTTTTGTTTACACAATCTTTCAGAATTCTATGCTTGCATGTCCACAAAGGATGAGGGTGTTATGTTAAAAGCTGAGCCTAAACTTGTCCATTATAAGTTAGTGTATCTCAGCATGGACTTGCACCCTGTCCTGAAAGGGTTCCTAACTTGCACCTGGCATTGTTGGGCTAGGCATACTCATGACCCGGAACTGGCTAAGCTGGTTAGAAAATGAATGGATGAAGAGATGCAACTGTAATACGCTTTTAGGTTTTTCCACTTAAAATATAGGCCAGATGAATTAAGAGTTTTATGCTTTATCTTTAGAAGCAGTCAAATTTATTTTTAAAAAGGAATGATGGCTAGAAATGCCAGCAGGGGATGGTGCAGTACACAAAGTAAACAAACGGCAAGTTTTGTTATCAGAGGAACAGCACCAAAACTTAGTCATTAAACAGACAAAGATTAGGAGCGGAAATTCTCTAGGTTGATTGCTGGACCAATTTATTATGTAACTATATGCATTCCACCCCCTCATACATTTTAGACAGCTTCATAAAAGAAAATGAGCAAGAGGTAAAAATATATTTCCACAAGGCTGTTCTAAGTGCCTACTTTTAAAACATTTGAATTTAATAATTACTAGTAGAATTAGTTAAATATGAAGTCATTAAATAATCTATATTGTTTTGTTAAGGACTCGAGTTCAATGCAACAAAATAAAATTTAAATTATGATTTTAGTAAACTGTTAACAGCTAATTTAACTTTCATTTTAGTAAACTGTTAACATTCATCCACTTTTTTGAATTAACTAAGATTAACAGGTAAGCATGATAGTAACTACCGCTGGATACGACACCGTAGCAGGGCACACTCACTCATACAGAGCCTAAGTATTCACCCCCCTAGTAGATTTAATTTGGCTTTATTGAAACTGACCAGCAGAAAAAAATTGAGTCTGTGTGCACAGGTCTCTCTCAATCGGCATAGCACATCAGGAAGCTGCAATTATCCCCATTATCTTTCGCAAAATTTTTCAAGTTCTGTCAGGTTGCATAGAGATCATGAGTGAACAGCCTTTTTCAAGTCCAGTCACAAATTTACAGTTGGATTGAGATGTAGACTCTGACTCAGCCACTCCAGAACATTAACATTGTGTGTTAGCTATTCCTGCATAGTTTTGGCTTTATGCTTGGGGTCATTGTTTTGCTGGAAAAAAAAAATCTTCAAAGGTGCAAATTTCTTGCAAACTGTATCAAGTTTTCCTCCAGGATTTCCTGGTATTTTGCAGTTATAAACATAGCTTTCTGACTTTGATTCTTGACTAATGATGTGCTATTAATGAAAGATAGTCTTTATTCTTGGTTACCGAGAACTGCTTGATATATTGACTATATCAATTTCCCATATTTTCTGTCATCTTATGAATCAGAACTTTATAGCAATAAAATGTGAAAACTTCTAAGGGGTGAATACATTTTAAATGACGTGTATATCCATACTACTACACAACTCGGAGCAAAACAATATCTGAAGAAAACCCACTCAGACATTAGGTGAAATAAGCAAATTCCACGTGGAGTTACAGACCCTAAATCAAATCCAGAATGAGTAGCTGCACTAACCACAGTGCCATTCATGTTAATTCTATTTACTCAGTGTTTATTATAGTGTAACTAATACTTTTATAATAGCTTTTCACTTAGATGTATTTGTTAATATTACCACTTTTCTTTTAGCTACATCCCTTTTCAGTAAGTAGGATATTTGGTTACTAGACAAGAGTTTATGCAGGTCGTATTCACAAACAACCCATAACCACAATTTAATTGGGATGTAAGAGTTCAAGTACTGCCCCCAATTGCTCACATCTTTGCTCTGTTATCCGTACTATTGCATTAGGATTATCTACAATCTTTGCATTTTTCCCTTGCTTCATATAACCAAATGAAAAATGCATTCAATAGGACAAGCTATTTTCCTTAAGTTTTCAAAATTACAGTAAGGCAGCATCCGGGCCTTACTCTAATGACCATATTAACCTTTATTATAAAATATAAAAGAATGCTGTTTTTGTTCCATTCTAAACTAACAAATTGCATTTGAATGTTAGGAAACTCCAGGATTTTTCTAAATTAATTTTAATAGAAAGCAAATAACAATCCATACAATTAAATCAAACTTAACAAAACCAAAGTTTGACCCCCACGCAAAAGAAAGAGAGGAGAGCTAGCCATCAAAACAAAACTTTGAAACAACAAGTATCCTTTTCCCTGATATAGACACTTATTCTAAAATGTTATTGATTAGATCATGCCATATTTTTCCAATTTCAGATAGTAAAGGACATCAGTTACCCACTAACTTAAAATTGGTGGGTTGGGATTCTTCCAGTTGAGCAAGATAAGTCTACATGCTTGTAGTGAAGTAAAGGCAAATATGATTTGTTTGTCCTTCCCCACTTTAAGTCCATCTGGGAGTTCACCAAACACTGCTGTTAATGGTTTAGGAGTGATTGTGACACCAAGGCTATCTGATAGGCATTCAAAGATTTTTGTCCAAAATGATGTTCATTTGGAGTACGCCCAAAACTTGTGACCAAGTGAGGCTTGAGCTCGATTGCAATGTTCACGGGTTGAATCTTACCCTGGAAACATTTTGGATAATTTTAAATAAGATAAATGAGCTAGATAGGAAACTGTGAATTGAAATAATTGTGAAATAATTCACTCCAGAATTTTAGAAATAATTTCTACCTTACCCTGCTAGAAAACATATTGATGACTGTTTTGCTTCTTTCTGGAAATGCATCTGAAATGTTAAAATTGTGTCCACAAGTCCCTTGAGAAAACTTCAGCTGTTCAGCCCTGTAGATCAAGTGTGAACCATTTGCAGCACCTTTAACTGGTTCCAGTATAAAAGAATTATTTTCAAGTGAGATGAATCCCCTAAAATAAAAAACAGACCTTATTAACATTTTTATACCATTAATTTGTTAGGAAAATGCACCTTTGACATTCTGGAGTTACAGTATTGCAATAATATGGTTTATTGTGATTTGAACTTCATATTTTACTGGAACAGTTAGCTGTGAAGTGATAATCAACATATCAGGCTGATAACCAATTTCCACACTTTCAAATTAATTTCTCCATTGTACAGACCAGGAGAAATCTCTTTAAAATAACCATCACAGAGCGCACTTTCCAAATTACATGCAGATATTAACACAGTCTGCTTCTAGTCCAACCAATTTAAATTCTTGCAATCAACTGTCTTTGAAATTCACCTTGACTTCAGCCTGAACAGTGATCCCCTAGCAAAAGATATCCTTAAATTCCATGTAGCCTGTAATGTAAAGTGCTATTGCAGTGCTGTCAGTTTGCCTACTGTTTTAAACTCCTTAATGCCAAAAGAATTTTATGGATCACTGGCTAAAATCCATGACTTTGAAATTCAAATCCAGCAATGTAGCATTTAAAAGTTTATATTTTTCTTATAAATACATGAAGCAAAATAAAAAGATGTAATTCTGTTGTGGAATTTGTTCTAAGAGGTTACTTTTGCCCAGCACCAGTCAACTGCACCTTTAACATTAGTATCCTTGGTTCATAATACTTTCTGTGCCACTATTCTATTGTACTGAGATCTGAGGAGTGTGCAAGCCACTGAACTGAAGTTGCTTGACATGATATATGCTTAGTATCATTGTACATTATCCTGCCAGAAGTATTCATTTGAACAAGGATATTATGTGTTACTTACTATGTGCTTCAGAATGAAGTTACCAATATTATTTAAAATCAAGTCAAGTTGGGGAGCATGCACCAGTACAGAGCGTTGCTGCACCCACCACAAAAAGAAATAGCTTGGGATCCTGGTTGGCAAAACCCCAGGCAGACACGTGGTCCAGTCCCACCCTCCGGAAATGAACATCTATCTGCCTCAGCCATGTGTTACATGGGTGAGCCTTTGGCCTGGTCCAGCAACTTGGGTCCCCAACAATGAGGATCCTACGAGCTGAATCACCCTCGGGGAATCGCGTCACATGGCCATAGTGCTGTAACTGATGCTCCCTCACAATGCAGGAAATGTGCCTCATTCAGGACTTCATGAGCAACTGCTCATTTGGCACAAAGTCAAACCAGTGGTACCCAAGGATTTTCCGGAGAGACACAGTACCAAATCAATCCAGTCTTCGTCTCAGGTCACTGGATAGCGTCCATTTCTCACAATCATATAGCAAGACAGAAAGCACCAGGACTCTAAAGACTTGGACCTTCGTCATTTTGCATATATATCGGGAGAGCCACACACCCCTTACTCTCTCAATCCGTCTACTGACTTCATAGGAAGAGTCACCAGAGACATGAATATCACTGCCAAGGTACAGTAAGTAAACCTCTTGATAAGGTCAACACTCTCTCTGCAGACAGACACACTTCTGATGGCTGATGGCCTAAGTGGTCATTAAAGGCCATTATTCAACGAACAGTAAAAAAATAATCAGTTAATGCATTTCATTTTGTCTCTCTTGTTATTGTTTTACAATTGTGTATACAACTTCCCAGTCACTCCATAGGGTGGTCCAGATCTAATTATGCAATTTTCATTATGCTATAACTTATTAAGTTTATTACATAGAAAATCACCCGAAAAATCCCGGACCATCGAGAAGTGTGCAAACTGACAACATGAAGAATTGTCTTCGCGCCAAACTGAAATCGTCCCCGCATAAATCAAAGTCATCCAGACGATCTGGATCTGCATAATTAGATCTGGAACACCCTGTAGATAACTTCTCATTTTAAAAGTAATAGAGGAAATTTGACTTTGAATGCATCAATCCATTCTTACAAATTTTCTGTCAAAGACGAACAAAACGGAGCCACAAAAACATTTGGGACAGGCACCCGTTTATTGTTCCTGGCTGCAAAATTGGATAATGTTTACAGCTTAGAGTCCTAAACAGAACTGATTCGATGGCACAAAGATGGAAGCTTTAAGGGAGAGTGGAGGAAGTGACATCATCAGTGGGGTCGGAAGCTGGAAGTGGTGTCATTGGACCACAAGACCGGAAGTGATGTCATCAATTGGGCCGGAACCAGAAGTGGCGTCATTGAGGCCGGAACCAGAAGTGACGTCGTTGGGCTAGGCGGGATTTCCTATAATTTTTTTGCAGAGAAGTTAAAGAAAGAGTTAGTGCACTCCACCACCCCCTGGTCTGGCATGGAATTACTCTCATTCAGGCCATTTAGCTGCCTCCCATATGCACATGTGTGACAACTGCTAAAGAGTGATCAACATGCCTGCCATTTCTGTTTACAACCTTCTCAAACTGGGCTTTTTTGGAATTCTGTACAATCCACTATTTCCATTTTTGTAAAAGGTTTTGTAAAATATTTATGTTGGTAACGGTGTATTTCCAGATAATTTTCAGTTATTTTCTTTATTTGACTCTGAGTTTTAAAATCGTGTTTTGCAGCCTTTTTGGAGTAATTGGACAAAATCATTTCTGTTCATCCAGGCATTTATTCCAAAACAATTTCAGTTTCTCTCTTCTTTCTTCTGTTGGTTTTTGATATGTTATCTTAGCAGAGACCACTCCTTTTACGGCTGTAAAATCCCTTTCACATATGAGACTCAGGAAATTCCAGCATTATCCATTCAAGGAATTTATTAGGATTCACTGGGCTACATACCCCAAAGTTACATACCCCAGGGCTGTTTCCCAGTCTAATAATATTCATACATGAAAGTTTCATCTCAGGAAAGGATTTGGATATTTTAAGCAGAGAAGGTCTATAATGACCCATTGCAATTTTCTTGAAGAAAAAAGAAATGGGTAATCTGCAGTTCTCCAGCATGACATCTGATCTATTTTTAATTTGATTAATCCTTTGCAAAATATACTTCAATGACAAAGATGCATTTTTGGCCCAGTTAAAGTTATTTATTAGTAATAGAAAAAGAGGAGCCAAATGCAAAGCCAGAAGTACTGTAAAGAATGATGAGTACTTAATGCATTTTAAATGGTCCGGTAAGCTGCACTAAACTTAGTTTCCACACGATGCATAGCATGCAACCCTGTTTCCCAATGCTTTGTTGCTGCATCACTTCTGGTAAAGATTGACACTAGATTCACTGACAGAAATCTGCGAAGAATGCAGTGCGGAGCTGTGCCTCAGTGTAGCTGGATATAACTATAGACTTCTTGACTTGGAAATTGAGAAGTATGCTTCAAATAGCAATTCACTTTTAAACAATTCAATTAAGAAACAGTTCTGTGAAATGATCAGGTTAGTCTACTATGACAGACTTATTTATATGAACATCAATAAAATGTACAAGTGTGAGAAAACCATTACAAATTGTATGCTATCCTAGGCAATTTTTTAAGCTTGGATTAATACCAGGTCTCAACTTTGAAAATCTACAGGTCCACTGTTGCAGGATTCTTGACCAAGCTATGTTAACACTTGCTCTCAACATGGGAACCTACTGTTAAATTCCTGTGTAATTTGGCATATCATCTAATGTGAATAACCAAGTCAAATAGTATGCCTTCAGATTTATTTTTAACAGTTCAAACACGAATGTCAACTCAAACCTACGCACAAGTCACAGGCCTTAAAGTGAGCTTATTACATGTAGCATGTGAAGGATGAGCACAGCAAAGTGTCCGCTACTGCTCACAAAATGTACTGTCCACTAGTCATATGAGTTTATATATTCTCATTCATGTTACTAAAGTACATTGTTACTACACGTTACCATTTCAAGTTGCAACAAGACCTAAGATGGATGATTGATCTTTCTATATTTTTATCATTAGCTCTGCCCCCCAAATGTTTGGCGAAAAGACAATTTCCCCTCTGGGATTAATGCCAAAAACAAAACAAAAAAATACAGTTATGGTTATCACAGCTGCTAATTTTAAATTTTTATATTTATTTTGTTTTAAACACTTTCCTGGAACAACTTCAATTTTTACTTAAACAGTTTCTTCTAATTGACAGCAGATGAGTGAAGTGTCATCATTAAAGTCTGAGTCGTAGCTGATTGTGCCAAATCAGTTTGCATATTGTTGCCACAGTTTTGTAATCTTGCCTGAACATTTTTTTCTGTATTACTAGAATGGTAGCATAAGACTGATTGATGCAGAACATTTGGTCTCCAAAAATTACTTTTTGTCCAAAATCAATCAGCCTGGAGATTTTTTTTCCATCTTCTCAGATGCTGCCAAGTGTACAATTCATAGGGTGCTCATTACATTGCTATGAAAATTGTTTCATTTATTTTTAATATTGACCGATAAGTTTGCGCTTGGTGGATTGTGGAACATCCCGGACACATATTTTCATATATTCATCTTGTCTGTTACATCTCTGATGTTTCTTTTCTGCAGCATGACCTTTTCCTTACATGGTTTTTTGTAATTTCATTCCTCATTCATTTTAAAATATCTACTTTTGTCACTTTTACTGATAACACTTTAGTTTAGGTGTTGCAAAAATGCATCTATTACTCATTTACTATTATGTAACAAGACCTAAACAAACACTTCTTTGGGTCTTTATAACACTTACAAAGCATCAACACTGTAATGTGAAATGCTAACAAAGCTTCACTTTGGAGTGGTCTCAGGTGGCTTAACTGACTCACATTTCTTTATGTATAATACACTATTGTGGCTGTCCAGGATTTTAAATCACCTGTAGCTTGAAAACCGTTTGACCTATTAACCTGAAATTTGGTACACATATACTACGCAACATCTTCTATCCGTTTTCGGTTGATGATGGACCTCCAAGGCTATTCCTCTTTTTCTTTTTCTTTTATTTTATTGTAAAATCAACTCTCGACAGCGGGTGACACTCTGGCGCATCCATACGGGCGCCATCCTCATCCCTACCACCTTTGCCGTCACTTTCCCTACCTCTTCATATCTTAAATCATTCTTGAAGCAGATTGAAGACTTAAGTGCCAACTTAAGTGAAAAATTAAAGAAAGCATCTATATATATAATTCACTAAGGCAAGACGGCCATGGAAAGCACGCCGGAAGGGGCGTGGATTCACTAAGCCGCCGACAAGTGAGACACCTATGGCGCACGCAGGAAGGAGCCACGCCCACCAACTCCAAGACCATTGGATACGACGACAACTCGCAGAGCCACGCCCACCAACTCAGACGCGACGACACAGAAAAAATGGCGTCATTTATAATTCGTCTGTCGTAGAGGCAACATGCAGCTCCAACCCACGCTGACTGTTCATAGAGGCATGTTTCTCGCGGAGGTGAATCGCCATATGCAGCGTGTAAAACGGTTTGTGAGGGGTATCCCATGGGATCCTTAAAACATTTCTTTACAACTGAGGTTAGAACACAATGAAGTAAGCAGTCTTTAAAAAAGGAGTTTTCGGTTATGACGCACGACCGCGTGACCATAGCAAGCTGTTTTAAATGCTACATACAGCACATGCGTCTTCTTAGATGCTCCTGCACTTTGCACACACCCCCCTCCCACCTCGCTACTACCGTGGTCGGGTGTCTTGGTGGATTATATATAGAAAGGCATCCAAAACCGCACAGAGCAATGAAAAGTCTACGTGAGTCACAGGTGCATCTGAACTGTACAAAGACGACAACGACTCGAGTGACGAGTTGAGGAAGCAGTCTTTAAAAACCAATAAGCCCTGTGCCTCTGTTTCATTACCGTCTCACCTGCTTCACCAATGCAGGCCCTGCAACAGGGGTAACCAAAGTCCTTGGGTTCAGGGGGGAGTATGGTTACAAAGCTGAAACTTAAAGGAATTGACGGAAGGGCACCACCAGGTGTGAAGCCTTCCGCTTCATTTGACTCAACACAGGAAACCTCACCTGGCCCGGACACGGAGAGGATTGACAGATTGATAGCTCTTTCTCGATTCTGTGGGTGGTGGTGCATGGCAGTTCTTAGTTGGTGGAGCGATTTGGCTGGTTATTTCCAAAGCGAGCGAGACTCCGCCTGCCAAATAGTTACACGACCCAACAGCGGTCGGCGTCCAGATTCCTAGAGGGACAAGTGGCTTTCAGCCACGTGAGATTGAGCATTAACAGGTCTGTGATGCACTTGTATGTCCGGTACTGCTTGCGCGCTACACTGAATGGATCAACGTGTGTCTACCCGGTGTGGGTAAGCCGTTGAACTCCATTCGTGATGGAGACCGTGGCTTGCAATTGTTCCCCACGAACGGAAATTCCCAGTACGTGCGGGTCATACGCTCGAAATGATTACGTCCCTACCCTTTGTAACAACCCCCGATTGTGTGACTTGGTGGATTATATATAAAAAAAGCAGCCGGAACCACAAAGAACAATGAAAAATCAACGTGGAAACCGACTGAGGCGGTGTTTGGAAAATTAACAGTCAGCGTGACTCACAGGTGCGTGTGGACTGTACACAGACGAAAGCGACTCAGGTAGGGAGTTGGGGGCGGGCACATAAGCGGGCAGTGCGTACTGAACGAGCGCTGTTCAACTCCGTCCTTTGCTTTGGAAAGAGAAGGTGCGACTGCGCTCCTCCGGTTTTCAGTCACGGACAATTGTATGTTGGTTCGTAGCGTGCATTGTTGCAATGTTACTTTTCTTGGTGGTTTATTAAATTACGGATTTTTCAAATGTTTATTTTTTCCTCTGTGCTTAAAAATCATTTAAAAAGCGGCCTGATTATGCGCCGTATGCTACGCCACGGGTTGGCTAGTATTAAGTAATTACAACACAAACACTAACTTAATCAGTTTTAACATGAAAAGATGCCAATGAAAGAAGAGAAGAAGCAGGCCACTACGGTGGAGAAAAGAAGAGTTTTTCAGGAAGCAGCAAGCGCATCAACCTCTGAGCAAACAAATGCTAAACGTACAGAGAAAGAGTATGAAAACTGTGAATGCTTAAGTCAAGTGTATTCACTGCATGTTATCGTGCAGTGCGTCGTTACTGGTATCTTGATATTATATTTTTAGTATACAACCATTTAGTAGAAGACCTGGAAATCCACACTGCACACATGAATAACCTAACTACTGCTGTTTTATAAGTGTCATGAAGACCAAAAGAATCCTTTGTTAAGGTCTTGTTACATACAGTAAGAATAACTAAAAAAGTACATGCATTTTTGCAGTGTCTAAACTAAAGTGTTACCTTTTTACTTTTCATGAATTGAATTAGTATGAACCTGTCCTAACAGCACTGGGTCCAAGGAAAGAAACAACCCTGGATGTGGATCAAGTCACAAAAAAGACTACTTTTTTAACTGTACATCCAGATTATGAAATACAGTATATTCATATTTTGTCAACTTTTAAAGCATCCCAGAACCCAGGATGATGCCAAGAATGTAAATGTATCAAATAAATGATGTTTTATTAATAAATAATGTCAAAGAAAGAACAAGCAAGGTGCGAAACTAAGTTCAAGGCAGAAATGATGATAAATGCCTAAAGCCTGTCTGGAGGCAACTGTATAGGGTCATCCGTTATTTCTCTAGAGTTGACGTCAACTTCACACACTACATTACAATGCCCCAAGTACCAAGCAGACCCTTTACATCACATTTTTCTTTGTCACTCTCAAACATCTGGCATCTTTTTCACCTGTCAGTCTAGTTCTCATTCCAGTCCTATTCTCAACTCCACATTCAATGAATGACTGAACTGAGTCTTTGTTTTTTTTATTTTTTATTTTATTGATTTTATTAAAATCAAATAACATTCTATACACATAACTTAGTTTTACAAAAAAAAAAAGTTTGAAAACAAATCAACTCCCACCCATGAGAAATAGAGCTAGGCCAGCAGTGTAAACCTTTATGCTAGTAAAAATAAATTAATAGATAAATTCATACATGAATAAAGATAAATGGAGTAAAAGAGGGGAGAGGACCTGTTTCCTCAATTTAAATGCTTATTCTAAAATGTTATTGATTAGATCCTGCCAGGTTTTGAAAAAGTTTTGTACAGATCCTCTAAAGTGCGAATTTGATTTTTTCCAGTTTCAAGTAGTATATAACATCAGTTAATCACTGACTTAAAAGAGGAGAGTTAGGATTCTTCCAATAGTAAAGGCAATTACAGTTTGTTTGTCCTTCTCCACTTTAAGCCCATCTGGAAGTTGGGCACCTGATAGTGGATTAGTAGGGATTGTGACACCAAGGCTGTCTGAAATGTATTTAAAGATTTTGGTCCAGAATGATGTTAATTTGGTGTAGGTCCAGAACATGTGGCCCAGTTAGGCCAGAACTTGATTGCAGCATTCGCAGGTTGGATCTTGCCCTGGAAACATTTTGGACAATTTTAAATGAGAGAGATGGGCTCGATATATAATTTTGAGTTGAATAATTGTATGCTTTGTACATATGGAGCTCAAGTGAACTCTGTGCATTGCTACTTTCCACTCCTTTTCTAAAATGTTGAGTGAGAAATCCTTTTCCTACTGTTTTCTTGGATCCTTGAAAAGGAGTAACTGTAAAATAGTTTTATATATTACGGAAATGCTGTCTGAGATCGTAGGATGCAAAAACGTTGTCTGTATACAGATCGCTAAGTGATTTAATCTCGAATGTTTTCCAAGCATTAAAAACTGCATATGTTTCTAAGAGTGGAAAAAGGTGGTTCTCGTGCAGAGGTGTCACAGAATAAAGCTTCTCTATCTTAAAATACTTCCAACGTTGGTTCCATATTCTGAGTGAGTGAAGCACAATTGGGTTGTTACTATATTGGTAATAACTTGTATTTATTGGGGTTCAAAGCAAGGAATATAAAGAAGTACCACAGGATTTTATGTTTTATATTTTATATTTATGTTTTATTTTTTATATTTTATCTATTTGTGTCCACGTCCAGGTTTTTATAGTTTATATGTTTGCTGCTTTGTAATACAATTGAAAGTTAGGTAGAGCCGTGCCACCTTTCACCTTTGTAGGGTCGCCCTTTGGATACGTGGATGTTTTGAATTCCAAATAAATGACCCTGTACTGAGGATATAGCAGGTTGGATAATGGATGGGTGAAATGAGATTATCGTTGAATCTAATTTCTTAAAAAAGGATCTACTGATGTATAATGAATGTTTTGAAATAAAAAGAGAAGCTTAGGAAAGATATTCATCTTAACAATGTTCATTTTTCCAGCTAAAGTGAGATGAAGGGTTGACCCATCTATGGAAGTCTTGCTTAATTTTTTCCATAGAGGCAGCAAAACTTTGCTGATAAAGAGCTTTATGTTTACTTGTGATGTTTACCCCTAGATATTTAAACTAATCTTCAATGATAAAAGGGAAGGTGTCAATCTAATATTGTATGCTTGAGAATTCACTGGGAAGAGTACACTTTTATTCAAATTTATTCTGAGATCAGAAATCTTTTTAAATTCTGTAAGTGCTGTTAGGACTGCAGGCACAGTATTTTGTGAATCTGATATATCCTGTACCATATCCTCTGCATAAAGAGAGATTTTCTGTTACAGTCCTTCTCTGATAATCCCCTTTATCAATAGCATTTCAACAATAAATTGCCAGTGGCTCAATGGTGATTGCAAAAAGCAGTGGTGACAAGGGGCATCCTTGTCTGGTACCACGCTGTAGTTTAAAGTAGTCTGAATTAATGTTGTTAATACAAACCGAAGCTTCTGGATTGGTATACAGTAGTTTGATCCATAAACAAATGTTTGAGCCAAACCCAAATTACTCCAATGTAGTAAAAAGGTAGTTCCATTCAACCATGTCAAATGCTTTTTCTGCATCCAACGATAATATCATCTCCGGGTTATTTGACTTTGTTGGTGAATATATTACATTAAACAGGCGTTGAAGATTGGAAGCTAAGTGTCTGCCTTTAATAAATCCAGTTTGGTCTTGTGATATTACCGAAGGCAGCACTTTCTCCATCCTTCTAGCTAGGACTTTGGAGAGTATCTTAATATCATTATTCAGAAGTGAAATTGGTCTGTACAATCCACATTTTAAAAAGTCTTTATTTTGTTTAAGAAAGAAATAATTAATGCTTGGCGAAAAGTTTGAGGTAGAATTTTATTTCCCTAGCTTCTTTAAATGTTGCTAATAGAAGGGGAGCTAGCTGAGCTGAGAATTTCTTATAAAATTCGACAGGGTAGACATCAGGGCTTGCTGCTTTCCCACTCTGCAGTGAATTTATAGCATCTAGTAATTCTGATGGTGCCAGAGGTTTATCCAGTTCCTCTGCACTAAAAGTATCTATTTGTGGTATCTGTAATGCATCCAGAAATGTATTAGATTGTGTCTTGTCTTCTTTAATCTCAGTAGAATATAAAGATTTATAGTAGTCTCTAAATGTGTACATATTTTTATGGTCAATGATTTTGTCTTCGTTTGTGTTGGTGATTGCTGGGATTGCATTGCGAACTTCTTGCTTGTGGATTTGTTAATAATAATAATAATAATAATACATTTTATTTATACTGTACAAGGCACCTTTTTAAGCACACAAGGACACTGAACAAACAATAAATAAAAAACACATTATAAGCAAAACTTAAAACATCAGAAAATAGAGAAAATATAAAAATTAAAACCAAACAATGCCACTATTGTTGAGCTAAGATCTTATTAGTATCCTCTCCATTTTCATAATAATGATGTCTTAATTTAAGTAGGAGTTGTTCAATTTATTTAGTTGTTAAGAGGTTATCCTTATAAGGTTAAGGATAAGGTTATACCTTATCATGGTGGAGGAGTTTGCGTGTCCCAATGATCCCAGGAGCTCTGTTGTTCGGGGCTTTATGCCCATGGTAGGGCCACCCCAGGCAAACTGGTCCTAGGTGAGGGATGAGGCGAAGAGCAGTTCAGTAGACCTTCTATGATGAATAAAAAATTTGAACGGCGTTTTCCCTCGCCCGGACACGGGTCACTGGGGTCCCCCTCTGGAGCCAGGCCTGGAGGTGGGGCTCGATGGCAAGCGCCTGGTGGGTCCCCCTTCCCATGGGCTCACCACCTATGGGAGGGGCCAAGGAGGTTGGGTGCAGTGTGAGTTGGGTGGTGGCCGAAGGCGGGGACCTTGGCGGTCCAATCTTCGGCTACAGAAGCTGGCTCTTGGGACGTGAAATGTCACCTCTCTGAAGGGGAAGGAGCCTGAGCTAGTGCGTGAGGTCGAGAGGTTCCAGCTAGATATAGTCAGCTTGAACTCTGGAACCAATCTTCTTGAGAGGGGCTGGACTCTCTACCACTCTGGAGTTGCCCCCGGTGAGAGGCACCGAACGGGTGTGGGTATACTTATTGCCCCCCGACTTGGAGCCTGTACATTGGGGCTTTCCCTGTTGGATGAGAGAGTAGCCTCCCTCCGCCTTCGGGTGGGGGGATGGGTCCTAACTGTTGTTTGTGCGTATGCGCCGAACAGCAGTCTGAAGTACCCACTGTTTTTGGAGTCCCTGGAGGGGGTGCTAGAGGGCATACCTTCTGGGGACTCCCTCGTTCTGCTAGGAGACTTCAATACTCACATGGGCAAAGACAATGAGACCTGGCAGGGCATGATTTGAAGCAATGGCACCCCGATCTAAACCCGACCGGTGTTTTGTTATTGGACTTCTGTGCTCGTCACAGATTGTCCATAACGAACACCATGTTCAAGTATAGGGGTGTTCATATGTGCACTTGGCACCAGGACACTCTAGGCCTCAGTTCAATGATCGACTTTGTGATTGTGTCATTGGACTTGCGGCCACATGGAGCTGTCAGCTGATCACCACCTGGTGGTGAGTTGGCTTCGATGGTGGGGGAGGATGCCGGTCAGGCCCGGTAGGCCCAAATACGTTGTGCGGGTCTGCTGGGAACGTCTGTCAGAGTCACCTGTCAGAAGTAGCTTCAACTCCCACCTCCGGCAGAACTTCAACCACGTCCTGAGGGAGATGGGGGACATTGAGTCCAAATGGGCCATGTTCCGTGCCTCTATTGTTGAGGTGGCTGACCAGAGCTGTGGCTGTAAGGTGGTCGGTGCCTGTTATGGCGGCAATCCCTGAACCCATTGTTCGACACTGGCGGTGAGGGATGCCGTCAAGCTGAAGAAAGAGTCCTAACGGACCCTTTTGTCCTGTGGGACTCCGGAGGCAGCTAATAGGTACCGACAGGACAAGTGGAATGCAGCTTTGGTGGTTGCTGAGGCAAAAACTCGGGCATGGGAGGAGTTTGGGGAGGCCATAGAGAACGATTTTTGGACAGCTTCGAGGAGATTCTGGTCCACCATCCAGCGTCTCAGGAGGGGAAGCAGTGCAGTGTCAACACCGTATATGGTGGGGATGGTGTGCTGCTGACCTCGACTCGGGACATTGTGGGTCAGTGGGGGGAGTACTTCGAAGACCTCCTCAATCCCACCAACATGCCTTCCAATGAGGAAGCAGAGCCTGGGGACTCGGAGGTGGGCTCCCCCATCTTTGGTACTGAGGTCACTGAGGTGGTCAAAAAACTCCTTGGTGGCAGGGCCCTGGTGGTGGATGAGATATGCCCGGAGTTCCTCAAGGCTCTGGATGTTGTAGGACTGTTTTGGTTGACACGTCTCTGCAACATCGCATGGACATCGGGGACAGTGCCTCTGGATTGGCAGACCGGGGTGGTGGTCCCCCTCTTTAAGAAGGGGGACAGGAGGGTGTGTTCCAACTACAGAGGGATCACACTCCTCAGCCTCCCTGGAAAAGTCTATTTAGGGGTTCTGGAGATGAGGGTCCGTCAGATAGTTGAATCTCTGATTCAGGAGGAACAGTGTGGTTCTTTGATGGACGTGGAACAGCTCTACACCCTTAGCAGAGTCCTGGAGGGTGCATGGGAGTTTGCCCAACCAGTCTATATGTGTTTTGTGGACTTGGAAAAGGCGTTCGACCATGTCACTCGGGGAATCCTGTGGGGGGTGCTCAGGGAGTATGGGGTACGGACCCCTGATAAGGGCTGTTCGGTCCCTGTACAACCAGTGTGAGAGCTTGGTCCGCATTGCCGGCAGTAAGTCGAACCTGTTTTCAGTGAGAGTTGGACTCCACCAGAGCTGCCCTTTGTCACTGATTCTGTTTATAACTTTTATGGAAAGAATTTCTAGGTGCAGCCAGGGTGTTGAGGGGGTCCAGTTTGGTGGACTCAGGATTGGGTCACTGCTTTTTGCAGATGATGTTGTCCTGTTTGCTGCATCAAGCCGTGATCTTTAGCTCTCTCTGGATTGGTTCGCAGCTGAGTGTGAAGTGGCCGGGATGGAAATCAGCACCTCCAAATCCGAGACCATGGTCCTCAGCGGGAAAAGGGTGGAGTGCCCTCTCAGGGTTGGAGGCGAGATCCTGCCCCAAGTGGAGGAGTTCAAGTATCTCGGGGTCTTGTTTACAAGTGAGGGACGAACGGAGCGTGAGGTCGACAGGCGGTGAAAAAGGAGCTGAGCCATAAGGCAAAGCTCTCAATTTACCAGTCGATCTACGTTCCTACCCTCACCTATGGTCATGAGCTATGGGTAGTGACCGAAAGAACGAGATTGTGAATACAAGCGGCTGAAATGAGTTTCCTCCTTAGGCTGTCTGGGCTTTCCCTTAAAGATAGGGTGAGAAGCTCAGTCATCCAGGAGGGGCTCAGAGTAGAGCCACTGCTTCTCCACATCGAAAGGAGTCCAATGAGGTGGCTCGGGCATCTGATCAGGATGCCTCCTGGACGCCTCCCTGGTGAGGTGTTCCGGGCATGTCCAACCAGGAGGAGGCCCTGGGGAAGACCCAGGACACGCTGGAGGGACTATGTCTCCCAGCTGGCCTGGGAACGCCTTGGGATTCTCCCAGAAGAGCTAGAAGACGTGACAGGGGAGAGGGAAGTTTGGGCCTCTCTGCTCAAGCTGCTGCCCCCGCGACCCGACCTTGGATAGGCGGAAGAAGATGGATGGATGTTAAGAGGTTGAGCTCTGAATGCATAGGCTGCCTTTTTCTATGAAGTGCCTCACTTGGACACCTGGCATGTTCTTCATCCATTCTAGTAATTTCGTTGATTAGCTCTGATACCCTCTTGGTTTCCTATTTATTTATGTGGGAAAGATATGAAATAATCTGTCCTCTTAAGAAAACCTTCAGGGTTCCGCAGAGTGTTCCTGCAGAAACTTCTGAGGATGTATGTGTCTCTAAAAAAATGATTTGCTTGGATATAAATTCTGTACAGTTCTCGTCTTCTATACAGAGCCACGTCTGAGATAAAGTACTACATGTGTGACGGCTTTACTCTAGAATCCCAGGGGCAGTCTGGGTAGAATGAAACACACTAACTACAGGTGTCCCTGCATGAAGTTTAATATTCTTCCTCTTCATTTTGTTACTCTCCAGCAGAAGTTATAGAAACAGAATATTTGGGGACCCAAAAATACCCGGAATAAGGCAGTAGGGTGAAGTAATTGAATATGCTGCTACGTATTGTACGACCTACAGTTTGATTAATCAGTTTGCAGAATGACATTGCTTTGAGTTGCTTGAATGCATATTTCATGTGTACAGGAGACTTTTGCTAATTTTTTTTTCTCCAAACGACCACAGCAGATTTTTTAGAGATAATAATGATAATGTTTCTCAACATGATTGGACTTGTTCATTTTGAGTTTGTTCCTGGTGAACAGAAAACATTGCATTGATCTCCTAAGGTGTCTATTGGAAAGCATGGGGAGAAAAAAAAAGCCTTGAAAAATGGCGCATTAAAAAATTTCGTACCATGACGACACACTTGTACATATTGCATTATTATTCAAACAGTTTTGGCCAAAAATAATGTGATGGTTGCTTTGCACTCCCGCTGAAACAACCCTACCTGTATTCCTAAGACCTCACTCTCTGTGAAATTAGAATTGAGACTGAAGTGAAGAAGATTTGCTACAGTGGGAGAAATCCAGCAAAAACAGTAAGCTTTAGTCACAGTAACAAAAGATGAGTCCCAGAAATGTTTCCAGGCATAGAAGTGATGGTGCAAGTGTATTGCATCTCAAGAAGAATACTTTTAAGGTGAGGAAAAGGTACTTGCTCTAAGTTTTATAATAAAGTTTTGGTTTTTTTTTTAACAATTCTAGGAATTTTAGGGTTCCCCCTTTGTAAGATTGTTCTCCTTGTTTGCCTGTTTTTTCTTTAAAGTATTTTGAAAGATTGTCTAAAACCTTACTGTGTTTTTATGATTATTAAGTTATAATATGCTCACTTTTCATTTAATTGTGATTTGATGGTTGTGACTATATTTTTTGTTATTTTTGTAAAATTTCTATGATGGAAGTTTGATTTTGTTTTAGGGTTGTCGACATTTTGTACATTGTTTACTGTGACAGGAGGTCATTTCATGTACACCAAGGTTTTTGGTTTTGGATAAGAAAAACAGACTTCGGCCATAGCTAGCATTAAATATTCTTATAGCATTACAGCTTTCACATGGGTTTTAACATTTTTCTTTTTTATCTCCTGGGCAGTTCTGTTGTTGTTTTGTTTGATCCATTTTTAATTGTGTTCTTTTTTCATAGTAGAGAATTTATTTTTATTATGTCTTTATGCCATAATATATACTGTATATATATATGTATATATATATATATATACTCAGCAAAAAAAGAAACATCCCTTTTTCAGGACTGTGTATTTCAACAATAATGTTTTAAAAATCCAAATAACTTTACAGATCTTCATTGTAAAGGGTTTAAACAATGTTTTCCATGCATGTTAAATTAACCATAATCAATTAATTAACATGCACCTGTGGAATAGTCGTTAAGACCTTAACAGCTTACAGAAAGTAGGCATTTAAGGTCACAGTTCTAAAAACGCAGGACACTAAAGAGACTTGTCTACCGACTGTGAAAAACACCCAAAGAAAGATGTCCAGGGTCCCTGCTCATCTGCGTGAACGTTCATTAGGCATGCTGCAGGGAGGCATGAGGACTGCTGATGTGGTAAGGCAATAAATTGCCATGTCCGCACTGTGAGACGCCTAAGACAGCGCTACAGGGAGACAGGAAGGACAGCTGATCATCCTCGCAGTGGAAGAGCCCGGATCTCAATCCCATTGAGCACGTCTGGGACCTGTTGGATCGCAGGGTGAGGGCTAGGGCCATTCCCCCCAGAAATGTCCAGGAACTTGCAGGTGCCTTGGTGGAAGAGTGGGGTAACATCTCACAGCAAGATCTGACAAATCTGGTCCAGTCCATGAGGAGGAGATGCACTGCAGTACTTCAAGCAGCTGGTGGCCACACCAGATACTGACTAGTACTTTTGATTTTGAGCCTCCCTTCATTCAGGGACACATTGTGAAACATTTTTAGTTTATGTCTTATGGTGTTGACTCTTTTAGTGTTCATACAAATATTTACACATTAAGTTTACTGAAAGTAAAAACAGTTGAAAGTCAGAGGACGTTTCTTTTTTTGCTGAGTATATATATATATATAAACTGGGTAGTGGTTTGCTTAGCCAAATTTAGGAGAGTTTAAATCATTTAGGATAATATATTTAGTGCAAATAAATGTTTACTCAAACAAAATGTGTTTGACTGAATTATGAGATCTTAGCAGCCTGACATATAATTGAGCCATTATATTGCAAGATTTCTCGGCAGCTTAATCCACACTGATTCCAGGAACCTCCTTTATTTGGACTCTATTTTGACATTAACACATGCTGCCTCCTCTACTGGCTTACTCATTTGTCTTCCAACTTCCTTGAATTATCAACATTAACCGCTAACTTTGTTACCAATGTTATCTTATTTCTTGCCATAGTATTTGGTAAGCCTAGAGTCAAATGATATACTTCCAAGATAATACTGTTACTGAAAAAATGTCATTAATGGAAAAACCTGTTTTGTTTAACATGGTTTAATTTATTTTTAATATGATAAACAATCAATTCCAGGTTGCTTTTTAATAAATATAAACAGACCTTTCCAAATGATGTAATGTCCCAACTGTTAATTCTAAGGGAGTTAAGATGCTTGGTACAATGCTTAGAATCAGGGATATTACCAAATAAAACTATAAAAACAGATTCTTTTGACTTAAAAAATATGTTTCTGGCACAACATATAATTATACTTTTGTATATCTAATGATTCTGCAATCCAGAAATGCTATGACATGTCCTTTATGAATGCCTTTACATTGTGATTCCATAAGGTTTACATCAAATTTTAGTCTAATATATATAACTCCAAAGAGTTCAAATTTTTGGAATATTTGTGCTTTTTTTATAGATCTTTAAATAAAATCTAGGCTAAAAAATATTTGAGTAAAAAATGACAACCTTCATTGAAGTCTAAAGCTTTACGATTGTAGCATGTCTCCCTGCTCAATGCAGTTAGCCTAACAAATTAGATGCATTAGTTCCTACCACCTGAGTTTTGAAGTATGCATATATTTCAAGTCTTTGTTCCCATCCAAATGATTATTAGTTTTAATGTTTGAAAAGCAGTTAATATAATGATATGTTTTGTATAAATGATTTACACTCAGTTATTAAGCAACATACAGGTCCACTAAACAATAAAGCTCAGTGTGCTATTTGCTTCTCTGAGATTGCTGTATAAGGGTTAATGGAGGATGGAAGATCCCAGTTAGTGTTATTACAGAGACACGTCAGGAAGAGCCTGTTTCAATCTCCATAGGAATGCATGTGAACAGTACAGTTTTCGTTTTAAAGTGGCAAATTTGTTCAGATCATGAACATCTTAAAACAGAAAAGTCTTAGTGATACAGTGTTAGGGAATAATAAATCTGACAACGTAAGTAGCTGGTTACAAAACAGTGGTGCCAAAGTCCAACCAAATCACTTATTAACTGCTTGGCAAGGTATAGATGTTGACATATAAAATTGTTCCACTTAAACATAAAAAAGCAATTACTTGAAATTGAGACAAATGACCGTATTTAGGAGCTGCTGATGACTCCGTTTTTTTTTCCCCTTGGTTTGGGCATTGAAAGGCAGATTGTAAATGTCCTGCACAATCATAGATAAAACATTGTTATATGAAAATACAGTACATACAACATAGAAGTATAAAAACAGATGCTGAAAAGAAGGCCAGTTCTGGACCAACAAATGTGGCTGTAACATCAAAATAAGGGACTCAAATGTGTTTGAATGTTTTTTTATTAAAGGAACTAATAATGTCTGCCACATTAAAGAAAGCATAAACAGACAACAAATTAAATAAAGAACTATATGAAATTATATGTCACTTACCTGAATCCAGAACAGGTACTGAGGCTAACGGCAGAATATGCATGGCCTTGGACGGTCCCATGGTAGTAGCAGTGCACCTGAATGAAAGATGGGTCATGTCACTTTGGGCATAACTTTAAATGAAACTTACTTTTTTAAGCAAATAAGCTGTTCCAATTGATTCCAATGAATGAATAAATGTAACATTTATTAATCTTCAACTACATTTTCATTTCAGAGTTTTTCATATGACATTTTTCCAAGATTTTGTGATTTATTTGGTACTAGCCAACCTGCGGCGTACCATACGCCACATAATCAGGCCGGTTTTTTAATGATTTTTAAGCACAGGGAGGAAAATAATATTTGAAAAATCGGCAATGCAATAAATCAACAAAGAAAAGAAACATTGTAACAATGCATGGAACGAACCAACACACAATCGTCCGTGACTGAAAACTGGCGGACCGCCATCGCTCATGTGCCCACCTCCAACTTGTCACTTGAGTCGTTGTCATCTTTGCACAGTCCAGATGCACCTGTGAATCATGTAGACTTTCCGTGTTCCTGCAGGAGCATCTAAGAAGACGCATGTTTGTCGCGGATGCGAATTGCTGTATGTAGCGTGTAAAACAGTTTGCTATGGTGCACACGGTCGTGCGTCGTAACCGAAAACTCGGTTTTTAAAGATTGCTTACTTCATTGTGTTTTAACCTCAGTTGTAAAGGATTGTTTTAAGGATCCCATGGGATACCCCTCGCAAACCGTTTTACACTGCATATGGCGATTCACCTCCGGGGGGGCTCCTTCATGCGTGCGCCATAGGTGTCTTACTTGTCGGCGGCTTAGTGAACCCACGTCCCTTCCGGCGTGCTTTCCATGGGTGTCTTGCCTTAGTGAATTATATATATAGATAATATCAGGTGTATTTCTATTCAGACAGCATGTCCACCTTAGTCAAAGAACCACAATGCATTCCTGCATTCTAACACATATTGTACTTCTGCATACAGTGAATTCTGCATTTTAGGTGTTACTATGAGGCAATTTAAGATATAGCTCCATGAAAGGTGATGTGAGCACTGGTCCAGTGGTTTCCAAGTTCAGTCTTGGTGACCTTCTGTGGCTCAGGTTTGTGGGCCAACCAGTTTCATGATTATTAAGTCATTTTACCTCACATTGGTCTCAATGTTAAATACGCTCATCTTTTCTTCTCCTTCTCTTACTTTGCATTTAGAGAACAGCAACAGTGTGAGATCTGCTTTGATAAGAAATTTAGAAATATTAATAATTTTGCCATGGATTTAAGTAATTAATTTTGTCATTTTGTTATTAATTCCCATTTTTCTGTGATTGTTTCCTAATAGTGACAATAAAACAATGAATGAAGCAGACACCAAGGCAAATGACACTGAATGTTAAAGACTGCTGCTATTTGAGTATCATACACACTAGTAAGTTAAATTGTAAATCAAGGCTTAAATAATAAGACCACCTAGAAAAGGGGAATTAAAATCGTGATGATGATGGTGATGAAAATGACTCACTGATTGTGAAACTAGTTGGAACAAAAACCTGCAGCCACTGGCGGTCTTCCCAATTCTGCCCTTCACCACTGTTCTAGAATTAAGATTGATTTGGTGAAGCTAAATTACCCTTTAGAAACTGAAAAATTACTTCCATATATTTCATACACCATTCAATATATCATCCATTTGAAAAAAATATTTTAATCCTATTTAAAATTATTTGCCTATATAGGCAGTACTGGATACAAAGATAATGTAAATAACAACGTACTGAATGAGATACCATATAGTGAATTACTGACATCTGACATATTTTTCAAGGCCCTAAATCTCTGAATAACTAATAATAGGAGAGCAGCACTCCTCAACCAGAACAACTTCAAGGATGCTAAAGAGTACAAAACATGGTACCTGTATTAAGGAAAAGTACAGAAGTTGGATGAAGAGAGGAAGAATACAAAGTATGGCTTAAAAGATGACCACATCTGGTCCTTTCTTCAGTGATATTAAATATGTTCATCAGGTGGGATGACTTGTTCACCTTCCCAGTAAAATAGCATCATGTACCTTACTTCTTGTTTCATATCTCTCCTCTATTCATTCTAGATTCCAGATTAAATAAGCTAATTATTGTGAGGCATCTTTAAACCTCATCTTGGGATTACTTTCGAGCTAAACCCAGCAATCATTTTTAAAGTCAGAGATGTCTTTTCACTCTCTCCAGGAACACCATGGGCTGCTACAGCTACCATCCCATGAATTTTTGTGTCTCTGAGACTTCAGTTGGCCTTAAAATGCTGAAGGTTCATAGCAGATGTTAATCTGTCTTTTGAAAAGTTAACTCAAATGGGATAGGTATCTGTCTCAAGGAGAAGGTTTAGGCTGAGGTTGAGCAAATACACCCAAAAAAAAAATTTCTGCTTGCTACTGAAACAAGGGAAAGCCAAGCCAGAACAGCAGAATGGAGCATAGCAGCTAGACAAATGGACTAATGCCCAATCAAATAACATACTAGGACCAAAGTCATGGATCAGGCAGGCCCAAGGAAGCCTGGGGTCATACACTAAAGATAGCTAAGACACCTTGGTCTGAACCTACAGATGACGTCCAATGGCAGCATCATACAAATAAAAGGTAGCATTACTTTGGCTTCGCCTCCCGCTCCTCATGGAGCAAAAAGAACAGAGACAAACAGAGTGGTTGGGGGAGAGAGACAGAGAAAAAGAGAGAGAATGAGAGATGAAATTATGAGATTGATAATGTTTTTCTAGAGTGAAAATGTGTGTGACCTCCTGTTGGTTATTTCGAGAACTTCTGGTCCCAACCTATCTTTCACTGTTTCACACATGAATGGATGGTCTCCCTGGCCTCACTGGTCTCAATCTCTTCTTCAGAGACACATCCTGGTCATTTCCTGCTTTGCCTGCTCTCAGGCACCTTGGGGAAACATTGTGTGCTTCAGTGTTGGTGCTTCTTTCTGTCACTGGGGTACTCAGCATGTATGTGGAACATGCCATCCTCTGGTTGCTCCTGCATTTCCACACTTGCATGAGCAGGACCAGTGTTTGTGTATCTCATATCACCTTGGTGGTTCCCTAGCCCTTTTTGCAAGCTATACACCCACTCACAGACTTAAATATCAACTGCTAATTCATCAAGTACACAGAGAGAGAGTCTATATTGGCAGAATCTGGTACAAGGTAGTAACCATTCCTGTACTGAAAACCTCCACTGGGCAACTCATTAAACCTCAAATGAAAATAAGCTTTGTTTCAGTCCATGTACTGAAAATAACAAAATGTACTTTTAGTTTGATTTCTCCCTTGGCAGAAGTGGAGTAGTGAAAACTCTCTTTTTATGCTCAAAATATTTGTTGTCTTTCAGTTGAAAATATAACTGCTCTGGGAAAATGAAAATTTTTAACGTTCTAACATTGCAAGCTGAATATAATGTTTTTACTTGCCTGTGCTCTATGCTTATGTCTTCTTTCTACAGATCTATGTGACTGATGAGCTCATGTATCTATCACTCTACCCATATACAATACGTTAATCTGTTATTAAATATATGTACCAGACAGTTAGATGAGAATTATCTTTCTGCATAGCGGATATGTACATAGTTGCACCATCATATTACATTAAGCTGTGATTCCTGTAGAACTTGTGTTCACCACTTTTTCTTGGGCTGAAGATGCATATTTGAAAGTCAGCATTAAAGTGTGGTGGCAAATTGCAATATGTTCCAATAACTCATAGATCACTTCATCTACTGGTCATTAACATTTACTGAACTGCATTGTGCAATAATTTTTATTTTGACAAATATTGCTGAGATTCAAGGAATTACACTTACATGAGGCAACTCAGTAAAGGTGACAGCCTTCAATTGATATGAAATTGGTTTAACAAATTAATGCTTTCATATATTAATTTAGACCACAGGAAGACTTAATTGACCTATTGTCAGTATGGCTAATAAAAAAAAAACTAACCAGTCAGCAGCAAAATGAATTTGGCAAATTAAAACAAGACAGTGTGATTCACAGGCACATGAATTTTAGCAGATTTACAAGCATGAGGTTTACAAGCATCATTTATCAGATTTGCAGCAGGAAATTATGCAAACTTGTTTTTCCATCAGTTTTCCAAAAATATGTTAGTCTGTCTCTTTACAAGGTCTGAATGCAATAAAATGAAAGATGAAAACTTCATTTAGTGATATTGATTCAGTCCAATTGGATACCACTTTTAAAAAAGTAGCATATGTAGTATGGAATTTATTGTATATTTATCAAATGCTACATTAGCAGGACTAAACCACCATATTATTATTGTTACTATTCTTTCATCTATTTTTTCCCTGAGTTTAATACATTTTTCTGAGAAGATTAATTTTTCCATACTTTCAGAATGTCAAAGATATCAAATATATAGTAACTAGCAAAATACCTGCGCTTCGCAGCACAGAAGTAGTGTGTTAAAGAAGTTATGAAAAAGAAAAGGAAACATTTTAAAAATAACATAACATGATTGTCAATGTAATTGTTTTGTAGCTGTTATGAGTGTTGCTGCCATCAAGGATTTGATTATCATTATTTCTTTCAATCAGGTTCGTATTTGGAGGACGTGTTGTGTTCAAGTTACATTCCGTGTTTGTCAACCGTTGTAAAGATAACAGGTTTCATTCATCGAAGTGTTCACTACCCAAATCGCTACTCGTTAATCTAAGATGTTTAACAGGCATTCCCTGTATTAAATTGTGGATTTGCCTGCAAATATTTAGCGACAACGTCTCTATGAACTTGTGGATTTGCCTGCGAGTATTTAGTGGCAGAGTCTCTATTAAGTTGTGGATTTGCATGCGAGTATTTAGCAACAGCATGTATATTAACTTGAGGATTTTTCTGTGAGTATTTAGTGACAGCGTCTCTATGAACTTGTGGATTTGCCTGCGAGTATTTGGCGGCAGTGTCACAAAGTTGTTTTTGTCTAGCTGCATCAGAAAATGTACCACGACGTCTGACACGCCTCCTTTTTACTGTGTTCTCACAGCTTGGATTGCTGCTGTCATAATCGGTTTGAGTTTCATGGTTTGTTTCAATTACGATAGTATTTGTAGGACTTGTGTTGAAGTGACATTCGCCATCTGTCAAGCATTGTAAGCATACAACCGGCTTCAACGATAACTTCGCATCCAGCTTTTGAGAGTTGAAACATTCATAAACATCAAAGTGTCCACTACTCAAATCGGCACCTGAGAATCTAAGATGTTTAAGAGGCATTGGCGGTTCTCCAAAGATGTAAAATATTTGGCCATTTCGGTACACTTGAAAGCAACAACCGAACGATTCAGCGGCAGCCATCAACTTACATGCAGAAGCATAGGTGAAGGGCTTAAGCATTTCACTCTTATAGTGCCCCTATGTAGTATAATTATCTCCTGTACCGTCATCAGTCCACACCTTGAACCTGTCCCAGTCATTCAATACATAAGACACAATGTTCCCCCATGATATGGCTGTTCAACATGTAACACAGAGAATGGAAAAGGCAGGCCGTATCGCCGGGCATGGAAACCACTCGGTAAGTGACAGTTCTTTGATCGATGGCGATCACCTCAATAGATATGTTAATGGGGGTACGGTTGGAACGGTAAAAGAAATGGGTACCTGAACAATGTAAATTAAGTCTAAAATACCTACACAATAAATATAAGCATAATAAACGAACAATGAAACAGCAGAGAAGCCGTGGATTAAATAAAAAGGCTGCAGTAATCAGCAAGGAATCATGAATACCGTGGCGAAGCAAGGAAGGGAATGAAGAGACCGGAGCAACGGATGGCCTTAAATGGGCAGGCCACCAATTACGTGGGAGGCGTGGGGATGGGGGAGGCAACTCCGTCTCACATGGTGACCGAGCTGCAGGCTATGGACGTATAAATGTGCGTAAGTAGGATTCAGTTATGACCGTTACGCGTAGAATTTTGAAATGAAACCTGCTTAACTTTTGTAAGTAACCTGTAAGGAATGAGCCTGCCAAATTTCAGCCTTCTACCTACAAAGGGAAGTTGGAGAATTAGTGATGAGTGAGCCATGAGGGCTTTGCCTTTTATTAGTATAGATATATACATATACATACATATCTACATATATACACACACAGCTATTTCGTATCAGTGCAATACGCTGTTTGTTAAAACGGTTGACTCCCGCTCTTACGTGCAATAACAAATCAAATCATTCAGTTGTCTTTGCTCATATGTCATTTTAGAGCTGGACGCCTGGCATCTTTTTTTGGCCACAAGTTCGTTTCTGTTTGGTGTGAGGTTCTGTGTTGTGGAGATTCTCAGGATGGATTGCAGGTGCTCATCAGTGAGGCGACTCCTGTGTGCTGTTTTGTTAGTCTTTATCACTGAGAAGAGCTTCTCACACAGATATGTGCTACCAAACATGCACAAGGTTCGAGCCGCATGTAGACGGACTTTTTTTGTTCTTCAAAGTCACCAAAGCGCCGTGCAAACTCAGTGCGCAATAACTCTAGCTTCGCAATAACTTGCAGCATCATAAGGTAGACTTGATTAACGCGGTAAGTGTTCAGCAAGGCAGCTGAAGCGCTGCATTATGGGATCTGTAGTTTATTGTGTTACCAGCGCTTCATATACCCGGGCCATTAATAACAATAATACAGTATATAAAATGATCTCGGGCGGATATAATTACGCCTGGGCGGATGTGGCCATGCGCCCTTGAGTTTGACACATATGGACTAAATAGAACTTGAAAAGATATATTTTTTCAAATGTGATCGCGCAATTCAGATAGAGTTGACGCACACTACAGCCTGCATGCCTCAATGAGTCATCCTCCCTCGCTCTTACTTTTTACCGCTCATCTAATGAATACACTGAGTATGGCTTTACCAAAACAATCATTGATGGCTAATAAAGTATCCATTATTCGAGTATGTAGAGCGGGATATATATATATATACATATATATATACCCGCGTATCGCAGCGGAGAAGTAGTGTGTTAAAAAAGGTAGAAAAAGAAAAGGGAACATTTTAAAAATAACGTAACATGACTGTCAATATACAGTATTTGTTTTGTGAGTGTTACTGAGTGTTGCTGTCATCAAGGATTTGATTATCATTATTTCTTTCAATCAGGTTCGTATTTGTAGGATGTGTTGTGTTCAAGTTACATTCCGTGTTTGTCAATCGCTGTAAAGATGACAGGTTTCATTCATCGATTCGTTTCTTACTGCATCAATAAACAGCTCGTCTTCTTCTTTATCTGAGACCTGACACACTGCATGCACGGGTTTTTTACACTGTCTTCCTTTAGCGGGACATTGACTTTTTCCACCGTGTGCTTTGTTTCCACAGTAGCTGCATTTATGAATATGCTTATCAGACGCTTCATATTTTTGCTGCCTTTTCAATTGTGTAATTCGGTTTTGTTCAGCTGTTTGGAACTGTTGCTTTTATCTGTGCACTGCGCCAGTTCACGTGAGCCACTCGGTGTACTTGCATCGAAGGTTCCCAGCTGTGCTGGTGCCATCTCGTGCTATGTCCATAGCTTTATTTAATGTTACCTTAGTCCTGGCACTTAAAACTTCTCTCGCAGTTTCGCTGAGTTTGTGTCAAACACCACCCTGACCATCTCATCTTCCTCTCCATAAGCACAGTCCTTCACCCGTGAATATTTACCCGTGGCAGTTTGCTATTGGATTGCCGCTGACGGACGGCCTTATATGGGCAGGCACTAAATTACAAACGCCAGCGGCAGCCTGTCTATGAACTTAATTTAAAGTGTAGGTTTACATGTGCTTTGTTTCAAGTAGCAGAACTCATGAATATGGTTGTATATGTCACTCGCTCGCTTCTTATTGTTTCGCTGCCTTCTCAATTATATAATGCATGTTTTCTTGAGCGCTTTTTGGAGGTCTTCCTGGTTTTCTATGTACTGCGTGATTACGTGGGAGGCGTGATGATGTCACACGAAACTCCGCCCCCACGGCATTGAAGCTCATCTCCATTACAGTAAATGGAGAAAAACTGCTTCCAGTTATGACCATTACGCGTAGAATTTCAATATAAAACCTGCCCAACTTTTGTAAGGAAGCTGTAAGGAATGAACCTGCCAAATTTCAGCCTTCCACCCACACGGGAAGTTGGAGAATTAGTGATGAGTCAGTGAGTGAGTGAGTCAGTGAGTGAGTGAGTGAGTGAGGGCTTTGCCTTTTATTAGTATAGATATATATGTATACAGTGGTACCTTGGTATACGTCTGCTTTGGAATAAGTCCAACTTGGTATACGTCCTGTTTGGACACGAAAAATTTTGCTTAGTATACGACCTTTGTTTGGAATACGACTCGCGTGCTAACCTTGTTTACCTCTCTCGAGACAAAGCCACGACTTGATGAGCGTTAGTGCGCCAGTTGCTAGCATTCAGTGAACAACCTGCGCAATAACTCTCTGTGAACTTTCACGTGTGTGATATAGCGGGTCCACAGCTCCTGTCAAAGTCCAGCTTTAAAATAAATAATCACCGCGCTCGCAGCTTGGTAAGGGGGCATGGTGGTTATGTGGCTGAAGGTTGTCAGGGCGATTAGCGATGTGGGCGTTTCTCACCAAAGTACACTTGTGAGGGACCGTCCGCATTCATGATTACTCCTGGGGCTGCTTATTTTGATAAACAGAAGCGCGAGTCGACTTTAAGGGGAATAAAAAGAAAGGAAGCAGGGGGGCCGCCAGGTAAAAAGGCACCGAGCTTCTTCTTGTTTTTTTTTTTATTTTTTATTTTAAAAAAATGCTTCCTGCTCTATTTTAACTTCGTTGTTTTTAAGAAGACTTTTTTCTATTGTTTTTAACCTCCACGTTTCACTTCTGATTTTATGGATTATTTATTGGAACTTTGGAGACTGCACTTTAATTTGAACATCTTGTTTTGTTAATTGCTTTAATAAAAGCACTTTGCACTTTTTCACCATTCCCTTGCTTTACCGATGAGGTTAGCAGTGAGGCACATTACCGACGGTGTAGGGTTCAAGGGCTCCCCGGCAGCAGATGGGAGCATACAGCAAACCTGCATTGTCACAACGTGATTTTGTGTTTTTTTCATGTAAATTTGAATTGATTGTTGAAAAGTATGAAGGTGGCATGCGTATCCGGGACATGGCTGTTGCATACCGTTTGCCGAGAACAACAATATCTACGATTGTGAAAAACAAAGATGTTATTAAAAAGTGAAGTGAGGTAAAATTTTCATTTATTTCATCTAATTGCTTTTGTATTTATGTATTTTAGTATTAAGCAGTTTAAATTATTTTATACAACCCCATCAATGTATAATATGCCAATAGCAATAGGATTTTTATTTTCATGGGAACGGATTAATCATTTTCCCATTATTTCTTATGGCAAAAATTTGTTTGGTATACGTCCTGTTTGGTATAAGTCCAAGGGTCTGGAACGAATTAAGGACGTATACCAAGGTTCCACTGTACTAGCAAAATACCTGCACTTGGCAGCGGCGAAGTACTGCCTTAAAATTTTTATTAAGAAGAAAATTAAACCTTTTTAAACTGAGGGAAAATATACCAATAATTATTTGTTAAGGATCTCTTTGTATACCACATTGTGAGTTCAACCCTCTGGTTGAAATATGACCAAGCTGTGCGCTAAGCTTACTCTTGAGCATGCAACGTACAGTTGGCCATGTGAACAGTAATCTTGTTTCAAATCTCACAGCTTGGATTGCTGCTATCATAATCGGTTTGAATTTCATGGTTTGTTTCAATTATGACAGTATTTGTAGGACTTGTGTTGAAGAGACATTCGGCATCTGTCAAGCGTTGTAAGTATACAACCGGTTCCATCGATAACTTCACATCCAGCTTTTGAGAGTTTAAACATTTATAAACATCAAAGTGTCCACTATTGAAATCGTCACCTGTCAATCTAAGATGTTTAAGAAGCATTGGCGGTTGTCGAAAGGTGTAAAATATTTGGCCATTTCGGTACAATTGAAAGCAACAACCGAACAACAGCCATCAACACACATGCAGATGCATAGGTGAAGGGCTTAAGCATTTCACTCTTCTAGTGCTCCTGTATAGTATAATTATCTCCTGTACTATCATCAGTCCAGACTGGAGCGACAGACGGCCTTATATAGGCAGGCAGCCAACAACGTGGGAGGCGTTGGGATGGGGGACCCAACGCCTCACACAGTGACCGAGCTGCAGGCTATGAACGTATATATGTACGTAAGTAGGATTCAGTTAGCGTTGGGAACCCGCGTACCAAATTTCTTGAAAATGGACCCATAAGTAACAAAGACCATTGAAAAGTTCAATATGGCAGCCGACAATGGCATCATACCACCGAAATAAGTACCAAATTTCAGCCTTCTACCTACACAGAAGTTGGAGAATTAGTGACGTTGGAAAGTTCAATATGGCGGCTGACAGTGGCGTCATACCACTGAAATAAGTATGTACATTGGTTTCGGTTAGCGCAGGGAAGCTGCCTACCAAATTTCGTGAAGATGGGGCCATGAATAAGAAAGTTCAACATGGCGGTCATTGTTGACCGTTATGACCGTTACACGCAGAATTTCGAAATGAAACCTGCTTAACTTTTGTAAGTAAGCTGTAATGAATGAGCCTGCCAAATTGCAGCCTTCTACCTACACGGGAAGTTGGAGAATTAGTGACATTGGAAACTTCAATATGGCGGCCGACAGTGGCATCATACCACTGAAATAAGTACGTACATCGGTTTTGGTTAGTGCAGGGAAGCCACCTACCAAATTTCGTGAAGATGGGGTCATGAATAAGAAAGTTCAACATGGCGGACATTGTTGACCGTTACGCATAGAATTTCGAAATGAAACCTGCTTAACTTTTGTAAGTAAGCTGTAAGGAATGAGCCTGCCAAATTTCAGCCTTCTACCTACACGGGAAGTTGGAGAATTAGTGATGAGTGAGTGAGTGAGTGAGTCAGTGAGGGCCCTTGCCTTTTATTAGTATAGACGAGCAAAATACCCGCGCTTCGCAGCGGAGAAGTAGTGTGTTAAAGAAGTAATGAAAAATTAAAGGAAACATTTTGAAAATAACGTTACATGATTGTCAATGTAATTGTTTTGTCACTGTTATGAGTGTTGCTGTCATATATATATATATATATATATATACAGTACACATACATACTGTACATACATACACACACACAGAGAATGGAAAAAGCAGGCGCCATCTCCGGGCATGGACACCACTCGGTAAGTGATAGTTCTTTGATTGATGGTGATTACGTCGATAGACATTTTAATAGGGGTACAGTTGGAAGAATAAAGGGAAGGGGTACTTGATCAGTAAACAAAGTATAAAATATCAATCAATCAATCAATCAACATTTATTTATATAGCACATATTCATACAAAAAAAATGTAGCTCAAAGTGCTTTACAAAGTGAATAGAAAAATAGAAGACACAAAAAAAAATAAACATAAGTCAAAATTAATTAACATAGAATAAGAGTAAGGTCCGATGGCCAGGGTGGACAGAAAAACAAAAAACTCCAAAGGCTGGAGAAAAAATAAAATCTGTAGGGGTTCCAGACCAAGAGACCGCCCAGTCCCCTCTGGGCAATCTACCTAACATAAGTCAAACAGTCCTCTTTGTATTTAGGGTTTTCATGGAAGGACCTGATGATGATGGTCACGTAGACTTCTGGCTTTCAGTCCATCAATGTTGGTGCATCATGATGCTTTGAGTAGGTGGTGGTGGCGCAGGCACAATACACAATAACTATAACAATCATAACAGATGAACAATAAAACAGTGCAGAACCCGTGGATTAAATAAAAAGGTTGCCTCGTTGGCGAAGCAAGGAAAAGGGACTTTCTTATATGTCGTTCGTTTATAAAACAGTGCAGAAGCTGTGAGAAAGCTGCTTCCTTGTTGAAGCAACGAAACGAATGAAGACACCGCAGTGAAGAATGGCCTTATATGGGCAGGCAGTCAATTACGTGGGAGGCGTGCTGATTTCCACAGCAGCCGCACCTATGCATATGCTAAAACAGTGGAGAACCTATTAAAGGCTGCTTCTTTGGTGAAGCAAGGAAATGAATGAACACACCACAGCGAAGAACGGCCTTATATGGGCAGGCAGTCAATTACATGCGAGGTGTGCTGAGTTGCGCAGCAGCCTTACATATGAATATGCTAAGTGTCGACTAAATAGAAGTTGAAAAGATATGTGTTTTCGAATGTGATCGTGCAATTCAGATCAAGTTGACATTTTGTCTGTGCACAGTTTCTGCAAAACACCACCCTGACCATCTCTTCTTCGTCTGCATAAGCACAGTCCTTCACTAAATGAGGTGAATGGGAGGGGAGATGATGACGTGACTCCCCCACCCACCTTAACTGTCAATCCCCCACAAACACAGTCTCTCGGAATTTGCATAAATACAGCCTTTCACCTGAAATTTTAACTTAGTTACAAAGTGATCAAAACTCTCATTTATATCCTGCGTCCTCTCATTAAACTTGTATCCCACATTACCCGTGGGCATGACAAACGCCAGCAGCAGCGTGTCTATGAACTTAATTTAAACTTCAGGTTTACACCGTGCTTTGTTTCCGAAGTAGCAGCAGTCATGAATATGGTTGTATATGTCAGTCGCTCGCTTCTTATTGTTTCGCTGCCTTCTCAATTATATAATGCATGTTTCCTTCAGCGCGTTTTGGAGCTCTTCCTGGTTTTCTACGTAGTGCGTTGACAGTCAGTTTCACGTGATTATGTGTGAGGCGTGATGATGTCACACAAAACTCCGCCCCCCATGGATTTCGAGCTCAACTTCATTACAGTATATGCAGAAAAATAGTTTCCAGTTATGACCATTACACATAGAATTTCGAAATGAAACCTGTCCAACTTTTGTAAGTAAGCTGTTAGGAATGAGCCTGCCAAATTTCAGCCTTCTACCTACATGGGAAGTTGGAGAATTAGTGATGAGTGAGTGAGTGCTTTGCCTTTTATTAGTATAGATTCATTATTTTTTACATACTTTCAGAATGTCAAAGATATCAAATATATAGTAATAAAAAAACTTTGCTAAAGTGTACTTCAAATTATTTAATTGTATGGTGGTGAAATGGCTGGAAAACCATTTCTGCTATGCGCCCTTCTCCACCATAACCTATCATCTATGGGGGAGGAATGAAAGCTTTAGATTAATCAAAAAAATTAAGATCTCCAGTTTTTGATGGACCTTGGATCTCTCTGTTACCGAAAACATTGATAGTTCGATGATGGGTGTGTGTCTATCTGTATGGGTGAGTCTGTGTGCCACAGTTTCTTGAGAATGGTCTGAAATGGCTGGACGGAAAAATACCAAACTCGAATTTTAAACCTGTTATGAGATGACAATGTGCCAATTAGCTTTTGAGCTACATCGTGAAAAGAAACAGGCACTCTAGAGGAAACATTTTACATCAAATACTGTAATTCTGCAATTAATTATAAATATATTGGTATCGTAATGACCTATTTTATGATCAGAAAGATCAGCATCAGAGCGGCAGATAATTATTGAAATGTTATAAAATAATTTGGGTAATATGGTTTCTAGGCCTCAAAGCTTACTGACGCTCACGTCCAAATTATTTTAGCAGAGGTTACCGTTTTGAACAATTTTTGCTGGGATGCCACAACAGATTTGTAGGGGACACATTCCTGGACGTTATGTCAAGTGATATCATTAGCAGAGAATTCAAAGTCCAGATAGCTGAGAGGTAGAAGCTGTTGCAGAACCTGGTTTAGATGCTACAATACGCTATGCCAGATGAAATATGACCCTGCTCTGGGTAAGTGGAATCATTTGTCATGTTATTTTCTAACCTGCATAATACAGACCTGGGCAACCCATGGAGGGATGGAGCCTAACCCAGCTGGCATAGGGTACAAAGGAGAAACAAACCCTGCACAGAGCACCAGTCCATTGCAGGGCCACACACACCCACAAAGCAAACACAAACTAGGGCCAATTTAGTGTTGTCAATTTATCTAACCTGCATGTCTTTAGACAGTATCAGGAAACCCACACAGACACAAGGAGAAGCTGGAAACACCACGTAGGGAGAATCCAGGATGTAAAGTCTGTTCTCCTTACTGCGAGACAGCAGCGCAACCAATGCGCCAATGTGCCTTCCACAAAATGGAATCATTTAAAAAGAGTTAAATATTTTTTCTGAGGGAATATTGGGAAGGCCAGCAGAGGGCACTTACCCTGTAGAATATGTGCTGTAAAAATAGTATCATCCCTCAGTAAAATCGAGGCCCTGACTCACTGTGATCATAAAAGAAGGGGGTTTCCCAATGTCCACTTTCAGCCGAGTCATTCTGGCTCCTCAATCGTCAAATGTCCCTAATTACCTCTCTCAAACCTTTACAATGTAATAACTAATGTGTGGTGAGTATACTCATGCAAGAATGGCTGCTGTACATCGATGTTGGTTCAAGTGGCTTCCCATTGTCTATGTAAAGTGCTTTGAGTATGTTAGAAAAGCACTATAAAAATGCAATTTTTTTTTTTTAATTTTTGGTCCATATACGACCCTGGGGAAATTATTTCAATAGCTTCTCAATTTGTAACTTTTCTCCAATCAATTCAAAGCACTGACACATAAAATAACAGAACTTTACTGAAGTCATTAGAACTGTGATTTATTTATTATAAGCAAACTCAGAACCTCCAAGAGTTGTACTTTATCAAGCAATGCTGCTTAAAGGATGAGTACTGTTGACAGTTTCTTTTATTGTGGTTGTGTCCATTTTTATTTATTCTCATCATTCTTGACGTTGTGTTCTCCTATTTTTTGCTTTTAGAATTTTTGCTTTTTATTTAAGAAACAAAACATAAGATGAAAGCACAACTGAATCAGATGAAAATAATATAGAGCGTGTGTTTAAAAGACATTCCAAGAAATTCAGCACTGAACCTACAAGTTGCTGTCATTTTGTTTCTCATTTTCCATGCAGTCACCAACCTTTTTATGTATTTTTCTTACAGGTGGTGCAATTTTGTTGTCAGTAACATCGATCACTGATAGCCATGTGGCCAAAGGTATCACTGGACTGTCATTACAGAGACATCCAAGCTATGGATTTACTCTAAAAAATAAGAACTTTATAGAATATTGAGGGAAAGGTAAACAGAATAGCCTTAGGATCTTTCTAGCTTATTTTTTCAGTTTTAATTTATGGTTCCTATACAGTTATTATGGTTTCATGTTCGTCTCCTCAGCACAAATGACACCTGCCTGAATATCGTCTCCTCTTTTGATTTGCCCATAAGAAAGTCCATCACCAGGTAGTCCTTGAAGTCTTGTTGAATTTTAAAATTCATCACACCTCCTTTGTTGAATGGCCAGATCTTAATTATAATGTTAAGGTACTTTTATTTTGATATGATTTTTTTTTGTTAATCACTATTTAAGTTTACTGAGTGTTTAACTTAATATGTATTTGTTTATAAATACTGTATGTTTAGAAATTTATAATGGTCAATATACATATGAGCACTTTGTGTCTGTACTCGGTGAAGAAAGCTATACCAAAAGAAACTGAATTTAATAACATGGTTTTGGTGATCCACACTACTGTATATGTTTTTCATGTGTATTAGCAGCAAAGTTAAATTAAGCATAATACATGAACTGTAATCAATCATTTTCCCAAGTAATTTTAATAGTACAATTACAATTGTATAGTTGTATCATTTCAAGTATGCTTTTAGTTCCTTTTTATAATGAAAATAAAAGCAAATAACTTATAGTTCTTTTCTTCTAAAGAAAAATGTTACATTGATGTGTACATCATTAAATTGCAATATGCTGTCTTAGCATTTCATACACGGAGCTAGCTGCACATCTGCCAAGCCCAGGCTTATATTTATATACTGTGTGAAGCAGATGGACAACTAGGAACATTAGTGTCATATTTACCGTCTAATCTCTCCAAAGAGCTTAAGGACCACACTTGCACAAACATTTGTTTATTTTAATATCATTTATTGTGTTCATAAGAATTACATATGAACACCGAAATCATTTCAGATTTTTCTACTGTATTTTCTGCACCTCCTGACTCACTTGCACAAGAAACCCTGCACATATAACATACCATTCAATCTGTTTAGATGTCTAATTTTTGGAAGATGGCAAGCTTTTTAAGGTTCTCCACATTTTTTGGCCTCTAAAAACCTCTCAGTTTTAGGCCATTTGGACCATTTTTTCTACAGGATGATAAAAGAGTAAACCAATAGGTGCCGTAACTAAAGAAATATCAGAAGGACTTGAAGATGTGCGTAGCACATAAACACCCCAGCGGTCCACCACCTAATGGGATAAAATGGGTCAAAGTTAATCCTTTTCACAAAACTTTGAAAAATTAATATCAGTAATACAGATAAGTGGAGTGTCGTCGTTAGGCTCTTTATAATGGTTGCTGATGGCAAAAATTATATTTTTTATATTTCATTATTTAGAGGGTCCTAGTCCTCTAAGAGCCACTCCCAGAATTTTAAAAATCACAAAATTCAAGCATAAGTAGGTGGGCTATCATTTAGACTATTGCAAGGTCAGTGATTATTAAAACGGTGTTTGATTTTTGCTCCTTTACTTGGGATCTAGCCCTTTGTGGACCTCTGCCAGTGGGTACATAATGAAAAATTCCTCTTACAATGGAGAATATTTAGACTTTAAATGTTTAAAATGAATTGCAAATTTTAATATTTGAAATATTTCATTTAACTTTTCTTGTTTATTATATACTTCTATTTCTTACATTTCTTATGAACAGCCCAAATTATTGTGGCTCATGCAAATATACTGTATACTTTGATACTGAATTTTGGTACAATTTGTATTTGTTAGCACATATGACTAATTCACTGACATAATAAGTAATTCAATATTTATCTGCTACCATGTATATGATCTCCCTGCACCCAGTATGGAAAGTCTAGAGTCATTATCTATCTATCTATCTATCTATCTATCTATCTATTCTCTAAAGCCTTCTACTGAAACCGACAGTAAGGCAAACAAGTAGAGGGCCAACAGCGCACACAGCATCACAACAATGACTATAACAGGTGATCAGTTTTGAGTTATAAAAAATGTAAATATCATGCAGAATACCTAAACGAATACTGTAGATTTGGGTCAATTATTTAATTTAAAATTTAACATTTGTAACTATATGTTTGATTTAATTTAGAATATTTTCCTATAAGAAAAATAAATAATCAAAATAGTAAAATAAAAAAAAAAGTAAGAAAACTTAACATATGTCGAAGTTGTAAATATATCTGTTACATACTGATTAATAGTGTATTTACATCTTGGGAATTAACTGAGACTCTTTAAAAAAAAGTCAGTAGTTCTTTAAGAAAATGCGTTGGCTTGTTATTTTCTGATTATTATTATTATTTAATTATCTAGCGATTCTGAATTGGACTGAGTGGATTTCAAATTGGTTGACTGGATTGGCTATATACAATACATATATACAAGGGTGGGCAAAAGTAGGTTTACAGTTGTTCGTATGGAAAAAAACATGTAGGTTATGATTATTACAATAGCTTTATTAACTCAATAACTTTATTAACTCAAAAGAATGTCACAATGGCACAAATAAATAATACAATAATTAACAAATAAATAATAATACAAGAATAAACTCTGTGTTTCGCATAGTCACAACTGTAAACCTACTATTGCCCACCCTTCTGTGTGTATGTGTGTGTGTAAATATATATAGTCACACAACAGAGCATGAAAGGCAGTCAATGTGCTTGGCCGAGTGTGATATACTGGAACAGGGGTTAACGAGACACACTAACACCTTTTCTCCCTTCCCTCCAGACCATCTGAACAGACCCTCTATCTAACTCCACCTTAAATTCCACAGCATTCCTTACCAGAGACCTCACATCAAGTTTCGGCTTCTTGGACACACCTCTTTTAAGCAGCTATAAAAACCAGCCACTTTTCCCTCATTTCTCAGTCCTGTTTTGGACATACAGTGATCCATCCTCAAAGGTGAAAATCCGTGAAGTAAAAACCAGACGTTTATATTGTTATTTTTATATTGTCATGCTTGGGTCACAGATTTACACAGAAACACATGAGGTTGTAGAGACAGGGACTTTAAAACACTGCAAACAAACATTTGTCTCTTTTTCAAAAGTTTAAACTATGCTCCATGACAAGACAGAGATGACAGTTCTGTCTCACAATTAACAGAATGCAAACATATCTTCCTCTTCAAAGAAGTACTCGTCAGGAGCAGAGAATGTCAGAGAGAGAGAGACAGAGAGAGAAAAGCAAACAATCAAAAATCTATAGGTGCTGTTCGGGCTTTTAAGTATGCGAAGCACCGCCCGACAATGAAGCCGCGAGGAAGGGAGCAATGTGAAGGTAATCTTTCAGCATTTTTTAGAGGAGTGTCCATATCCTCTAGGCCAGTGTGCAAACAGCCCCTCTGCTCACACCCCCTCCGTCAGGAGCAGAGAATGTCAAAAAGAGAGAGAGAGAGAAAAGCAAACAATCAAAAATCAATAGGTGCTGTTCAGACTTTTAAGTACGAGAAGCACCGTGTGGGAAGCATATCATATATCATTGAGGAGTTTATTTAATACATGCTACGTGCTCTGATTGGGTAGCTTCTCAGCCATCCGCCAATAGCGTCCCTTGTATGAAATCAACTGGGCAAACCAATTGAGGAAGCACGCACCATAAATTAAAAGACACATTTTCTGCAGAAATCCACAAACTAGCAAAAAATCCATGATATATATTTAGATATGCTTACATATAAAATCCGCGATGGAGTGAAGCTGTGAAAGTTGAAGCGTGATATACAGAGGGATCACTGTAGTCCGAGGTGACTACTTGGCTTCACTGAACTTCATTACATATCTTCCTTCCTAGAGATTCGAATATACAGGGTGTAACCCAAACCTTTTCTCTGTCTCTTTTGTCTTTCTTACAATATATGTACTATGAATATATATAATGCAAAGCTGACTGACTCACTCATCTACTCATTAACAAAAACAGTATTTCCCATTTATTTAAAAAGCTGAAATTTGGCAGGTTGGTACATCTAGGTCAGTAGGTATGCACCAACAGAGGACATTTTAATATCAATATTTAGATGTAACCCCCCCTTCCCCCAATAGAAAAACTAAACACTAACCCAACATCTCAAAAATGCTTTGATGGATTTGATGTAAATTTGGTGACGTTATAGAAAAAAGAAAATTAACCAATACATGTTTTTGCCTCAACTGTGATTGTTTGTAGAAATAGGGCATGCAGTTCATGCAAATGAACAGCACAAGCAGAACAGCGGCACTGTACAAAGTTAGGAGAAACTGGGAACACATAGGTAGCAAGTGACCTCCTTGGATACATACAGTACTACTTCTTACTTCTACAGTTTGTGAAAGTTTGGGCTGTTAGATGGTGCTGCTGTTGGATTGCGTATGTTCGTGAATCAGTGTTATATTTAAAGTTGAATGAGTCATGTTAGTTTTTCTAAGTTGATGTGGGTTGTTTAAACGATTAACATTGCCACCGGTTCTTCAAGATGGACCCTCCCGATCTGACAGTCATTATGGAGTTGGTCTTGAATACACAAACAAAGAGAAGATTGGATCCCGAGAAAAAGAAGTTTAAGAAACCCTGCAGTCCAACAATTGGTAGCACAAATTGCTGACAAAATTAATGCTGGCCATGGGAGAAAGGTGTCAGAACACACAGTGCATCGTAGATTGCTGCATATGGGGCTGTCCAGCAATACAGCAGTCAGAGTGCCCATGTTGAGCCCTGTCCACTGCTGAAAGCACCCTGTTCAGGTATTATTCATACCTTGCGCCCTATGCTTGCTGGATTAGGCTCCCACTCACCAGATAACCTGCTCAGGATTAAGTGGCTTAGAAAAGTGTCTGGTAAACTTGGTCTGCCCTGCAATTCACAAAGGAAACCGATGAAAAGCAGAAAATGAGTGTGTAAATTATTTTCTGAAGCAATTAATCTCTAAATCTCTAAACTAACATGACATAAGTTTGTGTGATGCTTTGGACCATTGAAAATTACTGTACTTCAGTGATAACTGACTTGTTGAAACAGTCATCTTGAGTTAGTACCTTCATCAGTATTACCACATTACACTGCTAATGTTGTGTAGAAAAAGCATGGCTCATTGAATTTCACCCCAAAATATACTATCTTTACAATTTTGTATAATGTTAAAGATTTGGGACAATATGAACAGACCCTCTTCATGTTTTATTGCTTACAATAAGTTTGTTGCTGTCAGAGTACATGGAAGATTTTGATAATTACAACCATTTCCTTTTACTTAGATAGATAGATAGATAGATAGATAGATAGATAGATAGATAGATAGATAGATAGATAGATAGATAGATAGATAGATAGATAGATAGATAGATAGATACTTTATTAATCCCAAGGGGAAATTCACATAATCCAGCAGCAGTATACTGATACAAAGAAACAATATTAAATTAAATAGTAATAAAAATGAAAAGAATTAAATTAAAATTAATGTTCGCATTTACTCCCCCGGGTGGAATTGAAGAGTCGCATAGTGTGGGGGAGGAACGATCTCCTCAGTCTGTCAGTGGAACAGGACAGTGACAAAAGTCTGTCACTGAAGCTACTCCTCTGCCTGGAGATGATCCTGTTAAGTGGATGCAATGGATTCTTCATGATTGACAGGAGTTTGCTTAGTGCCCATCGCTCTGCCACAGATGTTAAACTGTCCAACTTTAATCCTACAATGGAGCCTGCCTTCTTAACAAGTTTGTCCAGGCGTGAGGCGTGAGGTTCATGTGGTGTAATTATGAAAACAAGACATCAGTTTGGCTATGCTGAAATCATTATGTCAGACTACATTAAAAGAATGTGTCCCTGTCTTACCAATTTCATTTTTTTCCACCTTTAGCAGAACTGTGCCTTTGGAAGTGTACAAAATGTACAAGAATAATGATTTTGGAAGAACAGTGCCACAACTCAGCTTAAAGCAATGTAATATTCACTAGACTTGAAGAAGATAATGGACATCTTGAGCTATTCCCAAACCCAGAATGTACACCATTTCTATTAGCAAAGTAATATAGAAAAAGGGTAATTTTTTAAGAATCTATGCACAAATAAGTCTAACAGGAGGAACAACAATTGTGCAACAAAAATGGAAAACACCCTGATGTCTTCTTAGGCTTTTTTTGTACATGACACGTTGGTTGGCACATTACCACAGAAAGCCACCCGCTTTCACATGCTCTTCTGTGTACCTCTGGTCTGCCTTCATCTTATCAGTTGGAACCTTTTCCTGAATTACCCTTCACCGAGTCTTCAAACATAAGGAACTTTTAAACCCTATCTTGGTATCCTTTGCAGGGTTATCTCTTAAAGTAGGAGAATATAATCCTGAAGCCACTGGGCCATCCTCATTCAGATCTCAGCAATGGCTTAAGGTGTTTCTGCAGCTTCGAACCCAAGCCCTCCTCTAATGAGACAGAGTGCCACACATAATATAAAAGTCAACCAAGCTAGTACTGTTAGAACCTGTTGGATTGGACGAAGATATTATGCTCTGTCCCTAATTTGCAAACAGTCCTTTAGTTATTCCCTGCAATATTATCACAATTAAAAAACTGAGGAGAATTTATTATAAATAGTTGATTTTCCATCCCCCTCAAGGTAGCAGTTTAATTTCTTTTATTGTTCATGTTCAGTCCAACAATCTTGGTCGTGTTTGGGCACTGCACTGCAATTTCTCTGTTGCACTTCACTGCCCACCATTGTGGATTTGACCTGGGACTCCAGAAAATATTATAAATATAAAAAAAGGATTTATAGAGACTGATGTTTGTATTAAGCAGAAATGTACATAGAGATCACTTTTTACACAGCTGCTTAAAAGAAAATGTCTGTTTACAAAAAATGCTTATGTCATGAAAATATGAAAAGGGAAACATTTCATAAAAATATGAAGAATGAAAGTGTCACATTTATTAACTTTTATTATCACTGTTATTTGTTTAATGTTGCTAGGATGAAGCCTCGATGTGATTTGCTTTGTCACAGTACATTACATTAGCACTTTGGTGCCATCGCTTTAAACAACATCACTAAGGAGTGAGTTTTTACAACACTGATATGTCCCTGTCAGTTTCCTAGTTCTGGAATATCTTTCAAAAGAAAATAAATCAAGACCTTTGCTTACAGTAGCATAGCTTTTATTAAGAAAATCTCTTTTCCCCAATTTTCAATGCTCGATTCTTATCTTGCCCTCTTGCTATTGTTTATGGACTTAAGTTAGCTTCTGCAGTAGTAAGAAAGGAGCTGATATTCAAATTGTTTGATCTAAATTGTTATCTTGCTCAGAACACTAACTTCCATTTTCATTTACTAGTCATGGTACGTAATGGAAAAAACACACAATTAGAAGCAGTCTTTAGGTATTTTAAAATGTTCTTATAAACTAACTTGACAAATGCACAAATTACAAGAGGATTATAAGCTTTTACACATAAATACAATGTTAAACATCTCCTGCTAGGGAATGACTGATGCAAATGATTTGTGATTCTGTGTTTACAATATTGAAGGATTTGTCCAGACCACACTTTAAGTAAAGCAGCATGCATAAGGCCCTTGGGCCACGGCTTGAAAGCTCCTTCTTTGAATCATACTTGCTTATCATGGCACTGGAAAGTGGCGAAGCATTGTATATTGGTTGAACATGCAAATACAAATTTTACTGTAGTTTTTATATGACAACAATACTACTATTATTACTACAATTACTATCACCATCACTACTACCTTCCTTGTGTTTAACTTTATTTTAATAGAAGCCTAACGGAAATATCAAACCAGAAAAATAGTTTCCCAATTTTTAGGAAAAAACAAAATGTCACACTGCAAAACTAAAGGATAAACTTAAATTAAACTTCACACAAATATTTAGTGATCGGGCTGGGAATTTAACCTTTATTCCTGAAATTGTAAGCCAACAGGTAATTATTGTTATACTCAATGGCTCAGGCATTTACTGGCCTTGAAAACTGAACATCTGGTACATTTGTGAAAATTATTCACAAACAAAACCCTTACATTCATCTTAAAATGCAAAATCAGAAAACTCTTCTTTTGATACATAGTACTTAAAGATTTTGTTCTTTTTATTTCCCTAGTTGATTATACATTTGTGAGGTCTTAAAGTATATGTTTCCCTTCCTAAGTGCAGATATGTTTCAAAGGTTGCCCATGTCAATGAAACTCAGCAGTTGTCAAAGTGGTAAGGCAAAGTTATCTGTTAAGTAGTATTTTTTAAAATTTTCTTCACATTATACCATACTTAACAAAATGCTAATAATATTTTAACACAGTTAAAGAATGCCCACATTCTGTTAAGCACTATAATAACATTAATATTCCACATTCAAAAAGAGTGATTATAGCTTCCTAGACTAAGGAATGTTCCTTTACTTCTGCAGGCTAAGCTGTACGCTTTTGCTGTTTGGTCAAAACTTAGAGTCCTGGAAATAGGGATTTCATAATACCAGAATTTTTGCTTTTGATAACAATACCAGTGAAATTTCATGATACTCAATACCTGTTTGATACCACATGGCTTTTTATTTAAAGTACAGTACCTCCATTATTCAAGTGAACAATATTGTGTTTATATGCAAGAAGTGTCTGGCTGCACACCATTAAGGGCAGGCAACTCTGTAGGTGCTTTGGCCCAGGACCCTGTGATGTCATTCAGGGGCTTGTAGCTTAAGTTGATAGTGATGTAGGTTTGGAAGGTCCACCTACTGTTAGAAATGGAAGTGATGTTGATGTTCAGTGCTCTTGAATGCCATACATTTTATATTAGATGTCTTTGCATGATCTTCTTCTTCTTTAGGCTGCTCCCGTTAGGGGTTGCCACAGTGGATCATCTTCTTCCATATCTTTCTGTCCTCTGCATCTTGTTCTGTTACACCCATCACCTGCATGTCCTCTCTCACCACATCCATAAACCTTTGCTTAGGCCTTCCTCTTTTACTCTTGTCTGGCAGAACTTTTCTTAGCATCTTTATCCCAAAATACTCAGCATCTCTCGTTTGCACAAACCAACGCAATCTCGCCTCTCTGGCTTTGTCTCCCAAACGTCCAACTTGAGCTGACCCTCTAATGTACTAATTTCTAATCCTATCCATCCTCGTCACACCCAGTGCAAATCTTAGCATCTTTAACTCTGCTACCTCCAGCTCTGTCTCCTGCTTTCTGGTCAATGCCACCTTCTCCAACCCATATAATATAGCTGGTCTCACTACCGTCCTGTAAACCTTCCCTTTCACTCTTGCTGATACCCGTCTGTCACAAATTACTCCTGACACACTTCTCAACCCATTCCACCCTGCCTGCACTCTCTTTTTCACCTCTCTTCCACAATCCCCAATACTCTGTATTGTTGATCCCAAGTATTTAAACTCATCCACCTTTGCCAACTCTACTCCCTGCCTCCTCACCATTGCACTGACCTCCCTCTCATTTACACACATGTATTCTGTTTTGTTCCTACTGACCTTCATTCCTCTCCTCTCCAGAGCATATCTCCAACTCTCCAGGGTCTCCTCAACCTGCTTCTTACTGTCGCTACAGTTCACAATGTCATCAGCAAACATCATAGTCCACGGGGACTCCTGTCTAATCTCGTCTGTCAACCTGTCCATCACCATTAAAAATTAGAAATGGCTCAGAGCTGATCCCTGATGTAATCCCACCTCCACGCTGAATGCATTCGTCACTCCTACCACAGACCTCACCACTGTCACACTTCCCTCGTACATATCCTGTACAACTCTTACGTACTTCTCTGCCACTCTCGACTTCCTCAAACAATACCACAACTCATCTCGAGGCACCCTGTCATATGCTTTCTCCAGGTCCACAAAGATGCAGTGCAACTCCTTCTAACTTCTCTAAACTTCTCCATCAACATTGTCAGAGCGAACATTGCATCTGTGGTGCTCTTTCTTGGCATGAAACCTTACTGCTGCTCACTAATCATCACCTCACTTAACCTAGCTTTCACTACTCTTTCCCATAACTTCATGCTGTGGCTCATCAATTTTATTCCCCTGTAGTTACTGCAGTCATGCACATCCCCCTTATTCTTAAATATCGGCACCAGTACACTTCTTCTCCACTCCTCAGGCATCCTCTCACTTTCAAAGATTTCATTAAACAATCCAGTTAAACTCCACTGCCATCTCTCCTAAACATCTCCATGCTTCCATAGGTATGTCATCTGGACCAACAGATTTTCCATTCTTCATCCTCTTCATAGCTGTCCTTACTTCCTCCTTGCTAATCCATTGCACTTCATGCTTCACTATCTCCATATCATCCAACCTCTTTTCTCTCTCGTTCTCTTCATTCATCGGCCTCTCAAAGTACTCCTTCCATCTGCTCAACACACTCTCCTCGCTTGTGAGTACGTTTCCATCTTTATCCTTTATCACCCTAACCTGCTGCACATCTTTTCCAGCTCAATCCCTCTGTCTAGCCAATCGGTACAGGTCCTTTTCTCCATCCTTAGTGTCCAACCTCTCATACAACTCATCATACGCCTTTTCTTTAGCCTTCGCCACCTCTCTCTCTTCGCCTTGTACTCTTGTCTACTTTCTGCATCTCTCTGACTATCCCACTTCTTCTTTGCCATCCTCTTCCTCTGTATACTCTCCTGTATTTCCTCATTCCACCACCAGGTTTCCTTTTCCTCCTTCCTCTTTCCAGATGTCATGCCAAGCACCCTTCTTGCTGTTACCCTTACTACATCTGCTATAGTTTCCCACCTGTCTGGTAACTCTTCACTGCCACCCAGTGCCTGTCTCACCTCCTCCCTAAACTCAACCTTGCAGTCTTCCTTTTTCAACGTTCACCACTTGATCCTTGGCTCTGCCATCACTCTCTTCCTCTTCTTGATCTCCAACGTCATCCTACAGACCACCTGCTGCTTAAATACACTTTCCCCTGCCACCACTTTGCAGTCTTCAATCTCCTTCGGATCAACTCTTCTGCATAGGATGTAATCTACCTGTGTGCATGTTCCTCCCTCTTCTTAAAATACGTATTCACCACAGCCATGTCCAACCTTTTGGCAAAATCCACTATCTTCTGACCTTTTTCATTCCTCTCCTTGACCCCATACCTACCCATCACCTCCTCATCTCCTCTGTTCCCTTCACCAACATGTCCATTGAAATCCGCTTCAACCACCACTTTCTGTCCCTTGGGTACACTGTTCATCACTTCATCCAACTCACTTCAAAAATCTTCTTTCTCACCCATTGTATACCCAACTTGCAGTGCATATGCACTAACAACATTCATCATCACACCTCCAGTTTCCAGCTTCATAATCATTACTCTGCCTGACACTCTTTTCATATCTCGAAATGAATTTTAAGACATCTGGACATGCATTTTAGATATCTCAAATTGAATTACAGATATCTAAACATGCATCTTTTTAAAGATACGTATGTAAAAGGTACAGCACCACCATGATTCCCTAGTTTAATACATACTATAATATTTCCATCAGACAATGTTATACTTGGAAACTTTTTTAAGTTTGGCGACTTTAGATGCTTTTGACATGTGATCTACAAAAAAACAGTAAATGCTGCATTAAAATTTAATAATAAAAACTAATGGCACATACGTGGTTAGCAAAAGATCAGGCAAAGAAACCTAAAAAAAGAAGAATGACATTCAAAAACATTGAAAATCAGCATCACTTGCATTCATAACCTATGTCACTATCAACTTTAGCCACAGGCCAAAGAAATAACGTCACAGGGTCCTGTGGCTAAAAGAGCCAAGGGGGCATGCCACTATGACTCTGCAGCCAGACTCATTTTGTTCTTTTTCCTGTAACTGAATATAAAGTATATTAATATTTATTGTAACAAAAGCTGCAAAATAGTGATACATTCATCAAGTTACCCAACTATCATTTAAGAAAACTAGTATTGCCACGAACACAAACCATTTACAGACATGACTTCGGCTGTTTTTCTTTTTCACATGTGTTGATGCAGTGCTGTATCATCCCCACTGTATGGCATTTTTATATGTACTTTTTAGTCATGCTTTTTTCACATATTATTATGATGTCCAGACTAATTCGTCTACTTGCAGTCACATGAATGAAGTTTGGACTTTTACTCTGTACTGCCGATACTCAGAATTCTGGTAACAACTTGGTACCAAAGTATCAGTTGCTGTAACATGCCTACCTAAAAAAGACTGTCTTTAGCAGATAGTTGGTGCAGCACAAAAAACTATAACAGTGTCCAAAGGACAGCAATTCACCTTTAATCTCAATTGTAAACACGGGAACATACAGAAGTGTTAAAGAGTCTGAACATGAGGAAAGACTGGTGCAGTATTTAGGATACCATGCAATTGTGATTAATTGCCTATATATATATATATATATATATATATATATATATATATATATATATATATATATATATATATAGTGGCGAGTGGCTGGGGCTGCTACCCTGCTGGGACGCCCAGGAGGACCAGAGGAGGGCTTAAGCCTCCTCTAGACCACGAGGGGGTGACTGCCCTGGCGGGTACAGAGCTTTGAAGTTCAGCCCTGTGGGGGCCCGTGGTCACCGCCAGGGGGCGACCCAATGCCTATGGAGCCCTGGACCTCAGCACTTCTCCCACACACGGAATTGCTGGGGGGGGAAGAGGATTGGGGACACCCGGAGTGCTTCAGGGTGCTCAGCTGGTGCTTCCACCACACTGGGGAGTGTCGGCGGAGGCTTGTCAGGAAGCACCTGGAGCTCATCAGGGTGTGAATAAAAGGGGCCGCCTCCCTCCATTTGGGGGCTGGAGTTGGGAGGTCGAGAGACAAGGTCTTGGAGAAGGCAAGGTGGCAGCCTGACGATAAAGAGGCATTGTGGTATTGGCCTGGACTTTTGGGGACTTTGGGGGTTGTGTGTGCACTTTATACTGTACATACAGTAATAGTTGTAAATAAACATGTGGTGGTGCTTTAACCATGTCTACCTGTCTGTGTCCGGGGCAAGTTCCACAATATATATATCATATATATATATTCATTGAAATAAATTTTTAGTGCCAAGGGTGTAAAGATGAATTTTAAATGTGTAAGCATGCATAAGTCAAAACTAACACACAAATTCAGAAATGTAAAATTCATCTAAGTTACACATTTGTCAGCCCTAGGGAAACAGCAAGATGCTCCTGATGACTAGTGTGACAGCCCAGAGATATAAAATGAAGTCTACATTAATTTTAGCTGAACTAAACTGGGAAAAGAATATAAAAACTAACACCAAACGAATGTTGAGAATGAAAAGAACAACAATGAAGAAGACATCTACCAAGACCATATAACATTAATCTAAATCAGCAGGCTAAGTACTTTATTTAAATTCTAAGCTTTAAGACTGGTCTGAACAGCATGTGGTCAGAAGTTTAGAGTGTCAGGAAGAGACTGACCTGTTATAGTGGGCCAAGTAGTGGAACATTGGTGGAGGCAAAATGCTGAGCTTGTTTTCAAGAACTCAGTGTTGTAACAGTTGATTGATGGCTGCCATTAAAGATGTGAGTTTCATTTTAGCACTCCTAGTCATTAAAGATAGGGGCAGTTAACTGACATAGACAGCTTGGCTGAATCTAGAAAAACTAAATCATCTAACACGTGAATCAGTCAGCCCAACAAAGAGATGATGTGTTCAAAGCAAAACAAATAAATGGGTAATAAACACCTTTAAAGGAGTAAGTGAGAATGTAGTCACAGCATACAGATTAGAAACCAGATGGCAAAAACATGTAAAGCATCTGCAAAATCAACAGATAAGATGTAAGACAAGTTTTACATAAAGCAAGTAAAAATGCCTCAGTGAAAAAGTGCTGAGAGAGAGCCAAGAATATGCTCAATTAATGAGGTTGGCCAATGTGAAACAGGTGTCAGAATATGGGGTTTTGGACACCTTTCGAGTAAATCGTGCTCATATGGAAAATGTGGGAGGAAATGACCTGAAGAAAGAAGCAAAATAGTGGCAGACACAAATCTTTGTCATAAAACAGGCAGGGATCAAAATACTGAGATAAACTAAGCCAACTGTCAAAACCATGAACGGCAAACACACTCAAAAATAACTATGTATAAAGGTCCTTGTGCTTATTTAATAACCCCAAACTAAAATTATTCATTGACATTTGTTATATTGTAAATCTGAACGTTTAGATGCTCAGCTCTGTGCACCACCATCTTAAATAAATGGATCTGAAGGTGACATAAATCACTTGACTTTCTAGTCACATGACTGGCAAAAGGTACTGGTGCTCTAAACAGTTCGAAAAGTATGCATCAAAATAGCCACGATCTCTTCACAAAAGATGCCACAATGACACCATTGTTAGAACAATAAAAATTACAAACAACAAATTAATTTAAAAAGTGTGAATTTTAGGAGTTCAAAACACAGATTCACAGAAGGTTGAATACATGCCATTAACAGGCACAGATAAACAGGTCCTGGAAGCGAAAGGAATGGGCGTGTAAAAGGGCTTGACAAAACAATGTTCTCTTATACATTTTCTTGGGACGCAAGATAAAGGGGTAAAGGTCCATAAGAAGAGAACTTAGAACACTTTTTAGTTTTACAATTTTCCTCTACACTGCTCACTCCTGAAACTTTTAGCAGTCATGCAAATAAAGGTTCCACTTGCCTTGTAAATTAAACTATTTATCTCACCTTGAAATTCTATGTGCATTAATCCATAATAAATCTAGAACTAAAGAATGAAAATCAATTTATGAAACACTGCAAAAATATTTATATATTCTTGTTTTTTCTTATCTTATACTTTTGGAAGCTGGACAGAGAATTCAGCCAAGCCTCTGTCATTTCAAAGTTTCCTCAGTCATCAAATATTTAAAAAAGGTATGTGACACATTTCCTTTCATAAAGTAATACAGCAATAGGCAAGAGTGAAATTTTCCAGGTAAGAAAGACAGATATTTATTAATCATGGAGCCGGAGAGTTACGATGTGTGGTATGATGAACAGGACATGCAAGTAAACATTTGACTGTACTCTGCAAATGAGACATTAATCACCTTATTAGACATGAATATTTCACTTGATCAAGTTCTCATCTTGATTATCAATAGGCTCAGTATAGATATTGTAGTATAGTATTCCATGGAATATCAACTGCTGATAAAGTGTTTCCATGAGGAAATAAGACAGTTTTGTTGTCTAGTACAGTTGCTCATTAACCCTGTGCCATAGTAAACAGTTGTACAGTAACAACAATGAGCGGGTGACTGGAGTGTATTTGCTCGTCCAGTCAATTTGCTTCATTGCAAATATATTTAATATAACTGAATACTACAAAAGCTGCAAACAATATCTGGCAACAGTGCAAAAAGCTAAAATGTGAATAGTCTTTATGTTTGAAACTATATGAATTCTCACTGTGTAGGCAAATATACATTACAGGCAACATGTAGCACAGTAAATGGCTAAAACTACAGTATGTTTACACCCCTTTAAATTATTACATTCATGTGTTTCAGCAGCATCTATTGTTAACAGGCGCATAAAATCAACATAGTAGAATGGGTGTATTAAAAAGTTCAGTGATTGTAAACATGGCACTGTTATAGGATTCAGCCAAAACATGTGAAATTCCTGTCCCGGACAACTGTAAGTGTTCTACTGAGAAATGAAAAAGTCTAGGAACAACAACAGCTCAGCTATGAAGCGTCAGACCACACAAGCTCACAGAGCGTGCTGCTGAGTGCTAAAGCACGCACCACATAAATATTGGCTATTTTCTCTTGCATTACTTACAACAGAGTTCCATATTGCCTTTGGAGGAAACATTAGGACAAGAACTGTGTGTCAGGCGTTTCATGAAATGGGTTTCCATGGCTAAGATGTTGCATACAAGCCTATCATCGTATTGCACAATGCAAAATATCAGCTGGAGTGATGAATTGTGCTTCACGATCTGGCAGTCTGATAGAAGAAGTTTGGCGGATGTCAGGAGAACACAAACTTCTAGACTGCAAAATGCATACTATAAAGTTAGATGGAGGATAGATAATGGTCTGGAGCTGGGTTTGGTGCTAGATCCCTTGGTTCCAGTGAAGGGTACAGTTAATACATAAACAGAAATTTTAGACAATTGTGTACTTTCAATTTTGTGACAACAGTCTGGGGAAGGACCTTTTCTGTTCCTGCATAACTGTGCCCCCTATACACAGAGCCAAGTCCATAAAGACATGGTTTGATATGTTTGATGTGGAAGAACTTGAGCGGCCTCCACAGAACCCTGACCTCAAACCCGCTGAATACCTCTGATGAATTGGAATGCTGATTGAAAGCCAGTTCTTCTTGTCCAGCATCACTACCTAACCTCACTAATGTTATTTTGGCTGAATGGGCACAAATTCCCTCAGCCACACTCTGAAATCTTGTGGAAAGCCTTCCCAGAAGAAGGGAGGCTCTTATAGCTACAAAAGGGAGTCCAACTGCATACAATTAATCGCATGTGGTTTTGGAATAAGATGTCTAACATGCTCATATATGACTTTAGGTCATATAGTGTTTGAACAGCATTGTAACAAATATTTTAAAATATTTTAGCTAATTCTAAAAAGGTACCAGTTCAAACCATTTCAAAAAAATATAGGCACAGCATAATGTGGATATCATTATTTGAGGTTAATTCATGCAGAAAAACTAGAAATATATCAGTCATGTAGTGCTCTACTTTAACATAATACTTCTCAATGAATCCTAATCAATGCAAGACAATGAGGATGTTCTTATTTTTTGTTATATTAAATTATTGAGGAAAAGTTAAATCTTAATCAAGCAAAGCAGCTTTTTATAAATTAATTATGCCATAGTTAGCAAGTCTAAATTAGGTTGAGTTTTATGTATAGCATTATTTTGGAGGCTCTTGAGTTACTTCAGGCCACTATTTTGAAAGCTATAACTGACAACAGCGAGCAAACCATTGTAAGAAATCTGGGTTTGGCAATCTTGGAATGCAGTTTCTCTTAAAATATGATTCATTTTTCTGCTTTTGATTGTTTGGTTTTGATAGTTTCCTTGGTATTCTAATTCCTGCTCATTTTTTTCCACTCTTTATTCTTCCTTAACATCTTATCCTTGCAATGTTTTCATAACAACAATATGTTAGTATACTCCATATCTTCCAAACTGTGTCTGATGTAAAAAGAATCTGTTTCTGCCTCGTAGCTTTCTGCAGTGAGACACATAAGGCCAAGGAAAGAACTTAGTGTCTGCAGTTTTGGACCAATGCTTGTTTATGGGTATAAAATGAGTGCTTAAAGTAATTAATAAAGTATAAAATTCTTTGGGGTTATTTCTGAAAGACATGAAAACAAATCTGCAGATAGTTCTAGGTGAAACTTACAATCAGGAGCGGTGTTTCTGTCTTTTAAATCTGTGCTGCATAAATCTGCTGTATGATTACACTTATGACGCCTATGCTTAGATTTACTTTGATTTATTTGAAAGGGTACAGCTGGAAAGCCATCTCATAAAGCACTAAGAAGAGGAGGAGTGGAACTGGTCTGCTACTTAATGGATATCAATTACATTTTTCCCTTTTACTAGCTTCTGACTGTTAGTACAGAACTTCTTTTTACACAGTACATAATAGACTTTTAAGGAGTTCATGTAGAAAGGTAAATGTAATTGTAGATCGCAAGTGTTATTTTGAGTAAAAAAAGTCTAAATAACAAAATTACATTCTGTCTTCTTCTATATCAGCGGTGATGTTGAGTTCTCCATGATGCTCACATCCTTCCTCTTTATAAACCAAGTGAATATTAAGGGACTACCTAAGGCTGCAAAGCAAAGCCCTTTGCTCATTCATAAAACAGTTCCTTCTGTTCTTGTTCCCAGGACAGATGTAGTCCCACCTGATGATGCCTGACATCAAACGCGTGCCTTGCTAACTTTCCTTCTTGCACCCAGACCAGCATAAAAGAAGACATCTGCTGAAGTCACCAACTTTCTAACCAAAAGCATCTCAGAAGAGCATCACTTTGACAGCAGCACTTTATTTTCCAGACACTGAGACCACATGTCTCAGATGTAAGAAAATAAAAATCCTTCCACTAAAAAGTATATTTCACAGTTGGGAACCCAACCTTAAGTATGACTATTTTGTTTTCATTTGACAATGGCATAGCATTGAAGATTTTTTTCACAATATCTCATTCTTACATCCTGCTAGCACTAGAAATGTACATACTAAAACAAAAATCAGGTGTTATTTACTACATAAAGGACTAAAATAAAAGAATGGAAAGATCTTTTCTGAAATATTGGCAGGGTTGACGTCTCCATTGTATTTTTTTTCCTTCTAACATTTCTTAGAATGAATAGAAATCAAAATTAAATGATGATAAAAATGAAAAGTGTTACTTGATCACGTAAGTAAAATGAAAAAAAAGCTTTTATAATATTATGTTAGATTTAAGATATTACAAAAATCCATTCCAACACTTATACATAATGTTGTACTTTTTACTTTCTTGGGAAATAACTACTCCTAATTTTTAACAAAACATTTGGTGTTTGCAGCCATAACAGACTTTTGCACAGGTACTGAAAATTAAGCTCAAACCTGCTACAGTTCAACCCACCCGTACCCACAACTGTTTCTACCTAAACCCACCCATAACCTCTGGCAGTTTGTACTAATTCCCAATGCTGTATAACTATTCCTTGTTACACAATAATAAAAAAAAAAAATCTGTCTAAAGTAAGGTGCAGATGGTTGCATCCAAATGGATTTTATCTGAAACAACTTAAGACTTTAGCAAGCTAAATTCTTATGAGTTCACATGGGTTTCCTCCCACATCCTCGATATGTGCACATTAGGGGTAAATAGTGACTATTATTAAGTGACCTGTGAGGAGGAAGAGTGTGTCCTGTAGACTGGTGGAAACCTATCTAGAGTCGCTTCTAGCATAAAGTTTGTTACCCTTGCCTCCTACATACCTGTACTGGAAGGAATGGGTAAATATAAGGATAAAAGTACCAAATATTAATGTAATAATATTGCAGTTGCCCTGGACAAGTTACATCACTCAGGGATGAATCACTAAAAGAATGACCTGACATGACATCATCAATAGCAGGGGTGCCTACAAAAATGGCAACTCTGCATAGTCGCATGCTTCTTTCCATCTTTCTGTGGCTAAAAGTTGTCAGTCCTTTCAAGGATAAAAAGCTACTAAAACTACTGAGAGTGGCATTATTACAATATCAAAATATCCTCAATTTCAAAGTGGAACTTTAATATATGTAGTAAATACACTTAAACTGTACAGAAATGCATCCCTCAAACATACCAGATCATTAATTCACCCAGAAAGTGTGTCAGTACACCATCCTACAATTAACTGCAGTTCAACGCAACCTCAGCAGTCTTTTAAACATCCACACATATTATATATATATATATATATATATATATATATATATATATATATATATATATATATATATATATATATATATATATATATATATATATATATATATATATATATAGTGGTAACTCAGTCCCGGACACAGACAGACACTAATGGTTCCAACACACGCAAGTTTATTTACAATATGTACACTAAAGTGCCGCACAGCACACAGTGCCCCAGCACCAAAAACTCTTAGAGTCTGGTTCTTCCAATGCACCTTCCTCTTCTCATCAGGTCTCTTCCTCTCTCCCGAGCTTCATTCTCTTCCTCCTGACTCCGGCTGATGACTGGAGGGAGGCAGTCTCTTTTATCCCCACCCGGACATGCTCCAGGTGACCTCTGATGAACTTCCAGCAGCACTTCCTGTTGTGGCGGAAGTGCCGCATGAGCACCCGGAAGCACTCCGGGTGTCCCTGGTTTTCCTTCTGCCAGCGCCTCTGGGTGTGGTGGAAGTGCTGACGTCCAGGGCTTCACAATTGTCGAGGCGCCCCCTGGCGGTGGCCACGGGCTCCTATAGGGTTGGGCCTCCTTGCGAGACCCCATACAAACCAAGGGAGGCATAGTCCCTCTCCCAGTCCTTCCAGGAGTCCCGGCTGGGCACAGCTCCCAGCTGCCCGCCACAATATATATATATATATATATATATATATATATATACAGTATATACTGTATATAGTATATCAGAGTACTACTCCAACAGCAACACATGAAAGATAAAGGTCCCATCTTAGACTGGATATCAGTCCATCAGTAGACACAAACACATGACATACACACTTTACAGAATTTCTGTTGTCACCTGAAAATAACACACATGCTTTTGTATTATGGTAAGAAACTGCTATCTCTAGGTGTAAACACTCAAATACTGTGTTCCCTTCTCAACTGCTAATTAACCATTTTAATCTAGTTTTTGATTTCATTTTTTATTTAGTTTGGTTTATAGTAATTTTCTAATTTTAGTTTTTGTTATTTTTTTTGTTTGTATTTAGTTTTTCAGCAATCAACTTTTTGTTTTTGTCACACCAAAAATGTGCACATGGATACAGTTACAGGTCGGCTCCACGATCCCTGATTGCTTCCAGAAGCATCTTGAACCTGGAACCATTGGTGACGTTCCTGAGGATAAGCTGAGCAAATAAGGGCACACACAGTCAGCAGTAGGTTTGTGCAAAGTGTTGGGTGCTTTTATTTAAAACAACAGTCAAATAAAGTGTTCAAAAGTGCAATGCTCCAGATCTTCAAGGATCTCAGCAGCCAGAGGAGATGTCCACCGACAGGCACAGTCAACCTTAATGCAGCTTAGGTCCCCATTGCCAATCCTAAGCTTTTGCCACGGCGCCACACTGAGCCTTGCTCCTCTGACTCCTGCTGCCACTCCTTGGCTTTACGCCGGAGCCCAGCTAGAGCAGTCAGTCACTCCTGCTCTCCAAAATTACTCAGCAGGAGTGACCCCTAACCCCAAGCACTGTGTGCTACTATAGGGGCTGTCTTCCATCTCATTCACATGGACTCCTCCTTAATCCAGCCTCTTTTTCTTTCTCTTTTCTTTTCTCTCTCCATTCCTCGATTTCTCTCGATTCCTTTGTTTCTTCTCTCATTCTCATCCCTCTCTATCATGTAGTCTCCCTTTATAACACCAATTGGGTGCAGATGCTGTCCTCCTCCTGCTTTGAGGTGTGAATGAAGCACTTGATTGACATGCTCACATTTGCACTTGAAAATGCAATCAGCCAAGCACGCCAATCAACTTTGGAGCAACTTGTGTATCAGTTCAGAGCTTGCACACTCTGGGACTAGCAATTATTTGTTCAAATTGTGCTTCACCATAGACCTCTTTTATCTGTTACTTTAAACTGCAACAAGTCTGAGCAATAAACAGGATAGGGAGGATTTAGTTCTTAGTTTTACAGCCAAGTGCTTAATGGCATTGACCATTTAATTGCTGTTTGTTTGCTGTTCAGTACAGATCTAAAAAACACAGGCTGACCTCCGCCACACTGCAATGTAAACACACCAAACGGAGTTCTTAAGGTTCTATCAAGATTGCAGTCTGAAATGAATCAGATAGTTCTATAAATTTACCACTGATGAGCCATATGTTAAGCACAGTAATGTTAGACTAAGATAGTTCACTGTACACAGATCCAACATCAGAGTTTATTTTAACAAGCCTAATGATACTCATATCTGCTCTACTGAAATAAATTCTAAGCGGGGTGGCATGTTTCAGCATTAACACTGCTGATGAACTCCCAAGCACAGCACCTCACGATCCCATGTTAAAAACTCTACAATGCTGTGGCATTCTAAATATATTAAGATTACTGCAGTCCATCCATTTGCTATTGATGAAGCTCTGTGACACTGCACTACTTACGTTGAAAAACCAGTACCAATAACCTGATTAAAACTTAAACGTATATGTATAACATCAGCTCGATTGACTGCATGCTACACATCTGCTTAATATGTCACTGCAAAAGTGCCATATTCAAACAACTAATATTTGTGTGAAGTAAGGTTAAATTGCTAAAAGTCCTACCTTCTTTGGTGTATATTTTTTCAGGTCTAACTACTGACTGAATATGAAGTATGGGGATGGCTTTTGGATCTTGAAAAATCCACCATGACTCTAATTTTCAAAATATTTATCTATATCTTCCAAATTATATGTGTGGTATGTTGGTGGTTAAGTGCCTTTTTATTGAAGTTTAGTGAAAGTAGTTTGCCATTTGCTAACAAAGGGCAATCTGTGATTGACGGTCAGTTGTGGCCAGAGAAATGCACAGAATAAGTCATTCCCAAGTGATGAGGCTTTGGTATTCGCTGTCATTTCTAGCAGGTAAACACTGATGGATGAAATGATCAACAAAATCCACATATTCAGACAACAGCAGCTAGGTGTACTGTACACAAATCAATGCTTGTTTTTGGTTTTAATTAAAATTTATAATTTTGCAAAATTGCAAAAAAAACTTTTGTTTTTGTTTTTATTTTCGGTTAGTTCTAGTTTTTAGAAAAAAATTTCATTTTTATTTTGGTTAACGTCATGATTATTTTTTCGTTAACGACATATTTCAGTTTAGTTTTGGTAACGGGAATAGCACTCACCAGTGCTTCAGATGTCTTAATTTGCTACTAATATATTTGAAATATTCTTTCCCATTGTGATGGACGGCCAGGACGCCCCTTCGACATATGTTCTGGGGGAGCAACCATGGGCTGCTCAATACCTCCCCCGGGACGCTTGGTGGCAGCCTCCCTGGCTGATGGTGGTGCCACAGCTTCCCGCAGGGCTCCATGGGAGATGGAGTTCTCCACAGCCCTGTTGGGATCTAGGGTGGCCGCCAGGGGGGCACTGCGTGGGTCCCTGAGCCCGGCTGGATGAGTCTTCAGCTCCACCCGGAAGTGCAACTGGAAACAGGTGATCAAGCACCTGGAGCACTTCCGGGTGGGCTATAGAAGGGGCCAGCAACCACCACTCAGTGGCTAGATTTGGGAGGAGGAGTATGAAGCTTGACGGCAGGAGTGGTGGTGCCAGAAAGGTGTGTTGTGTTTTTGTACATTTTGGGTTTGTGTTGTGCCTCACAAGTGTAGAAAATAAAGTCTTTGTTGTGTTTTTACATGTGCCTCCAGGTGAGTCTGTGCCAGGTCGGGCGCAATATAGCGTCATATTACAGTATCAACAACTTCAAATAGGGAGTTAGTGGAATTATTCTGCTTGTGTGGAAGCTAAGAACAGGCAGTTACAGACCCCACTAAAACCCATCCTTAGAACTGTCCGTTATAATGCAGTGGCACCCCACCTATAAGTATATAAAGCAAAGAAATGGAAATTACATCCTGTGATGGACTAGCACAATTGTACAGGATTCGATCCTGGCGCAAGACACCAGCTCTAGAGGTTGAGTTCCAGAAACATTAACTTTGCCCTATACGTCAAATAGTACAGTGTTATTTTTATTACTGGATTTTTTTAAAAAAAGTAACATGTAGCAGAACTTGGTCATTGATCCAAGTCTTTTCCAATATTTTTATTCCTAAACAAGCAGTAAAATACAATGCTCTTAATTTTAAAACAAGGCCTAGACATTATTTTAGTTTACTGCCAAGTTTCACATTTTGGGTTGCTTGAAAATTTGCTGTACCTGGCTGTCACAGATAAACCAAATAGTTAATGTAGCCAAGGGTGGAAAATAGTAATATTAAAACACATCATTTCACAAAAACTCTTATAAGATCTTAGTTATTTTCTTTTAAATGAATACTAATCATTTGAAAAAACAAAAGCCAGATATTCACTCCAATCAGACATCCTTTTGTGATTAAGGGGCCGCATTGCAGATATTTTACACCAAGGCAATATTTACATTCCGTCCGAAGATTGCACCACTATAATATTAACGATTCAATTGGTGCAACATTTATTAGACATTTTAAACCAACTTATGAATCAAGCCTTCTGATTTTCTGCCAGCTACACAAATAAAACCAATATTTAGTCACGGAGAGTAAAATGAGTTACAACCATTTCAGAATCTATTGCTTTATTATTTGCTTTTACACTTCCAAAATCAACACCAACTCTAAAATTATTGCTTTGTAAGCTCTCTGGTATTTAACTGTTGCAATCTGATGCTAAAGTAAAATAAAAAAATTCTCTTTTGGCGTTGTTTTAAAAATCTGACATTGTAAAACATCTTTTCTATAAAAGTATATGTAAAAGATAACAATCCCAGACTTTTTAAACCAAGCAAAGTCAAAGATTATGTGATAATGGGAGATGCCGCTGGCCATTTCTGCAGAGTGCATGATTTTCTGCCTTACTAAACACATTAGCATTTAAAAAATACAGTAACTTCAACATAAACCCATACAATTCCTCATCATTTTACATCACTACCAATAAGGGTATGTTTTATTGGATTTCATAATTGATACACTAAACATATTTTGACAATAAAAGGCTCGAACTAATTAATATATAAGTTCAAGGATATTGTCATTACACTTATTCACAGGTATATGGCTCCCCACTCACTATTTAAAGTGCTTTGAATACCTTAAATAACATCAAATGTCTTGACTTTAAAATCCTTTATTTACAATAAGCCTGTCAGTTATGTACTGTATATTAGTGAACAGCAGTTGTAGTCGGCAATCATTTTGTCGGAACTTAATAGCAACTGACAGTTCATTCTCATGCTCAAGAATCTTAGTTCAGTGAACTAAACGTGGTAAACTTGCAACTAACAAACATGTCCTTAGCCAAATTTTCACATTTGTTTTGCTAAATGATTGTTCTATTCCACAAACTGTTACATATAAAGATATTGCAAAAAGAATTTCTTGTCAGATACAAAGACAAAGTCCACTTTTTGGCCAAGAAATTGTCAAAAATGACTGAAGACTGTAGCTGTTCCATGTCATTTTGCCTTGATTAATTTTGGGTAACTTCACTGGGAAGACACTTATTGAACAGGCTAATAAAAAGTCCACACAAAGGTAGAATGAGGAAGGTGTTATTCCTTTAACCCATTTCCTCAACATGTTGAAACATTGCCAAGTTAACTTTTACAGAAATGCTAGTTGGCATCACCCTTATGCACTTTCAGCCCATTGGATCAACACTTTGACTCAATGTTTACTTATATCTTTTCCTGGTAAATTATTTGTGAATAAAATTGCATGTGTGAAAGGGGCTTTGCTGACAGAAATATTAAACTTCTCATGAATTCACCTAAAATGCCAGACTCCAAAAGCATTTAAACCTTAACAGAAGCATGCTAATATTTCATTTTCATTCATGCATACTGATGGTATGAGACAAGTGACAGACAGTTTATACAAACTGATATTTTTGTTTATCTTACCACTACAACTAAAATAAATTGTTAAAAAAAACAGAAAGTTCTTTAATTTAGAATGCTGCTCATCTAATCTGGCCACACCATCTTGGCTACATTAAGGTAAACTTAAGGGATGCACAGAAATCCACGATTCACCACTGCTATGTGAGGCTTCAGCTGCTTTGAACTGCCAACTCAGCTGTTACAAAGATCTATTTGAAACTGTGCTGAAAAGTCAGTAGGGACGCGTGTAATCCACCATACCCTGCCAATCCAGGTTTTACAATCTGACTGACCTACTTGGAGACAACAAGTTTCAGCAACTGACCTGTTCATTGACTTGAAGTTATGTGGTGTCAAGCCACCTTAATAAAGGTATCCCATGCTATATGGATCTAATCACTTGCTGAACATATGTCTGATGGCACATTTTTGGACTATAGAAGCCTAATATTTGCATTTGGTGAAAATGTAATGCACCCTAGCACATCTAAAGTCAAGCAATTTTCCTAAATATCACTAACACATTCTCAGATCCTATATTACACTCCGCCAATGAATTTCTTTATAAAATAAAGCATCTGAAGCATAAATTACTTACTTCTTTAACCCTTAATAGACTCAAAAGTTTGAATGTTTCGTTGCAGTAGTATTTGATTTGGGATGCCTATATGTTTCTTTGTACACTGGAATGGGCATGCACTGTAATACAGTATAAATCAATAAAGAATACACATAATGAATGGGTATACTGAAAATACCCACTCTTTAATTACAGACATGCATAGAGCTGGAGCTTACTCAAGCAGCAATGAGTGTGTGGAATGAACTAATTATAGAGAATATACCAATACATGACAATTACACACGCATTCTTGATCATGTCAAGCAATATTAATTTTAATGGAGTTCAAATAACTTAATAAGTGTCAAAACTAAATACACGGTGTCACACACGTGTGCTTGGGAGGTAGGCTAAGGGCTTAACCAAGGGTGGAACACAAGGTTTTTTTGAAGTGCACTAACCTTTCCTCTCCCTCTCCTACGGATCTCCCGAAGAGAAACCAGCATAAAGTTCCTCTAATTCCTACTTCCCTTTCCTAACCACGCCTCCCACCGAGGTCACTTCCGGCCTCAATTACTGGACCCCACCTCTTCCTTCCTGGCTACTATAAAAGCCCAGCACCTTTTCTCTTAAGTTGTCCCTTTTTTGGACGCGGAACCAGACATTATTCTGTAGCCATTTCTTGAAATTGTGATTGCTGTTGTATTGTATGTTGTACAATATAGGGGGTGGCTCCTCAAACCTTTTTGTGGTCTCTTTGTGTATTTGCGATGGAAAATGGCAATGTTAAAACCATGAATCAAAAGCATTTAGCCACCTATGTAGAAGTTGGTGACAGTAAGAAATACATCATGCAATTTGGGTAAATGAACAATACACCAGCATATCAGCTACTGTTGTAAAGTATTTCCCATTTGACCTTCCTTTCATTTTATCTTGTGCTGCTGTGCTAGATTGCCTTTCATCATCAAACCATAGACTGTCAGCAGCACCCACTTCTTAAAACATATGCAACGCACCACAATTTGTTGTTCATTGTTCAGTAAAAATTATTTTTTGCCATCATGTATTTTATCATCAGTTGAAGGAGGGAGAAAATGGATGGGATATTGTTGGGAAATAAGATATTTAATTGTAGCAACATTATTAAGAATGTAATGGTTATCTTTTTATCGTTCATCTTTGATATTTATTATAAACTTAATGTTTATTAAATATGTTTAAGTAGGTCATATGGATGTAAGCTTCCTCAGCTAATGTATTTTTAGACTTTGTAAAACGTTGATGTGTTTTCCTTAAAGGTTAAGAAACTGCTTTGAACTGGCTAAATGAGCAAAAACTGCTTGCACAGCGAAGACTGCTTAGCATGCATGCATACCTCGTCGCACAAATAACCAAACTATGTTATCAAATGGTGATTTTTAAATGTCAGAAGTACACTGTGGACCCAAACAGCTCCCAATAATTCTAGAAATAGAGACAAGTGCACCGTTTCTGGAACTGAAATACTTTAGATCAGCTTTATTTAGGTCAGATAATGAGCTGGCTGCAGCAGATTCAGGAGGAACATAGTCACCAAGAGATCCTCGTGTCATGAGACATCTGAGCTAGTAGACCTCCATCCCAGAAGATGTCTGAGCTATAGTATGCCATAACTACAAGAGCTGAGAACCACCTGAACACTGCTGCACACTGGGTGCCTCAGTCAACACCGTCTGTGGCAGCTGCTAAACATCCAGGTTGTATTCTATGATTGTCACTCTTATTTTCTTTGCTAACAGTTTTGGCATATTAAGTAATGTTAAAGATTACAGTTACTGGATAACTTACACCTGCTCCCCTGCTTGCTTTATTGCTCTATTCCATAGGTTCTTGAGTTCAGTCCTGGTGTCTCCTATGTGGACATGTTTTTGTCCAAACCCATTTCCTCTCTTAATTGCACTCCTGTTTAATTAAGAGATTATTTCCAGGACTCTGACTGTGTCTGGCTTGTTTGACTCCTTTCCTGCAACCTGGCAGTGGTTCCACAATTTGTTGATTTTTTATGTCTCGTATTTGTATGAATCTGTATTATTATAGTGATAGTTCTGAATTTAATGAATGGTTTAATTTATTCTTGAATATTTCCTTGGAGTTTGTACTATTGTATTGTATTTCTGAGGTGCCAACGATAGATTGGCCATTTAGCTCTGTGATGAGGATTATTTGTGTTCTGTTTTGTATATTGTATTTACCCCATTCTTTTACGCCCATTGCATGCCCAACCAATCTGGAAGGGAGTCTCTCTCTGAATTTTATTTCCCAAGATTTGTTCCATTTTTTTTCCCTACAAGGGTCTTTTTTGGAAGATTTTTCTTGTCTTCTTAGTGAGTCAAGGCTGTGACGCTGTCAAAAAACAGGGCCTGTTAATTAAAGCCCAATGAAGCATTCCTTGTGTGATTTTTGGGCTATACAAGAAAGAACTTGTAGTTGTTGTTGATTTGTGTCTGATTTAAGGTCATCATTCTTTGGAATATTTTTTGTCTTAGGGTAGCAAGGTGGTGCAGTGGTAGTGCTGTTGCTTCACAGTAAGAAGATCTGACATCACATCCGATATCCTCCCTGCGTGGAGTTTGCACATTTTCCCTGTGTCTGCGTGGGTTTCCTCCAGGTGCTCCAATTTCCACCCACAGACCAAAGACATGCAAGTTAGGTGGATTGGCAATACTAAATTGGCCCTAGTATGCCTTGTGCTCTATGCTAGCTGGGATAGGCTCCAGCACCCCCTGTGATCATATTCAGGAATGAGTGGTCCTAAATAAAAAAAGTACTCTGACCCTAATAAGTCTTTTTTGGATGAGAACTGGTGTTTTCCTCAGTTTTATACATATACAGTATATATTGTCACATAAGCATTCCACAGGATTGCCTCCAGTCTCACCTAAGGTATGCTGTACCACTCCGGGATGAGAGGAAGTGTTGTCACTAACAGTCTTGTGTTCGTTTTCCTTCACAGTGCAGAGAAGACTCCCAATGAGGGCAACTGAGCCAGAGAAGCTCCGTCCCTTCTGGTCCAGTAAGAAATATATTAATATACAATATATTACCTCTTGTTGGATTACAACATTTATCTTAGAGCAGTGTTTCCTAACCTTTGTAACCCTGGACCCAGTTTTACCTTTTTAAGTTCAATGACAACCCACAGAAAGCATTTCAATATTGGGGTTTATCCCATTGTGAACAAAGTATGATTAGAAGGGTGGTGGAAGGGGATTCAATCCTTTGGTAAAATGTGCGCAGCTAGAAATAAGGAAAATACTGTGCAGCATTGTCAAATACTTTGGTAGACAAGGGGTGTGGCAGGAAATCTGAGATACACTCTAATAAAAAATACACTCTAATAAGTTTATCAGTGCATGCATGGCCTTGTGTTTTTGAAAAAGCCAACACTTTTACCCACCTGCATATCATCATTAAGTTTGTAAAAGCAATCAGTGATCAGCATTAAGTGCTTTCTGTAATTAAAAAAAATAATGATTAACCGATGATGGAGCCATGCCATGACTGAACAGAATTAAGCATCATATTTTTCAGTATGTGATGAGAAGTGAACAGGATGGTGCTTTTGAGTGAGCAAAAGTAATTAGTAACTTTTACTTTTTTTGTTCGTAGATATTTATTCAAATCCACTGTATACTGAGGCCATATTAATTTTAGACTTTGATGTTAAATTAGAGTCAAGATTTTTAGCACTCTTTAGCTTTGAATGAATCAACTTTACATTACCTTTGTAAAAATACCAAGCACCATTTTAATATGGAGTTCTGCTGAAATCTCTTTCATACCAACACCACCAAAGGCAGTATGTGTAGCATGTTCAACAGTAAGCAGCTCAAGTGAACTAATAATATTAGACCCTGGTTAAAAAAAATAAAAAATACAAATACTGCAAATAGAAAAGTTCATAGTCATATAGTATTTTTTATCTTCTGATACATTAAATTAACCAATAGCACTAAAACTGAGGCTTATTGACAGAAAATTTCCTGAGCAAAGACAAGTAACACAGCATATATAAATACTGTTTATAAATATATGTATACGGTGTGCATATATATATATATATATATATATATATATATAGACTTTACAAACCTACTCTCACCCTGCCCGGGGATTTGTTCCTGCCTTGTGTTGGTTGGGATTGGCTCCAGCAGACCCCCGTGACCCTGTATTAGGATATAGCGGGTTGGATAATGGATGGATGGATGGACAAACCTAATCTGTTTCTAAAAACAGATTTTTTATTTGTAAAACATTATTTGTTAAAATAACAAAATGCATTAAAATTGACCAAATTAGTTTTATGATGACATTTACTATAAAACACACATTAATAAGACATTACCCTTCATTAAATACAGTGATCCCTCGCTATATCGCACTTCGACTTTCGCGGCTTCACTCTATCGCGGATTTTAAATGTAAGCATATCTAAATATATATCACAGATTTTTCGCTGGTTCGCAGATTTCTGCGGACAATGGGTCTTTTAATTTAAAGTACGTGCTTCCTCAGTTTGTTTGCCCAGTTGATTTCATACAAGGTACGCTATTGGCAGATGGCTGAGAAGCAACCCAATCAGAGCACGTATTACATATTAACTAAAACTCCTCAATGATATACGATGTGCTTCCCCGAGCGGATTGTTTGCTTTTCTCGGTCTTTCTCTGACATTCTCTGCGCCTGACGGAGGGTGTGAGCAGAGGGGCTGTTTGCCTAGAGGATATGGACGCCCCTCTAAGAAATGAAAGCACGTATTGATTTTTTGCTTTAATCTCGCACGCTCTCTCTCTCTGACGTTCTCTGCGCCCGACGGAGGGGGTGTGAGCAGAGGGCTGTTTGCACAGAGGCTGTTTGTTTAGAAGATACGGAGGCTACTCTAAAAAATGCTGAAAGACTTACCTTCACATTGCTCCCTTCTTTGCGGCTGCTTTATCGCGGTGCTCATACTTAAAAGCCCAACAGCACGTATTGATTTTTTGATTGTTTGTTTTTCTGTGACGCTGGCTCTTTCTATCTCTCTGACATTCTCTGCTCCTGACGGCGCTCGTTTGAAGAGAAGATATGTTTGCATTCTTTTAATTGTGAGAAAGAACTGTCATCTCTGTCTTGTCATGAAGCACAGTTTAAACTTTTGACTAAATGGTGCTATTTCATGTCTAGAGGGCTCTAATAATGCTAACAGTGTGGGTGAGTTTATAAGGGCTTAAAATATATAAAAATAACCATACAAACATATGGTTTCTACTTCGCGGATTTTCATCTATTGCGGGGGGTTCTGGAACACAACCCCCGCGATCGAGGAGGGATTACTGTACTCTTTAATAAAGCAGTTTACCAATTCTTTATTACTTTATTACGTTTCACATTCAACAGAATGGCCTTTGTATCTTTCATGGGCTTTTCATGATCTATTTTGGATCTATGATGCTCAGAATAATGTGATTAAAACACAGCACATGAACACACAAGTACAGGTTGCTTCTACTTGTGGATCCAGCTTGGCCACATGCGGCAGGCTGCCATGAGGAGAGACTCTGAACTTAACATCAACTGTGAGAATGAATGAGACTATGTTTGCTTATATGTAACATCCATGTATGCGGTGTTCCTCAGGCTGCACTGCGTGGTACTTGGAATTAGCGATTGCATTTAAAAAGTGTTCACATCTGTGAAAATTTTGCTTCAATGTGGTTTGTAAGATCAAAAATGGTATTAAATATCTTTCTTCCTATATATATATATTTATAAAGCAGGGCAGGTATGTTTATGTGTGTATTACATCACAAAAGTATTACATCTAAGCCAAAACTGTGTTCAGTATCCTGAAGTGTGCTGTCTGATTCATAATCATACTGGTGTTTCTCATTGACTGATTGCCATACTGGTGGTGTGGCACTCCTGAAAAAATTAGGCTTAGACATTGATATTAAAAATTGCAACATGTGAAAGAAACAAAAGTAGGTGCATATATTACAAATGCTAACTGAATTTGCCAACCCCTTTAAATGCTAGAATCCCCAGTGAAATTCCATTTTTAAAGTATGCACCTCTTTCACTCACACACCTGCCTTCAAGATTGAAAGGTATTATGCACTGCTTCCAAAGTCAGTTATTACTGGTTTCATATACAAACTTATTTTTCTAGACATCATACTAACTGCTACTGCAGGATGTTAATTTCCTTAGTGCCTCAGTCTTTGCTGCACTACTTAGTGCGTTCTTTAAGTAAATAGGCAGGTTTGACTGTTCCCTGCTACATTTTAGATCTCCTTGCACGCAGCTCTGTAGCAGTGTAAATTTTGTAGCCTGTATCCTTTAGCTTTAAAGTGAACAGAAGAACTCATCAAACTGAGAAAAGCCCAGATCCCCAATCATAACTCACCCTGTTCTTAGTGCTTTAATCAAAGTGAATTATACTATACATTGTGACGGACAGCCGAGTCCCATGCCCGGCCGGGACACCTCTGCTGCATACGTCCCGGGGGAGCCATCATGGACATGGCAGTACCTTCCCCTGGGCGCTTGGGGGCAGTCTCCCTGGCCGTGGATCCCTCCTCAATCTCCCCCGTGGCTCCATGGGACATGGAGTCCACCACAGCAGCCCGGTTGGGAGATGGGGTGGCCGCTAGGGTGTGCTGCAGAGAACCAGCCACCACACTGGACGGTGGGGTTGATAAACCGGGGTATAAAAGGGCCCGCCTCCCAGCAATCGGGGCCAGAATAGGGAGGAAGAGGACGAGGTTGCCTGGGAGGAGTGGTGGAGCAGGAAAGTTTGCATTGTGTTTGGGTTTTTGTGCTTGGACTGTGTTGGGCCTGTGGGACACGGGGAAGACGTGTGCCCACGGCTGAAGAAAATAATAATAAAAATTCTTGAGTGTGAACACGTGCCTCTGCGTGGTCTGTGCCGGGTCGGGCACCATAAAGCGCCTTTTTCACAACATCTAGACAAGATACTTGGCTGGAGACTTTGGGAAAACTCTTAGCCTTCCAATATATTTTTTTTAAATTCACAAACACAGCTAAAAACCATTACAGCAAATATAGCAGGGAAAAAAGGGGGCATTGATGAAGGAAAACTGTTTTACTGGGAAATAACACAAGCTAGTGACATAAAATCTGGATTATAAACCCTACAATGGGTATACAAAGGCCATTGGATGTATACAGATCTTTACAAACCTAAAGTATTTCAAGATCAAAACTATGGAACAAAAGTTTTCTTTCCAAGAGGCATTTGAAGGACTGCAGAACCCTGTTAATGGTCAAGATGCAAGATTATCTTAAGTTAAAAAAACAACAAATATAGCAAAGCTAAATTGCAAACAAGTGAAAAACAAAAAGATTTGTTCTGCCTTATCCCCATGGTTCACACACATACCGTAGAATTCCGATTCACAGTGATAGCTCTTCCATCCTCCATGTAGTGTCTTTCAGTATAATGGCTGGAAAGAAGTCCCCTGTAACAAAAAGGAAAATAAATTATAGTATTGACAAGAAAAGCCATAACATTGGAAGACTTCAGGTTAGTAACATAATAATCACAAGCAGGAGCCTTTAATGAATAACAGGCGAATAAATACTCTTTATTAAGGTATTTGAACCTTACCTCCTGTACAAATGAAGAATCAAAAGGGAGCAAACATGCATTGATAAACTCAGGACTGTATAGCTGTGAGTAGCATTATATACTATGTTGCACATTTTATAACACAAAATACTAACTTTTAAATAAAATATCATTAAGTAGAACAAATTATGTTCATTAAACTCACAAGTAATCCACTGTACGTTTCAGTCTTGCAGAACACAACGAAAAAACTGCACATTTTCTATCGATCCACCTTCAGAACCTGCTGCATTCATTATGAAGTCACACTAAATTCAAGCCTATCCCATTATCATCAGGAAAAGGACAGAAAACAACCTTGGACGGATAATAAAACATCAAGGGATACACTCACTGACTCATAATTTAGATATACCAATAAAGCAAACAGGATGTCTTTGAAGAGATTTGTTGTACCATGGATACATGTTAAATAATTTTTCCGTTTTAATCTGTTACCTATTGGATATGGTCCATGCACTTAATTCTCCAAAGAGGTTAATATAACAATATTTCAGAATGTGACGTACAGAGTATGGAACTGGCTGTCTACAGGAAATCCAACTGGTTTCAGCCTATTACCTTACCAGCTAAGTTGAAACACATTTAGCAGCAGGACTATCTGTTTGCATGTCCACCTAGTGGGAGGATAATATTGCTGTGCTCCCTCTTTTCTGGGAGTTAAGCTGAAAGATGATGAGGATACTGGATGTACCTTAAAGAATGACATAGAGTATCAGTATACATGGTTATGGGCAACTCACCAGAAAAAGAATCCAGAAATCGTTTATATATCAAATGCGATACACATTGGCTAGGGGTGGAAGTCCCAAGACACTTTTTTTCCAGCTGTTCACTACTTAAGCCTTCTCCAGGGCTGAGAAAACCAGGATCAGAATACAGTACATATGCAATCCCACTTTCTCACACAATGTCCCAAGGGATATGGTTAAAAAATAGAATTTGGTGATAAAAACCACAGGTGGATAAGATGAAGTCAAATGTAACACTCACTGCTGAACTGTTCACTCCACGATTACATGCTTGCATGAAATAAAAGCTCTTTCCACTTAACATCAGAAACACATGTTTTAGAATGATGCTGACCTGGCTGCTAGTTTTTCATGCTGGCTGTAAAGACTTCATTCACCATGGCTGTAACTGACAAGTTGTTTTCCTAATTGTGACACGCGAGTCTGGAGACTGTAATAGAGCCATGAAGGCCTCAGCAGACCATAATGATAAAATGAGCATAGCGAAACTGAATCGTACATTAGGGAGTACAAAAATGAGCTACTAACAAACAGGAACAATTTTGGCATTTATATCTATCTCCTGATAATAGCCTCAGATTTTTATTCTTAAACCTTCCATCCATTTTCATTTTGTTTCTGAAGGTGAGGTGATGGTATTATTGAAATGAAATGAGAGATATTTAATGTTTAGATGTGGTTGCTGTTTATTTCTAGTAATATGTGAAATATGCATTGATTTTCTGAAACAATTTTGTCAAGATCAGCCATAGCCTTGACAGCACTGTGTAAAGCAGTCCAGTCCTAGTGAGGCTGCCAGTTCATTGAAGGGTACACTCGTGAATACTCTCACATCAGAACCCTAACATAGTCACGTCTGTGATGTGGATGGAAAGCAGAGAAAAATCACACAAGAACAACATGCAAACTCCAGACAAACTGGTGTCAACAGTGTTGAAAAGCAGAAGTTCTAATGACTGGGTCACTGCTTTACCTAACCATAAAAAAGATAATGCGAAATAATAGCAAATTAAAGAAATTTCACGTTATTAACATATGTAATACTATACGGTCCTATTAAAAAAAAAACTAGCACAACAGCATTATATTATTCATAAATAAAGTTTTATATTGTCCTGGTTCGACAGGAACAGATAACTAATTTTTTGAGACAAACTGGGAGAAGCATGCAAAAAGTAAAACAAAGCAAATAAAATATAAATAAAGCAAACGAAACCCAGACAAGAGGCAAGAATCACAGTCAAAAATCAGGCAAGTCGTCAAAGCCAGGCACAAGACACGAATACCAGTAACAAAGAGAGAGTTTCTTTTAGAGTTTAAAGGATTTATCCACAGATCAGATAAAGCTTGGTGCACATACTGACCATCTATCCTGTAGTGCTGATTAACTCGTGGCCTCAACCCTGGAGACCACACCCCTAGTAATGTGGGACGCGACCCTAATGAAGGTTACCTAAAATAGCAGCAAATATAGAAAAAGGCCATAAGACCCTACAATTCAGCCCTGATCATGACATATAATTATATGTTTGCTTTACAAAAGGTGCAATGACTGACAAAGGTTATATAGGCATGTTATTTTACAGTTGTGCATCAAAGTTTTCTTGCTTGAAGTCCTACATAGCTAAACATTTATTGAATTATAGACTAACAAATATAACTTCCATATTAAAAAAAATAAATTCCAAAATGCAAAAATTAAATTCAAATGAAACAAATGCAAAATTCGAAAAAGAATGCAAAAGAACACTTGCATTTCAAAAGCAAAGACAAAATACTTAATCCAAAATTAAAAATGATAAGAAAAAACAAATAAAAAAAATAAATAGCAACAGAAAACCAGAAATAAATGAATAATGACAAAACTCAAAAAACAAAGCAAGACCATAAAGACGAGGTTAAATATTTCCCCAAGAGAGGCTAATTAAAGCACTAATTATTGATCCCACTTCCTCCACTGTCAAAGGCGATAATGTAATTAACATGACATGGAGAAAAATGAATAACCTAATGAAAAGAACTAAATTAGATAATTAGTACTTATGAAACAGAATAAAAAAACCTTAAATAGAACTGCTTAAACAGAACAGGAAGAAAAACAATACAAAAGGGGAAAAAACAATCCAAACTACGGGCAAAACTGTTGACAAATCTTGACAGATAATACAGGAGACAGAGGACAACATCTTCTATTTGCTTGTCATCTAGCACAAACTGGTAACATCCAGCTTCAACTTTTCAACTTTATTAAACACAAAGAGGGTTGAGAGAGTGTGTTCCAGTACAATGTCTGTATCTGTATTAGAGTGCCTATCCCCAAGCCCCTACTTTACTGATCGCCCTTTAATTGCTAAGGCTTTCTCAGTTACTGTAAGAAAGTAGGAAAGTATTGCTCATTTATCTGAAACAATAAATTACACTTGTGTTGGTTCTGGAAAAACCTTATGACGGTGTGTTCTGTCAAAGGCTCAATGGAAACAAAAAGTTACTTTTACATCTGTTGTCATTCAGGTGTCTGTTATAGGCAAACACTTTAGAAGGATATGGAAATTGTTGGGCCCAAGTACCAGAAAATTACATACTGTGTCTCTTGTTTATGTAGTGAGGTGACACACACAAGACACTACCCATACCTCATATGCAACTTAAAGGGGTCCACAATTTTTTTTTCAGGGTTGCCACAAATGACCAAAAATATATATAAAAGATAATATCCTAAAGACAGAAAGAGAGTTTACTGAGGAATGTAAGAGCTATGAAGAACACCAAAAGGACTAGTTTGTATCACTGAGTGCTCCCCATGAGTTTAATCACTAAAACACCTTAACCATCAACATGCTTTTTTTCAGTGATGACATAAGCAGAGACTATTGTTTATTGAGATCTTTGGTGGTCTCCAAGTGTGTTTATCATCCTTAGCAATACAATCCACAAACCTTTGTCTGTATTATTTAGAAAATGAAACAGGGATTCAAGTTCCTGTTTTTTTTCATATAGTCTTCTGATGTACATCATTGTGGATGTTTATAAAAAAAAGTAATTTGGTCATGCATCAAACCCAATATAATTGTTTATTTTTGGAAGTTAGTGGCTTTATGTCACAATTGCTCATCAAAACACATGACTACTTGCCAACTTTTCAGTCACGAAAAAGGGTCCTTCATCTTCAGATATGTTGTCTGCCTCTCATCTGCACCCATTAGTTCATTACAGAGCTCAGCCTTTTAGTAGTTCTTTCCCCAGAGGTGACAGCTATAAGAATCCAAACTAAAAAAAATCATTTAATTAATCATGCATGGCTACTTCCTTTTCATAATGATTACTGGTAGAATGCTCCTCTCACTCATATGACTTGTGTTAGAGCTTTGCCCCTTTTAGAAGACTTTTCCTGCCTCTGAAGTGTTTAAGTTGCCCTTTTTCTCAGAGCAGCGCTCAACTGACAGATCAGACAATTACAAAAACAACAATTTTACTATTTCATTTGTTACAATAATTTATTTGGCAGTTTCATTTTTAATAGAGAATTGTCTGTGTTTGACTTTGAAAATGTAATGTACAGTATGCTTTCTTAATAGAATTCCCCAAATTATAGATGCCTGATTCCACTTTCATCTTGGAGAGTTTTTTCTGTGTTGTAATACCAGTTCTGAGATTCTCCAAACCCATTTTTTTCTGTCTAAATTAAACTAAGTTATTTATTTTCAAATAATGACCTGAGCCTCCAGATGCTACATTCTTGGGCTCTGAACCACACATGTTCTAATATGGGACCACGCCTTGTGCTAAACCATTTACAATATTAATCACTTGAAAAAGCTTTAAAAATGTAGAGTCTGTGCTCCTGCAATGGTATGCATACGTTTCATTATTTTATTTTGATATCAAAACAGAAATTATGAAAAATGCACCACGATGACAATCATTACAGAAAGTATAAATAAGGTTTAACTGCAATATTGACAGAATTACAAATTTAACTTATCAGGGTGTTTGGAAGGTGGTTTTGATTATCAATTAATGCTCATTAGTAGTTCTGTACACCACATTTAAACGTCATGTCACATTTTATGAATTTTCCAGTGATTTTCAATCCAAATTAACCATAATTTACTTAATCTAAGTGAGTCAGGCAGTCGGAACTGTGCTCCATGAAGCTATTGGGCTAATGTGACATAACCAGTCACTAGTCCTCAACTCACTCTAATGAAATCAAACAGGTTTGCTTTTGTCTTTAGTTATGGGGCGGACTGTGTGTGTATGAGAGTTGACAACCAATAAATGCTCATCTGAAAGTATAATGCATGTAATGGAGTGATGAGGAATAAGGAATACTAGTGTTTTTATCCCTCCCAAATAGAAGAGAAGCTTGTCTATATGATGTCTTGTGTTTTATGTACCATGACAGACTGGAAAAAAAAAAAAGAGCAGAGATCGTCATACCAGTTAACCCTTCAAATGGCACTGACTCCTTCAGGCAGCACACTATCGGCTGTCAGAAAAAGGGGCGAACGTGATTGTGATAGAAGGTCAGCGCTTAGTTGGTAAATTAGTCGTGTCCGGCTATTTTTAATCATTTAAACTGACATGGTCTGAGGATGAGATCAGGAACTGCATTTGGCAGGTGACATACCTTACAACTAGAAGATCAGTAAAGTGACATCAGCTTAAGAGAAATTATGTCTTTTGTCTAATCAGTATATTTTATTAAAAGGGAGGGCATTTTGGGAACATAGTCAGTACCCCATCTAGACACGTCTGCCCAAAAAAGCACATTCTTAAAAAAACATGTCAAATGTGGCAGAATGTAGAGGCTAATTAGAAAAGTGGGTTATGAAGAGATTCAGATCCCAGACTCATCAACTTCAGTTCTTCTAATGGTGAATTCAGAATTGAACATTTGCTTTTGTACATGTGTGTTTTAACCTAGCAGTATCATGTATCAGACTTGGTGTACTTTTTATTTCTTCTACAGTGAAGTGTTTTGATAGCTAATTATTAACCCAAAAGTGGTGTTATTTTAGTAGCCTAATTAGCTGCATGTAAGCTACAATAGAGTCATTGTTTGGTGATGATTATTGTTGTAGTGCTGTAGAAAAAGGCAAAGCTGTCTGGTTTTGTTACATTGCATAAAGCTTAAAGTGGCATAAGAGATACAGGAGGCAACGGCACATAAAATGACTGCAGGCCCAAGAGGTAACTTAAGGACACACTTCTCTGCCTGGTGGATTTGACAACCACACAAGGTTGAGATGGAAAAAGTAATAAGCCATGCCATCATTGGAATAAACGGATAACAAACTTTACCTTTCTTACAACAGAAAATTAGCAAGCTAGAGATGGAAGGGCACAATGGTAAGATCATATAGAGAAATAGATAATGGAATGACTATTTGAACTATTCATACTTTATATGGTTATTAATGTAAACAACATTTTAACCAATACTAATTAATGCAAACAAGTAGGACACAGAAATTCAAACCTATAATAATAATTATAATAATAATTCTTTGCATTTATAGAGCGCTTTTCTCACTTCTCAAAGCGGTCAGCAATTGCAGACATACTGTGGCAGAGATATTCAAAGTTCATCAGTGCTCACCTATAACCTCCAAGATTCTAACACACCCAACCAAGATCAGGACAAATAGAGAAAGAAGAAGAAAACAGGGCCAGGGCTATGTCGCCGGGCCAGCATGGGTACCTGTGCCTCCTTTCGTTCATATATATCCCTTTGGAAATTACACTCAAACACTTAAATGCTTTATAAAATATTCTGTACATCTGATGTACCAATTTCTGTTGTTAATGTTTTCTGATGGATTAGCTGAGCTAGCTATTTGTAGGAAACTGTGTATTATACAGTAGTTAATATGAATATACTGTAGTAATTATGAGTATAAACGCTCTATAAGTAAGCCTATTCGGAAAAAGTGTGTATGCGTCCTAATATGCAGTAGTATATACATGTTAAAAAGATACATGGGTTCATGTCTATCATTGCTCCATCCTGATGCAGTGGGAGGGAGAGCAATAGTGAATGTTGCCAGGAGTGCAAAAAAAGTACACATGCAGAAAAAAATACAGTGCTTCAGGGAGTCTGAGAGTTTTGCATGTGCTAGTGCTTACAGAGGTGAAGAGGAGTGTAGTGCATACATTTCAGGGTTTTTTTTTTTATCAATGTGAAGGGGGTTGGGAGCTCTTGAGAACTTAATCACCATCTAATCAAAATCTAAAAGAATAAGCTCATGATTTAGTGATGATGATGAGAATTTTGTTTAATTTCATGATCTTTAGTTACAGTGTGTTATTTATGTGTGTATTTCTGTATTCATTAGTCCGTGCATTTATGGATACTTGATAGATACTGTACAGTCTGTGCTTGGCATTGGGCTTGTTCAACAAAAGTTTGAACTTGCAGCATTGTGTTATGTAAGATGAACATCTGTTTGCTGTAATCTGTTCCATATATACATTTCTTGGCATTTAGTTGCAAATCCAAAATACTGTACATTTTATTTGAATTGTAGTTATGCATTGCCCACCCACCTCCACTGTGAAAACCCATTGCCCCCCCACCACTAAATTTGTTTGGGTGCAGGCCCTGATTGGGAAGCCCAGGTTAGGTTACCTGAGACAAGCTCTAACTCACAAAACACAGAGCAGGTTTCCATGGTTACCAAGAAATCAATTTAAATAGGCATCTACCAAGCAGATGTCCAAGTAATATTAAACTCTTGCTTGAATGGCAGCATTTTCTACATCAGCGTTTGGTATGGTGGTTTATTCAATTCATGCCTCCTGTTCACATAACTTCATTTTTAGCGTGATTTATTAAATGCTGCCAATTTGCATATCAATATGTGTAAGAGAGAGAGTTGCTACAAAATGTGTTACTCTTATTTCAAATAAATGAGATGTGATAGCAAGGCATACACTGACAATAAAAAAATAACAGTAATAAGAATTTTTAGGTGTTTCTAATTAAGATCTGGATACTGCTAGAGACAGGGTCATGGTGCTAGTCTCCATTTTAGATGCAAACAAAGTTTTAGTATAAAACCATAAACATACATTCAAATCAAAACATTCTTTATTTAATTTATATTCCTGAACCCTTTCAAATATTCTACTCATATTAAAGAGTAATCTAAAAAACAAATCATAAACACAGTACATTTTGCCAAATGCAAGGTAGTTGCAGTAAGTGCAGATATTAAACCAACCTTGAAGAAACTTAGCATTTATTCACACACATCTGGTTGAAGGAATGCTTCACCTAAACATTATATATATATATATTTTTTATGTTATCTCCACCACATACTTTATACAGATGGTGAACAAAAATTTGATGTAATGTTTTCATGCAGAATAAAGAGAAAAGAAAAAAATAACATAAGAGAAGCTAATAGTGACCAATGCTGTACAATAGCAAATGATGTGAAAAACATCCATTGAAGAAAAAAAAAATCATGTTACTCATGACAATCCACATGCCAGTTATGCTTAAAACGTGTTTTGCTAAAATATTGTTAAATAGTTACTACCAGAATAATCAACACACATCATAAACACAAAACTAAACCTTCAAGGGATTGACTTTTTGAATTAAAGACAGGACTCTTGACCAACGAATGAGGGAGGAGATGCAGGACTTCAATTCAAAAAGAAGCCTCCAAAGAAGCTTTAGTTTTTCACAAGGGATGCTTGTCTCTTTTCCACTGTAAGTCAATTAGACAATTTCCAATGTAAAAGTTCTCCAAAAGAAGTAAGCAAATAAAGTTACAGATTGGTATTATACATCCATTGAGTTGTTCCTTGTGTTCTTCATTTTTTTCCATTTTATAGTTATTTTTTTCTTAATGGTAGGCAGTTGGTGCATTTGTTTGATTTAAAGTATTTTATTATACTCTTTATGGTCTCCTTAAACAAACTGTATATGTCACTATCTCTGCTGTTAAGAACTGGACACCGTGCAATGTTGCAAAATTTGTGAGCCATTTTCTTTCTATAAGGTAAGCTCTTTTCTGAAAATTTCCATGTCTGGCAGTCAGTTTGTGTCATATTTGCTTCTTCAAAACACTGAATGTAACTGTTGACATTAGTTTTCCTAGCAGAAGGCCGTTTTTTATTGAGGAAATGCACCTCGCTTCTCATTCAACCCAAGCAGACAAACTCTCCTTTGTGTTACATTTATGTTGTATGTTCACACACATGTTCGCACATTCCATATGTTTGCCTGAGGCAGGTTCCAGACTGCCCCGCTTAATTTGTGCCACTGCTCCACTCAACTACACATCCGTCTCGGACAAGATACGACCTGTCCCAGCCCACTTAGCTGACACCTCTGCAAGTTCACCAATATAGTAAGGGAGTCTTTGTTGTTTTTATCCCCAAAGACCACACACAGCTAGACACAGCTAGTATATCTAATCATTGTTCAGACAGAGTTCCAATCTTGGGGCACACGTTAGCCGTGCAACAAAACTGCAGTGTTAGACTGGCTTGTTGTATGAAGTAGCAGCACTGGGTACAGCTTATTTTTTTCCGATCCCTGTACAGACACCTAGCACTTTTTATCTTCCATGAAAAAGAGAGAAATACCATGTAAAGCATAATAAATCTTTTGTTATTTTCATTATTTCACAGTGTCACATTTACTTTCTTTCTTAGAGAGCAGGACAGGGAGAGCTCGTTTAAGGTTGGTTTTTGATTGTAGCTCTGGCAATTGGCTAATTATACATGCAATTTAGCCATGTGGCATTGCATTGCCAGAGGACGGGGAACAGTCCTATATATCTGGTTGCAGAGATCATAATATTCTCATTATAGTCCGCTAAGGTACCCTTAACATGAAAATACTGCATTTTTTAATGCATTTCACACTTGTGGAATGCATAAGTACTGTACAGGTCATGAAATCATGCATGCTCTGTGATGTCACATTGGCTTTGGGGAAAAAAAAATATTGAAGACAGCCGCACTGTGAATTTCTAGTAAAATATCTGGTGAATAAGGTCACAAGCAAATACAGCATGTTAGCTGCAAAAAAACACATTGGCGAAATTCGCAAATCAACACTCCATCTCAGAAATGTAAGCAATTTTCAAATAACCCAGAGTATAAAAATATAGGTTTGTGTTCATTTCTAGAAAAATGTTATTACTATGATGCGCTAATCTCCATCAGTCCAAACTATTATTCCATCCATTCTCCAACCCACTATATCCTAACACAGGGTCACGGGGGTCTGCTGGTGGCAATTCCAGCCAATGCAGGGTGCAAGGAAGAAACAAATGCCAGGCAGGGTGCCAGCCTACCGTAGGGCGCACACACACACACAAACCAAGCATGCACTAGGGACAATTTAGGATCGCCAATGCACCTAACCAGCATGTCTTTGGACTGTGGGAGGAAACTGGAGCACCCGGAGGAAACCCACACAGACATGGGGAGAACCGAGAAGCGAACCCAGGTCTCCTTACTGTGAGGCTGCAGCGCTACCACTGCGCCACCTAACCATTATTCCATTATTCCAAAATGCACTTAGTAGACTTAGTCCAAACAAATAAAATGTCTCTGGTTCTTACATTATGTATCCACACTAATGCACCACTTAAAAATAATGCAGACTTATAAATCCTTTTCTTAGCCTATAAAACACTAAGAAGGTTTACCCCTCTTAGGTTTAGAAAAGTCATAGCCATAACACAGAATATGCCCTCGGCTCATAGGAAGCTACTTTAGAAAGAAAATATTGAATATAGAGCCTTTGGTCAGTGGGTCCTCAACATGTAAACAGTCTCTGCAGTGTTTTTCCCAAGTACAGGTTGAAGTTTACTTCCTCTGCTATTAAATATAGTAATCAGAACTAATACTATTGCTGGACATCCTGTCTATGAGCAATGTTCATTCCTGCTCAATTCATTGTTTTTTTTTTTTTTTTCCTCAGGAGCAGTCAATTTTAAAACAACATAAAATCTGTTCTAAAAAACAAAAATCGAGCATTCATGCAGTGTGTCTCAATAGATTACTGTTACTATACCTAGAGGGAAGGAAACTAAAACAATCTGAGGTTTTCTCCGATTACATTTTTTTGCTTCTGTGGTCCTAGGCTTGTATCTTTTTTTTCTTGCTTGATTATACATAAAAAATACTTTTGTGTTATTTATAGTGTTAACTGCTTGTTCCTGTATGCCTTGAGAAATCAAACGCTGTAGTGAAACATTTAAATCACTCTAACAAAGGTGAAGTGAAAATTAAAGTAAAGGTTATTTGTTAAAGCTGTTTTCCCTTCTATTCTCTGTATTTTTATAGGTCATCTCTAATATCACAACTGACCTGACAGAACACTTATAAAATGGGAGAGCAACCACTAAGCAGGACTCAAAATGAATATGTAGCCAAGTACTGTAGGTTTTTGTCTTCTTAATCTACAGTATAAACTTTCATAAAAGAGCTAAAATCATTTTAAACAGAAGTAATGAATGGGTTTTTCTTGTTTTTCTTTTAATTTTAAATCAATAGTAATATAACTCAGCATTCCCAAACATATGTAATCCAGCCTTTGCCACCTTGAATCAGAACCAGCTCAGCAGTCCAGTAGATGTTTAATTATGTTTTGCCTTTAAAGCACAAATTTAACAAAAGAAAAATAAATAATACTGAAAAAGCATGTTTCAGATTAATACAATGTACAATTAAAAGACAGTGTATAAAAATTAAATTAAATGGAAAGGGAAATGCTTTTTTCATGAAAGCCTGTTACTGTATATACTGTACAGTACTGGGCCGGTTGTTTTAATTGGATTCATCAGGACATACAAACTCTGGTTTGGCATAATATGAAGCAAACTTTACTAAACCCTTCAGCTTTTGTCTCCAGAATTGCTGATATGACAGTACTGTATATGCATCAAAACTGCAGTCAATTTACTTCTACCAGAAAATGTAAACATTGGATTTCAAATCAGACCTACATGGGAACATTCTTAAAGACATGAAATAAAACAAAGACCAAAGAAGATGTTTACAAAGTCCCTTCAGTATGCATTTTAAATAGCTAACTACTACATATCAATAATAATGCACAGTTTGTCATTAGACAGGAAGCGAATGGTATATTTTCTTAATCCTCCATTAATCCATTTGAAGATCTGCTTAATCACCTTTACGGGTATTGGAGGACGTTTAAGGATTTGGGGGGCACATCCACCTACGCAAACCTGCTTATTCATATGGAAGTAATTAGATATGCCAATTAATGTAAAATGCACACTTTAAGATTTGAGAGGAAAACCATAATACTTGCAGAAAATCCCACCCGGATACAGGGAAACCATGAAAAGTCAATGTAGACAGTGGGTGGCAAACCCTGGACTCCAAAATTGAAACACCACTGCTAACCGTTGAACTGTCATTATGCCATTTCCTAATCATGTATTTCATAAAACATCTTATGGAATATTAGGCCTAAACTGTGACTAGTTACACTGTACTGTGATATAGATTGGTTGGTGTAAAAAGTAATTAACATACACACATTTTGTTTTCTCGTGTTAATCAGGTTTATGGTGAGTTGGAGCCCATCCAAGAAGCACTTAAAACAAACTAAGAAACAGCCCTGGATGAAGAGCCTATTAGCAAGTTTTAATTGTGCCGTTAACAGTAAGTACAACCACATGATGTTTTACAGAGCAGGCATGATTACAGTATAGTATCAAATATACAAACTAACCAGTACAATAAACTTCAAAGGTGCTATACACCAATAAAAGGGAAAAAATGATACCAGATCGAACAGAAAGCATGCATGATAAGTACTGTTAATGGCAGCATTTGAAGTGAAATAAAGGTAACCTAAAATAGTGAAACCTGCTGTCAAGTGCAGGAGAATGATGCAAAACTTACAGAGGAGAACTTAATGGAAACACCAGTGAAAGGGTTTAGAGTTTACACTGCCACCACTCACTTGCTTGTCTCTTTGTTTTATCGTGACCAGGGAAATGATCTGGAAAAATCCCTTTAAGCACACCACTGTCCCAGTGTCAACCTCTCTCCTACTACCCTCCTAAATTACTTAAGATGAAGATCCCTCATAATGTCATTACTTATGATGATCAATTTTAGTTGGCGCACCATTGTGTTTGGAGTAGGAGCAACAAACATAATTATCTCTTTTTTTTTTTGTTGTTCTTTTGGATCAGCAACCCATTTTACATGCATCTTGTGCTCTTATTACACTTATTAGTTCAATTCAGGGTTACAGAATGTGGGGAGGGCAGAACCTCTCTTGGCAGCAGCACCACTCTTCTGGCAGAGTGGTTTTGTCCTCTACATTTGTACACACATCTAAATGCAAAAAAGAAAATAATACATGTATAATCAGATAGCCTTGTAGACATCCATGTGTGGCATTTACTATTTACCAGCAAATGGATAGAACAGGGGTGGCACGGTGGCACATAGGTAGCGCTGCTGCCTTGGGTTCACTTCCTGGGTCCTCCCTGCCTGGAGTTTACATGTTCTCCCCGTGTCTGTGTGAGTTTCCTCCGGGTACTCCGGTTTCCTCCCACAGTCCAAAGACATGTAGGTTAGGTGCATTGGCGATTCTAAATTGTCCCTAATGTGTGCTTGGTGTGTGTGTGTTTGTGTGAGTGCCCTGTGGGGGGTTTGTTTCCTGCCTTGCCCCCCGTGTTGGTTGGGATTGACTCCAGCAGACCCCTGTAACCCTGTGGTTAGGATATAGCGGTTTGGATAATGGATGGATGGATATTCCTTGCAACTGGTGATGTTTTTCAGTCATGTAGAGTGCTAGCTTGGAATGGGAGCAGCAGTCACCTTGAAGGTTTCCAATGCCATCATCCACCATTCCACATAGATTGTTGACCATTTATGCAAGTCTTGCCTAATTTTTTTCATACAGATGGTGAAATTTTATTGATAAAGAGCTTTATGTTTACTTGTGATGCTTACCCCTAGATATTTAAACTGATCTGCAATGATAAAAGGGAAGGTGTCCAATCTAATATTGTGTGCTTGAGAATTCACTAGAAAGAGCACACTTTTATTCAAATTAATTCTGAGACCAGAAATCTTTTGAAATTCTGTAAGTGCAGTTAGGACTGCAGGCACAGTGTTTTGTGGATCTTATGTATACAATACCATATCATCTGCATATAGAGAAATTTTCTGTTCAAGCCCTTCTCTGATAATCCCCTTTATCTGATAAGCATCTCGACAGTGAACTGCCAGTGGCTCAATGGCGATTGCAAAAAGTAGTGGTGACAAGGGGCATCCTTGTCTGGTACCATGTTGTAGTTTAAAGTAGTCTGAATTAATGTTGTTAATACAAAATGAAGCTTCTGGATTGGTATACAGTAGTTTGATCCATGCACAGATGTTTGGACCAAACCCAGATTTCTCCAATATAGTGAAAAGGTAGTTCCATTCAATCCTATCAAATGCTTTTTCTGCATCCAAGGATAATAATATCTCTGGGATGTCTGACTTTGCGGGTGAATATATTACATTAAACAGGCGTCGAAGATTGGACGCCAAGTGTCAGCCTTTAATAAATCCAGTTTGATCTTGTGCTATTACTGAAGGCAGCAATTTCTCCATCCTTCTAGCTAGGACTTTGAAGAGTATCTTAACATCATTATTCAGAAGTGAAATTGGTCTGTATGAAGCACATTGTAATAAATGCCAAATTTTAATCATTTGCATGTAGGTCACGTCTTTCCTGTCTTTTGTGGAGCTTGCAAGAGCCAGAACGCTTGACATCTAAGAATTTCAGGCAGAGTTAAATGTTTAACCCTGCCAATGTTCAGGATCACCCCATTCTTCATTTTGCAGCAAAAACCTTCCCACGAAAAGCAGACAATAACCAGCAGTGACTGAACGATCAAAGAAGGACTTTGTCTCACCAGTCTTGATTCCGTTCATGAATCCAGACTGACCACAAAAGGTTTGCAGCTTTGAATAGGGCTGTCAAAACTGAAAAATTAAAAAGGACTCTCTTGTCTTATTTTAATAATATGCCAAAAACAACTTCTTCTCCGGGTCTTCATTATCAGAGTAAATGTAAAGCATGCGAAAAGAGGACTACCATTTTGAACCCCAAAACAGAGGAGGCTCTCAAATTGCTAAATTGCATTTTGTGTGGGAAAATATGGATTGTACTTATATCTTTCTGTTAAAGAATCATTTAAACCATAGTTTCTTAAACTATGGGTTGATCCAGGGTTACAGGTCACCACCTTTTGGCTTGTACAGGGTCGTGACTCACCATTATAATGAATGGGAAAGGGTCGCATACAATCTCACAATGGGCTGCAATATTTACAATTGACATTTCAAGGGGAGAATCTTCAAGGAATCTTATAGTCATGACTCATCAGTGTCTCAAAGCTACTAAGAAGGGTAAGATTGGGTTGCAGGAAAAAAAAAAGTTTAAGAAACACTGCTTTAAAGATTCTAGTGTAAATGAAATACATGTACGATGTATTTGCAGCCTATCTGTATACAATCAGGATACAAGTGCCTAGAGTAAACAGGATATTTCCGAAGTGTTTAATCATGTGGTTGAAATCAATGGTACAGGAACATCCATGGGTGATGTAAATGATGAATTGCTGATTGCAGATTATATCTCCTATCAGCACAAGTCTAATTATAGCTACCAGTTAACAGAGTACAAGTTACCATTTGAAACTGCCAGTTTTAAGGAAGAACAATGACAGAACTGAGTATTCTCTCGGTATAACAAGAAAATAAGCTTACACGTTCCATTTACATATTAGCTTCTAGGGGTTAAAGAACCTTCCATTATCTAGTCAGCTACAGTAATATAAAGTCAAACATGTCAACATAACTAGGCAATTACTTATCTTGACATAACAAAATTCACCTACAAGAAACGGCTCCTAAACCACTATTTATCAAGCTGTTCGTGTAGATAGTTTCACTGTTTAATATTTAAAGTCATGTATAATGTTAATTCAGCTCCGTTTTACAAGAAGACTACTCATGTTTTGTGGATCCAATTAATTTAATCGACTTTATAGCATCTCCAATACAACCCAATCAAGGACAATTTTGTTAGCATATCATGGAAATGTTTTTTCAACTGAAATATTCAAAGTGTAATGTGTGGCAGCTTTTCAATCAGTAATAAAAACACAAAAACAAGAGGAATGAAGAAATGTACCCTTTGTTTGACCATATTATCAATCAATCCAGCTTTACTTTACAAAAAAATCACTAGTCACTGTCAACACAAGAGTATGAAATAATCCAATTCCAAGATGAATAACAAGGGCTTGGACTGCATAAAAGAAAAGAAAAATGCTAATTACAAGTATATTGCTGCTCTTGGCTTATGCTACATTCATCTCCTTGACAGAAACTAACAGAAATCAAGATTATCATGTCCTAGTAGTTCAAAGATGCATGTGCAAATGCAACAGCTGAAGTGGGATTTGAGTGTACCTAAAAATACAAAATTTATGTGAAAATCACTGTACAGTATAAACACAAATGTAGTCAAATAATAGTTAAACAAATAAAGCCAACAGTCTATTAAGTTTAGCAAATATTACCCAAAACACAGAACAAGCAAATTGTTTTCTTGATGAGTTTATGCTGTATAAAATAAATTGCAGACTACAAAATAAACTATATAAAACCAAGATGAAAAAGATCTCATTTAGTTGGCATAAGAAGAAAACTATAAAATGAAAGGAAGCTTATGAAAAATAACACCAGTGCTAAACACAAGACAAATGAAGTTGAGCAAAGAAAAAAAGAAAGAAGAGAAAAATACAGATAATGAAAAAGATAACCCTAAGAAGTTCTTTCAAAATTTTTTATGGAAGAGAACAGCCATAAAACTGGTGACATGCACTACGAACATAACATTCTGAAACCTGCTACAGTACATCTTATTCAAGGTGTCAGGGATTAAAGCCTATCTCACTAGGACTGGGCACAAGGCAGGAAAGAGTGTACCAGCCTGTTGTGACAATAGATGGCATTGTACCAACGCTTAACCTGGAACAGACAGACACAAGAGGCACACTTACACAAGTTCATGCTTTTTATTTTCTTCTTTTCCAATTCAGCACAGCAAACGGTGCACAAATCACTACAAATATAGCTCAGTCCTTTTCTTTCTCTTCCATTACTCTTCTGCCGCCTCCACTCCTCTTTCGCAAGCTCTGTCCTCTGCCTCCTGACTCCAGCTCCCTGAATGGCATGAGGCAGCCCTTTTTATAATGCACCTGGATGTGCTCCAGGTGCTCCCTGATGACCTTCCTGCAGCACTTCCTGGTGTAGTGCTGCATACCATGGCTTCTGAACCATCCAGGCACCCCCTGGTGGTGGCCACGGGTGTCCTACACCGATCAGGGCAGCTGCTTTCTCTTGCTTCAGGGGAGGTCCTGCTCATCTCCCTGTCCTTCCATCCTACAGTCATTCTGACTGGGCATGAGCCTCAGCCGTCCACCACACTGTCTATCCCAAGACACACTCATTCACACTCCAGCTCACACAGACAATCAATTTGGAATCACCAGTTAACCTAACCAGCAAGTCGTTGGGAATTGGGGAAGAAAATTGTTATAATGAAATTTTGATTTAAAGTTTTCAAAGTTTTTTATTAGTTTTCATTTAAGTTTAAAAATTAAATTCTCAACCAATTTAGAGGTTTTTGAGTATGACGATTTCCAAATAAATATTGTGACAAATACATATTCAAGAATTTGGAAATAATTTTTATACTATTTGCTTCGCCATTTTGTTTTCAATATGGAAAATAGCATTTTGTGAGTTCATTGCTGTGACAGGAGGTGCGGTCACATGGGTTGCGCTGTCTGTGATATGATTGGTGTTTTTTTATAATTTTTTCACTGCTTTGCCCTGATTGATTCTATCTATGTATCTGCTGGGAGTTTTGAAATTTAGGTATTCTGAATTTGAAATCAAATGTAATGTTTTGAAGAACTTGCAATGTATTAGTATTTTTTTGGTCCTATTGTTGTGGCAGATTCCAGTTGCAAGGAGCATGGCCTCAAAGGTGACAACATTGAGGGGTCAGTCAGGTAAGTGGTTAAAAGGTCATCTCTGTGACCACTTTATATCTAAGTTTGCATATAAACTTTATATTTTAAAACATTCTAAGCCTTTGGCTGATTTTGATCTGTTGCTCTCAGTTTTCACTTCTGATTTTTGATTTCTTTTCTTTGAAAGACAGGATTGAGTTTTGCATCCAGTCTTGGCTTGCTTTCTGACAATGCATTTCATCTTTTACATAAAAATGTTACTTGCCTCCCTGTTCGTCATTACAGACTGGCATTAGTAGCGAAATGGCTTAAAAAGTCACTTACATTCAATTTCTATTCAAGTTTTTGGAAACTCACTTAAAAGATTTCAAATATAGTTTTGTTTATTTTTTCCCTGGTTCTTCACATGTTTTCTTCATATTTTTCACTAAAACCTCTGTTTGGTACTAGTGCTATCTGAAGTTTGGCTATGAACTTCACATGTATTTTGACCATGTCTTCGTTTCCTGATCCTTCTCAATAAAATACTGTTACTCATCTCGACAGTAGACACTATAGAGTATAACAACTAGGTTACATGAAGAAAAAACAGGTGGCACACAAACTAGAGCATGGTGCAGGATTCAAACTCCAGCTGAATCCATGAAGTAGCAGAAATAAAAACAGTGCTAGAGTATCATCTGCATTAAAACAGCAACAAGTAAACTAAGAGCTGTCATTCTGTGTCACGTAAATTGGTCATATCTAGATTAATAAAGTTCACCCCATCCACTATCCAAATTCTTTTTTACTGTATTCCTATTTTCACACATTGAATTGAAAAAGCTAAAAAGAAACAAACAGGCAGAATGAACTGTGTGTGACAAGCTAATGTATAGCCCACGTTGTGCTTGAACTAGTAAGGAGTAATCAAGCAAGAGAGGGCACACACTGAGAGGGCAAGAACTGGAAAAGGACAAAAGCATCTCAGTAGCAACCAGAAGAATGTATGCTGCACATCAGAAACCCCAGCTCCAAAAGTTTAAGCATCAACCACTTGCATAAGCATAAAAATTGAATACATTTCAGAGCCTTAGTGTCATGAAGCAGACATGATGAAATCAACATGTCCTTCTAGTACTTAGTAATATGTTCCAAAAAATGTCGAACACTTCATTTGCCAATTTTGTGCTTTTGTAATTTGACATGAAAAAGTTAAGATTTCTGTGTAAACATTTACATGTTTCTCATTATTTATATGATAAATATGATTTTGCCCAGAGGGGACTGGGCGGTATCATGGTCTGGAATCCCTACAGATTTTATTTTTTCTCCAGCCGTCTGGAGTTTTTTTGTTTTTTCTGTCCCCCCTGGCCATTGAACCTTACTCTTATTCGATGTTAATGTTGATTTATTTTTTATAATTATGTCTTTCATTTTTCTATTCTTTAATATGTAAAGCACTTTGAGCTACTGTTTGTATGAAAATGTGCTATATAAATAAATGTTGTTGTTGTTGTTGTTGTTGTTGATAAAAACACATTTGTGATTTGTTGAAGAGCAGATATCATAACCACAAGTGTGTATGCTGGCTTGAGACATCACAGGTGTCATCTTATATGAAACACATGCTAGGCAGAGATTGTTTTCCAGACGTTTTCCATTTTTTTGCAAAATTCTAAAGAAAACAAAGGAAATGTAAGACAATGGCCAGAAAGTTTGATGCTACCAATCAGTAAGGCTTTTAAAAATCTTATCAAAAATATTCTAGTGCCTTTAAAAATATATATATTCCCATAGAGGCTTGGGCATGGCACAGTTTTCATTTTTGTTTGACTGCCTCTTTGTACTTATTTCTTTTTACCTTGTTTTGCCCAAATAACTCTGTTATTAAGTTTAGATATCTTTGACTCTGTTACTATTGTTATGATCTAGTCAACTGAAAAAAGAAATAGTAAAAATGAACTTTTTTCCCTTTATAAAGTATTGTTGTTGATCTTCTGTTTCTGGTAATTCTTTTTCCTCTATTATAAAATATTCTTCCATATGAAACATTAATTAAGAAAATATTACAGTCTAAAGAGTTTTTTATTAGCATAACTAATTCTTCAGTTCTACGATGCGTCTTTTATATGGTTAAAATAAGGAACATAAATTGCCATTAAAATCAAAAGATCTTTCAATAGCAATAGCAGAACTGTGCTCTACAATAGACTATACCACACAATTCCTTCTTAAACGCACATTTAAACTTTATTAACAATACTGTCGAGACTCAATAAATCTAGTGAAAACAAATTTCTTTTGTCAAAGAAAAAAGTATAAATCATTTTCATAAAACCCCACAAAGATAGCTTTGTTAATTTACTTTTTGCTTTATATACAGTATGGGGATAAATCATAGGTTATTTGAATGTCTAATTTAATACTTCATACTACAGTTTAGAAGTGCTTTGAAGGTTTCAATTTGGATAATTTACAAAGCAAACTTTGCAAAGCATTTAACTATTCTAAGCAAATTAGAGGAAATCTGAGATCTTTTTTTTTCTGTTTTAAATTGGATAAATACAGATAATCATAAAAGCTTTGAGTCTTTAAGAGGTCCTAAGTACCTCAAGACATACTTGTTATGGTTCAGTTCACTTTTCTTTTAAAGACAATGGCAGTGTTCTGCCAATATATTTATAAAGAAAATAAAAAGTAAAAGTTGTTCTCACATTAAAAAAAAAGTTAGGAAGATTTGACACTTGACATTTTGGCTTCACGGAAGCATCTGATGAACACATTGTGCTTTTTTCTTACTTTCTTTTCTTTTTTGTTTGTGTTAATAACCTTTACTTTTTTCTTCATTTGCAAATACACACTGATGTAGCTCTTCAGGAACTCTGGGTCTTAGGTTATGGTAGTTTTGACTTATAGCAATTGTACAGAAACAAATGTAAAACTCCAAAATTTTTCTTTTCAACTGAATTTCGATTTCTTTTTGCAATCATTTTGTACTTTCATGTAACAGTGTCACCAAATGTAAATAACAACAATAAACTCTGTCACAGGCAAACAGCTTGATTCTCAGCTGGCCATTTAGCCAAGTGGTAGAAGCTGCTAATATCCAGCAACCTAAGTATGCGTCCCAGCTGTGCCCTTTCAAGGAGAAAGCTGCCAAATGTTGCATTTATTGGGTTCATCTACTTTCTCCCTCAAAGATCAACACACACCCAGATAAACACATACATACATGTAGTGATTCTAGGTGGACAAAGTGTTGCATGGGCCAATTGCCAATAATTACGTATTATTTTGTATAAGATTCTCTATATAGGGATTCATTATCACCAACTCTAACAAATATGTGGGTGGGTGTCGTTGCGACAGATAAAAGCACAGCTCTTTGGTTATATGCTACACACAAAACTACCAAATTATGTATTGCTTTTACCTCAGTTGTTCTAATTATTGAGGAGAGACCTCAATATCTATCTATCTACAGTATCTATCTAATAGCCTTGATAAACTCTGCAAAAAAACAGTACCTAACTAACTCACACTTGGTACCCATTTCTTTTTTTAATCACTCTAGAAAAAAGACAAAGTACAGAAAATTTAAAAGCAATGTAGTATTTAGTAAAATATAACACTACCAAATATAAGAACATATAATAGAAAATAAAATAGACAGCAAACTCTAGATATAAACAATCTTCGAAAAGCTTAATGAAAACCAGAAATGCCAAGGGGTGGATGTTCTGGGTAGCTTTTGGCTTAGTCATCAGTGCTGTTCATAATTACATTTCCTGACTTCTCTGACGTCAGCCTTCTGTTATTGTTTTTCTTCTTCTTTTTGGTCTTCTTGGTCCTTTAGATGAGCCATATTGAACTTAAAAAGCACATGTGGGGTTTCAGGACATATGACATTGCATACATTTGATTGGCTATCTCTTCATGATGAAAAATGACTCTGATTAAAGCTTTTGATCTTTTAAGTATTCCTGCACTCCTCCTTTTCCCAAGTTGTAAACTAATTTGTTAATTCCTAGTCATAGAGCATCAAGCCTTTCACAGGTTATAAATTAATGAAAACAGGTTCTGTGGTATCTACTTATTTCCCATTCCCAAGTAATAAAGTAATTGAAAATGAAGCTGACAATTTCATAAATACAAAAGGATGCTTGCAATACCTGTAAGTCCTGTAAATTCAGTTCATCCTGGTTTGTTTCAGTAAAATAATATAAATTTAATAAAAAACAGTTTTGAATTGAAAATTGATACTCATTGTGATGAATAAACAAAGGCAGCACGCCTCTGCTGAGGGATTCATTGTAAGTATCGACTATTTGTGCCCTCATTATGCCTTTTCAACTCCACTAATGTACTGTGACATTTTGAAAAAGTATAAAATGTTTAAGCATAATGTAAATGCTGGTGGTTAATTTTAGTTTAAATATAAAATAACTGATATTGCTTTACTGTCAATTTCTTAATAAATTAAAAAAGTTTTTCTGTTAAATAAGAAATAAAACATTACTCGTTTGGCAATTTTTCCATTTTCCACAGACATTTTCAGCACAAGTACTGACTTACGTAAAAGATTGGTTTACAAATGTCCACAGCAACAGAACTTTTTTGTGTCTATATGTATAAGAAAATTTAATAATAATCTAATCGCATCATGAATAGTAAAGGGGAATTAAAAATACAGACAGTGAAATAGCTGTTGCTTTAAACATACATCCCTGATATTCTTCTGTATTGAAATCCTGTTCATTTGTATCACTCCATTAGTCCAAAATGATCAGTACCAGTGGTATAACAACCATTGCTTTTAAAGAAGTGACCTGTTTGATCGCATATGAATGCATAAAAAATTAATAAGTTGAATTTAAATAAACTTTAGGAAATAAATAAATTCAGCATTTATATTTTTATTAAGGCATAGTGTGATTGACATTAAGTATTATTACTACTTATTAATTCTCAGTATAGTGTAAGTGGGATATCTCATTTGGCCTGTTATATGCTAAATGCAGCTACCTAAAACACAGGAAAAAAATGTTCATTGCTACTCTCTGCTAATAACCATCCAGCACCCAGCCTGCTATAGCTCTTGCATGTGGTGCTTCAGCTTCCTGGGATCTTTGCACTGCTGGCGTTGTGTGCTTACAAATCACCAAATTAACATTACTAGCTGAGAGACCCTAGCCCCCCATTTGACACTGCATGGTTCATTAAAAGGCATTTCACTTTGGGGCTGACTGACTCTCTGATGAGGCACAAAATGATAGCAATGGAAGGAGGCTGAGCTGACCCCAGAAGCTGCACCCAAATGGAATCATGACTTATGGATTAAGCATTGGCCTCCTCAGCCATATAAGGTCACATAAATACCTTGATGAACATCATTCTTGTTTCTAATGACTGACAGTTATGAGGGTGATCTGCAATTGATCTGTTTTTTCCATCCTTAACAGAATTCTTTCTAAAGGTTCTAAAATTAAAGTATTTGAAACATCATGGTAAATACCTATGTTTTTAGCTTTTAAATGCCAACATCTTATTTACTATTAACAACAAAGGCCAGGAAAATGACATTTCACAAATGACAGAGTGAGAAATTGCTGCAAAAGGGTAAGGTAGGTTAAATTATGGTAGTGAGACAATGAAAGCATGCAGTTTTTGATATACAGTAAATGCATAAATCAGGATGATTTCTTTCAGTGCCTATACTGTAATGTCAGTCATGTGAAAAGTGCTCTAAATGTTCTGGTTCAAATATTATATTCTGGATAAATGCCTCTATATATAATTATTTAGCAAAACTATTCACAGGATTTCCTAATGGATAAGTTCAGTATTTTCAAGTCAAACAATTATTTACAATCATGGTGTCTATTCATTTTCCACAATAATTATATTCGAAATTAAAGCCTTTTTTATACATTTTAAAAATTATATTACATAGCCTATTCTTGTACTTCAAAATGGAGCTCAAGGAGAATGAATCCAAATGTAACAACAAAAGCCTTAAAACATACCGAATATGTCTTCTTCGAAAAGGCAAAGGTTTCAATTTAAGAAAACGTGCCTTCAGCTTTTGTGAAGTATCTTTGTTATAACAATAGTAAACTAGAATGGATAGATTTTATCACAGGTACTTTTTTTTTTTTTTTGAGAGAAGGATCCATTTCCAGTTCAACTGTCTGCTCACAATGGCCATCATGGGTGGAGTTTGGCACACCCTTATTTACCAATTGTCTGCTGTTTCACCGTAGCTTTGGGCTACTAATTTGTCTCCTTTTGTCTCTTCAATTTGGTTTCCTCAAGGTTATGGTTATGTACTGCCATGGCTTGTAACAAATGATGCTCAAAAGTGTTCTGCATATCTTATATAGTGGTAAAGCCATAGAATTATCTGATCTGAATGTGCATCTGTTATCAGACCATTATGACTTTACATGATTCCAAACATACACCAAATGTGTACTTAAATCATTATTTTTTTCATATGTCACTTACAGCCACACACCACGTTGCATAGGTGGCCACAGATGTTGTGCTTTGCATCTGCCACCTTTGTTGTTGTATCATTGTACTTGCAGCTTTCTCAATGCATTCTGTGCTGTCTTCTTCTTGTCTTCTCATTGAAACAGTTACAGGCTGTGTACTAATTACTCCAATATATTATAATGTAATTCCTGCTGATTTTATATATGGTTTTACCTAATTGAAATCATGACCCGCAGAACCTGGAGACTGGCGTGATTGTAGCAGAGGCTACTTTTGCCTGTTACATTCTGTGGGTAAATGAGTGTTTAATTTTATTTTGCACACATAACAGTAAATATGAACTAATTATGGTACATTGTATTTTTATTGCATTGGACTGGCGCCCTGCCCAGGGTTTGTTTCTTGCCTTGCGCCCTTTGTTGGCTGGGATTGGCTCCAGCAGACCCCCTGTGACCCTGTAGTTAGGATATAGCGGGTTGGATAATGAATGGATGGATGTATTTTTTTTCAACGCCTTAAATTTATGAAAGAGACAAGGCCACCTGTATATCTATAGTAAATTCAGATAGCTAATCAACACACAAAATTATGCACTTTCAGTGGAGTTTTGTGTGCAATTAAAACAAAATAATAGGAAAATAAAGAAGGTGGATAATGCAATAGAGCTAAGATATGATGAAACAGATTAAAGCTCCACAAATCACTTACTAAATTTAGATTCTGGATCAAAGCAAATGCTTATCTTTTGGGCTTTTTTTTGTCTTAGCCTGATCCTCTTTCATTTCTTTTTGGGTCTTTGATATGTTAGTTTTTATTTTATTATAATAAACAGGCTAAGTGACTTTTTTAGAATCACATATCAAATTTACAGTGTGGAATGAACCTGCAACTAGGCAGCTTCTACTCCTACTGACAGGCTATTATATGATCTACAAATGGCTTAAATGCTCCTGCCACATTATATAACCCTGACCTTGGTGATTTAATTTACTATGACAACATATACCAGAACAGTAGCAAGAACAGTAACTATACAAGTTTATGGAATTTTTAAATAAACTGAAGGGACTGGATATGATTTTTCCAAATAATAATAGTTTAAGAGATAAGTAAAACTGAGTGTAGGTCCAGTGCCCTAAATAGCTGCAAAACTGTGCTTAATTCAAAGTCCATTGAATTCCTCAGTACACACCTTGCTTGTAACATATGAAAGATACATGCACATATATAGAGAGATGGGTATTTTAGAAGCCAAGCAGCTTGAAAAGAAAATAATAAACATCTAAAGCCAAGGTTGTGGCTTTAACTGTGTCAATGTTTTCTTTATGATTTTTCTTTGAATTGGCAATCATAAAGCTAAGACTGTAATTAGATACACAAATTCATCTCTGAACAAAAAGGCCGCTTTCAATGAAAACCTGCAGTCACTAAAATCCCTGAGGACTTTGGTTGTTTTCTCTACCCTGTTAATGGCATCACTGTCCAATGCAGAGCAACAGAAAATCTTTGTTCATTGTTTAAAAGAAAAGGTGGTTTATTTTTGCCCTGTTCTCATAGTTTCAGACAGAGCTAAAGTAGTCACATTGGACCTTGTATGAATGGAAACAACGTTTAGTCACAGAGCTGTTAACACTGTCTGTAATTCAGACAGCACAAATTGTATAAACCTACATGTCAGTGTAGGGTATGCACCGTGAGACAACCTTCATAATGTGCACAATGCACTAAAAGGGTACAATTAATTTAAGACTCAAGTCGAGGACCCTTGAGGGTTTGAGTGTTTGTTTTTCAATTCCATTTCAGATTTATTTGACTACCCAAAGAAATTTAAGACATGCAGTAATATTGATAGCTTCCTAGTAATCTTCATCTGATCTGAAGCTGCCAGTTAATTTCCCTCTTGCTCTAATCATTCTATGCTTTGTTATTCCCATAACTGCTCCAGCCATGACTGCTCCACCCACAATATAATTAATTTATCTGACACTGACTTTGTTCATCATCTGCTTTGCTCTCTTCACTAGTTTGCATAGTGTGCCCCGGTCATGCAATAAATCCATATACACTCACAGACCACCTTTCAGGTTGGACCCCCTTTTTCTCTTCAGATCTGCCGTAATTCTTTATGGCATAGATTCAACAAGGTGCTGAAAACATTGCTCAGGGAATTTGGTCTATATTAACATGATAACTGATAAATTCATGCAGTTGTTACATATTTGTCGGCTGCACATCCATGATATAAATCTCCCATTCTACCATATCCCAAAGTGCTCTATTTGATTGAGATCTGTTGACTATGGAGGCCATTTGAGTACAGTGAACTCATTGTCATGTTCAGTAAACCATTTTTAGATGATCTGAGCTTTGTGGCATGGCATGTTTCCTGGTGGAAGTGGCCATCATAAGTGAGATACACTGTAGTTATAAAGGGATGGAGAATTTAAATGATGCTCAACTGCTACTAAGGGGCCCAAAGTGTGCCAATAAAATATCCCCCACACCATTACACCACCACCATCACCAGCCTGAACCATTGATACAATGCAGAATGGATCCATGCTTTCATATCGTTGACTTCAAATTTCGACCATCATCCAAATTTCATACCAGGCAACATTTTCCCATTCTTCTATTAACCAGTTTTGGTGAGTCCATGTGAATTGTAGACCTGGTGTGGTCTTGTGATGCTGTAGCCCATTAAGGTTTGACGTGTTGTGCATTCAGAGATGATCTTCTGCATACTTTGGTTGTCATGAGTGGTTACTTGAGTTACTACTGCTTTTCTATTAGCTCGAACCAGTCTGGCCATTCTCCTCTACTTCTGGCATCAACAAGCAGAGAACTGCCGCTCACAGAATATTTTCCCTTTTTTGAATCATTCTCTGTAAACCCTAAAGATGATTTTAAAATCCTAGTACATAAGCAGTCTTGGAAATAGTCAGACCAGCCCGTCTGGCACCAACAACCATGTCATGTTCAAAGTCACTTAAATCACTTTTCTTTTATGGTTTTACCTATTGGCATTCTGCTTTTTCTATCATATATTACAGACTAATTTGCAGCTCTAAATTGGCATGGTGTGAGTAGGTTTGAGTGGTGAGTCAATATAAATGAATAAGTATTGTATGTCAGAATAACTTATAAACTCAATCACTATAATGTAGTTTATAAACTCAAGAAAAGCTAAGTAAAAAATGTATTGTCCTGCTAACTGCTAGTTTTAGACAGTAGAAATTTAAGGCAAAGAGCAAAAAGGTGCCTCTTCAGACTTTTCCTAATGCATGAGCCATATTTATAGATTTATATCAGATATACCAAATCGGTAAAAGGTGCCATAGCTAAACCGAGACAAGCTTCACTTCCCAGGTTCTCCCCATGTGGAGTTTGCATGTTCTCCCCATTTCCTCTGGGCATATCATTTTCAGATTAAATGAATTGCCATTACTAAATTGGTCCATGTGTGGGTTTTCACCCTTCGATGGACTGGAACCCTGCCTTGTGCCCGATGCTTGTTAGAATAGGTTTCAGCTTCCCAACAACTTTGTCATGGATAGGTGATATTCCAGAAGAGTAAGCCGGAAAACAAAATAAAACACTTTGGCAAACAGAACCATAGGTAAAGTAATGAAGCACTATTAAAAAGGAAAAAACTAACAGAGAGACAAGAGGTTAAAAACATCAAACAATACTGTAGGATGAAAGACAAAATTGTGAACTGTGTGTTAAAAATGATCACAGATGAACTGAACTTAGACACTTTAAAACAAATTGCAACAGACTACAGGTCTGATTGATGGAACAGCTGTATACAACACATGAGTACTGTTTCTAGCCTGGCCTGTTCACCTTCTGCACCTCTCTCATGATGTCACAAGTGCAGATCCCACAATGCCAAGTGATAAAAGTTAATCAGCCTGAGTGTATCAAACCTCAGGATAGGCATGAAATATATTGTCCCTAATCAGATTCATGTGCACAGGCACATGTCAGATAGATAGCATCTCCTCTTCTGTTAATATTCATAAACTGGAGCAAATTAGTGAGCCCAAGCCTCAATCTGGAACAAAAAATTATGAATATTCCTTCAAACTGGGACAAAAAATTAATGAATATTTCTTCAGTCCATTCAAATTATGTGGATGTAGTTACAGTAAAAGTTAAAAACTCGGGCAATAAGCTAACGATGACAGCAGAGTGGAGAAGGAAAGAAACTGGGGCAGATTCCTGCTTATATTCATGCAGAGGAATACAAAATGGCACCTTACTATGAGTGACTAGCTGCCAGAAGTACTCTAATGCAATGTTGTTACAAGACAGGTAAATGACCAAAGATTATTGTGAGTGGCAAAAATAGACCAGGAGATCATATACATAGGCAGAGAAATGATCAGAACAAGCATGGGATCAAAACCATGAGATAAGAATAAAAAGGTAACAAAGAATCAAAAGGACAAAACGTGAATCAAATGTTGAAGGCAAAAAGAAGTTAAAGAAAAAAAACACACACACACAGACACAACCAGATGCTAAGACTTAATGAAAGTAAAGCTAACTACACTATAGAGTATTTGAAGGTGTTGTGTATCCAGTGAAGGATAGTGCAAGTGACTGTAACGCATTGTGTTACTGCTGGCATATGTGGTCATGTTTCTCAACCACAAAGTGTTAAGCAAACAAAGAAAATCAAGAGAGAATCAAACATCATGGGTGTTGTCTCACCAAGTAGTAAAAGGATTGTGGCTTTGTGAGTGCAATATGTACTACCTGAGAACACTACTTGTATTGAGACCATCTTCGAGTCTGATAAGCAGAAACATAACACAGGACAGTTGTAAGTTGTTTTGATTGCTGAAGTTGCAACTTTTTAGGTAAGACCCTTTGATACATGTATATCAAATACTGCGTATACAAATGCTTAAAAAAAGACTAGAGGGCTTTCACAGAGGTATTTGGGCACAGTGCTTGAGCACATGTTATAATTAGCATTCAGTTTGTATTCTACATGTTATTTAAGAGAACAAAACACACATAGTAACACACAATTCAGTTAAAGCTATAATTACATGAGCTACACAGAACTACAACTATTGTGTTCCAAAAAAGGAAAAAATATCACACAAGAAAAAACATCCATCAAGCTACAAAGAAAATACAAAGCATCCTTCCACTACCCACATCATAGAGCTATATGGCAAATAGGGACTTAAATCCAAAAAATTTTAAGCCTAAAGGTAAGTCATGAAGTTCATATTCATATCTAATAATTTACCTCACCATTTAGAGAGACATTTAAAACTTGTTTTATTTTAGTAAATAAGTGATGCGTGAGTCGCTATCTTGCACCCCGAAAACGAGGCTGAATCTCAGCACTTTATTCAAACTGAAACAGGAACTGCAGGGTTATTTACTGTAGTGGGATCTACCACTCTGCTATCAGTGGCCAAGTTATGCTGTTCTCTGCATTTATAATGTTCCTTGCATCACCCATTGGGGACAGGCACTTATAGTGCAACCACAATCGGCTTGTAGTTGTTTTGCGCAGTGCTGCAAATCTGCAGTTGCCTCAGCAATGGACAAGCAGTCTTCCACAGACGTGACAATCGTGCTTTGGCGTGTCATCCCATTTGGTAAGGTGGGCGGAAGGTCACAAAAGAAACCTCACAATATATATATGCATACAAAGTGCAGAGTGCAACAACCATAGAAAGGCAGGGAAAGATAAAAGAAAATAATTCATTACAAAAGTTACAATTTTGTAACTTGTAGCAATTTTCTTAGTTGTTTGGACCATTGCTACCAGGAAGTCTTTATGTAGTAATGTCAAAGGCCATTTCTTATTATAGTGGCAGTGCACTATTGCTAATGCAGGTTTCTGGATTAATAATAATATTTTTACTTTTACTTGTACATTTTATTTTACACACATGATATTAAATCACGCCCGGAGTTCCTTAAGGCTCTGGATGTTGTAGGACTGTCTTGGTTGACACGTCTCTGCAACATCGCATGGACATCGGGGACAGTGCCTCTGGATTGGCAGACCGGGGTGGTGGTCCCCCTCTTTAAAAGGGGACGGAGGGTGTGTTCCAACTATAGGGGGATCACACTCCTGAGCCTCCCTGGAAAAGTCTATTCGGGGCTTCTGGAGAGGAGGGTCCGTCGGATAGTCGAACCTCGGATTCAGGAGGAACAGTGTGGTTTTCGTCCTGGTCGCGGAACAGTGGACCAGCTCTTCACCCTTAGCAGAGTCCTGGAGGGTGCATGGGAGTTTGCCCGACCGGTCTACATGTGTCCCTCGGGGAATCCTGTGGGGGGTGCTCCGGGAGTATGGTGTACCGGACCCCCTGATAAGAGCTGTTCGGTCTATGTACAACCGGTGTCAGAGCTTGGTCCGCATTGCCGGCAGTAAGTCGAAGCCGTTTCCAGTGAGAGTTGGACTCCGCCAGGGCTGCCCTTTGTCACCGATTCTGTTCATAACTTTTATGGACAGAATTTCTAGGCGCAACCAGGGTGTTGAAGGGGTCCGGTTTGGTGGACTCAGGATTGGGTCACTGCTTTTTGCAGATGATGTTGTCCTGTTTGCTTCATCAGGCCGTGATCTTCAGCTCTCTCTGGATCGGTTGGCAGCTGAGTGTGAAGCGGCTGGGATGAGAATCAGCACCTCCAAATTCGAGAGCATGGTCCTCAGCCGGAAAAGGGTGGAGTGCCCTCTCAGGGTTGGGGGAGAGATCCTGCCCCAAGTGGAGGAGTTCAAGTATCTCGGGGTCTTGTTCACGAGTGAGGGAAGAATGGAGCGTGAGATCGACAAGCGGATCGGTGCGGCATCCGCAGTGATGTGGGCTCTGCATCGGTCTGTCGTGGTGAAAAAGGAGCTGAGCCGTAAGGCAAAGCTCTCAATTTACCAGTCGATCTACGCTCCTACCCTCACCTATGGTCATGAGCTATGGGTAGTGACCGAAAGAACGAGATCGCGAATACAAGCGGCTGAAATGAGTTTCCTCCTCAGGGTGTCTGGGCTTTCCCTTAAAGACAGGGTGAGAAGCTCAGTCATCCGGGAGGGGCTCAGAGTAGAGCCGCTGCTCCTCCGCATTGAGAGGAGTCCGATGAGGTGGCTCGGGCATCTGATCAGGATGCCTCCTGGACGCCTCCCTGGTGAGGTGTTCCGGGCACGTCCAACCGGGAGGAGGCCCCGGGGAAGACCCAGGACACGCTGGAGGGACTATGTCTCCCGGCTAGCCTGGGGATGCCTTGGGATTCTCCCGAAAGAGCTGGAAGAAGTGGCCGGGGAGAGGGAAGTCTGGGCCTCTCTGCTTAAGCTGCTGCCCCCGCGACCCGACCTCGGATAAGCGGAAGAGGATGGATGGATGGATGGATATTAAATCAGAATCAAGTTGACTGTGGCACATTATATTTTTTGTCAAGGTCTTAGATTTATGAAAGAGTTAAGCCCACATGCATATCCTTACTAAATGTGTTTCGATAATTTTAAATCTTCTAGGGAATCAGATCTTGCAATTTAGAGTACACATTTTTGGGGTTTGATACATTTTTGGTTTCTGGCCTAGACCCGTACTTCTTTTTGATAACAATTGTTTTGTTTCATCAATTTGTCTATTCCTGTTGATTCTGTTCTTGTGGCTGGATATTTTACACTACTGGCAGTACAGATCGGCTTCAGTTCTCAACAACCCTAACTACGTGAAGCAGGACTGGCAAACAAACAGATAGATGGATAGAATATTTTACTCCAATTATTAGAAATGATTTGAGTTATATAAAAATGGTTTCAGCATTACAAGTGTATTTTTACACTCTGAAAGACATTGTGAAAGAATAGCAGATTATTGAATTTGGCTCTGGAATAAAGGAAGAAAAGATAGCAATTATAGCAGAGAGGGGAGAAAACATAATTTCCCAAAGTACAGAGCCAAGATTGCAGTAAAGACATGAAAGAATTGTCCAATAAATTTATTAATATACCTAAAGGGTCAAACAAGTCAAAAAACAGGATATTAAGGTGGAAATACAATAATTAGTTTAGGTTATTATAGTCATTGCTTCAAGCCGTATATATTTACATCTGTTAAGCTTCAAGAGACACTTCTGATCTCTTTATGGCCTGGCAGCCCTTCTGTATACCGTGCATAATTCTAATATAAATTTATGCGACTGTGGACTTCATTACAGCCCAGCTGTTATTAAATGTTAAATAAGCATTAATGTATCAGTGACAAGAAGGCTACAATACATATATAAAGAAGGTTTTAGAGAGTCACGGTTTTTGTTCTAAAACCCAGTGTTGGCATATTGTACACCTTTTAAACAGTGTTTTTTTGTTTTAAAATGTGATTTTGAATTATTACTGTATATTTTGTTTTTGCAATTGTAATTGAAAACCCCGATGATCTTGGATCAATATGCTGAAATTTCTTTTGAAATATGAATTTTTATAACCTGTCTAATGTATGTGGTACAAAAGAGAAGTTATACCACTGAAACCAGATCTGCTGTCCCTGAAGCTGCATTTACAGGCTGTTCATTCATTTTTTACAAATTTGCTGAAAGCCTGTGAATATGTTAAAATCATAGTGCTGGCTTTGTAAAAGAACTTTGCACAGTCACTGCACATTGCTCATCTGGATATCTGACTTAAACAATATTATTATTAATCTTCAGGGGCTATGTATTTGGCATAGAGAAGTGTGACAGACTATGTGAAATATGCAGTAGGGCTTAAGAATGGCAAACATGTATTTTGGTCAAAAGGGGCTGACAGATGTCATCACGATAACACAGCTTACAGGCTGAACTCCACTACATGTCAACGTGGGCGAACAGGGCCACCAGGAAGTGTATTCTATTCATACAAATCATGTCCATGAAGTAGTCATTCTGAAGCCACCATAAGACAAAGGCTAGAAGGTACCAGAAATCCTCCATTCTGGCAAGTGATGGTTTGCTAAGTGATTTTCAGGGCTGTCAAATTGTGACAGCTTTATGGGTATCTTATCCTTTACTAGACCTTGGAAAAGCACTGAAAGCCTATTTCCTTTTGTCAGTTATGGCTATAGCATCATTTGCATCTGCAAGAATGACTTAATCATGTTCTAACCATCCCTGTTTAATTACTGAAAGCAGTGTCTGTTGTTACTCTTTAATCACAAGCTTCTTTTATCCAGTGCAGTTTGTTTCATTCTTTGTCACTGATCACAGTACTGAAGTAACTAGTAATATTAATTGAAGTACATGTGCAACAGCCATCTGGAGAATCTGAAATAATGTGTCCACCGCCTACAGTAAGTTTCTAATGTTTATCAGAAGGACTCTGAAGATCTTGTGGAATGTTGTTATTTTAAAATTGCCCATTCCAAGGATGCATTTTTTATAATGCTTGATTCTCTGCACTCCTGTAAATAATTCCTTCTATGTTTGTGTACAGCTAGGCTCAGCATCTGAAAATCTCATTGAACAGTACTGCATATCACAGGTTTACCAACTTTTCTTATTGTGGTATACCAGTTCTTTTGCCAGACCACAGCAGCTTGTGCTTTTGGTTTCTTGCCTTATGTTACAGAAGAGTATAGATGGATGAACATCTTGGATTCCTCTAAACTCTAAATTGTTCACTCCATTGCTGATTTTGTCCTTATTAAGCCACTTGGTGGTCCAAATACTAATTGCAAAGACTGGACATTACCTAGAAATTCTGGGTTTTGTATTAGCCTTTACTTGACTAATAATAATAATAATAATACTAACAACAATATTGACATTCTACTGTCCAGAATGCTGAATATCTCTGGCACTGCCCTCCAGTGGTTCAAGTCCTATCTGACTCATAGGAAAGAGTTTGTTAGTCTTGGCAACAGCAGATCCAGCTCAGCGCCAGTCACACAAGGAGTTCCTCAGGGCTCTGTCCTCAGCCCTCTTCTTGTCTGTATTTATATGCTTCTCCTTGGCCATATTATTCATAGCTATGGACTGGGTTATCATTTTTATGCAGATGATACTCAACTCTACTTCAATGTTAAAAGTGGAACTTCATCAGAGCTTTCTCAGCTCACAACCTGCCTTAGTGAAATTAAAACCTGGATGGAGCAGAACTCTTTAAAATTAAATCGCAACAAAACTGAACTCCTGCAAATTGGGAACAAATGCAACTGAATAAAATTAGCTCCTTCCCAGTCCATCTTGGCAGTGATCTCATCAGCCCTGCCTCTACTGCAAAGAATCTTGGTGCCATTTTTGATTCCTCCTTCTCTTATTCCGTTCACATAAATCACATTAAGAAACTTTCTTACTTTCACCTCCGTAACATATCCCGTGTTCGCTCCTTCCTCTCCTTTTCTAATGCTGAGAAACTTGTCCATGCTTTTATCACATCCCGCATCGATTATTGTAACTTGCTGCTGGCAGGTGCCTCTTCTAATCTTATATCACAGCTCCAGCTTATTCAAAACTCAGCTATAAGAGTCCTTACTCGAACCAGCAGCAGCAAGCACATCACACTCATCCTGCTCCTCCTTCACTGGCTCCCTGTGTCTTACAGAATCGAATATATAATTCTACTAATAACCTACTGTTGTGATGTGGGATTTTGCATATAACTTGATAAATGTTTTGTATGTCTTTATTTATAATTTAGGCAAACCAACGTAATTTAGTGTTACTTTGGTGAGAGGCATTCGTGTTTGAACTGCCCCCCCAATCCCCCGTTTATGACTGTCTCTTCGTAAATTTATGACAGGATTTGGGGGGATGTGTCTTAAACCAGTTTGATGAGAATTTCTCTGCTAAAGTCTTTGAACCCCCTGCAAGGAAGCCAGGATGTTTAACATATGGTTTTGGGGCAGGAGATAAGATGATCTATTCCACCCATTGGTCTGAGATATGGCTGACTGGATTGGCTGGAGGGGTTGGACAGAAAACCTATAAATTTGCTTGCTCAACCACATTCTCTCTCTCTAACCAACATATGATGAAAGAAGCATCTCTCTTGCTAACAACTGAAGAAGACCATCACACCATGAACTGAAGACAACACAATGAAGAGCACAGCTTCAGCCATTTTGAACAGACATGTGGCTAAAAGCTGAGCACCAATGATGCCTTAACTAGAGACATTAAGTAACTACAAGTCTGTGTGCCACCTGAATTACACATCACCATTTTATCAGGTTGTATGGTTGCCAATATTCAAATGTACTTTGCATTTTGTTATTATTTATGAATATTATCAGTAATACATTATTTTATGTGTAACTTAACTCCTGCTTGTATTTTTACTACATCTAATTGCCTGAGGTTATAGATATAGAAGGGAAGGTGGGGATAAGTTATATACAGTGGTAAGTCTGTGAGATTAGGCATTCTAAGGCTACATATTAATAATACAATAGGGGAAAGTAGAGCAATATATACAGTGGGATGCAAAAGTTTGGGCAACCTTGTTAATAGTCATTATTTTTCTGTATAAATCGTTGGTTGTAACGATAAAAAATGTCAGTTAAATATATCATATAGGAGACACACACAGACATAGACAGAAGCGACGAATGGTGAGAACAGTCAGAGTCAACCCACAGACCAGCACCAAAGACCTACAACATCATCTTGCAGCAGATGGAGTCACTGTGCATCGTTCAACCATTCGGCGCACTTTACACAAGAAGATGCTGTATGCGAGAGTGATGCAGAGGAAGCCTTTTCTCCGCCCACAGCACAAACAGAGCCGCTTAAGGTATGCTCAGGCACATTTGGACAAGCCAGCTTCATTTTGGAAAAGGTGCTGTGGACTGATGAAACTAAAATTGAGTTATTTGGGCATAACAAGGGGCGTTATGCATGGAGGAAAAAGACAGCATTCCAAGAAAAACACCTGCTACCTACAGTAAAATATGGTGGTGGTTCCATCATGCTGTGGGGCTGTGGGGCCAGTGCAGGGACTGGGAATCTTGTCAAAGTTGAGGGACGCATGGATTCCACTCAGTATCAGCAGATTCTGGAGACCAATGTCCAGGAATCAGTGACAAAGCTGAAGCTGCGCCGGGGCTGGATCTTTTAACAAGACAACGACCCAAAACACTGCTCAAAATCCACTAAGGCATTCATGCAGAGGAACAAGTACAACGTTCTGGAATGTCCATCTCAGTCCCCAGACCTGAATATAATTGAAAATCTGTGGTGTGAGTTAAAGAGAGCTGTCCATGCTCGGAAGCCATCAAACCTGAATGAACTAGAGATGTTTTGTAAAGAGGAATGGTCCAAAAAACCTTCAACCACAATCCAGACTCTCATTGGAACCAACAGGAAGCGTTTAGAGGCTGTAATTTCTGCAAAAGGTGGATCTACTAAATATTGATTTCATTTCTTTTTTGTGGTGCCCAAATTTATGCACCTGCCTGATTTTGTTTGAAAAATTATTGCACACTTTCTGTAAATCCAATAAACTTCATTTCACTTCTCAACTATCACTGTGTGTGTCTCCTATATGATATATTTAACTGACATTTTTTATCGTAACAACCAACGATTTATACAGGAAAATAATGACTATTAACAAGGTTGCCCAAACTTTTGCATCCCACTGTATATATATTACTCTACCAAGATAAAACACCTACAAAGTCTTAAATAACCTCATGCCAAACTACATCAGTGACCTTGTCCATCACTATGTGCCTGTCCGCCGACTAAGGTCCTCTGATTCTGGCAATCTGGCTACACGAATCTACACTCCATGGGTGACAGGGCCTTCAGCTGTATAGCACCCAGACTCTGGAATGACCTATCGAAATTAATCAGGTCAGCTGACTACATGAATTCTTTTAAAAAAACAACTCAAAACTCATCTGTTCAGGAAGGCTTTTAGCTCTACTTGACTTTACTACCCTTCTCTCAGTTTACCTCTCTGTCAAGATGCTCATGTAACCTGTATGTGTGTGTGCTAGACCATCAATTATGTTGTCTGTTAGGCTTTTTTTCTCTGAATTCACTGTCATAATCTTCTTTATTTATTTATTTGGTTTGTACAATGCTATATACTGTATACCCTGCTGTTCTATCTTAAACTCTGTGAAGTGCCTTGAGCATGGGAAAGGTGCTATATAAATAAAATGTATTATTTTCTTGACCAGGCACCACAGATTACACAAGGAAGTGTCGCCTACTATATCTCATTATACACTGTTCAGGATGTAGTTTAGTCATTTAGTATGCTTTGTATTGTCTGATATTTATATATAGTATTTTATATATTAAAAAACTATATTATTGTTATTGATAATAAATATATATAAGATGGCTCTGTCATTCAAACAACTGTAAAGTGAAAAGGTAAACAAAAACCTCAGTGTTACCCCCAGGGTCATAAATTTGAGTCAAGATATTGTCTATGGTCTTCCCCTGATCTAATAAAGAGGTGCACAAATTTTGGCAGAGCCTGATCCAACAGTGTGGATTTGTATACTGGATATACATACTGTCCATGTATATACACATATAGAGAATTTGGGCTTTGTATATTAGTGTGATGGACAGCACCGACGGGGCGGTGTGTCACCTGTGCATTACATCCCTTTATTAAAGTTTGCTCAATCTAATGGTTAGATTTTTGGAGCTGAATCTGTTTTAAATTAGAAATATTTAAAAGACTTTTTAGAAAATGGTATAAAACAAAAGGTTACTCTTGGAATGCAGCGTGGGTTTGCCAAATGTTGTAGATGCATCCACTGACAAAATGGCTCATGTCAGCTAGTGTAATAAACACCCAGGACAGGTGCTCAGGAAATGTTTCTCTATTAGCAGATGAATAAGAGCAGGAGATAGAAGAATCAAAGGGAAATACATAAATAAAAGAGCTAACCACACAAATATCAAAAACTAAAGTCATATTCAAAAAGAGAAAGAGTTCTTAAACGTTAAGTTGTTTTTCTTGCCCAGAATTAAAACCAATTAAGACGTTTGTTTAGATTTTTTTTTTTTTTGTGAAGTTGTCACCATTTAAATAGATGGAAAATAAAGACATAAGTTCCATGTGAAATGACCAGCCATGGTCATAGCAATTGTAAACAGAATGGCCACAGCCTTCAAAAAAATCCAGCAAATGACTGCACATTCAGCAAAACCTATGTTGAAAATGATGTAATATATATATATATATATATATATAAATAAAAGTCAATGTATGTGTGTGTATGTATGTATTTTCCAGCATCACTTCTGAATGGCTGGAGCGATTTTCATGAAACTTGGTACACGTTTCTCATTGGTCGACTAAAAATACCATAGGGTGAAATCAACCCTAACCCACACCCTTCTGGGTAGGGTGGGGGTAATCTTGCAGCCTTGCATGTTATCATCCAGTAAACACCCAGAATGACCACCAGTGGGCGAACTGGAGGTGACAGCCAGCATTCTTTATTTTTGAGCAGCACTGCACCCCTGTTGCTTTTGAAATTAAATAGAGTTGGCCGGTTTCGAGCATCAACTGGATAACATACAAGACCGCAAGACAAGCATATTATTGAGTCTTCACCGTTTGTTAATTTATTTTTAAAGTTTTTTTTTTATTATAATTTTCTCAATAAAAAAAAAAAACACTTTATTTTCCTCCCGGGGAACACTGGGTATTTCAGCTACTGGTAAAAATAGACGTAGGACTGTCATAAAATAAAGCTAATTAAATTTGAAGGGTTACAAATAAGAATTTATCAAAATAAATCTTTGGCAAAAATGTTTTACTTGTGTGACTCTTTTTCTTTATGTGCTTTTACTATAACATTCTAATACTATATTTTCCATGAACCGTTCTGCTGTGGTTTTTATCAACACAAACCAGTTTGTGCATTGCAAAAATTTTTCTTTTATGTTTTATTCTATCAATCTTTAGAGCTCCTCCAGGGGATCCTTGAATATTGTGTGAGCTGCATAGTGAAATGTGTTTCTTTTTTATATGAATTTGAACATTAGATCAGTTGTGATGAGGATTGACCATTCACCCCAACAAGCTCACCACTCTGATTCACGTGGATTGTCTAAAATAATATCAAGTCGAGATTTGAAAATCCCTAGTTGCCTACTGTGTACCATAGTATCTGGTAATTTATTTTATGTGCTTATTGTCATTTGCATGAAGAAAACATTTGTGAATAATTTATCTTCAGCAAGTTTTAAATCTCTTTGTCACTTTGTTCTTTGCAGAAGAATTTATTTTAAACTAACAGGAGGGACCTACTGTACTAATTGCCTTTGCAATTCTGATGACTTTAAATAAACGGAGATTAAGAGGTCATGTGATTAAACCGAAGAGGTTCAGCTCCTTTTGTCTTCTTGTAGATCATACCTCCGTCTTGGAATCAGCCCAGTCACTCTTTACCCGTTTTATGCCAAGCTCTCCTAGAGCTGCATCCATTTCCTTTACTTTTAGCATTAACAGTACAATCTCATGCTTCATATATAGAAAAGTAATCATCATTCTCTTTGTATTTTATTTTTCTATAAAGTCTCCCAAGCAGTTAATCGAACATCAAGATGTATGTTTCCTAGCCTTTTCTTAGGCTTCTACACAATGAGCATTTTCTCATTTATTATTATAGGTTTTAGTAGCAACATATCCCAGGTCAACTGAATTCATTTTACTCACAACAAATATGTGAATTGTTGATAAATCTTCACTTTCCTTATGTTTTTACTCCTGGACACCTTTGGCATGGCATACAGTATACAGTACATTGCTATTAATTATGCTCTCTGGCAGCTTCTGCATTACAGTTTCAGTGCAGCCTTTTGGTTTACCCACCTTGTCCACAAATGCTGTTTGGTTTTCTGAGATGTTCCTTCTTCCCATTCATTGCACTGAATGAATTGAAAAACTTCTTATTGTCAAGGTTATTGAACACTTTCTATAATATTTATGACAGCATCACATATCTTGTTTTATTTTGTTTTAAAAACATATCAAGAGGATTGTTAAAACAGCAGATGCTGGTACATAAGGAGGTGACATTGAAAGCCAAGAATCACAGGGCAATACTAAGATGGAAATTTAAAAACAAAACATAGAGAACATTAGACCACAATTTAATTAAATGCTCAAGGCCTTTTGCACAGTATTCTTAATTGAGAGGCAACCTTTTGTAAGACGTCTTCCATAATGCCAAATGTAATACAGCATGTACTGTACAACACAAACCTAGCAACGTGCAGAGTCATAGAAGCCAAATCATCCAAAATGGTGGCACCCATGATAAACAGATAAAATGATTGGGATGTCATATAAAATATACATAAAACAACCAAGACATTATTTGTTTAGTCCTGACACTTTTCCTTCTCATAGTCAATACTTCACTCTGATTCTCTCATATGGCTGAGCTAAGCCAAGCAATTGCTGAAAGTAACTACAACAAAATGACAGTTTCCCTTATTAAAGTTGTCAATTCAATAAATAAAAGGTCGTTTAAAAGTGGTGACCATAGCCACTTTGTGACAAGTATTGTAGATTTTACTACCAGGAGACAGGATCATGAAAAAAGAAAAACTGTTATTGGTAAAAAAAAATAAGAACATTATAGTGCACAGAAAAGAAAAAAACAATTTATATTTGGTTGCTGGAATTATTTTAAGAGTAATTTAATATTTAGTTTGCATATTCTAGATTTTCTCTGCTAATGAGCTTTAGTTCTCTCTCAGTTTGGACATTTTAGTTATTTAGTTTTATTAGCTTTGAACTTAGGTAAGAATGTAAACTTGAGCTTGACTGGTGTATAGGGATTCTAATTTCTGTGAATTCAGTGTAGCATTCCATGTCCTCATTTTGCTTGGACAGAACACTCCTCAATCATGCCAGGTGCTCCAGTTTGAAAGAAAAGGACACATTCACAGACGTAAATTCTGTTATTCATAATAACTGGCTAGCACAAAATCATAATTGCATAAAAGTCCTTGTTGGAAGTGATATACTTAAAATATTTTAGCTTATTTGGCAACAACACATATTTATATACTAACTTAAACATCTTCAGTCTCGTGACTAGAGCATATCCAAAAATGTTGATAACATGCTGGATATCCTGCCAGCAGCTTAAAAATTTCAAGTGGTTTAAATATTTGGTATTTTCTTATCTTTCTTCCTTTTCTCTTACTCAAGAAATGATTTATCTAATTTAGAAGTACTGTATTTAAGTTTATTTTGAAAGATGGCACCTAGTTAAACTAATAACGTGTATTGGTGTTTAATAATGTAACACATCTTTGTGTATTTGTTCATGAACATTTACAGAGTACATGTATGCACAATATGCCTTTCTTTACATATACAACTTACCATCTGGGAAGGTCATTGGCAGTCAACACAAGAAGCAATAAGTGAACTTCCATGAGAACCCTGAATACAATGAGGAGTGATTGAGGTCATTTATGTTAGGTAGAATGCCTAGAAGGGGCTGGGTGGTCTCGTGGCCTTGGAAGCCCTGCAGATTATTTTTTTCTCCAGTTGTCTGGAGTTTTTTTTTTGTTTGTTTGTTTTTTCTGTCCTAACTGGCCATTGGACCTTACTTTTATTGTATGTTAATTAGTGTTCCCTTTTAATACTTATTTATTTTGTGTTTTTTTTCTCTTTCTTCATCATGTAAAGCACTTTGAGCTACATCATTTGTATGAAAATGTGCTATATAAATAAATGTTGTTAAACTACTAATAAAGAAAGTAAATGATTTAAGTCAATGCAGAAAATAAAACGTATGTTATTGTCATAGCTTTTCAACATTTGTGACACACCTTATTAAGTCTTAACAGTGGGAAAGTTCTTCTAATACCTTTGCGTATATTTTAAAAGGTGTCACACATGCACATCTGATGTTTGCTTTCCAAGCTTATTCAAGATAAACACTACCACTCTAGGACATGAGGAGGTGCTGCCGCTGATGATATCATCTCCTTTTTCTCCCACAGCTCTGAGAAATTACCCATGGAAAGACACTGACTCTGCCCCATCCGGTCCCTACACTAGACAGTAAAGCTGAGATGCTCCCAGCATGGCTCGTGTCATTCTGGAGGGAGCAAACCGATGAGCGGAGCTCCCACCTGAAAACTGATGCACACAAGAGAATGGTGACTCCTCTTATTTATTCCTTCATTCTTACTGCTTTTTCTTTGCCCTTATTTGATATGTCATCAAGCACCTATTTCAGTTCTTGGACTTTGTAAATATTAAAAGATGTAACCTGGTAGGTCTCACAAAATTTTCTCTGTGGCCAATGTGTTCCCTTGGTCGACAACAAAGGAACGTACAATTATTTTTCTCTTTTTTCAGTTGTACACTAATTTAGCATTATTCTAAAGGTATTTAGATCAACACAGTTGCTATGAATTTCTAGTATAAAATACAAGGCACCAAATAAAATAAGATTGTTTGATAACTATACTCTGACACTAAAAAGATTTTAAAAGTGCTAAGTAAGCAGCAGCTGTTTCAGTTAAGTCTTGACTCCATCTCATTAAATTCTGGCACTTACAAAATAATTCTGTATTCTGGTTTTACCAGTATTAGAGTCAGTAGCCTGGCTATTGACTGTAGGAAAGATGTGGGATTCAAGTGGCCATTTTGTCCTCTGCAAACATAACTCTCAAGATGCTGGAGTCTTTTTTATGCTTTTATTACTTCAGCTTTTTTTAAAAAAAAAAAAACTGGAAAAATGTATTTTTTTTGTATATTGTCACATCTAGCCTCATAATCCCATACATTGCCAGGCTTCAGTGGTAAATACCTACTAATATGAGTTCAATCTCAATTTTTTGCCAGACATGAACATACGGTACAGTGCAATTAAAATCTTACTTTCACCTTTCCCTCAAAAAAGTGACAGACATATGCCAACAACAGACACTGAGGGCAACATGTGTGGCAAACAACATCAGCCAATAAATACAAGAAACACTCATCAGGTACACTCACGCAGTTGACAGAATTAGTGAGTTTTGCGTTACCCAATAACCTGTGGTTAACAATTGCTCCTGAATCTAGTGATCCGAAAAACGATGTTCTTGTACCATTTACCAAAAATGTAGAGTTCATCAGGATGAGTCATTTACCCATCAAGCTTTGTAAAGAATAATGCTGTTCTGATGAAAGGGCTGCTTTCTTTTGCACATATTCTGTACTACAGGGCAAGTAACCTGCATGCTTATTTCTATTTTCATGTAAGCGCATCTGTGGATCACCCTCTGGGCTCTTCTGAGGTAGGTACTACCCCCCTGGGTTAAGAGGGGCCACTCACATCAACTCTTTTGTTACCATCACAATACAGAGAATATGCCCAGTGAAGGCAACTGACTCTACCACTTCCCGGTCCCCCTCCGATAAAGCCTGCAGTTGCCAGAAGAAAGTGTTGAGTTTTATACAAACTGTGCTGCAAGAGCTTTTTCCACACTGACCAAAACCCTAATGGCTTTTGAAACTTTGTATTGGCATGTATAGTGGCCCTTTTACGTTACTTTTGTTGGACAGAATTAAACATGAATAACCAGGTTGGTGCCCCGACATTTATCCGTGGAGCTTGCAGTGCTTTCTTTGACCACATTCTCCTTAACTGACAATAAAATGTCATTAAAATTATTATAATGTCTCTAATGCATTCTTAATTTGCCATTTAACTAATTTGCACACTTCATAAATTATAACAGGCCTCTAATGAGAAAATTGAATAGAGTGACCACCTGTAGCCACCACAGACTGCCTAGCCATGCACTGTATTTGAGACAGTACATATTGCCGCAATGCAGAAAACATATGTGAACTTACAAATGTAAGAATATCACTGAACTTTGTACACATTGTAATAATGACCCTATAAAATATAATAAAACTGTGGAAAGTTTTGATCAAATACATTTTTACTATTAGCCTGTGATGAAGACCCCTCACCGGGCTTGGTTAGTTCCTTGCCTATGTGCCATGTAAAGCCAGGATAGGCTTTACAGATTATGTTGGTTTGTAAAACAGATGACTGGAAGGATTCACTTTTTCTCTAACCAAAGCATGCAAGGGTTTCTCATTTTCAGAGTAGGCTGGCCATTATTTAATATAATTTATAGAGTGTTAAAGATTAACTATCTTTTAAAGTGTTGCCAAAAGCAAGATGAATTATACTTTAAGTTACATTTCTCCACACATTCATTAAAAACACATGATAGATGATTTATTTAAGGTGAAAAACTACTAGTGCCATGTCAGAGAAAGCAAAATACAGCAATGTGGTTGCTAGAGAGAGTGAACCAAGGAAACCACACAATCACCCAGGGCTGTCAGTCCATAACTATAGGTGTAGAGAGATACAAAGGACATGTTCTGATGAAAACTGAGGTTTAGAAGAGGTCCTGTGACATTTCTTTTTCTTACATGCTGTTGACGTTTCTTGCTTTACAACAGCGGTTCTTATCTCATCACTTGGCAACACGCTGTGTTGTGTTTCCACTGTTCTCCCCTCACTAAAATAATAAATCGCTTGATTCATGCCGTTAAACTGTTAGACTGTTCTCCCCTTTATGGAATAAAAAATCAAAAGGGGTCAAATAACGTCTAGCTGCAGTCCTGTGATGTTCACATAAAATAATTCAGATTGTTTCATACAGCACATGAAAATGACAGCCAATAAAAGCTGTTGGTTTGATGTTCCCAAAAAAATTTTTTTTATGTGTTTTGGTGTGAAACATGTTATCCCTATGACTGTCACTTGGCTTGATCAAAATCAACACATCGTACAAAGCCAAGCAAACCTCCAAGCTGTGCCATCTTCAATTTTGACTAGCTTAGAGACAGCTTGAGTGTCGTCAGCTGCCGTGAATCACAGCCAGAGTTTCCCGAAAAAGTACAAAGCTGGGAATCCTGAGCTTGTGCTTTACAGGGGACAGAAATCTGGCTGCTTATAAGTCAAAGCTGGCAGCAATTAAAATGCAGTTGTGTGCTGCAGCTCAAGATGTATTACATTTATCTGAGTCCCTGGACAGACACTTTTACACAACGCTTGGAGTTGATAACACTTTAATGTTCTGCTCAAACAAGCCCTAGCCCTGGTTCAATTTAAGTTCTTTGTCTAGAAGCAAATGACAAATGAGATGTGTGGGAAAGAAAAGGTCATTGCAACGACCTGGATACTTCAGCTAACCGTCCATGAGAAGCAGGTCAAGGTACAAAGATTAAAAGCCCTATATTGTCATAGAAGACAAATGTACGAGGACATATTTGCTATTCAGGGTGCACTGTTGGCATATACCATGGAAAAGGGCTTTTAAAAATTGCTCGTATGTAACAAAGTCATTTCAGGCATTTGTTCATTCTAGCAAATTACAGTGTAGGGACTTGTTTGTGTGATATGCCTTTCAAAACCTGTTTATCAATTTTGATATTTCTGACATTTTGAAAAGAAGTTCACATTTAAAGAATTTAGCACCATTTCAACAACTAATGTTTGTTCAATATGTCAGCAGCCAGTGGCTAATGCAGCCCTGACAGAGATGCATATGGTGTCAGAGTGGAAATAAATACAATTAGGTCTCATTAATATTTTAGTGCAGTTCAATTGCTTTACCAAATTGGGGTTAAGTTAGAGGGATGTTAGTTGCAATATTTTCTATTATCAGGTAGTATATTTTTCCTTAAATGTTGAGCAGGTTCAAATATAAAGAACTACACAATTAATTCATTTCTGGGCTTTATATCAGGAGGCCTCCAAAACCCACTGAAAAGCTGGCAGAGGTGCATCATTTGCTTGCAGTTTAAGCAGATTGGGGAAAACACTATGGTCAGTGTAGTGACTACAGATATACACCATTTATTATTAAAATACCACGACCTAGTAAAGTCTGCATTTTGTTGTTTTTTTTTTTTCACTGACATCTGTTGTGTCAATCTAATGAATCATTTGAACCTGGCAGCCCATTCATTCTTTACCCATTCACCTATTAGTCAAAAAGCATCATGATGCACCAACATTGATGGACTGAAAGCCAGAAGTCTACGTGACCATCATCATCAGGTCCTTCCATGAAAACCCTAAATACAAAGAGGACTGTTTGATTTATGTTAGGTAGATTGCCCAGAGGGGACTGGGCGGTCTCGTGGTCTGGAACCCCTACAGATTTAATTTTTTTCTCCAGCCTTTGGAGTTTTTTTTTGTTTTTTCTGTCCACCCTGGCCATCGGACCTTACTCTTATTCTATGTTAATTAATGTTGACTTATGTTTATTTTTTATTGTGTCTTCTATTTTTCTATTCATTTTGTAAAGCACTTTCAGCTACATTTTTTTTGTATGAATATGTGCTATATAAATAAATGTTGATTGATTGATTGATTTGTTAATGTTGAAATTACATTTTCATATTTATTCAGATAACACATATAAATTTCTTCTGGTCTTCTGGTACATACATTGTACAGATACTACAAATTAAATTGGTATAAATCTGTACATTATAACATATTACAATATAGTGGTGAGTAGTGATAAGAAAGCAAACTTGAATTTGCAGTGAAAATTAAAAGTATTGTGAGCAGTAAAATTCATGTCACTGACATACAATTTAAGGTGTTTAGCTTCTGCTTGAGAGCATTGTCAAGCACGAATTCTACATGTGTCTGCCTGTCATTTACTTATCTTGTCAGAAATAAGTAATACTAAAAAAATCACGATAGCCATTTCTTTTAGAAGGTGTGTGTTGTGGTTGTTCAGATAGTACAATGCCCGCTTTGCCTTATTTAATTACAACTGAAATCCTGAAGGTTCATCTGAGATAAAAAGCAATAAATCAGAACATTCTTTTATGCTCGGATCATGAATATTCCCAGCCTCATGCACATAAATCAAGAAAAAGAAAAGTGTGGTTGCTAGATAATGCAAAGTAGAGGTCTACGCAATACTGATTTTTCAATCCCGCTCGCACCATACATTCATCCTTCTCCTGGTTAGTCCACAAAAAACTCCACCCTATTCTGTCTGCTTTGGCCTGCTTTTTCCTGCACCCGCCTAAGGCTCTATTCACTCTCAGTCTCATTCTCCCTTTTTGCATTTAAAAGGCACCTGGATTGGTCACACAGCCTAAATAAAGTCTTAAAACTGCAGAATCTATAATGAAAAAAAAAAAAAACTCACACTAATGTGAGTAAATGTGTTTATGACTGTTTTCTGTCTTTTTTACAATCAGAGTTGATCTTTTGATATCATATCAATAATAGAAAGATGTCCTCTTTTAGTGACTCAAAATAGCTGGCTTGCTGATATTTATAAAACTGTCTGGTATTTCTTTTGATTGCTACTTGACCGTGTGAACAAACAGCAGACCTAGATAATTTGTCCAATCCATATGCAACAGTTTTATGTTTTGAGGTCAGTTTAACTCATGTGCGGCACATGGTTTGTTTAAAGAAAAGCACACTTTGCAGTTTGATTTAGGTGACAGCTAGGAGGACTAGCCAGAAGCATGTTACTATTCAACAACACCTTATAAGTACAAAAAGGTGTCCACAAAGCATGCATCAACAGACAAGTAAAAAAACAATAATAAAAATACCCATTATTATTATTTTGGCTATGACATAATTAGTATGAAGCTGAATGTGTGATCAGAAGAGCTGGTATGTGGGAATTAAGTTCACGTTCTCTAAACTGCTTTAAAGAGAGATCACCAACAGAAGTGACAAAGTACTTGGTGACCTTTGCATCATTATATTTCAAAAAGTTATCATAAAAAACAATGCAGACTTCTCCTGGGTTTAGTAGTGTTCTTCATTGATGCTTCAGATGTTGCCAGTATGCTAAAAAACACTCATTTTAAACTAGCATGTTTTTGAGCTTTTCCTTTTTTGTTAATATGGAAGAGAAATAGAAACACTGCAAGAGCTTAAAAAGTTTACTAAGAAGTGAAATTTAAAGTAAGGCATTTAAAATGTTTCATTAAAAAACAAATTAAGATCATTGTATATGAAGGAGGGCAGCACGGTGGTGCAGTGGTAGTGCTGCTACCTCGCAGTTAGGAGACCCGGGTTCGCTTCCTGGGTCCTCCCTGCGTGGCGTTTGCATGTTCTCCCCATGTCTGCATGGGTTTCCTCTGGGTGCTTCGGTCTTCTCCCACAGTCCAAAGACATGCAAGTTAGGTGCATTGGTGATTCTAAATTGTCCCTAGTGTGTGTGTGCCCTGCAGTGAGCTGGTGCCCTGCCCGGGATTCATTCCTGCCTTGCGCCCTGTGTTGGCCAGGACTGGTTCCAGCAGACCCCTGTGACCCTGTAGTTAGGATAATAGCAGGTTGGATAATGACTGACTGTATATGATGGCATGTGTCAAGTTTCAATTTACCCCTACTCTAGTGTATCTTCTTTGAAAAAGAAAATCTAACCATCCTAATAGATAGATATGACTGCTTTGGTGTGTGTGCCACTAAGATAAGCATTTAAAATGCGTGCATATACAAGATGTGACCTGACTGTGGCAAAGAAGAATACGGCACAATCATTGAACACATGAGAGTAAGGCAGATATGAAGTAAAGGAGAAGAAGACAATACTCCGGTCAGTACTCATTCTCGTATACAAGCTACAGTGCGTGCAGTTATTCATTAGGACCCACATCCCCCCATTTCAAACACACATGCACACACACTCACACACAATTTTCTCCGACTGTTTTCACTTTTATAGTGAATCCATATTGATTACAACATTGATGATAAATCGGATCCTGCAGGATTGCAGGTGTCTAATGCAAGGTATTGACTTCCAATTTAGTTTGTTTTTATGTGGAGCAAATGTGCACAATTCTGCACTTTCTTGAACAAAATATACTGCATACTGCATATTTAAAAACGATTGCTCTTCTCTGCTGTATCGTGAACAGAAGCCATAGAGTAAAATTTAATTTAACTGGTGTGATACAGATTACCTGCATTACACAGCAAGCAAGGCATTAGGAAGCAGTGTTAACTGCTGTCCACCCACTTTGAAAAACTCTGCAAGATGCTGGGGTAGAAATTATGTATTCAATCCTTCTTTAATCAAGTAAAACTCTATTAATAAGGAGCTTACAGGAACAGCTATGAGCTGGAATGTGGTGGCCTTTGATAATTGCTACTTTAGACAACATGAAGGTGTGGCTATAGGAGCTGACGTCAGCTGAAGTATTGCCAAACATCGTGTCTCAGTATTTGAAGAATTTCTGTTTTCATGACTTTATCGATTTAATGATCAAGTGATTTTATGAGTCAGATAAATTGATAATTTTTGTATCTGAGGAGGTAACAAAAAGTCTCATTTATTATTGGATCATTTGCTTGGTGTTTGTGATGTTAGTCTGTTAAATTATGATTCTAATTCTATTCCTCTCCTGGAGGTCTTATATCACTACATTAAGGATCACAGCTCATTTTTCTCTATTTTGGGAACCTATCAACTTCAATACTTTACTACACACAATCCCTGGTCTTTAACTGATAATTTACTATTTTTTCAGTTTTTCGCTTGAACTGAATCTTTTCTAGTCAACAGGTGTTTACTTCTCTGGCATGTTGTATGCAGCAGCTAGTTGCTCTATTGCCTCTGTTCGGCGGGCCTCCAAATGTGCTCTTCACTCAGGTAGAGATCTCCTTCTTACTCCATTCCATAAACAAAAAATCCCTATATATATTAGATAGACCTGTACTCTAATTTATTTTAAATATGCCAATGAGATCAAAATATCAATTTCAAAATATTCTCATATACACATAACCATAACATCCATGACATTAAAATCTGTATTCTCCAAACCATTCTTAATTACCCACAAAAAATACTCATTTCTTAAGATGGGATATTTTCCATGTATGAACTGCATCTGCTGCACTTTTGTGCTTTAAGGTAATGTAATCATCATCCCCAAATACAAGTGTTACTGTATATATTTATTACTATACACTTGCCCGTTAACTTATGGAGGCAAGATGTTTCACAAGGTTAGGATGGGAAGTGTCAATATAAAACATTTTAATGTGAAGCATGTTGTTGCTAGGCATTCCTGAGGGCCTAAAAATGCTCTCTCTGAGTTTAAATATATGGTTTTAGAAAACTGTCTACTTTGATCCCTGAGAAAACAATTGTAATATTTACTTCTTTTCGGATATTTATACTTGACTCATGTCATTCCATTCCATGCTTAATCCCTGATATTTTTTTTACATTCAGTCTCAAATGTCTTCTTCCATACTTTTCCCCCCCATTTCTGAACAAGTTGGATAGATATAGTCATGAATATGCCACCAGAGGATCATCTTTCTGGGTCTGGTAAGATAAGCAGTTCCACTCCTGGACCAGAGGAGGTGCTGTCACCAACTGTATCTTCCCTTTTAACTGCAGCTCTGAGAAGTTGTCCTGGGAAAACACCTAATCCCACTCATGGCACCTGCAGCAAGCCCTGCCCCTTCCAGTTGGAAGCCATAAAACTGGAAGGTGGCATCTCAATATGACCCATTATCACAGAGGACTGAGCACCAGTGTGACAACATCCCTTACTCCAGATCAGAAAATCATTTAATTTTTGGAATGCTATAATATTTATGTTGAGCCCTTATGCACCCTTTGTTTTTCAAGCTTGATATTAAACAGAGTTCTCTTTCCTAGTAATTTGTGGTCTCTCTACCCTGCCAAAATATATACAAATATATAGAGAGAGTGAAAGAGAGAGAGAGATTCATTATGCCTCCTCATGCAGTACACATGGGGACAAAGAAAGAAACTGAAAGAACATAAGGTGTAACACATCTATAGAGGTATACCCTTGCCCTGAGAGGTATGAGAATAGGTTAATAGAGACAATACTGTCACATTTACAAAGTAAAGTGCCGTGATCAATGATTACCTTACCTTCAAACATCTGTCTTCCTTATCTGACATAACTACCTATCCTCAACTTTATAAATAAGTGATAGAGCTTAGTGGTGGCTCTATGGCTAAGGATCTGTGCTGGAATGTACAGGGTAGAAGGTTACTGCTTCAAATCCTCACCTTGAGCAAGGTTCTCAACCTGAAAAATTGCACCAGGGCCAGCTACACAATAGCTGAATTTGTACTCTGACCCCAATAGGTTATGCAAAAGGACAATTTCCCCTTGGTAATTAACAGAGCATATGAGTCAAAAACCAAACCTTGCAGAAAGCGAGGATGTATATATGCAAACTTATGAAACCAAAATACCTGCAAAAATTATGAATCAAGTCAGACTTCTGCATAACCATCCTGGAACCAAGATGTAAGGTTACATTCAGGCTTTAACCATCATAGTGAATTAAAAGGAGGTCCACCAATACTTCAGACTAAAATAGGAGACACTAAGTTAGCAGCTACAGTTTAATATTTTTCTTCAAACCTGTAGGAACTCTGCTTGGCAGACAATTCTATGCATATTACAAAAGACCACAGCACCAAAGATCTGGCCTAAGAAACAATAATAAAAGATACCTGTAAGCCGGGATTAGATAATTACTGTGAAATGTTTGGTTTATTTGTAGCCACCAGTGGTATTAAAATATATAAGTGTAATTCACTTATAGGATAAATAATGGGATTTCTTGGGTAAATAAGGTCACTGATCAGATAATGTATAAAATATAAATGTATTTTTTCCATTTATAGAGAAACAAAGCTTTCATAATGACATTTTACTTGAAATGTTTCACATAAATTACAAAGAATATGGATGTTTATGCTAATGCCTATTTTAATAACAGTATTTTTTTTTTTGTTCCCATGAAACACGTGTAAGAACATCAGATTATGTTTAGTTGCCCTCGGAATAGTCAGCTATATATGGATGTTTATCTTGCTCATGAGAGGTGTCATTTACCCCTGAGCTCTGACTTGGGCTGTCTTGCGAATCCTAAACATTTGCTTCAGTGGTTCTGACTTTGCTCTTCACACTACTCTTGGCTTTTTGTCTTATTGTTTCATGTCACACATAACTAACTCATTGCTCTAAGGCCTAGACCTCACCATTTTACAATAAATAATTCCTGCAGAGACTGTAAAAATGTAAAATAATGACATAATTGCCAAAAGTATAATCTTGTTTTTCCACCTTGGAAACTGTTACAGTATGACTCCTACTAAGACCTTAATTAAAACATTTCACAAGGGAAAACCAAAAACTAAATTCCCAACTAGTGAAGTATTCTCATTTTTTAAGCCTTTTGTTATCCTTGATGTCATGCAGATGACAAATAGCAAGATCAATGTAACATTTACTGTGAAATGTGGAAGACACTGATGCAACAATGTACATTTTGTTATCTTCACTTTGAGAGAGGTGAGCAATGCGGAATCCTTCATTTCTTAGCCTGTCGCCTCTTCCCCCTGGACAATGCATCATGACCAGGCTGTCTTTCCATAAGATATTTTCTATTAACCCAAATACGAGTGAACACCAAAGTGGTTTGATGAAAAAATAAGTGAATATGCTAAACCATACATCCATAAATCAGAAAGAGCTTTCTCTCTAATGTGTCTGTTCATAACACTTAACACATTTTTATGATTGGGATATAATTCTGACTCTTACACCATTAAGAGTCCCACACGTCTGACTATTTATGTTCTTTAGCTATGGTCTGCTGCGAAAGTGGAACTTAAACTTATTTTCATTGCTTTTTCATTCTTTCTTGATTTTCTTCAGTCATATGTTAAGAACAATCCTTACTTTCTTTTACATCAGCAACATATGCCAGACTCCAGTTCTGGAATTAAGAGAGATTTCATTGACATAATTGCCAGGTCTAACACTAAGTTGGTATTTAGGTTGAAAAAGGAATACACAGCTATTGGGAATTGGAGGGTTTATTCTGAGTAGAGGAGAACAAACTACCAAGACATGGAGCTGAAGCAGAAACCTTAATGAGATATTGGGACAGCGTAGCTATTAGCCAAACAAATGGGGTTGATGGATAGAATGGTCTCCTCACCTTTGTCATATTTCTTATGTTTCTTATGATTTAATCAGTCCTGGCAAATATAAAGGACCTAAAATCTGTAAATCTTTGCACGTTGGTCATTTTGAAGAATGAATGTCATTCCATTTCTTTATTTCTGCAAAACCTGTTTTGTTTGGAATGTTACTATGTAATAAACATGCAGTCATGGGTTAGTCATACTAAAATGCAAAAGATTATACTGTGCCTTTTTCGTTTAGTTTAAGTAACTTTTTTTTAAATCAACCCTTCCTATACCAAACACTATCCCAAGACACTTTACAAGGACAGATACACAGTTCAGCTGTTTACAAATAGTTTTTACAGTTGAAGCACAATGGGATACAGTGAATTTTCCATGTTCATTATTGCAACACAAACCTTGTAGAATGGAATCCGGTAAATAAAACTATACATCACACTGAACTATAATTAATAGGCTTGCCTAAGATTCATTTGTAATAACCAAACAACACAGCTGTCTAAAACCTGGAAGATATTGGCCACTGGACTAGATGCTAGTTCAGGGCACACACAATCAATCATCTATATTCATGCATATCCCTCTAATTTAGTCATTTGTCTTTGCAATGGCAAATAAAGCAAATAAAGAGAGAACACTCAAAATCAACAAAGATAGTAAGACAGCAGTGTAAACCACTAAATTTATTTGCTACAGATTAGTGGCACTTTAATATAGGATGTGTCTTGAGAAATAGTAACAACTGAGTAATTAATGTACTAAGATGTTGCAAGATAGAGAACCTAACAACAAAACCAATACACAAAGAGTAAAGCAAAGTCAAAAGAACCAGCAGAAAGGCCCACACACTGATTTCCTCTTGGAAGAAGGTTTTAACTTTCACTAATGCTAATGAAAAAAGAGAAAGAATTCAAAAGTTTTTTTTTCCCTTAATGAGGGTGCATGGTGGCTAAGATACATACAACACCCTCTCATATAGTCAGGCTGTGATGGCATAATCTGTGAGTTGGCATGTGACTGCCAATAGGAATAGCAGCAGTGGTTAATATGGTCATGGCCATGATAGACAAACATAAAATGCAGGCATCCAGAAAACAAAGCAGAATTGTGAGGATGTCATGCAAGGTTATAATGAGAGAACATCAAAATTTAAGATAATGAGTGAATCTGGGCACGAATAGGTCACAATAGTCTGATCCAACCCCTACCCTCAAGCAGTAATTTCAGCTTCTTTCTAAAGCCAAAGTCTGGCTGACAAGCACCAGCTCCAAAATCACAAACAGTTACAAATTGACCTATAACATACTTTCAACGGAGATATGTGCCTCCTTGTCTTTTAAATTGTAAGACTGGTATCATTTACCAAAAAAATCTGTAATATATTTATATATATGCACACATAATCTATGTATATACAGTCCAGTAAGCTTTGTATTTCAATTTATTTAAAAAGCTTCTGTAAAAAGTCCTGTCTATCTATCTATCTATCTATCTATCTATATTACTGTTATACAATGATTTTGGCACACAATATATATTATATGTGATATTGCACTGTGCTTTTCATCTGCTGTTGGGCATGGCACTAGTCACCACTCTGAGTGAAACATTCAATAAATTTCATTATGCTATGAACACATGAAAGAATCTGAACCTGCAATTGATTTTTTTTTCTCCTGGCTGAAAAGTGATGGCCAGACCTCTATCCGTTTTCTTAAACCACTTACTCCAAAAATCGTGTTGTAAGAACATATCCTCAGAAAACATTCTACCTACTCCTAGGCACTGTTAGGTCAGATGAGATGTATCATTTTAGAAGAATGTCCAAGGTGCTGAACATTTGGAGGCATCCAGGGTCTTTTGCTGTAGATGCCCACAAGAGCATCTGCATTTAAAAGGTCACATTGAATTGTGGAACTCCTCACCCACTCAGGGCTTCCCTGTCATTTCAGCTGCTTGTAATTGTTTGGATGGTGACATACCGTATTTACTCGTGTACCACACGGCCTCGCGTAAGATGCGCACCCTAATTTTTACAAAGAAAATCATGAAAAAATTTTTGCCCCGTGTATGACGCGCATTGTGATTGTATAGGAAGCGTTTAGAAAGAGAGAGAGCGCTGTCAAGTGAGAAAGAGAGTGCGAGCACGCGAGTGAGAGAGAGCGCAAGCAAGAGAGAGCATGAGTGGGCGAGCAAGCGAGCGAGAGAGATAGCGCGAGTGAAAGAAGTAAACATTACAGAAATACATTTCCTCATGTATGAGGCGCACCTGATTTTCTAATGCTAATTTTCGGGATTACATTGCCTCCAACCTAGGGCAGAGTGGTGGTTCTGAGGCTAAGGGTCTGTGCTGGTATCCCAAAGGTTGCCGGTTCGAATCCCTGTCACTGCCAGAAGACATCCTACTCTGCTGGGCCATTGAGCAAGGCCCTTAACCTTCAATTGCTCCAAGGGGGCTATACAATGGCTGACCCTGCGCTCTGACCCCAAGGGATATGCGAAAACTAACAAATTCCTAATACGAGAAATTGTATAAGGCGAAATAAAAAAAAACAAAAACTTGCTAATAATGAAGACACTAAGGAATTTAAACATCTCTATCTTGAACAGCTAATGTTAATGAGGGATTCAAGCTTTTTCTGGAAGTACAATCACACTCAGATGTCAAGAAAGACAACTTTTTCTGCAAAGTTGTTATTTTGGAGAATCTAGGTGAATAGGATTGGCAAGCTTGTTGGACTAAATGACCTGTGCTCTTCAAAATTTTTCTAATGTTCTACACCTTTCAGAACCACAAACTACCCCCTACTCAGCTTTATGTTATGTCTTATCCATGAAGATCACAAACACAAAGAGCAAGACGCATGTTCTAAGAAGTTGTAAGTGTTACCCTCCCTGGCCTGGTGGGTGTTAGGGAGAAGTGTATTCCTAAACCCTGTAGTTACAAACAAAGAGGCACAAACTTTAGCTTGTGTTCCGCTTGGCTGCAGGATTTAATCTGCCGCGCTTGCCTCAATGGTGTTTTAGGGTTCCTCCCTTGCGATAGTGCCATCTACTGAACTGTTTGGGTATTTTCCTTAACACAGTGTTCAGCAGAGCACCAAGCACTATGAATTTGACATTCAAAACACTAGAAAATATTAGCAAAAAATAAAAAAATATTGGGGTGTTTTATTTTATGTACATACATTTTTTAACCTTTTACACTCTCCCATTTTTTTTTTGTTTTTTTTAATGTCTCCTGACATTTGTCTATACACTAAGGAATGTGAAAGAGTCATGTTAATATGCCTGGGTTAAGCAGTTATAGTCATAGGGGTACATTTGTGTGATTTATGGCAGTGGAACACCTATAAGAAAACTTGGGAGAGGGTGGTTTAACAGAAGAGAGTTCACCCCAGCATTCCACTTCTGATAAGATGGCTGTCCTAGTGTATTATAAGTGAACATCTCTTTCGGCCTTGCTGTCCGTTGAGATCTTCTGGCTATTTCTGTCTCAACTTGGTCTTCATCCTCTTCTGCTTCTGGGCCCTCTTGTGCTCTCTCTTCTTCATCCATTTGATGTTCATCCTCCACAACAGAATCCTCTCCCAACTGGTCCTGTGCTTGTGGTGCATTCCCCACGTAAACCTGTGTTTTAGTTTCATCATTGAACAAGGAGTGAAACTCACGGGCTGTGGCTTTTAGTGTCGACTCAGTCAGAGGAGGTTGCACACATTGGTGATGTTTTGTTTGTTGAGGTCTCACCAACCTATAGCATGGAATCTGGCTACAGAAGTTGTGGTGGTAAGTGTACTCTTCATCAGAACTGTCTGTGTTTGGTTCCTGCATGTTGGTAATAGACTGTTTCTCTCTCTTTAAGTTTTGTTTCCTTTTCTGACACTGTGCTGGGTGTGCTTCTTCCAGTGGAAGGTCATTAACTGGCAGCAGTAGATTCCTGTGAAGCACACACAGTGTTTTGGAACCTTTCTCAGGCTGTACTTTGTAAACTGGTCCGTCATCAACTCTCTCCATAACACAGTACACTATTTGCTCCCAGTAAGCCCGCAGTTTGCCAGGTCCACCTCTCAAAAATATCGGGGTGCTTTTTTTTGTACATACATTTTTTAACCTTTTACATAAGCTTACTAAGAAGACATTCAACTAAATTCAACAGTTCTTGCTTTGGTGAAACAGAGAACCAATGACAGTTACACAGAAGAGCCTAATATACTTGAAACTCCTCCCACAAGGCATAAGCTGTCAAAAGCTTTTATGAGAAGACATGCACAGACATAATTAAATACTTAAAATGATGCAATACGCTGAAGTAGTATTTAACTTGCTACTGAAATAAGGAACTCTGCACATATTTTGTAACTCTTAAGTGACATTATACCTTGCTAAAGAAACAGCATCACACAGATAAATGAAAATGTTGAACCTTGCTTAGATTTTTGGTTGATAGGGTAACAGGCAGCACTTCTTTTATATAGCATTAAAAAAACAACCTGAGGTACATTACAAGTTCAGTTAATTTGTACAACTATTTCCATTCCTTTCTAACAGGCATGTTAAGTGACTTGCTCAGGGTTACGGAGTTGGTCAGAAGTGAGAACTGATCCCACAATTCATTTTTCACTTCTCCACACTACCTGTTTGCATAAACTTGATAATTTTATTAGTCTGTTCATTCTGCATGAACACTTACCTAATTATACAGATCATGACAGCAGTGCGCAACACGTGGAGCTTGACAGAGGTGTTATTTTAGTCAGTTGAGTGAGCAATGACAGAAATGTCAGGATTAGCAACCTTTATCAAATATGGCTAGATACTATGTCATGCACTTGCAAGTAGGAGGACATTGTATGGACCAAGCAAAGCTAATTCCATGCCAGGCCAGGGGGTGGTACACTAAAACTTTTCCTGTTATTTCTGCAGACCAGCCGTGGGAAAACCTATCTGACTCAGCATTGGAGACATCACTTCTGGTTCCAGCGCCTAGAATGATGTCGCTGTCACGGACGTCAGAAGAAGGTGGCTTCTGGTTCACCTAGGTCACTTCCGGTCTAGTCACTTAAATCATGTCTGGGCTCCAACAGAGACACATCTCTCTACAAAACAAATCCATTGCAGCCAAGGATAATATACAGGTGGCTGCCCCAAACCTTTTTAAATGTGTTGAGTCTGATCTATTCACAACTCGTGTTGAGATAAATTTTCAAAACTGTGCTGCATATTATACAAGCTTGACACCAAAAGTGTAAAAAAAGAAAAACACTTATTTACTGTAGGAAAAAAAATATTTAATTTAAGTAACAATTCATGCTAACATACCCTTTTGGAATTCATTTTCTGCATAGATTATGTTAAATTAATCCATTTATGTAATCAGACTGGCTGCAAGAAATGCATCTTTTTTTTTTTTTGGTGGAGGAGGGGTGGACACTGTCTTCTGCATGTACGGTTTAAATCAGGCTAAATCGCTGACTGTGAGCAGACTACATCATCATCTCCTTTTTTTTCCACTTCATTAGCGGCTGAGCAAATTCCAGTAAACCGCTTAAGGCACTCCTCTGGTAGTCACTTCATGTTAACCTCATCAGTTAGACTGAGAAAAAATAAAAAACATCTCTAATAAAGGACACAGTCAACAGACACTGCTTCTTATTCATGATGCCCAAGACAGTGCATGTTAGGATATAAAAAGATTCATTATTAGCTTGCAATACTACTATTATGAGCCTTAAGTGCCTTAAAACTGCACAAACATATTAATGTCTATATATTACTATATATAATTTCTATACTGTATGTCTGTGACTAGTGCCCCATCCAATTTTGGTTCCTGTTTGGATGAATGGACAAATAAATGGATATGCTTGGGTGTACATATATATTTGTCTGCTTAGATGTCTACGGGTTTTGCATTTTATTAATAAATGTATGGACGTCCTAAAGGAGACGGTCTATGTGCTAAGAAACTGAACTGAGCCAAAAACTGAAAAAGTCTTTTGTTAGAAGACTGAATCACTGGTACACTAGCTGACCCTTGTCTATCAAACCACCTCCCATCAAAATCAATCACTGTCAGGGACTCATAAAAATGACTTACTGTTTGATGCGTTAATTTAATGTTCACTTACAAACAGAATCCATGCAAAGCAGCAGGTGACAGCTTTAATAGTCAAATTCAGCAGTAAAATATGACAGAAAATGGCCATTGACAAGATAAAAATATGAAGATGTCACATCTTGGTATCCGATTGAAATGAATTATCTAGTAAATGTGCCAGAAGTACCGGAAGGCCATCGAGAGCAGGGCATTGACTATGACCTCATGTCAGCTACTCGCTCGTGATCCTAATAACCGTGTAATGTGAATTGTTATGGTGAAAGTCAATGAGCATTTGTATACTATTAGCACTTTTCAAGGTCTTTTAATAAGGGAATTGTTGCAGAAATCTTGGTTTTGGCCAACTGGGAAAAGGTTTAAAAAACCATTAAACTAATAGAGCTAACCAAATAAATTAAGTGTAAATTTAACTGTTAAGTGTGGCAAAGGTTTAAATCGGGTTGTGATTGGTGGACACAATCCATGGTTTTTTAATCATGTGATGTTACTTTTGTAGTGAAAGTCTTTTCATTAGGCTGAGGGTGACCACAGACATGTTTTGTTTCCTGGTTAAAAGCTCCCCATTTGCAAATTATATCCAGAAGGGAACAATTAAAATTTTGGTCTGCTTGTTTTGTTTTTGTCACCACTGCTATTCCAGCACTCCCTAATAAAAAAGATGCAATTTATATTGTTAGCCTCTTGAATGTTGAACTTGGAAATTATTGAGAACAGCCCACTGTAGAAGCCATGTCAGTCATAGTGCCATGAATACAGGCTTTTGGAGAGGTGGCAGATGAAGAGACTTCAGCTTCAACTAAAGAGAAGATGTATATCTATTAAAGAAAAGCTGACGCCTTAAGGTTTAGCAAAGGTGCTCATCTCATGTTTATAAAGAGTGTGGCAATGTGGCTTGGGGGTTAGCCTGCAAAAAGACAACATCTTTGTATTGAGAACGTTACAATTACAAATCTAAGCTATTACAGTATATATTTTTTTTTGTGTGTTCACATAAAATGTCATAAATATGAATGTCTGCCTATCGGTCTATCTGTCTACATGAAACAACTCGATTCCCAGTGGAGAGATTTCATTGGAATTTGGTACACTTATTTTTGAAGGAAATTTGTTGAGAAAGTGGTTTTGTTCTTAGAGTAATCTTCATAAATTTCTGAAATTTGAAAAACTCACATTTTAAAACCACTGGTGAATGTTTGAAATCTTACAGAAACTTTCTGTGTGACCTCAATTACTGATTAATTTGCTGGATAACTGTAAAGTCCAATAAGTACTCCTGATAGCAAAACAAATCCCTAATAAAAGATGGAATTTGCCATCACTTAAGCAGCTCACACGAATTTCCACAGCATCAACTCACATCTTCTGCCACTTGAAGCTGTATCAGGGATGTTACTTTGCAACTGGAAGGGTAAATTAAGTTCTGTCTATACTAATATGACTGTTGTTTTTGAATGTCATAGTTTAAAAATATTTAGTAAATAAATCTCGCACTCTGAGTTTGTGCTAAACACCATTCTATCCCTGACCATCTCATCTTCGTTTGCATAAGCACAGTCCTTCACCAGCAATTTTAACTCCGTTACAAAGTGAAGAAAAGTCTTGTTTATACCCTGTGTCCTCTCATTAAACTTGTATCTCGCAAAGATCATATTTGTCTTAGGCTTGACAAACGCCAGCGGCAGCGTGTCTATGAACCTAATTTAAAGTTAAGCTTTACACGTTGCTTTCCTATTCGTTTGCATAAGCACAGTCCTTCACCAGCAATTTTAACTCCGTTACAGCAATTTTAACTCCATTACAAAGTGATCCAAAGTCTCGTTTATACCCTGTGACTTCTCATTAAACTTGTCTCTTGCGAATATCGTATTCGTCCTAGGCATGACAAACTTAATTTAAATTTAAGGTTTACACCGTGCTTTGTCTCTGCAGTAGCTGCACTTATGAATATGCTTGTATGCGTCACTCGCTTCATATTCTTTTGCTGCCTTCTCAATTGTGTAATGCGTTTTTTGTTCAGCGCTCTTTGGAGCTCCAGCTTGTTCTCTGCGTGCTGCGTTCACAGTCAGTTCACGTGAGCCACTCGGAGTACATGCATCAAAGGTTCTCAGCTGTGCTTGTGCTATGTCGTGCGATCTTGCGATGTCCACAGCTTTATTTAATGTTAACTAAGACCCGGCACTTAAAAGTTTCTCTCGCACTTTCGCTGAGTTTGTGCCAAACACTAGTCTATCCCTGACTATCTCATCTTTGGTTGCATAAGCACAGTCCTTCACCACCGAATATTTCGCGGCAGCTTGTCTATTGGATAGCTACTGACGGACGGCCTTATATGGGCAGGCACTCAATTACGTGGGAGGTGTGACGATGAGGGACGCAACTCTGCCTCACACGGTGACCGAGCTGCAGGCTATGGCCATATATATGTACGTAAGTAGATTCCAGTTATGACTGTTACATGTAGAATTTCAAAATGAAACCTGCCTAATTTCAGCCTTCTACCTGCACGGGAAGTTGGAGAATTAGTGATGAGTCCGTCAGTCAGTCAGTGAGGGCTTTGCCTTTTATTAGTATAGATTGAATAGGCAGCTCGATGGGTGTGCATGTTCAATTGGCTGTGGGAGGTTGGTGGGGTAGTTAAGACCGAGCACGATTACCTGTGAGGGTGTGGTTTATTTTGATTTCACCATTGGCTTTCTGTAGTCCACAACTGATGCACTGTTACCATGGAGGCATATAAGGCATGAGCCAGCATGGCAGAAGGAAGACAGATGAAAGAATGAGAAAGTAAGAATGAAGGTTAAAGATGATAGAAGGATGACAAGAAAATGAGAGAGGAGGTGACAGAGAGAGAGAGAGAGAGAGAGAAAGAAGGCATGCAGCTGGGAGGACAACCCCTTGGGAATGCATGCTCAATAATCCAGGTAAGGAAATTCTAGAAAGTTGATTCTGTTCATCTGGACATAGTGTTTTTTCCGATACGTTTCATTACTCATCCAAGTGACTTCCTCAGTCTCAGTTGACTGCAGGTTATTTTACCCAGGGGACACTACACAAAGTCTGTATGGTTTACAGAAGATACATAAACAGGATGCACCGTTAAGACCCATTTATAGGCAACTCAAAACACCATATTCAGAACACTTTGGATTTTGTGGAGAAGGTGAGAAATGTCATTATGGAGGCAGATAAAACTATGGTCTCGTATGATGTAGTATCTCTATTCACTTGTGTCCCAGTTACGGAAGTAGTGGAGGTGGTCCATAAGAGACTATAAGATGACCCCACACTCAGAAAAAAGACCACTCTCAGCACCGACCAAGTGTGTTTGCTCTTGGAACTGTGTCTTCAATCCACATATTTCATATACAAAGGCCAGTACTACAGGCAGAAACATGGGTGCTCCATGGGTTCCTCAGTTTCACCTATTGTGGCCAATCTGTATATGGAAGAAGTGGAAAAGATGGCGCTATTATTCTACCCTGGAACACCACTGAGTCATTGGTTCAGGTATGTGGATGACACCTGGGAGAAAATCAAATCTCAGGAGGTACCTCAATTCACTGACCACATCAACTCAGTAGACAAACACATCAAGTTCACCAGGGAGGACATGAAACGTGACAGGCTAGCCGTCTTAGATTGTGAAATTTCCATCAGCAAAGGGGGACATTTGAAATCTGATGTGTACCGTAAACCAATGCATACAGATCATTATTTAAGGTTTGACTCTCATCATCCGCTAGAGCACAAAATGGGTGTCATCAGAAATGTGGTTATTCCAGCTGGACTTTTGTCAAAGCAGGGAAGACACCAAAAGAATCCTCTAAGTAATCCAGAAGACAGGAAGGACAACTACTGCCCAAGCGAAAACCTTTGGTGATCCCTTATGTGTCAGGAGTATCGGAACTGCTGAGATGCATTTTTTCAAAACACCAGTGGCCTCATGTATAAACGGTGCATATGCACCAAAATGTTGCGTAAGCCTGTTTCCACGTTCAAATCATGATGTATAAAACCTAAACTTGGCGTAAAGCCATGCACATTTCCACAGTAGCTCATACCCTGGCATACGCAAGTTCTGCATTCTGTTTTGCAGACTGGCGGCTCCCAACGTCAAAGAAGTGCTACTTTTCCACATCCCTGACGCAGCTTTATAAATACATTGAAATTAACCGCATTTTGTTTATTAGTTTAATGCATCTGATTGTAATTAAACTGTAACAAAATAATGGTCCACAGAATGGCCAATCTTTTCCAAATATCATAGCCGCTTTAGCGTTTTTATTCTCACTGCACCTTCTTTTTCTTCTTTCAGCTGCTCCCGTTAGGTGTTGCCACAGCGGATCATCTTTTTCCATACTACTCTCACTGCACCACTCGGAGCAGCTGAACAGAAAGAGAATTATCGGTATACAGCATCAAGCACACACTGCCTCAGCCATGCTGCCTATTTGAACTGCTCTCACATGGCAACTGCTTCAAAACCTTTCCTGTACGGACCGCGTGGTTCAGAAACAGTTTCATCCCAAGAACTATAAATGCACTCAATCAGTCCATCAAGTGCTCATTGTAGAACTGTTTGTACTTATTAGTACAATCACCTCACTGTAAACTTGCACTACAGTTATAAAGCGCGTATTTAGATATGATGACAAAAATGATATGATGATATGATGACGATATCATTTTTAAGATGAAATGCAGCAAAATATGTTTATTATATTATACAGATAAAACTTTAACTTCATTTAAATAATCTATATTTAAAGTTCCTTGAAAGTTTTGAAGAATGGGCGTTATAAGCTTACACATGGCTTAACGTCTATTACAGAGCTGATTGTGTGGCGATTGGGTATTTGGAGAAAGAAAAGTAAGGACAGGAATTGGGGGTTAGTACGTTTGAAAGAGACAGTACTGCTGCAATGAATTATTTCATCTAAGGTCGCACACAATCACTGCGCCACTGTGTCCCCATGTTTAATAACATGCTTTAACTGCTATCATCATGAAAATGATATCAAGTAAACATCTCAGAATTTTAATTATTCAGAGAGCTGTAATATTATGAATGTAATGGATTCTGTGTCCTGTCGAAGGAAGAGAAAGCCCGGAAGCATGCAATGATTCACACACATAGAGCACATAGAAGATCAAATACAAAACAAAGCATTTAACGTGCTACTTTAGTTACGATGGGATTTGAGAAACTAGTAAATTAAATGATTTTAAGATGAAGTTTATGATGTTCTACTTTATTGATAAAATAAACTACGTGATTAAAGTGTACATTTTGAGATTAAAGTTGACATTTTGTGCTTTTTTCCCCACTGTGTGTCTATTTTTTTTTCTCTGTACCCTAATAAACTTTCATATGAAACTCAGGTGGTGGGCTACGACTCGCCTTTTCACGGCGACTTTGATATCTGACAACTTCTGAATTTTTTTGTGCGTAAGCACATTTCCGCTTTTGTGCTTACACCATGTTATAGTGTGAATTCTAAGCACGGCGTTATGCATGAGGCCCCAGGTCTCTGTGGCTTTCAAACCACAAAACATGATACGGCAAAAATTGGTTCACCCCAAGGATCGGATGCCCCAGCACAAACAGAGTAATATAATTTATGCAGTTAAGTGCCATGAGGATTGCCGTGAATCATATATCAGGGAACCAAACAATCACTGGCGAAGTGGATATCACAACACAGAAGAGCTACCTCGTCGGGCCAGGACTCCGCAGTCTATTTACATCTACAGGACAGTGGTCACTCTTTCAGTGATGAAGATGTGCACATCCTGGACAGGGAGGAATGCTGGTTTGAGCGAGGAGTCAAGGAGGCCATTTACGTGAAAAAGGAACAACCATCTCTGAACTGAGGAGGGGGCCTAAGGGTACATCTTTCACCATCTTACAATGCAGTGATTGCAGCCATTCCCCAACTTTCTGTGAATGGTACTCATGGCCATTGATCAATGGACAATTTGCATATCATTGATCACACGGCCCATTGTTAGTTAATGGTGCTAGTTCGATCATTAGGCCAAGGTACTGTTCATAAGGTTGGAGAAACCTGCAGTCAACTGAGACTGAGGAAGTCACTTGGATGAGTGATGAAACATATCAGAAAAAAAACTATGTCCAGATGAACAGAATCAACTTTCTAGAAACCCCTTGGGAAGCATGAGGCAGATGCTCAGGGGTGCTGTAGCGGATCTCTCCAGCTTAGCAACTCAAGGACCTGAAGTGATGCAGTGTTTGCTCCTATGTATGTCCGGGGAAGGTAGCAGGAGCCTGGTAGGCTTGGCGTGGTGCCTTGCCAGGGCCACAGACACCTGCAGGAACCGCAGCCTTGCAGAGATGAGGTTTGGTGTGGTACCCTAGTAGGAGTCATGAAACAGTAGAGACCTGAACCTGGAGAAAATGGATAGCTGTGCCTGTCGGAGGGGCATCTCCTATGCTGCAAGGCCTCATGAGAAGTGAGCAGAGGAGACATCAGTTTTAAAGGTTGCACAGGGGACAGTGATTTAAAGGACAGTTTTCTGTTTTAGGATTTTAACCTTGCTTTTATGGCTATTTGAGTTGTTTTTAATTACCAAGAGCACTTAATTTTGATTGGATTATTTATGTATTGGAGATTATTGGAGCACTGCACTGTTAATTTGAGCACTGTTTTTTTGGATTTTTAATAAAAACACTGATCACTTTTATACCTACCTCTTGCTATGTGTGTCCTCATCTGCCAGGCTCATCTTGGTTACAGTATCGATGACGGCAGGTTCAAGAGGCTCCCAAAAAAGAGTGAGAGCATGGAGTTAACCCTAACTGTCACATTCCCCATGTAGCACTTTGAGCTACATTATTTGTATGAAAATGTGTTATATAAATAAATGTTGTTTTTGTTGATGTTGTTGTACCCTTAGTTGCCAGCATAGGCACTGGCTTTCTGGGACTGTGAACTGAACGAAGTTGTGTGTATTAATCAGGGTTTTCTCACAGGAATATGTTTCTGGAGAACAACAAAAGGAACAACCAAAAGGTATACTGCTATGTCTGTTCTCTCCTTAGGGAAGAAGCACCTTTAGAGGATTACAGAAACCCTGACTACAATGTTTACAAGAACCCCCCAGGACTTTCTATCAGCATTGCAAATAACCTGACAGCCTACCAATAAGAAATGTCCTATGGGAGAAAGATAGAGAACAACACAGAGTAAAGACTGGGGATGAAGAAGAGGATCCCCAGACTAATCTTACTTCACTCAATCTGCTTTTTAATCACAATGACCACCTGCAAAAAAACCAGTGTGTTTTTTAAAGTGCCTCTCAGCCGAATACTCTTCATTCCACTGTATCCATAATAAATATGGGGACCAGGATTTCCCAGGCCATTTACTGCTTCCAAGCGTGCTAGTAATCTTCTTGCTACAGGTCACACAGTAGGTCACAAATAGAGATTGAACTGGCAGCACATGTGGTTTAAAGTCCATTTCATTATTGACTAGAATAACAATGACTTACTGTGCGTCCGTGTGCAAATTACTTAATGTATGCTACCAGTGCTTCAGCTGGAGAAATATGGAAATGACAGTGATTGGTAAGCTTCTTCTAATAAAAATGCCAACTAAACAAGCTTTTTGCCCCATACCTAATGCTTTTGGGATAGACTGGAAAAAATGAATAAATAGGTGAATGCAAATCTAAAATCAATGGTGCAGGCTGCACTTCACAAGACTCTGGAACACAAATTTGCTTATAGTAAAGAGACAAAACACAAGTTGGAACGGTCCATTCACTGCTAAATGATCAGGGAACTACTTTCATTTCCTACTATGAACAAAGGATGTCCATATTCACAACATCTTTAACCCATTAATCAATTTTTGAATTATCACAGAAAATTCTGGTGCACAATTTGTCAGAGGCACATTTTGGAGAGATGGATAAACACTAGAGAACCAAGAAAACACACACACACACACACAATAAGATGAAGTTGGGAGAATGCACTGTGACCAGACCAGCCACTGAACTCAGCTTTCTGGCGCTCTAGGGAATCAGTATTAACAAATATGTCACCCTCTGCTAAAACCAATGAAGCAAAATAATGAAGGAATAAACAGCAGTGGCACAGCACAGTTAGCTTTCTGTATGTATACTTGCATTTTACTTCAATTTAATATTATATTTTCAGATTACTATGTACTATCACATATTTTGTCTCTTTTTGGTATTCAGTGCAAGATAATATAAAATAATCATTTGCTAATTTTATTGAATTACTAATCTAGGTATTGATTTAACATAACTTTCAAAATTTAATTTGATGTTATGTTGCAGCTGTTGGTCTCCAACATTTGTTGTAAAGTAAAAGAAAATAGCTAGTTATTGATTGGGCAGAAAAGAATGATTAAAACTCATCATAGCAGTATTTTGGAAAGAAATGCACTTGTCCTTAAACGGACAACATCTTTGTGGAGTCTTCATGTACTCTCTGTGTTTGCACAGGTAGCTCTAAACTGTCCCCATCTGAAGGGGTATGAGTGTGGTTATATAAGTGTGCCCTGCAAAGGGCTGGCACTCAGTTCAGTGTTGGCCCCTGTCCTGCACCTGGTGCTGCCCAGGTGGTCAGCAGCCTCATTGACCCAAAACTGGACTAAACAGCTTAAATAAAGAATGGGTGTATGAAGGCTCCAGCCCCATGCCAAATTGATTTCTACCTTGCAACCAATTGTTGCTTGGGAGGTCAGTTCACACCTTGTGACCTCACATTGGAATATTTTATTTCTGAAAACCAGACATCTCTACAATTTCCTAGAATATATGAATTGAAATAAAAAAACAAGGTGGTTAGCTATGAAAAGAATGATTTTGATTTCTCCTCAGCAAAATCATGTGGAAATGCACAACATACAGTGGGATGAAAAAGTTTGGGCAACCTTGTTAATAGTCATTATTTTCCTGTATAAATCGTTGGTTGTTACGATAAAAAATGTCAGTTAAATATATCATATAGGAGACACACACAGTGATATTTGAGAAGTGAAATGAAGTTTATTGAATTTACAGAAAGTGTGCAATAATTGTTCAAACAAAATCAGGCAGGTGCATAAATTTGGGCACCACAAAAAAGAAATGAAATCAATATTTAGTAGATCCGCCTTTTGCAGAAATTACAGCCTCTAAACGCTTCCTGTAGGTTCCAATGAGAGTCTGGATTGTGGTTGAAGGTATTTTGGACCATTCCTCTTTACAAAACATCTCTAGTTCATTCAGGTTTGATGGCTTCCGAGCATGGACAGCTCTCTTTAACTCACACCACAGATTTTCAATTATATTCAGGTCTGGGGACTGAGATGGCCATTCCAGAACGTTGTGCTTGTTCCTCTGCATGAATGCCTTAGTGGATTTTGAGCAGTGTTTCGGGTCGTTGTCTTGTTGAAATATCCAGCCCCGGCGCAGCTTCAGCTTTGTCACTGATTCCTGGACATTGGTCTCCAGAATCTGCTGATACTGAGTGGAATCCATGCGTCCCTCAACTTTGACAAGATTCCCAGTCCCTGCACTGGCCACACAGCCCCACAGCATGATGGAACCACCACCATATTTTACTGTAGGTAGCAGGTGTTTTTCTTGGAATGCTGTGTTCTTTTTCCTCCATACATAACGCCCCTTGTTATGCTCAAATAACTCAATTTTAGTTTCATCAGTCCACAGCACCTTATTGCAAAATGAAGCTGGCTTGTCCAAATGTGCTTGAACATACCTCAAGCGGCTATATTTGTGCTGTGGGCGGAGAAAAGGCTTCCTCTGCATCACTCTCGCATACAGCATCTCCTTGTGTAAAGTGCACCGAATGGTTGAACGATGCACAGTGACTCCATCTGCTGCAAGATGATGTTGTAGGTCTTTGGTGCTGGTCTGTGGGTTGACTCTGACTGTTCTCACCATTTGTCGCTTCTGTCTATCCGAAATCTTTCTTGGTCTGCCACTTCGAGCCTTAACTTGAACTGAGCCTGTGGTCTTCCATTTCCTCTGTATGTTCCTAACTGTGGAAACAGACAGCTTAAATCTCTGGAACAGCTTTCTGTATCCTTACCCTAAACCATGATGGTGAACAATCTTTGTCTTCAGGTCATTTGAGAGTTGGTTTGTGACCCCCATGTTGCTACTATTCAGAGAAAATTAAAGGAGGAGGGAAACTTACAATTGACCCCCTTAAATACTCTTTCTCATTATAGGATTCACCTGTGTATGTAGGTCAGGGGTCACTGAGCTTACAAAGCCAATTTGAGTTCCAATAATTAGTTCTAAAAGTTTTGGAATCAATAAAATGACAACGGTGCCCAAATTTATGCACCTGCCTGATTTTGTTTGAACAATTATTGCACACTTTCTGTAAATCCAATAAACTTCCTTTCACTTCTCAAATATCACTGTGTGTGTCTCCTATATGATATATTTAACTGACATTTTTTATCATAACAACCAACGATTTATACAGGAAAATAATGACTATTAACAAGGTTGCTGAAACTTTTGCATCCCACTGTATTCAGCATGATTCACATCATTTCATTTAACATCACCTGCCAGAATACAAGATTCTTTTACTGTCTGAGCGGAGACCCCTTCATACACAGAAGTACCAGAAAGTGATTCTGACAGATACAGTTCCTGACGAATAAAGCTATAGTTTGAGGAAAGTTGCCAGGCAAGCCTAATTAAATATTGACTGCTACTTCCATTCCTCACATATTGCCAAAAAGAGTGCTGCCCATCAACATCATGGGATTTCAAGGGTGGCCGCACGCCTGTGACAAAGGCTCATCTGTTTTCCCCTGAAGGGCCTGCCATCTGGGATATTTAGTGTAAGGAAAGCATTCAGTAGTAGTGGAAAGGAAAATCCAGACGTGATTCCTTCTCTGCTAAGTTTATTTAGCTTCTGTTTTAAGTATTTAGCTTGGAAGGACGCCTTGAAGCACAGCGGAAGTGGGCTCTTAATGCTGGATTGGGATACAACTTTGTCTGCAGGTCTGCCCTGTCAAAGCAATCTTTTGCTGAGTGCTATGTTATGTTAAAGGTTTACAGCCTGCTGAGCAATATGGGGTTTGCTTTTCAAAGATTCTAAAATAACACTCATGTATGCTTTTTTTTTTTAAAAAACACCTTTGAACTGCATTGTACCACTCTAATATTAGACATTTTCAGACAGCCCTCTCCCAATGATAAATGGCACAGTTATAAGTTTCATGTGACTCCTTTAGTATGAGCTGAGAATCTTGTCAATTACTGAAAGACAGACACAAAATGAGGTAAATATGAGATGAAATGAAAGGTAAGGAGACATTATTAGCTGTACAGTATTTGGCAAGAAGTAATAAAGGGAGGCATTATCTCTCTGGTGCGTACTGCCAACCTGCAGAATATTAAAAATGAATATTAATGCAAAAGAAAAGTGGAAAAAAAATATTTTACTTGACTTGAAATCAAAGTTGTCACAGGGGACCGGTGATAACAGTCTAAGAATTTTATGACCTGGGAAGGTGATGATGATGATTTGCGGATGGAATTAAACTACCCAGGATTCCTGAAATGAATAAATGGGTTCTGTAAATGGATGGGAGGATGATGTGCTCCACTTACAGAAGAGGAGAGAAAGATCAAGAGAGGTTACAGCGCATTGCCACATCCACCACATGACGACAAACCAAGTCATGATCCCAGATTAGGACCCAAGTGCAGCAATGGGTGACACCTCAGCACCATACTAGTTCAGATGGAATGGAGCCAGTGTGAGGTTGTTTTATGGTGGTTGGAGTGCCAATTTTGCCAACAACCCCCGTTGTTGGAGGTTGGAGGGCCAACATGTAGGGCTGGATGCAGATTAACGTCATACCCAGGACGGAGGAATTGCAGGTTAAGGGGCTTGCTCAAGGGCCCAATGGAGTCCCTTTTGGCATTTTACGGGATTCAAACCGACAACCTACCGATTGCCAGCACAAATCCCTAGCCTCAGAGGCACCATTCCACCCTTACAGAAGAAATGATGAAAAAATAAAACTAGCACATTTCCTTTAACTCTTTTACAGTTTGGTTGGATTAAAAATGCAGGCATTCTGTGAGCCTTTGCCACTGCTACCATTTGGTTAACTTCTTAATTAAAGATGTGCTTTTGGAAGAAAGTGAAACATCAATGTCTCCTATGTTATCAGGTCATGAACGCTATTAGGGTGTTGTCATATTTTTATTTTGATTGTTGTTTCTAGCAGATTATAGACTGTCTGATTGGGTTAAATCTCCTCATTGCTAATCTAAAGGATGGATAAAATTCAAACTTACCTACTCAACCATTTTTCTGAACCCATCTTTTTCATAACAGGGCTATGGAGGGCTTTACTGCAGGGTCATAAATTGCAAAGCAGGAGTTATCACAGGTTACAGTCTTGAAAACATCCGAAGTCTAACACACAATGTCTTTCCACTGTGGTCAGAATCCCAAGGTGCTTTACGATTATGGAGATATACATAGTATCCCTTTGCTCAGGGTTAGACAGTAAGTCAGTGTAAAGGAAATGAAAAAGGTGCTTGAAATTACCTGTCTGTTAAACTGGAAGATCCCGACTTCATTTGTACTGGCACATTTTAGATTACAAAACAAGGTCATACATAACATGTAACTTTGTGCTGTGTTCTGTGATAACAGCTTATGTGTGAGAAGTCTTATTTCTTATACCTAGGATATTAGTTAATAGGCTAGTTTAGGACTTTACAGAATACTTAATTCAGAGGTGTGTTTCTGAAGTATACCATTTGTCTAAAGCTGAATGGTGAAAATTAAAATATATTGAAATGTGTTATGTAAATGAACCAAGCTGATAAAAGGAAGTGTTATGTATGGTGTTTGAAGAAGGCAAATAGGGGCTCAACCAAACAGTCGCAAATAAAGGTCAGCCATGTCTGAATTTTACATATAATGATGGCACGGTAGCGCAGTGGGTAGCGCTGCTGCCTCGCAGTTAGGCGACCCGGGTTCGCTTCCCGTGGCCACCCTGCATGGAGTTTGCATGTTCTCCCCGTGTCTGCTTGGGTTTCCTCCGATTTCCTCCCACAGTCCAATGACATGCAGGTTAACTGCATTGGTGATTCTAAAATGTCCCTAGTGTGTGTGCGCCCTGTGGTGGGCTGATGCCCTGCCCGGGGTTTGTTTCCTGCCTTGCGCCCTGTGTTGGCTGGGATTGGCTCCAGCGGACCCCTGTAGTTAGGATATAGCGGGTTGGATAATGGATGATGGCTCAAGACTCTTCTTAATTTTAAATTTTCCATAACAGTCAAATTTTCTGTTTAAGATCCAGTGCGTTACCCACTAGACTGCACTGCTGGTTTCACTTCTAACTGTCCAGTTTAAATGTAATTCACATACTGTACCTTCAAAGTCAGAAACAGGGTGATTGCGCAAACTCCACATGGTGCAGTGCTGAACCACCATGCCACCCTCTAAATATCTAGCAAATGTTATTTTCAAATATTGATTATCATATAAAGTTTTTACAAAATCAATTCACTTCAATCTGATTATTAAACACAAATTTCAGGCTTAAAGTGAGAATGGCTTAAAATGTTATTGAAATGTAGTAAGTTAATCTTTCTCGTTAATATTTCATTAACAGCCATCCATCCACTATGTAAAAACACTCATTCCAAGATGGGTGATAGGGGCTGTTTCATTCTTCACATATGCCTACCACGTATGCCATTACTTCTTTGATACAGATTTCCTTTACCAAGGTCTAGTATGTCTGGATCTATTTCACTTTTCCAACCAGTAGCACACCTGACCCTGACATTTCATCTAGTGGGGGGTGAGCCACCTTACTGTTTTTCTATTTTTTTTTGTGCAGGTCACTGGGTCAGCAAAACCTTCATGAGCACCATCTCTAGGCTGAATCTAGGAGGTTCTGGTCCGAGTTTCTCCAATCTAAAGTATTTTTAGGGTTTGTGATATTGTCCTTCTGGTCTTATCAATGCTCCCATATCAGTGCTTGGTGAGATCATGGCTGTCTCATATGAGAATGTTAAGCTACACAGAGAATGAGTGAGCAGCTTCCCTAATTGAAAGAATTCCAGTACATGGGGTCTTGTTTACAAGTGAAAATGGAGGGGGTTGTAAAATTAACCAATAAATCAGTGTAGGTCAGCAGCTTTTTAAACTTTGCGCCAGAATGTAGTGTTGAAATGGCAGTTTTCGATCCTTACTGTAAGCACAAGTGGCCAAAATGAGGTTCCTTCAAGCGTTGCTAGCCTTTATTGTCTGTGATATATTAAAAAGCTGAGCACTACTGGAGGACCTCAGACTGGAACCGGTCTGTCTCTGAATCAAGAGGAACCAGTTAAGTTGGTCTGTGTTTTTTTCATACAGGAAAAAAGACACAGGAACATAACAAGAATACACACAAATCTCTCTTTCTTAAATTTGTATGTCTGGAAGCATCTAAAAAATAATGGAAAAGGTTTCGCAGGATAGGATGGCCTGTTCTTTCCATTCAGCCATGTTGCCTTTGTGAACCTCCTCAAAAAAGCATACTGAACATGAAGTGAACTATAGGGTGGTCCAGATCTAATTATGCAACTTTTAATGCAATGCAGGAAAACAATACAAGACAACAGAATTGTTCGAAATATCTTTTAATAAACGAAAATGGACTTACATTGAATTAATTCACTGATTTTCCATGTAATGTCCCACTTGTCCTCCATTCAGTTGGATACAGGCTTGGAGTAATAAACTTAATAAGTTATATCGTAATGAAAATTGCATAATTAGATGTGGACCACCCTGTATTACATAAATTCATTGCACCCTTGCTTATCCAGATACAGTATGCATGTATTAAATTACTATTAAAGCATTACATAAAAAAGAAGCTTGTATGCTTATCATCTAAACAAAGCCACAAGACTCTTCATTGTTCAGTGGTAAGCTACAGTTAATCTAGTTGTTAGCAGCTCAAGTGAAGTCAAGTTGGGGAGCATGCACTGGTACAGTGTGTTGCCACACCTACTACACAACAAAACAACTCGGTATCCCGGTTTGCAACCCCCCCCCAGGCAGACACACGGTCCAGTCCCACCCTCCGGAAGTGACCCTCTATCTGCCACAACCAGCTGTTACGTGGGCGACCCCTTGGCCTGGTCCAGCCACTCGGGTCCACAACAATGAGGATCGTACCAGCTGGATCACCCTCGGGGAAACGCACCACATGGCCCTAGTGCTGTAACTGACGCTCTCTCACAATGCAGGTAATGTGTCTCATTCGGGAGACCATGAGCAACCTCTCATTGTACACAAAGTCAAACCAACGGTACCCAAGGATTTTCTGGAGAGACACAGTACCAAAGGAGTCCAGTCTTCATCTCAGGTCACTGGATAGTATCCATGTCTCGCAACCATATAGTTGTTAGCAAGTGTTTATAATTAAACAATTTCCTGATGTTTTCATCATTTCAAAATATATAGGAGAATGATGAATTAAACCAAGTGACTCTGAATTGGTTGTGTTGGTGTGTGTTTGTGCCAGTATGCTATGACTGGTTCCGCATTGCCGCTAATGTTGCTGGAATAGGCACCACCACTCTTTAACACTGCACTGAGCAAGCAGGCTGGAAAAGCAATGGATACATAGAAACTGGAACAATAGTTTTATGGGGTCATTATTGTTATTATACTTATTAGTGGTTTTTGTTTTGCTTTGCTTTTCAAAATTAGTCTGTTTCGACATATCTGGTAATTATATTTGATTTCCTTCAGGATCAGTTAAGTCCTGCTAGGTAATGCTGACAAAACAGAATGAGGCTTTCTTACTCAAAGAGTGTGCCTTCCTTTTTACATTTCAGTGAAACAGAGGTGCTTGTGTAGTCTACTTTTTCAAATGTCCTTCATATAATTTATAGGGAAATGGTGGAATTCTTTGAAAAGAAAATACACCACCCAGTTTGGGAGAAAGAAGGCAGCGAGACGCTTGATTTGGCTCACTTTAGGGGTTTAGTCTACGTGGAGAAATTTGTGTTATGGCTGGGAAATGCTGACTGACCAATATGTTCTTCTGTACACATTTCATATTACTCATGTGCATTCTGGCAATACCCCTTAGGGTCTAAGATCTGAAAGTCTGGAGAAAGATTTTGCGTCAGGGCTGCCAACTGACATGGTTTCTGTTTATGCCATTTGTAAGGACTGTGGCTGATAATTGTAAACAGAGCTATTGTTTGAGCATGTATGTGATTTACCAGATGGAAGAGGACTGTGTACCATACTTGGCAGTGCATTTTATGAGGCCAGACAAAGTTTTACAAGCATAAAAAAAAGTTTTTTTGTATTTTAATATTCTCTGGTATAGACTCCATAGACATTTATACACAATCTATTTAAACTATCAGTTGCAACAAAGTTCCAGTGAACTTAAGAACATTTAAGTGATCAGATGGCTATATATTAAAATGGTTTAACCTTCCTTATAGGTTGGACACAAATTAGCTTTCAGACAACTCATGATTACCATCTGTCAGATACACACTGGCTCGCTGCACTGATAGAGGTTGGAGCACATACATCGTAGCCCACAGGCAGGAGCGGGCTGGGGGGAACACTGCATGACACACTGCTCTGTGAAGCACAGCTGGACATGATAAAATTATCCAAGTTTAATTACATAAGTTTATAATCCCAAAAGAAACAGCCAAGTGATCATGAACAGAATGGCTGATGACATTTCTGGCAAATCCAAAAAAATAAAGTCAAAAAAACAGGTAATAGGTCATTGACTGATATCAAAACGAGGACTAAAACTCTGGGAAAACTCATTACTCCAAAAACATAGAACTCTAAACCAACAAACAACATGACTTAGTAAAGCTCCATCCTAGCACCCCTAGGTTATGTTCCCTGCCTCTCCTTCTCATGGCTGTGGTGCAATAATCAGTTGACAGCAACAGACATGGACAGGCAGGGTCAGGGCGAACGTTAGGCATGGAGAATCACTAGAGACTGACGCCCAGCACTTTCCCAAAACCAGCCACGTTTTCTGCATAGGCAATTTCATGCAATTAGTATACATATGCCTTATAATTTAAAATAGATATTTTACATAGTTAATTTAAAAATAGATATATTTATCTGTTTTTAATTTATTCTAAATATAATGGTGTGAAAAAAATCCTATGATGATAATTCATATTTAAACTTGCACACACACACACACATAATACAGTATATATTGCATATACTTTGCACTTATAAAAGTACAAAATACTATAAATTATCATTGCTTTTAACCATTATAATATGCGTTTGTGCTATGCCTGCCAAACATCATTCTTTTCCAGGACATGAACCTATGACCTCATGACTCCCAGGTGACTAAATGAATTGAAAACATGAGTGGCTTTACTGTCTGAAACAAAGAAGGATTTAGCTCGCTTGAGAGACTTTTCACTCTTCTGATATCAGTGTACATCTCTTGCAACAGGTCCTGATATTATTCTATCTCACACGTTTACCATATTTGATTAAGGAGAGCTTACTGCTGACACCAATATAAAAACTTCATGTTGCCTCCCATTCTAATACTGAAATCCACAGCCATGGAAATGCAGTCCTTTAAGGAAAAAGAAAGCTTAGCATGCTAAGCTGAAGGAAAGTTTCTTGAGCTAAAAAGGCTGCTGTCACTCTTCTTTGGTAAATATCATTGCATCTCTCAATTTAACAGCCCATTTATACTTAGACGAATAGCCTTATATGTAAATACTAGCTGTGTAAGCCCATTGTGTAAAAATCCCTGGCTCCATTCGCATCGGTTGTGCATTAGCAGCTAAGCGAGGTTCTCTTTCCTCTGTGGTTTCGCTCTGCCGATGTGCTCGTTTCTGTTGTCTATCAGTGGCTAAGCAACTTTCTTTCTCTTTGGAGGTTTCGTTTTGCTGATGTGCTCATCTCTGTTGTCTGTCAGCAGCTAAGCAAGTTTCTCTTTCCTCAGAGGTTTCGTTTTGCCGATGTGCTCGCCTCATTTGTGTATCAATGGCAAAGTGAGTTTCTCTTCTCACAGCGGTTTCATTTTGGCAACAGAGTCACTTTCTTTGAGCTTCATGCTGTAGCCTTGCACTTCTGGGCCGGACAGACAGACACACACACTTCCACACGTGAACATTTATATATAAGATTGACAATGTGTAACAGATATCAAGAAGAAATAGGACTGGCAAAAACATACAAAATTTGAAATGAAAATGCTGAAGTGACAGAAACCACAGAAACCCAGTGATGTCAGATTGTGTTTTATGTTACATAGGAGATAGTTTAAGACTGTTCAGGTAAGAGGCCATTTGGCTTCTTAGTCTGAAGTGTTGTTAATGAACAGAAGTGCAGTGCATGCCAGAGAAGATGGAATACTAAACAGAAATACAGAGGGGCTTTTTATTATCATTCAATGTTTTGCTTACTGGTGGGAATCTTAGAAAACTGACCTTGAGCCTTCTGATGATACAAACAATGTAAGAAGCATTTTAGAGATGATACAAAAAAGTGCAGTCAGATGTAGCTTAGGTCAAAACACTACAGGCGAGCAGATCAGTTCTAAGAAAAAATTGTAAATTCATTGTCACAATCTAAACCAGAGCTGTAACAAAATGATTCCAAACCACAATTGTGCTAAAAACGTTCTTGATTTGCATGTTTCACAACTCCACAGAACAAATGTTGAACCACCAAACCTGCCATCCCCATTTACTATAAAATCTCTTTAAAGAACTTGTCGCAACTAACAGAAAGAAAGAACAATTTCCACTAAACAGCCTCTTTGGGGCTTGTAGCGACAAGGCTTCTCTATCTGGGTTTGGCTCTGTCTTGTGGGTCTCTCAGTCAGCTAAATGACGCATCCTTCTGACTGGCTTGGAAATTATTAGCTGGACACTGGAAGGGGCGAAGTCAGTTGCACTCCCTGGGCATGTTTTTGGTGCTGTGGAGGGATAAATTACAGGACATGATTTGCGCCAGTTTCCCCCTCGTCCTGGAGAGGTAGTATATAGCTCACCCTGAAGGTGATCCCCTGACACTGATGTGTGACAGCATTTACCAGCTATAGGAAGGTAGAATTTTGCATCTTTTAAAAATGTACAAAACCAGAGCCACACTGATCTGTAAAGAATGCTTAGTTAATTGCTTTTTAAACAGGTATACATGATAACTGAATTACTGTGTAGCACCTAAAATCCATCCATACATTATCCAACCCACTATATCCTAACTACAGGGTCATGGGGGTGTGCTGGAGCCAATCCCAGCCAACACAGGGTGCAAGGCAGGAAACAAACCCTGAACAGTGCGCCAGCCCACCGCAGGGCACACACACACACACACACACCAAGCACACACTAGGGACAATTTAGGATCGCCAATGCACCTAACCTGCATGACTGTGGGAGGAAACCGGAGCACCCGGAGGAAACCCACGCAGATGCGGGGAGAACATGAAAACTCCACGCATCAAGGACCCAGGAAGTGAACCAGGGTCTCCTAACTGCGAGGCAACAGCACTACCCACTGCGCCACCATGCTGCCCCAGCACCTAAAATGCATAAAGATTACAATTTCTACCTCTGTTGTTTGTTACTATCTACAACTTTATTGCCTTGTGTGTAGGGCAATTCTTTCCCCCTAGACCGTCTGCCACCCACAATATGTTTCCCCAAATCAGTTACAACTGTGGGTGTAAAGCAAAATTTTTAAAGACACCCGCTGGGGTGAACGTGCAAATCTCTATTTAAAGAAATCAGAGAAATCGGTCCATAATAGGGCACAATCACTAGGCCAGCTCAGATTCATGAATCAATTTAATCCTCATGACTTACGGATATGACAGGAAAACTGAATACCTAAAACAAAACCCACAAGAAAAAATGCAAACTCCATTCCGGCATTGGCCAGCCTGGGATCACAACCCAGGACACTTAATCAGGTAAATAAAATATAATTAAATATAACACAGCCCTTATTCTTTGTTTTCAATACACAGAAAGATTAGTTTAACAATGTAGGTGACCTTCTACATTTATATCATGTGATTTAACAAGAAAGAAAATAATTCATTGTAGGTTATCCTTGAGTTACATTAGTATTACCTATTCAGAAAGATTTATTTTTCTAAAGAACAAGTTTCTCTGGATTTTCTGAGTCAAAGCACTTATTTTGTTTGCGTGGCAAGTGTTAAGAATCACCAGAATTTAATATGTTCAAATAAAAAATATTTGATCTCTTAATGAGTAGTAAGTATTTTAATGTATTTTTTCAATATATAGACTTCATTATTTATATAAAAGTTCAAGTTGAGACATGGGAAAACTGAACTAACAGACCAATTATGGAAAAGTGTGGAAGTTTAGCCAGCTGTGTAAGCTCCAACTGGCTGCCTAGTTTAACATCTCTGAACTGACTTCAGTATGGACGTTGAATCTCCTCATACTCTTTGCATCTGTGGAAACAACGATTTCATTAAACCACTGAGTTAGATGGAAAAAATGATTATTGGCCATCCAGTAATTTTAATATATGACTAACAAAACAACAAAAAAAATAAAAAACTGGGACATTTGCTGCAATGTGTCCTTTTCAGTCTGGAAAGAGCAGAGCTTTAACTGGAGTACAGTACTCACAAAGATTACAGTGGTTATCACCTCCACCCTCACTGGCCTGTCTTGTCTTAAAAGTCTTGAAATACATTTTTTATTACTAATAATTTACTACTTAATTGTTTAAACATATTTCTAACATAAGTAAGTCTGCTCCTCCTTTGTCAAGTTGAACAGCCTTGTTCCAGAGAGAAAAGAAAGCCTCTGTGCCCTTCTTGTAACAATCTCAGTCCTACACTGGTAGCCACTTCTTCACTTTTTCATTAACCTCATCATCTCACTGAAAACCTTTATCATGACATCTTTTAAGGCCTCAAAGAGGCTGATATCTAAAGGAGCAACATCTGGGCATGCGTGACGTTGTACATTACCATGTTGCAAATGGTTTCCAGCAACATCCTTAAACACCTCTGCAACTTTATGTGTGATCACATGGAATATTGTCTGCCAGAATCATCCCTTCTTCACCACAGAAAACAGACATCAGGGCTGTGGCTTATGGTCTCCAGTTCAAAATAATGGATCAGTGTATCATTCCCAGTTATGATAAGCAGGCCCGTCGCGACAAGGCAGGCAAACCAAGCAATTGCTTGGGGCCCCGAGCTGGCCTGGGGCCCCAAGACAACGACTGGTTAAGAATAAAATGCAGCGACAAACTGTGTGAGCGCCCCATTGATAGTGAATGCAGTAAAGTGCAATGACACTGTTATCGGGATCCCCCTCAAGGGGGCCCCCCTCGCTGACAGCAGCCAGCCAACCACGCGATCTCTGCTGCCGGCAAAATACAAAACTTCCTCGGCAGTCATGAAGCGGAATTATGCTTCAGGAAGCCAAAAAAGAAAGAAGAGAAAGGAAGAGGAGGATAAGAAAAAACAAGACAGTGGTAAGTGATAAATTACACACATAAAATAGCTCTACTTGTCTTGTACAAATGGTGCAATTTTGCAGCAGGTAGGCTAGCAGAAATATATACAGTATGGCTATGCTGTGGTTCTTTTGCGTGCGTGCGTGCGTGCGTGCGTTGGGCCTCCATGTCCATTTTGCTTGGGGCCTCCAAATTCCTTCAAACGGCCCTGATGATAAGGGACCAACAAAAAAAATTCCCCACTCTAATAATGCAAGTGTTTCCATACAGCAGCGGTTCTTAAACTTTTGTATTTCGCGCCCCCCTTTTCTACTTGGAATAATTCTGCGCCCCTGCATAATATAAGATAGATGAGAATAACCCATGATACAACTAACAAAGGTATGATACTCATGGCGTTGTCGAATGATATCCTATCATTTTTACTTCCATAAGATTTCTATTTGTTCGGCTAACTTCGATGAAATATTTGCAAGTGCTTTAATAACTGTTAAAATGCCTTGTGTGGTTTTTGGTAGTAATTCTAATCCCAATAACAAAGAATAAATAATTTATTCTTGTTTAATTATTTTTTTATGTAAAGAAACGCTAAAATATGTTTTAATTTTTAAAAATCTCGTAAACAAGGACACCAATGAAGTCAATCTACGCGAGACAAACGTATTTTCGTCCGACAAATATTACATCGCTGTTGTATCATGAAAATAACCCAATACGCAGTAAATTATTTAACGCAATTTGGCAATATTGGCTAAGCTGCCAATGAGGTGCAGTCGCGCTGCATTATCACCTGATCTACTTTTACCTGAATGTTCGCGACAGATACCGATACGTCTCGAACTTTGTGGATTAAAAGCAGCAGCAGCGGTGCCACTCGTCATAGAAACAAACTTCAAATAGAAAAGGAGCTCAGAGTGTCTGTCTCGAATATCAAACCAAACCTGGATAGGCTGGCACATATTAGTTATTAGATCTATGCCTTAGAAATGTTTTATTTAATTTTAGTTATAATGCATTCGTTGTGATTATATGCTTGCAAATTTAAATTTGAAATAAAATTGTAAAAAATTAATGTTGATGTCTTGTTCATTTATTCGACGCCCCCCTTGTACAGCTTCAGCATCCCAGCCCCAGGGGGGCGCGCCCCACAGTTTGAGAACCAATGCTGTACAGATTTGTGATTGAAATTTAGTATTTGTACAACCCAAAAGGCACAAACCTTTGAATATCCTAAAGCATCGATAATGCTGTTCATACTTCTTTTGGATAGTCTATCAGTTTTCTTGAAGTTTATCAGAACATTAAAGCAATGCTGTGGTTGGCATACCATAATAAAGCAAATTAATAAAGTCATTCAATGTCCTATTCTTGCCCATTTTCACAACACATAATATTGTGCATTATACATTCTTCACCTGGCTGTGAATGTTTGTTACTGATTCTCTGCCACAAAAACTTCAATAACAGTCCATTGTTTAAAATGCACATCTCCAAACCACCTCACTGTGAGGGCCAACTACACATATACTAAACTCAAGTAAAAGAATATTTTGCATAACTTTTGGGAAACTTTTATAGATACTGTGTGAATGGATGGATCTGCAGATGGTTGCTACTTGATTTTGAAAAGGAAATTCATAATGGTTGTTGCTTGTACAGTTTATGTGCATTTACTGGGATTATCTATACTGAGTTGTCTCCATGTCTGTGTGGGGTTTTCCTACTTTAAAAATGCATATTGAATTTGCTACTCTAAACTTCACAGTGCTCTGTGATGAGCTGCTACTCAGAATTATAAAATGGGTTGGCGCATAACAAAATTAAAGGCCAATAACTGCTAAGTATTTTTAACTGAGTATTTTGCTTGAAGAATATGGGGAAGCCTGCCCCTCTCAAATCCATTTTAGAGCAGACGGTTTTCTCAATTGCTAAAGATATGAAAAGAGATATAATATTAACTTTATCAAGTTCAGACATCAAGGCTGTGATTCATAACGTAATTGCAAATACCTTCTTGAACCCTGTAGAGAGTTGTGATGTTTCTCTTACTAGAATAAGCAATGATTTCCCGTTTAGAAGCATTCTGTGCTGATTCACTGGAATTTGTTAGATTAAAAGGAAAGCAAGCTACATTGCTAACAATAAGAAAATTGTGAAAGGCCTCAGAATGGAAGATTATATTGTCAAGGTGGCTCCCAAACACATTACCTTCATATTAAGCATTTATTTCATGAAACAAATGTGCAACTTCAGCTGAATGTGTTCACTAATTCTACTAGTATTCTATTATTTAGGTTACAGCTACTACTGATGAGCGAACCCCGCTGAATTCACTTCACCTCAAGTTTGGTGAAATCTTTGAACAGTTTGGGGACTTTGCCAAACTCTGTAAAATGCATTTTTGTCAATGGAAAAGGAGAAACTGATTTAACCTTAAATGAATTACAATACTGCAACAGTCTTTCTAGTGTTCCTGATGACTAGTGAAACATCTGCCAACTATGTTAGACTGAAAATTTTGGCCAAAAAATGAGGCAGCCGCACTAACCACTGCACCAATTTGCCTCCCTGATATAAAATAACAGAATTGATGATCAGAACAGTAAAATTTCTTGCAGACAGGAAGCTTAAATTCACTAAAGCTTGGCTTTAAAAGATTCAATAATAGGTACTCACCTCTCTCGAGGACAGCTTTGCTTTTTTATCCCTGAAACTTTTGTACATTCACTGCTTCTACTACCAAATAAGCGCAGCAATTAAACATGTAGATTCTTCATTTTTTCCTGCTTGCATCAACTGCACAGCACTCTGGGTAATACTATTAAAGGGGTAGGGTCGTTTATTACCCAAGTCTGTACAAAATGGCATTATCTTTATGATATGACAAATTTCCAATTTCCTGTGCACGTTTTGTGTTTTGTGTGTATTTGCAAATTTTCCGCTAATTTTTAGCGTACTACTAGCATCACTGTTATATTCATGGGGGGTTATGCCATTCAGCTTTGGCTGCTACAGCTCTGTGGTGTCACGCTGGCCTTGCAAAACATCATGGGGTGCTGGGAATAAAAAGTCAGGCACACGGTGAATTTCCAGGAAATATTCAGCGAACAAGGCCACCCACCGGAGAGCACAGCGTATTCTTGGCGGACATCATTTTGCATATTTTTATCTGGTCTAAGCCTGTCTGTGCATTAGAATATGTGGACTTGAAACGTTTTACCAGTTTACTTGGGATTTTTTTCATTATATACAGTATAAATCTAGTAATATGAATATTTATGACAAACCCAACTCAAATGTTAGAATAGATTTAGTATTCTATGTATTATAGGCACAGTTGTCTAATGGCAATGAAACTGAGTTTTAGATTTGAAACTTGAAGGTTGCATATGCACCTCTGACTGCCTTTATGACCAAGAGCATGTCATTTAAACTGCCCGAGTTCTAATTGTAAAAATATATAGAAATAACCGTGCTATATATACCACTATAACTACACAACAACATGGTACAGTGTTCACCATAGAAATATTCTATATACAATAAATATCCATCAATCCATTATTCAACCCGCTATATCCTAACTACAGGGTCACAGGGGTCTGGAGCCAATCCCGGCCAACACAGGGTGCAAGGCAGGAAACAAACCCTGGGCAGGGCACCAGGAACAATTAAGAATCGCCAATGCACCTAACCTGCATGTCTTTGGACTGTGGGACGCAGACACGTGGAGAACATGCAAACTCCACGCAGGGAGGAACCGGGAAGTGAACCCGGGTCTCCGAACTGCGAGGCAGAAGCACTACCCACTGTGCCGCCATGCCATCCTATAATAAATATTCTTAATAAAACAACAAAAATGTAGAAATCCTCATTAACATAATATATTTTCTTATTGATAAGTATTCAGGTTCACCACACTGAGACTGTAAGCCTGAGCACAAGCTCTGTGTCAATAGGTCATAATTAGAAGGCTCTGTAAGCCATTCAGGCCAGGAGGCAGTTTACGATTTTCCGTCCAAGTCTCCATTTTCTTAACCCATCTCTGTCTAATCAGAGCTGCAGGGAGGCATGGAGTCATTTGTCAAGTATCCAATTGAAAATGCATTTGTTTTGAAGAAGACAAAAGGCCATCTGTGTGATTTATGGAGGTACAAGAAGAATCTGGCTGAACATATCCATATGTAAAGCTGACTTTTATTTTTGAGATTGGTCACAAGCAGTAGTGACTATGTGCAATATTGGCATCTGCCCGCTGAACGGAAGTGTACTGTTCTCATGTTAAATTTATGCATTAATTTATGATGGCTGAACACTTGAGAAAGCATTTAAGTGCCGTCATAGAGTAATTATGCTTACATTTTTATTAGCTTTTGTCCAACATCTGGAGCTTTTTCATTTGCAAAGAATCCCTTTGGGTAAAAAAAAAAACAATCAAGAGCACATTTTGAAAATTAATTAGAGCTCTCTCCCATTTTCACACCAACACTTTGATGGGCTTTCATTATCTAAGAAATTCCGAACTTCACTAATGATGTATATTATCCCAATGAGACATTTAGCAATAACACAGGAAAGGTGAATCTGGTGAAGGTCTGTGTAGGAGTCAGGCAATTTCCAACATAAAGAATACCTGACCTTGGAAATGAGCTTGCTTATCATAAATTATTAACTATAACAAAATGGCAGAATTATAAGCGTTAAACATTTACATTGCTAAAATTGTGACTGACATATGATTTTAGTGGAATCAACTAATGTTGCATTACACATTGCTTTCAGTTTCTAATAATCCTGGAATGTTTTTAACCTCTCTTATAAATGGATTTCTTATCACAAGATTGTTCTAAAAAAATCTGAAGCACCAGATTGAAGTTTCTAAAAACAGTTTGACTTCTCCACCATTTAAGTGTAAGAAAACAGACATCATTTGCTGATTAAAATTGTGGACCAATATACTGGCCATCTCATCTAAACGATTTTAAGGCATGCAACAATTAAATGAGAGCAAAATCTGAGTACCTAGCTTGTCAGATTTCTTGTGTGTTTCTGTATGACTTACATGCTCGATGAGTGTGCTTGCCTATATGTCTCATGTCTCAATCACTGAATGCTGATTGGTTCACTGTAGGATGCAGGTAAGCTACACCCTCAGAGTACTATCATCCCAGATGCTAACGTGGAGCTACCCGGGTTTAGCACAGTTAGAGCGGACAGAGACGCAAGTACCTGTGAAAAGAAAAAAGGAGGAGGACTCGCTCTCTATGTCAATACAAAGTGGTGCAACTCAGGACATGTAAACGTTAAAATCTCCACTTGCTGCAGGGACATCGAACTGTTGGCCGTAAGTCTGCGCCCCTATTACTTGCCCAGAGAGTTTGGACACGTGATTGCTGTTATTGTTTACATCCCCCCTCAAGCGAATGCGGAGATAGCGAGTGACATCATCCATTCCGCAGTTGCTAAGTTACAAACGCAGCACCCTGAGGCACTTGTGCTAATCGCTGGAGACTTTAACCATGTAACGCTGGATAAAACATTACCTGCCTTCTTCCAGTATGTGGATTGTAAAACTCGGGGAAACAGGACTATTGACCTACTATATGCAAACGTTAAAGACGCATACAGCGCCACCCCACTGCCTGCGCTTGGGAAAGCAGATCATAACCTGGTTCTGCTTCAGCCTCAATACAAACCAAGAGTGAGGGCGCTACCTACAACCACACGCTCATTCAGGAAGTGGTCCCCTGAGGCAGAGCAGGCTCTGAGAGACTGCTTTGGAACTACAGACTGGGATATATTGCTGAGATCACATAGTGAGAACATTGAAGAGGCTGTTGAATGCACAACTGATTACATCAACTTCTGTATGGACATTGTAGTTCCAGTAAGAACAGTATGCTGCTATGCTAACAACAAGCCATGGATTACAAGTGACATCAAGGGCCTTTTGAACCAGAAGAAAAGGGCTTTTAAAGGTGGTGATAAGCATGAGCTGAAGTGCGTGCAGAAGGAACTCCGAGTCCAGCTCAGGGCGAAAGAGCAGTACAGGAGAAAGCTGGAGCAGAAGTTGCAGAACAACAGTATGAAGGAAGTGTGGGATGGGATGAAGATTATCACTGGCTGCAGCTCAAGCGGGTGCCGCATCGAGACAGACGTGGAGAGAGCAAACCAAATGAACAACTTCTTTAATAGGTTTGATCACAGTAACCCACTCTCACCTCGAGTACTGCATCCTCCAACCATCCTTCTGCTGATACCAGCATAGGTGAGACATCCCCACCCACAATTACAGCAGCCCAGGTGAGCAGAGAGCTGAAAAGACTTTGTGCCAGCAAAGCAGCGGGTCCAGATGGTGTATCGCCACGATTGCTGAAGGCCTGTGCGTTGGAACTGGGGAGTCCTCTACAGCGCATCTTCAACCTGAGCCTGGAACAGGGAGAGTCCCAGGCTTTGGAAAACATCTTGTATCACTCCTGTCCCAAAGGTATCACGTCCTAGTGAGCTGAATGACTTCCGCCTGTTGCTCTGACGTCACATCTGATGAAGACCATGGAGCGGCTGCTGCTTCACCACCTGAGGCCACAGGTCCGCCACGCCCTCGACCCTCTGCAGTTCGCATACCAGGAGAAGGTGGGAGCGGAGGATGCCATCATCTATATGCTTCATCGATCCCTCTCCCACCTGGACAGAGGCAGTGGTGCTGTAAGAATTATGTTTTGGACTTCTCTAGCGCCTTCAACACCATCCAACCTCTGCTCCTTAGGGATAAGCTGACTGAGATGGGAGTAGATTCACACCTTGTGGCATGGATTGTGGACTATCTTACAGACAGACCTCAATATGTGCGTCTTGGGAACTGCAGGTCTGACATTGTGTGCAGCAATACAGGGCGCCGAGGGGACTGTACTTTCTCCGGTCCTGTTCAGTCTATATACATCAGACTTCCAATATGACTCGGAGTCCTGCCACGTGCAAAAGTTCGCTGATGACACTGCTATTGTGGGCTGCATCAGGAGTGGGCAGGAGGAGGAGTACAGAAAGTTAATCAAAGACTTTGTTAAATGGTGCGACTCAAACCACTTACACCTTAACACCAGCAAGACCAAGGAGCTGGTGGTGGATTTTAGGAGGCCCAGGCCCCTCATGGACCCTGTGATCATCAGAGGTGACTGTGTGCAGAGGGTGCAGACCTATAAATATCTGGGAGTGCAGCTGGATGACAAATTGGACTGGACTGCCAATACTGATGCTCTATGTAAGAAAGCTCAGAGCAGAATATACTTTCTGAGAAGGTTGGCATCCTTCAACATCTGCAGTAAGATGCTGCAGATGTTCTACCAGACGGTTGTGGCGAGTGCCCTCTTCTACGCGGTGGTGTGCTGGGGTGGCAGCATAAAGATGAAAGACGCCTCACGCCTGGACAAACTTGTTAAGAAGGCAGGCTCCATTGTAGGATTAAAGTTGGACAGTTTAACATCTGTGGCAGAGCGACGGGCACTAAGCAAACTCCTGTCAATCATGAAGAATCCACTGCATCCACTTAACAGTGTCATCTCCAGACAGAGGAGTAGCTTCAGTGACAGACTTTTGTCACTGTCCTGCTCCACTGACAGACTGAGGAGATCGTTCCTCCCCCACACTATGCGACTCTTCAATTCCACCCGGGGGAGTAAATGCGAACATTAATTTTATTTTATTCTTTTCATTTTTATTACTATTTAATTTAATATTGTTTCTTTGTATCAGTATACTGCTGCTGGATTATGTGAATTTCCCCTTGGGATTAATAAAGTATCTATCTATCTATCTATCTATCTATCTATCTATCTATCTATCTATCTATCTATCTATCTATCTATCTATCTATCTATCTATCTATCTATCTATCTATCTATCTATCTATCTATCTATCTATCTATCTATCTATCTATCTATCTATCTATCTATCTATCTATCTAATCTACTGTTTTCTTTCTGCTAGCTATAGATCTAGCAAAACGCAACTTGTGTAACTGCTTCTCCTGCATTCTGAAAAGGCAAGTTCTGAAAATAGGCAGGCTCAGAAAAGTAATGAATAAATGATCTTTAGCTTCTGTAGAACTTAACCATTGCCAAAACTCAAAACTTGTATTTACCATACTAATACTGGGTAGTAAACTGAAAACAATACTAATACTGGGTAGTCCCTCATTTTGTTCAAAACAGCCTCACTTCTTTGTGGTATGAATTCTACAAGAAGTTGAAAACATTCCTTTGAGATTCTTGTCCATGTTGACATGATTGCATCACACAGTATCGACAGAGGATGATGACCACACTACTTTCTTTATGGCACGGAATTGCTTTCTGGAACCTACTGCCTCACACTGAGTAGTCAGATTCTGGAGGAAGCGGGCAATATTCAGCAGTGGTAGTATGGAGGAAGATTTATGGATTTATTGCGTAATTGTGTCTGATTTCTGGAGAAGTGCTTTCTGTATATAAATACCCTTTTATTTCATCACTACAACATGTTGGAGATCACTGTATCATGGGTTTTGGAGCACAGTGGCTACCCTTTGTGGTCACACTAATAATTTGTTAAGTGAGTGTGTTTATGCAGAACCATTTTTGTCATGAACATTCTGTAGGGGCCATGCACACCTGCCAGAGACATGCTGTCAGAAGAGGTCCAGTCATCCAGAGAAGCCATGTTGAGGGTGTGCGCATGTGTGACTACGGAAGCAAAAGAAAGAGACACGTGCAATCAAGTACTTAAACAGCATTTATTGAAGGCTCAGAGTTCTGGGAAGATTATGTATGAGGGGGCGTCAAGATAAAGTTAGAAAATGGAGTTTATTAGAAAATGGAACGAACCTTACCACAAAACTGATAATGTCATTTCACAATGTCATCTCCACCCTTCCCAAAGCACTTGTGTCACCTGCCTGGAAGTGCTTGGATTCCAACAGAATAAAAGGTTTTTTCTTGTCCTCACTGCCACTCAAGGTATTGTCGAACACTGCATGCCGAGGGGTACTGGAGTCACTACTGAGTTACTGTGACTTGCTGGAGACCAATGTAAAGCCTGTTATTCTACCCAAGCAGCGGGGACTGCTGTCTCAAGGAGTCCTTTTGCTGCAAGACAATGTCCACCCACACAATGCTAAGAACATCAAGGCTTGTCTGGAGAAACTGAAGTTTGAGGTATTGCCACATCTTCCTTATTCACCAAATTTGGCACCGTGTGATTTCAACCTTTTTGAACCGATAAAAAAAACATCCGGGTGGTCATTTAATCAAGACAGATGATGATATGAAGAAAGCGGAGCACAAGTGGTTATGAGGACAAGACAAAACCTTTTATTCTGCTGGAAACCAAACACTTCCAGGCAGGTGACACAAGTGCATTGAGAAGGGTGGACACTACATTGAGAAATGACATTATCAGTTTTGTTAAAGTTCGTTCCATTTTCTAATAAATCCCATTTTTTAATTTTAGCTTGACTCCCCCTCATAGATTATGTTGACTTTGACACCTAGTAAGTAATGTGAGGCAAAGTGAATATGCAAACAGGGGATGCAGCAGAAGAAAAAAAAACTACAGGTGTTGTATGGAAGGAGCCATAAAAGATCAAATAGAGGAGAGGAAAATAAAAAGTGAAGTTAGCAACATCCCTGGTGAAAATAAACCACTGGATTGTCCACAGTATCAAAGTCAAAAGACAGAGTCAAACACAATCACAGTCCTGGAGACCAACTGGCTGCCTACCCCCCTCCTAACCATTCTACAGTAAAAGCTGATGACAGAATCTTTCCATCCTTTGATTCCAATACTCCCAGCATTTCAGATGTCTTTCCATGGGCAGGAAAACAGCTTGGCAGTAGAGCAGCAGCACCAAGTACCACTGCAGAACACAAACAGAATGGAGGAGGTTTCGTCATGTTTCATAACTATTTTATTACTTTAATTTATATATAATTAACAATCAACCCTAAGCTTGACTGGAAGTTAGTGTAAAGACTTTAGAACAGAAGGAATATATCCTTCCAGTAGTGAGTGCAAGGGAGGAACTAGACTTGGATTGGATGCTTTCCATTGCTGTAGTACACTCTCATGCCATCTAAGAAATGTGAAATAAAAGATGCAATGAACAGAAAAATGCAAACACAGGAAGAGCATGTAAACTCGCTGATTACTGCAGGATTCTAAACCAGTCTAGCGGAGTTAAGAAGCTGAAATACTAAAAATTTTAAATAGTAAAGTAAATGAGTCCTTCAATGGTGCTCTCTTCTGGAGGAACCACATAACATCACAGATGACACTTTGTGTTGCCTGCCAGGACACTAAAATGATTGCACAGGCTTTGGACAAACTGCAGGTAATGTCTCTTTTGAGGAATTATGCTCAGAAGTGGAATTTTTTATTAACTATATTTTAAAAATATATAAAAGTTTACATATCTGAATAAGACACTGCAGAACCCTCAGCAGTTCATTTCTGATACATGTGGCCCTTTCTGAGAACTAAAACTGCAGTGATTCAATGCCTGTATCCTAACAAAGTGTCCTGGCTTGGCAGGAAACAGATACCTAATTTTTTATATGAAGTGGATGATGTGTGCAAAAGGCAAAACAAAACAAATGAAATATAAATGAAGCGACCAAAACCCAAGAATCAAAGTCAAAAATCAGGCAAGATGTCAAAACCAGACTTTTTTTTTTTTTGCATTTAAAGGATTTATCTCCAGATTGAATAAAGATGGGTTCGATTTCTGAACTTTTAATCCCATCATGGTGATGAACTTGAGGACACGACCCCAGAAATCATGCCCCTAGAAACGTAGAATGCGACGGCTATGCAAAATGGCATCTAATGAAGAAAAGTGAATTAGACCCTAAAGTTCAGCCCTGAATATGACAAAAAGGGGTTATGGTTAGGGCTACTGCTTCAGTAACCTTAAATTCTATTTGAACCCATGAATCTTATAACCCCCCTCTAGCCTTGCAGTGCATGCTAGGAATTTACAAATTTTTATCACTGTTAGTCTTCTTGGGACTTAATAATATCTACAGTACCCTCAGTTAATGCTCCTGTGGATAGCTCTCATTGTATTAATGTTAACAGGACACAAATAAAAATGCGCCACTTAGAAAAGCCAGTGAAATGATAAATCAAAGTGACTGAACAGAAATACAATATATAGTAGGTCACGCACTCACTCATTCATTCATTTACTCTCCAACCAGTGGCCATGGTGTATGTAAGGATGTAAACACTTTGGGTTCAACAGACCAGACTATACTGTCCTTAGTGACCCTATCCTCATTTGTTCCCAAGCCATATGGGAAGTATAATCCCTCCAGTATTCTCTGGCTTTTTTCCTGGATCTTCATCTCATGAGAGGCACCAAGGGAGCATTTGCACAACATGTCCAAACCACAACAACTGCCTCATCTCAGTCCAGAGAGCAGTGTTCTTTCTCCAAAGCCTTTCCTTACTTGACTTACTGAACCCAGTAACTATTCAGGGAAACCTACTTACAACTTCTCATACTTGTAATTTCATTCTTTTGGTCAATGCAGAGAGATTGTGACCATGGTGAGGGACAGAATGCAAACTAATCAGTAAATTTAAAGCTTCATCAGAAAACTTAGTACATGCTTTACCACCACAGACTGGTATAATGAGGATAAAACTGCTGCCAATATACTATAGGAAGTGATATCAAAGAACCAGAAAAAAAAAGCATTACACAATAAAAATGAGAATTTGTTTGTAGAGCGATGCCAAATGTTTGCATGATACTAACATCTACTGAAATAATTTAGTTGTCCTACATATCAAATTCGTACAGGCAGTGCATGCATTTAACAGCTGTTAAAAAATGAAGAGCCAGTAATGTGAAAATTCCTCATGCTTCATGTTTGTCCAAATTAAATGATGATTGATTTAAATGAAAACAATTACAAATGCATAAGTATGGTCCTTCAACCTATCATTAATCTTTTTGTATGTGAATGAAAAAGCTTTAAATAGAGTTCACCACTTGGAACAATGTATGTGCGGCCTCTTTGTTATAACCCATGTCTATCTCGACGTTCAGTATAGCTGCGGATTTTCCAGGAAGAGGAATCTTTCAGCAGTTGTTGCAATCTTTCCAAAATGACTTCCTCCAGAGTAGTCAAACTGTATTTTTACTGGCATGTCACGTAGAGTCAGAATCAGCTGTATCCTGTCATTGAAGACAGGCTTGTTTATTTCGGGGCGAATTGAGGCAAAGAAACATCTTGCAAAGCCCTGAAGTGGGTCGACAAAGGAAGTGTGCTAAGAGGAATAACCTTAGTCACAATGCAGTCAGGTCAGAAGGTCCTTGCCCCCCATTTTGAGATCCTATGGCCTACAATGCAGAGAAATGTGCAGAGTCAGCAGAAGATTAACAATGATTTAATTTCATTTGAAATTTTTAACTCTTTGGAACTTCTAGCAGGGTTAAGAGGTCGAGTCTGTAACTCCCAGATGAACTGTGTTAACTTTGGAGAATACAGCAGAAAAAAAAATGTGAGTGATAAGGTCACTGTATATAAACTAATCATTTAAAATATGATTTTGGCTAGAATTTTTCATTTAATAACATAACATTTGAGTTTCAAATCTGTCTAATCCAATTCAGGGTTACAAGAGATCAGGCTCAATCTTGGCAACATTGTGTGTAAGGCAGAACGAGCGCTTGACAAGGGACCAGTCCATTGCAGGGTTTAGATCATTTATGGGACTTCTTCATTAAGGGCCACTTGATGCATTGACATTTTTTGAAAGAGTTATAAAGTGCTTGATTGTCTTATTAAGCTGTTGTTTGTTTTAAAAACAAGGAAGTAATGGTCTTGAAAAGGGGATTTTATCTCAGCTGCTTCCATCCTTTATTTGTGTGAACTGGAGGAAATGCAACAAAACCCTGGGGACTGACAAATTTCCCTTCTTGATAGCACTTGACGAAATGCAAAGACTTCCTTTTAGCTCATATCATCAGCACTGGCAGAACACTATTTTGCATGAGACAGGAAGATGATGTTCATAGGTAAAAGAAGTTCATTGTTTTGTCAGAATGAAGCTTCGGAATTCACAGCTTCACGGCAGTTCATACAAAAAGGTAATAAGAGGGTCTTCCAGCAGAAAGTACAATATTAGCAATAAAACTGAGACAACCTGGGTCATAAAAGTGAAATTAAATAAGAGAGTTTAATTTAAGAATAAGGAGGTTTCGCCCTTGATATGATCTGATATGATACCCAGAAACAGTGACAAGTAAGTACCAACTTCAATTTGTTGAAGATCTCATTTGAAAGTGGTGGTGATGGACTTGAGGGATCAGAATCAGCTTGATAATAGAACCAGAGCAAGTAGCACAAATGATAAAGTGGTGGACATTAAAAGACGAAGGGCTTAAGAACACATTTAGGAGAAACATTTTAAGTGAAGTATGGTCATTTCAAAGTGTGGAGGAATGACGGGAGAAGAATAGTTGTATTAAGGTGAAGAGCTGCTGGATAGGACGAGACGAAGGAACCCACCAGGGACAAAGAGACATGGTGGTGGGACAAAGAGGTGCAGAATGTGATAAAGACAAAGAAAGAGGTAAACAAGACATGGTACCAATCAGGAAGAGAAGAAGATAGAGAAATACATCGGCAGAAAAACAAGGAGGCAAAGAGAGCAGTGGCAAGAGCCAAGGCACAGGCTCTGGAGGAGGTGTGTAAAAATTTAAGATAAAAGAAGGAGTGATAATGATGTTCAGAGTAGTGAAGGCTAGGAACAAGGCTGGGAAGGATTTTAGTCAGATAAAGGAGATGAAAGATGAGTAGGGTATGTTCTTAAATGAGCATGATAGGATCAAGAATAGATGGAAAAGTTACACTGAAAAGCTTTTGAATGAAGAAAAGCTAAGGGTACTATTTGGGGATGGAGTCGCAGATGAAGAGCTAGTACCAAGAATAGGGAGGGAGGAAGTAAAGGAGGCACTGAAAAGTATAAGAAATAGAAAGGCAACAGGAGCAAATGAAAGCAGAAGGGTGGAAGAGTTTAGGAGAAGAAGAAGTAGATGTGTTATGGAATCTAATGCAGAAGATCTATGAAAAGGAGAGAATACCAGGGGAGTGGGGGAGCAATGTGATTGTACCCATTTAGGAGAAGTATGATATTCAGGATTGTGGAAACTTTGTATTGAGACAGCTCATAGAGAAGAATACAGAAAATCAGAAAGGATTAGATATGGTGTTTATTGGTTTAAAGTATGCTTATGATTGAGTGTCGGATCAAGGTGCATGAGAAAGAAAGGAGTGCCAGAGAAGTACAGTATGTAGAAGTATGTGAGGATTGCCCATGAGAGAGTGAGGACTTGGGTTAAAAGCAGTGTTGGGGTAGCAGATAAGATCCCAGTTAGAGTAGATCTGTATCAGGGATCTTCCTCCTTACCTCTTTGATCTGCTTATGGATATGCTGAGTCATGGGATAAAAGATCAAACCCCCTGGTGCATGGTCTTTGCTGACAACATTTTGTTGTGTACCCCAGAAAAGAGGAAGTGGAGAGGAAGCTGTAAGAATGGAGGGCTTTGGAAGATAGAGTGTTGAAGATATATACAAAGAACTCATAATATATGAGATTTAATGATGATCAGGATTCAGAAAGTAGCCTGCAGGGAAAGCTACTGCAAAGAGTGGATAAATTTAAATATCTAGGGTCAGTGGTAGCCCAAGATGGAAAACTAGATGCAGAGATAACCGACAGAGTGCAGTATGAATCGAACAATAGGAAGAAAGTACCAGGAGGAGTATTGTGTGATGGAAGAATTAAGGTGAATGTTAATGGTGAGGTTCTTGAGACAGTCATAAGACCTGCAATGACATATGGAGTCGAGACATAAAGGACAATAAGGGCAATAAAGGAAGCACCGGAGAAGAAGTTAGATGTGGTAAAAATGAGAACATTGAGATGGATGTGTGGAGTTACAAAAAAGGACAGAATAACAATCAAGACAATTAGATGTCCAACACAAGTCAGAGAGTTATCTTAGAACGTGGAGGAAAGTAGTGAAGTAGTATGGACATGTGATAAGGAGAGACAATGAATATGTGGGCAAAAGAGTGATGGGAGTGGAAGTACAGGACAAGAGAAAGTGAGGGAGGCTGAAGTGGAAGCGGATGGATATAATTAAAGAAGATCTGAAGGAAAAGGGATTCAGAGGAGGAGGAGGTGCAGGACCGAGCTGTATGGAGAAGGTAGATGAAGCACATTGAAGTGGGATAAGATGAACAGGAAGAGCAAGAATGATAATAGATTGCATAAAATAATGGATACTAACACATAAACAGGATGGGAACTTTGAAACAAAATGAAGAAGACATTATTTTTTTTAGTTTTAAATGCATATTGAAAACTACCAAAAATTATACAAAATATCTTTGCCAATGACAATGAAATCCAAGTATTTCAGGACTGAATTAAATCAAAGGAGAAACATAAGATACATCACCAGGCATTTGCTAAATTTAACTCTTTAGAAATGTATAAAAATAGGCTTGCACTACAGAAGTATGGGTGTGAAACAGAATGGATTACTGAAGTCGAAATATTGTCATGCTGAATAATTCTGTTATATCCTTGCAATCAACACTTAACAAGCCTGAAGTAGCATGCAAGTTTCCTGCTTGCTTTCTCAGTTATCAACTAGAAGGGCATTTAAAATTTCTGTCAGCACCACGTGACATAATTAAATCTTATAACTTTAATCAGATCCTCTGTTATATAGTTTTTTAGAAATGAAGGAGAAAACACGCTGACAGATTGATCACACCTTATTTCAGTTTAGGATTTAACATTAGATGATTAGATTAATCATCAAACTCATCTTTTACTTGAAGATAATATTAAGAAGTCAAAATAAAAGTAAGCAACATTGCAACGTTATATCTCTGCCACAAAAAGCTCTACAGCTTCTCAAGCCCAGGATTCTATGCTTCAATTGCGACTAAGACATCATCCATGCTGAGTCTGTTAGGTCTCCTAATCTCTGCGTGGCCTTTCTTTGCAGTACTCCAGTTTTCTGTACACATCCCAAACATGGGTTCAATTAATTGGCCCGGTTTGAGTGAGTAGGGATGTATCCTTCAGTGTGTCCTGCTAAAGAATGAAAATCACTTAAGTGAATGACTTAAACTAAGCAAAGCATCCCTTTAATTCTTACAACTAAAAGATAAAACAATGGCGATAACCAGACTTTATTTTGTGACCAGAAAAGGTAAAGTTGAACACTTTCACAATACTTTAAGTTTTCAGGTTGCAATTGAAACTGTTCATCTGTTCTAGTGATAAAAGGTCTCTGATTTGATCTGTCTTTAACCTTTACATCAACAACAGCAGAAGTTTCAATAACTATGTATAGGTTTTTGATATCAACTTAATGTAATGTCTTAAAACCTAGGTTATGTTATTTTCCTGATATGTACATTTCAACAATAAGATTCTGTAGATTACTATTTAGTTTATTGGGAATCATAGTTATTTGTTCAGTAGAGTACTCTTCAGGGAAAACCTACAAAATATATCAATATTATAGAGCTTATACACTCTGGAATGATCTGGAATGTGATTTGGTTAAACCAGAACACAGTTGCAACTCTAATTATAAAGATTATGCATACATAAGCTACCTATAATAGCCAAGGTGAAAACTGGCCAGTCCAAGGACAGCAAGGACAGGGAGATGAAATGTTGTGTAATAATAATAAGTATTCGTCATCTCTCGGTTCCTGGCTGGGGTTTACATTTATGTTTTATTTTTTATGTTGATTATGTGTATCTTTATTTATTTTTGGTTCTGTCTATGTATATAAGCTGCATTTGTTATGTTCCATGTGTTTTGTGGATGGTCCCCAAAGACTTGTCTGGGTGTGACCATTTGCCAATCTGTGATTATCCTATACTTGTATTTATTGTTGTTTCTGTGAATTATCGGATCTCTGATTTTTCGGCTTTCAGAAACCTTTTTTTGAACAATAAGTCTTTGATTTTCTTAAGATTTGGTGCTTGCTCTTATTACTAGCCTAGGTTTGAGACTGCTATCCCCCTTTAGTAGGCAATATTGGAAGTGTTTGGGACTATGTGCTCTGGAACTCTTTAGTGCTTGGGACTCTTAGTTCACTACAGGATTTATGTGTATTTTATGTTCTGTTGTCAGTTTTTTTTTTAATAACTGGTTAATTATCTATTGTGAACAGTCTAAGTTTGCCTTTGTTCTTTGTGAGTGGAGCCCCAGGAGGCGGGGCCAACATGACATCTTCATTTCCGAGTCCTCCTCCTGGCTATTTAAGGTGTAGGACATCATTCAATTTGTGAAGGAGTTTGTAATACTATTGTCTTTAGATTTTTCTGGTTTTCCTTACATATTTTGCTTCTGTTTCTGGTTTTATTTTTTGGATTGTGGTTTTGGACATGTTTGCTGGAGCATTGCATTTTTGGCCATTTTTCTCTTTTGAGCACTCTTACCTTATTCTTTTTTGTTCCAGTAAATCCTTTTATTTAGAAAGATTCTTTGTTTGGCCCTTTTGTGTACAAGCCAGGGGTTTATTGTTCTCCTACCTCCCGATAAATTTTGGGACACTATTTGCAATTTTGTCAGCTCCCTATTTTTGAAAACTGTTAGGCCAGAAGCCTGAAGATAGAAGTTGTGAAACTGACTGGATTTGGGGCAAGTCTATTCAAGCAGACTGGTCAGGTTGTTGTACTGCCTTAATGGTCCTAATCACAACATGGAGAAAATGTAAAGAGCCAACAAATGGGAGACTTACAAACATCATTAGCAAATGGGAGAGACCCAAACATCATTACCAGAAGAACAAAAACACTATCATTGAATCAAAATGTAACTAGGAAATTACTAGTGAAAAATAAAAGCCAAGGCCCTAACATAATTAAAATATCCTTACTTTAAATAATCTAAATTCATGCACATTTGTTATTTAGTCCTAAAAAGTGGCTGTGAGATATGCACTACAATCTTCAATATGGAGTGTGCATACTTTTATGCTTCATGTATACAACGTATTACATACTTAGCAATGAGCATGGAAACCACAAAAATGAAATAACAAAACAAAATGGTTTCACCCATTCAAATAAGGGGAGAAAACATGGCATGATTAAAACAATGAGATAGATAGATAGATAGATAGATAGATAGATAGATAGATAGATAGATAGATAGATAGATAGATAGATAGATAGATAGATAGATAGATAGATAGAAATGTAACAAATATTAGGGACTGCGTATTTAGTAAACCAAAGTTAAATACCAGACAATGTTCATGCAACATCCATAATGATAAAAGTCTTTATTTTTGTCTTTATTTTTTATATTCCTTTTTTTTTTATTTTTTTTTATTTTATTACAATCCATATAAAACAATCAAGTTTTTATAAAAAGAAGAATTATGCTAAGAACAGATCAATCCCCACCCCTGAGAGAGAGAGCAAGCCAAACGGTGTAAAATTTAAGGCTTGTAAACATACCTAAATTAATAAATTCTCTGTGCTTTATAAACTTATTTTAAAATATTACTGATTAGATCCTGCCTTGTTTTGAAAAAAGTCTGCACAGATCCTCTAACTGAGTATTTGATTTTTTCCAATTTCAAATAGTATAACACATCGGTTTCCCACTGACTTAAAAGAGGAGAGTTTGGGTTCTTCCAGTTTATCAGAATAAGTCTGCGTGCCAACAGTGTAGTGAATGCAATCACAATTTGTTTGTCCTTCTCCACTTTAAGCCCCTCTGGAAGAACCCCAAACACAGCTGTTAATGGGTTAGGAGGGATTGTGAGTCCAAGGCTGTCTGAAAGGTAATTAAAAATGTTTGTCCAGAATAATGTTAATTTGGTGCAGGACCAGAACATGTGATCTAGTGAGGCTGGGGCTTGGTTGCAACTTTCGCAGGTTGGATCATGCCCTGGAAACATTTTGGAGAGTTTTAGTCGAGACAGATGTGCTCGAAATATAATTTTGAGCTGTATAATTGTATGCTTTGCGCATATGGAGCTCGAGTGAATTCTCTGCATTGCTACTTTCCACTCCTCTTCTGATATATTAATTGAGAGATCTTTTTCCCAGTGTCCTCTTGGACCTTTGAAAGGGAGGGATTGTAAAATGATTTTATATATTGTAGAGATGGAGTCTAAGTCCTTAAGATTGAGCAATATTTTTTCCAGCATGGATGAGGGTGCAAGATGAGGAAAATCTGGAAGGTTCTGTTTAACAAAGTTCCTGATTTGAAGATAGTGAAAGAAATGTGTAGCTGGAATGTTACATTTGGAATGTAATTGTTCATAGGATGCAAAGACGTTGTCTATATAAAGATCTCTAAGCAAGTTAATTCCAAATTTTTTCCAGATATTAAAAACTGCATATGTTTGTGAAGGTTGAAAGAGGTGGTTCTCTTGCAGAGGTGCCACAGATAGAAGCTTCTCTGTCTTAAAATGCTTTTTGTTTAATTTGATTTATTGTTGACCTTTGCCTTGTCTGTGTCATTACTTCTGAGCTTTACATGCCCTCTTCACAATTGCATTAAATTTGACCTAGTAAAGGTACATAAAATGTAAGTCCCTGTTTGAATTACTTTATTGTTCTATTGAATGTTATAGAATATATATATTATTTATATTCATGATGTTTCTTTAACCTTTCTGTCGAGACTTGTTTCCTCCTAATCCTATTCTATTGTATGTCCTGTGCATGCAGCAGGAATAAATGAGGAAAGGCTAGCCTTATAGTTATCTTTTTTATCATCTTATTCTGTTAGGCCCCCATTTGTTAATAGATATGTTTTGATGTAACAGTGTTTGTTGGTTGGTTGTTTTGGAAAATTTGCAATTTCTTTATGATATTAGCATATTGGTCAACTGTGCCAAGTGTTGCAGATGAAAGCAGGAGCAAATGACAGAAAGCTGGCTGTTCAATTATTTTTATCATCTTATTCAGGTACCTTGATGAATACAAACCTGAACAGAAATGTGACTGTAGCGTCTAACCCTAACCCTTTCGATTTTCAAAAGGCTGACTAGCTACACCTGATACATGGCACTGCAGATGCGTTGATAAGAAATAAAAACTTGCCAGACATATTTTAAAATGTTTTTTGATACCTAAACATGGACACAAGTTTAATTAATTGGGAGAATGTGCTTCACCAAAGATGTGAGCTGCCACCTTTTATGATATTGTAGTTTTATGTTACTTGTTTAGGGCTTGAGATGAGAAAATAATGTGTCATCATTTTTTCCGTTGAAATGAGCATTTAATTCATGAATTAATTTCCATTTACTCTCAATAATTTACACCAGCAGCTCTATGTTTCCTTTCTGAAGATCTGGACTTTACAACAGGTAATAAGAAGCAGCCTCGCATGCTGTCTCAGTCCCTTAAATGAGATTCTTGGCTGTGAATTAAGACTCACAAGCTTAAAAAATACTGATGAGATCACCTTATTACTAAAACATGGTAGAGACTCAATGTGATTTCAAAATGTCAGGCCTCTCTCGAATCCATTAATATGGATGTTACCTGCTCTGTGATTAAAAGATATTATGCTAGCAAATCATACCATAAATCATCAATTTATTTTCTTTTTGGTTGTCAGATTCTTTTTTTTTTGGGATTTGGCTGGTCCACTAGTAATGCTTTGTAATCTGTATCAATTATGTACCTCTATGTGCCCACCACTAGTGCCTGCAAAGGCGCATGAATGCTTTTGATCAGTGCGGAGGTTGTGACACCCTGTTATTTTTGTCTTTTTCAATAGGTAAAGTGATTTTATTTGTGTTGCCAGGTTGACACCTGCCTTGCACCCGATGCCGCCCAGTCCTGAAGTAATTTAAGTGGGTCTGATCACGAATGTATTGAAAGCGGAGTTGTGGCTCCGAGGCTAGGGATCTTCTGGTTCGAATCCTGTAAATGCCAATACTGACTCTGCTCTTTTGGGCCCTTGAGCAAGGCCCTTAACCTGCAATTGCTGAGCGATTTGCGTAGTGAGAAAAGCGCTATATAAATGCAAAGAGTAATTGTTATTATTATTATTATAAAGCTTTATTTCTATAAACAAATCAGAAACATGTTTCTGGCTAGTAGCCAGTTTTGCAGATCCACTGTATGAAGGAGCAACTCAACTATTGACTGCTGATTCCAAAACTGAATTGACCCCAGCTTCTCTATCTCAACCCTAAATATAACAGGTAGTCTCAGATAAAAGCTAAAGTCGAGTGGGAACAGGTAAGGGCACCATGAGTTTGGGAGAACCAAACCTGTTCTGTTAACTGTCACTTTAGCACATTGCACTTAAAATACTGTATGTATATGAACACTGTCCAGCCTTCAAAACATCCTCGCTCACTTCAAATAAAAGGGAGGCATCTTTTCCATTTGTTGTCAGTATAGCGTATACATATGTACCTGAATGTGCTCCAAACCCCACTTCTTTAAAGTCATATATATTTATGAATGCGTTCCAACATCTAAAGGGGCACATCCACCCACCATTACCATTGTCAGATTGGTGAATTACATAAATTAGATTATCTTAAAATCAATATTTTAAATATTGTAAATTTTGATGCATATTTAAAGTACTTCTTATTTCTGTATTGAATTTCTTTCTGTGCTTCTCCCCATACAGTAGTACTAGGGTGTTGTACCGTGTTAGCCATTATGAATGTAGTGAAAAGTCAAGTAAAATGACACCTTTTATTGGCTAACTAATTAGATTACAATATGCAAGCTTTTGAGGCAACTCAGGCCCCTTCTTCAGGCAAGATGGAATCCCTATATATTATAAACATCATATCCATTTGCTTCCTGCACACTTTATTGTACTATATATTTAATTTTAAATGGATATATTTGCCATTCTTCCCCATCATTCTACACTCAACAACCCATAATAAACAAAGTGAAAACAATTTTTTCAGTAAGATTTGCAAATGTATTAAACATCAAAAACTGAAATATCTCATTTATATTCCTCACTGGAACACCAAATTGTGGTCGAGTGCATCCCATTTGCTTTTATTATACTTGAGAATTGTATAGAGGGTGACAGGAGCCCATCTGTGACACATGTTATTAATTAGACATAGCTTAGAAAGACACACATATGTGTATATATGTAGATAAGGTCCCACAATTTACAATGCATGTTGGGACAAAAACAAAGCCATGTAAACCAAGGATCTCTCTGTAGAAAGATCTGTGGTGAGGCATAGATCAGGGCAAGGGTATGAAAAGATTTCTAAAGCTTTGATTGTTTCCAGGAGCATAGTGGTCTCAATAATTGTGAAATGGAAGAAGCATGGAACCACCAGGACTCGTCCTATAGTTGGCCCTCAGGACAAACTGAGTAACCTACTGGTCAGGGAGGTGACCAAGCACCCAAAGGTCACTCCAACAGAGCTTCAGAAGTCTTCTGCTAAGACAGAAGAACCTGTAGGCAACACTCCATTATTCCAGACCTTAATGGCTAGATGGAAGCAAATACTTGCTAAATATTTAAAGCAATCTGAGGTTTACAGAAAAAGATTCTCTGGTCTGATAAGGCAAAAATTGAACTGTTTAGGGCAGATCAGGCAATGCTCATCACCTGCCTAATACCATTCCTTTGGTGAAACATGGTGGTGCCAGCAACATGCTGTCGGGGTGCTTCTCATAGGCAAGGACAGTGAGACTGGTCAGAATTATGGGAAAACTTAAATTAAAGAGAGGTCCTGCTTCAGCATGCACAGCACCTCAGATTGGGGCAACGGTTCACATTTCGACATGACAATGACCCAAAGTATACATTCAAGACAATGCTGGAGTGACCTAGTCAAAGCCTAAACCCCATAGAACATCTGTGGACAGACCTGAAGATGGCATCTCATCCAATCTAACAGAGCTTGAGAGGATCTGCCAGGATGAACTGGATAAACTGTCCAAATCCAGGTGTGCAAAGCTTGTAGACACTTACCCAAGAAGATTCGAAGCTATGATTGCTGCCAAAAGGAGCTTCTACAAAATACACAATTAAGAGTCTGAAACGTATATGAATGAGGGATGTCAGTGTTTGATTTTAAAAAATGTCCAAACCTTTCTGAAAATGTGCTTTGAATTTGTCATTATGGGTTATTAAGTGTAGAAAAAAATGGAATGGGAAATGAATCCATTTAAAATTAATTCTACATCCAAATAAAGTATGCAGAAAGTAAAGGGGTCTGAATACTTTCTGATTTCACTGCACATTCTCAAACCCTCATAATCCAATTCAAGACATCTAGTGGGGATGTTCTATTTTCATTTGATTGTATTTGTTTGATATTTTTGTGTCCCCCCTATGATTTTCCATCCCTAATGAGGTGCTCCATTACAAAATGCAGTATGCAAATATGGTTTTGCCATATCCTTGGAGTCAGTGTGTGTGCTTACCCCTTGATAGTCCAGAATGTACTCTTCCCTTTATGTCTTTTTTATGCCTTGGAAAAAGAAAGAATCCCTAAGAAACAATATATCATGGTGTGAGTCATTCTCAGCAGAGATTAAAGAGCAGTGAGATGTGGACTGCTCACATCTGTACTGCAGGTCAGCTGTCATAAATAATTAAAGAAGTTTGTGTGGGTCTAGCATCATCTTGGCTCAGAAAACATACTGTAATCCAGGTTATGGAAAAATATATAAAATAACTCAACATAAATAAAATGGTTTAGGTCTTCTATTCTGGCTCTTGAGAATTACTAACTTGAGTTCAACTAATTAAACCTTAAGGCAGGAGATGACTATCTTTTCTTGAACCATGTGCTTTATAGACATGCAATACACATCGGTATTCTCTCAGAAGCCTTCTTTGTTGAAGGAAGCTCTTCTGATCCTGGAAGACTAAATGGTTATTACAGTGATAATAGAGTCAGCAATTAAAATAATGATTTCACATTGTATTTTAGATATAAGCTGAAGAATAATCAGAGGTATGATACAAAATAAGCAGACATCTGTGGTCAGCAAGTAAAAAGCCATGAAAACCCTGGCCTATTTTAAAGGAGATTATTTTCTTTGTGCCTGTTCCCTGCATTGAAAATAATGTTTGATTCTGCACAAAGCACTTAATCTCTTTAGCAGCCAGGAACACCAAATTTATCAGCCATATAATACATAAAGAAAGCAATGACCTCTGAAGATGGAATCTCCAGAATTAATGAAAACTGTGTTTTATTTCAGCACGGTTGTTTTAGTAAGTGTGCTGGGTGCTTTTTGCAAACAAACAACTCTTGGAATATTAATGTCACGAAGAATGTCCAAGGAAAAGATGACTACCTATTATCATGTGAAACATCATGGTAGAATCTGAAACTAAAAAAATGTATTCTTCATGGATGTTTTCCAAAGTGTAATGGGACAAAGGGAAAGAATATGTTAAATAAATCAATGATAGCTAACAAAAGTAGCCAACGGCTATCAAAGGTTGTGGCTTCTATTTTTTGTAAGCCACTGGAGAATACAAGAGTACTTCTGCAGCAGGAGGTTTGGTCCATTAAATGTACTATCTTTAATGGTAGCAAGAGGAAACTATGTTTCATCAAGAAGAGAATTTACATTTGTATTTGGATTTTAGCCATTTTATATAATAGCTGCTTAGCACCAGAAAAAGGGCATCGGTTTCAGCCTTCATTATTACCAAAACAAGCTGACTGTGATTTGCATGGTCTAACAAAGCTTGGTACTAGCAGATGCCTGAGACGGGAAAAGACAACAACTAGATTTACAATTATCACCAAACTCAGATGTGCACCAACTGATTAACAAAGTGAGCAGCAGGAAGTTACTCATTTTAATTGAACATAAAGTAGCATCTCGCATTTGAGAAAATATGTTAAATGTCCCCATTGTCATTTTGAAAAGTGTACAGCTTTTTTAATTCGGACGTTCTTTTGAGATATTTTGCTTTTAATATATTGCTACATCTATAATATACAGAAACATAACATTTTCAAACTTGCCTAATTCAATATAGGGTTGGTGGATGGTGCCTGTCCTGGGATATAATAATATATAAATCCATTTTCAAGCTCTCTTGAAGTGGTTCAGACTTATGAGTGGCTGGATCCTATTCAAGGAGGAACAAACCCGAATAGTGCCTCGGTACTTTACAACAATTATATGTTTTGAACATATAAATATTTAGCTGACCCTCAACTCAAATAAACACCAAGGAGACTAAAGTACAAAAAAGGGATTGGTAACACTTTAGTTTAGGTACTCCAAAAGTGCATCCATTACTCATCTACTCTTATGCCACAAGACCGTAACAAAGGCTTCTTTTAGTCTTCATAACACAAAACATCAGTAGATGGGTTATTCGTCTCGTGCAGTGTGGTAAATTGACATGAGGGTAAAATTACTTGCTAATAGGAAGGATTCCCAGGTTTTATACTAAATGGTCTTATGCTAAATATGAAATATCAAGAAAAATGTGTGTCAGTTAAGCCACCTCAGACCACTCCAAAGTGAAGTTTTGTTAGCACTACACATTGCAGAGGTGAATAAACACTTTACTGATGCCTTGCAAGTGTTATGAAGACCCAGAGAAGTGTTTGTTACGGTCTTGTTACGTAATAGTAAATGTGTAATAGATGCATTTTTGCAGTACCTGAATTAAACTGTTACCCATGGATTTTATTAAAATATAGGAAATGAACAAAAACTAGTAGAAAACAATAAACCTAAATACATCTCTGGGCTTGCCAATATTCAGGGTGGAAACTGTATCTACTGAGATGGCTGGCTTACTTTTCAACTCACGTAAGATTCAATTTCTGACCTCTCATCTAGCATTTACAGAGACACACACACACACACATCTACAGACTGCCCTTACTTCCTCCTACAACTTGACTTCACTCCCAGTCCCAAGGCCACCTATGTAGTGGTAATGGGTGGCTTTTAACAACCCACCTAATGCCCCCGAAGCAACCCCAGGAACCACTTGTACAATCTCAATGGCCATGAAGAAGAATTAGGCCTAGAGTTGCCATCTTTAACGTAGAGAAATAAAGGACAACAACCCCAAGAGTGTGATGCTATAATACATATGGCTTTATTGAAAGACAATACAGCGTAATGTGTACGAAAATACAGAACTATTCACGTTCCATATCAGTTCAACAGGAAACATCTTTTACTTTCTAGTTACGAGACAACTTAGTATTCTATGCGACAGGTGGCAGCCCTTCTTGAGCACTATGCCCAGTGCTCCCTCAGGTGGCTCCGGATGCTACTGCATTATATGAACCCCAGCTAGGTGTTCTGATATAGCAGCACAAAATGGCAAAAATGGCATGAGGCTTTCCAAATATAATCACCAAACATGGCCAAATCCATTTCAGCCTGTCCCAATAAACATACTCTAGATACTTTACTGGCTGGATTCAGTTTACACCTGGCCAAATAGGCGTTAGTTTTAAAGTCATAAAAATATAAGTAATGTTAACAAAATAAATCCAAAGAAAAAACTCAAAAGAGCAAAAAGAGGCACAAAGGAGTTGCCTAAAAGGCAATCCTAAGTAAACAAAGTACCAAAACATAATCCAGCAGAATAAAACAATAAACAGAAACAAAAACTTCAAATAAACAGCTAAAAACAAAGAAATAGACCCACACTCAAAAAATTACCTTCAAAGCCTCTTTAAATTAAACACAAACAACTTGCTTTCCCAACTGACATTTAAGGGCTATTATATTTTTAAATTTTATTTCTCCTGGTGGCTGTCTTGTGCGCCTTGAGTACACTGCAACCGGTTCTAGTTGCCAGGGTAACCTTTCCTATCATTGGGGGTGTGGTCTCTGGCTTCATCACCCAAGGTAATTGCATAGGTAGGTTGAAATAGTTCTTTTAAATGCCACTTTGTCATGTCTTTATCTGGGCTGTGTATAACCTTTGTTAAACCTTTTGCAAATATTTCATGCTTTCTGTATTGATCTCTCAGGTTCCTGACTTTCATGTTGTCCTTCTGACCATAATTCTCATCGTGCTGTTTGGCTTTTGTTGTTTCGGCACTTTTCAATCTTCCAGTTTTTATCTTTTTCTGTTTTATGTCTTACTTCTGGATTGCCCTTTAAAATCTTATTGGCTTCCCATCATTACAAGGTCAAGTGAGGGGAGGGGGGCTCCCGGCAGTGAGGTATTGGTGGCCCTGCCTCTTGGAGGGCCCACCCAAAAAGTACAAGGAACATAGGAGAACCGATTTAACACTAGAATTGCCAGAGCCTATGAAAAAACTTGTAAATTTGGCCCACCTTAAATCCCTGTGCACCTCTCCATCAGCCTCTTTTGTCTTCTAAATTTGTCGATAAGCCCAAGTAGCAAGCAGTCTGCTATAACATCCTCCCACCACCACTACCTCAGAACGGGCAAGAAGTTCTCACAGTTTCTGCCTTGATTGATTATCTGGGAGTGAGCTACCCAGAATTGTAAGGGGAAATAATTTGATGTGTATTTTGTGTCTACAACAATCTATGTAAACACATCGTTAAAACAGAAACATTTTTCATATTTTAGTAATAAATAACAAAATGTAGACATGAACTGTATAATGTGTGAAGGTTGATGGCCAAATATCAAATAAACACTTTCACAAAAGGTGCAAGTACAATACAACAGCTTCTGTGGTGCATGGGTAAGATCCGCTGACTTATAATCTGGAGGTCGTGAGTTTGAAACCAGCTCCCTGGCAAATTTACCGTTTTGAGTAGTGAGCTACTCGTACTGTTAATATTATACAATAAAAACTTACATTTGATTTCTGTCTGTAAAAGATGGTGTATATTTATAGTAACTATAAAAGTTAGCTTTTTTTTCACTTTTATTCTCTCAGTCATGATGGTAAATGGTAAATGGCCTGTATTTGATATAGATCACGATACAATACCCACCCAAGCCCCAGATCTGATGCAGTTACTTTTTATCTGAAACTGGGAATAACTGGAGATATGAGTGGTGTTTTGAGACAATGGAACTGGAAATTCTCTAATCTGGAGGGATAAAAGCTCTCACACAAACGCTGGCAAATCTGCCTTCTTCGTATCTCACCGTCTCTTGAATTTTTGTTAATCAGTTTTAATGAGTGTTCCTGTTCACTCTGAATTAGTATGCACCTTATGGTCCATAATGTCAAAGCCGCACTGACAAAATAAACAGAGACATATATGAGATATATATATATATATGAATGATATTTCAAATAACTCATTTTATGACCTGTATAGTATTATTATTCAAATTCATTCGCATAACATCTTAGTGACCACGTGTTTTTTTTTTCCCCCGATCTTGACAGTGTCCACGTTACTGTATGGTGGAGTTTCTTTTGTACTCCAGGACATGCAGAGGAAAGAATAGTACAGAGAGGTCAGTTCCGCGCTGTATGCAATCATCAGATTTAAATGTTAATAGTTCCCACACACGCAAAGACCTTCCTTTCTACGTTTCCGACATGTGTACCTGTTGCAATGTACACACCTCTCTATGCTGTGGTTACTATTACACTGAAGGGGCTAGGGGCTGGGGGAGAATAGAGAAGAGCAATGGCAGAAGCAAAAGACAAAGGAATTAAAGTGTTCTGCACCACTCAAACACAGGCCTGTGGAACAGAAATACCTATTGAATATTTCATCTTTGTCGTGCCATGATAGTGGTTCCACATTGATTGGTGCCACAATATTTTGAACTTATGATGCTTTTCAACACAATAAGAAATCTGAAACTGTACTCAGAAGTCGCAAGGGAGTTTATTTTTGGTCTATGGCATTGCTCAATTCTAAAATTAAATCATTGCTCAGGCTCTAGGCAGGCATAGGTACACACAGCCCTGAGTGGCCCTGAGATGTTGATGAGGAAATTAGCGGAGCCTGCATTCACATGCAGATGTGTGCAGTTCAGCCAATTTCTCATTAGTGATCTGGGATTCGTAATTAAGACACCTGTCTAAAAGCAGCCTGAGCAGGATGGAGAGAGGAGATCAAGAAAGAGACTAAGAAAAAGGTAAAGAGATTGGAGGTTAAAAGAAGAGGAAGAAAGGAAGTTGGGAGGATTGTAGATGAGCTGGTTGCTACAGAGAGGATGCAGGCAATCAGAAATGTTGCCCTCAGCTGAACGGTGGCTCTCAGGGTAGGGTCACTTTTGCTGAGCATTTGGAGTTGCTGGAGTGACCAGCCATTCAGTGTGGACTCTTGTGGAAGGCTGAAGGATGGTGGTAGGAGAAGGGAGAAAGACTCATGGGATCTCTGTGGACAATGACAAATAGCAGTGAGAAAATGAGCCAGATGAGGGGTGGGCTGCACCTGTTTGAGGACATTTCCTCTTCCTGAAAGATCTTAATGGGTGAGACGAGGAGACATTATTTTTCAATGGTTGCAAAGAGGCTCGTAAATCATTTTAAGGACAGATCCTGACTGTGCTTTAACCTGTTGATTTTAACTTATTTATTTAGAAAGTTTACTTGGATTTTAACCTGTACAAAGGAAATTGTTTTTATCGAGGATAATTTATTCATTTATTAAAAGCTGCACTCCACTTTGATCTGGTGGAATAATTTATTGTGAATAAAAAGCACTTTGCACATTTGCACCTACTCGTGCTGTGGTATGTGCCATGCTTTTGATATATACTTTATTTTAAGGCAGCCTGAGCTACAAAGTGGCATTGAAGATGACATTTTGTAGTTTCTTTGCAAATCATGATGATGCTTTGTAGTTTTCTGATACTTATGCGACAGCTTCACCGCAAAGATAATAATAATAATAATAAAGTTAGGATATTATGCTAAGCCACATGTAACTGTTGCCACTTTGCAACAATATCATACAAAATACTATAAGGAACACTGAGATGAAAAGACTGAGTGACACATATAACAAATGAGAGTAAAGTCCAAAACAGGCACATTTATTTAACAGCAAATTATCTATAGCCATACTTTCAGGGTAGTGTCTCATATAGTAAATGTTACACTGAAGCCAGTCATAGCTATAAGTTGTGTTTTGTGTGTGGTGTGTCTATGATCCCCCCCTTATCTTCTGTGAGATTCTATTCATCCAATGCCCCAGAAGTCTGTTCCTCCCTTTCCTGGGGTTAGTGGAATGCAGAGCTCAGCATATTTGTATGACATTTTGCTGTCAAACATCCATTTATATTCAGGGAGATATGCTGGCTATACAATACAGTTTGTATCCATGGCCACCTGTGTATTGTTACTGTGATATTGCTTGCGATTCACCTATGCACATTTATCCAGACTTGGGGACAATGATCTTGAGGTGCGTGCCATCAGTCACACCAAAAATCTCCAGGACAAACATTGATTTGCATGAACACAGCTTGCTTGAACATTACCTCATGTGGAGCAGTGGGGAAATGTATGAATCTGTGTATTACCTCACAGGTTGTAATGGCATTCAGAGTTTGGTGCAAAATTCAAGAAATAGTTGGTTATGACATTCTCAAATATCAGTACTGTAAGGCTGCATTTTACATGTAACATTACCAACACTTTCATTTCGGCAAGCAGTGCATGGCTTCTCCACATAGATGGAGCGACCATGTAACGTACAAGATTACCTCTTGGTCAAATTGATTTTTGTTTATGAATACATTGTTGTCCAACGTTTCCATGATATTATACCTTATCTGAAATTTTTGTGCTGATCTTACCTGAATGCTATCCTCTGGTAGGACAGCTCATAAGCTCCTCTAGATCCTGGTGAAGTTAGTCCCAAGAGTTTGACCAATTCTGCATCACTTTTTGAGCTAGTTATGACCATTTCCCTACTCTGAGATGCTGGATAAATACGAGCATAAATGTAATCTCTATTCCTGCACTTCGGCATATTTATTTTAAGGGTGCCTGAAAAGTGTGATCACTAGATAATTAGAATGCACTGTCGTCTCTCTTTTTAAACATGGGGACACCACTCTAGTTTTCCAGACATAAGGTACTGTTCCTTTCAGACAACTCTGAAGGGATATGTTAGCCAAAATCACTCCCATAGTACATTGCTCTCTGCATTTTACACTATACCTCATCCACCCTTGCGGTCTTGCCTCTATGAAGCATTTTAAGCACTGCTGTGACCTCAGCCAAAGAGATGAGCTAAATTCCAAACAATACTTCTAGCACTGATTCCAAGGAGGATGGTGTATCCAGCAGGCTTAGGAGGTCCTCAAAGTGTTCCTTCCAACTCTCAACAATATCTTTAATGTCATCCAGTGTCTCCACACCCTTGCTGAGAATACTGTATATCCATCCTGAGTTTTTAAATGGTTTCCCAGAACTCCCTTAAGGGTGCTGTAAAGTAACTGTCCATGATCTCATACAACTGGGATTGTGTACATTAAATTGTCTGGAGATGTGTGCTTGTCATAGCGTTTCCTGTGGCAAATTAATGTAAGGCTGGTTTTATACTTCACGTGACGCGATGCATGCTCCAGCGGAAGCTCCTGCTATGCAAGTGTTTTATTGTTTATACTTGCACGCGTACTTTATGGAAATCTGGAGGAATCCAGCAGGTGGCAGTGTGTGATATCATCATGGTGAGAACAGGTTCGGCTTCGCTGTGTTGTGAATTGCCTGGAATACCCATTAAATTCCGATGACACCTTACCGCAATATCTCTGAAAAGGATGATTAATGATTAAACCCATCAATCCAGGGATTTGTCCATTCCAACTAGCATTGGGCACAAGGCAGAAACAATCCCTGGACAGGGGAACAAAGTGAATACAAGCACTCACATACACACTAACGTCATTTTAGTGTCACCAAATCTGCATATCTTTGGAAGGAAACCGGAGTTACACTATGGAAACCCACCAGGAAAACATATACACTCCAGGTAGGAAATATCAGCGACATGACCGTATGATCCCTAATTGTGTAATTATTAACAGTATTCATTATTTAAATGAAATGAATGATTTATCTGTAAAATGTAACATACATACTTTAATGCATTTTATCATGAAAGTGATATCAAGTATAAATCTAAGGATTCTAAATGTGCAGAGAATTAGAATATCATACATTTAATGGGTTCAGTGTGGCAATCTATTGCTGTTTGCCGCTCGTAGGATCCACATAGAGGCTTTCTGTTACATATAGATAGTAAACAGAGACTCTGACATCACAGTCCAACTATTAGCACACTGCGCCCCCCAACTTTTTGCTGGTACTGCAACTCACGCATGCGTCGCGTTAATTTCTGAGGACCTGCTCAGAGGATTGCATCAAATGAATACTGGGAACGTGTGGCAGCCATGATGCATGTGCGTCCATGTTCTGAATGTGAAGTATAAACGAGCCCTAAGGGTAGAGGCCAAGTAAAATATAATCCATTGAAAATACCTCATAGTCTCAAATAAATCAATGAGCACTTCACTTGCAGAAAGGACACTTACCATTATACCATTTTAAATACCTCTTTAACGCATATTGCTGACACTTGGTTCTTGAATATTAGCTTTATCTTCATTTTAGACATAAAACTGTAATAAAAGTCCATGTTGCCATCTGTAGACATCTGCATTCTAGTGGAAAACAAAAACAGCCCCAAAAGCCCACAGTGCTGTTATTCAAGCTTTTGTGTGCAGTTCTTTTAAAATTTATCTACAGGTTGAATAAAATCTGCATCTGAATTTGCATTCAGTAATGTCTCTGGAGAGTGTGTGGAATTTTACATTTGGCTAGACCAGCAATGGGATATTTAAAAGTAGCTGATGCTTATTAATTTCTCATTAAAATCTAAGATTCCTTTATTGTCAAGGATATTTATGCAGACTTTGTTTACCGCATTTAGCTTTTCCAAAGTGTTAGGAAGGCTTTGTGACTCAGTGATTAGAATTGCCATCTGTGAATTGTGGCTTTGAAAACTGTCCTGGTCACTATGTGTGTGGAGTCTGCACATTCTCTGTGGTCCGCATCATTTTACCAGAGTAATCCAATTTTCTGCCCAAATGTGACAGACATGAGTTAACTGTCTACTCTAAATGGGTCCTTTGTAACGAGTGTGGCTTTGGGAAGAGAGGCGCCCTGTCCAGGACTGGTTCCTGTCTTCCTGTCACAAATCACAGGCTCTATCACTTCATGACCCTAAAATTGAATCAAGCGGATTCAGTGAGCGGATGAAAAAGAGTTCACTATAGAACTGGAGACATTGTTTACAAAGACTCCTTTTGTTAATTTGTCTTTCTCTTCAATGAACAAGAAATGGAAAGTATTTCAAATGTTTCAGTGCCTTGCCATGTGTAGCATTGTTCAGCACTTCCCTGAAGACAAATAATAAAAATAATAGATCAGTGTCTAGAAAATGAAGCCTAAATGCCCCAGTGCTGCTAACTTCACGCCAGTGGCATGTTCAAGTATTTGTGTCTGGTCTGTGAGCTGATATTTATAGATGATTTGTCTTCTGAATTTCTGTTTTTATTCTGCCGTCATGAATTCTCCAGTGAGCTGCTTCCTTGCTTTTCTTTCACTCAGCAATTTACATTTCACATTGTAGGCATTCCATCCCTTTCGTGGCCAGAAACAACACAAATGCACCCTTTTAAAGGGGAATTGAACCCTATACTTACACCTGCTTTAACAAATAAAGGGTATGGCAGCCATTACAATAATTTTGTTTTAGGAAATGAGATTCCAGGGTTACCAATTAGGTGAGGAAGGAGGTTTAAAAAATACTTCTTGTTTTGTTGTTCTATGCCGTACAGCTTTATAGATTCATTTCAGGCAAGATCACCGTCTCTGTAAAAGTGTGCACACCCCATGTTAGGGTTGGTTGCTTCTAGGTACCCCAATTTCCTCCCACGTCCTGTCATATTTAACCAATGACTCTAAGTGGTGCAGTATTAAGGAGTGTAGGTGTGTGTTTGAGAATGCACCATAGTGACCTGGCACTCCATCCAGTGCTGGTTACTACACTGAACCTGATGCTGCAGGAATTGGCTCCAGTTGTCTGTGATGCTGTAATAAAGAAAGGGAGTCTGAAATTACTCTTTTGCTTCTCTTCTCCTTGTGCCTGGGTTTTCCCTTGGTACTCCAGTGTTCTTCACATGTATCAAAGACATGCTCTTTAGGGGAACTGACAGAATGCAGGGATGTGCGTTGGCGTGCAAGTGCCTGTCAATGGATTGGCACCTTGCCTAAGGTTGGTTTCTCTGTTGCCAGGGTAAAATCTGGAAATCTGCAACCTCATAACAGAGAAAGTTGGTTTGAGAATGTTATTTTACAGTATGTTACACTTCACTTTGCATTCTTTATCGGTGGAGAAAGTTTAAAGCAAATTTCACTATAGGAAATATAGTATAGTATATATACTCTATACACATGTTCTGATGTGTGTCTTCAAAAAATGTAAGAGGATACAATAAAAATTCTGTCGCTGTAAATACATATATAAAATTTGAGGCTGGTCTCTTGCTTGGTAAGATATTGACAAGGGTGCAAGTGATTGCCATGGTGGCATGGGAAAGGGTATGTAACCAGTGGGGTCAGAATGAATGAAAAGCCCACACTGACATACGGAGTGTACCTGGATGTGCTGTATTTGGGAAATTTTAAGGCTTTTTTTATGTTTCGTCTGGTGTCTTGTACATTCTTATAAATAAAACGTGCTAAACTTATTCTTCAGAGCAATGCCAGAGGGGAACCACTTTTGGCTCCTAGTAGATGCATCCATATGAATTTTTCACAAAGAACATTTATTCATTTATTTACTTTTGAATGATCAATCTGGCTAGTTCTCCAATTAACTGATGGACATACATTGTTGTTTATCATGTTAATTAGTTTGTCCTTTGTTTTTGATGTATTTGAACAACATCTGTATCTTCATATGTGACAGTACTGTATTTTGCCCTGAGAGTTCTCACAACACTCTGCACCTGCACTTGGTGAGGATTAATGTGTAAGAACAAAGTAGTTTGTACTGTTGTATTGTACTCTGTTTCTGATGTGGCAGTGACAGATTGGCCATCTAGCTCTGTGAAGAAGATTACTTGTGTTCTGTTTTGTTTGTTGTATTTACCCCATTTTTAGACACTCATTGCATGCCCAACCTACCTGGAAGTGGGTCTCTGAATTGCCTTTCCAATCATTTCTACCCTTTTTCTTCTTATAAGGTTTTTTTGGGAGTTTTTTTCTTGTCTACTTTGGGAGTGAAGACTGGTGGTTGGAGGGGTTTGGGGGTTGTCAAAAACAGGACACCTAAAGCCCTTTGATGCGTTCCTTTTGATTTTGGGCTATATAAGAAATACATTGTTGTTGTTATTTAGATCCATAGATGATTCTATAAATAGCCATAAATACAGGGAAATCAATATAAAAATAGATTTGTAAAATTCCAATGTGTTCCTGATTTTAAAAGAACTCTTCTTGTTGCATATAGTAACACAAGCTAATTTCAAGTCTTCTTGATCTGTTAGTATTGTAGGTAGCCTACTACACATTAAAGGTTTTTTTTTCACATTTTAAAACCCTAAATTATTGTTTTTGTTATGCAATGGTTCTGCCAAGGAAACACACAACCCAGTAAAGAGCTGTTACAGGACCAATATTTTTAAGAATGTAGACCCTATTCTAATTTAGGGCATAGTATTTTTTTAAATTTATAAAAACTTGCTTGACTTAAGAACACAATTTCTCACGACAAATTAATAGATATAATATTAAAAAAAAAAAAAAAAACAACTTTTACTTGAAAAATACCAAAATTCCCTCTGTAAAGGAAATTTTTAATTCAAAAAGTTTAACACTCCTGATGAACTTTTAATCTAGTTATACAGAAGTGCCGTCTTATTGTCTGTAAAGTACTGTATACGATGAAGATATATAATGGAGTGGACAGTCAAATGAAAAATAAATGTGGATATACAGGAATTCTGAATGGTTCAGTGTGAGAAAATCTAAGGAAATGAGGACAAAGCTTTCAGGCATCATGTGTCATGTTCTTGCTCCCCTGTGGCCTTTGTTTGCTTGGCACAGACAGGCTGCCACATGACTTCCAGTCTTTACCATCCTTTCATAGCCTTTGATGCTTCCTTTCAATTGAGCTTTTGTTCTAATCTCCAATTTTGTGGTATTTTTAGGTAGAGCCTGCCCTGTGTTTCCTTTGGTTTTAACTCTTGATTTTTAAATGGCCTTAGTATTACTGACCACATAGTCTATCATCCTTGATATCCAAACACAATTCAGCTCTTCCTAGTTTATATTGTTTCTTTATTTGTGCTAAACTAAATTCTCCCCTGCAGAGAAAAGCATTTCATGAATCCAAGCAGAAAAGGCCTTAAAGCCAACAACAGTACTTATATTTTGACTTGGTGTACGGATTATCGTCACAACCTGGAAATCCAAGGCGAGGGGTGTTTGGGTGGAATATCACTCTCTATATTGGAACATCATGGGTGTGAGTAAATACATGTTTATTTTTTTATTTTTTGCTGTTACTAAAAGCCTTACTAGTTAACCATGGATACAATAGGTGTAAACCTGCTCATTATTCCCGATCATAAATATGAAAGATATAATTGAGGAAATATAAGATTACAATAGCTTGTATTTGCAGCCCTAAAAGAATATAACAATATTCAAGTAAGGTTGGGCAACATGCATTGGTACAGCACATTGTGCACTTACCACACGATGAAACAGCTTGGGCTCCCCCAAAGTAGACATGCAATCCAGGCCAATGACCCTCTATCTGCTGCAGCCAGGGGTTACATGGGTTTCACCTTGGACTGAGCTAGCCTCAGTGATGAGTACCCTGCACAATGGGTTACCCTTGGGAAATTGCACCACATGGCCATAGTACCACAACTGACACAAAGTGAAATCAATGTTACCCAAGGATTCTCCGATGAGACACAGCAACAAGTCCAGTCTTCATCTCAGATCACTGGATGGCATCCATGTCTCACAACCATATAGCAAAGAAGAAAGCACAAGGATTCTAAAGATTTGGACCTTCATCCTTTTGCAGAGATATCAGGAGCACCACACACCCCTTTCCAGCAACCTCATGACCCCCCATGCTCTCCCAATCTATATACTGACTTCATAGGAAGAATCATCAAACACATGAATGTTGCTGCTGAAATAAAGAAACCTCTTGACAAGGCCAATGCTCTCTCCACAGACAGGCACACTGCTGACGGCTGTGCCCAAGAGGTCATTAAAGGCCTGGATTTTGTTTTTTATCCAGGACACTTGCAAGCCCAGACACTCGGACTCCTCGCTCAGTCTCTTGACAGCCCTGCTCAGAGCTTCCATTGCCTCCGCAAAGATCACAGCATCGTCAGCAAAGTCAAGATCAGTGAATCGTTCTTCACCAAAAGATGCATCAGGGCACTGGACCCGATGACCTTCCCCAACACCCAGTCCATGCAAGCACTGAACAGAGTAGGAGCAAGAACACCCCACTGGCGAACCCCAAAATCAACTGGGAATAATACTGCATAAAAATTAAAAAACAAAAATTTTGAAAGCAACCAAAAATATGAAGAAAACAAACTTAACAATTAAGACTTCACAATTATTATGATTTCTGTGCGTTTTTTTTTTTTATAAATTCCTGGGCTGTTCCTATTAATCTTTAAATGGATTATATGGCTTTGAGACACATGGAATTGAAATTCGGGGTTTGATGCTGTCGAGACCTGTTTTGAGAAAGTTCATTATTTAATCCTTTTTGTTCCCATGGACATGCTATGTTAGGTATCTGTTTCACTTTCTTTTTTAATTTTTATTTATTTTATTTAAAGAAAATAACATTTCATACAAGCAGGTTGAACTTATACAACAAATGACTTCAGATTCAACTGGAAAAAAGGAAAAAAAAAACAGAAAGTCAAAAAAAGACACCAAAAACAAAAACAAAAAAAAAAACACAAGTATCTGTTCCTACCATCTCCAGGAAGATCTTGCCCAGAATTCCACAGTGTGCACTCATATGTGATGTCAAACTGACGATAATACAAAGGTCACCCCAAGCGTTTCTAGGGTATTGCTTGAAGGATAAAAACCTTGTTTCGCTGTGTTAAAAGATCTTCATGTAGCTTTTCTACTTTTTCGAATCCCCACTATTGTTTTTAATTCCAACTTCTCTGACTATGTTTTGCACTTGACAAAAGATCTCATTGACTGCCAGTGATCTTTAGCCTGCTCTTAGACTCTTTGCAAGTCAGTATAACAATATAAAACAATATCAAGGAAATTAACCCTGTAAATCATCAGGGATAAATACAGCATACTAAATATCAAATAAATGAATTAGGACCAGGAACAATTTGATGATAACAAGCTAAAGGTTTTTGTGTAAATGTAGACTTCAGAATGTCCTGTTCTAGGCATTTGTAAAAAAGTACTATAAAATGTTCTCAACAAGTATTTATACTAAAGATATAATTAACTTCTAATCACAGGAAAACAGATGGGAAATTTCTAAAGTAAAAGAAAAAAGTATTCTGAAAATGTACTCAAGTTATTAAGAAAAAAAAATTCTTAAATGACACCTGAGTCATGTTGGAGAATAAGAGCAAAATTGCACTAGCAGTGTGACAGATTTGATTTTAGTTATCACAAGGTACATTCCAATGACAAAAATCACTTCAAGTGTATTAGAGCATTAGAGCATTAGAACAATCTAGACGAGAACAGGCCATTCAGCCCAACAAAGCTCGCCAGTCCTATCCACTTGTTTCCTCCAAGAAAACATCAAGTCGAGTTTTGAAAGTCCCGAACATCTTACTGTCTACCACACTACTTGGTCTCTTATTCCAAGTGTCTATCATTCTTTGTGTAAAGAAAAACTTCCTAATGTTAGTTGGAAACTTAAGGGTAAATTTCGCACAGTGTCCCCGTGTTCTTGATGAGCTCATTTTAAAATACAAGTCTCGATCCACTGGACTAATGCTTAAACTGTAAAGGCTCAGCTCTTTTAATCTTTCCTCATAATTCAACCCCTGTAGCCCTGGAATCAGCCTAGTCGCTCTTCTCTGGACCTTTTCTTGGATGGTTCTAACTTGTATTGAGTCGAGGTATTGACGCCAACACCATACATACGGATAGTATCAAATTATATATAAGGATATACCTTTTCATAAAGCTATTGTAATAATCATAAGCTGCATGTCTTTTTCTACACAAATAATGGTAAACTTACTGTTGCCCACCCCTGTATATACGGACACATCCATCCATCCATCCATTTTCCAACCCGCTGAATCCGAACACAGGGTCACAGGGGTCTACAGGGCAGGAATCCAATCCCGGGCAGGGTGCCAACCCACTGCAGGACACACACACACACACACACACACACACACCCACACACCAAGCACACACTAGGGCCAATTTAGGATCGCCAATCCACCTAACCTGCATGTCTTTGGACTGTGGGAGGAAACCCACGCAGACACGGGGAGAACATGCAGACTCCACGCAAGGAGGACCCGGGAAGCGAACCCGGGTCTCCTAACTGTGAGGCTATGCGGATACAGTATATTCAAATTACCAGAAAGGAACATAATTATTATTATTATATTATTATACTCTCACTGGCCACTTCATTAATTAAGCACACCTGATCAGCTGCTTGTTAACATCTAATCGGCCAATCACATGGCATGTAGACGTCGTCAACACGACCTGCTGAAGTTCAAACCGAGCATCAAAATGGGGCAGAAAGGGGACTGAAGTGACTTTGAACGTGACACGGTTGGTGGTGCCAGTTGGGCTGGTGTAATATGATTAAGGATCACGGAGTGCACTGTTGGTCTTGAAATTACAGTACAGTTCTGCTACAAAGTGCAAAGTGGGTTTCACAATGGGGAATGACCCTCGCCAATGTCAAGTCAATGTCAAACTAGTCAACTGTACTTGACTGACAAATTCAAATGCTGTTGCTTCATTGATGTACGTATTATTTTCCTTTATACCATGCAGAATGTCAATTACTGCATTTCTGTATTGATTTGCATCTATTCAGCAAATAAACTAGAAAACCATAGCCTGTCCTGGAAGCACACAGCATGAGACAACCCTAAAGGGAATGGTGGTCCTTTGCAGAGTACGATCAACTAAAACTAAACTAATGTAACCAGTTTGCCTAACTTCCATTTTTCTGAGATGTGCAAGGAAGGTCAGTGTCAGAAGAGTAAAAGCTTTGCCAAATCAGTACAAATGTCTAATGGACCCTGGTATATTGGGGCTGTGAGGCGGCAGGGGTATCTCCTGCACCACTTCATTTATCTGACATTTCCTAAGCTCTCAGTTTTCATTTTCTAATTACTCTCCCTATTTATATTTTTTGCACATTGGTAATTAAACCAGTTTTAATTTTAAAAGTCCTGTCAAGGGTAACAAAGTAGCATTCTAACTGAATAATGTGCATAAGAAAAAGTATTACTTATGAAAATGGTTGAAAAACTAAACCATTTACTCAATTATAGTGTCTCTCTCTGAGTTCCTCCCGGTTGTTTCCATAATATTGCTGGCTGTTGTGAGCTGTGGTCTCACACATGGCATGAAGAAGTTGAGGCGTCTAAAAATACTACAAAAAGCAGTCTAGGATCATCACTGGCCAACCCAGAAAAGGCTCTCCCTAGACCAGCTTGCTCCCAACAACTACCTGTGTGTTTCAGCCTGACTCGGCCCAAAATTGGAAAACTAGTTTTTAAAGTTCTGAATGCCCTAAATGAAAAATGCCACACAAGGAGAAAACCATGAAAACTCCAACTTGAAGAGACAATTTCAAATCAAAGATTTATTACAAAAAAAAAAAAAAGAAAAACAAAAACGGCTTGAAAGGAGCAAAAAGGCAATCCCATGTAACCAAGTCATAGTACATAACCTAAGAAACAGAGCAAACTAGCCAGAAAAAAAACAGTTAGTCCAATGAGAACTAACCTTGAAAACAACTCCAAGAAATGTCAGTTCACCATGGCCTGACATCCTCTTTTTCTCAAATGAATTGACGAGAGGGAGGTCTCGGGAATGGCTGTTCCGCTTAAAGGACCACACAAAGAATCCAAGGCATGGATACACATTTAAAGGGACAGTACATGATTACAGAGTAATAAATAAACAGTAAGCACAAACACACATGGAAAATAGTAAGTCAAATTTAAGAAGAAAATGCAAGAAAGCATAAAATACACATAAACTCAAGTTGATACATAACAGGTAGAACTGCAGTGTACTTTTTTACAGCCAGATGCCTGTCACCTTGTATGGCACACAAGAGGGGTGTTAACCTTATTCTAACCTAAGTTCTGTCATGAACATATCTGTAATTTGTTACTTGACATTGCCGGCCCTCTGTCAGGGTGGCACACCCACACTTCCATATCACAGTAACTTTATAAATGTAGTTTGTGAGATAAGGTAAGGGCTCAAGGTATTTTCATGATAAAATGTTAAATGGTGAATAAAGTTATTTTTTCATATGTTTGGAAAGGAGGTGGATAAAATGCAACGCAAAGCACAATAGGTGAGTTATAACATCAACAACGTCACTTCCTTGAAGAAAAAGAAGCAATTATTTGCACCCGAGTGAGGGACAGGAAAGTGACTGATGCCAAGTAGAGCTCAACATGCTAAAAACATTTACTTTGTGTAAAAGGTAGCCCACCTGCATTTTACACCTCTGTTCACTAAAATATGGTTTTTACTTTATGAACTTTTAGCTTTAAAGTAAATACATTTAAGAGAAGCTACCATCTTTACTAAACTATACTGTAGCTTTGATATGTTGTTGCTAGGTATCCTCTCCTTTAATGCTACTATAAAGAAGAACATTAAAACAACAGAAAGTATTCTAAAGAAAGGTTTAAGAAAACACTACATTTTTTTATTAGAGCAATTTCAAAGAGTACTGCATTTTCCTCTGTATAATTGTTACTTTTAATGATTTTCATTTAAATGCTGAATTTAATTCTAGTGACCTCAATTTTCTATTTTCTGAGGACATGTTCTCGATTTTACGGTGGGAACATATTCCACCTAGTTTTGGGACAAGGTACAATAAGCACAACCACACTCATACATGTGCCTGGCCATTTTCTAGTCACTTGTATGGCTTTAGGTGATCAGAGGAAACTGATGTATTGGACGACAACCACACAAAAGCAGGCAACCACATAAAAGCAAGCAACTATTTTCTTTGGGCATTTTAATAGAAGTCTGTGTTTAATTTTTAAAGTTCAGGCACATTCTACTGTGTGCAGCGATGTTTTATATCATGGCTGCCATGATGTCATAGGTCATATGTGCCAGGCATCATCAAAGTGACCAGACCCATGAAGTGGTGCACATGTTATGACGCAGAGTCCCAGATATAGCTAAAAGGATATGACACCTCCAAAATAAACCCCAAAATGACAGGCTAGACCTTCCCTAGTCTAACCAGAATAGAAATCACCTCAGGCAGCTAGGCCCCAAAATCTACTGGTCTGCTTCAGCATACACTGCCCCGTGAAAAGGGGATATAGCTTTGAAGTACTTTGGGACATCTCTCTATTATAATAAAAAAAAATCTTGGGACGAGACGTGGCTTTTTGATAGACTTTTTGGAATGAAGTCCTGTGAGCCGGTGACTTTTGCCATTAGATTCTTTCAAGTCATGCCCTACTTACAACCATTTTCAACAGGACCACAGTCATCTAATCTCTCAGTTGTGTGAATGATTTTGGCAGACACACTTCCTACGCTCTCAGTTCTTATAAATTTTATCAGCTGATAAATTTTATCAGGACAATAATTGTATACGTTCACACACATCAACGACTAAGTGAAGAAGAAAGAGCAGGGACAAACATTCAAAAAAGTTGGGTAATTTATTAGAGACAAACAAACTAAATTCACTCACAGGCAGTTATACGTTGTCACAATGTAAGTCCAAACAGGAAATCAAAGTTCAAAGCAATCCTGAAAAAAAGTTAATTCCTAATATTGTTTTTACTGAAGTTTTAAAGTAAAAGTGAAAATAATGCATATGCAACAATTTCCATGAAAATGACAATCTCTTTAAATTGTATATCCAGTTAACCAAACCCAAGGGTGGGCGGAGCCCCCTAGTTTAAATTATTTTAAAGTTCCTCTCAAGGGAAAGAAAGACCATTAAAAACTTTTGACTTGTAGGAATAGTCTACAAAAGGAACCTTTGTAAATGAGAATAAAAAAAGTAGCCCCCCTGAAAAAAGTTCCAAAGCCAAACAAAATTTGCAAAAAGGTAAAAAAAAAAACAAAAAAAACCCAAGTAAATTCTATACAAAACAATGCTTACAAAATCATTTCTAGAACTTCCATGCACCAATGTCTGAGGCCCTCATCTCTGGAGCTTAAATAGTCTGAAGGGGTGCTGACATCAGAGTGGCCACAGAGCAGAAGGGACATAAAAGAACAAAATGCAAATGCTAAATAAAGCATTAAACATTACCAAAAAGTACAGGGTGGTCCAGGTCTAATTATGCAGATCCAGATTGTCTGGATGACTTTGATTTATGCGGGGACGATTCCATTTCGGCACGAAGACGATTCCAGTTTGGCGCAAAGATGATTCTTCATGATGTCAGTTCACACACTTCTCAATGGTCTGGGATTTTTTGGGTGATTTTCTATGTAATAAACTTGATAAGTTATAGCGTAATGAAAATTGCATAATTAGATCTGGACCACCCTATATACTGTATAAAAACATGGCATATACTTTAAAATAAACAAAAAGGACAAGGAAAAAAAATATAAACCTAAACCAGAGAAAAAAATCCTGGCTAAAATATAACAGCAGCCAGTGTGAGCAACCACTGGTTGTACATACAGAAAAACAAAGGAACACAATTTTGATAAGTGTTATGCACTTAGATTTTAGCATCTTGAGATGCTGTTTATTTCATTTTTTGGACAATTTTGTTTTATGCTTCGGTTGGTTTTTATATTTTTAATAATTCTGATAATTACATCACCACAGTCACAGTACTGTTAGATTGTTTGTCATTGGCACGAATATTTTGTGTTAGTTTTCGGATGACTTTGGCTCTCCTGGGGCCTAGTGACATTTAACATCAGTATAAGGCCTCTATTTACGATGTAGTCATGCATACCTGAACATGCTGTCTTTGGGTCAAAGTAAAACCAAAAAATCTGTTGTTCTTTATTGCCCTCATTTATGATGGTAAAGGCAGCCAAGACTCCATCCAGTAGATTTTACTGTTATGACCCAGGATTTGCTTTCTGGACTTTGATTCTTATTCTATGTTTCGGCTTAGCTAGTCTTTCTTTACTGATCGTAAGTGTTCTGACCTATTTGTGTAGCCATCAACTTTTTGAGTTTGTCTATCCTTCATGGTACTTTCATTCATGACAACTTTCAGTTGTTTTTTACAAGCCCCCTGGACACGCTGTTTTACTAACAATGAGATGATGGCACTTAAATGACACTGAAATAACCAAAGACCCAAAAGTGTCTTCACACTCATCTATTGATATTTCTTTCCCCTCGTGGAACCCCCTGCTCTCCCCCTCACCTCTTTTTCTCTTTAGTAACTCTTCCAGCCAATTTGACTTCAGATATTCTCTGAAGATGCCTTGAGACTCCCTGTCTTGTAATTTCTGGAAGTCCTCATTTTATAACCTGCTTCTTTTCAAACTCTCTGTGTTTTGGATAAAGGAGTCATCTGGTTACGATATTAATGTATAATGTAGCTATTAATCTGATTAAGAGCTGGATGGCCAGTGAGCTATTTGTGCTTGGGGCGTGACTGACCCTTTCTGTATGGTATTCTTAGGCACCTCCCTTGTTTTTTGGACTTTATGTTCACCTTCCTTCATAGAGCCAGAGTAGAGTTGAAGGGATGTCACTTTATCTTTCTGGTATAAAATCAGTTGTAATAATTTCACTTCCTGCATGTGTTGATTCAAATTTTGATAACAAAAACAATGTATACACAGTACCATCTTTATCTAGTGAACATGGCACTTTACAAGCACTTTGTGGTCATTTTTACCTGCACACATAAATATACAGTATATTTAAATATTTACATCAGCTGGCTAATAGATTAACCACCGAGTTTATAAATATTAAAAATTGAGGCCTCAGTCTACTCTGGAAAGCACATATTCAGGTTAAAAGCTGTAGAATGAGTCAGCTTGGCATGATAGCACACACTGCTCTCACTAGAAATGAAATATCATTCCACATGTATTTATTAATACATCTGGCTTAGTATTCACCTCTCCTTTAACAGCTGCTTTGCTCTTACACTAAGACCTATTAAGAGAGATCAAATGCACATCGACAACTCAAAGTTGTTTTTAATTTTATGAAGAAATATTTCAGCTAAATAACTTTTGACAGAAAATCACATTTAATTAGGATTGAAATGAAAAACAAATTCATGTTTATAAAGTAAATTAAGCAAAACGTTCTCAAGGCCTAAGTAGTCATCTTTATGGCAGTGACAGTGACATATTGTGTGTAGGCCTGTGCCCTCTATATGTTATAGTTTAGTTTTGACAGGTACTTTAACATATTTTCAGAATTAATATGAGCAATTTTAAAATGTCAGAAGTGCAACCTTATAGTAACACCTCACATAAACATTTATGCTGCCTTCTACTGATAGTTCCTACTGTAGCTATATTAGTTCATCAGGCTGAGCTTTCAAAGGATTTCTGTAAATTAGTTACACTTTCATTCAATTTGTTTGCATATGTATTTCTTTCTTTAATTTTTTAAAATTTCTTATTCTAATACAGGGATTCAAATGACCCCAACTATCCTATTGTATATTCAGCAGACCTTACAATGAGAGGTGAGATATTATATATATATATACCAGTACACTTGACTTGAGCACTCATAGTTTTCATACTCTTTCTTGGTATGTTTAGCATTCACTTGCTCAGAGGTTGATGCGCTGGCTGCTTACTGAGCAGATCTTCTTTTCTTCACCCTAGCGACCCGCTTCTTCTCTTCTTTCATCGGCACCTTTTCGTGTTAAAACTGATTCATTGCCTGTGTTGCAATTACTTAGTACATTTTCCTTAATTTTTCACTTAAGCTGGCACTTAAGCCTTCAACCTGCCTGAAGAATGATTTGAGATAAGAAGAGGTAGGGGAAGTGATGGCAAAGGTGGTAGGGATGAGAAAGGCGCCTGTATGCATGCGCCGCACGGCCACCCTGATAGCCACTGCCGAGAGTTGATTCTACAATAAAATAAATTAAAAATAAAAAGAGGAATAACCTTGGAAGTTAATCATCACCCCAAAAGCATATAGTAGACGTCACGTAGGATATGTGTACCAAATTTAAGGTCAATAGGTCAAAGCTACAGCTGATGTAAAATTCTGGGCAAACAAATGGACAGCCATGGTAGCGTATTATATAAGAAGATATATATAATATAATATAATATAATATAATATATATATATACATATATATACATTAATATATATATATATATATATATATATATATATATATATATATATATATATTATATATATAAAATGACAGTTCATATTCTTTTAATTTGGGTTTTCTTCTCATCCAGCCAAACACCAGATTTCATTATAGCCAAGCCCTACATTTGAAATAACACATCTACAGTATGAAGTTCCACTTTACAAGTCCTACATTTGAAATCACATGCCTACAGTTTTAAGTCTGACTTTTGCCATACTATCTGAATGTGAAACATCGAAATGACCAGATCTACAAGTTAGTGAGCTCCCACCACATTCACACTGATTGAAGATCAACTTTATTCTTTCCAGAGTTTCTGAAAAGAAAAATTCTTACCCACAAGGAGTCATTTCAAATGTTACAAGGGGGAAGGGAGTAAAAGGAGTAGAGGTCAGCCCTGTCTGATTCTAAACAAGTCTTATTAACAATAACAACGGGCAGGCACACACTGCAAAGCTGCCCGTTGAAACTTTGGAGAAACCTGACATCCAGCTGGTTGAGCACCATCCTGATTTAGCACCATGTGATTTCTGTTTCTTCTTCAAAAATGAAAGAACCTTTGTGTAGAAAAGGTTTGCAAGTGTGGGATGAATTGATTGATGCAATGAGTGATCATCTTGAGAGCTTAACTCAAGGTGATTGTGCTGCTTGCTTTGACAACTGGATTAAGTGCATAAAAACTTGCATTGATGCTTTGTTGAAGTCACCAATAAATGTACTTTCATTAGGGGAAAGGTTTTTGGCTTGCTGATTCTTTCATGAAAGGGTAAGGACTTCTGCATTGCCCCTCATATTTTATTGTATCTGAGTATGTGTATCGCCCAGTCAAGATGGATATTCCCCAGCTAATGTGTGAATGCAGCCACAAAATTTAGTTTATAAGAGTCACTTTTCAAGGACCACAAACCAGCAAGCTACCCTGGACAGGGCAGCACTCCATCACTGGGTAACAAAGACAAGTGACAAACAAACTTTTTTCCAAATAAAATTATTTGTATTGTACAAATGAACAACACATTGTTTCCACATGTTTGAACAGGTGGCATTGTGGCAAAGTAGTACAGTATGTGCTGCTGCCTCACATATTCTTTGATTCAATACCAGGTCTGGCCAACATGTAGAGTTAGCATGTTCTGCTCATATTCTTGTTGATTTTCTCCTGGGTCTCCTGTTTCCTTCAAATACTAAAGACTTGCAGCTCTAAATCGGCCGGCTATGAGTGAGTATGATTGTGTGCTTTGCAATGGACTGGTGCCACATGGAGAGTTGGTCCAGAAGTTTCACAGAGGCATTTCATGGCTTGAATTCACTTTCCCACAATGTTCTAATTGGTACTTTTGAAAAACAGATGGGTTGACATTACCTGTCTGCCAGCATTAGCAAAATAAATAAATAATAACATGTTGAATTTAGGGACTCATACTGTAAAATGTGGAAAAACACTGTATATAAAGAGAAGTCACAACTGCCTGTTCATTTATTGTTGTCATAATGACTATTATGGCTAATTTCTAATGAATTTGTTTCAAAACCCACTGTAAGCTCATCTTTCCCTTTACCCATTATATTTCGTTTTGTCTTTTTTGAGCAACACTGACCTAAAAGGCTCTCTGGTACCTTCGCTCCAGCTGAAACACAACCTGAAATAAGTCTAACGCTTCATTATTATATGTCCCCCCGGCAATTTTTAAAACATTAGCTTGTGTTTCTACAAGTGTTCTTCATTAGCCATACCAGAGCTGAAGCCAAAACCTATCCCTTTGTATGACTCATGAGACAAACCTCTTGATATCTAAGACATCCAATGTAAAAAATTAATCTGTAAATCACATTTAATTTAAAGTTATATTTTACATCAAGGCTCTCTCCACACTATCTGCCTATCATTAAAATATCACTTAAATAAAAAGAAAATAGCATATAACCTGCATTTCTGCTGTTTCATGCTTAGAGTGAATAAAGGAAAATAAAAATGATCCTGAATATGTGATTAATTTACTTCCTACAAGAAGCTTAATAAAACATGGAAGATGTGCTTTGTTTTCAAGGGCAAAATGCTTTGCATAATTAGACATTGTTCTTTTTTTTAATAATGTATCACCATTTTGCATGTCTCTAGAAATATAACAGCAATCATTTTTCACTAAAGAACAACTTCAATGATAAATTACTTTAAACTGCCAAAACATAAACATTTCTCAATACATAACATGACAAACATCTATTCAGGTTCACTGGGGGCCAAAATCTATACTGGCAGCGTTGGGAGATGGCATGAACTAGCCCTTGAGGGAAATGACGCACACATCAGTGTATGTAATAAACCAAATAAATGGAGGGGTGGAGAGGCATTCTGTAGCATTTCACCTTCATGGAAGAGTGGACACAGCGCTTGGACCTGCTCGAGCATGAAGTCATGAGGGGTACTTCATGGTACCAGTACTAGCAGTGGCGGCTGATGAAAAAAATGTGGGGGTGGGGGTGCAGTGTTTCTGTTGGGGGGGGTCAAACTGAGGCAGCATTTCATAACTCAGGAGGAAAGAAAAGAAACAAAAACACACACACAAACTGTAATGTTGCCTACACACTGCCTAGTAGCACTACTTGAACATAAATGTTGCCCTCCTTTTCTTCAGGCTTGAAAATTTCTCAATTATTTTATGATTAAAATGAGTATTTTCAGTCATCAGCAGGGCTGTTAGACATCCCGATTTTAGTTCAACAGACAAATCCAGAGACCTGCATTGCCTCTGAAAATCCCAATTGAGCAAAGATTGTATATAAAAAACAAGCCCTAATTCAATTTTTATATTAAAAATCTAGTTAAAGAGGCTCAGATTTTTGTAGACAGCCTAGCGTACCACCTTTTATGAATAAAATTTGTAACAGTCAACTGAATCCGAGTGTTTGACTCGTGTACATGTACGTAGCTTGCTCGTGTCATTGTATGTTTCTCATGCTCATCTTGGCTGCTCATGGTCATTTGTAATTCTTTTTTTTTAAGTGAAGTGATAATGATAAAGACCTCAACTAACAAAGTAGTTCACATCTGCATCTTTCATTACATATATTTTGTTATATTATATATATATATTATATCAAATATCCACGTACCTAAATTTGGAATAAAAAGAAATGATATATGAGGTAATATGTTCTGTTCTGTATGTGTACTTTTTACATATACTTATATGTTTGATTATACATGTTTATACAGTAATCCCTCCTCGATCATGGGGGTTGCGTTCCAGAACCCCCCGAGATAGATGAAAATCCGCGAAGTAGAAACCATATGTTTGTATGGTTATTTTTATATATTTTAATCCCTTATAAACTCTCCCACACTGTTAACATTATTAGAGCCCTCTAGACATAAAATAACACCCTTTAGTCAAAAGTTTAAACTGCGCTCCATGACAAGACAGAGATGACAGTTCTTTCTCATAATTAAAAGAATGCAAATATATCTTCTCTTCAAAGGAGTGCGCGCATCAGGAGCAGAGAATTTCAGAGAGAGAGAGAGCGCTCGCTAAGGAAAGTAAACAATCAAAAAATCAATACGTGCTTTTGTGCTTTTAAGTATGCCGAAGCACCGCGATAAAGCGGCATTTTTTAGAGGAGCGTCAGTATCTTCTAAGCAAACAGCCTCTGTGCAAACAGCCCCTCTGCTCACACTCTCTCCGTCAGGCAGAGAGAGTGAGAGAGACATAGAAAAGCAAACAATCAAGCACCGCACGGGAAGCATATCGTATATCATTGAGGAGTTTTAGTTAATACGTAATACATGCTCCGATTGGGTAGCTTCTAAGCCATCCGCCAATAGCGTCCCTTGTATGAAATCAACTGAGCAAACAAACTGAGGAAGCATATACCATAAATTAAAAGACCCATTGTACGCAGAAATCCGCGAACCAGCGAAAAATCCGTGATATATATTTAGATATGCTTACATTTAAAATCTGCGATGGAGTGAAGCCGCGAAAGTCGAAGCGCGATATAGAGAGGGATCACTGTATACCTTGTGACAGATAGGGGGTTCTGTCATCCCCTTTAAAATTCAGATCAGACGCCAGACACCAGGTAAAAGTCCAATAATTATTTTTATTCGGACTATACAGTGCACAAAGCACCCTCCACTCCACAATACTCATAAACAATAAACAAATCAGTAATCAAATACACAATCCTCCTCCCCCAGACGCGTTGTCACCCTGCCACCCGACTCAGCTCAACACTCTGGTGTTTCTCTTAGTCTTTTATAGTCCTTGACCCGGAAGTGTTTCTCTTCTCACTGTCCATGTGACTGGCAACACTTCTGGGTCAGATGAAAACTCCTTTTTTCTTTAACCCGGAAGTACATTATTTCTTCTGTCCATGTGACTGGGACATATTTCCGGGCTGTATGGAAAATATTCCTTGTTCCTCCCTGCAGCGTCCTCTAGTGGCCCCCAAGGTATCCAGCAGGGCTGTGGATAAAAACTCCATTGTCCAGAATTCCCTGCTGGCCTTTGGGGTACCTCCATGCTGCAGGGAGGGCTCCATCTGGTGGCCTGGGAGTATTGGCCGGGATGAATGACCGGCCATATGCCACAACCTATAACTAGAATTTCATTGAAATGATCTATTTTTTGTCTTCCTTAGTTCCTTAATATCATTTTTTTGGTCGCTCGAAATGGTGACTTTCCTGATTTGTGATTTTGGAAATCTGGCAACCCTGGTCACCAGTCTTTTTTCCCATTTACAGCATGGACAATACGTTAATCCTCTCCTGAGTCATGGTGTTTCTAAGGAAGGTTTTATATAGAAGGTTTTTAGAAAAATATGTAAATCTTTAATGTTTGATAGGCTGCAGGACACAAACAGATTAAGAGTTTGAAATGTAGCCTTCTTAATTGGTGGTAGATGTATCATTTAAAAATAAATGCATATTTCTGGAGTCACAACAGAACTTGAACATATTTACTTCAAATCACATGTCACATTGTCATAATTTGTTTGTAAAATAAAGTTAGTATAACCCACATCTTACTTAAAAGCAACATGTATAAAACTTTGAAATTCTAAAAAGTTTTCCAACTTCCATTAGCGATATTGAAATTACACTTTTTTGGTTTACTTATTGTATTTATAGCAAAATAAACACCTTTTTTTAAGTAAGTAAAAAAATATAATTTATACAAAAGTCACAAAACGCTGAACAATAAACATAGAATAAAATGAAGTATTGAAACAAAATACAGAGCAATGACACTATAAAGAGTAACCACAGATGGCAGCGCTATCCAAATGCCAGTTCAAACACATGTGATTTTTAAAAATTAAGTTGGAAAAAGCACGCATTTAGCGCAGAGTGTTTTGGGGAGTCCAAAAGCTCATTCTGTACAGCTTTTCCCTTAAATAAAATGGCAGGTAATCAAAAAGGTGCTCTTTTAAAAGTCCATTGAGAGAGACAACAAAATCTACCAACCCATGGAAAATCCCAGGCTTATCGGAGTTCTCACTCTCATCATGACCACACAAAGCCAGTTCATATGCTCTACAAAATTATAGACAGAATGAGTCAATTCTTGGTCACCTCTGCGTTGTGCCGTCAAATGCCAATCTTGTAGCCTTCATCTAGCTATTCAGCAAAAATAAGCCTGACAAAAAAGTTAGTTTAAATTTAGTCTAGATGACTGCGGCTACTTTCAGGCCGCTTGTGTTTTTCAGAAAGAAGTTCTTGCTTTTAAACAGCAAGCAGGGAAAGCAAAAAAAGGCGTTACTTACACCACATCCAGTTAGCCAACTCTATTTGTCATAACAAGAGCAGGAAAAAGTCCACGTGTAAGCTTGTCCTCGATCATGATTTATGAAGGGGTGTTTCATTAAAAAAATACCTGAATTTTCTTGGATTTCTGAAGTTGATATCTCCCTGAAGTTGCCCTTACTCATCTGTAGTTACGTTAATAGTAGGTATGAATGGTGAACAACTGACGTGAACTTGAAATAGTGCATTGACGATTGTCCAATCACATTACATTAAAAAAATCTAAAATAACACTAATTCGCTGTCAATAAATGTGGGAGTGTCCAGGGTGCAGAGAGCTGTGTCCCTGGGAAAATCTGAAAGCAACCAATTAAAGGGCAGCCTCATGTCACATGCTTGCCAAACGTTTAATGACTCACATAGACTCTAATTTTCACTCAGGAAATACAGGTATTCACACAGAATTTAAATAAATACAAGTCAGGACCAATTAATAATGGATGTTGACGCGCTGACGCCAGAAACATTGTGCAACTAAATATGTTTGTTTCATGATTATTTTGCATTACTTAATTAATTTATGTTTTTTAAATATTGGTGTGTGGCAGTGCCCCAGCACCCTAGCACCCTAGCACCCTGCATTACAAGCTGCCACTGAGTACAAGGGTATCAATATAGCAGGGAAAGGTAAAACAGAAACTACCAATCACAACAAACCTTGTGAAAGGAGAGCAAAAAACTTGATACTTCATCTAAAATATGGAAGTATTATAAAAAAATTCAGTTGTAAACATGTAAGCACTTGATAACATAGAATGAACAAAATAGTTGATCACATGTTGATGTTTCCATAGTCAGACATAAGATCTTACTGACAGATTTGTCCTTTATTGCCCATTCCATGCATCTTCTTACCTGTCAAATTGTGTAACATATGGTACATTCATAATTCTAAGCCTTGAGCATGCATTCACTAACTCTATGACTGCTTCAGCTCTACATGTTTTCACAAGGGAATTTCTCCAGAATTCTATTACAGTTTTTGTTCTGTTATTTCCTTATGTGTGGAACTCACATGCTCCTGTGCATGATAATTCAACAAAGACCTGGTTGCCCCATTGGTGGATGAAATAACATAACTTTTTCCTCTCTGGGATTCCTGGGATGATACCTTTTTCTATTTTTCGTTAAACGCATGATGTATCAGTCGATGCTTCTTGATGTTTAATTATGCAAGATGTCAAACTTTTTGGGGTTTCCTTGTATTTTTGGCCCACTAGACCCATAGAATCTTTGTCTGTTTAGGCCATGTTTAGACCATATTTTGTGCAGGAAATTAGACCCATATGATAAAGAGTAAACCAATAGGTGTCTTTATTGTCCATGCCACATCAACAGACCCCAGGGGTTCACCTACTAATGGGATACAAAGGGTCAAAATTATTCCTTTTCACAAAACTTCAAAAATATGGAGATCAGTAATATTGGCATGTGGAGTGTTGTTTTATGCTATTTTGAAGTTGCCAATCACAACTATAACAATATTTTTGATATTTAGTTCTTTACTGGTGGATCTATCCATCTAAAAGTCACTTCCAGGAGGTTAAAAATGACAAATATGAAACATAACGATGTCAGGTATTGTTTCAGGCAGTTCAAGGTTAGTGATTTTGAAAATTATGTTAATTTTGATTTTTGATCAAGATTATTATGGATCTAGACCTCCACGGATCTCTGTCATCTATGAAAATTACAGGTATACAATTTATTACAATTGAAGCTATTTTGACTTTAAACATTTTCATTGAAGAGCACATTATAATATTTGAAATATTTAACACCATTATTTTTGCTGATTATATACTTCTACCTCATGAAGTAAATCATTACATTTCTTATGAACACCATGAGTTAGGCCATCTTAAATTCATTCAGACTTTTGTTTACTGTTTTTAGCATTGTCCCCGGGGTCCATTCCATCAGAGAGTTTGTTCTCTCTGTTCTCAATAAATATTATATTAAATGTTTTTTTTGAACAACACTACAAACAACACAGGGTTAGTAACAAACAAAAATGATATTTTTTTGGTGGAGTATGCCTTTAATTAGTGTTGTAATGCTGGGCTGTCATGATCACATCACAAATTATACTTTCAGCAGGCACATTGTAGCCCCATTGCTAGCAAAAACATGACAACATCCTTTAATCAGTTCAGAAAATAGCAGCACCATGTACAGAATCAAAATACGAAATGGAAGCTGGTAACATCACCAAAATAATGAACAAAAAAAAGAAGCAAAAAAATGTGTAAAATGCAAATCTACATTAAACAAAATCATAACAATAGTGTTGCATCCACATCCATTCTGCCATCTTAAAAGATAGCATATCAGCTACAGTGGTTTCCTAAACCTGAAACCAATGTGACATGATTGCATTATCAATTATATGTCAATGTTGTGTCAAGTAGGCAAAAAAGATGAAAGATGGTTCTGTGATAAATACTGTTTGGTAAACCTCTAAACGATTTGTGTACCCTTTAAGTTTGCTCCTAATAAGCAGACCAATAGTAGGACATAATACTGCCAGAATTGCAGGCAGGGGGGCTACTACCCTTATGTTGCCTAATTATCGGTCATTACTAATGAAAAGGAACACTTCTCACCTACTTAGTATAAGCTTATATTTGGTACTTGGTGGAATGTAAGTCTCAGACTCCAGAAAATACATTTAGCACTGGGGTTTCCATTTATAATCCCTGTCAGTCTTTGGTTTTAAGATTCTTTACAATAAATTAACACCTTTTTCTCATTACCCTATAGATGTCTGATTGCATACATGAGAAACCTCTGCTGAAGCTGCACAATTATTTCATAAGGTGTTAGAATGCCTAAATGGCACTTCTGTAGTCTTATGGGGCTCTTCAGTTTTCAGTTTTTGCATGGTGCTGCTGTTTTTCGATATGCAATCTGCAGATGGCTTCCTAACAATTTTAAAATAATTAAGGGGACTGCCAAAATTATTTACAATTGCTCAAGAGGGACATCCATTTTCATTTTCAGTATGATGGATTATTATAAAATGATTCAGCATTGCAGATGCATGCTTGCATGTGATGAAAACATATAATGTTCAATATGCTAAAATATTTATAATTTACGATGTGATTATTTTCCATTTTGGAATATGATTCATTTTTAACTGGACTTATTCTCAAAGTCGAGTACAGTTACACATCTGTTTTATTTTAAAAATACCTTGCCTTAATGTTAACGATTTACCTATCACTGTGTGAGACATGGTGGCACAGTGTTACAGCCCCAGGAGACTAAGCACCAAGCCTGGCCCAAGAACTGCCATGTAAAATTTGGTTGTTCTTGCGCGTTTTTCTCCTGGTACTCTGGTTTTACCTCCCATATTTACATTTACTTATTTAGCTGACACCTTTATCCAAGGTGACAACATTTCAGTGATAAAATTTGTTTAATTTCTTTTGTTTTTTTTCCATTTGGAGCTCAAGCAGGTGAAGTGGCTTGCTTATAGTCATATGGTGTCAGTAGCAGGATTTCAACCCCCATCCTCAGGGTCTGAAGTCTAACATGTTAACAACTATGCCATACTACCTACTTACATGCAGTATAGTGATACATTAGCCACTACAATATGCAGGTTAGGTTATATGGTCTCTCAAAATTGGGTGTGGATACCTGCAAAAGTAAGTGTGCAATGAACAGGCACCCCATCTATAGTTTCTCCTTTGTATCCAATATAGCGTGCAACCCTTTACAATCCTATATCTGAAATAAGAAAATGAATGGAGAAATGACTGTCATTGTATCTCAGAAGTGATTAGAGACGTTGTCTCACACTTACAGGCATCTAGGCTTACTTCATGGCCAAGCCACAATGTTTGAAATTTACATGTTCCCCCCTGTGTCTGTGAAGATTTTTCTAGTAGTACTCATGTACTCTTCGTGCATAGCAAAGACATTTGGGATAGGTCAGCTAGTGGCTATAAATTGTCCCTGTGTAATGTATGTGTATTTATGACTGAGGTTGCCTTGTGATGTATTCATACCCACTTCACGGCTGATTTCTGCCTTGTGCTCAGTGCTTAGAGGGTAAGTTCTTGGTCCACATCACCTTTAACAACACTTGTAAAACTTGCTTAGTCCAGTTCAGGCCAGAGTGAGGATCCTGGTCACACTGGACACAAAGTAGGAACCAATTCTGGATGAAATGCCAGTCCATCATAGTGCCAACTCACGATTACACTTGTAGTGACACAACATCAACTTAAATTAAATGTTCCATGTTGGTAATGTGGTAGGAAAAGTAGAGCACTAAGCAGAAAATCGACACAAAGGAATGGTGAGCATGGAAATTCACACAGGTACTAACCAGGTGTGGGATTTGATCCCAGGACACTGTATTAATGAAAGAGCACCCACACCTTACCTTTTAATAGAATGTACAGATTAGGAAAATGGATATGATTATGAGACTCAGGAAATGACAAGGAATCCCTGTCTTTTCTATCGTATATTACGCAAAGTTTGGCAAATAGGATGGTGAATCTGAGGCCAACTTACAGTCACACATGTGTGAGTATGTGTCAGAACAGGCCTTGAGATTGAACATACCTTGCATTCACTGATGCTGGGATAAGTGCCAGAACCCCTGAGACCCTGAAATGGATTGCAGGTGTGAGAATGTTGTATTGTGTTATGTGTGATGGGCACGCACCCTGTCAAGTTGTTGTTCTTGCCTGGCCATTATTGTTGGTATAGGCTTAAGCTGCCATTCAATTCTGCCCTGGATAAGCAGGTTAAGAATTGGTTATGTTATGCTACATTACTTTTATGTTTTGCTATGTGAAGTTTATGAGAAGGGCGGCCTAGAAGTCATGGTGGACTGTTGTAGCCTGAAATTTTGTATTGAAGAAAATAACAGGGGTTGTACCGCTCCCCAAACCCAGACACAGACAGGCAGACCACAGAAGTGAAAAAACAGCACAACTTGTATTTCTTTTCTTGTTCTTTTTAGCACACAGTGCACAAATCACCAAAAAATAAGCACAGTCTCTTCTCTCTCTTTTCTTCTTGTCTCTTTCTTTGATTCTCTCTCTTCCTCTTCTCTACCACCTTCACTTCTTTCCCAACAAGTGTTGGCCTCGACTTTCCGACTCTAGCTCCTCGAACAGCATGAGGCAGCCTCTTTGATAGTGGACCCGGAAGTGCTCCAGGTGCTCTCCGATCCTCATCCGGGAGTACTTGTGGGTTGTAGCGGAAGTGCTGCAGTCCATGGCCCCAGAACTGTCCAGGCACACCGATGCAATCCAGGGGGGTTGTCCTCTCATGTTCTGGGGTTGGTATTGCCCTGAATATAGCCTCTCCCCCAGGCCTTCCATCACAGGGGCATCCCAGCCACAATATATAGGATAAATATTTTGTATATCTTTATTTGTAATTTAGAAAAAGCAAATGAAATATTTGTGTTTCATTAGAGATTTTTAATTTCATTGATGAGTACAGCAATTCTTTCATGTTTAACCAACCCCTCTGAGTCTTTAGGACTGACTCTGGATATTAATTTTATGGCAGAGTTAGGGGAGATGCCTCAAATGAGTTTGGCAAGAGGGATTCTCTGTAGGACATACTCTCAACCAACACCTACTGGAAATTCAAACTACCAGGCTGGCAAGCTTCAGCTTAACAAGTGATGGAATATCAGACCAGCTTAGCAAGAGTTACTGTGTTTGGACTGAGAGCCTAAAAACCATCCACACATCCATAAACAAAGCAATTGGAGGATGGGTTGTACTAAACTTCTATTGGTCTAAAGTTGGCTGTTTAGATTTTGAATCAGAGGCCATTCTGTCCTACAACACCCTATTGGTTTAAGGATTTGGACAGAAATTCTATACATTTGGTCGCTATACCCCTCCCTCTTTCTGTCACACACCATGGCCAGGCAAAGAACAGAAGCAGAAAGCACAACTTGGCAGACATATTGAGGCAGGCATGCGACTTGTCCTGAAGAAAGCTGACAAAAAATGATGACAACTAGAGATATTTACGTAACTACAAGTGTGTGTGGTTCCTGAAACTATACGTCAGGACTCAGCACTATCTACTGTACATCCAGACAGTGGATAGAAGCGATCAAGAAAGCTAATATGATACTAGGCAATATATTACAATGTATGGAGTATACTGTTAGTCAAGGGAGGTTACGTTTAAGTGATATAACACACTAGTGAGGCTTCTCTTGGAATAGTAGGTACATAGTTTTGGTCTCCATATTACAAAAAAGACACAACTGTTCTAGAGAAGGTATAGGGAGGAGCAAATTTGCTGAGTCTGGGACTATGAGGTATGACCTATGAGGAATGATTGAAGGAGCTGAACATTTTCACTTTAAGCAAACAGAGATTAAGAGTGGACATGAGTCAAGGGATTAAAATTGTAAAAGGAATACTGCAGATTGCAGTTGTTACTTTAAAATAAAATCTTCAACAAGAAAATGGGGAGACAGTTGTAAACTTCTTAAGGGCAGATTTCTCAAAAATGTATGGATTTTATTTTCTTCCGCAAAGGACCAAAGACATGTGGAATAAATGACCAAGTAGTGTGGTGCAGAGAAGGACTTTAGGGACCTTCACATCTTCACTTGATGTTATTTTGGACGATCTAGACCAGGGGAGGGCAAAGTCATTCCTGGAGGGACGCAGTGGCAGCAGGTTTTTGTTCCAACCGAGTTGCTTAATAAGAAGCACTTATTGCTCAAGTAACACTTCTACTTCATTTTAATTGTCTCGCTCATTAAGATTTTGAATCCTGTATTGCTTATTTTAGTCTTAAACAGCTGTATTTTGTTTTAAGTGCACCTTATTAGAAGTAAGATGCAAATGACAAAAGAAACCCAGCATTTCTCAATTTAGCTTGTTTCCATTTACACCTGTTTGGTTTAATTAAATACTTGGAAGGAAAGTGAAGAGAAAAAAGTAAAGGGCTGAGAATCACTCATCTGTTTTAGACTTCAAATCATTTGAGTGATATCCTTAGAAAGGAAGAAAAAAATTTAGAATATGAGAATGACCTGACATGGCAAATTTAGAGCAGTAACAAGCCATGAAATTAAATTATTGACAAAGACTGTTTTCTAATTAGGCAACTGGGTTGGAACAAAAACCTGCAGCCACTGTGGCCCCACAGTACTGGCTTTGCCCACCCCTGATCTAGACAAAAAGTGGGGACACACTTTTTCTACTGAATGGCCTGTTCTTGTCACCATTGTTCTAATGCTTAACTGTTAATATCCAGGAGGAAAGAATCTGGTTGCAAACAAAAGACCATTGGAATTCCAACTGAATCTAACAAATATTACCATCCATACTCTAAAGCTGCATATGTTATTTAAAAAAATAAGTTTATAAGGTTATTTCCACACTAAAAAGGAAAGAAAGTAAGAGGCATAACCTTTAGCCTTTACCTACTTTTTTCAGCACGGAAATAACGTTGATCTTTTTTTTCCTTTGCAAGTGCACGCTTACACAGCATTTCATTGTATTTTTTGTTATACTGTATATAAAGAATACTAAATAAATGCAAACCTAATGAAACTAAAAGTAAATGGTACTGATTATACTACAGGTGATCCTGGTTATTTGAATCCTCAAGCCCACCCTCAAACATTTTCTCCCATCATTTCCTAATCTATAATCTACAATTTCAACAAGGTGTGCAAGAAGTTTCACATTTTTGAGGGCTGTATCAAGAGAATCCCAGATGAGTTAGCTAGTGCTACAGAAAACAATCAGCTCACCATTTCTGCAGTCAGCAGTCCCAAGGCATAAAGTACAAGAACACAGACTTTCGGCTAAAGAAGCTATATAATTCCAACAGGTTTTTACTCATTTTTATTTTATCTGTGAGAAATGCTTACTTAAAACTTTGATCCATTTTCTACATTTTCTTTTTAATGGTAGGTTGCAGTGGTTGCAAACTGGAAACAAATACAAAAAAAAGATACCTGTCCATTACAGGGAACATTTACACAAACTCCATGCTCAGTCACATTAAGCTAGTCTAGAGTTGGACATCCTCTAGGCCAGTGGTTCTCAACCTGTGGGGCGGGCCCCCCTAGTGGGGCGCGAAGTAACAAAAAGGGGGGGGCGCAAAGATGAGAAAAAAACAAGAATCAAAAATATGAAAAAATCATCCGTTGAAACCAAAACAAATTAACTTAAGCTATATTCTGATACTAGAACAATAAATATACAGTTAGATAAATGTCGAGAAAAGTTAAGTAGGTATAATAAAATATGCATCTACATTTCAAAAAAACGTTAGGGGGGGCACGATTAAAACTGTTATGAAAACTCAGGTCGCAAATACTTAAAGGTTGTGAAACGCTGGTCTAGGCAGATGAATGTGTTTGGAATGAAACTGGGGTCCCCATGTGAAACCAGCACTAGAACAAGGAGGGTATGCAAACCCACAAAGTGAATATCTAACCTGGCACTAGCTGGAACCTAAGGGGAAGTTCATTTAAAATTGAAGCCAGGAAGCATTTCTTTACTCAAAGAGTCGTGGGACTCTTGGGAAAACTACCAAGACATGGAGATGAAGCAAAAAACATGACAACCTTTAAGAAGAATCTGCATGAGATATTGGAACAGTTTATCTGTTAGCTTAACAAACAGGCTTAAACGGCTCAATGGTTTCCTCTCGTTTGTCAAATTTCATATGTTCTTATGTACTATCCACTATGCCAAGGCACCTTCAAATACAAAATACATTATTCTTCTGTGCTTTGTGAAGTCTGCTGCACTTTTAGTTATGATACCGAACAACATTTAACAAAAAAACTTTACATAATAATTTAGTTCCTGTAATAAATGCTGACATTTTCACCAATGGGATAAAATAATGATTAAAAAATGGTAAACATAGCAATGTTTTCTTAGAAAATGTAGTCTTCAGAAATGAAATTAAGCAATTGAACTATTTACCTGTTATAACTGCAATACATCTGAAAATTGTAAGCAATTTTCAGGAGGCGACTGATTACCAAAGTTCAAGGGGCCGGGGTAAGGCCCACCATGAGCCACAGAGAGTGATAAAAATACCCCTGACATCCACTGTGGCTAGACAGACAGTAACCATGGATGGTGCAGTCTGTTTTCCTAAGTGGAGCCCTGAAACAGATTTCCCTGGATGCACCAAAACAGAAGTTAGAAATTAAGGATAGCCTTTGAAGAGAATTATGGCGAGGTGGATGTTCGCATGCGAGGATGGACAAAGCAGAACATGTCTTAAAATCAAAATGTACATGTTCAGCAGCACATTGGGGTGCCAGAGCACACTTAGAGAAGGCCCCAGTACATTTTTTGGAGATGTCTTAATTCTTTGGGACTGTCTTAAAACCTCCTCTGGCTTCTAATGTCAGATACACATAACTGGGTGGAACCTTTGGAGATGAGATGGGGCAAAGACTTACTAGTGGGTGAAAAAAAGATCATAAAATTACAGAGAGAGGAGGGAAGTTAAAGGGACAATTATTTGGTAGTCATAAAAAAGGCATGGAAATGATGATAACAATAGAGTATGTGCTCCAGAAGGTTGCGTTCCAGGCTCATCTAAGGCATGTAATTCCACTCCAGGACAAGGGAGGGAGCTCTCACTAACAGTCTTATCTTATTTTTCCCTCACAACTTGAGGGCAATGGATCCAGAGAAGCCCAACTTCTTCTGGTCTGACCTATATGAAAGGGAGATGTCCCCGGAAGGTGGCATTTCATTTGGACCTGAGAGCTTGACTAACATGAATGACTCCATATCAGTAATTCTCAGAAACGACACTAGAGATTGATAAGAGGCCATTGCTTGTGTTATTCCTTAAATTAGTTATTTTTACTTTAAATTAAATGAGGTTTGTCCAGTTGGAACCCTAACTATTTTGGGACTCTTTCTGCTTTCTCTTTTGCTCCCCTACAATGTGGAAACAGCTGGATTGGAGTTACATGGGTTTTTGCTTCGTTCTTGTTTACTATTTCTTCCACAGTTCATGTTCTTCCTTAGCTCATACATTCATGTGTTTTTGATTTAATAAAACACTTTTTTTCTAGATAACTTCAAACTGGGTTTGCTTTTTGGAGAAATGCCAAGGAAACTCACCTTTGCCCTTTATGTAAAGGTTCAAGTTGTATTTATTTCACTTGCTTCAAAGCTCAGGGTATAAAGATTTAGAAGTACAATATCAGAAGTAGGATGTTTCATATTAAAAGATTATTAAGCAGCCACCCACCCAGACATGACAATACCTTTTAAATGATAGTCCTTCCTGCACGGATGAAAAAATAAACCCACTCAGTGGAGGATAGCGTGGGCTGATTAACTGCATCAAAAAGATAAAGCAGTGCTGTCTGAAGAACACAATCACATGTACTGAGAATAAAAGAGATTTCCACTGCCTCCGTTGTCTACTCTGGCACACAAAAGGAGAGCTAAAGTACAGACGGCATAACATTTGCAGGAAAACTTTTGCAATGGAGTCTTCTTTGCATATTGATGTCTTCTTTCATATGGAAAATACATACACTGTATTTTGATAATAAGTTAAAACTCTGTGTTGCAGTAAATGTCGACCCTGCGCACAGTAAAGATTAATTCCCATTAGGAACTGCAATTGAAAGCTTAAGTTGTACAGTTTATTGAATTATGTTTGTGTCTACCTAGCCTTTTTGGAGAATATCTGAAAAGAGTGAAAAGATATTTAATGAATATAATAATTTCTCAGAACAAAACAAACTATGGAGATTGTAAATTTTCTACAGTTAGCAGGCTACAAACCCAAAACATAATTAAACAAATCCAAATCTTAAATAAAACAGTTTTTTGGGAAAACAAAGAATGATTTCAAGGAAGAGTATTTTGGAAGAATCCATATAGGTGGTGAACACTAATACAACCTCTCTGGACCCTGCTTCTAACCAAGAACTATTTTTGTAGGTTTGACTTCAAATTTTCTGCTACTTTCTAGTAGTCATGAAATCCTCCTCTCGTTTTGAACTTAGGCAGCAGATCATATTGTTTACCCAGGGCTCAATCCTGTCTGTTCTTCCCATTTTTTAAAATCTCTTTGGTTAAAAACAATGGAAAATTTAAAAAGGATCTGATAACCCCATGTAGGGCAATTTATTTCAGTTGTTTAGAAGAGCTGGTGACACACTTCTTTTCTTATATGATACTTTTCTGAATATCCTGAAAGAACTGGTGTCTGCATCCTTAGCCAAATCCTGCATGCACACATCACACATGTAGTGTAAGTGTTAGGATCTTTTGAAGTTTAAAATAATTTTTATGTTATTTTGGAAATTCTTTCATTAAAATTTTATTTTATTTGTGTTTAGTTATTTTTTAATTACAGAAATCTGCGCTTCCTGTCTCATATCATTATTAAGGGTCAACGTGTTAATTGTTGTTGTGTCATAAACCATCTTATTTAAGGGTTTGGGGTTGCAATAAAAATCGTCTCAACTGAAAAAAAAAAAAAGAAAAACTGTTTTGTTAAAATAATTCAACAATGGTTGTTTTTCCAATTTCTCATTCCTGATTAAACACACTTTGCAACAATTTTCGAAAGATCAGTCCTAGATTGTCTTAACTCATTTCATTGAAGGACATTACAGCAAGAAGCAATAACAGTTGAAGAAACTGAAAAGATTTTCAGTACCACAGCAATATCGTCACAAATCAAAAATATTCTTGAAATATGGAAACGGAAAGTGGACAAAGAGGAAGAAGGTCAAAGATGAAGTTGCGGAAAACATTTCATAAAAGCCTATCCTCTATATATTTTATAATTAAACAATGTCCAATTAAAATTCTGCCCGGGGTAAGGAAAACTTCTTAAACACCAGCAAAGTTTTTCTGTTCACTGTATTTTGTGTGGCTGTTGGGATCAGAATTTTTCACATAATATTTTTCACTGATTCTATGCTTAAGTTATTTGGCTTCAGACTATCGTTATGACTAATGTTATTGGTTCAATCCCCACCTCGTACTCTCTATGAGGAGGTTGGTGTGATATAATGGTGCAAATTTAGATGTAAGCAAATGTAACATTATTTATTTTTCTTGTTAGGTGCATTGAACATTAGAAATGCACTCAATAAACAAAATCTATTATTATTATCTGTTATTTTTTTCTCGGTTTGTGCTGGTGGCTTTTTATTTGGGAATCCACTGAGTAACTTAGGACATATTGTCCAGTGGTGAGGACTTTATGAAATATGTGGGCATTTCTGATGGGGGTGAACTTCTGAACCTTGGCAGGACCTTGCTTTACCTATCCTTACCAATCTTGGGGTCATTGTATTCACTGAATTTTTCTGTCTATTTGACTGGGAAGTTCACTTTATCTGGGATAGTTACATCTACGAGCAGATATCGCCTCTTGCTTCTGTCATGAATAATGATGTCCAGTCTGTTGCCTGCAATGGTATTATCAGTGCTCAGTGTTCACGGATATCGTACACAACAGTGCTGTTCTCTGTTTCGATGGCCTTTTCAGGCTGGTGATCAAAATCATGATTTGGCACAATGACCGGTGCAGGTAGCTATATATCTGATTGTTTCAATGAGTGTATTGTTTTGGCATTAGCGTTTAGCATCCAGCAACAATATGACTGATGTGCAGTTCTTGTTGCTGGTATATGCTGCAGTTGCTATCAACGCCCACCTTGAGAAGATGTTTCTGATGTGCGTTAAGTGCCTGATCCTGAGCTGCCATGAGGAAACTCTTTGGCCTTTCAAACCAGAACCCCACAACTATCTAAAAGTCAGTTTCTTGTCGCTATTCGTTGTTCAATGTATGTATCTAGAACTGATTTTGGAGTGATTTCGACAAAAGGTTGCTGTTTTTTTCATCAATTAGTAATCCTGCTCCTGATGGCCTCAGGACTACATGCTGTATTGGGCTTGAAGTATCAACATTTGATTTCTTCGCTGATTTTGACAAGAGAGTACTTCCTCTTCGGTTTTTATGGCTCATTATGAGTCTAGATATAAGCTGGATGGATCATCTAAAGCTGACAATCGTGCTCTTGTATGTGCTCTCCAGCTCAATTAGTCCAAAGCCACCACTTTACAGGGGGTGTACAATCAGTTTGTGCCAGCTTTTGCTTGCTGGAGACCACACTTAGTAGCTTTCTGGTTTTCCTGTCCATTTCCTGTGCTCTCCAGTCTTTGATTTAAGTCTACATTGCAGCACTCACTCTGCTAAGCTGTTGATAGTTTACATTTTTTTCTTTGAGTTGATTATTAACTTTGCAATCGTCATGTCTAGAGTTGGTTTTTGCCTTATGCCTGGTGCAAAAAATACCATTATTATTTTATGTAATACATTTTTTCTAGCAGGACCTGCTTGACAGCGGAAGACATTTTCTAAACTCATTACTTTATTAATCCCATGTAACTAGAAGGAGTTAATCGATTCTGACATACAACATTTGAATCCTGAATGTGTTAACAGAAGCCCCATACTCAAAGTATACAGAGTCACCCTGCAGTATTTTACCATTGATTCCCATGGGGTCCATCATTGCTCAGCTAGTAAAATTAATTTCATTTAGAATTATATCCAGATGATAGAATGCCACTCCTTTAGCTATTGAGAGTTCATTTGTTTTGACTACTTTAGTTGAGGCTTTAGTTCACCTCCAGCTGGGCTACACGCTAGCATGTTGGCTTATTAATAAAGTTTGTTAACTGTTTTCCTTGGCAGAGGCAACTCTTTTGTGTTACTTTAAATTAAGCCAAGAATGGTGTCATCTGCAAGCAGAGTGAGAGAATCGATGCGCTAAGGGAAAATCAGCAATGGAGAGGCAAAGCACGTGTGGAGAAGAACAATCAGATCTCTCATGATCATGTGCCAATATAATCAAGGGTCTCCCTGTGTGGAGGTCACATGACAGAAGGGTAAAAACGCGTTGGTCTTTGCTGGAAGACATCTGTATCTTTCTAAGCAAACCGAATCTGCCGGGGTTCGGAGAAGCTTCTTTGTGCCATTTGCCAAGAACATAATTAGAAAAAGGTATGGGGTGTGTTAAAGGATGGTTTTATTTCTATAACTACATTACATCGTGTCAGCATTTCTTAAATATGTTTTGATCAAATGTTTTTAATAACCACACTCTCAACATTTATCCATTTAATCTATTCCCTGTTTAAATATCGGAGCAAAGCACTGGATGGCTGAGCTTATTCATGGCGTTGCCTTATTCATTCTGTACTTAATTTTAGCCTTTTGCCGTTACTTTCTCCTGTTTTTGTTATTATATTATAAGGCTATTGTTTCTCTTTCGCCATTTTGGACCCCTTTTCTGCTTCTAAATGTTCTGCTCTTTATCTTATTCTCAGCTATCATACATTTTGAGCAACTATCTTTTTTCAAGTTCAATGTACAAGTGACTCTCACAACAAAGAATTTAGTAGCCTAAGGTGAAACAATTAGTGAAATTTCTCTCCACTAAGAAACTTCTTAAAGTGGTAAGTCAGGTCTAACCCATTGTGATTTAAGTCTCTCTGTTTTCCTGTTGGCTGATTCACAATGTTTAATTATTCACAATGTTAACAATTATTATTAATTAGTAATTGAAAATTATTATATGAAAACAAGGGTTCTCCTTAACCCATCTATTCAAAATATTACACACGTGTGCGTGCAAACACACACACACACACACACGTGAACACACACTCCCACACACATGCATACCCCAATCTGTCTTGGCAAAACCCCTTCACAGTTTTAAACAGCACTTCCCAAGTACCATCCAATAATGGGTTCATTTCATTTGCTCTCATTTTAGAGCTGGACTTCAACAACCAAGTGTTTGCTTTACTTTTTGTTATACTTTGTTAATTCACAAAAGAAAATTGTTTTTTTGCGTGACTTTTTATGGAGGTCAGAGTGTATGTTCAGCTCTTCTACAGCACCCCTGGAATGATTTTCACGTTATGGCCCTTGCTGAAGTGCATAATGGGGCAGAATCCCTTCTGGCAGTAACAGGATTTGATTTAGCAACCTTCCAGTTGCTAGCGCAGATCCTTAGCCTCAGAACCACCACTCTGCATGGATTACTTGTTAGGCAACATGGCAGAAACCCAAGGGCCAGTGCCTTCAGAATTAGTGTCTTAGAGACTGATCTATAACAATGATGACTTAAATATATGCATGGCAGAGAAACACTGTTAAAAACTAAACTGTGGGTGCCATAGTAGTGTGCTGTTTAGCATCCTGGGTCAAAATCGCATGTCTCGTCAATATCTGTGTAGAGATTGCATGGACTTGTCTCCAGAACACTCCTAAATCTAAAAAAGACTTGTTGGTAATACTAAATCGGACCTGCATGTGTGTGTACACTGGTTTTTGCCTTCCTTGTGATGCTTCCAGGATGTTCTTCGGCCCCCAGGAGCCTGAAAAGGATTAAGGGGATGTGATTGTGTTATGACTGTAACTGTCTCTCTATTATAAAAAAAAATCCTGGAGAGAAACACTAGGGATACGAGACGTGATCTTCAAGTTAAGATCATGGAAGACACATAAGACCCGCGAGATGAAAGAGAATGGCCACGGAGCATCTCGCGGGGACCTTAAACATGAGACATTATGCCAAGAGATTGACCAAGGACCGTCTCGCGATGACGTAGAACATGAGATTCTTGTAAGACACGCCCTACTTACAATCAATATCAAATAAGAGAACAGGCAGCAACACACTCAGTCATGTAAACTATGGCTTTGTGCACATACAGATCCAGGGTCTCAGTGCATATAAAGCGTATAAGGACAATATGTTATAAATGAAACGTCGACAATTAAGTGAAGAAGAAAGCAGCGCGGAGAAAACAGACTCAAAAGCTTTGGAGAGAAAAAAGAGTAAAAAAGAAAAAGAATAATCTAGGTGCAAATTCAGAAAATAAGGAAAGTAATTATCAGCCCGGAACAAGTGGAACTGAAACAAAGCACATCCAATGGGGCTCAGAATTAAAAGACAGAGTAAAAGACAAAGTAGAACTTCATAAAGACGTTCAGAAACGTTGGTGCTATACACATGCAGAGCAGGTTAGAGATTATGAAAGCAGTGGAATTCAAAAGACTCAAAAAAAAAAACGTTGGCGTGGTACACATGTGGAGAAAGAATACGAAAGTAGGAAAATTAAAAAGTATAAAAAAAGAAAGTAAAGATCACAGTAGTGCAAACAAATGGAAATTATTACATGAAAAAGGGAAAATAATCACCACGGACCAGGGGCCTCATGTATAACGCCGTGCGTAGAACTCGCACTATAACATGGTGTAAGCACAAAAGCCGAAATGTGCTTACGCACAGAAAAATCCAGATGCAGGAATCTGTGCGTACTCCAACTTCCACGTTCTTCCGCTACATAAATCCCGATCAGTGTGAAAAGTAACGCTTGTGCACGCGCTTCATGTAACGCCCCAACTCCTCCCAGAATTACGCCTCTTTGAATATGCAAATGAATATAAATCGCCCTTAAGCTCAGCATTCTGTGAAAAGAGAATGGGAAAAGCACGGGGGAAAGTATAAGAATTTGAGCGAATACCAAGTGGACGCAAAGGAAAAACATACTATTTGTTCAAATAAACCGTGGTATAATCAACAAAAGGAAGTTGATCGAGTGACATAGCGTGTTGGAGAAACTTGAAAGCTCACGTTTACAAAATCGCACAGTGCCGGAAATAAAAAAGAAGTCACATATCAAAGTCGCCGTGAAAAGGCGAGTTGTAAGCCCACTGTCTGAGTGTCATATGAAAGCTTATTAGGGTACAGAGAAAAAAGGCACACGGTGGGGAAAAAGCACGAAATATCAACTTCAATCTCGACATTTCCACTTTAATCACGTAGTTTATTTTGTCATTAAAGTAGAACATCATAAACTTCATCTTAAAATCGTTTAATTAACCAGTTTCTCAAATCACATCGTAATTAAAGTAGCACGTTAAATGCTTTGTTTTGTATTTGATCTTCTATGTGCTCTATGTGTGTGAATCACTACTTGCTTCTTAATCCGGCTCTCTTCCTCCAACTGGACACAGAATCCATTACATTCGTGATATTACAGCTCTCTGAATAACTAAAATACTGAGATGTATACGTGATATCATTTTTATGATGATAGGAGTTAAAGCACGTTATTAAACATGTGTTTCACTTCGATGAAATAATTTATTGCAGCAGTACTTGGGGCGGCTCTAGGCTTGTGATGGCGCTGGGCAGAGGAAGAATCGGTGGCTCCTTCGCCCGCCAATGTCAGTAAGGTAGCTTATGCACGGTGGATGACACTGCATAACCGCCTTGTGCTTATGACATAAGCATTTAACTTTTTCCCGAAAATTTGTCGCTGCGTTTTTAGCTGTGTTGTTATTTTCTCTTTCTGTTTTATATTTGATATATATTGGCGTAGCCGCCACTGCAGTCCTTGCTTTTCTTTCCCCAAGTAACTGATCGCCACACAATCAGCTCTGTAATAGAAGTTAAGCCATCTGTAAGCTTAGCGCCGATTCTTCAAAACGTTTAAGGAACATTGAAATATCTTCGTAGTACATGTTTAATTATTATATCCTTCTTGACACTCCCAGTGAAGAATATAGATTATTTAAATGAAGTTAAAGTTTTATCTGTATAATTTAATAAACATATTTTGCTGCATTTCACCTTAAAAATGATATCGTCATCATATGTAAATACGCGCTTTATAAAGTGGCTCAGGTTGTGCGATATTATAACTATAGTGCATGTTTACAGTGGGGTGATTGTACTTATAAGTACAAACAGTTCTACAAGGTGCAATTGATTAAGTGCATTTAAAGTACTTGGGATTAAACTGTTTCTGAACCTCGAGGTCCGTACAGGAAAGGCTTTAAAATGTTTTGCCATGGCTGAGACAGCGTGTCCATGAAACTGTATACCGATAATTCTCTTTCCGATCAGCTGCTGCTGTGATTCATACTCAGATACAGTGATATAAATACTCAGAGTGGTGCAGTGAGAGTAATATGGAAAAAGATGATCCGCTGTGGCAACTTCTAACGGGAGCAGCTGAAAGAAAAAGAAGAAGGTGCAGTGACAGTAACAACGCTAAAGCAGTTATGGTATTTGGAATACTATGGCTATTCCCTGGGCCATTATATTGTTACAAGTTAATTACAATCAGATGCGTTACAATAATAAACAATATGCGGTTAGTTTCAGTGTATTTATAAAGCCGCGTCAGGAAAATAAGGAGTAACCACACAGGAACAGTAGCGCTGCTTTGACGCTGGGTGCCGCCAGTCTGCAAAACCGAGCGGAGAACTTGCGTACGACAAGTGGAAAAGTGCGTGGCTTTACGCCAAGTGTAGGTTTTACACATCTCGATTTGAACTTGGAAAAGTTCTTACGCAACATTTCTGTGCGTACGCACCGTTTATACATGAGGCCCCAGGTGTCATTGGAAATAAAAGCAGGACAAAGCAAGGTCAGAAATGAAAGCCAGTGTAGAAAACAAAGTAAAACATCATAAAGAGGTTAAAAAACAAGGGGAGCAGACACATGCAGAGCAGGTTAGAGATAATGAAAGCTGGAATTCAAAAGACTCAAAAAAAACGACAGTGTCAAAACAAAGAAAGTAAACATCGCATTAGCGCAAACAAAGAGAAATTATTACTCGGAGAAATAACATAAAGGCAAATAGAGATCGAATATATGGACATAGGTGATATGTCAGAAGTATGTAAATATTGTAAGGTTTTGAAGTTTAAGAATTTTAAAAACGTGGTTTATCTCACATGCATTTATTGGTAACTTTGCAAAAAAATGATTAACTGCTGATGATGTAGATCGCTTTGTCTGTGCTGAAATTCCAAACAGAGAAACCTATCCTGAGTTATGGTACAAAGTCATTAAACACATGTCTCACTGACCTCATTTAAAAGATTCAGCATACTGGGACTCGAAAGATTCCAAATATTGTTTTTACAGAAGTTCTGAAATAAAAATAAAACTAATGAAATAGCAACAATTCAAAGAAAAAAAAATCTTAAAAGTGTGTATCCGGAAAACCAAACACGGGGTTGCGTCACTGAATAAAGCCAGTGTTAAAATCCAAAACCTTTACCCTGTCACCACCTTTCTCTTTCAGCTTCTGTTCTGAACATATTCAAAAGGACCTCCACATCTTTGCAGGCTGTACTTTTTTAATGTGACATTTAATCAAATGTTATGGCTCTTAAAGCTGTTAATTAGTTTCTTGTTAGTGTTCCCCCTTCTGTATATTGCCTTGTTCTAATAGCATTTTAATTTTCCTTTTACTTTTGTGCTTTGTTTTTGTCAGTGTTATTTTGCCTGCATTCTCCCCTTGTCTAACACAGTATAGTATGGTTGAGATGGCTAGTGGCATAGCTTTAGATGTTTTGTGGTTCTTTTCAGCCTTTTACCTCTAAAGGCTCCTCTTTATCTTTTCTCTGCCTCTTTTTAGGGTTCGCTTTCACTTCCAATAGTTTTTGAATGACACTTTTATTTCCCGTTTTTTCTTTCTACTGGATTCACATGAGTTGTACTCAACAGCCAAACTAATTGTCTCAACACCTGCAAAAATTATGGATTTTTCTCTCAAGACTTATTATATACTGGCTTTGATTAGCATGATCTCGGCTCCTCTTACCATCCTGTCATGTGACTCAAGATTTTTATTTTTATTTAATAAAAGAAATATGCCAAATACAGCACTTAAAAATGATTTAAAAATATGTAGGAAAATAATAGTCTTCTATGACCTAGCTGTTCAAAATTTTACAATGCACTAATTTGTCATTAGTGCCCTATCTTTGAAAGTCGTGTTTAATCTTTTACAGCTCTTAAAATCGTCTACCAGCTGTGCTGATTATTACTGAGCACAGTTACAAATGATAATTTGATTTCAGATCACGCACTATCAAAACTAAGAGATTTTTGAAACACTTAAAATGAATGACTTGGGTAGCATGCAGAATTATTATTTTTTTGTAGAAAATGATTATCAAGCCACTTAGTGTCAAAATCCAAATCAGACAAATTCTCAACGAGAACATGGTTTCGGACATATGCAATTTCTTATATCTACATGTGTTAAAAGAATGCTGCCTGTATGAGAATATCAAAAACAATCAGGAATTATTTATATTAAACCAAAATAACTAACTGAAGTGAACTTGTGTTCCCTTCTTTAAGAAAGCAGACAAAATGGATCCTGGTTATTACAGACCAATTAAGTCTTACTTAGGTACCATGTAAAAGCATTGAAACTATAATAAGAAATAAATTATAACATTATATACCTATATGAAAATAATTTCATACTAAATAACTGTCATCACGGGTTTACGAGAGGAAAATCTTGGCAAACCAATCTTTTAGATTTTTTGAACAGGCAACTGCAATAATTCACAAAAGCAAAGCTATAACATAATTTGCTTAGTCTTACAAAAAGCCTTTCAGACAATCCCACACCAAAGCTTAATTCTGAAACTTGGAGCTGCAGGCATCAGAGGTAACCTACAAAACTGGATCTCTACTTGGTTAACTGCCAGGAGACAAAGAATACAGACAAGAGGATAATGGAGTGAAGTCAGAAGTGGAGTCCTTCAGGGGACTGTTACTTTTTCTGATTCAAATTCAAATTATATTGATTTTAGTAAAATTAGTAAACTTGTGAAATTGCAGGTGATACTACAAATGGAGGAATGGCAACATCAACAAATGATAAACACTTGGACAAGCTGTGGAACACTTGGAAAATGTAGTTTAACATAGAAAAGTGCTACATGTAGGCTAAAGGAACATCAAACATAAATACAGAATAGAAGACACTGCCCTGCAGGAAGCCAGCTTGAAAAAGGATTTAGGGGATTATGTTGACATAACATTTTCATCATCTAAGCAATGCACAGGAGCAATTAAAAAGGGCAATGAAATGTTAGGATAGATCATGAAAAGTGTTCAATATAAATCAAGGGATGTTATGCTCATACTAGTGAGATTGCATTTGGAGTATCATGTGTAGTTCTGGTCACCATGCCACAAAAAAGACAGTAGCAATACTTGAAGCCGTGTAGGTGAGAGCAACCAAGTGCATGCCAGGACTTAAGGATATGTCCTACTCAGACAGACTCAAAGAGTTAAACCTGTTTAGTATAGGAGACTGTGTAGGGACCTAATCCAGGTTATCAAAATTCTGAAATGCATTGATAAAGTAGAGCCAGCAGAATTCTTTCAACTTAACGATGCCTCATGCACTCGAAGACAACAGTGGAAATTATGCATACATAAATTTAGGACTGAAACCAGGAAGGCATTCTTTACTTAAAGTGATGTGGGAATATAGCTAAAGCTACAGAGACATGTAGATGAAACACAAATTAAAGTGCCTGAATGAATTTAGCTATTAACTAAAAAAACAGGCTTCACGGACTGAATGGTCTCCTCACGTTTCTCAAATTGTTTATGTTTCTTACATTCACTTTTCTTGAACTGTTTTCTATTGTTCTACTACAATGACCAAACCCGTGAACCAGGCACCCTGAAACAGAGGTATAGTATAGGATGCTTATGTGTGACAAACCACACTTCACAAAGTTTGTCCAGTATGTTCTTGGCAAAGCAGACAGCATTTAGTCTCCACAGCATATGTAATCCACACCATATTCACTAGGAAATTCACTCACTTTCCAAATAAACATTTTGTATATTTTACTATAATAACTTCCACAATGCTTTGGTTAGATGTTTTGTGGGCACGCATGATCTCACCAGACACTGTGCCCTTACTGAACTTAGAAAGATCACTTTAATAGGCTCTGTATTGTACATAAACAAAATGAAAAAGCCTCACTTTGTATTTATTGTAATCAGCCTGAAGCAAATGGAATATCAATCTTAGTCTGTAGCTGGCTGATTTTAAAAGAAAACTGGGGCTGATGATCACTCTTCTTTTTCCCCCCATGTAAAAATCTATTTAAAAGAAGAAAGGCAGACATTTCCCCTTTGAGAGTGGAACAGCCTACTTTATCTCCAAAATCTTAATGGAGGTATTTTAGGTAAGCAAGATCCAATTAGACGTCAGACTCAAGGTGGGGGGGAAATCTTCAGTGACCAACCTCGAAGAAGAACGCCTTCCAGAACAGAAAAACATCTGGAAGATGTTTATAAGTTGAATGCCATCTGTGCATATGAAATCACAGAAGAACAGATTTCAGCTTAGAATGTTTTTTCTAGATTTTATTCGGTTTGCATGCCACAATAACCAGCCAACCATGAGTTTATGACTTTTCCAGTTAGAGGGTTTCAAAGAGATCTGTAAGGACCTTGCCCTAAATGGGTGAACAACAGCATGGAACTGAAACTTAATAGTCCTTTTGAAAAGACAGGAAATTTACTCTCTGGGGGTTTGTTTTCTTTAGGACATTCATTCATGGTGAGAAAAGGAGCAGATATGAGAGTGTCATCAAAGCCTCAGAACATTTGATATTAGCAACACTTATAACTAGCTGTGTAAAAATGTGCAAAGAATTCCCTTTGACAGTTTTAGTTAAACACTATAAAGCGGGAAGGTTTGGTTTTCATTACCAACAAAAGTCAAGACTCAATACTACTTTAAGTTTTCACACAGCCGATCCTGGCAGCATCAGGTAATAGTTACTGGCCCTAGATGGAGGCCAGTCCAGCAATGGCACTCCAACACCCACTCATACACAGCCAATTTAGGATCATAAATTAAACCAACATGTATGTCTTTAAAATGAGGGGCAAAATACTCTACCTGAACAGAACCTATAAGGCACAAGTAGAAGACAAGCTCTACCAATCCGGAGATTTAAAACATTCGGAAAGTGTGAATCAGAGTGCGCAAAGCATTGTGGAACTGTACCTCCCTGACTAGAGCTTTGGGAACCATAAACATAAAAAATGGGTGCTGAATTGGGAACAGCTCTTTTTGTTTTAGCTTTTAATTCATATTACCTAGGAACAGTATTTCAAACAGAAAATGTGCAACCTGTCCAAACATTTACATGTCATTTGACAAGAATTTCTGGATTTTTGTTGGAATACAAAGGTGAAGGATGTTTTATATAGGTTGTAAAACAAAAGTTTTTCTGCATTACAGTTTATATTGTATTTGGCCACAGCCCCAGCCTGGCCGTGGGCATCGCATATGTCACTAATTTGTAATTCAGAAATGTCTCCATCAAACATTTAGAGTATGACCGGAAAATGAATTAGTAACACTTACTCATTTTTCTCCAGAGTCAGGAGCAGCTGTTCGCCTTCAGCCTCAATCAATAACTTCAGAAATGGGGGATAGCTCTGAAAAGATAATTAAAAAAAAAGTTAAACCTGCCCAATATGGTTTAAATGTTTCTTCCTGGCAGAACCACCCAGAATATTAAACAAAAATGGGGTGTCTGCATTTTAGCTGTCAGAAATGTCTGACAATTTAATGCCATGTGTAAGCAAATCTACCTTGAGAAAATTAATCTAGAAATGACTAGCCCGACAATCTGTTGACTCTTTAGAGTTTTCCTCCAAAATGGTTTAACACGGAGTATTAGGAGACCACGAAACATTTACTGATGATGAGGCAGTTAGTATTTTATGGTAGGTTCTACATTAATAGGAGGTTTATGACAACATGAAAATGTAACCAGCAGTTCAATGAAGCAAACTATGTAATAGCATAAATGCAGCATCCTAAATTTGAATTCAACTCATAGTTGCTGTCTGTGTGGACTGGCTCTACTAAATGTGTGTGTGTGGGTGTACCCAATCCAAGGCTGGGTGCTATGCAGCCTGGGTAGGCTCGGCTGGCCCAACAAAAAATTTCACAGTTGTCAGAATGTTATGCAGAGTACAAAGTGAATAACATCTTTAATTTTCCATTTTCACTAATCTATTGTCTGTGATCTCAAATTTGTCATATAAGGAAGACAGAAATTTTGATGTAAAGCTGTTATACTCACTAATGGAGCCAGAGAATGGCAACATGTCACATTTATATTAGTCTCACAGGGCCAGAAATAATAATAATAATAATAATAATAATAATAGCACAAGATTTTTGAGATGAGAATAGACATGTGAGGACAACTTCCTGAAACCCTTATAAAAACAGTGTCGTCATCGGCCACTAAAAAAGCTAAACCCACAGTCTAATTTCTTTCTTTCTTTCTTTCATGAACTTTAAATGTTTGAGGTTGTAGTATCCTATTTCTTCTCTCATGTGGGGCGAATTTGTAAAACGAAAGAAAGATAGAAAGAGTGAAAGAAAATAAAGAAAAGACTTGACACTGAAAATAGATAAAATTGCTCTTATTAATTCAAAAGCTCATTAGCACATGTTAACTGAAGATTTTTGATTAATTTATACTTCTTGCAGTGAGTCTGACCATTCCATCACTATATGGCAAAACAATACCAGATAGTGTCTAGGGAAGCATGTTGGGCTATATATATTTTATATGTTAAACCATTATTACAATATGCAGGTTTGGCACATTTGACATTTCCAGTCAGACAGCAATGTACATTTTCTTTAGTTATTTATGTAGATGTGGAGTCAGAACTTAGATACTCGTTCATGGTTATACTGGCATTGTGTTGGTGTTATTAGGGATACTTATAGTTCCGGGTGTATTGAATATAGAAATTTGCATCTTACATGATTGTTCTTTATCTCCCTTATCAGGAGTTCTTTTCATTTCCTTTTTACTGGGTGTGACAGTACACTATTTAGTTTAAATGATTATACATCTTGCTATGAATCTGACCAGAGAATCCCTATATGGTAAAACTACAGCAAATAGTGTCTAGGATAGCATTGTCTATATATATATATATATATATATATATATATATATATATATATATATATATATATATATATGTATATATATACTGTATATATATTATACCATAAAACACTAGAGTGGTATGAATGTTATGCTGGAGTGGTGTCAGCGTTGTTAGGCACATTTACAGTTCCGAATTCAAATGCCAGAGTAATCCACCTGAAGCTTTCAATGTCTGGACCAGGCCAGTACTTGGATGGATGACTATCCAGGATAAAGCTCGGCTTGTGGCTGGAAGAGGTGTTGGTGAAGCTATCAGGGAGTGTTTACTCTGTGGTTTGTATGTGGATCCCAATACCCCAGCACAGTGACAGGGCCTGGCATGTAATTGAGCCATAAAACCAAAGTCCAGACTCACTGTGGTCATAAAAGATTCCCTGGCATCTTTTAAAACATGTAGGATATTTCCTGATGTCTTGGTTAAATTGTCCATCACGGCCTTCTTCATTCTGGTCACTAATTATCTGCTGTCGCTAACTGCCTTACTAACTCTCTCATTCCTTGACCACCTAATAGCTCATATGTGGTGAGCATGCTGGTACAAGAATGGCTGCTGTTGGATCCTCTGGGTGGATGCTCCACATTGATGATGACAGTTCCCCACTGTCTATGCAAACTGTTTTGTGTAGGTTAGAAATACACTATATAAATGTAATGAATTAATTCTAATTATTACTATGTTTAATTGTTTCCACATACATTTAAGCCAAATTCACTCCAGATGTATGCACAGGGTGAGGCAGAAAGGACAGACGTCTTTGAAATGGCTAGAACTCACCACTAGGTGGAGTGACAGATGTGAGGTAGGTGGTGTTAGGTTCGCAAAGTCTTAGCATTTTTTTATTTTCTTTTTAGTTGAAGCCACGGAGCCGTGGACAATAGAACACCACATTTTTTTGAGAGTGTTTCTCTCTCTCTCTGTCCATGTGACTGGTAACACTTCTGGGTCAGATAAAAACTCCTTTTCTTCAACCCAGAAGTACGTCATTTCCTCTATACACGTGACTGGGATGTACTTCCGGGCTGTAGGGCAAATAGTCCTTGGTCCTCCCTGCAGCGTCCTCTAGCAGCCCCCATAGTATCTAGCAGGGCTGTGAATAAACACTCCAATGTCCATGATGCCCTGCTGGGTTTTGGGGCATCTCCATGATACAGGGAGGGCTCCATCTGGCGGCCTGGGGGTATTGGCCGGGATAAATGGCCGGCCATATACCACAACGTCTAGCTCTATAAGACTACAGATAAGAATTTTGCTAGACTTTGAACATGTGACAATCAAAAAAAATGTTATTAATTGTAATCCTGTTTCTCCAATACTTTCAATGACTGTGTTATATTTATTTGTCAGTATAACAATATAACTTTTCTCAGTATCTGCTTAATCCAATGCAAAGTTGTTTGGTGCCAAAGCCTATTTCAGAAGCATTGGAAACAAGGCAGGAAACCAGCTGTCAATGGGATGCCAGTCCATCACACACTCATTGGTGTTGCACTGTTTATTTGTAGGAGAAATCATCATGATTATTATTTGTTTTCCTTTTCCTTCCAAATCACATACCTGGACTTGATCTGGACTTTGACCAGGACTTTGATACTGACAATCAAAGATCAAGGCACCTAGTAATATTTTTACGGTGACATTGTATAAAGCCAGATTGAGGAGCAGGTTGCAGTCCATTGCAGACCATCACTCTGCTGATTCAGTCACACAATGATCTCCATTGATTTACTTAATGGGCTGCTTTAGCTTTCCAAGAGTCTGGCAACATTCAGCATCGATCACTGGACATGCTTGGCTGCTGTGAGTTTCTTATTTTACAAATCCACAGAATCCTGCATGCATCACTTTCTGACCACTCTAGGAGATGTCCAGGTGTACCTTGACATCCAGATTGTTGAATGAACTTTCTTTTTGTGTTTCATTCTTGCTTTAGGCTGCAGTATAAGTTATAATAGTCACTGCGTTTATTTTCAGTTCATGACACCTTCGCACCTTGCTTTTTTATTCCCTTAAGATTTTTGTTTAATTAAATGTGTAGACAAGCTTAAATAAAAATTCTTGAGCTTGTAACATATGGCAAATAAAATGGAAAAAGAGCTAAAATTGAATTAAAAGAATGAATCCCATAGTTAGATATTCTGTGAGTAAAGTGGCAGCTGATTTGTTTTGTTAGGTTTGTAACAATTTTGAAACACCGTCCTTGTGCCTCTGTTTACATTTGGTACTGCTTTCCACAAATTTATAACTTTTATACATCTTTTTGTATTGCTTTTTTTTACCTTAAATTCACCTTCTAGATTATAGGTGATGTTTTACTAAAGTCAGATTAATTTTTAATAAAAGGCAAAATAAGCTTTGTTTGTTTTTTTTTTTTCATTCTGGCAGCACTTTGAACCACATCTCTTCAAAGCATTTGCAGTCATGGTTAATGTAAGACTACTCAAAGCTCATTGTAGTCTAACTAGAGAGCAACAGAAGAAGTTACGGGCTGTCTCCATGATGAGCATCATTTTTATGAGTGATTTTCTAATATGCTGAGAACAGAAAGACTGATCTAGAGAAGGCAAAGAGTGATGGCACATTGCAGTTAGGTAGTGTTGCATTGTATATTCATCTAAGTGGCCTGCACAAAGAGGTTTTACAATATTTAATTAAAAAGGCAAATGTTTTACATAACACTTTAGTTTAGGTATCCAGAATAAGCAGCTATTAACCATTTATACATATTTTTAAAATGTTTAATCAATAATAAATCAATAAAATAATGAGACTAATCAAATATGTTGTCATATAGCAAGGTTATATAAAATTAAACAGGCTTATAATATTATAAAGGCTTATACATATGTATAACTCAGGATATTAAATACCACTTTGACACAAACGTGTGTCAGAGAATCACCGTTCAAGTTCTTCCCGAGAAGAGGCACTGTCGCTAAATGTCTTGTCTTCTCCTTCCTCCATAGTACAGAAAAACCGCTCAGTGAGAGCAACTGACCCCTCCCCTTCCAGTCCCCGGGCTATAAGAACTCCACCGCCTGGAAGGAGATGTCACTTCTACCCAGAATGACCAGAACTGAGGAGCTTGGTTATTTTCCAAAGGCAGACAAGAGAGCCTGATTGATTCCAGCCACTTTATTCTTCTGGTGTTAGGTTTGTTTCATTTTACTTTATTTGGAAGTAGAAGTAAAAGGGGCTGGCATCCCAAAAATTATCATTCTTTCAAACCTGTTATTCCCTTGGATGACCACATGCTTATTTGTAACATTAAGTCTTGATATGTGTGTGAATTTAAGTATTATAAAGTATATAACAGAATATATAAATTAAATGCTTTATGAGTAGTTATATAGAGTGGTCCAGATCTAATTATTCAATTTTCATTAAGCTATAACTTATTAAGTTTATTGCATAGAGAATTGACAAAAATTTCTTTTTGTTGCCGATAAATGGCAGCACTTGCCCTTCATTCCAAAATGGTGGGGAGACGGTTGTCAGTCTAACAGCGGGTGCAATGTGTTCGCCTTTTCATAATTGCATAATTAGATCTGGACCACCCTGTATGTGTTCAATTCATTTGGCATCATCTTTAAGGAACAACTTCAAATGTCACTGAAGCAGTGATTCTCAACCTGTGGGGCAGGCCCCACTAGGGGGGCGTGAAGTAACAAAAAGGGGGGCACGAAGATGTGAAAAAAAGAAAACAACAATCAAAAATATGAAAAAAACATCTGTTGAAACCAAAACAAATTAACTTAAACTACATTCTGATACTAGAACAATAAATATAGTTAGATAAATGTCAATAAAAATTAAGTAGGTATAATAAAATAGGCATCTACATTTCAAAAAAATGTTTGGGGGGGGGACTAAAACTGTTATGAAAACTCGGGTCGCAAATACTTAAAGGGTGAGAAACGCTGCACTGAAGTAAAGCTTGTCCAATAATAATAATAATAAAAATAATAATAATAACAATAATAATAATAATACAAATGTTTCCAACCCACCCAGGCACATACTGTGTATGCCACTACCGTGTTTTGAAACAGCTGCTGCTCTCAAGTAATTTATGGCTTGAATAATGCATATGATCTAAACAGCCACTAATTTATAATGAAGTCAATCAATATGATCTCAGCTCTTGAGAAGATGACACAAAGATCTGAATGGTCTTTCTGTCCTGGGTAGATCTTTCACCATACCATACAGTGGTGCCAACTGCCTTAATACCTTACATCAGAGGTGAGCAATATCAGTCCCACAGGGCCACAGTGGCTGCAGGTTTTTATTCCCACCCAATTGCTTCATAAGAAGTTATTTATTGCTGATGAAGCACTTATTGCTCAAGTGAAATTTTTCTGCTTCATTTTAGTTTTTTCGATGTCAAGATTCTAAACACTTATTGCTTATTTTAGTCTTAAACAGCTGCATTCATATTTTAAAGACACCTTATTAGCAAGAAGATGCAAATAACAAAAGAACCAGCAGTTCTCCATCTACCTTGTATCTATGCACAACTGTGTGTATTCATCTCACACTATTTGGTTTAATAAAGTACTCAGAAGGAAACTGAAGAGAAATTGTTTTAGGCTTCAGATCATTTGGAAGATACCACTGGAAAAACAAAGATCTACAATTTAAGAATGACTTGCCATTGCAAAGTTGAAACACTTAACACTTTATGATATTCAATAAGAAGTACTATTGGCAAATATTAATTTCTAATTAAGAAACTGTGTAGGAACAAAAACATTGTCCAGGACTGACAATGGCCACCCTTGCCTTACATGGCACACCATATAAACTAGAATTAAGAAATATCTAACGTGGTACCCCCACCTAGTCTGTGGCATGGGTTTTTGATCAAGCACTCAGCTTTGCTGCACTTGTGTTCACATTCTTCTAATGCTACGATGCATTGTTGAATTGTTATTGTTTGTTCTATAAGGATTACAGTGTCTGGCATGAATACAAAAGAAAAGACACATCTATAAAGTACATAAGTAACATATTCTATTACATGATAAGATACCTCTTCAAATTTAAACTGATATTCATTTTCAGGACAAATTATTGTACACGTGTCAATTGTGACCCTATAAACCTATAAGTAAACTGGGGATAATTCACAATGCATACTTTTTATTAGGATACAAAACAATACACAAAGACCAAATTAACATCATTCTGGACCAACATTTTTAAATGCCTTTCAGACAGCCTTGATGTCACACTCCCTCCTAACCCATTAAAAACTGTGTTTGATGTACTCCCAGATGGGCTTAAAGTAGAGACGGACAAACAAACTGTAATTGCCTTTACTACAGTATTGGCACGCAGACTTATCTTGCTCAACTGGAAGAATCCTAACTCTCCCCTTTTAAGTCAGTGGGTAACTGATGTTATATACTATTTGAAATTGGAAAAAATCAAATTCTCACTTAAAGGATCTGTGCAGACATTTTTCAAAACCTGGCAGGATCTAATCAATAACATTTTAGAAAAAGCTTTTAAAGCACTGAGGAAGCAGATTCTCTCCCTATTCTTTCCTTTTCTTCTCCATTCATCTATATTCACTTATTTTTACTAGGTTTAAGTTTTATTCTGCTGCCCATGCTCTCTTTCTGGGGGATTGATTTGTTTTCAATTCTATTCTTGTAAAATTGATCTATTTGTATGGAATGTTGTGTGATTTCAATAAAATCAATAAAATAAAAAATAAACAATACACAAAGACAACAGAATTTAATATTCTTATATTTTTAAAAATAGTTTATCATTGTTAATATCATCATTAATAAAATGTTTATAGACTGTTATAATATAATCAAAATTGTTACCATGTTTCAACCTTTGCCTCAAATAAGTGGCTTGTAGTACTGGATTTGCCTCCGCTGTGACAAAAGCATTCAATTCACAACTGTGGCTTATTTGTGCTTACTTGTGTGTTTCATCTCTATAGCTTGCTGAAGTAAACAGGAAAAATCCATGCTTGTTGTGGTCTTTTTGATTTGGTGTTATTTAATGATCTCAGCAGCATTGAGAAATATCTATTTTTTTCAATCTTGGATTAAAGAAGTCTAACATGCTGTTGTACATTCTAAAACATCACTGCTGGACAGTTTTTTTCCTGGTGATTTTCTATTTGGATATCTCACCCAAGTATATACTGTATTTTATTTTACATGTTTTTTTGTCGTGGTAAGACTTTCCTTTAGGAAGCCATTATAAGCAGCTACTGACAGTCTGTAGGTTATAAAACATATTTTAAGCCTTTTTAACATGATACAAAGATAAAAAAGACAGTATCATTTTTGACAGTCTTAATTATTTTAATGAAAATGCATCATTGTTAATAGTATCACTAATAAAATTTTTATAGACAGTTAATGTTCATACTTAGTTTATAAAGCCTTTAAAAAGCTTTCACTCCTTGGTAGCTTTTACATTTTATTGCCATACAACATTCAATCACAGAAAAAAAACTCTTTCATTTTAAAGTCAAAGTAAAAACATGTCTCAGCAAAGTGGTCTAAATTAACTACAAATCAAATGTAAAACACAAATTGATTGTGTAAGTTTTCACTCCCATTAATATGGTGCAGCCATTTGGTTATAGAAGTCACATAATTAGTTCAATGGAGAACACACATCTGTAATTGAAGGATTTCAACTGATCATAGTAAAAATACACTTTATCTGGAAAGTCCAACTTTTACTTTTATAACAGCCCATATAGTTTCTGTTTTTCACAAGTAAGATATTAAAAATATAAAATATTTTGTAATTAAGGGTCTGCCTATAAAATTAAAAACTCCTTATAAAAAATTGGCAACTATGGTCTGATACTGGTAAAGGTGATTTTCATACAGATGTCTGTGGTTACTTTAAATGCATAGCAAAACACGTTGATTTCAAAAACCCTGTAGGATCATCCATGCTGAGCCCATTTCTTGAAAATCGGATGAATGAGGGAGCTTGGGCTGTCTTTAACAAATATTACTAAAGAATGGCTTAGACCCCTTGGCATATCCTGATGAATTACCTTCATAATGAAATTTATTGAACGCATATGTTGCCAAGTCAACTTGTGGTAGCAAATGTCTGACCATTGTGAAAAATCTTTGGCATTACATTTTTTTTTTTTTGTTTTTGTTAAGTGTTGTTTTGCAGATTACACTAAAATTGGAGGGATGGCAGACACTTACGAGGCAGAAAAAAGAATGTAAAATGAAGTTTAACTAGCCAACCCGCAGCGTACCATACGCCGCATAATCAGGCCGGTTTTTAATAGTTTTTAAACACTGGGAGAAAATTAAGATTTGAAAAATCGGTAATGTAATAAATCAGCAAGAAAAGCAACATTGTAACAATGCACGGAACGAACCAACACACAATCGTCCGTGACTGAAAACTGGCAGACCGACATTGCGCCTTCTTTTCCCAGATGGAGGAATGGGGGTGCAAGGCGCGGAGTGTAGAACGGGAGGAGAGGAGGAGGACGTCCATTCAGCTCCCTCCGTCATGCTAGTCTGCTGAATTATCTTTTAGTATGTACTGCCGTCTCATGTGCCCACCTCCAACTCGTCACTTGAGTCGTTGGCTGCTTTTCTAAATATAATCCACCAAGACACCTGACCACGGTAGTAGCGAGGTGGGAGGGGGGTGTGCACAAAGGGTAGGGACGCAAGCAGTGGGAGCGTATGAGTCGCACTTAGTGGGAATTCCACGGTTTGCAGCCCAAATGGGGTTCAACGGCTTACCTACGCCTCTCTGCACCGGGTAGACACCCGCTCTATGTCATGCATAATTATTTATTGAATGCTAAACACTTCTGGAAAGACACGGTTGTCTAAAATGGGTTGGTGTGAGAATACAACAGTAAGTGAATGAAAAGATGGAACTCTGGAGAGAGCAAAATACAACACAATAGTGAACCTGCGGCATAACAAACGCCGCATAATTATTTATTGATGGTTGACTTCTGGAAAGACACAGTTGTCTAAAAAGGGAGGGTTTGAGGATACAACAGAAATTGAATGAAAAGATGGAACTCTAGACTTTTCATTTTTCTGTGCAGTTTTGGCTGCCTTTCTATATATAATCCACCAAGACACCCGATCATGGTAGTAGCGAGGTGGGAGGGTGGTGTGAACAAAGTGCAGGAGCATCTAAGAAGACGCATGTTTGTCACGGATTCAAATTGCTGTATGTAGCGTGTAAAACAGTTTGCTATGGTGCATGAGGTCGTGCGTCGTTACCGAAAACTTGTTTTTTAAAGACTGCCTACTTCATTGTGCTTTAACCTCAGTTGTAAAGGATTGTTTTAAGGATCCCATGGGATACCCCTCGCAAACCGTTCCACAGGCTGCATATGGCGATTCACCTCCGCGAGAAACATGCCTCTATGAACAGTCAACGTAGCTCGGAGGTGCATGACATGCACATGACATTAACCTGACCTGCACTGCATGTGGCCTCTATGACAGACGAATATAAATGACGCCATTTTTTCTGTGTCCTTGCGTCCAAGTTGGTGGGCGTGGCCCTGCGAGTTGTCGTCGTATCCAATGGTCTTGGAGTTGGTGGGCATTGCTTCTTTCTGCGTGCGCCATAGGTGTCTCACTTGTTGGCGGCTTAGTGAATCCACACCCCTTCCGGCGTGTTTTTCATGGTTGTCTTGCCTTTCCATGGGTGTCTTGCCTTAGTGAATTATATATATAGATATAGAAAAGTGCAAAGTGCAACACATGGGGACATCAATTATAAATACAAGATGGGGGACACTGTCATACAGGAAGCAAAATGCAGAAAAGCAATTAAAAAGGCAAATAAAATGTTAGGTTATATAATAAAAATTGTTGAATTTAAGTTAAGGGACATTATTCTCAAAGTATATAATGTACTAGTAAGACCACATCTGGGGTACTGTGTGCAGTTCTGCTCACCAAGAAAGACATAGTAGCACTTGAAGCTGTGCAGAGGAGAGCAACCAAGTGCATTCCAGGACTTAAGGACATGTCCTACTCTGACAGACTCACAAAACTAAAACTGTTTAGCAGCGAGCAAAGGAAACTGCATGTGGACCTAATCCAGGTATTTAAAATCCTCAAATTGATAAAGCTCATCCAGCAACATTCTTTTGGCTTAAGGTTGAATTCCATACTCCTGACATCAATGGAAATTAAGGGGAAGTACATTTAAAATTGAAGTCAAGAAGCACTTCTTTATGCAAAGAGTTGTGGGACTCAGGAACAAACTACTGAGACTGGAGTTGAAGCAGAAACCTTGACAACCTTTAAGAAATGTCTGGATGAGATACTGGAACAGCTTAGCTATTGGCTAAACAAATGGGCTTGATGAACTGAATGGTCTCCTCTTGTTTGTCAAATTTCTAATGTTCCTGTGTGTCGTATTATATGTGAGTTTATGTAATGCATAATGCATAGATCCAAAGTTGTATCAGTGCTATGATAAAATGTTTAATTAGGCTTCCTAAACATCACAGGTGCTCTTGACTGCCTTCATGTGCAAATAATGGCACCACCAAGCCCATTAAACCCATTTTAAAAACAAATCAAATTCTGTAGCATCAAAGCACAGTTAAGTCCTTATAAATGACCCTGACATGCATGGCCAGTCTTGTTGTGCTATCAGCCATTCTGATGAGGGCAGACTCCTTTAGCAAAAGTGACACTGGAGCATTGCCTCACTCTGTGAGGGGCAAGAATTAGTAAGGTATGACATCTCCCAAAAAATGAATACCCAAATGTGATTTAGTGGTTAGCATACCACCCTTAAACTAAAGCTCATGGGTTATACTCCCAGCCATGATGTAAAAGTTTGTTTCTGTTTCAATTTCTATTATCAGAGGCTGGGGCAACATTTTCTCAGGAATTGCCTGTTGTTATTTGGGGAGATGTCAGGATGAAAATATCACTGTAATCTCCTGGACATTAAGTAAACAAAGAATACCTTTATATTACTTGGATTTTAAACTGATCAAGGTGTCATCCTGGATCATGTCATTGTAAACTGTGAAGTGGTATGCATCCATTGCTGTATATTGCATTTCTGTACAAATGTCAAAAACATTTGATGGAGAAATTACGGGTAGCCAGATCTGGAAAGTTTGGATAGAGTTATGTGTTAGTGGTTTCTCAATTATTCGTATGATATCATCCTACTGTTCTAGGTTCTAATCCATTGTGAGGTGGTTCAAATCCAGTAGGAGGTGGCCCATGAGAAGTGGAGGAGAGGTAAGAAGAGGGGGAGTTGCAGGAGGGACAGGACGAGGACTACACTTGCCTGAAATCACCCTAGCTGCTGCATTCTGAATTAACTAACATCTGTTAAAGGACACTGAGGTACAGCCACAGACAAAGTTGCAGTAATCCAATCTGGAAGTCATAAATGTATGGGTACATTTTTCAGTATCATGGAATGATAACCTACTTCTGAGTTTTACAATATGCTCTAGAAATATCTGTAATGTGGATATGAAATGAAATAGCAGAACCTACAGTGCCACCTAATTCTCTGATTACTGTACTGGGAATGACAGAGAGGCCTTCAACACAAAAGGTATATTACGACAGCATGTTTCAGCAGCTTTAAGAATAAACAAAAGCACCTCACTTTTGTTAGGAGTTCATCAAATGAAAAATGCAAGCCATCCAATGTTTAATGCCAGTCAGGCAAGTTTGGAAAACTGAGACACTGCATGTGGCTTAGCTGATATACAGGTATGCAATACAATGTAGTGCAATACAACACAATACAACTTGCTTTTTGCATAGCGCTCTTAACTGAGTGCAGTCACATGCGGAGTACTGTGAATAATTCTCAGTTAAAATACAAGTGTAGACTATACTAGGGGTTCTCAATATCAACCCTGGGGGCCCACTGTGGCTTCAGGTTTTTCCTTCAACCAGATTCATAATCAGTGACAACTGATTACAATGATCTCAGTTAATTTGCTGGTATTTTTTCTCTTCTGTTATTCTAGTCCTGCTCCACTGACAGACTGAGGAGATCGTTCCTCCCCCACACTATGCGACTCTTCAATTCCACCCCGGGGTAAACGCGAACATTATTCAGTTATTGTCTGTTTTTACATGCATTTTTATCACTCTTTAATTTAATATTATTTTTTTATCAGTATGCTGATGCTGGATTATGTGAATTTCCCCTTGGGATTAATAAAGTATCTATCTATCTATCTACCTGTCTATCTATCTATCTACCTGTCTATCTATCTATCTGTCTGTCTATCTATCTATCTATCTATCTATCTATCTATCTATCTATCTACATTAAGAAAACACAGAGACATTATTTCTACATTTATAAGACATTTAGAAATATTTCTGCTTTTGCTATTGATTTAAATGCTTAACTAATTTTTGTTGCTTTCATTATATTTTATCCTTTCTTTGTGCAGTTGGCACCCTTCATTGTATCTTAATAATGACAATTAAAAATGAGCAGAGCAGACACCTGGGCAAACAACACTGAATCATGAAAGGCTACTTTAGCATCAGACCCGCTAATTGGTAAGTAAACAATTAGAACACCTGGAAAAATAGAATGAAAATCAAGATGAAAATATTGTTAAAGAGAAAAAAATACATTATTCCCATATAACTGCTTAGTACATTTTAATATATATATATATATATATATATATATATATATATATATATATATATATATATATATATATATATATATATATATATATATATATATATATATATATAGTGGAAGTTGACCCGGAAACAGACAGGCGGACATGTTGTTCTCAACCACCACACGTTTATTTACACAATTATTTACAAATATAACGTCACTAAGACACAGTCCAATGGTCACTCAGACCCCAGTCACGTGCACAAAACCCCAAACAAAGTCCTGGCCACAAATGCCTTTCTTTGGGCCGCCTCCACAGCTCTCCTGAGCTTCGTCCTTCCTCCTCCCGACTCCAGCCTCGAATGAAGGGAGACGGCCCCTTTTATACCTGGCCCGGATGAGCTCCAGGTGCTTCCGACGCTCCCCCGTTGGCCACACCCCAGCGTGGTGGAAGTGTCAGCTGTTCTCCCGGCAGCTCTCCGGGTATCCTCCAAAGTCTTCCCCCCAGCACTTCCTGGTGTGGCGGAAGTGCTGGGGTAACAGGTCCCCAAGGCATTGGGGCACCTCCTGGCGGTGATGGAGCTTCCATGCCCTGTACCCCTGGCCACCAGAGCAACCAGGAAGGCGACCCCCACGTGATCCAGGGTGGGCGCAGACCCACATCCGGTCCCTCATAACATCCCGGCCGGGTCATGGCCCCTGGCATCCCTGACTATATATATATATATATATATATATATATATATATATATATATATATATATATATATATATATATATAAACTGCTCAAAAAATTAAAGGAACACTTTGAAAACACATCAGATCTCAGGGGGAAAAAGAAATCCTCCTGGATATCTATACTGATATAGACTGGGTAATGTATTAGGAACGAAAGGATGCCACATCGTTTGATGGAAATGAAAATGATCAACCTACAGAGCCCTGAATTCAAAGACGCCCCAAAAATTAGAGTGAAAAAATTATGTGGCAGGCTAGTCCATTTTGCCAAAATTTTATTGCAGCAACTCAAAATTGTACACAGCACTTTGTATGGCCCCTGTGTTCTTGTATACATGCCTGACAACATCAGTGCATGCTTCTAATGAGATGACAGATGGTGTTGTGGGGGATCTCCTCCCAGATCTGGACCAGGGCATCACTGAGCTCCTGGACAGTCTGAGGTGCAACCTGGTGGCATTGGATGGACCAAAACATAATGTCCCAGAGGTGTTCTATTGGATTTAGGTCAGGAAAGTGTGGTGGCCAGTCAATGGTATCAATTCCTTCATCCTCCAGGAACTGCCTGCATACTCTCACCACATGAAGCCAGGAATTGTCGTGCACCAGGAGCCACTGTACCAGCATAGGGTCTGACAATGGGTCCATGGATTTCATCCTGATACCTAATGACAGCCAAGGTGCCTTTGTCAAGCCTGTAGCGGTCTGTGTGACCCTCCATGGATATGCCTCCCCAGACAATCATTAACCCACCACCAAACTGCTCATGCTGAATGATATTACATGCAGCATAATGTTCTCCATGGCTTCTCCAGACCCTTTCACTTCTGTCACGTGCTCAGGGTGAACCTGCTCTCATCTGTAAAAAGCACAGGGCACCAGTGGTGCATCTGCCAATTCTGGTATTCTATGGCGAATGCCAATCGAGCTGCATGCTGCTGGGCAGTGAGCTCAGGGCCCATTAGAGGACATGGGGCCCTTGGGTCACCCTCATGAAGTCTTTCTGGTTGTTTGGTCAGAGACATTCACACCAGTAGCCTGCTGGAGGTCATTTTGTAGGCCTCTGGCAGTGCTCATCCTGTTCCTCCTTGCCCAAAGGAGCAGATACTGGTCCTGCTGATGGGTTATGGACCTTCTATGGCCCTCTCCAGCTCTCCTAGAGTAACTGCTTGTCTCCTAAAATCTCCTCCATGCCCTTGAGACTGTGCAGGGAGACACAGCAAACCTTCTGGCAATGACACGTATTGATGTGCCATCCTGGAGAAGTTGGACTACCTGTGCAACCTCTGTACGGTCCAGGTATCGCCTCATGCTACCAGTAGTGAAACTGACCATAGCCAAATGCAAAAATGGTTAAGAAACAGACAGAAAAGATGAGGAGGGAAGAATGTCAGTGGCCTCCACATGTTAAACCATTCCTGTTTTGGGGGTCATCTCATTGTTGCCCCTCTAGTGCACCTGTTTTTAATTTCATTAACACCACAGCAGCTGAAACTGATTAACAACCCCCTCTGCTACTTAACTGACCAGATTAATATCCCATAAGTTTCATTGACTTTATGCTATACACTGATTAAAAAGTGTTCCTTTAATTCTTTTGAGCAGTATATATATACATATATATTTTACCAAACTAAGTTTTCTAATTTCTCTATTGTTCCTAAAACACAGAATCTGGGCAGTAACAGTTCCCTTAATTAGCCCAAATGTCCAATTAAAACAGAAGCTGGGTGGAACAAAAATCTGCAGTCACAGGGAGTCCCCAGGACCAAGGTTGAGAACCCCTGGACTATACTAATTATAAAATGCAGAACTGGTATGCATAAACAGATTTGTTAAAACACACAAAGAACAAGGTAAAAACTGATTAAACATAAATGGAAACTAACAATATCCGTACATAAATTACCTGAATTATTGCCAGCTAACAATGGAGGAGATTAAAATTATGATAATGGAAGCTGATGCTATGTTTGTAAATTATATGACCAAGAGGTATAACATGTACAATGAAAACATCAACAGTCCAAGCACTGATCCCTGAGGGACCCCATATTTTACCCTAATTACCTCAGGATATTCATTGTTTATATGTACAATCTGATCATGGCATGGAATACCAGTCCATAATAGGGTACAGTCAATACACCCACACTGTATCTACTTAGAATTATCTAATAACCTGATATCCACTTTATCGTGATGTGAGAGAAAAGTGCGCATACCTAAAAAAAATTAATGCTTAAATGGGTTCAAGATTTTAACTCCACACTGAATGTGGCCTGGCTGGAATGCAGGGGTGTCAGTCATTGAATCATCGTGTCACCCACAGTTCTCTTATACTTTAAAATCTAGAAATTGCTGAATAAACATTACTTAATGCAATTTTAAATTGAGGAATTACTACACAAAAATAAATTTAATAGATAGATAGATAGCTAGATAAGCATGGTTTCCTATGAGACATTTCTCAAATGGAAGGCAGGAATGCAACTTTTAATTTACATTATAGATGCTTTGGACTCCTAAATCTAAGGTTATGCTTAGAGCAGCTAATACATTTTATATTTGTATTATACCTATTTCTTTCTAGGCAAAATTAGAAAAAACTGGAGTTTGACTGTAGTTTTATATTAAATGCTTACTAATCCTTTTATTATGAAATTTGTTGTATTCTGCCGATATTCTCTAAAAGTAGTTCAGTTGTGAAATGCATTGCCAGCACATACAGTCAAAAATCTTTCACATCTGCAACAGAACTGTGGTCTTCTAAAAATAATCAGTCTTTTCCCTCACAAAGAATTGCACTCATGACTGAAGAAGAGCAGACAACAAATAAATCACAGTGGATGAAGTGCTTTAACTCTTTCAGCTCTTTGTGCTTACATACTCATTTTAGATTGATCTGCTGTGATTCACTTCAGAGCCATTCCACTGTAACTGACTATCTCACTCAGTACTTTTTACCTGATGGTGTGTGAGAATGGAAGGCAGAGAGAAGCCATATTTATGGTCAGCAGGATGAGCTACCATTAGAACATCAGCCTGTTCAAAGTCACAAATATGTGGGTCGTTAGGGGACTTGTATGTTTTATGATTTGACACTCTAGTGTACAATTTTTTGGAAGGGAGTGTGGAAAAGCACCAAATCAAGTCACATCCCACAAATCTCTATTGACTACTACCTAAAAAAACAGGATCTTAATTCACAGATCTTGTAAGAGCTTGCTTTATCTAACATCACTCTGACAACTCAGGAAACTACCTTCGATAACTGGCTCCTACAAGCAAACAGAAAAAAAAATGACGCCACCAAGGACCTAGACACATGAATACAACACAAGCAGAAACCCAAGTCAAAATAACACTCTAGACTAAAAAAACACAGTCCAAACACCAAAAGAAACAAGGAATTCCATCCTTTTACAATTCCAGTAACCTTGCCTTTGGACCCTTTTTGGCTAACTGCCCCCTGCGCACTCTGAAAAGCTATGCAGGAAAGCAAAAAGGTGGCCTAATGAAGTAGAACAACAATAGATGACAGTTGAGCCTGTTAAGATCAAAATGTGCCCCAAATTGTATGAGGGAAGTAAGGAATCCTACCACATTATAGTTAGACACCTATCAGTGTTTCAATTCATGTTTTGCACCAGTATTTGGGACCACTTATGGGAGCTCCTCACCTGCAGTCACAAGACTTTATATATGGCCTCACACCTTGGAGTTAGACATGAGGACTACCGAGAAATGGTCCAGATTCCTGCCTATAAAATTCTCAATGAGCCAGTATCCCTTGAGGGTTCCGCTTGGGAAAGAAAATAAGGGGCAGAGTGGGGAGAAAGGTTTGTTGAAGATGGAGAAAAAAGATGGTTCTGGTGTGGAGACAGTAGGTAAGTGGGCCAGACATTCAACATGACAGATAGGGCATAAAACTGTACCTGTGGGTAAGTCCTATCATAAGTTTGAATTTTTTTGTCTACTTGGATGTCATTTAGATTTAGGGACCTCTAAAGCATACAAGTGTTTTTGCTTCCTTTGAAGGCATGCTTGGTCAAGACTTTGTCTAATAAAAATCAATTCAGATACTGTATGTGATTCCCCACTTATCATGCTTTAACTAATTTCACATTCCCAAAATAAAATCTAATCTAATAGTTACATCTGTACTTTCCTAAAGCTACATGCTTTCATCTTGCTTAGAAATATCTTTTTCCAACTATTGTGGGTGCCATAATGACACAGTGGTTAACACTGCTGCCTCAAAATGATTTTTTCTCAGCCTAGTCATTTTCAGTGAGGGGATTTAAAATTTTCTCCAGATTATTATTGGTTTTCAAACTCATTCAGAATAATATGCATGCTAGGTTTGTTTGGTTGCAGCATGTCGTCCTGGCATGAGTGAGTGCTTGACTGTGGTTTGAAGGGGACTGGTATGGCTGATTGTTGCCTTGTACACAAGATAGGCTATGGCTTCCCTCCACCATAATGGATTAAGCAAGCTTAGAAAATGAATACATTAGTATGATGGATTGCCCCTATATAGTGGTTGTGTATATATATATATATATATATATATATATACTGTATATATGTATATATATAGACAGACAGACAGACAGGTCGCTTTTAAGTAAATTATTCTCTCACGACTATGCCAACTTTCTCAGTTATGTAAATTTAAGTAGCCTGGTAGCAAGTCACTCCCATGTGGTTTCCACCAGCAAATACCTAGGAGTGTTTGATTATAAAAACGCACGCAGACTGAAACCTTGCTGTGCTTTTCCTACCTTTATGCTGATTAGGCTCTTATTTTGTTCCAGTGCATTTATACCCCTGCTCAATTAAGACTATTTATGGCATCCTCTCAACTGTTGAACTTACTTTTATTGGTAGGTTGGCTTCCGCAGCTCTGGCAGAGAAGAAAGCCAGAGGCTTTATACTTTTCTTAATTTCCCAGGGGGAGCTTCTAAATTATGAGAAAGGTAGGAAGTAATATCAAGGTTACGGATCACACGTGTGCTATTATAGAGTTTCACAAGAAGTTTTAAGCAATGGTATCAATTCATGTATAGCAATCCTTTGTGTCATTATGGTCTTTATTTGAGCACTAAAACATACATAAAGTAAAGGGCATAATAGCCTTGCATTTGTTTATTGCATTGCTCCAAAATTCCTAAATGACTAAATGAGACGTACCCAATACTGTACTTTGAAGAGTAGTACAGCTGAGATGGCAGGAGTCATTTATACATCTTTGATACAGTATCTTACTGGGGCAATGCTGTCTCTAGCTGTCCAGGGTACCAGTGGGCCCAAGACACAGGGGATTTAAAGCTACTGCAGTTATATTTGATGGTTGATAAAATTATTCAACAGGTATACATGGGGTCGGCACGGTGGCGCAGTGGTAGCGCTGCTGCCTCGCAGTTAGGAGTTAGGAGCTTCCCGGGTCCTCCCTGCGTGGAGTTTGCATGTTCTCCCCGTGTCTGCGTGGGTTTCCTCCCACAGTCCAAAGACATGCAGGTTAGGTGGATTGGCGATTGTGCTTGGTGTGTGGGTGTGCGTGTGTGTGTCCTGCGGTGGGTTGGTGCCCTGCCCGGGTTTGATTCCTGCCTTGCTCCCTGTGTGGGCTGGGATTGGCTCCAGCCCACACCCCCGTGACCCTGTGGTTAGGATTTAGCGGGCTGGAAAATGGATGGATGGTATACATGGGTTCTGATACTAACTGAAGGATAAATTGTCTATGTGGGCACACAAACAGCGGGACTGGTATTTGACAGTAAGTAGCAGGTATTCAGTTTGTTTTTGTAATGTATACTTGAAGATGTGATGAGATGTGGGGGATCTAGGGCAGACCCTGCATGCTGAGTTAGATACCAGTGCAGAACAGATTACTGAATACTAACAAAGAAAAGAGAATTGCAAAAAAACAAGTAAAACATGCCTCTATGAACCTTCCTGTAATACTCTGTCCTCACTTTAAGAGAATATACTCAGCATTCTCTTTCTTAACCTCCCTACGTGACTTTTACTTTTCCCAAAACACTGGCCACCTCTTCCTCCTCGCCAGGCGAACCTTTGACCACCCACTTTGCTCCTATTTCTATGTTTGTCTGATGAAAGGCTTAGAGTCCAGCTGAGTTTATTCTTGGGAGTAGTTGAGGGGCCATACCAACTCACAAGGAAGTAATTCCAGGTCACCCTGATTCCCAAAATGATTCTGGTAAAACACTACAGTTGTACTGCCTGATGAAAAACACAGCAAATATATTGGCAACAGGGTACTTGTTATGATTTATCTCGCAAATGACCAAAGTGGTTGGAGGCCTTCAAAACACAAACTGAGAAGCAGGCCAGAATCCCACCAGCCTGCCCAGAGCAAGAAGCAGCCTAGTTTACACTTGAGTGGTAGGCTTCAGGCCTGCATCAAGAAAAAAATCTGCTCTACTCTCGGAATTAGAACATATATTTTGTAATGTCCCAAACCACACTCAAAATGCTCCTTAAAGGACAGATACTCTGTCAACCCTTGCCTTGTATAGTGTATTCTGCTTTAATACTTAATGTGGATAGAGCAAGGCCAAAAGAAATCGTTTTAAAGGAGGACATATTGGAAGAAAAGGAAAAATAAAACAAAAGGTTCAAAAGAGTCAAAAAGGGAATTGCCTAAAGGCAATCCAAGGCTAACAGTTTTCAAATCAAAATCCACAAGGATAATTCAATATACAGTACAGTAGCAAATCTTCATGAACCAGAACAAAGGAAATCATAATACTTAACAAGAACCACCAAAATCTACCAATCCGCACATCTGAATGATCTGCCTTGGACATTAATTCCCCGCTTTCCTTTATAGAACTGGGGGTAGTCACTTAAGTGTGATGGATGGGTGCCCCTGCCTCTGGGGGATCTACCCACAAAATACAAGAAACATGAAATAACTGCAAGACAAACACAGACACTAAATAATATAAAATTAACAGATAATACATAATTAAACAAACAGTATATGAGCAGAACCAGCTTATGACAAAACAAAGGAAAACAATGAATGATAATGAAAGAATCACAAAGAATATAAGCAATTTAAACATTTAGCCAGAGCTGGTTTGAACATAACAGTGCTGGAGCAGAAAAGGAAAAGCAATCAAAACTCAAAAAAACAACAAGCTGATGAAAAAAAAAACTTGGAAGCTAAAGATAAAATGAACTCAAAAAACCCAAATTCCTTAAATGAAAATGAAACACTAACGGTTTGGTTTTTAAAGAACAATCCAAAAACTTGGATGCTGCCATCTTAAATACCCACAGTGTGGTGATGTCACAACCGTGACTTCTGGAAACCACACAGTAGTATCAGTGCACTGTTGCTAAATGTAGTGAAGGCATGGCTGCTTGAGAATACACCAAACTGTCATGTTTCAGTCAGAGCTGGGGTTCATATCTTCTTTTATGTCTTTTTTGTTCGCTTTTGATTCTTTTGTTTGTGTTAATATTGTTAATCATTTAGTTTATATGTGTCTTTGAATCTTCTTCTATGGTCCATATCTCTGGATATTTGTATTGGACAACGGCTTCTGTGCTTTTTGTGCTCTTCTGAGCTTTTGTGCTGCAGAGCATTTTTCTGTAAAATAAATCTTTTTATTTTATAAAGATTCACTGTCTAGCACTTTATACAAGTTGAAGGTTGACCGTTTTCCTTGTGTGGCTTTTATTTACTATTTTGGGACTTTATGCAAAGGTTTCTCCAAGTTCACGACAAAAATGGTAAACAAAATGACGTTGTGATAATATCAAAAAATGATGCAAAAAAATAATCCTAAAAATTTGTTCGAGTTAAAAGTTTTTATAGATTTAATGTTTAGGGTTTTTTGCCTATTTTGAACTATATTTGATAAAGTTTATTTTAATTGTACTCTATTTTTATTTATTTATTTACTCAATTAAATTTGTTGGCCAGATGATCACATTTGTTGAACTAATTACATCAAGGGATGCAACAATATAAATATGGCAGCATTTCCTTTATTCTTTATCCTTTGGACAATATGCTATTTTCATGCAAATCTCTAATGGCTGTAGGCGTTTGCACGAGATTGTGACATAGTGTGAACACTAAGAGAAAGAAGTTTAGATGTCAACAGGTTTAAAGATCAACGGAGGGAAAAGTAAGGGCCCTAAGGGTAACAACAAAGGGTTACCTGTGTTATGTTCAGGTAGGTACCCAGATGGAGGTGGTGTGACAGGTAAGCATGTGCACACAATTAAACCCGCCCTAATTATAGCAGCAACGACTAGATTATTTAGAAGATGCCACAAGTGTGGTGAAAAAAGCTCCAACAAGTGGTGCTGGGTTAGATGTTTGTTGAGATTGACTCGAGGAAACCCGCTCACGTTTAAAACAGTGCTTCAGTCACAGATGAGGGGCAGATGGGAGAACAGTGTGGAGTCTAGTGTTTAAGAGTTGTCAGTGCAAACTAGTGGCCTTCTGCATGCTTTATAGAAGAGAAGGATTGGCAGGGACAGTAATGGATAAGCCTTCTGATTAATGACAGAGAAAACGTTGTTTTAGCCAGAAGAAGAATCCTCCATACAGATTGACAGAGTGGAGGTTTTTCCTGGGAAAACATGCTGAGCTATGATTAAAATGGTGGTTCATTTTTCTATTGAAAGAATTGTTTTTTTTTTTTGGATGCAGGGATGCTTTATTGCCTGAACATTTTACAGGAAGGCAGATGGGAATAAGTATGGAGTCTTTGCTTTTTACGCACATGTATGTTTTTGTATATATGGTAGTCTGCCATCTCAAAACACAAGAACTGTATGGTAGTTGCTTACCCCTGATTTGTGAAGTACAATGAACACTTAAAAGGCTAGTCCTTTTCATCAGTAATTTACTCTGTCACCCTGGCTTATGCTCAGTTTCACAAACTAAAAGAGGCTTGTGTTCCATGTCTGCTGCATTCTTGTAGCACAGAGCATCACACGTTGTTCTTCAGGTTCTGAAATTTTGCCAGTCTCTCACTATGAATTCTTCAGTATGCTTTCACTTCTGGTCCTTGTTGCACTCACAAAAATCCTCAGAGTTTATCTGTCTCATAACAGAATCCATATATTCCAAAGCCATAATTCATGACAACACTGCTTGGAAGTCTCAGGGATCATATAGCACAACTAGTGCCAAGTTGTTTGCCTGCCTATGGTAAAGTCGTCCCTGATGGAGGATCACAGGAATCATGGGAAAGAGGGGTCCTTTCATCGGAGCAACGTTTCTGCCGTGGCATGGCCAAATGGGGAGGCAGCTAGATGGATGAGGTCTCCAGAACTCTAAAAATATCCAAACCTAATTATGTCATATCATCTACTGTTAAACCGTACTTCTAAAATTTTTATTATTATGCTGTATTAAGGAATTGTTCTGTTCTGTGTATTGTATTGTATTGACCCCCTACTTTTGACACCCACTGCACGCCCAACCTACCTGGAAAGGGGTCTGTCTTTGAACTGCCTTTCCCGAGGTTTCTTCCATTTTCCCTACAAGGTTTTATTGGGAGTTTTTCCTTGTCTTCTCAGAGAGTCAAGGCTGGGGGGCTGTCAAAAGGCAGGGCCTGTTAAAGCCCATTGCGGCACTTCCTGTGTGATTTTGGGCTATACAAAAATAAACTGTATTGTATTGTATTGTACTAGAGTTTGGTCCCCAGCCACTTAGCTCTATCTGCCCGTTTGCCCTTACAAAGGTCATCGTGCATCAGAACCACCAGTGATCAAGAAAATGAAGACTACAAAATATAATTTTTTTATCTCTTTTTACATTCATTTGCTATGATGTGTCTAAGAAGAAAGTTCAAAAATACATCAAAGGTAGACAGTCATGAGCTAATGCTAGATAGATAGATAGAAAGTGGGGGATAAAAAAGTAAATAAATAAATAAAAATATACACATACAAAAGAGATGAAAGAACTCTGAAGACATTTTTTTTACTTTCCATGAATGAACTTTTTTTTGCCTTAATATTCTTTATGCAAGCGTTTTACCTCAAAGGCAGGGGAAATGATCATCCACCGTCACTTCACACATGCCCACCAGGCCCTCTCCCCAAAATCACCCTCAAAACGTGAAAGAACCCTTAATGCCTTCTGTAGAAATCAGACTGTCTTTACCTTTTAAACAAACAATGAATGGTACAAACAGCCACTGACATCAAATACACGTGACAACTGTTACAGGATGCATGCAGTTGTACTGACTTAGTTAATCGTTCAGCAACCTATTTACTGTGTTCTCATTTTTCATCTAGCATACACAATAACTTTTTTGTTGTCTGTTACTTGTTAACCTTGCACTTTGTAATCACTTGTAAGTACTTGGACAGGCAGGATGGAGGATGATTTTTTTGTCCAGGTGGGTGGCTACAGTGGAAGGACTGCAGGAGTTGAGACTTGACCTCGTCAGAATGCCTAACTTTCTTCATCTCAGCATTTACAGAAGTGATAATGAATGGACTGCATGAACCTGATAACTGGAAGCAGTTCATTACCCCACATGGCAGATGGAAGTGTTCCTCCTGGCTGAAACTATGGTAGTTGAAACACATGCATGAGAGTTGGATTCCATAAGTACAACCCTGTCAAGGTCTTTGGGTGCTTTCTTGGGGAGAAATACCCTGGTTTCCAACTGACTTGGAAGTGTTCTGGATGACCAATGCCAAGACACTAGAAGCAGTTTAAAAGATGACTGCAGCCTCACCTTGATAAGTCAGATTCAGGAAGCAGTGGACGGCACTCCGCAAGAGGATGGAAGGAGGAAGAGAATCTTAAGTTATACTTGTGTGTTTTGGCTGCTGCTTATTTGAAAAAGTGTTGGTTGCAAATAAAAAAGCATATCAAACCATTGTGTTGGGTGACACTGTGTCTATGGTTTGGGGCTCAGTTTGTCACCTGGGATAGAGCTATGTTCTAAGTAAAGAACAGTAATGATAATAATAATTCTTAATTAAATTCAGTCCCTTCCATTTTTAAGCTCATTTATTCTAGTAAAGAACAACAAGGTCCTAAATAATGACCCTACAATTGATAAAGCAGATTTAAAAGAACCGTGTACAGATCTATTTCAATTTTTTTCATAGCTGTTGTTTTTGACAAATGGTAGAGCTTATGATAGCAAATAAATACTGGTAGTGAAAAAAGTGAACGAGTCAAAACTCTGCATTTTTCAAAAGCATCTCCCTATTCTCTGTCAGAGTAAATCTAGGGCCATATTATTTTTATAACATCTGAATCTGAAACTGGGTATTGCTGTAACTGCAGCCCTGAGAGAAGCAGCAGGCATGTAAAGGAAATCTACTGAGTGATTATTCCCTCAACAGAGATTCAGACAGAGTCTTACTCAGGAAGAAGCTCTAATGATAAGCTGGCATGTTCTCAGAAAAAAAGAGCTTGGGCCTCATAAAACTGTATTATACTCCATACTAATGTCAGACGATAGCGGAACATTTTAATAGAGCCTTACAACTGTTTAATAAAACTATGCAGAGGCATTAAGTTGTGGGTTGCCCGTACAGAAAGAGACAAATTATCATTATGTCAAGCAGGATGATAAAAGCAATTAATATTTTATTTTTTAATACAAACTTCAAAATTTTAAAAATATAAAGAAGTGAGAGCTTGTCAGGTAATGGCTCAAATCATGTATTCACACAAAGAGAGCATGATAAGTCTTTAATCTGATTACATTGCAATATTGCTTCCAATATAATGAAATTGTAATTCAGACAAGAGAAGCCGATATGTAATGATAAAATTCAAATGTTTGCGATGCTGGCTTGGAATTATCTACATAAAAATGACAACAAGGTTACATTGAACAGAGGAAAGTCTAAACAAAGCCCTCAAAGTTAGGCTCACATTCTACCTGGCTGTCACAGTGCACCTCCTTGTGCCAACATGGAGAGGCCTAACCTAGACCCCATAAAGAAGACTGGTGCCCCGAGTGTAAAACATTAGTGCACACCAGGCAGAGTGAAGCCATGGAAGCTTGCTTGATGTCAGCACAACTTATTGCTGGGACAAGTGAGAAAGTACACTCTTAAAAATACTGGCTATTCTATGGCCTTTTATGGTTCTTTACTGTGTTTTTGGGTTCTTCATAGAACTATTGCTTGACAAGGCATCATTCAATTCTGAGAAGGGTTCTCTGCATATGAAGCTGGTTCTTTGTGCTTTAAAAAACTTCCTAATATGTATAAAAAAAAAAAATTTTAATGTATTGTAGGCTACCTTGCTGGTTAAGAAAAACTTAACCTGTGTGATTTTAAGCAATGAGATTCCTTTTAATATCACGACCCATTGGGTATTTCACAAATCTGTTAGCATCTGTTTATGGTTATTTACTGTATGGAGCCTGTTTACAATCTAAATAAATAAAGGTTCCTTCTGGAACTTTCACGTGGCTCGGTCTTTTGGGAATCAAAATGGTCTCCCTATGGGATCACTCCAAATAACCACTCCAGGACCTTTATTTATAAGAGTTTACTAGATACCTCAAAAAGCAGACAGGACAAAATTTGCCTACTAATCTTACCTTACAAAAGATGCTCAATGCTTAAGGGCACAAGGACATCAGAGTCCATCAGACAGCTCTCTAAAATTGTGGCCATGTAACTTCTGAAATCTGCCTTTGAACTTGGAGCATGTACTGTATGGGGTTTAAAAGTCAGTCCATTCAAGTGTATAGATGAGCTCCAAGTAAGTGAGTTGGGCATAGGCTTACTTATTAGGGAAAATGAGGTTTGGGAGAAAAGTGCAAAGAGGATTGGGGAGGTTGATTGAGGAAGCTGTTGTTTTGGATGCTGGGAAAGTTTTTAAGCCACCCCATCAGTCAGAGTATCTGAAAGAAACTTAGTTAGGAAAGCCAAGTAGAGAAGCAGGTGTTGTTTTCCTGTATGTTCAATGTCTCTCCTTTCATCATCCCTCCATATTTGGTAGAATAAAACTTTTGTGCATTATGCCAACTTTCCTAAGACTAAAAATGTGAAAAAATAAGGGCACTGTTTCATACTTGTGAGGAACTGACTGATAAGCAGCCTGAACCAGTGAAATTATTCTTTGAAATAGGAAAGATGAGAAGGTGGAAATAGCTTTAGCTAACCACACCAGCCAACTAAAAAAAATTAATTTTGAACAAAAAATGTAACCAGAAGAGTAGGGGAAAATTCAGTAACCAAATGAACCAAGGAGAGTTCCCTAACCAAAAAAAATAAAACCAGAACACACAGCAAAAACTTTAATTTAGATGCTCTATATGCCATGCCACCATCTTAAATAGAGGACATGTAATAATATTATGCTTTGCTTCAACATTGTATACATGATAGCAACCACCCATGAGAAAGGTTAAAAATTTGGCTGAGGTCATGTAATCTTAAATGAATTGCACAAATCTTGTGATTAAATTGCATTCCAAAATGGCAATGCAAGTGAAAAACAATAGCAGGAATACTAAAAATCAGGAAATAATAAATAAAGATCTTTTGATCTTTTGCAGCAAAATAAGGTTTATCTGTAAGATACCCTAGAAACACCTCGAGTAATCTTTGCGCCATCACAAATAAGTACAGTCTGTGCAATTCTGGGATGGATTTCAAATGGAGACAGCAGAAACAGAAACACAACACAGCAGTGCCCAAAGATAAAATGAAAACCTAAATTAAAATTCAATGCACCTCAAAACATTATACTCCATATATTGATTAATAAGAACTGCACAGGAATTTATCCAAAAAAGTACAAAAGTTGGAAATCATACCATTTATCTAGAAAAATATTACTTCCTGTACTACGTGAAATTGTCTTCATGCTCAAGTGCTGAAAGCCTGTTTCTGGCTTAGGGGCTGGACTAATCGGCCCTGCAGTGTCCTCTACACCCTTGGGTGAATGTGAATGCATATGCAATAGAAACTTTCCAGCTTAGCAATGGGGCTCGAAGAACATCAGTCATTAAAATGATAGGAGCTTGTGTTGTTGTTGTGCATTTGCACTTCCAGTTTGAGCTTTTCTCTGTCAAGGCCATGCAGCATATGACAGCCAAGAGTTATGAAAAGTTGAGTACCATTTTCTCCTTTACAGGTAGCCACAGTAATTTCTTTTTAAACAGAAAGAATGTCAATATCAGTAATATATTATTCACAAGATATTTTTTGGTAAATACATCTTAATTTTCACCTACCGAAGAGAAGAACCACATTAAACTTGAAAAGGCCACCAGGAAACCCTACATGTGCTGCTTCCACTTTTTGGAAAAGAAGCCAAAAGTATGGCGATCCTGTTTCAAAGAAGTGCAGAATTCTGGTGCAGAAAGAACAGGCATGAACGTACAATATTTTGTCAATTGTTTGGTGGCCTTGTTGTGGTTAGTGCTGCTGCCAGACATACAATGTGCAGCTCATGTGCGTAGTCTGCGTGTGCTAACAGTATGTTTTAAGACTGTTAGAGTTCCACCATTAAAATGATTTGTATAAAATACTCTGAAATAGAATAGCATCAATCACTTAGTAGAATATCCAATTTTTTTCGTTCTTTGTATATTTTTTTCATCATGTGTAATTTTATTTAACTATAACAAAAGAAATGTAAGTTCTTATACCGAATTAGGCTTATATTCATATTTCTTGTAGAAGAGGGTAAACATAGTCATTGTAAGAAGCTTAGATAAATTAAACATAAAACACAAATCAAGACAATAATTTTATATTCTGTAGCATTCACGATGTTTACCACTGCCAGATATTCTTGTATACTTAGAAACCTCTTCCCATTTCCACCCTTCTGAATCAATTTCTTTAAAACTGCATCTGGATTAAGATCTTAGTAACTTCTAAAATTACAAACAGGATTAAAGGCTGACATAAAAAGTATTCTGGCTACTAGTCCCTGAAACCCTGACCATGGAATTTTCTGCTCTCTCTCCCACCCTCTCATTTTTGTGTATGTGTATATTTACGTTCAAAAAGTTTCTGCACTTTTATAGTTTCGTTAGAAATGGCAGAGGAAAAAACATTTTTTGCTGATAGCATGAAAAAGCTGGTATGATGCTGGGAAAATTGCATCGTAAAGGAAGGTGAGTATGTAGAGAAGCAATGTAGTTTGTTTTTGAAATTCTTAATAAAGAGTTAAAAAAAGCACAATAAAGAGTTAACAAAAAGTGCAGAATTTTTTTGAATGTCTCTCGAATATATATAAATATATAGATACTCCCAAGTTGGACACCTGCAGGGTTGCCTGGAAGAAGGGTGATCCTGTAGGGGTCCTTGGGTGCTGCTAGAGGGCGCCACTGAAAAGTTGCTTGTCGTTTCCTGGGGACCTAGAAGTGCTTCCATATGTTAATGTCTCAACCCAAGACGCATTCCCTAGCTTAAGATAAAAGGGAGCCATTTCACTGCATTGGCAAGTCAGAGCTGTGAGGGAGTCAGACGATGTTTGAGGAAGAGAATGGGTAGGAGACGAAAGATATATGGTGTATTGTTTAATTCATTGTTTGCTGAATTACAGTCTAAAAAGGAACCTTTTTTTAATCAATCACCGTCTAATTGAGCTTGAATGTGTCTGGGCTCAAAATGTGTCTGGCGTTGGGTCTCACAGACATATTATGAAGACAGAGAGAAGGATAGCATAAAGAGTTGCATTACTACCCAGGAAATGATAAAATAATAATTGGTTAATAATAACCCATTTAATGGTTAAAGTAAAAACAAAGTAATGCCAAGTAAAACGACCTCAGCCATGGTTTAAGGTAGGTTTCTTAATGCTGCAGAGTGGGAGCTCTATCTCTCTCGGTCACAAGTCACAAAGTGGGTGACCGGTATATAAATCGGGTACTGTGCAAGGGACTGGACTTCCAGATCTGGAGTGGAAATGAAGTCCTGCTCCTTTCTGGGACTTACCCCTCGGATCTGTTGACAGAACGACAGAAGGTGTTAGAGTCCTCTCTCAACTCAGAGTGGTACTGCTTAACTTGCAAGGGCCTTGAAGGTGTCCCGGTTAACTTAACACACTGGAGTAGCCATAGGAAAACCAGTGTGAACAAACACAGAGGACATCTAAGGACAGGATTCAACCCAAAGACACTCAATCCATGTGGCAGCCATGCTAACCAATGCACCAGCACCATGCCACTCTATATATGCAAGACATTCTATGTTCTGCACAATCTGATTATTCGCGATACATAAACATACAGAAATACTCAGAAATAAATACTGATTTTCTGATTTTCTTCATTTGTTCATCACAACAGTTGTATGCTTGTGCCATTTTGACTTTACTATCCAAGTACCCACACTGCATACAATACATACAATGCTTCCAATTGATATTTCTCTTATCTGGCCACCATTTAAAAGAATGTTTAAACAAAAAAAAAAGAAAAATGGAAACTGAATAAAATTTCAGCATAGCAAGGTTAAACATTAATCTTAAAGTTCACAGTGCTTAAAACTTCACATTTTAAAATATTACACTTTTAATGGACTCAATACAGAGCCCCCTAACATATAAGGAACAGCTTAATAATCACTTAGCATCCGATGACCAATCTAGCTTTAACCACACAAGCAGCACTCTCACTTCTGTGTACTTGTACTTGTTGTGGACAAACCCAATACGCTGACTGATAAGAGTCTAGATGTTTCTAGAAAGTGAAGCAAAGCAGCCAAAGCAAAATGATGTTACGTCCATCCATCCAATACAGCAACAGATCTGAAGTGCAGTAAATGCCATTATCTGTTCTTCATATGCAGCAGAGAGTGAAGGTTGGGAGCATAAGGCCATGCTTTAGCAGGAATGTTAAAACTCATACAATGGCGAATATAAAGCAGGGGGGCAATACAAGTGCAGTAGCTGTTTGGTTTTATATCCAAGTCTGTTTTTCAAGGGACAAATCTGAAGAATCTATTGTTTTCTGGTCTATTTAATTACAGGTGGAAGTCTGCTCAGGCACTTAAGGAGGACACAAATATTTTATTTCCGTGTGCATAAAAATGCAATTGAAAATGCAGGAAACAGGAAATGATTACTTTGAATTTCAGTGTGTTACACTGGCATTGTCTCAGGTATTCTATGTCAGTCTCCTAAACATATTTTTTCTCTTCACTGTTTAATGCTATTTTTTATATAAACTAATTGCACTCTCCTTCAATTTGGATAGTTCCCAAAGTACCATCTGAAAGTATCTCATTTTTTCATATAGTAAAAGAAATGTAAATTCTAACTGTAAGTCAAGAGAAAGGCAGTAGCAACTTGGGTGGTAGGCTGCATTATTACATGAAATTTACAAGAAAAATTAAAATCTGGACTAACAGCCTATAGTGAACTGCAGGAACATTTTACAAGCACAGCAACAAATGGCATTTTCAAATCTTTTATTAGACATTCTCCTTATCTGCAATAAAATGGCTGCATACTGTTATTACTAGCATTTTTTAGTATAATTTGAAGTCAAGCCATTATATCTGAAACATATAATCTGGATAATATAATCTTTTTCAGTGTTCACTAGATCCTATTTGGATGACAAAATTGTTTGTACCATGCAACTGAAAATTATGATTCTGTTATCTTTTTATTAAAAAATGTTCTAATATCTGTCTCTTCTAGTTTTTTTTAATTTCCCTTTATCATTGTTTAACATAGCGTTTGTATGCTATAATATGTGCAAGTGTGACCCTAACCAAGACCAATTTTTATGTAACACCAAAAATTAAAAAGAAAAAAGAATTCTAAGCATCAAACAAAAGAGACAGGGGCCATACTGGTGCTGCTTAAAACAGATTAATACCTAACGTACTTGGAAGGCAGTTTCCCTGCTTACAGTATCTGCCTTTCAACACCTTGAATTAAATCACATCCTTGTCTATATTCTCTTTTTCCTACTTGTTTTCTCTCATTATTTCATTTCCCCCTCCTTACATACCAATGAGACTTTGCCCAAATTCATGTTCCTGAATCCACATTCTATTTGTAATTGTAATAAAACAGCTATTCACACAATGGGGTTAACTGCTGTAGCTACATTGGAAATCAGGTTATTCTATCAACGATCCTCCACAAAATTGCTAAATTCTATTGTCACCCCTAAACACATTCTAGTATTTAAAAGACCAGATGCCCTAAAAACGTTAAGGCTCACTGTAATTTATAATAAGCAGCCAGATAACGTCAGTCTCATGTGGAGCACCCATACTGGCAGCTGTCTGTTAGTGGGGCCCTCCTGTTCTGTCATGTTCTCACTTTGGTGTCACAGTTTATTCTCAGGGTACTCAAGCGGGTTAGCTATGCGTATAAAGGCATGTGTCATAAAGTCATCTGAGGATGGAGAATATATTTGCAAAGCAAGACTGGTTGTGTGATGTGTGTAATGTAGGTGGTGGCTGTGAGTGAGCAAACAGGATAAATTCCAACACAGGAGCTAGGGATCAAAACAGAAGACGATATCAATAAAAGTGAGTAATTTGACTTTTGTGTCGCTTATCTTGCTCCATGTCAGGTTCATTAGAAGATGTTATGAACACCTTTTCAAGTTCCTAGAATCATTTAATACGTTTTTTTTTCAATATTGGTGTCATTTCTACTGTAATTCTCAATTGCAGTTAATCCAATTCAGGGTCCTAGTAGGGGTGGGTTGGGTGTTTAGGTGGAGCTGCACTAAGCTGAAGACGGGAAACAGTGCATAGCAAGGACCACACAAGGGCACATCCGCACTCACAAGAGCCAGTCTGAATTCACTAATCATACCAAGCTGCAAGCCTTTGGAGGATGTCAGAGGAAACCACACATACACGGGGAGAACATACAAACCCCACATGAACAACCTTCAGGCACAAGATTCAAAGCCAGCAGGCTGTAGTCATGAAGCACCAATGATGACCACTGTACTACCATGCCTCCTAGAGTTATTTGTTTAGTTTTATAGTCTTTTTGTGATGCCACCATGTTCACATCTTATAAACTGTTTTCTTCATATGCACTGCCATTTTTTATGGTTGCTAGTAGTGATGAGTGAACCCTGCTGAATTCGCTTCAGCAAACTCCGCAAAATCATGGAAATGTTCACGAACCTCACCAAACTTTAATGTTGAAGGAGTATCTAAATTAGTTTTGAGTGGATTACAATGGTGCAATGATGTTTTAAGTGTCCCTGAGAGCTACAAAAATGCTGGACTAATTATTGTGACCAAAAATGTCACCATAGCTATGAGGTAACAGTGGTAACCACTGTGCCATTGTGACTCTTTGAGATAAAATTAATAGAAATAAATATCAGAACAGTATATATCTTGCAGACAGTGGCAGAAAAGAAGCACTAAGGTGCCCCCCTACAGATTTAATAGCACCTCTCTTGAACCACAAAGTATTACACACAGGTCACAAGCAAGTCCATACAAAAAGACATTACTTTTAAGACATGAATATCCCAACACATAGCCAGCTTCCATGCATGTTTTGTGTTTAAATGTATTTACAAGTTTTCTCCTCATTTTTAGTATTATATACTCAGGGGGCTGCCCCAACCACCAATGATTGCTACAGCTCTGTGATGTCATACAGGCTTCCCAAAGCATCATGGGAAAATAAATTTGTCTAAACTGGTCACCTGGCAAATATTCAGCGAACACTGCTGAAATAAATGCTTTAGTGAATTTCACTGATCGACACTAGCCACAAGTCCCATTCGCTACCTATGATTTTACTGTACCATCCCTAAAGAAGATGGTGTAGCACTACAGATTCTATCATTGATTTGGATCTGCTTGGATATAATTTGCTTTCATGAAACATTAATTAGGGAAAAGGTAACAGAAAGATGAGAAAATTTTGGTACCTCACTACTTCTTCAAATGTGGGCTTCTGTCATTAATACTGATTTCCTGTCTTTGTCTTTCTATGGTATTAGTGACCACTGACTATTTACAGATTTTGCTTTCTGGTTGTCCCCTTGAAATACTTTCATTTGCTGGTCTTTGAATCAATTTTTAATTGTCCGGACTTACCATATTCCACCTTGGGCATAATAACAGGAAGAAAGTTAACAAGCAATCATAAATAGATAAAAGAATGCAGGAGTGGGCAAAGTAAAAACAACAATCTAAAACCACTAGCAATAAATTAAAAAAACAAACCAGACTATCCCGATATTTATTAACAGACTAATATAAGCTTGTTTATATGGAAGGGTAAAAGGTTGGGTATTAAAAGGATGAAACAGTGAAGTTCAAAAGCAGACAGTGGCATGGTACTCCTTGACTTCCAGCTCTATTACTGGGGTTGTAGATATTCATAATTTGAGTCAACTGAAGGACACAGAAGATAATGGGAACACACCGGACAGAAACTCTTTTTATATATCTTGCTCTGTGCTTTAGTTATTAATAACTATCATCAATTTACTTGTAATCAGATTGTGTTTTACTCCCTCAAAATATGGAAACTATGTAAGAAACATTTTAAGTAAAAAATTTTGTTCTCTTACAGGATAATTTTGCATTGCAGTTTTCTTTTAATTGTGCGCTTTTTAATTTATGGAAGTCATTAAAGCATCTAGACGTTTACAGTATAGCATATATACAATTTTTTGCATCCTTTGATCATTGCTGTTGGAAATATGGAATTCCCTCAACACACTTATTTTTCTGTTTACAAGCTATACACTTTGTTAAAAAGAATCTGCGTAACTTTATTTGCTTAGGTAGTAACAAGGAGAATATCAGTAGCAATTTTAGACTTTGTCAACTACTGTTGCAGCACTTCCGCAATTCAGGGAAAGAGAGTAAAATTCAATGATAATTCGATTTGTGCAAAATATGTTGTAATTCTTAAACTTGTGCATTGCACTCACCAATTTAAAATTATGTAAAATATACCAGGGATGGGACCCAACTGTAAAAAATGCCATGTACACCCAGCCTTGCTAGCTCATCTGTTTTAGGGACTCAAGAACAGACTATGTAGAGGAGACAATCCTCAGGTCTAAGTGCCGTTGATGTGGACAGCGGAACAAGAGCAAAACCAAAATTGACTAATACACTGTTAGTCTTCTTGTTTCGTGTTTCTCCTCGGTTTTCTCAACTGGCCCTTTGATTGCCCGTTAATGGTGGTGCGCTGGCAATTAACATCTCACAATGATGTTCATTCCTCTAGATTTAAAGGGACAGAGTACAGGGGAAACGTATGTTGTCATGTAAACTTAATAAAAACAACTGCAATTCTTAAGCTACATTATATATTAAAATTGTTGTCTCTGACATTATTATAAATATTTTTCATGTTGAACTTCTGAAAAGACCATGAAATCTGTAGAAAGAATAAAGAAAGTAATGACCACAAAAGGTAAATCTTGTATGTGAAGCACAATCGTCTCTCTGCAACTCATGGGTGGATGATGATCTACCATCAACGTGACTTGGGTGAGGTCCAGGAATATGAGAGAAGGAAGTAATGCAGGTATTATTCCAAATCTACCCTCCTTCAAATCTTCAATTCATGTACACGTGCATCATTCAACGCAAGAGGTGTTATTTTATCTTTCTTAAGGTCAATATGTAATTCTGTCATACTATTAGAAGACCCTATATCAGTCATATGGTCACATTTATTTATATGTTACTGCATTGACAACTAGAGAATATTATTCAACTGTAGCTGCAACAGAATTTGAAGATGTAGCTATCACTCCTGCTGAAATAATCCCTCACCCCTAAAATCTGGACAGGAAGGTCAGAATCATTACGGATTTCATCTGCAATCATCCACTGGCCTGTAGATTATGCCCAAGAAATTTAACTCCTGCCTAAAAGTAGCAGTATTACAGCTACAGTCATGAAATTGCTAGTGTCTAGCTCTCTGTTGAACACCAGCATTCTTCTGTTTCAGAGTTACTTCATGCTCTTCCACCCAACACCTCATACTCATACCATATTGCTGCATCTCAATCGAATGTATGAGTGACCTATGGCTTAAATCTCCATAACAGACCAACCCTGACTCATTTTATTTTTATATGTGATGCTCAAAGAGTATAAATATATGCATGTGATGACCTAGAGCCTGTGGGATTCTTAATCTAGTAATGCTATAGCTCATTTTCTCAAATACAGGAGTGTGAATACTTGTCATTCATTATGTACCCAGTTTTTCCTAATAACCAAATTAATCAAACAGTCACTAAAGTGTATAAAATACTTAGTTAGAGGTGGGACAATACTCACAAAGATAACCTCCATGGTACTCCTAAGGAATATAGTATGGAGGAAACTAGCAGCCTCTTTTAACATGCACTGTCCGAACTGGCGGATGAGCAGTTTCTTAATTAGACACACTGAGTCTTTTTACTAAAAATTAATAATTCTTAAATATATGTTGATCCATATTTTTATTTTTATACATTATGCAATATACTTATTTCCGTGCATCACTTGTCTTTTCTATGGCACTTAATTATATTTGATCCAGCATCACACTATACTAAATATAAATATAAAATATGGCTTTGGTATTTTTTAATGGCATATTTGTGCTTTTTTGTGTCCATAACAGCCTGAAGCATGCAGAATTTATTTTGTAATATTACCCTGCCATATTAAGTCCATTAACCTACTTGCAAGGTGGTCTAAGTTACTATGCAACTTTGTTCCCTATCTTCGAATCCAAAAGGACACTGCAACTCACTTAGTCTTGGCCTTGATCTAGGTCCACTGCTAGTCTACAGCTCGGAAGGCACACTGAAAAGTTACCATCTTGTTACTGTAAATATGTACTAAGTCCAGACCAGCACAGGATCATCCCCAGCTCAGAGCACACTGCAATTGACCCAGAGTGATTTCCTATACTACACTGTTAGCAAGATGACCTAGCTTATTCAAGTGAAAGACTTCTAATGCCCTTTTGAGAAAACAAAATATTACCTAAGACTAGAAAAATTAAAATTCTCTTTGCATGGAACTGTATAGAGCTTCCTCAGAATCTGGGAAGAGATTCATTAATTATTTTCTAAAATAAGATAGCAGGGTCCCTGCTAACATGTCTGTTTAGTTTCTCTTGTTTTAACCAATATGTTTGGCTTCTTACTAACTACGTCTCTGTCTTGGGTTGATTTAGAGTCTTTAGTATTGTTTAAGTTTAACTAGTCTTAAGTTCTGTGATTTAGTGTACTGATTATATTTTTGACTGTACTGATTTTTTAAAATATTTTGTTTATAGCGATGCTTGTTTAATTGTTGTATTTAAACTCTTTGATTGCAATATATGCTTCTGCAAACAACTAAAATTTTATGTGAATAATTCTCACACAAGGAAGCCAGCTTCTAAAATACTAAAGGCACTAAGATACAATGCTTGAGCACACACTAAGGGTCAGGTTCTACCGCAGCCCATCTGTTAGTGACAACAGCACTGTTGTGATAATCCTGGCTCTCAAGATGCAGGCTTCACTCCTAGTTAGACCTCAAGATTCCTTTTAATTCAAAATGAGGCCTAGCCTCCTTAACTGAAGCCACAGTGTGGTGTCAAAATCAAGAGGCAGGCTAAGACCCCACCGACAAACTTTTTAAAAGAAGTTCAAAAAGGATGAGAGGGCAGAGTGAAAAAACCTTGGCCCAAAAGAAACAAAAACAATGATTATTTTATAGTTTAATTGATTTATTCCAAAAACACTTGAAAACCAGCAAAAACAGAGTCTAAAGGGTTTGCCAGAAGTGAGAACAGCCAACGTCAAAGTACAGAACACAATGTCGAAAGTCAAAGTGAAATTATCCTAAAACCAGCAAAATTCACAAACACTTAATATCATGATCCACTTTTATATTTTTCAGTCTTTTCCTTGTCCTCTGCAAATAATGAAGGTATCATTTTGGGGGTGTTTATAGAGATTTTATGTGAAACAAGACAAAAGTTTGGTAAAAGATTTTTCAGAAAAGCTATAAATTTAAGTATACTTTTGACAGAGTAAAATGAACAAAGTTAATAAAAATGATAAAAGTGTAATGAGGTAATACGATATTCAGAAACTGGTGAGGAACATTGGGTAATGGGAAAGTCAGATGTAAGAGGGAAAAAAAAACCTTGGTTTAATCATGGATATATGTCTGGATATACTAAGAAAGAATGATAATTAATCAAATACTAAGGAACAGCAGACAGTAGAAGGTGTACTTCCAAAGGGCTTAAACATTATGGATGACACACTCAGCAAAAAGTATGATTTTGCCAATCAGTGGGCAGAAGTGGGCGAAATTTTACAGACAAGAGAAAAAAAAAAGTATAAGACATTAATAAGTAGGCATGATTATGCAAGGCTTGAATTCAGAAATGTGGTGTGTTCAAGAAAGAAAGAGAAATATTAACTATCCGCTGTGAACGCTGGCCCCGGCACAGACAGACGGACAACATATTTTGCACCCACACACTGTTTATTTACAATACTATTTACAGTTTTGCTCACGTGCACCCCCAGTGCCTTCTTGCACCGATTTCCCCAATGTCCAGGCCCACAGTCTCTTGTGCCTTCCTGGCCGCCTCCCGTCCTCTCTCTCCAGCTCTGTCTGCTTCCTCCCGACATCCACCGCTGACTGGAGGGAGGCGGCCCCTTTTATGGGAACCCGGACGGGTCCCAGCTGCTTCCCGGCACTTAGCGGTGGCCACACCCCTGTGTGGCGGAAGTGCCGGCTGCGCACTCGGAAGCCATCCATGTCTCCCCGGTCGTCTTCCCCCTGGCACTTCCTGGTGTGGCGGAAGTGCCGGGCTCCCGGGATAAACAGGCACTGGGGGTGGCCACGGGTCCCTACAGGGCTGGGCTTCAAAGCCCCCTACCCAAGGCCCCCTGCATAACCAGGACGGACGCCCCCACTCGGTCTGGAGGAGGCACACGCACTCCTCCGGTCCTCCAAGGCGTCCCGGCCGGGCTTCATCCCCGGCCAAAGACCACACGGGGTAAACCGGCATCGGGGCGGCGCCTGGCGGTGACCACGGGCCCCTACAGGGTAGGGCTTCCATGCCCTCGACCCGTGGCTCCCAACAGAACCAGGACGGACGCCCCCTCGCGGTCTGGAAGAGGCACAAGCCCTCCTCACGTCCTCCTGGGCGTCCCGGCCGGGCTCCAGCCCCGGCCGGGGACCACACCGCATAAACAGCAAGCTCAAGAAGATGGTCATTCCAACCAACCATAACATGTAGCCATTACTGGTTATAAATCAGAGACATGGTTGCTCAGGAAATAGGATACTTTCCATGGGGAAATCAAAGCATACATTAATATCTATTCATTACTCAAAGGTTCTTTCAGAACTCATTAAAACATTTAAAGAAATAAATAACCATCAGCCATTTATAAAGTTTTGGGGCCCTAAATAATATATCTACTTTGGGCCCCCCATCCTCCTTACCCCTCTTCTCTGGGTTGACTGTGGACCTCAAACAGCCGTAGAGCCACAAGTAGTCATTTAGCTCAGTTACTACTATGAACTGACTCTGGTATCATTATGCCTTTGTAAATATTGCATAGTGCTTTTTTGAGTTTTATTTCCCTTATCTGAACACTGTCCTGTGCTATATGAAGTAAGTTAAATTGATAACAGATAAATTCATGATGAAAGACCAAATAGTTCAGGAGCCTTCAAGGACAAAAACTGCACTGAAGGATAGAATAAGTGGAAACGTGATTTATATAGCAAAACAGATAAAAACCATATGTTTTAAGTGGAACATATGACAGCATATTGTAAAAAAAAAAAAAAAGATTTAAAAATAAAAAGGTTTGAGATTCTTTCCATTTTTAATGATTCTTCATGGCTAAAATTGTCAATAAGTCTCAGAGTGACAGGTAAAGAGTTGCTCAGGGCTGTAAAAGTTAAGTGCTGATTCCCCACATTTTTTCTTAGTCCTAAGAGTAAAGAGCAGGTGCTATTTGATGATCTCAGCAATCTGGTAGAAACACCCTGATAATCCCAGTCATGAGACAGGGAGGAGACAAACCACAGCAACATCTAAAAACTAATAAACAAATTTAAAAATCAGTCCTAAAAGAAAGAGGCAGCCAGTGAGAGAAATGCAGTCCATAGTCCCTAGTACTACTGCTAGTAAGGACTCTGGCTGGTACATTCAGAACTTTCTGCAATGGTGCAGTCATGAAGTGAAGTTCATGTAATGGAGAATGCGGTGCTCATGGAGTTGTGTTCAGAATGATGAAACTACTGCAGCTGCATTTTCAAACCCATCATTAGAGGTCTAAAAGACAACTTTGACGTCCATTTGAAATTAAATGATCACAAGCAGTTTTAAAACCATACGTTTGGCTATGGAACCTGGGTTAATTTGTAAAGTTTGTGCCAAACAGCAAAAATCGAGAAAATTAGCCACAGGAGGCTCCAGACATATCCACCATGACCACATTTATCAAAGGTTTTAAAAATATCCAAAATCAACATCTGAAATATAGCAAATAACTACTTACATATATGTTAGTATTATTATTACATATATTTAATATACGGTGTTTACAACTATATAATACTAATTAGCAGGAATATTTCATTGATACTACCTAAAGCATTACTAAACAAAAAAAAAAAAATCTTTCAATATTTATGTAAATAAAACTTATTAACTTCAACAATATTACAAATACAATTTATAGTAATTAGCCTTCTTGCATGCACTCATGCATTTTTAACTAGCAGTGGACAGTAGCTCATTAATATTGTCTTTTGTATCAGTATACTGCTGCTGGATTATGTGAATTTCCCCTTGGGATTAATAAAGTATCTATCTATCTATCTATCTATCTATCTATCTATCTATCTATCTATCTATCTATCTATCTATCTATCTATCTATCTATCTATCTATCTCATTGAAACCGCATCCGAGTCTAAATTCGATTATTTCATACAGCACTACATCCAAATCCATATGTGTATTTAAAAACGTTCTGATTTTGGCCCATGAGAGTCCTAGCAAAAAGATATTGCTAAATCTTCATCAGAAAAACAAGAAGCATTCAATCTTTTATTCCCACACCACAATTCTACCCCTAATGTCACACATGGGTCTGTGCATGCATATTTTTTTTTTATAATGCAGACAAGAATAGCTCAGCAAATTAAAGAATATATGTATATATATTATGTATGCAACAGAAAATCACAGTGAGCTATGGGGTAAGTACTACAGGAGCAATTGGCAAACTCCAATGGGGACAGTAAGTGAATCCAAAAGCTGACTGTACCTTATGAGTATGATGGCAAGATTTCAAAATGCCTTAATGAAAATGGAAGGAATTCAAAAATGATAATAATAATAATAATAATAATAATAATAATAATAATAATAATAATAATAATAATATATTAATTAGGATTCAACACTTTGAGATCAGTCACCTAACAAATACTAAAGCTGAATAATGTATTATAAATGTTGGAAATGTTTCTTGTCACCAGTAGGGGGTGTAACAGCACCCCAGGCCCCATATACAACCTCACACACATAGTCGTGGATTCAAACACAAACATTATCTTATCTTATTCATTTCACAAGTCTCTCTCTATATAAAATTTAGCACCGAACCTTAATGTATTTTTTCTCTTCTCTCTCTTCTTTTCTCCATTTCTCCTTAGCGAGTGTCATCCAGCTCATCTCCTAACTCTAATTCTAGTGGCTGATGCAGAGTTCCTTCCTTTATTCAGTACTCAGGGGTACTTCCTGTGCCATGGACCTGTCCCTTGAGAGCACTTCTGGGTTAAGCGGAAGTCCCATGAAGCAGGGACCATTAATCTCTGCATTGCTCCGAGGCAGCATCCATGGAACACAACAGGGCTGCCAGACAGGACTAAAATTCCCAACATGCCATGTGGGTATCAGTAGAGGTGCCATAACCCAGGGATACTGCCATTTAGCATTTTAGAGGAGTAAATAACCCAGGAAAGTTGTGTCCCCCTGTTCCTCCAGTCTACTGGCATCATGGCAGGTTAAGAATCCTTTATCTGGGACACCAGTATATCCATTTCTGCCCATCTCCTGGCTGCGGCAGGGACTTCCCTGCATATCTGGTGGTCTGGCCTCCCTGCCAGATAAGAATTTTTGAACCAGCCTGGCTGGGATGCCAACCCATGCCTGCCATACATTACAATGTAAAGTAACAGATGTAGAGTAAGATTCTCTGAAGTGCTCAGAATTCTAAGTTACAGTAGTTTAGCCCATGAGAGAATCTATTTATTTTCTCTTTTTAACTCATATATGAATGATAGTTGTAAAGTTATTATTTTCAGAAGCGGATGCATACAGTACCTATCAAATAAACATGCTGCACAGTGCCACTTAATCAGAAAGACACAAAAGTACATCTCTGTGACACTTACCAATTCTGCTGACTGGTATTCTTTTCCTTGAAGTAGAAGTGGTGTAATTATTTCATAATGATTAGACTTTTTTATGAAGACCTTAGGCCTCGGTACCTCCATATTTTTCTCTGTGAATAAAACGCAATAAACAATAATAGGTTTTTAAATAAATATTGATTCTAAGCCATAAAGTACAGTACCAGATGATATGAAAGAGCAATTCAAGTTCTTCTCAAGTAACATTATCATTGCTATTTCACCAAGAACAATCATAAGAACATTACTTTAAAGTTCTTATAAATTGCCAGTCTTTGTAGTTTCCTTAATGAAATGTACCCCAATGCATAAATAAATTGGCTTTATTACAATTGACAGTTTATTAATTAAAAGCAGAATGCAACACTTTCACATTTCGTTATTTCTTTTGTACAATATTCTGCAGTTCTATTTCATTTGCCATTTACAGGTATTTTGTAGCAATTATAACTAATGTACTTAACTTTTTTAAAATTTATTTTGAACAGATTATAAGGGATAGCCAAAAGTACAAAAATGGGCACCACCTCAATGCAGGCTACAGTTTTTGATTAGTCATTTACAACTCTAAGAAATTCAGCAAAGGGATTAAACATTTTCCTTGGAAAATGAAGTGGGTAACAGGTGGATGATAACTGGCACAAGCCCAATATTAAAGAATATATTAAAATTTGTCATGAGAGGTAACATAAATCTCATAAAAACAGAAATAATTAAGTTAATCAAATGAACCTTTATTCAGGTGTATAATGAAATAAATTTGCAACCAAACCTGAATCAATTTGTATTTCATTTCTGAATAAAGATGCTGAAGAGATGTTCAATGAAAGTTAACGTCAAGAACATTGTTGGATGTAATGCAGACACCGCAAGCAGTGACTTTTACAGGGTTTCTGGGATCCCTGTCTAAAAGACAGGGCATGACGGGTACAATATGCAAGGCATGAAATCCGAGAAAGCAGCCATTTTAAAATCTCGTCTTACTACAGAGATACCAATGGGTTAAATGTTACAAGCACAAAAATATAAAATAATGTATATCAGAGTTCAAACACTTTTGGAGAGCATTTTTGCTTTTTATGATCTAATCATAAGATGCAACAGGTAGGCTGATAATCTATTCAGAGCACAAAGAAGGTAACATCAAAGCAGATCAGTGAGTGTTAATATTTGGGACTCAATAAACTGCATAAAAGCCTGGCTGCCGTACACTGTGCCACTGTGCGCTTCTGAGATCAAGGCTACCTCTAGTGTGGGCTTTAACATTTAAAAGCAGGCTATTCCTTGTTTGCTGTAGAAAGAATAATCTTTCTTAACAGATAGCAGTAGTTCTGAATGATGCATTAACACATGTTTGATAAAGAAACCCAAGCATTGCTAGGTTTTATATACTAGCTTCATGGACCTTAGTGTTTTAACATTCCATTCTAATCTAGCTACCATCTGCTCCTACTGTAGGTTTACTTAAACAATGATAAGTTACCTTTTGAACATTTTAAAATTTGAAAATCTATCCAAAATTAAAAATGTATTATTTTAACATACAATGATTGCTCAGTGTTTTAGAGAACATCGGGCAATGTGTAAGTAGTGTCTTTGTAGACAACGGGATCAACAGCATCATCATCATCTATGTTGTGTCGAATTTCACATTCACATCTATCCATTAATTCATTGATGAACTATAGCCAACTGACAATGGAGGAGAATAAATTGTAAAAGAGAAAATCAAATACAAAATCAGAGTCCTGGAGACCTTGGCCTACTGGCAGTCTTAACCTTCCTGAATTTTCTATTCTGGCCAACCAATTTGATGAGAGAAAGTTTCCATCCAATAATTCCATTGCTCCTTTATCCGAGATGACTTTCCCATATAAAGGAGAGCAGCCAATAGTGGCACCAAGCTCCCGTTATTCTATTTAAGGTGAAGATTTCCTACTGTACTGTATAGGTCAAATCTGTCATGCAGGACCATCATTGCTGGTTTGCCTACGGCTTGTGTATCTGTGAAGATTTGCATCATTCAAAGCTACACTACACTCATTCCAGCTAAATCTGGAATAGCCTGCCAATAGGAATTTGCCAGGCTAATACAGTAGAGCACTTTAAAACACTGCTGAAAACACATTACTTTAACATGGCCTTTTCATAACTTCACTGTAACTTAATCCTGATACTCTGTATGTTCAATTCATCATAACTATTCATTGTGGCTCTAAAATCCGTACTGACCCCTACTCTCTCTTCTGTTTCTTTTTCTGGTTTCTTTGTGGTGGTGGCCTGCGCCTGCGCCACCACCACCTACTCAAAGCATCATGATGCTCCAACAGTGATGGATGGATTAAAAGGCAGAAGTCTACGTGACCATCATCATCAAGTCCTTCCATGAGAACCCTAAATCCAAAGAGGACGGTTTCATTTATGTTAGGTAGAATGCCGAGAGGGGACTGGGCAGTCTAATGGTCTGGAATCCCTACAGATTTTATTTTTATCTCCAGCCGTCTGGAGTTTTTTTTGTTTTTTTCTGTCCACCCTGGCCATCGGACCTTACTCTTATTTTATGTTAATTAATGTTGATTTGTTTTATTTTTTTTACTGTGTCTTTTATTTTTCTATTCTTTATTATGTAAAGCACTTTGAGCTACTTTTTGCATGAAAATGTGCTATATAAATAAATGTTGTTGTTGTTGTACACTAGATACTGACGGTTTAAGTAGGCCTGCTGCTTGTCCCAGTCCAACTTACAGTAACATTTTCACTTATTAGGACAGCATACAATGCAAGTGTGGTCCTCTTTTGCTTTTGTAGAGGTTTATAAAATGTTTTTGTTTCTTGATAATTTGCCCCTTCTACCATCTTTAAAACAAAATTCAGCAATTGACTGAAACTTGAAAGAAAAATTGTAATTGATAAGTAAAAGATAATTGTATATTTTAGTTTTTCCTTGTTTTACATGATTTGCTTTATATTCCTGCTTGGATTCTCATTATCATTTGAACATCTTCAGTGTGCAGTTCCACTACGAGTTTTCAATGGCTGCTGATAAACTGATCCAGTCTTAGCGCAGATTCCTTAGTAATCTTGTAGAAATGCATTAGACACCTGTGTAGTTTATTTTGTATTGTTTCTTAACATTATTACATTTTTTTTCATTTATTAAATTTGTTATTGCTCTCCATATTTTTGAATGGGCACTGTCATTTGCTGACACAGATGAAGCTTCTTGCCTTATGACATGGCAGGACCCTGTGCAGCATATAACTTCAGCAAGACTGCACTTCAAAAGAAGATCTTACTAGCGAATCCATGGCTTTGAATTTTGAATTTCTGACTTTGTTTCTTAACTTGCTCTTTGGCTTAAACTAAAGACTGTGTAGGCTATATATGTAACAGACCCTTTTGTCCATCCCTTTCCCAGTTTCTTAAAATAAACCTTTGCTGTTCTATAATATTTAAAAAAAACATCTAATTCAATAGGGTGGCATGGTGGCGCAGTTGTAGCGCTGCTGCCTCGCAGTTAGGAGACCTGGGTTCGCTTCCTGGGTCCTCCCTGTGTGGAGTTTGCATGTTCTGCGTGGGTTTCCTCCAGGCACTCCGGTTTTCTACCACAGTCCAAAGACATGCAGGTTAGGTGGATTGGCGATTCTATATTGGCCCTCATGTGTGCTTGGTGTTTGTGTGTGTTCCTGCCTTGTGCCCTGGGATTGGCTCCAGCGGCCCCCGTGACCCTGTGTTCGGATTCAGTGGGTTGGTAAATGGATGGATCTAATTCGATAGCTCAGTGGTAATCACAAAAAGTATAACATTTAAGCTTTTGCCTAATGCAGATCAGAATGGTCTGGGCAATGCAGTACTAAATGTATACCTTAATGTTGGTGAACTCCAGATTTTTCCAGATGGATTTTATTCATGATATTCTGTAAATAAATTACTTAACTAATAAACCATACACCCTTGTTTTTGGACCCTACCTTGACGCTTTACTTCATCATCAGACTGCTCATTCAGTTGCTCGATTACCAATATTAAGTCACCAGGTGAAAACAGATGAACGGATTTGACTATGATACATTCATATTATCTTTCTAAAATTTCAGTGCAGTCTGAGCAACGGGTGGCTTTTTATTGTAACTGAACTTTATACACAGTAAGGTTAATTCTGGCCATTGATGACTTACAAATCTATAATCAGCTATGACTTAAGAGATATCGTATATAATCGAATAAAAGCCGAGTTTTTCAGCACACAAAATGTGCTGAAAAACGTCACCCTCGGCTTATATTTGAGTCAGGTCCCGCTGCCCCTGCCAACCTGCACGTGTTCAGTCTCTCCCTGTGCATTCCCTGTGCAGTGAGCGAGAGAGAGAGAGAGAGACAGCGACACACACAGACACACATGAGAGAGAGAGAGAGAGACACACACACATGCACGTGCGAGACACACAGAGACACACACATGCGTGCAAGAGACACACAGCGACAGAGACAAACACACATGCTGCACGCGCACGAGAGAGAGAGACACACACACACAAGCGAGCAAGAGAGAGGGTTGGCAGGCCGAGAAGGCAGTTAAAGAATGCACCGGGCTTGTTTTTAAAGAGACAGATTCGAGCATTGCTTTAACCTCATTGTATTTAATGAAGACTTTTTTCTATTGGATTTTAACCTCCACTTCACTTCTGTTTACAGCAATCGGTTCGTAGCATGCATTGTTGCAATGTTACTTTTCTTGGTGGTTTATTAAATTACAGATTTTTCAAATGTTCATTTTTTTCCTTGTGCTTAAAACTCATTAAAAAAAAAGTGTTTTAGCGAGCGGTTCGTAGCGCTATAGCATTAACTCTTGCAGTGTTCTTCTTTGCGGTTCAAGGTTTTCTCAGTGTTATTCAATGTTTTTACATTTAGTTTACTATTATGCTGTGCATTCTATGGTATAATTAACTATATTTGTGCTTAAAAATCTTTAAAAAAATATATTTACATATACTTCGTACAGTCTGGAACGGATTAATTGTATTTACATACAATCCTATGGGGAAAATTACTTCAGTTCACGACCAAATCGGGTTACGACCAGAGTTTTGGAACGAATTACGGTCGTGACCTGAGGTTCCACTGTACCTGGTTTGGTCTGCGGGCGGTAGAAGAACTGCTGCGGGCTCTGTGTGGTGCTGTGCAGCCTCTGTGAGACTCATTCCGGGCTGTGTGCTCAATTAATGAGCTGATGCCTCAATTAATGTACGGTAATTTTATTGGTAGTTATTTTGATTATTGAAACTTACCAGTAGCTGCTGCATTTCCCACCCTAGGCTTATACTCGAGTCAATAAGTTTTTCCAGGTAAAATTAGGTACCTCGGCTTATATTCGGGTCCACTTATACTCGAGTATATATGGTAGCTGTCATATTGTCTCAAGACTAAGAGACATTTTTTAAAATTATTGCCAAATTTTTTTCATCTGAATTTGTTGATTTTTAAATATGGCATGCAGCAGATGAGTTGAGTTTGTGTCAGTTCAACTCCTTAACACACTATCCAGAAATTCAGCATGTTGATATGCTCTTCAGAATGTTTTCATCTGAAGTGCTTTTTGTTTGCCATTGTTACCCATTCTAAATTCAAACATCCTCTGTTGTGTTCTTCTTTTTCAAGTTTTTCATTATCTATATATATAATTCACTAAGGCAAGACAACCATGGAAAGCACGCCGGAAGGGGCGTGGATTCACTAAGCCGGTGACAAGTGAGACACCTATGGCGCACGCAGGAAGGAGCCACGCCCACCAACTCCAAGCCCATTGGATATACGACGACGACAACGACGAGGTGAATCGCCATATGCAGCGTGTGAAACGGTTTGCGAGGGGTATCCCATGTGATCCTTAAAAAAATCCTTTACAACTAAGGTTAAAGCACAATGAAGTAAGCCGTCTTTAAAAAACGAGTTTTCGGTAACGACGCATGACCTCATGCACCATAGCAAACTGTTTTACACGCTACATACAGCAATTTGAATCCGTGACAAACATGCGTCTTCTTAGATGCTCCTGCACTTTGTACACACCCCCCTCCCACCTCGCTACTACCATAATCGGGTGTCTTGGTGGATTATATATACAAAGGCAGCCAAAACCGCACAGAGCAATGAAAAGTCTAGAGTTCCATCTTTTCATTCACTTTCTGTTGTATCCTCAAACCCTCCCTTTTTAGACAACTGTGTCTTTCCAGAAGTGTTCAACCATCAATAAATAATTATGCGGCGTTTGTTATGCCGCGGGTTCAATATTGTGTTGTATTTTACTCTCTTCAGAGTTCCATCTTTTTATTCGCTTACTGTTGTATTCTCACACCAACCCGTTTTAGACAACCGCGACTTTCCAGAAGTGTTTAGCATTCAATAAATAATTATGCATGACATTGAGCGTGTGTCTACCCGCTGTGGGTAAGCCGTTGAACCCCATTCGGGCTGCAAACCAAGGAATTCCCACTAAGTGCGACTCATATGCTCCAACTGCTTACGTCCCAACCCTTTGTACACACCCCCCTCCCACCTCGCTACTACCGTGGCCGGGTGTCTTAGTGGATTATATATAGAAAAGCAGCCAGATCCTCACAGAGCAATGAAAAGTCTACGTCAGTCACACGTATATCTGGACTGTGTAAAGACGACGACTCAAGTGACGAGTTGGAGGTGGGCACATGAGAGGGCAGTGCATACTGAACGAGAAATCAGCAGACTAGCATGACGGACGGAGCTGAATGAACGTCCTTCTCCTCTCCTCCCATTCCAACCTCCGCGCCGTGCACCCCCATCTCTCCGTCTGGCAGGAGGAGGCGCGAGGACGGTCTGCCAATTTTCAGTCACGGACGATTGTGTGTTGGTTTGTTCCGTGCATTATTACAATGTTGCTTTTCTTGCTGATTTATTACATTACCGATTTTTCAAATGTTACTTTTCTCCCTGTGCTTAAAAATCATTAAAAAACTGGCCTGATTATGCGGCGTATGGTACGCCGCGGGTTGGCTAGTTTTTTTTATTTAGTTATGCCCATTCTGTAAACCAATACCACATGATATCACCAGTGATGAACATATTGTCACTAAAATATATTTAGTTTTCAGCATGTAGCAGGTATTCAGCTGCAAAGCAGGAACCAATTGTTTTTCTTTTTTAAATCAACTACATACAAAGTGAAAAGTCTGCACTTATGTGCATACCATGTTGTCCTCTATTACTTGACCATGCATTACTAAAATACCATGTTATGAAAATAAACAAGGATAAATTACATAGCATGCACAAGAAGGCATAGTTTATTTTTATGTAAGTATTATGTGCTGAATACAAGAATGGTAATTTTCTGACGTGATGTGGACAAGTATGCATTGCTCATCACTTTTTTTTTCATTTTATTGATTTTATTGTAATCATTCCATACAAATAGATCAATTTTTACAAAACAAAAATTGGATTGAAAACAAATCAACCCCCACCCCTGAGAAAGAGAGCATGGCCAAAGGAGTAAAACTTAAAAATAGTAAAAATGAATAAATTGATGAGTTTATTAGACAGATACAGATACATGGAGAAGAAAAACAAATGGGGAGAGAATCTACTTCCTCAGTGCTTTAAGAGCTTATTCTAACGTATTATTGATTAGATCCTACCAGGTTTTGAAAAAGTTTTGCACAGATCCTCTAAGTGAGAATTAGATTTTTTCCAATTTCAAATAATATAAAACACCAGTTACCCACTGACTTAAAAGAGGAGAGTTAGGATTCTTCCAGTTTAGCAAAATAAGCCTGCATGCCAATAGTGCAGTGAAGGCGATCACAGTTTGTTTGTCTTTCTGCACTTTAAGCCCATCCAGAAGAACACCAAACACAGCTGTTAATGGGTTAGGAGGGATTGTGACACCAAGGCTATCTGAAAGGCACTTTTTTTGTCCAGAATGATGTTAACTTGGTGCAGGCCTAAAACATGTGACCCAGTGAGGCTGGAGCTTGATTGCAGCGTTCACAGGTAGGATCTTGCCCTGGAAACATTTTGGATAATTTTAAGTGAGACGGATGTGCTCGATATATAATTTTGAGTTGAATAATTGTATGCTTTGCGCATATGGAGCTGGAATGAATTCTCTCCATTGCTACCATCCACTCCTTTTCTGATATGTTAAGTGAGAGATCCTTTTCCCACTGTCCTCTTGGATCTTTGAAAGGAAGGGACTGTAAAATATTTTTATATATTGCAGAAATACCGTCTGAGTCCTCAAGACTGAGCAATATTTCTCCAGCATAGAAAAAGGTGGGAGATGGGGAAAATCGGGCAGGTTCTGTTTGACAAAGTTTCTGATTTGAAGATAGTGAAAGTAATGTGTTGCTGGAAAATTACATTTGGAATGTAATTGTTCATGGGATGCAAAGATGTTGTCTATATAAAGATCTCTAAGCAATTTAATCCCAAATGTTTTCCAGATATTAAAAACTGCATATGTTTGCGAGGGTTGATAAACATTACTCATCACTTTTGCATAGTAGTTCAGTATGTGGGTGGGGAGTTTTAAGCTTGTTGGACAAGGAATGATTTTTGCAGGCACTACACTGTGCTTCATTAAATCACCTGCAACAGCATACCCATTATAAAATCATATATTTTTCATATGATTCAGAATTAAAAGTTGGATGCAGCACAATGTTTTCAGGAGCTATAGATGTTTGAGTGTGTTTTCTCTTTTTTGCCATTGTTTTTACAAATGTTTGGGTTTCTTTCTTTCATGTTATTTATGATATTTTGCTCCTAGGATCCTAACATGGTAAAATTTTGACCACAAAGTGGACTGTCGTTACTTTACTGCTGTCATAATAATCACACATGTACACAAACATGAACACACAAACCTTTTTGGCTTTAGATTTTACAGCTGTGAGTTTGAATTTGATGTTGGAATCCAGCTGTCAGATTATTTTATTTTCAAACTCCCATATTTGTGTTGTTAACATGCAATAATCTATATATATAATTGACCAAGTCGCCCAACCATGGGGTACGCACGACGGAGCCCCGCCTGCCAACTCTAACCCTCCTCCTGCACCCACCCTCACTCTTGGGGTCATGCTCACTGCCTGCTAATGTGCCCACCCCCAACACCTCCCCAAACACATCCTCAGTTGCTTTGGTCTCTGCTTTGACTTTTCATTGTTCTTTTCGGTTCCGGCTGCTTTGCTTTGCTAACAGATCTCTCTCATTGCTGCCCTCTGACCCACGTTGACTTTTCATTGTTCTTCTCGGTTCGAGCTGCTTTGCTTTGCTAAAAGGTCTCTCTCTTTGCTGCTGTCTTTGTTTGTCCCTGCAAGCTTCTGTTCTCCCTGTTGTTTCTGTGCCCCTTCTTTTCTTCCTTTGTTAGACCGAAACTGAACACAGAGTGATAGCTGCCGTCCTATCGTGATGCTGAATAGGGGATTGCTGAACTGTGTCTTTCAGGAAGTGTTCACCCATCAATGAATGATTATGCGGCGCATGCTACGCCGCGGGTCGCTATATATATATATTTTACAATAATCCAAAACGCATGCACATACACGTGGGTCTACTCACTCACTGCATGTGGACGGTTTGGGCATCACTTCAAATGAAAGCAAATCCAGAACCGATTTAAAAAACTGTAAAGGGAATAAACCACCAAGAATAAAGTGGCCTTTCTCTGAAAGGCTGTAAGTTTTCGTGTTCCCTAAAATCCTGCATTTTAAGGAACTGTCGGCAATGCACATCAGATTGTTACAAAGAATAATCATTAATATAAAACTTAAATAGCCCATTGTTCGGCACTATAAACTGCTTGCATTGTACACAAAAGCTTATATACTCTAGGTAGGGGAAACGTAGTTCAGTAAAATAATCTGATGAAAATAAACACTGTCATTATTATAATGCAATGGGATTTGGCACCCAAAAGGCATATCAAACAGTACCGTCTGGGAATATTAAAGTAATACTATGAAGTACAAATAATCCTCACATTTACAGGTCTTAAAAGCATTAATCTTTTAATGTAAAATCAGGCACACACAATTTTTAATTAAAGAATTTTAGCTGGGTGAAGAGCACCTAACAGATAATGGATTGTGCACCAGATTAAGGGTAAATAGTTAAAACAATATACAGGGTGGTCCAGATCTAATTATGCAGATCCAGATTGTCTGGATGACTTTGATTTATGTGAGGACGATTTCAGTTCGGCGCAAAGATGATTCTTCATGCCGTCAGTTTGCACACTTCTCAATGGCCCGGGATTTTTTGGGTTATTTTCTGTGTAATAAACTTAAGTTATAGCGTAATGAAAATTGCATAATTAGATTTTTTTGTTTCCCTCTTGACCATCAATTAGGATATTATGCTATAATGAACATAAGATCAAGATTTATAAAGTAGTATATTTTTATTCTTATTGATGTTTATGTTTATTTACATGTTTGTAAATAATAATTATATATGCACAAACACACACTAATGTGCATTCGTAGTCTGAGTCCTGACCTGAATTGTGTGGGTGGTTACCTACCAGTTGCAAGAAGTAGATCATGGAATGTTGCAAATAATGCAAAGTGTACGCAACACGTGTTTCGCCCTCATTTGGGCTCATCAAGCGTACAGACTCTACTGCTCCCCTCTCGGCTGTCAAATAAATGAAGCACATGCTGTGACGCAACTTAAAGGGGCTTTGTCTCTGATGCTGACGTCCGAGGTTCGATCCCTGAGAGAGGAGCAGTAGATGTATGCCAGATGAGCCCAAATGAGGGCGGAACACGTGTTGCGTACTTTGCATCATTTGCAACATTCCATGATCTACTTCTTGCAACTGGTAGGTAACCACCCACACAATTCAGGTCAGGACTCAGACTACGAATGCACATTAGTGTGTGTGTGCATATATAATTATTATTTACAACACATATTCACAACTCTCTTTCAAGAAGTATTTCTTTCTTCTTGATTTCTAAATTCTTTTCTCACTGCTTTCCGTCCTTATTCTTACACAGCTGTATGCTACGGTGGGCGTCAGCTAGTAATAATAATAATAATCATAATAATAATGTTTTTTCATCAGATTGAACAGACCAGCACAAATTATGTTATGGAATGCCCAAGATGGAGTGGGCAGCAAGTTGGGTGAGATCTGACTTTGTCTTTGATTGTCTCCCTCACAATTGATTGTGGACCCAAGATGTTTATTTTTCCAGGGATGATGCTAGCTGGAGTTGCTGGTTTCCATTTACGTTAATCAGTTTCTACTTTGATTTCTGTGTTGTTAACAAATCTTCGTCTTTATGCGCACTCATTTTGTGTTTAAAAATTGGTAAATTGTGTTTAGCAATTTTTTATAAGTCCAAGAAAGTTATGGTTAAGCTTTACAACGGACTGGTTAAACCTCATCTGGAGTGCTGTGCATCAGTTTGGTCTCCATGCCACAAAAAGGACATAGCAGCGCTAGAAAAAGTCCAGAAAAGAGCAACTAGGATGATTCCAGGGCTACAGGAAGTGAGTTATGAAGAGTAAAAGAGCTGAGCCTTTTCAGTTTAAGCAAAAGAAGATTAAGGGGAGAGATGATTGACATATTTAAAATTAAGAGGGAATAAGTACAGTGGATTGAGACTGTTCCTTTAAAATGTGTTCATCAAGAACACAGGGACATAGTTGGAAATTTGTTAAAGGTAAAATTTGTACAAAGATTAGGAAGCTTTTCTTCACACAGAAAATGAAAAATACCTGGAATAAGCTACCAAATAGTGTAGCAGACAGTAGGACTTTACGGACTTTCAAAATGAGACAAGATGTTTTTTAGAAGAATTAAGTGGATAGGAATGGCAAGCTCTGTTGGGCTGAATGGCCTGTCCACATTGTGATTATTCTAATCTTCTAATGTAAAAGCCATACTTGCATTCTACATGAGATCCTGTCACAGCACTTTGCACCTACACGTTATATGAAAACAGCCAACATACACAACCAAGATTTGTCCAGAATGTTCCTAAAGATGGACAGGCAGCAAAGGAAAAAATATATTTCAGCATCACTGGCTATAGGAAGCAATTTGTAATTGACAAAGCTGGCAATGCAGTATCATATAGGGCAGAAATAGAAAGATGTACTTTGGAACATGGACACTAACAATTAAGGGTTTTAAATAAAAGGTGACTTTTACAACACAACAAAGAAAAAAAAAGCAACAGGATCTGAAAAGCAGCTCAAAGAAGTTCAAAGTGAAGTGTCCATAAATGTTAATGGATGTTTTTCTAATGGTTGCAAAGAAAGGATATAGAATAATTAGAGTTGAGTCAAAATTTTAAAGGGTTTAAATGGGACAAACTCATGAATGGACAGAGAGCCTGTGAAGCCTAGCCAGCAGAGGAAATGTGCGTTTATAGCACCAGATGATTATTATGATTCAAGCAGCAGCTTATTGTACCAATTTTAATTACTAAATCATAACTGAGGACCTCTGAAGGTAGAAATGCAGTAGCCCAAAGAAAAATAAGAAGAAAACAGAAATTAATTTTGAAATATTTATATATATTTTATTGTAACAACCATAATCACGTTTGGATAAATTATGTCTTAGTAGCTACATGCCATGTGCTTGGTGCACAATATACATGTTAATAACTCCATTAATATATGAAGTGAAAGTGGAAGTGACCGTCAATAAGCCAAAAGGCTAAACATTGAGCAACAGAGCATACAGGAATTCAGGGAACAACCACCCATTATGTACTGTATATGTTTGGATTAAACTTTTCCAAGCAGAGATGCAGACAAAGAGTTTTGTCAGAAAAGGAAACAATAAATGTAAAAACTCAAACTGGAGACATATGAGCAGCAGAGCTTGTTTTCATTTCATTTAATTATGATTAACTGCCATTGTAATGTGATTGTGCAAAACGCCTGAGGTGTACTAAATTAATTTATCATTTTTAATCAAGAAATAATTAAATTATGGTATTTCAGGCAACAGTTTTAGTGCCCACATAGATTAAATGAATAACAAGCATAATTCTGACGTAATGAAACTACAGTGTTTCACACATCGGCCCACTGATTAGGTTAAATCTAGTTTACCGTTACAATAAAAAGTGAATCTGCTATGTTTAAAAGGCATGTTTATATTTAAAGGAATATTACTGACTATCAGTTAATGGGTAATTGAAATATAAATTACATTGACATGAATATTAATTACTCCTAAAATAAAATCTCATTACATCCTAATTTTGTCCAATTCTGTACATTTGACATAATTAAATTAAACAAATTACATTTTAGGCATTTTTTGATTCAAAGACATGATGAATATGAATATAAAAAAGCTATTTCACTTGCAATCACCAAAAAAAAAATCATCAATAAGGACAAATTATAGTAATATAAACCATCTTTAGTGACACTGTTTCCAAAATTGTCTAGAAAGTTCATAAAGCAGAAACATTAGGAATATCTCCCAGAAAAAATAAATAAATAATTTCAATCAGTCTGCCATCTCTTTTCAGCTGCTTCATCAATATGCAGCCCTGAAAGGAACCCACATCAAGGGTGATTTATTGACAGCATTACAGGTCTGACCCTGAACTACAGAGACAAATAGATGTCGGCCATTTTGGATTAGCAGAGAGGAAACTCTTTACTTATAGGTTTTAAGGAAAAATGTTAAATTTGAGTATATTCAAAAAGTCAAAAGACATTGACATTCATTTCACATTGATGGGACATTTGGAATATTGATAATCAATGGAGCACTGCGTTTCAACAAAAAACAAAAAAAATGGTAAGTAGATAATTTGCAGAGTAGAATAATAATAATAATAATAATACTGTAATGAAAAATACAAGTCAAAATATGGACTGACTTGTTCATAAACATTTGCAAAGATAACACAGCCACATGTATCCAAATTTAGAATGCAGAATACAAATTGGTCTGTGTTTGCCAAAATATTGTAAAAGAATTAATAACTAAATCTTTAATAAATGGGATGCAAAACAACCCTCTCTTAAGCAGAATTATTTCTGTAAGCTAAAGGAGCAGTTCTTTAGCTTAACAGGCTGAGACTCTTCTTTTTCTCTTACCTGTAAAAATTACGGAATTTAAGGTTTTAGGTGCATGTCCAGTATTTCACTTGCTTGACATGGTTGTGCCAGCAACTATTAGTGAATTTCGATAGAACAAAGAAGAGAACCTGTTACCATAGCAATGCATTGATGTCATTGTCCTAAACAAAAATAGGGGTTTTTGGGTGAGAAAAAGAAAAAAACACACCTTCCAATACCAGACGAATGCTATGTGCATGTTAGTTTGGGAGTTTTTGAAAAAGACTTTGGCAACATTCAAGAGATCATGGGTTCATACAAAAGGCAAAACTGAGGTTGTTGAAATAATGTGGCTATAACTTGCAGTTAATCATTTGTTCAAAATATTATTTTCACACAAGTTAAATTTAGTCATACTAATGTATAGTAATGAGCATTTTGTTTTGTATACAGTTTCAAGTAATTGCCCCTAAAATCTTTTGTGCTTGGGACTTTATACTTGGAATAAGGACAGACTTTCAAAACAAGATGAGATGTTTTTTAGAAGCATTAAGTGGATAGGAATTGCAAGCTCTGTTCGGCTGAATGACCTGTCCTCATTGCGATTATTCTAATCTTCTGATGTAAAATCCATACTTGCATTCTACCTGAGATCCTGTCACAGCACTTTGCACCTACACATTATATGAAAACAGCCAACATACATAACCAAGACTTGTCCAGAATGTTCCTAAACAGGCTAATAAAATAGAGTATTCCATGGTCGGATGGTCAGTTTATGGCCAACAGTTAGTGTGTGCTATTTCCATTTACCTTTTGATAGCAAAAAGATTGTAGACTATGTTTGGCAAAGGCATGTTCATGTTTTGGAAACAAAGACCAGGAGAAAAGCATAAAGCTCTGGCAAGTGCACGTAACATTACAGCTCACCTACAGATGGATGGAAGAGATTACTCCTGCCTGTACCTAGGAAGCATCCCTCCTGCACTCTCTAGAAAAAGGCCAGAGTTGACTGCAGGAACCCCATGACTGTACGTCTTTACCAGTAGCTCTCCTTTGAAAATTGTATTATTGTGAGTGTCTTGGCAAAAATAAAAGCAGCTAAGTGTATCCTTGCTTTAGTGATATTTTTTATTTCTTCATTTTGGAATCGCCAAAATACCAATTGTGAAGGACATAATATTTTATTTTATTATATATATGTTTGTATAGACTTTTGGTTTAGTAAAAGCTGCAAACCCACGAACATATTCCCAGGGAGCATGCACCCGTGGCTGGATACACACTGAAGCACCACCAAAGTGTTATCAAACTGCATACCCCTTTCCACAACATCCACCGGAATAAAATTTCTCATACTTTTACACATCGAGAAAATAAATGTTTTGCGATTTTTCTTGCAATCTGAATTTTGCACAAAAAATGTTTCTTATCACTACTGACAAGCTTCTGGTTTACAAATATGGTTTATGAAAACTAACTAAATTCACATGAAAACTAGCAGGCCAACTGAATCACATGAAATGGGGTGACCTTATCTCTGATTAACCTTAATGGCATCTAGAAAGCTGTTTTTCACCATAAAGTGTGATATTGCCATATCCTGCAAAGCGACTACACTCAGATGAGAAGATGTAATTGTGAATCTGTTTGTTGCTGCCATATGCAACTTACACTTATGTTACTGATTTTGTTTTTTACTTACACAATTATTATTACTCTTAAATGATATGAGGAAAGTGTAAGCTGCTAAGTACAGTGGAACCTCGGTTCACGACCATAATTCGTTCCAAAACTCTGTCGTAAACCGATTTGGTCGTGAACCGAAAGTAAATTCCCTCATAGGATTGTATGCAAATACAATTAATCCGTTCCAGACCGTACGAACTGTATGTAAATATATTTTTTTTAAAGATTTTTAAGCACAAATATAGTTAATTACACCATAGAATGCACAGCGTAATATTAAAATAAATGTAAAAACATTGTTTGTAATGGTGTATAGTAGTGGATGCAAGTTCCCTAACAACTGTAATTTAAATGTATCATAGTAGTCTCAGCTATTTCTTATTAAACAAGCAAATAATATACAGTATGTAAATTCAATTTCAATTGTTTATGTTTATTCCATTAGTAAAAGAACCGAACAGATGTCGTGAACATTTGCTTTTGTCTTAACAAGTGATTGCCATTCTACAAACAAATATAAATGAACAATTTACATTATTTTGTTTGGAAATGAGTACAATGAAAATCAATAATATCTGACATATTCTGGCAACATAACAGGTAAGATATGCTATGATGTAACACTGGAAACCTACTTCACTTACACAAATCAGCAGGTTATTCAAAAAATGTAAAAAAAGGTGCCTTTTATATGCATGTATGTGGTTATATATGCATTGGAATGGCGGCTACATAATCAAAGCCAGGGCTCAGCCCCAGGAACTGGAGGGTGCTGTATGGCACTGCCACCCCAACAGTTTATATACATGTGAAGAGCCAATCCCTCTGGTATCCCATATGCCCCATCTTATCAAGGATAAATGAGCATGTCTTTATTTAGAAAGGGAGGCTAGTCCTCTCTGATACAATGGCCATCTTTTGGATGAGGTGAGATAAATATTTGGTTAAGTAAAATAATATTTCCAATACATGAATCACTAAATATATTATAACCCAGTTGGTGCAGGAGATGGAACAATGAAGTCGGCCTCTTTACGACAATTGCTGGAGAGTGACCCCAAAAAGATCCTTTTGAATTCTTCGATGGTGATCCCTTTGTCCAGTCACATATGCTGCCCGGCTCCACATCACTACACTCAACCGGCATCAGAGGCAACTCGTATGCCACCCTATCTGTTGGCTCCTTGAAGACAGAATCCATATCATTAGCCATGCATCAGGGCCGATGAACTTTAACAGCTAGAAGACACAATCAAAATGCACTCTAAGTGTTGTGTTTGGACCCCACTTCCCTGCCCAGGGGTCTGCTTGTTATAACTGACTTCTGTAGATATTCTTGTCCCTTCAAGCAGGTTATATCTATCTGAGGAGCATGTCCCTCTCACGTTTGGAACCAGCAGCACTACAGTATCTTTAAAATAAGAAAATGATCAAATCTACATGTGTTTCTGGCTATTTTAATGAAGGTTCGTGGACTTAGGATTTAATAACTAATGCTGTCCAGTAAAATGTGAAGTGTTATTATGCAAAAGAAGTGACAGTAACACAAAGGTAAGACACTGTTTCTAACACATTACATTTCATAATAAGTAACAGCATATGTTTACAGTAGTTACTTTTATTTGAGTAATGTAACTGAGTTACTTTTAAAATTAACATCTCCTAATGTTTCTTGCAATGATGTAGCCTTCTATATAAAACGTGATGAAACACACTGAAAGTTATTTATGCAAAATTTAGTTTTCATAAGATAAACAAATCTTTTCTAATTTGAAATTAATAAGCAATCTATAGACATTCATATATCAGGTGAGGCAACATGGACTTGCAATAATATCATTAGAAAAGGATGTTGTTGCAACACTCAACTATAGTGATTCAGAGTTTGCTGCAAGGAAGACCAGATAGATTACATTGCGAATAATACGGTTGATAAGTTGAAAGTTTTTAATTTACTCTGATAAATTGATGAGTAGCATCCATCCATCCATTGTCCACCACTTTTCCGAGGTCGGGTTGCGGGTGCAGCAGCCTAAGCAGGGAAGCCCAGACCTCCCTCTCCCCGGCCACCTCCTCCAGCTCCTCTGGGGGGACACTGAGGCAATCCCAGGCCAGCCAGGAGATATTTTCCCTCCAGCGTGTCCTGGGTCTGCTCCGTGGCTTTCTCCCAGTGGGACATGTTCGGAACACCCTTCCAGGGAAGGATCCAGGGGGCATCCTGACCAGATGCCCGAACCACCTCAACTAACTCCTCTCAATGTGGAGGAGAAGCGACTCTTCTCCGAGTCTCTCCCGGATAACTAAACTCCTCACACTATCTCTAAGGGAAAGTCCAACCACCCTGCAGAGAAAACTCATTTTGGCCGCTTGTATCTGCGATCTTGCTCTTTCGGTCACTACCCAAAGCTCGTGGCCATAGGTGAGGGTAGGAACGTAGATCGACTGGTAAATAGACAGCCTCGCCTTTTGGCTCAGCTCTCTCTTCACCATGACAGTTACTGCAAGAACTTCTTTACTGAAGATGCCACACCTATCCGTCTGTGAACCTCCCCAAGACCCCGAGATACTTGAACTCCTCCACTTGAGGCAGTAATGTGAGTAATGATGAGTAGCATTAATACATATTCAGTTTGAATGTGCAGTTGATGAGTAGACCAATGGGTTGTCTTGTCTTCATGTGTATGTTACTTTCCCTGGGCTCAACCAACCCCTTGAGATGGCCCTGTATGTAATGTGACACCATCTTAAATTGTACTAGCATGTTAACATCAAATGTCATGACACGGACTGATCCCGTTACTGGCAACATACATCGTTACCAACAGTATGGCTGCAACTATTGAAAACGAGTCACTAAATTTCAGTGGTCAAGAGAAAATCAAGCACAGGATGGCAATAATAAAACAAACCAAGTAAACCAGAGAATGATATACATAAAATTTGCAGGTTCACAAACACATTTATGATATACTGTGTATGAACTCAATCTCTAAACTTATTTAAAAATAGTATCATTACTTACTCCTTTGTGCAAAGCAATTAGGTAAGATAATTTCACATTGTCAAAAGTACTAGCCTAGATCTGGTGAATTGCATTGAAGAATTTTGATATAATTCCGGCTAAAAAAGTGTTACTGTTAACTTGTAAATACTCATTGTATAACTTTAACTGTATTAGATTGGTTCTACTTCATGAAATGCTGCCATTTGCCTTGAAATGAAATACAGTGAGAAACAAGATGTTCAGATATGGAATTTCCTTACCACAGACTACTTATCAGTAGTAATACACTTACAACCTGTTCTTTGAAAGGGAAGAGAAAGCTAAATGGGCGAGGAGCAGGTATTTTCATGTTATGTTTCCCCAGATCATAATATTTTAAGAGTTCATTAGAGTGCAGTGTGACCAGTATGATACAGCTAGGCTGGTTGTTTGAAGAAAATAATGTGATGATGGATCATTCTCATTTATTCTCGGCTAATGCTGCAGGCTCCTTCCTTTTTGCAGCTCAGTTGTATGCACACACAGCTTATATGATTTACACAAAATGCTAGACTTCCTTTGCTGCTTCTAGCAAAAACAATAGAACACTTTCTACCATATGTGTACTGCATATCATCAGAAAACAGAATCTAAATGGCAGTGCCCTTGCATTTACACAGAAAAATGCGTATTAATACAAAAAAGCTCATTGTGGTCAAAACTAATATTTCATGACCTAAGAAAGAACAACTTAATATAAAATATACATAAAGAGGAAACCCCATTGCACAGAGAGAAGCCAGTAATGGTTTCCTCTTTTACCCAGGGACACACTTATCATTGAATTCTGAAACAGAAGCAACAGCATATTTTCAGCCATATGGATGTTAACATTATGATTAATTTTAAGCACTAAAATGTTACACAGAGAGAAGAACCTCCACATATTTTTCTGTGGTGTGAGGGTAGGGTCAATGGAAATATTATTTCCAGTTTTAATATTCTGTCCTTCAGGGAAACCAGCTCACAGAATCTCTGGGGTAAGGCAAATAAGATTACCCATCTGTGCACAACAATTACGAGTTAATAGCTTAATTATCTGAGCAAGACTCTAAATCCACAGGGGCCCTGGGATCTCATTTCCAAATGCATGATAATGTATCTGCTTCAAAGTCTGCAAAGATGCTCACTGATGCTGCTCCTCATTTATTTCAGTTACATGTGCAACTTTAAAAGTTTTTATTCGTGTCTCCCATGTTATCTATAACAATCCACTTAGCTTTTCCACTTTTGAATATCCATGCAGAGAAGTATTCTTGCTAATCAAACCTGAAATGATGCACATTTAATAACACTTGAATTAATTACAGCTCTGTAGCTCTGATTTTTTTAATGTGAGTGGGATTAATATTCTATCATGGTAATCATCTGCAGTTCTTTTGAGAGTAAATGTAAATATTGTATATTCTGTTAACTTACCACAGTGCCGAGGTGTCTGAAAACAGGAAATGCTTCATTTTATGTAGAGTGCAAACAAGCAGTGGCACTGATATCCTTCCTTCAGATGAAAGACGCCATTCCAAATGTGTGTCTGAATTCAAGTTTATTGTCACATGGATGCATAAAAGGTTGTGTAAAAAATAAGCAGTCTCAGTTTGGATATAGGTCAAATTTGACAAGATGTCAGCTTGAGTTCAAAAACAGACAACCAGTGACTGCTTCAGAGGTAAACATTTTAGAAATTTCAACCTGCATTCAGATTATTTATACTTGAGTTAGGCAGTTGTTATTTTAGATTCCCATTCGGCATAATTTAACTTTGAGTTTTCTTTTATTTCTTAGAACTTATGCCAAACGCTGTCAAGAGTGGCTCTGGCTCTGATGACTCTAAAAAAGGATTAATGTTAAAAGGATATGTGGGTGAATGAATGGATTATTTTCAATAAAAGCAGAATGTACAGTATGTAAAAATAAAGTTTCAGTTAAAAAATGAACTTGTCTATGCAGTGCCATTTTTGACTTGAAAATTCTGGTGTAGCCACATGGACCTGGGAGAGAGAGAAGAGACAGAGGCATCAGAAGAAGCTATGAAGAGAATGTGTGTGTAAAACTGCGAGAGAGGGATGATCAAGCATGTAAAGACCAAAACTGGCAAGACCTTCTCCTCTGCTTAAACAAATTGGCATGGCAACATGGCTACTTTGGGTCTTGTGGGCCATGAGAAGGATGTTGGCCAGAATCAGCTCATGAAGTTGGGAAAGTGAGAGCAGAAGGTGATGTTTTTGACCCCAAGTGAGTGGCAGGAAAAAAGATTGTTGAAGCAACAAGAGCCATGGAATATCGGTGTGGCAGCAGCAGCAATGGATGGAGATGTCCTCCAGTGAACCTCATATGAGGGGATGAGGGAAAAACACAGCATTTCACAATTAATTAGGCTACCAGTACCAGTGAAGATAAAATGTCAGTCCAGTAATGCCACAGAAAACACAAAAAATGAAGATCTGTCAAGATATTATCACAAAATACAACTACCAAAGGGCAATTTTAAAAGATATCTCATCGTCAGCATTAAATACTCAACATTGAATGCACAAATCCAAGAGAATATACATAAATATTGAATGTTTCCTCAATGAGCAGAGTGCTAAATCATATTGTACCTAAGCAATAGACATGAATCATAATAATGATGATGACTACTCCAAAAATGTACAAGTTCACTCATCCTTTAAATGGCCTCTTGAAAAATGTAACCAATCTGTTGGTTAAAAGGGTTAGTAGTTTCAAGACCCCAGGAAGAACAGAGATGTGCAGACTGCAAATCCACACATGAGCAAAGGGATACTGAGAACACTGCAGGGTTCAAGGGTATGCCCAAGCAACACAGAAACAGACCACCAATGCCAGACAAAAATAAAATTCCACATACTCCAGAAAGAAGTATTTTCTAGTTAGGAAACTGCACTGAGTATGTCATGCAAATTAACAATTAACATGTGTTTTCTCTAAACCTTTTAAAAATATGTTTAATTATTGGACATATGCAAATTATATGCATATGCAAACTTATTGCATATTTACTATTTGTACAACAGTACCACATGCTGGGAGCTGGGCAGTGCCCTTCTTACCTAGAATGCAGAAATGCCACTGTGCCTATGTTTCTTCCAATGAGTGTTGGAAAAGACACCTCTTTACCCAAGATGTCCCTATTGGTGTCCTACCTGAAAGCAAGTTCACAGCTTCCATTAGTTTTATCTCTTTCTCCATAATGTTCCACTTTAAAGGGCCTCTCATTTCATGCTAATGCCTCACTCTTGGTTGTCCTCTTGTCCTCCTTCCTTTCAGTACAGTTTTTATTACTCATTGCCTCAGTTATTTATTCAAGTCTAGTCTTCTAGTATTTATTGTGTCTTTTTTCACCAAATATTTCCAAGATGTATCTGTGTTATTTTGAAACCTGTGTTTCTCCAATGTGGTGGCCTGGCGCCCTGCCCGGGGTTTGTTTCATGGCTTGTGCCCTGTGCGGGCTGGGATTGACTCCGGCAGACCCCCGTGACCCTGTAGTTAGTATATAGTGGGTTGAATAATGGATGGATGGATGGATGTGTTTCTCCATTTGGCTAGAGTGCTCTCTACAAAAAACACTCATAATCCTTAATAATTACCACTCTGGCTCTGTTTCTTTTAATTTTTTAATTATTGCTAATTTGGTTTTGGAATAAAGGGAGGATGTTATAGTTAGCTTGAAGACAGTACAAATTTAAAGAAAAAAGAAACTTATTCTTGTATATACAATACTGGGACTAAGAAGTATGACAGAGAAATACCTAAAAGTGGCTTTACAAAGATCTTGTACTACCTTGGCACAGTTCCATTTTGCAGCTCCAGGCTGCACTGCACTAGTAACTCTTGATCTGAACTTAAAGGCTAGCCATTCACAAGTAATAGCTGATCTCCTACGGAATATCATAGAAGATATGTCTCTTGTTGCATCCTCTAAGGACCTGAATTAAAAATGGCTCCAGGTGCTTCTCATCTCAGGTCACCATATTTTTAAGAAACACATTGTGGTGGACAGCCGGGGTCCATGCCCGGCTGGAATGCCCCTTCACTGTATATTCAGGGGGAGCAGCCCTGGATGATACAATACATCCCCCAGACGCTGGATGGCCACCCCCCTGGGTTGGAGCGGTGCCTCGGTTTCCCACAAAGCTCCGCGGGAATTGGAGTTGGGTGAAGCCCTGTTGAGTCCTGCAGGTGCCGCCAGGGGGTGCTGCAGCTGGGATTCCTGAGCCCGTCTGGGCGGCATATTCACTACCCCTGTAAGTGCAGCCGGATGTCGGCAATCAAGCACCTGGAGCACTTCCGGGTGCCCAATAAAAGAAGCCAGCAACCACCACTCAGGGGCCAGAGTCGAGTGGAGGAGGTCGAGGTTGCCTGGGAGGAGTGGTGGTGCAGTAGAAGAAAGTGTGTGGTGTGTTGGTGTTTTGGGACTGTATTGTGGCTGGGGGACACGGGAAAGACGTGCCCTCCAGCTGAAGAAAAATAAAAGTTCTTTTTATTTTATATGCGCTTTCGTGTCCATCTTTGTCGGGTCAGGTGCCTATATAGCAACTTTTGTTACAACCTATAGTGCCCTTCCTGGTGACATTTCATTCGTTACCATTCTTCTCACCTAAAATATAGCTACAAAGGCCTTTTCTTTAGTAATTTCTGGAATTGTCCTTTGTACCTCAGTATTTTAGACACTGGGTAAGGGAACCTGGGACATGACGGCTCTTGAAATGCAACTAACCTTCTGATTTCCTTATAAATTCAAAGTCCTTGTCTTAGAATCACAAGGTTCCACACACTGGAACAGTAAGTTAATGATCTTCTTCAGCTTCTTCATGCACTTAATTAAATTGTATTATACTTCTGTCTTTGAACAAATCTTTGGTTATTTTTTCAGCCTGGTACTGCTGAAAAGGAGGCCAGGTGTTAAAAATATTGGATGAGATAAAAGGGCTGGATAACTTGGCACCATTGTGTTCATGACATAATTTGGCTAAGTTTAAAGTTACACAGAATCATGAAGCAGTGTTTGCTAACTGTTGACTAATAAAGCACTAAATATCAAAAGTTCATGATGGTGTATTGCTTTTTAACAAATTACCACATTGGGCTGCAAAGTGTTGCCTCGCAGCTCCCTAGCCCTTAATTCAAATCCCTTTCACTGTGTGTGTGGAGTTTGTGTGCTTTGTCCTGTTTTCTCCCACGTGCCAAAGACATGCCAGATAGATTGAGTGGTATCACTAAATTATCAAACTGTTAGTGAACTTGTGTATTTGTATGTGTCTTTAGAAAGATGTCCTACAACGTTGTGCAGTCCAAAGCTGGTACCTGCCTTATACTTAGTTCTGTCAAGAAAGAAATCCATTCTGTGACCTTTTAGTAGTTATAGTTATAAATCTGTGCATGGAAATGACTTCTCAACCTGTTCATGACAAGAAGTTACCAAGTAGTGTGGTAGACAGTAGAACTTTAGGGGCCTTCAAAACTTGCTTTGATGTTATTTTGGAAGAATTAAGTGGATAAGACTAGCAAGCTTTTTTGGGCTGAATGGCCTGTGTATGCCTAGATTGCTCTAATGTTCTAAAAAGAGTGGATTGTGCACCTTTTGTAAACACATACCTTCAACTGACTTTATGTGGATTAGTCATCTTATTGTCTACATAAACAGCAGTCATTATTTAAAAAAAACTCTGCGTCTGGTTGTTAAAAATGTGTGCCTTCATTTCAAAAAGATGAAGATTTATTTGCAGTAATTGTTTTCATATGACTACGTTACTGTTTTAATGTTACTTTATTTTCATTTCTCTGGCAACTGTGCATTTTGCCATTGCTTGTTTTTCCCACAGACTTTCAGGGTTTAGGATTACTTCAGCCAAGTGAAACTCAGGGGTCTTGTGTCTTTCTCCAGGAAAAGACCACCACTAATCAAAGTCTGATAGCCAAATTAAATTCAAAAATAGACAAAGACGCAACTAAATTTGGACGTGAACCTGGGAAGATGAACTTTGTACAATCGGTCTTGTGATGTGAAAGCAAGAGATTGTAGGTGTTTCAATTAAATTCAATTTGTTTGTATAAAAAACACTCAGCTTGTTGTATGCTGTCACAAATGCCAGACAACATGTAAAGACACCTACACTTAAATGAATTGGCAATACATGAGTGTTTGTTTGTTTGGTCTTTAAATCACATTACAATCACTGAAACAGAGCTAAATCAAGGGTTCTACTCACCATACATTTGTATTTCATACCAAATGAATCTCAGCTCTGCTTATATACCTGATTCTGAGCCTAATTCAATCAGAAAGCCCAATATGATGTAGTCCCTCATATACACCGAGACATTAAAATTGTTAACAGAGACCAAGCCTATTTATTTTCTAGTCTGTGTTGTTCCTTTATTATGTCTGAACCTAAAACTCTGTAGTTAGTACTCCTGATCTCGTCAAAGTGTTAGAGTCACACTGATCAGACTGTGCTAACTATCAAAGGATTATTTACTGAGTGTCACTTTGACACAAAAGCTATTGCTGCTGCCATCCAGCTCATAGGCCATAGTTAGATTTCCAACTGTGTGGAGTTTGTAGTCTCCCTCTGTTCTTGTGTTGCCTTATTTCAGGTCGCTCCTACATTACAAAGACATGTTGTCAAGCTGATTGAGCAATTTAATTGGCTCAGGCTACTGTAGATGTGTGCATTATTGTTACCCATTTATAGAAGGATCCTAACATTTTACCAGGACACCTGTACTAGAAAAAGTGGCTTCGAAAATGAACTGATGAATTATGTATACTGCGACAACCAACAGGGAAACAGGGGCCAAAACATCCAAGTTTACATGCTCTTCCACAGTCAAGGCATCCTTTACATAGCGTCTCTTTAAGTTTATTTGGTGTATTAATATTCGATCAAGCTTTGTTTTTTTCATTACCATTAACAGAATGCTGTCAATCCTCATCTTTTGCAGGGATAATTTTGCTAGAAAACAGGGTGAAAGTCAAAGTTTCAAATGGTGAATTCATTGAACCTATGGGAAATAGGAGATTAGGATCCCACAATCACCAAAAACTGTAATCTTTCACTAGAGATTAATCCAAATACACATTTGTACATAGAATTCATTATAATAAAACATTTTTTATAATAATATGCACGTTTCAAGACAAAGTAACTATGAAATAACCCATATGATGCTGTACACAAAGTGCAACATTTTTTTCTCGCTAGTCACTCATTACAATTCTGCGATGTGTGCTGACATCCCAAAAAACATAACTTTAGATAGATAGATAGATAGATAGATAGATAGATAGATAGATAGATAGATAGATAGATAGATAGATAGATAGATAGATAGATAGATAGATAGATAGATACTTTATTAATCCCGAGGGGAAATTCACATAATCCAGCAGCATTATACTGATAAGTCTGATATACTGATAAGTCGCTGCTTTTGGAAGATGTTAAGGCGGGTGAGGTCTTGACATCACTTCCGACAACCTGTCCATTACAGCTGGCAAAAGGCTTTGGAGATTGAGAAGTACACACTGAACTGAAATAATTCGTCAGCAATGTCTACTTGCACCACTTGAGATCATTGAGGGTCTTGGAGTATGGGAGCATAGCACAGGCAAGTTGACATTTAACTGAGGCTGTGATCAATGATGGAATTGGCAGCCTTGATGTTGCTAGCCAGCTGGTTGATTCATACCACCAAACTAGTGGTTGCCAGTCGCTGTTGATATTCTGGTTTATCTAACATTTTTATTTTCTCACTAAGCCACATCACTGACTTTGTACGCTTGGGCTTAGAGTTCTTGCACTACACTTTGGGGACATAATTGCAAAACAGAACCTTATTTGTTAAGCAAAACAATATAAATATACAACACATATTCTGGGAGTTCTTTACCCTACAATGGTAGGGTGAATAAGAATGGTGAAATCCCTAGATTTGCATGTATCGCATCTCATATTTTTATTTGATGGACATAGCTGTGAAGCTTCTGAATGTACATGTCTGCCAACACGAAATTAAAAATGAGGGTACTAATAAAATCGTGTTAATGCTTGACGTCACTTAAGTTAATCGTGCAAAAGTGGAGAATCGACTATATGTGATTTACAGAGCAAGAAGATTACAGTATGGTATCAAAGTTATAAACTAAACACTGGCTACAGTGTTTGGTGGGACTCAGACTAAGTCTTTCCTAGTAGTGTCTGTCAGACATGTGATAAAAAACTGTAGTGAGGGGGACAGTCCATCACAGGACACACTCAGACATCCACAGTCTGTATTAAAAGGAACAAATTAGATGTGCCAAATTATCAATGTTTTGGATATTGGAGGAAACTAGGAACTTTGGAGTAAATCCTTGCAGACAATGGGTTAAATATATTGACTCCAATTAGACAATGAGCCAGTTGGGATTCAATCCTGGCCACTTGGGAAAACTCATTTATTGAAACCAATTAATCCAATTGCAATATTGTAAGGATGTGAAGCTTTCCCTAGCAGAACAGTTACAAAGCAAGAACCAGCTCAGATAGGGCTTCAGCTCATGACAGGCCACATTCACACATCCATCTGCCCACGCTTTTCATACCATGCCAATTAAGAGTCAGCAGCTAATCGAAGAAGTCTGTCTTTAGTATATGTAAGGAAAAACAGAGTGGAAGAAGAAGAAAAACTATCATAAAATGAGCATATGAGCAAACCCCACACAGGTTCTGATTGGCCTAGTTTTGCTTTGCAGTGCTTTGTAAAAAATTCTTGTGTTGGATCCAGATTAGCATCTATAACTAATAATCTGCATGTTTTATGCAGAAGAAAAACTGTAGCAGTTGCAGAAACACTCCATGCAAACTGCACTGTGCATTTCCCCTCTTAGTTACGGGATGCATGACAATAACACTAACATCTGGAAAAGTCCAGAGAAGTGCGATTAGACTGATTCTAGGACTGCAGGGTATGAGCTATGTGGAAAGTTTGGAGTAACTGAACCTTTTAGTTTAAGCAATATAAGATTAAGAAGTGACATCATTGTATTTTTAACATTATGAAGGGAATTAGTGCACTGATTGAGGCTGTTACTTTAAAATAAGTTCAATACCAACATGGTTGGAAGAGTTTTATGGATAAATTTCACATAAACCTGTGAAAGTTTTTCTTCACACAGGGAACCATAGACACATGGAATAAGTTACCAAAGAGTGTGGTAGACAGTAGGACTTTAGGGACCTTCAAAACAAGAATTGATGTTGTTTTGGAAGAATCAAGATGAAGGGATCGGTGAGCTTTGTTGGACTGAATGGCCTGTTCTCATCAAAATTTTTTTAATTTTCTAATGTTTCAAAATACTGGTGAAGCATCTAGTGAATTAAATTAAGACACTACAAAAAAAAAAAAGAATAACGCAAAATAATTGTCCGCAATAAGGCAAAAGAGAATCCTGCAAGCGCAATCAAAATAAAAACAAAAATAAAACTGAATTATAGATATCAGACAATGTATAACAATGACATTCTCTCTGATGCATGTTGGATGTTTATACCTGACATTTATTTACGTAGTTATTTTAAGTTGGAAGATTTTATAAGTAGTTTTTTGTCTGTTATAATTGTCTTTGCTCTGTTCTGAAATTGTGCCCACTGTGCCATCTTACCATGTGCTGTCTTGTCACTCCAACTGTGGGGCTAGCAACAAATGGTTTTTATTGCATGGTAAAGAATTGGTTTGAATTATAACAAGTCTGCAATTGATGATCACTATACAAAGGTATGCTATGCCGAGAAATGTGTTTATACCTTTGAAACTTTGAGGTTTTTCAGGACCAGGGTGAATGTGGTCTGCTGTGTAAACCTCATCTGAGTTTTACTGCTGTAGTCATCCTTGATTGTAGTGCCAAATGGCTTAACAGTATATTTATTTATTTATTTTAATTGAGCTCTTTCTACAAGTAAACATCCTTGTAAAGTTGCTGTTTAAATGTACCTTGGGCAATATTACTAAAAAAAATAACAACATGCTATGAATAGATGTGTACAGTGCCAAGATTGCCAGCAGTGTCATTCGATACATCTGAGAAATGCAAAATAACCTTAGTTAGGAGCAAAGATAGTTCATAAATCTATTACTGCCCTCTCCCAAGTGCGAAAGAATACATTCTCATTTATTAAGAAGAAAAAAATTCTGTACAGAAGAAAATATAACTTACTGTTAAAAACTTCATTAACAACCCAACTACTGTATTGTACCTGTGAGGTTCCCGCAGTGATACAGCAGTATATCACAGCAAAATAAATTTGAAACTCTACTGTGAACTGGCCTTCACAGCTATTTTTCTTGTTTTTATCTCAGAGCACAGAAAATATGTTTTTGGAATAAAGAAATAAGCAGGCAGCTCAGGAGTTCTCTTTTCAGGCATCTCTTCCAGCGTTTATTCAATTAAACTGTCAAACCTTTAGAATGCCTGATACCAAAGATAACATGTGAGATGACGCTTTGAACATACAAAACCATGACTGATGTGATTTTAAACATCCCCCTGACTTGTTGACTGTCATGTTTATACTCATAGTTTGCCACCAACGTATAAAAGTGGTCCTGTGACATTATGTTGCCAAAGAAATTGCTGTGGAAGGGATTTTTTTTAAACTGATGCTATTTCCTAGCATCGGTAGAAAATCTGCAACACATTTTCAAGAAGGCTCATGAGGAAGAGATGGACTTGTCTTTATATCAACATCCATCAAGATTTGCTTCACTCCATGCCTAAAGCTGCAAATAAAGGCAAAGTCCTGACTTGAAGACACACCCATCACCCTGATGACCTCTGATTGGGTAATTTTCAGGTGACTGCATGCTGCTGCTAATTACTTCTGGCAAGGTAAATAGTAAAGTAAACTCGTAATTGAAAATGGTAAATAATTGTTTAATATACCATTTTAGAAAAATAAATGTCTGTGGTTAGTAATTTTATCAAATCAATAAATGACAGGACATTGACTGACCTTATTATTTTCTGCCAAGACTGGAAGTGTTTCCTAAATAGAGGTATAACAGCTACCAATCAATGGATCAGTCATTTGTTATTTTTTTATATATATATATATCTAAACTGATAAAAGGCAAAGCCCTCACTGGCTCACTCACTGACTCACTCATCACTAATTCTCCAACTTCCTGTGTAGGTAGAAGGCTGAAATTTGGCAGGCTCATTCCTTACAGCTTACTTACAAAAGTTGGGCAGGTTTCATTTCGAAATTCTATGCGTAATGGTCATAACTGGAACCTATTTTTTCGTCCATATACTATAATAGACTTCTGCTCGATGGCCGTGGGAGGCGGAGCCACATAATTTAGTACCTGCCCATATAAGGCAGTCCGTCAGCGGCAATCCAATAGAAACACTGCCGCTAAATATTCACGGGTGAAGGACGGTGCTTATGCAGACGAAGATGAGATGGTCAGGGTGGTGTTTGGCACAAACTCAGTGAAAGTGCGAGAGAAACTTTTAAGTGCTGGGTCTTAGCTGACATTACATACAGCCGTGGACATCACACGAGATGGCACCAGCACAGCTGGGAACCTTCGATGCATGTACACCGAGCGTCTCACGTGAACTGACACAGTGCACAGACAAAAAGCAACAGTTCCAAAGAGTGCTGAACAAAAACCGAATTACACAATTGAGAAGGCAGCAAAAAAATATGAAGTGTGTGACACATACAAGCTAATTCATAAGTGCAACTACTGCGGAAACGAATCACACGGTGGAAAAAGTCAATTTCCCGCTAAAAGAAGACAGTGTAAAAAAAAACCCGTGCTAGCAGTGTGTCACGTCTCAGGTAAAGAGGAAGACGAGCTGTTTATTGATACAGTAAGAAACAAATCGATGAATGAAACCTGTTATCTTTACAACGATTGAGAAACACTGAATGTAACTTGAACACAACACATCCTACAAATACGAACCTGATTGAAAGAAATAATGATAATGAAATCCTTGATGACAGCAACACTCATAACACTCACAAAACAATTACTGTATATTGACAATCATGTTACGTTATTTTTAAAATGTTACGCCGTGGTGCAGTGGAAGAGGCTTCGGCTTTAGCGCGAACGTCCGAGGGTCGATTCCCGAGAGTGGGTGCACTGAGTATGTACGCCTGATGACCCCAAAATTAGGGCGAAACACGTGTTGTGTACTCTTTGCATTATTTCACAGTAAAACTATTTCAATATACACTCACCTAAAGGATTATTAGGAACACCAGTTCAATTTCTCATTAATGTAATTATCTAATCAACCAATCACATGGCAGTTGCTTCAATGCATTTAGGGGTGTGGTCCTAGTCAAGACAATCTCCTGAACTCCAAAGTGAATGTCAGAATGGGAAAGAAAGGTGATTTAAGCAATTTTGAGTGTGGCATGGTTGTTGGTGCCAGACGGGCCTGTCTGAGTATTTCACAATCTGCTCAGTTACTGGGATTTTCACGCACAGGGTTTACAAAGAATGGTGTGAAAAGGGAAAAACATCCAGTATGCGGCAGTCCTGTGGGCAAAAATGCCTTGTTGATGCTAGAGGTCAGAGGAGAATGGGCCGACAGATTCAAGCTGATAGAAGAGCAACTTTGACTGAAATAACCACTCGTTACAACCAAGGTATGCAGCAAAGCATTTGTGAAGCCACAATTTCCATTTCCATTGTTGCCCGCCGCTTTGTGCTACCGCAACAGTGGCTAAAATTTAAGACCGGTATAACTTGTGTCCACGGAGAAATCCACTGGTACAGGTCCACCGCTTGTGTCATCAGTTACGGAGGATCAGTTCACAAACTCACCGTAGCGGTCCTTCCTGATCCTCCACACCCGGTGGGACTGGTCTAAAATTAAAAGCGGTGAGACACATACCACTCCCGGGATTAATTTGGGCCTCGTTATGGATGGAGATGAACCGTCTCAAGCTGCCTCCACGCCGTGTAATCAGCCGGCAGAGAGAGACAAAGCGGCCGTCCTGGGTGACGTGGCAACTCCCGGGCCGTCGCGTGCTGACACGTCATCCACCAATGGCGCGGCGGAGCAGGAGGAAACAACGCCCGTTGAGGTTGACGCTGACCCTCTCTCCTTGTTGCGGTTCCAATTTAAAGAGACGCCGGCTTCTTTTAGAAGGGAGCAATGGAATGACGACTCCCTGAAGTTTGCAAAAAATGCAGTGGTCCTTGTCAATGGCCAGCGCACTGATCAGTCGATGCCACAGGGTCCTCACTTTGTATTAGACAACGACCTTCTTTACCGTGTAGCAATGCATGGCGGGCAAGAGAGAAAGCTGCTGCTAATTCCACGTACTTTCCGGCGGCAGGTCTGCGAGCTAGCACATGCCCAGTTCCTAGGTGGCCACTTGGGCACCGAGAAAACTCTGGAGCGGATCAAACTCCGTTTCTACTGGCCGGGAATCAATGAGGAGGTTCGCCGCTTTGCGCTTCCTGCCCGGAGTGTCAACTGCGACAAATTCCTAGGAGGGACCGTGCTCCTCTCGTTCCTATTCCCCTGATTGATGTTCCCTTCCACAGAATCGGGGTCGACTTGGTTGGACCCCTAGAGCCCTCAGCCCGAGGACACAAGTACATTTTAGTCCTCGTGGATTATGCTACAAAATACCCCAAAGCTGTTCCGTTGCACTCAGCTACCTCTAAAGCCATCGCACGGGAATTACTAGGGGTCTTTGCGCGTGTGGGGATCCCCAAGGAAGTCTTAATGGACCAGGGGACCCCTTTCACCTCGGAGACTTTCAAGGAGACTGCCAAGTTACTGAAAATAAAGCATTTAAAGACCTCGGTGTATCATCCTCAAACCGACGGATTAATAGAGAGGTTTAATCAAACTCTCAAACAAATGCTGCGTAAGGTGGTCAGCGAGGATGGAAGGAACTGGGATCAGCTCCTCCCCCTCGTCCTTTTTGCCTACCAGGAAGTCCCACAAGCCTCCACGGTGTTCTCCCCTTTCGAATTACTGTATGCGCGACAACCTCGGGGCATATTAGATATTTTAAAACAAGGATGGAAAGAAGAGGCTCTTCCCTCTACAAACATACTAGAGTATATCGCGCAATTACGCGATAGATTTGGAAAGATTCGGCCTCTCCTTAAAAGTCACATGGAAGAGGCTCAAGCAGCACAGGCCCGTTACTACAACCGCGGCACGAGTTCCACCCGGGAGATCGGGTCATGGTCCTAGTGCCTACCTCCCACTCTAAGTTGCTTGCCCATTGGCAAGGCCCCTATGAAGTTAAGGAGAGGAAGGGACTGGTCGACTATTTGGTGAATGAACCCAATCGTCGGCCGAAGGAGCGGGTTTATCATGTGAACTTGCTGAAACCGTGGAAGGACAGGGACCCCGATCCCTCCTCCGGCCAGCCCCGCTCACTCTTCGCTCACACACACACGACCTTAACTTCGGTACGGACTTAAGTCCCAGACAACGGCAGGAGCTGGAAACAGTTATCCGGACCGTTCGGGAGGTAGTCAATGAAAACCCCGGAAGGACCTCTCTGATTGAGCACAACATTGTGACAGAGCCCGGGGTTGTTGTCCGAGAACGCCCGTATCATCTTCCCGAGGCAAAAAAGGCTGAAGTGGAGCTTGAGATCAAGCGCATGCTGGAACTAGGTGTAATTGAGGAAAGTTATAGTCCCTTGTCCAGCCCCATTGTGCTCATCGGTAAGCCTGACGGGAGTTGGAGGTTCTGCAATGACTTCCGTCGGCTTAATCAAGTCTCCCAATTTGATGCCTATCCAATGCCACGCGTGGATGACCTCCTCGAGAGGCTTGGACAGGCTCAATATCTGACCACACTTGACATGACAAAAGAGTACTGGCAGGTTCCTTTAACGGACTCCGCAAAGGAAAAAACCGTGTTTAGTACACCTAGCGGACACTGGCAGTATCGTGTCCTTCCATTTGGGTTACACGGGGCTCCAGCAACCTTCCAGCATCTGGTGGACAAAGTGCTACGGCCTCATAACTCATACAGTGCTGCCTACCTGGATGTCATGGTCATCTATTCCAGCACATGGAGGGAACACCTACAGCATGTCCGAGCGGTATTACGGACACTTGGTGAGGCCGGGCTCCGGATTAATCCCAAGAAATGCTTCTTTGGATTAAGCGAGGCCAAATATTTAGGCCACCTGGTGGGTTGGGGTACCGTAAGGCCACAGTGCTCCAAAGTTGATGCCATTTTGAAATGGCCCTGTCCGCGAACCAAGAGGCAGGTCCAAGCTTTTCTCGGGTTAGCTGGGTACTACCGCCGGTTTATACCCCGGTTCTCGGAGAGAGCGGCGCCCTTGACTGATTTTACAAAGAAGAGGGCCCCGAACATTATGGTATGAACTGAGAAGACAGGCGCTGCATTTGGTTACTTAAAGCAGGCCCTTACGTCCGCACCTATTTTGATGGCACCTAAATTTTCTTTGCCTTTCATCCTCCAGATGGACGCTTCGGACACAGGCCTGGGCGCCATGCTGAGCAAAAGTGTCGATGGTGTGGAACACCCCATCATGTTCCTGAGCCGGAAACTGTTGGACCGGAGACCAGGTATGCAGCGGTGGAAAGGGAGGCTTTGGCGATTAAATGGGCGATTACTCAGCTTAGGTACTACCTGTTGGGCCGGGAATTCACCCTTGTCACGGACCATGCACCTCTACAGTGGATGGCCCTGCACAAGGAGTCGAATCCGCGGGTCACCCGGTGGTTTCTTGACCTACAGCCATATAAGTTTTCGCTCGTTCATCGTCGGAGCACTCTCCATGCCAACGCTGATGCTCTTTCTCGGGTTCACGACCTCTCGGTTAGGGTCACCTGAACCGACGGGTCTGGGCTGAGGGGGGGTCTTGTCACACACGTGCGCATGGGAGGCAGCTAAAGGGCTTGAGTGAAGGCAGTTCGGAGGCATGCCGGGATGTGGCAGAGTACACTGACTCTTTTTCTCCTTTGCCTGTAGACCATTCCCGGGGGATTCCACCTGGCTCTCCTGACATCACTTCCGGGACCGAGCCAATGGAAGTCGACCACACCAGCTCTGGCCCCTCTGATGTCACGTCCGGCTGTGATCCAATGGTTGAAGACCATGTGCTCGATCCTTATGACCTCACTTCCTGTCTTCCCTTTTTCCTCAGTCTTGTTTTGGACTCCATTGTATGCACTTCAGTGCTGGTTATTTTGACAAAAACAACTTTTGCAGCCAGGAAACCAGATTACACGGGTGGCTGCCCCAAACCTTTATCTGTCTATGTCTCGTTTTTGTGACAATATATATATATATATATAAAATTTATTAACAGTTTTACTTACAATACAAAAAAGAAACAAACACAATGAAATGAATTTTGGACTGAATAAAATAACAATAAAAGTACCAAAAAGTTTAATGGAAACGCACCAACAGTAATTTTATTGTTATTACAGTGAATCATCTGAGACATTGTTATGAAATGATTGTTGGCCCCGGGCACAATTACTTTATATCTTTTTATATCTGTCTTTACATGTTGGCAGTCATATTGTTTATGGTTGCTATGCCTGTTGTGATCTTGTTACGTGGGGATTATGTATTACTAGCCAACCCGCGGCGTACCATACGCGACATAATCAGGCCATTTTTTTAATGATTTTTAAGCACAGGGAGAAAATTAACATTTGAAAAATCGGTAATGTAATAAATCAGCAAGAAAAGCAACATTGTAACCATGCACGGAACGAACCAACACACAATCGTCCGTGACTGAAAACTGCCGGACCGCCACCTCCAACTCGTCACTTGAGTCGTTATCTTTGCACAGTCCAGATGCACCTGTGACTCATGTGGACTTTCCGTGTTCCTGCAGGAGCATCTAAGAAGACGCATGTTTGTCGCGGATGCAAATTGCTGTATGTAGCGTGTAAAACAGTTTGCTATGGTGCCTGCGGTCGTGCGTCGTAACTGAAAACTCGTTTTTTAAAGACCGCTTACTTCATTGTGTTTTAACCTCAGTTGTAAAGGATTGTTTTAAGGATCCCATGTGATACCTCTCGCAAACCGTTTTACACACTGCATATGGCGATTCACCTCCACGAGAAACATGCCTCTATTAACAGTCAACGTGGCTCGGAGGTGCATGTGGCCTCTCCGACAGACGAATATAAATGATGCCGTTTTTTCTGTGTCGTCGCGTCCTAGTTGGTGGGCGTGGCTCCTTCCTGCGTGCGCCATAGGTGTCGTACTTGTTGGCGGCTTAGTGAATCCACGCCCCTTCCGGCGTGCTTTCCGTGGGTGTCTTGCCTTAGTGAATTATATATATATAGATTCTGTGGCCTATTTAACATGGCAGTGTCAAGCAACATGCATTCAAATGTGGATTTAATTCCAGGTCAAAATGAAAAGAAATAGTGTCAATGATGGCTGAGGATCTACAGCTAGTATGAAGTTTGGCTTTGTCTATTTTGACTATGATTTTTGGTTGCAATTTTAGTTTATTTTTTGGAAGAAGTAACTCTGGAAATCGTGTGAGCCTTTGCAATTACATGAACTTCTCCTCCTTCCAGTGGTTCATTCAAACCTCATTTCAGATCTACTACAACTCCCAAAACCTTGATATGCTTGCCAGTGGTAGTTTGTTATGGATGACACTTATTGTTCAAGGGATGTGATCCATCTGTCTAGGCTTTATCCCTGCCTGCTGGATATAATGTAAGACAGCTAGCATGTAGGTGGCATTCACCTCTGTCTTATTGCTTCTTACTGTGCATACAGTACTCTTTGTGACCCTTACTTGCTATCCAAGGCCCTGTACAAACTCACTTTCTGGCATATACAACCCAGGTGGTACTTTAACCTTTGTTTCTCCCATAACAGCTAGGAATATGTAAAAGCATATCAGAATTTTTAATTAACATTCCTTTTCATCGCATTGTAGCACTGCATTTTATGATTATGTGCAGTTATATTGCAATATTGCATTATTATTAGCTTTTCCGTTTGTTTTTTCCATAATGTTTCAGGAACTGAAATGGGTACCTTGAATTTGGAGAAACAGATAAATGGTTATATGACATAACTCGTCTTCCTGGTTGTCATTGTCCTGGGTGTTCTGGTTGGTTGTCATAAATTCATCACTTTCTCTAGTGTTGGGCCAGTGAGAAGAAAAAAAATGGGCAAAATGGTAAGATCTGTCACAAAATGGTAAACTGGACATACCAGATCTGATCTACTAAATCCTCGTCAATTAAATGATCCTAATCATCTTTTAAGCATCTTTGTAATGTAGGACGGAATGTGGGAAACTCTATCACGAGTAAGAGAAAGAAAGACAGAGTTAAGGGATGCTAGAAGGGCCAAGTTCTATTGACTGCTATTTTCACTAATAAATAAAATGTTCAAAGTCAGGGACATATTTAATTCTACACTTAAAAAAAGATTACTTGCAGTAAGTTTCAGTCTTTTCTTTTCATTTCAATATACTTGCTGTGTGTGTTATGGTTAGTATGCTCTGCAATGAACTCTTGCCCCGGCAGGATTTCTGGGACCTAATACTTCTTTGATACTATTCAAACTCTCGGACCAGTCTCAAGAATGGATAAACATATTATGTGAAGTTAATTAAAACTTGTTTAATATTGTAGTTTTTGTTCTTAGCAATACTGAAATTGACAACATGTATAAGTGCTCTAAGTGTATATTCAATGACGAGTACTGAACTTGATTAATCTGACAGGAACTAACATAGATTTATTTGTGTTGTAAACTGCTGCTGTAGACTCTCCATTCGAAAAAGTCCCAGTCTGCATTTGGTTAATCTTGCATGACAACCCACACATTTAAGCAGGAAAGATGGCAAGGGTCTGCTCTTTATTATTTCCCACCCATACCATATTTTGAAAGCGGTCAGTGAACGGTTTATTAAAATACAGAGAATTGCCCATATTTTGTTTGGAAACAAGCAAATATATACTGTGGAATACAAATTCCTTCATAACTAGAAAAAATGAAACTTTTTCCTATGGAATTTCATCCCAACCTAGTCATTATCCTATAATAAAAAAAAAAAAAACAGAGACAACATTCATCTTAATGAAATCCTATCAAAAGAATATTTGTTACTGCTATTGAGAAAGGAATTATTTGGTTTTGTCTTCTGCTTTTTTAAAATATGGTATTAAAGTGCTTGCATTTTTTTTAGCTCCTTTAAACCCGATATGCTAATCTAGTGTACTAGGAAACTGACATTTATTCTGCAGTAATGTTTTTTTGTCCACTTTGTTTTACTCAGATGTATTTATTCTGTTTATTAATTTAATCTGTGTAATCAGAGTTGTAAACAAGTTAGGAAATATATGCAGGGCTTAACATTGATGTGTACTTGGTGACTAAATTAACTGAAGATTAATTGACTAATTAACAAAAGACGAAGCATTTTACAATTGTCGGTTACTTCATCCAAGAGTCAGTTATCACATTTTGTTTGTTAAATATTTGTGGAACAATGAATGATATTCAAAAATAACATAAAGGCAGAATGCAATTACATATGTTAGTAGACAAAATTAAATACCTGCTTTGTAACAATTCTTTACAATATCATGTAATTAAAAATGTAGACTTAATAGACTTGTGGTGGCTCAATAGCTTTAATGCATAGCTGATTTATTTCAAGTGATGTAAAAATGGTGTTGATTGTATTTTAGGGGTGGAGGGTAAGACACTATTGACTATTATTCAGTTTCCTCAAACATAGCATTATTGAAACTATAACAAATAGAGTAATACCAATAATTACCAAAAGAAAAATAATCGTAATCATTAATTGAAGATGAACAATGTTAGCATAAAATCAATAACATTATTGACTAAATAATAAAAAGCTAATGTCTGTGTGTGTGTGTCTGATCCCTCTAAGCAATCTGATTGGTCAGTTTGAATTTGGTCTGATTAGTCAGTTTTGCTTTGGTGGCTCAGTTGTACAGATGATAATACAATGCTTTATATATCACAGTGAAGTCCTCGTTGTAGGCTGAGTGATTCAGATCTTCTCCAGGGGCCCTGCCCTCTCCCTCGTCTTGCATTGTAACCAGATTTGTTATTTCTTTTTTTTTTTACAAAACTAGAGGGCTCCGCTCCCTGCTTGCTTCGCTCGCCCACCCCCGGGTTTGATTTACCGGATATGCAATTTAAAGACATTGTTATTTTCATGGGAATTGTTACATATGTATTATGTTCACTTTTAATTTAAAACCGTTGTAAAAACAATACTTGTCCTTCATTTCTGGCCACAGGCATGGCTACATCTCTTTCTCACAGGACGTATAACGCTGCTCACGTTGTGAAGGGGGTGCACGCGCGCTAAGGAGAGGCCGTCGGATCTTTCTGCTGCTGGTGAGCTGCCTATTCTGATTGTCTCGCTGCTTGATCATTTAAAAGCCTGTACAGGAGCTGTCCTTTTGCCACTTTATGTCTCTGCTGCTTGCGTTGTGAAGGTGGGGCTGGGGGGGGTGGATTGTTAGAGTGGCTGAATGCATGCTAAGGAGAAGCGGTTGGATCATCTGCTGGCTCTCTGCTGCTGGCGAGCTGCATGTTTTGCTTGTCGCTTGTCGTTGTTTTAAGAGCTCGGAGTACATGAAGGGTGTCTGCCAAAAGCAATCCAACAACTGCTAGATTAGATGCCTGTGGACTTGTTTTAAATGATGTCTCACTGCATGTCTCACATGACGTTGTAAAAACAATACTTGTCCTTTATTTCCGGCCCCGGGCGTAGTTAAATCTCTTTCTCACAGGATGCATAACGCTGCTCGCATTGTGAAGGGGAGGGGAGGGCGGCTGAATGCATGCCAAGGAGATGCTGTCGGATCATCTGCTGTCTTTCTGCTGCTGTTGCGTTGCCTGTCGATCATTTTAAAGCCTGTTCAGCAGCTGTCCTTTTGCCACTTTGTGCCTTCTGAAGTAGGTTGGGGGTTGGATTGAGCTGAACATATGCTAAGGAAAAGTGATCATCTGCTGGCTTGTTGCTGCTTGATAGCTGCGTGTTTTGCTTGTCGCTTGTCGTTGTTTTAAGAGCTGGGAGCAAGTTAAAGTGTCTCTTGTGGGACTTCAAATTGTCTTCCGAGAAGATCACATCTCGTCTCCCAAGTCTCTCTCCCAAAGATTTTTTTTATAATAGAGAGAAAGGAGTTAAAATGGAGCATTTTAGTTACAACAACGTAAATAAGTTACCAAGCAACTGTAAGTACCACATTATGTGTTATTCACATCTGCTCATCAATGCAAACAATTAATTGGAACATTACTGGAGGGGACTCTAGCCTGTTACCCCTACAGCAAAAGAGGGGCCATCCTGATGTCTGAAGTGCTTTTAATGCTTTGCTGTTAGTGAGTATGGGACTGTCAGGATGTCAGTAGGACAGACCCTGGTTTGATGAGTTTGATGAATTTTGACTATTTTGTTGTGCACGTCACAGCAGCTTTTTAGGCTAAATGTCTACTGAGTGATGACTGCTGATATCCACATGGACTAGTAGCAGGTACAATGAGTTATCTTGTTGTTTCACTGTCACAAGAGTGTGGCTTACTTTTCTTTGCAATTGATCTTTGTGTATGCTTGTTTGTTACAAAAAAACTCACTAAAGACAATGAAAGTAATAGGTTTTATTTAAGTTACAACTAAGAAATGGATTCTGAACTTTAAATTTTGGTTATTTTAACCTTTAAACTGCCACATACTTGGGGGTTGTTAATGCACCTCTGGATACCAAATTCTTTTTTGCTACACTTGTTAAGGAAACATAACAATTCACCAAGAAAAAGTTAAATTATAATGGAAGACTCATGTTTTGCACACTGCCAATGAACTGTAAAAACTATAAAAAAATACTACAATCTATTATTATATGTACAATGTGTAACTGACACCATTGATGAAATTTAGTAAATCACTGAGAAGACTGCGCTTGAACTGGCTGCACACGAGCACACAGAGGCCAAATATACTTGGCTCCAGTGTACTGGCAAATTGCATTGGGAACCGACTATAGCCGGTTCCAGTGGTTTAAGGGTTAAAATGATGCAGGCAGGAACAACTATGGCTTTGTTTGTTTCAACAGGAATGATTATTAAAGTCGCCTTAACCCAAAGATTCACTGAGTCTGGAGACAGGTGGTGGGTTGGGGAAAGAGCTCCCCTGGAATAAATATGAGAAAGAGAATATTTAGTCAGAGTGACAGGTTTGATTTATGGTTCTTTGTGGTAAGCAAGAGGGCAAGCCAACCACCTAATAAAGGTGGAGTAAAACCTGAATAGCAAGGCTAAGAGAAGCTGCAGATTTAATTCCCTTCCCGTTAATTTGCTACTTTTGAGTTATAAATTTGTTCATCCTTACCTAGTTTTATTTATTTAATAAGTAAAACTGTTATGGTATGTTTTGGTTCTGGGTAGGATGGTTGCTACAAGGGAAACCACTCTTTGTGATTATATATTAATACCAAAAAAACTCACAATATGGTAGAAACCTCATGATGACGTGTATGTTATGACATGTCTTTGATGATTTTTGCTCATGATTGTTATTAACATTTCATTTAGTGATTGTGGCCTAGTTAAGGCTTGATTATCTCGCCATTTCTGATTACTTTGCTAGGAAGTATAGTCTGTTTTGTGCTTAAAAAAGTCATCAAGTGTATTACTGTGGCCCTGAAATGCAAGCTACAGAAAATTTAAAAAGCTGACACATGCAAAATATGAGCGGCGTCAGCAAACTGTTTTGGGGGAAAAGGCAGGTACATACGCAAAATAAAAGAAGAATGATATTTGGAGAAAGCAAATGCCAGTCACACCAGAGTGGAAGTTTACTAATAATAGTGACATGAAGAGATCAGATACAGACTTAATAGTTGTTTTACATATGTTTACTGTAATTTGAAATTTCTGTTGCAAATACAATAATAATCTAAATGGATTATGTGCTCTTTGTAGGCTTTGATATTTATCACAGCATTGTGCCAACACATAAAAGCATCACTTCCAGATTTGTTTCCTGCTTCAGTGTTGCTATAGTAGTGAAAAGAAAAAAAGAAAAAACGGCCCTTTGAAAACAACAATAAATTTCATCTCAGTCATACCACTTAGCCAAAAAGCTGCCACAAACACCTACATCTAACACTGGTATGTAACCAAAAAAGAATCTGAATTCAAAGCAGGCTATACTTAAGAAAGAAAAAAAAAACTGTTTGTGATGAACGTTTTAAATGTTTGACAACAAAATCTATTATGATGACATCCTGCCTTTTCTGTAACTTGCATGAACTGTTGAGACGAGCTGTTCAGCCAATTGGGTCGCACCTCATACATTGTAAACTGTAGCCACTAAGAAGCAGTTCCCTTATTGACTTCTTTAGCGTTACACTGACCATTGTTAGCACTTGGTTATGGTAAGCCCTTAACTCAGATGCCCTCCCTTGCATTTTGCATACCCCATTTGTTAATCCTGTCTCCCCTTGTACTGTGCAAGCTGCCATACACCTCCTCCTTTGGCCTGCACCATTTGTACTGAGTGCACACTACTGCTTTAAGTTTCCTGTGGCTTGAATTTCAAGCCCACTGCAATGTGTTCATAGTGGCTTTAAGCAAAATTGAAATTAAAGGGAATGATTTCACCACAAGCCTGCTCCAGAAGTAATTACATCTTTAAACCATGAGGGGATCCCCAGTTGATTATTAATTGAGCATTATCAGGATGGCACAGACAAGGATACAGTCTCAAAGAAATCTCATGAAGTAGGAAGAGGAAGCTCCTGTGATGTGTATTATCATGGACATGAAACCTACAAGGGCAAAATTGGAAGTGTTAAAAAAATCAGGGTAAAACAATGGGAGGAAATGGAGAAGAGACTCTGAAAATACTGGGACACAGACAATTCAGAAGATGTAATTGGGCCAAGGCTACGGGAGAAAAGGAGAAGGTTAACATGAAGGTGTCAGAAGATGAAAGCAGAGACAGAAGGAGACAGCAGACTGCTTTGGAAACACCTGGTTCTTTAAGGGGTGTGAGAGGTCAGGGATGTGTTGGCATTATTGCAACAGTGACCAGAATCCCTGTACAGGACAGACTGAAAATTTAGGGCTGGAAGTGTGTGAGAGAGGGAGTGGGCTACAAGGGAATTCCTCTGTTACTGAGCATAACTGCTGTTGTGACTGGACATCATCAGTGGAGTAAAGCTAATAATAATGAGACATACAGTACATGTAATTATGATGCACATTCATATCTTGCAATGCTTACAACAACTCAACAGAACTTGAAGGGCCTTCAAAGACATTCAGATCATGCAGGCTGTGCTATTATTGTAACACAATACACTCATAAAATGAACGCAGATCTTTAACTATAAAATCTACATTTTTCTAACAAAGCCATTGAGCAATATTTCTAACAGGAACGCTAATCACTGCACTTGAATTTATAAAATTAGAAAACAAAAATGTTATTTCCCAGCTGGAGGTATCAGGCTATTCATTCTCTGCCTGAGGGCTGTCATGTAATTGCTTTGCAAATTAACCTGAAAATATTTTATATAAAATAAAGAATGACATGATCGTTGTGAACTGTAAATTGTGATTTACCAATGTACAAAAAAAAAAAAAGAAAAAATATTCCCACATCAGTTTATTTTAGGATTTTATTGCAAGTATTTTTAGTGACCTAAGGATCATTCAGGGTAAAGTTAACAGAATGACAATAGTAGACATATATTTCTGTGTTTGAGACTCAGGCAGAGCTCAATATGTAGATCTTTATAATCCTTGAGGTGAATTGACATCCTGTCTGATTGATACTCATTACGCTGTCCTGGTGAAAATCAACCTCTACATCAATTTTCAGAGCTCTGTGTCTTCATTTCTGAGTAACAGAAAGTCTTTGCCTATCCCAGCAGCATAAGGAGCAGGGCAGGAATGGGACATCATCACACCACAGAACATTTCTGTGCACACAGCCACCCCATAAAAGATTAGCCAAGTAACCTTGTATGGATGTTTTAGGGTGCGGAAAATGTACAAAGTAAAATACCCCCAGCTTAACTTGTTTCATGCTTTTATTAGAATTGTTTTCAATAACAAGGATGTTTTAAGGTAAAATTGACAGGATGACAAAAGACGGCACATATCTATCTAGTCAGGACTAGAGTGGAGCTCTATATGTGGATTATTTGGATCACATTTACCCTGAAACATTTGTGGACACGGGGAGAAGGTGCAAACTTCACACATATGGTGTGTGACAAACAGCGGAGTGTTGCAGCACTCCAAACCCCAAACATAACCACAACTACACAAGACATGTGTTCAATAAAAAGGCTTATTTTTAACAAAATACCATCACGTTAACCACAAGCTCAAATTCCAGCACAATTCTCTTCTCTCTCGCTTCCTCTCTTGTTTATTCCCCCAATCCTCCCAGCTTAGTGTTTTCCAGCTCCTTCTCCAACTCTAACTTGAATGGATGAGGTTGAGCAGTTTCTCCTATCAATGACCCGGGAGCACTTCCGGTGCTAGGGCTTAGTCTTGGTCAAAGGGAAGTGCATCAAAGTAGAGATTGCGAATTGCTACGGCTCCCCTTTGCTGGCCCCCACAGATTCCAAACTGGGCTGCCCCATGGGTCCCAGCATGCCCAGTGAGTGTTCATGTGGGAGTCCTAACACAGGGACGCTGCCATCTCGAGTACTGGGAGAACAAGTAGACTGAGCAGGTTACTATTCTACTATTATACTGGCCTCCCTGCCAAGTGAACAACCAGGTATGTAGTTGTCCAGTAGGGACATTATTCCTTTCTTTCTGCTTTTTTTTTCCCCTGGCTGTCTGGCCAATCAATAGACTGGAACCTATTCAAGCAGGGATGCCAGCCCATTCATGCTGTCTTTTGCAGGTGACTTAGCCATCAATCACACCCTGACTCCAAGAGCTGTGGGTCACTGGTGTAAATGAGTCAGAAAATGGATAAATAGATGGCTGACAACTGATCAGACGATGGGTGAAAAGGGAGTACTGATGCGTGATGGCATTGCTAATGACAAGTGAGTATTGATGCATGATGAGCACCTCCTGAGTAGTGATGTACGACCAGTGATGACTGACTACTAATGCATGATACGGAGTAATATTGATGTTTGATAAATGACAAGGTTTTAAATGACGATTGATACATGATACTTGATGACTAAAGAAGTGGAAAATGATGATGTCCTAAAATGGACACCTTATTTTTACTTCATTCATCTGGCATTTTTAATGTCATTAATCAAATATGGCAGAATGTACAATAAAAGGCAAACATAATAAATATTGATTGACTGTTCCAAGTAAAAGTAACTACAGCAACTTTACTTACATACAAAAGGTTATAATACTGATTGTTGCTCCCAGAATTCTACCAGGTCATTCCACGATTGGACAGCCTATAGCTTGCCCAGCTTTTGTATATTAGGAGAATGTACACAATATACAGTGGAGGCTAAAAGTCATTCATTTTTTACTTTTTCCAGGTTACAGGGGCTTAAGGGGAGATCCAGACTTCTGTAGCATTAAGTACAAACCAGAAGCCAGCTCTGGAGGGCTGATTCATTAACAGGGCACACTTGGTCAGTTCATTGTATTGTGTTTACCTCACTGTAGAGAATGTGGCTCAATGATAGAGTACACACTGTGCATGTGTGACTTTTTGAGTTTGACCTCCACCTTCTTTAATGGTTCTCTAGATGAGAAATTGAATTGAAGAGTATGATTACATATAGGTAGTTTCTGTGGTGTTAACTAAGAAAAGGGGACTTTATGTCTGCTGGTTCAAGTCCTGCCTGTGCTTGCTGACTCTTATGTCACTTAATCTGCCAATGTTCTCGCTATAAAAAACAGCTATAATGCATCCTGGTCTTATAAGTTGCAGGCATTGGATTTTAGCGGTGCTACTAGAGTTTGAAACTGCAACTCCCAGCAGTCCCTGCAGTGGCTCTGATTGGTCTTCTGCTGAGGGTGCAGGGGCTGTTGGGGTCAAAGGAGGTCAGCGTGGCTTTTAAAAAGGGGCCAGTGACTAAAAAGAAAAAGAGGTATTTTGTATTTTGTGTTTCAAGTGCCTGTCTGTCTGCATTCTGTTTGGTTAGCTGTGACTATTCATTTGTCCTGGATTCTTGGTTGGGATCTGGATTGTCTGCCATCTGCCTGTGTACATGAGGACTGTATGTGGATTTGTGGCCATCCTGCGAAGAAAGGAGCGCTCCTGAATCCGTCCACCCGTCTTCACCATTTCAGGAACTACCGGTAACATTATCTTTACATTCCCATTCAACGTGCGGATCTCTGGACTATCTATCAGCCAAATGTATTATAATAATAACATTGTTGCCAATCAATTTTCTCTGCTTGTCTTTCAGATTTGAGAGGAAATCAGAGCAGCAAGAGAAAACCTGCATGGACAAGTGGAGATCATACAAAGCTGGCAGCTAACTGAATAAAGGTACCATACAACGACTGTGGCGCACAACCAAACTACCTCGACTTCCAGTTAATTTTATCTGGATCTCATGGGTTAAAACACCACTCAATGTTACTGTAAATGTGGCAGCTGGGGACATTTTAGCATTATGTTATAAGTTGCAGTTTTTAACCCGCATAAAACTCTTTGTCATTTATCTTCTTATTGTATCTTGTTTCTCTGACTACAAAACAGCGGAAATATAGCCTGCAAGATGTTGGCACAGGGAGTGTGAAATAATATGACAGCGTTTCTCCTAATGCAGCTTAACAGCCCTGTGGTTTCTTGATGTCATTTTAATGGATAATTCAGAAATAAAATAAAAGTTCAGCTCATTTCCCATAGTAGTGAAAGTTATCTTGGGACCTATCCAAATTTACAAGGACAGGAAGTCGGAAATGCACCAAAAGCTCTGATATGATGCATGAGATCCGAGGGCACAGTTCCCTAGGATGTTTGCCTCATCGCTGTCTGTGGCTTTGGTAACACGTCTGAGACACGTAATCTGGACTTAATCAAGGGCTTCATTTGGAAAAGCCAATGACTCCTTCAGACATGGAGAGCACATGTCTGGCACAGTCTGAAAGTGGAAATTCATCCATCTCACATCTTTCTGAAAAAGAGCTATCTTGTTATCGTCAACAAATTTTTCTTTTGCTTCCATGTAGTCTTCACAAAACAAGGGCTTTACCCTTTTATACGCGTATATGGGTGTAAATGCCAAATTTGTACTCAAGCAGTGTTAAAGGTGCATCATGAAGTGGTTTAGGTAATTAAAAAATAATACAATGTCTTAAATGGCTAAATTGGGCTTTAACACCCCAAATGTATGTTTTTAGGTGACCTTTTCTGAATAGAAACAGTCCAGTGCCTGATGATATAATGCTGGCAACCTGAAATACAGTCATATCAATAACTTTTTTACTTAAGTATCTTCTTCATCTACATGTCCACCTCATTCATAAGATATGAATCCTACGGCTCCTTGTTCATCCTACAGTCACTCTCCAAGTCTTCTCTCTCATTAACTCAATTGTGCCCAATGCTACCAGGACTTACTTTGAAGGCAGTGCTGCCTTAATGACTATCAGGTGCCAATTTGGGGTTGGAATCCTGAAAAAGTCAATTTGACTTTTAGTGTTGTCATTTTATAGGATGATTTTCCAGCAGCCTTCTTTCCTGTCTTATCTTTAAAGCTCAATGGGGTCTCTCTCATTTCACATGCTATCCTATTTGAATTGTGTTGGGGGTTTCTATGTACTTTGAGAAACATTTTAAGGCAGCACCAGAACTCTCCTGCTTTATTCTTGGAGTGCTCACTTACAGGGTTCCACTCCCAATGGCTGAGCACAGCACCCTCTTGGGGGCTATGGACATTTGCATGTAGATGGGCATTCCTCTTGTTGGCTTGTCTCAATCTTACAAGTTCTTTGTAAGGGTCTGTGTCACTCAGGTAGTATATTCCCTTAAAACGAGTAAATAGTTTTACTATAGTTTTGCATTCTGTTCACCTTAAATATGGATACATGTATATCTATACATACATACAGTACATACATCTTGTTACGCTTGGGTCACAGGTTTGCACAGAAACACAGGAGGTTGTAAAGGCAGGAACTTTATTCAAACACTGCAAACGAACATGTGTTGCTTTTTCAAAAGTTTAAACGTGGTCCATGACAAGACAGAGATGACAGTTCCGCCAGGAGCAGAAAGAGAGAGAGAGAGAAAGAAAAGCAAACAATCAGTTCCAAAACTGACAGGTGCTGTTCAGGCTTTTAAGTATGCAGAGTACCGCACGGGAAGCATGTCACGCGACAGAGCTACCCGCAAGGAGCAGCCCGCAAGCAAGCCCAGCAAGTAAGGGAGCAATGTGAAGGTAGTCTGTCAGCGTTTTTAGGAGGGGTTTTCGTAGGAGCGTTTGTATCCTGTAGGGGTGCGTTCAGCCCCCCAGCTCACACTATATTCAGATAGATAGATAGATAGTGCTGAAATTCCATTCCTATGCCAGTTCCAGGGGAAAGTGTGCTTTGCAGCAATGGATGCAATGGAGGACACAAGTCTGCAATGAGTGCCAATCCATTACAGGCCATGCTCAAACACGCACATGCATACACACACACCTATTCATTTCCACACAGAACGTGACCTGACTAGGAGTCTAGAGATTTATTATACTGTAGTGGTGCAGCAATGACATTTTGTAATATGCATAACACAGTTTTCTTTTCAGTTAAGGCTCGAGCGACCCCACAAAGTTGCCCTGAATAAACTGGTTAAGAAGATGGATGAATGGAAGATAATATAAAGTGAAAAACCAGGATTTTTAAGATAATAATCTCATTTATATTAGTGCAGCGCAAACTTTACAACCACCTCCATCAATCCCCTTACCACCAAATAGCAAAGGTTGGGCCTCCACCCCGAGAAAAACATTTATTTCAAACTCGCCTGACTTTCCACTGAAGCCTGAAACTATCTAAACAAACAGTGGAAATCATATTAAATTAAACCTGTACAGTGCACGGCCAATTTGTTGTAAACTGCTCTGGCACTAACACAGTAGAGTGCCCTGAAGATGGGCGGGGCTAGATGCCTGATTGACAGCAAGCTATCACAGGTACACAGGTTGCTGCATTTTACAAGACTTGGAAGGGTTTGCATTACATTCTACTAGCCTGGGAAGATTTAATAATGCAGACGGAAACTAACTAAACAGTGTAGAGAATTAAGTAGGAGCACCATGTAAAAAATAGTGGCTGGTTTTTATTGGATTGCAGATAGAGATAGACAGAATGACAGTGAGGGATGATTGGACATCCTGATCATACTATGCAACCAGGAAACAATGCAACGGTGGCTATGTCAAGTGCATGTTTGTTATTTTATGAAGCATTTTTTCTTGGCCCATAACAGTGGTAAAGTGTGAATAGAGACGTTAAGGCTCAAGAGGTATGAAGAGATGTTACTCTTAAATAAATGTGATTTGCTCAGTTGATGACACTAGTAGTATTTTCTTCCAGGAATAATTTAAACTATTTTTGACAGTTTAGCAATTCCAGGTTGTGCCTATTGCATGCTAGTGTGTTTCTGAGCACTGCTTAGATATTTGATGGAACTTTTCGTTATCTTCTAGCTAACGTGTACATATTTCAAGTCTGTTGTCTGTAATGTCATGCAACACCTTTAGGACCACTAAAAAGACCAATCACAGTCTGATAACAATCAATGCAGATACTGTGGAGAGAGTTTCCAGCTTTAAGTTTCTAGGAGTCACCGTCTTGGGCTGACAACAACTTGGCTACAATAGGCAAAGCACAAAAACACCTCTATTTTCTCAGGAAGCTAAGGAGAGCTGACCTCTCCCAGAAGCTGCTGATTAATTTCTATAGATGCACTATAGAGAGCATCTTAACTAACTGCATGATGACCTGGTATAACAGCTACACCAAGGCTGCTAAAGAAGCCCTGCAGCGGGTCGTAAAAACAGCAGAGGCCATTATGGGGACTGAACTGCCATTACTCGAACTCTTGTATAAGACTCGCTGTGTGCCAAAAACATTCTCGAGGACAAAACCCATCCTGGAAACTCTTTGTTTGAGACTCTAGCTTTAGGTCAATCCGTGTACGCACAAACAGACTCAAAAACAGCTTTTTCCCATCTGCCATAAACTTTCTGAACTCTGAATCTCCTCAGTCTGAGATCATTTTTAATTGAACATGTGCAATAAGCTATATTGGTAATGTGCAATATACTGTACTAATGTATTACAATATAGAATATATGATGTACTATTCATTAACAGGTGCAATAACAATTTATGCTGCTGTACTTTGAACAATAATAATTTCCTCTGGTTACTTGATCACTTAACACTGTATACGACATATTTAGAATTATTTGACTTTTCTTTAAATGCACCTTGGGGCTGTCACAAAAAGTAATTTTGTTGTGTTACACAATGACAATAAAGTGCTTGAACTTGAACACAATACACACGCTTCTCTCAGTTTTAGCCCAGAAATGCCCAAATATTCTTGTTTAGGTCTGATGAGGGGCCTTTTGGGTGTGCAGCCATCCTCTACCCAAGTAAGTTTCTATATATTTCAACAGGCATTTCCAATAGCACTAGAAGAGATTAGTCCATTTGGCTTTTGCTCATTACTGAAGCTGGACCAAGTCCCTCTAATTCAGGTGCCATAGGAAGACTGATGAATTAATCAACCCTTGTATGATATTTGTTAATTTAAACATATGTCAATTAATGTATATTTGTAATGGACTGACACCCTATTCAGGATTGTTTTTCACTTTGTGCCCATTGCTACTATGATAGGCTTCTGGCTCCTAAGACCCTGAATTGTAGGTTTTAAATGTCTATTTGTAACTCTGCTTTTGTAAGTATCAAGAAGTACACAAAAGTCAATTATGTGAATGGCTTCTGTAATAAGAAGCAGTTTTGTGGCCTACTGAGATGAATACCATTTGCCACTTGTCTATATCTGGATTTCCTGAACACCACTAATGTATTATGGGCTCAAGGCAGAAACTGGCCAGTTTAGGGCCATTTTTTTAATCCGACAGATTTAAAACAAGGGCCGCCCTCTGGTGAACAAGTACCGAATGCTACCCACGGATCTACAGCCTGTTTGCCATGATTTCCAAAAGGCATAAAAAATCACCACAAGCTGATGATGGCCCATCAGGCCTGTACCAAGAACCAACATCACCATGAATACCAACACTTGTTCTACCATCTCGAAGTGTCTTCCATGTAAATTATTGACTTGCAGTAGAGCTGGTAGCTGTGCAAATTGTTAGAAAGAACAAGACAAAGTGAACATTAGGAATGAACATGGAAATCCGTGCCTCACCACTTATTTCTACACTTCACTGCCACCTGTCAAGAATGGCCAAAATTCTGTCAGCGGCTTCAATAAAAAGTCCCACAACAGTAAAGGCAGCACCGTAATGAGAAAGAAAAGAAGGAAGTGTTTTATTCAATTTAAATGGGACCCGGCTTGCCTATTCATTAAAAAAAAAAAAAATAAAGATGTCAAGCACTTCATGTTAAATTTGGGAAAAGTACATTTACTTTTTAATTTTATTACTAAAAATTATAAATCTCCATGCCTTGAGTTATATTTTAGCCCTGATCTTCTCACTTGCTGAGAGAAGGTTGGCTCATACTGATATTGCCTTAACCCTGCCTATATTATTGTTTCAAATAACTGGTCAATTAAAGCTTATTTTAGTCCTCATTTTGGCATAACCAGTAAAAATTATGCAGCTCTTCTCCGGCAGCTGTTACACACCTTTTAAAAACATTTCTGTTCTTTCTCTTCCTTCACTACATTATGAGAAGTTTCATTCTATGCAGGCACCACATGAGCTCCTGAAGTTGAGGGGCCACTGAGTGAGCAGCGCTGTGCATCCCATAACAGACTTCAGAGTCACACAGGGCAAGAGCTTAGCCCGACATTTTGGGGTGCAAAGAAGAAACCAACCCAGGACACAGCCTTCTACCACTTTCAAAAGGTATGGAAAGCAATTTACAGGCAAGGTAATATGGTGAATTTTATAGAGAATTTAATTTGAAAGCACCTGACATTAGAAGCCAGACAGGTTTATTGTACTTTATGCCTTTTTAACCTCTTTATTGAGTAATGAGATAGAAAAACATATTTCCTTTGACTTTTTTATAATTTCTGGTCTTTTCTGAATAAAGTATATATTACTTGTGACTTCCAGGGGCATCACCGAGCCCCCATATCCCAGACCCAAACACACCAAGGCAACCCGAAGTGCAAATAAATGTTTTATTTTTTTTGTTCACAATACCTTTTCAAAAGTTCACACCACAATCTCAAATTCACAGTACCTCCTTCTGCTCCTCCAGTTGAGTTTTGCACTCTGCCTACTGGAGCAAGATGGCTTCCTTTTATGATAGACCCAGGAGCTACCACCTTGCATAATGGAAACATACGGAAGCATCCCAAATTAGAGAAGTGTATTTGCCACAGAACCCCCTGGTGGTACCCAAGGGCTCCAACAGGGCCACCCTTCAAACCTACAAGCCCCAGGCAACCATTTGGGCGTGCAGGCTGGGACCAAACCAGAGGAGCACTGCCTCCTCTTATATACTGGGTGGGAGATTATTCAGAACCTCCCAGTCCATCCATTATTTTCTTAACCCGACAGGAATAGGAAGCAGTAACCATCCTGGAAGGTCCTTCTCTCGTGTTGTCCTTCTGTTACGGCTTCCCGGGCAGGCAAGGATTTGTTGTTTCATCCCAGTCAGGACACCGATCGATCCACCGTGGCATTTACAAACTATACAATATCACTAATACAATATCTTCTTCTTCTTACTAATATAATATGTAATATTGTTTCCCATTTTTTGATAATCTCAATCATTTACTAGCATGTTAGGAAATTTTTAACAGAAGGAAAGAAACAAGATGACTGTGATATGCATTTATTCCAAATTATATTTTTTAAACTAAATGTTCTAAATGACATAAAGGTTGCTTGATGATGAACACTATTCCAACATACAATACACTACCCCTTACGCTGGAAGAGGAGCCATATTCATATTAGAAACTTGGTATGACACCAAGAGAGTTTTTGAAATTGTGGCATCTCACTTTTGTGGAAGAAATGTTGAAATTCTACCTGATCCACAAGTAAAGCATTTAGGGATTACATCCAGTTTGTTTGGGTGTGAAGATGCAGGTTCTGCTCCATGCTCCCATCTTCTGGGAGCTCTCGAACCTGACACCGTCGGTAGTGTCACCAATGAGCTGGACAGTGAGGTACAACAATGAAGCAAGGGGATGGTGCAAAAAATGCGAATGTGCTTTTAGTTAAAAACAGCAACAAAATCAAAACAGTGTTCAAATAAATAGTGCAGTGTCTCTCAAAGGTCAATAAATAAATAATCCATAAAAAACGGTGAATTGTGGAGGTTAAAAACACACTAGAAAATGTCCTTTAAAAACAACGAGGTTAAAACAATGGCTGGAAACAGTCTTTTAAAACAAAACCCAGTGTATTCTTTTACTGGTGACTCCCCTGCTTCTCCCATCCAGGCTATGCACCAGGGGACTCACCCTACATGCAGCTGGCCTTCTTTACTTCTCTGGTCTGGTGGCCTTTCCAATCCCTGGCTCTGGTTCTGCTCACCCAGACCGAGACTTGGAGTCCCCAACGACCAGGACACTCACTCTGGGGCTTCCACTTCCCAAGTCCCCGAATCCTGCTGCCTTCGCTGTAGCGAGCCAACCTTCTCCCGGTCACTCCTGCTACAAACAAGTGCTCAGCAGGATTAACCACTACCGTTGGCCCTCGGGTGCCGGCCAAACACCCTACTCGGGCTTACCTCTCCCAGCTGCTTGCAAACAGCGTGAGTCTGAGCTCGCTCAATCGCTTTTTCTCTCTCACCGGCCTTCTCAGTCCAGCTTCCATCTTCTCCATTAACCTCCCATTTTTTTTTCTTTCTCTTCTTTCCTCTCTCATCCGCCTCTCGTTTATATTATATGATTTAGGGACGTGGATCAGGTGTGGCAATCAGCAGCTCCCAGCAACAATTACGGATGCGGACAACTCCTCACCTGTGAACTTAAGCGAGGACCATCCACATCACGAATCATCCGGGAACCGCTCCAGCCACACTACCACACCCCCTCTCTAAGCCGCAAGTGCGGCGATTATTTATTTAAAAAGTGGCCCTGTTGATTTGAGCTGTGGACCCGCTACACCACATTGGGAAAACAGTAAACTAAAGGCATTAAGCATACATTGCTTTTCTCCAAATTCAATAAGACAACAAAATGCCATTTCTAACTAGCCTGGCAATAAAAAATATTCAGCAACAAATAAAAAAATACATGTCGAATAATTTTCTTTTTTCTATAACGGTACCAAATTTCAATCAAATCAGTCAAAGCATTTTTGATATTTTGAGGTTTTTAGCTTTTCTATTGTAGGGTTTTTTTACCCCTACATTTAGAAATGTCCTTTCTTAGCAGATGCCTACTGACCTACAGATGTACAATTCAGCCATATTTTTAAACTTTTAACTAAATGTGAAATAGTGTCTTTGTGGATGAGTAAATGAGTGAATGAGGCAGCTAATTTTGCATTATATACAGTATATATATATGAGGTGAGCTCAAAAATAACTGAACTGGGCTTGGGGCTTTCCTAGACAACTGTCTGGTGGTTGGCCGGACATGAATCATAGAACTATATCCCCTCCTACATGCCCTGTCAAAATGCCGGCCGGCTAGGTATATCTTGTGAATAGCCCAGTCAGTATTTGCACAACAATCGCTACACGAGTTGCCGCGATAATGTCGGGTGAATAAATTGAACAGCAAATCAACATCAAATGTCTCGCAAATTGTCTCTTTTTCCATAAAGCAGTTTTTGTCTGACAAAAACATTCCTGTCCTCGATCATCCTCCATATTTGTCTGATTTAGCGGTGTAGAGATCGGGAGGGGGAGTATACAGAAGGTGACAATATCTAGAATGCTGTAATTCATCAATAAATATATATTTTTTTACCAATCTGATTTTTTTTTGTCTCACCTTGTGTATGCATCTATAGATTTAAGTTGTTCTATTAAGTGTTACTTGCTGGTTTTTTTTCTCTGTTTTTTTTTTTCTTTTTATTCTCTTTTGTATCATCTGAGTAGCAAACCAGGATGGCATTGTACGTTTATAACTGTGGATGTTAAATATGAATAAATCTGAAATGTTGAACTTTTGAATCTTGGTAAAAATTCCACGTCCCAGCATTGCTGCATTGGAATAAATAATGGAATAAACAATACACTGAAAATATGGCTGGGTGTATGAATGGACATGGTTGGGCATGGTTCAAATATTTAGGTTATTCAGAAAAAAGTACAGATTAAAAAAATACTGCCTTACAGCTCCAGGAAATTGGCTTCAGATGCTGGTCACTGCCTTTTGTTCACTTTTTACGGTATACTTCTGCACATATGAATTTTTCTCTGGCTACCCCTGTTATCTTCCCAAATCCCAGTGGCATGCAGGAAAGGTTGAACTTTAACTTTAAAATATCCCATTGTGAATAACGTGATGGACTGCTGCCCCTTTCAAGGCTGGTCAGTGCTTCTCAGTATATGCTACAGTGTGACGACAAGGAGAAGACAGTGAATCGGTGGATGGTTGCCAGTAACTAATTTGATAGAATTGCTTTTTTTTCTGCTTCCTTTCTTGTCTCCAACACATCAGAGAATAACATATTGTGAACAGATTAATGACAGTTTACTCACAAGTTCAGCCACCAAAAGGAAATGATGTGTTTTCTTGTTCATTCGGCAACATTTGCACACAGTGCATCCTAAAGGTAAAGCTCATTAGTTTAATGATCTGTCGCCCTTTGCTTGTTTTAGAATCGCTCAGCTGTATCTTCAACACAGAGGAACGGCAGGCCTTTGGTACGGTTTATGAGTTCAAGTGGTGTCAATTATAATGAGAAGCTACATTCTGCCATCACTCGCCAGCTGCTCAGAGCTTTTCCATGAAGAAATGTTCTTTCTGGTCCTCTTACTGTTTTTAATAAGCCTGAACACCCATGCTGATTTTTAACATAAGCCAAATAAGCCTTAGGGCTTAGCTATCTGATGGGTTAAAGACATTCATTTCACATTGAAGCCAACCCTGACTCCAGGAACGTCTGTGGCCTCTTTATGATTGTTTCTCAGTTCTAAAGGACAACATTGCTGCCAAACGATGACAGGTTATATTGTATTTTGGCCTTCAGCCAGTGTGACTTATGGAATAAAGGTATTATTATAGATGTATTATTAATATATATATTTTTTATAGTAAGAGCATAGTTGATTAAAGGAACTGCACAAATGGTCTTATGATCTAAAATCTATACACATTACACCATAATGTGTCCCATGGTAGAGAACGTGCACTGCTATAATTTATGGAAATCTAGCTGGTTTGTGGTCTTTGGTTTTAAACATCATCGGTATGTTTCTCTGCAATTCACACAGACAGGCAACAAATGGCTTTGCTAAGAACTGAAGCAATTTATAGGTTTTCTTCAATATGTATCTTTTATTGCCATAAAAGTAATAATAGAATAATATTTTAATTAAGGAAGCTGAAGCTTTTGTAGGCTGCAGAGTAGAAACAAACCCTGAAAGGTAGAGCAATCCAACACAAAACAAATTCAGTCCAACCGGGCCAAGTAGCAGTCAGCAAAGAGGCTGATGTAGCAGGAAAAACTGGAATCCCAGAAAAGAATTCCCTTGTGAACAAATGGAGAACATGAAAATTCAAAACAGGCTTGGGATTCTAAAACAGTCTTTTGGAGCTGTGAGGCAGTTTTACAGTGTGCCCAGTACAGAGAAAATTAAATAATCATATACAAATAATTATTTCATTATTACTACAGAATTACATGTGTCTACACATAAAAGCACAGTTTCCAAGGAGTTAACATTAAGTCAAGGTAAGGATCTGAAGTTTGTGATGTGATGTCTAAACAAGTAGGCCACACATGACCTACTTAGAAAAGTCTCAGAAAATGGACTACCATGGGAAATGCAAGTTACAGTAAAAATTAAATACTGCAGCTACCAGTTTCAGACAGGAATTATCAAAATAAGCACACATGCAAAGAGAGCTCAAGGTCAGATCCTGTGCACTCTGTTGTAAACTCAGATGACAGTGACATACCAACAATAAAAGTTCAAAATTAAAGAAGATGGACAAATTAAATAGAATGAAGCTGCCTTTTAAGAAAAAGCATCACAGAAGAGGCATATTCTGGGAGGTTTAGTATTTAATAAGCTACTTTCACAAAGGTAGGAAAATAATTTCCCAATTATACTGAATTTTCAGATTTAGAGAGGCTTCCAGATAGTGAGAAGTTGGTGACTATTCTATGGCAATCAAGTTTATAGACTAAATAATACATTGTAACAACCCAGGTTATGGCGAAGGAAGGAATGACACACAGACACCAGCAGCTGTTCAATGCTCCTTGAAAGAACCATTTATTAAAAGGGCCCGTAGCTGACGCCTAAAAAAAGTTAAAGCCTTCTTGGGGTATTGCTGTTTTCACAAGCTCGTCTTCTTTTCTTTGCCTAGTCCATGTTCTAACACCGAAAAGAGGACAAAGAATTTTTGATTTAAAGGACCCTGAAGAAGATTGAGAGTCAGAAAAACATGCAAAGAAATATAATTTGAAAGTCAATGAAGGAAAATTGTCCAACCAAAATGCAAAACCCAAAATTGCAGCTGAAAAATATGTAGTGTAGAAGTCCTTACCAAGATCATTAACTAAATACACACATGCTATTCTTTTATTATTTTTCCACAAACTCAGATCCAAAATGGCTATTGACATGACCTTTTAACCTCTCACTACAAGATCCCTCAAAGTTGTGACCCCTAAGGCTACAACCCTGGCAACCAGCGGCGCTTCAGTAAAACAGGATTCAGGAATTGGCAGCACTCTAAGAAATAAATGGTGTCCCAGAAAAATATTAATAAATAGTTTCTCAAAATTGAGTTTAACCTCAGTTCTAGTACGAATATCCCAGAAAAGACATATAAATTAGTATTACTTAACATTCCACATAAATAAATTAATTTTAACAAACATAAGTTGCTTCATCAAACATGTCTCACCTGCCTGTTCTCTCACAATATTGCCACAATATTTAAGTTTACTATGAGAGACAGTCAGCAACTGATATGGCCTACACATCCATACTTTACAAGTGTATGTAATCTGAAAAAGAATGGATTTCTTGCTGGAAGGAAACTGCGCTGGATGTGTTCTGTTAGAGGATTAGTTCTTTAAGATATGATCCAGTTACGAATATATCACAGGAATCATTGCGTAGAGGCGTCCCGTCATCAAATTGGCTGGCCCAACACTGACTTAGCTGTGGAATGGCAGCTTGATGGCCATGGTCTCCTGAACTGTGAACAAATCCAAATCGTATTATGTAATATCATCTACTGCTGAATTCTGCTTTGTAATAATATTTCTACTGCACTACTATACTGTATTGATGATTACTTGTGTTCTGTTCTGTGTATTGTATTGTATTTACCTCCTTTTTTGACACCCACTACACGCCCAACCTACTTGGAAAGGGGTCTCTCTTTGAACTGCCTGGGGGGCTGTCAAAAGGCACATTATGGCACTTCTTGTGCGATTTTGGGCTCTATAAAAATAAATTGTATTGTATTGTATTGTAATATACTCCATAAACAGGGTGTTATCAACATCAGAATTTAATCAGTCACAATTTTAAAAATAAAACCTCCCTTAATTGGGGGCCAAAGTCTTGAGTGCTCCTGTCCACATTTTCAGAGCCCTAAGTTTGGACATTTCTGAGTGGCTGTGTGAGTTTTCACGAGGGATACTCCAGTTTCTTCCCACATTCCAGCAATCAAAATTGGCTTGGTTAGTGGCTCTGAATTGGCCTTGTGACTGATCACCACTGCATTTGTGTTTGGTTGCAAACTTGTGTCCATGCTACAAAGACGGGCTTCGGCTCCCTGCAACTGAAGTTTGGAAGAAGCAGGTTTTGAAGAATGAATAAGTGAATGAAAAGCTCATTAATGTACACTCTGACAACACAGTTACAACCTGTCCATTACTATCGTATATTATAATGGTGCATTATTTATTTATTTAGCAGACACCTTTATTAAAGATGACTTACTGTATAATACATACAAAAATGATTAGAAGGTGCCACTATCAAAAGGAACACAGAACAAGATAAAAATGAGCAAGGGGGAGTAGTACTACTACTACTATAATTATACCTGCAACTAGAATAACATGTGAATCAGCGTTCTGAACTCTTCATCAGTACAGCAGCAGCTATCCTGTACAAGAGGCACTAAGCAGTTCAAAACACTTAGTGAAAAGGTTTGTTTTCAAAAGACAGCTTTGCGTGTGAAACATTGTCCAGTCTTGGTAAATCTGGCAAGAGGAGCGACAGTTAGCAGACTGGCAAAGGCAGAGCAGAGATTTCAGTATTCACGCATTATACACTTCATGTCAAACTATTGTCGTTAGTACTATAACATGAAAAATGTTTGTGTTTTAGGTATGTGTTCAACCTTTCTTGCATTTCTCTCATTTTCTGTCATCCTACATAGATCATTGTAGACAAGGAACACACATGAAATGCATGTGTTCCAAATAACAAGATTTTATTTACCCTATACAAATCCAGGCACCTCACACCCAGATAAACAAGACTTGAGTTGAGAGAATTTTTTTGTCCGAGTTAAACTGCGGCAGTTGGGGGATGGAATAGAAGTCTGCTTGCTGCTTGTGCTGATCGACACATTTACAAAACAAAAGACGCTGATGGAGAGGTGCAAAGGAATTTAAGGTGGCCCGGGATTAAAAGTTTTTTTGTAGGCTTCAGCGATTCTAGTGTTAAGGGGCATATGGAGAAACCAAAAAACTATTGTGGAGCAGAACCATTCAGAGAACTGTAAGTCAAGATAACAGTTTTGAAATGGATATTTGATGCCCACTTTCAAGCAGCTACCAAGTGATATGGCTAATTTGGGTATAGCTGTGTACAACTCAACAAAGCCAGGGTAAAGCCACAGTTGCAGCCTTAGTTACAATCTAAGGTAACCAAGCTGACATGAAAGGTTTAACATTTTTATTGAGTCATGTTACCTTGGGAATTTAACAAAAAATTCTTTAATATTTAAATCATTTTTTCCCTAGACATATTCAACATACATATAAGGAAGTTCATCATCAATAAAACCTTTCTGTCTCCAAGATTTTCAGTTAAAAAGTCATATAGCACTGGGGAGAAAAGAATGTCTGGAGTGGTTTGTGTGAGTCTTTAAGGTGCCTGTCATACCTGATTTAATACAGGAAAGCTGTCCACGTAATGTCTGGGGGTGTCAGTCAGTAACTGAGATGATTTCCAGTTTCTTTTTTGTCACCCCCTGACACACGCGTGCCAACTCATTCAAATCGGCTCCATTAATTTGGACTGCCAGTCTGGTAACCTGCTTTAGGCTTTCGGTTTTGAAATGTCGGGCCACTAAACCAGACAATTCAGCTAAAAGTGATAACAGACTAGATCTCACTGAAAAAAAGTACAGCAGGAGGTCCCTGTTCTCTTTGAAGAGTCTGTGGTTATCGAGGAGAGAGCAGATTATATTTTGATATTTCTTGTATTAATATTACAGTTTAGATTATTATCAATATTATGTATCAATAACTATATGCAGTCTCTATTTCTATTCCCTCTTCCAGAGAAATGAGGAGTGAGCTTACAGATGTCTGCTTCATAAACCCAATTGCCATTTCTTTAGTATTTTTCACCTGTATAGTTCTTACTGTGCCAACTTTCATCCTCCCCAGATATGCAACCTATCACCATGGTGTCACACATAATAATGGGAAAGTGATCATAGGTTACAGAGGATAAATAGGAAAGCCTAGTAAAAGAAGCTTGATTCCTATGCACACCATTTTTAAACACATATTACAGTTGCTTTGCTTTTCTTTGTTTTATGACATACTCACTTTTTATGACTGAAGTAAGACATTTATCAGACTGCTGATGAAGTGGAAGCACATCTTAATAGTGTTCAAGCTTAACTGGTAACTCCAAACTGTAATAAATGTCTGTATGTGGTCAAACATTAAAGAGCTTGTTAGTGTATTTTTCAAGATTAAATTAGCTGCTAAATTTTAACTTTGCTTCTGTGTTTTCACTGTTTGTTGTTTAGTGGCTTTTGCCTCTTTAATACAAGCAATTAAAAACAGAAACAACACCATTTTTAGTTCTTCATGTATTCACAAGTACCATATTCCTAATACTCATGTAACTGATGGGCAATTTTGTAATTACTGACACAGAACATATTGAGGACACTACTGTGACACTAATTGCTCTTTTGTTGTGTTTGTGTTTTGTCAGGTATTGAAGTTTCCAAGTGATGTCATCAGGCCAAACTAAGATAAATGTTTACATTTGGACTGGTCCAATGCACTTGTGGCCAAATTGTTCCCCAAAACAAATCTAAACAGTGAAAGTTATTTATTCATCTGTCAGTTTTGATATAATGCGAGCTCCCAGAGCAACAGTGCTTCACTCCTCTTCATACAGAGCAGAGATCAAGTCAGCCATGAAATTTCATGGGTGGTTCCAGGAATCCTCAAGAAAACAATCCTAAAAGTAAAACACTAACCGAGCTTAGCCTGGTTTTGCTAGGTTCCATTACATTTTGGGTTTTGGTAGGGATCTTGCATTTGAAGTAAATCAGCCTTTCCCTTAAACTTTAAGGGAAGCTCGTGCTATTGATGTTTAGCTCTTTTATGTGTCTTGTTGTTGTGAATGGCACATTTCTTAAAATTTTAATGCAATATCCTGCATGAAATCAAACATTCTGTATGTTTTTTTCTCTGGGAAGACCTCAGGAATGTTTCATTTAGGGTCACTTTTTGTCTTTAAGGTGTTTCTGGATTAGTTATAATTTATTTGCATCTTACTGTGACCCGTCTGGGTGCCACCATTTTGCAAAGTTTGCATCTGTTATCTCTTTGCAGGAGGAAGGCCGCCCTGGGTGGCACATTTTTGGGACCAACATTATTGGCCAAAAGGCTCGGGACATTTTGTGTATAAGCAGCAGGGTTTGGCAAAATATCACTCATGAATGAAAAAAGTTAAATTATCTGACTTTAATCCACAAATGTTTCAAAAATAATTTTCAGACTGTCCTTCTGTGACGGTATCAGACACAGCAGTTGAAATTTATGAGGCAATAACAAAAATAAACATAAACATCCATTCCACTATATCCTAACTACAGGGTCACTGGGGTCTGCTGTAGCCAATCCCAGGGCACAAGGCAGGAAACAAACCTTGGGCAGGACGCCATACACCAAGCACAATTTAGAATCACCAATCCACCTAACCTGCATGTTTTTGGACTGTGGGAGGAAACCAGAGTACCCCGCGGAAACCCACGCAGACACGGGGAGAACTCCACACAGGGAGGACCCAGGTAGTGAACCTGGGTCTCCTAACTGCGAGGCAGCAGCACTACCACTGCGCCACCGTGCCACCAACATAAACATTACACCAATAATAATTTCTAGGAAGATAAACAACTAATTTACAATTTAGAATTTTGTTTCATTATCAATCCGAATGCGTTCTTTCTCTGCTCAGAAAACATCCCCACCTATCACTTGTACACTACACTGGTTCTGGTTTTCACAGCGTAATTATATTAAACTAATAATTAGAACATGGCTTATCAGTGCGTCTATACTATATTCTTGTCTAGTTGATGCTTATAAATAATTATATGTGAAAAATGACTGCTGTTTCTCTATATATAAATAAATCTCTGCAAAATTTATCTTAATTTTTCTCTATATGTCATTTTAATTTTCTATTTAAATAGATTAACATATTCAGATATGTTGGAGGGCGGCAAATTGAAGCACCACCCCGCCCCGAGCAGCACAAACTCTAGCTACACCACTGTCTCTATACTAACATTACTTAGAATTCCCCGGAGTTCTCAACATATTTGACATCATCACAGTAATGGAATAGAGGACAACCCGAGCACTTCTGGGTTTTGTGGATAGAAAACCCTCAATAGTGACTAGACCTTTATTTTGATTTCTCAGTTCACAAGTTCTTGATTCCGTCACAGGCTTATTTGTGTAGTAGAAAAATCAACTCTCGGTTTTGACCTCAGCAAGTTTTTTGACTTTGCATATCTTCTGATTATTTTCATCCTTCATGTTGTCTCTTGTGAGTCAGTGGATTTGCTCTCTCAAGCACCATTAGGATCTTGGTGCCCACAAATAATCCCATTATCAATTTGGATTACCAGTAGTCTTGAGTACAGTAGAAGAGAAGAAGAGCAATTGGAGGCAAGGCAGAGACAACCATGATGTTAGGTAAAAAGGTAATTTAAGTGGAATTCTGCAGCATGATGTCAATACTCCTAAAGTTCTGGGGATACATGCTGTTTTGCTAAAAGTAGCAGGGACTTACTCCAGATTATTTTTTTTATTTTTCAAGGAAAGGTATAATAGAAGAAATTTCTAAATCAAGATAAGTACACAAAGCCTGTAGCCCTGTATGGTCACGTTGGCCAGGAGATCATTTGTGTCAATTAAGCGTTAATCAGGTGACATCATCCTTCACACCGTTTTGTAATATTTTTTTTTTCTTGAGTACTACAGTTTAGTGTTTTTATTTGTATTGGCACTGCTTTTTGTGTTTCTGGTTTAATTGTAATATGAAATGACCAAGTGGTTAAGGTAGTGTTTGATCTTTGCAACAAAATAAAGGAAAGGCTTTGAAAGAAAACATCAATTCTCAAAATTACTTTGTTTAGAATCCTCTGTTTTTAAATCTATCTTGGTAAAAATCTCTAAAAAGTTATCATCTGAAAACCTGACAAACTGTCCACTGATCAACATTCCTGTCTGCAATTTCCTATGTGTTGTTACGAACTGGGAAACTTGTTTTGGCATTTTAGAAAATGTTTTGTGCTTTGGATTTATTTTTTCTTGTCTCATGAGAGTTTTATATTTTGAAAGCATAATTTTCTAGCCTTGTTTTTTAAATATGTTTGAGTTGCAGTTCTTAATGAAAGATTTATATTTTATTAGTAAACATTCTGTGTCTCATTGTCATTTTAGAAGCTGCTAGGGCACTTAATGGTTTGCCAGGAGATCTCGCTTGGTTGAAAGGGACCCAAGCACCTCTAAATTGCAGTCCAGTGCCCCTTTGATCAGTGAACAAGTGTGGTTCGACAATTTTGATTTCAATAATTTGTTTTCATTTTATCATTTCAGTGTTTTGGCTCTGGTTAAAATAATAAGATTTTGGAGAACAACTCTTTGCAACTCTATTCCAACTACCCTCTGGCTTGAAAAATAATTTATTACCTTGCAAAAGTGTCAGTGTTCGATTTTATGTTCAGTCTTTGGAAAAGACTTCTTTTACGTTTTGATTTTATTTCCAAATGAAACCTGCATCTCCTGGCTAGCTGTTGTAAACATCAAAGATGTTGCGCTTAAACACACATTGACCTGGGACACTGTGTTTTTTTGGTGGATAAGCTGAGTGGTGGGCAGTCATGCTGAGGGCCTAACAGACCACTTCACATTCTCTTAACTGACATAACATGTTGTTTGTGCTCATTTAGGGTTTTTTAATAGAGTTGAATCCATTTCATTTTAAACAAGTTAATATATTCGCAGCATCGTGGTGCAGTGGTAGCGCTGTGGCCTCGCAGTAAGGCCCTCCCTGCGTGGAGTTTGCATCCTCTCCTCATGTAGATTTCTTCACACTGTTCAAAGACGTGAAGGTTAGGTGAATTGGTGTTGCTAAATTGGCCCTGGAGTGTCTGTGTTTGTTTGCCTTGTGATATCCAGGGTTTGTGCCCTGTGCTGGCTGTAATAGGCTGTGCAAACCTGGCCTGTATTAAGTAAGGTTAGTATCTGACCTGACAAGTTAGTACATTTCCATTTCTTGGTTTTGTTGTCCAGCTATGATATTGAACGCCACTATTTTTGTCTTCTTGTTGCCAGGATGCTGGTGTTGTCTGCCAGATGTCATGGCTCATTGCATCAATAGCAAAACGCTATTTAAACTTCTAGTGAGCTACACATTGTTTCCAAGATTAAGGATGATCAAACACACATTTGCATGCACGTCTAATGATTTAGTGTTCTGGTTCGCAATTTTTTTTTTAATTTTTTTCTTTTGACAACTAGATTTATTAATCTTGCAGTAGAGACCTTTGGCTCATTTCACAACCAAGTTTTTATCTCCTTGTCCCTTATTCTTTAACTCATGTCATGTTCCTTTTTGGCAGAATATCATCTTGGCCTAAGGATGGGACTTCCCTTTTGTTAGATCCCTATAAATCTCTGTCCCTCAATTAATAAAATTCTTTCTGCCTGAACTACCAACAGGTTTCCAATTTTTTCCCCTCTTGCCATCCCCATAGCATCACTCCTTCTATGTAACAGGATAAACTTCTCTACTGCCTGTCCTCTAGTCTCCAGACAGAACAATGTATGTTTCCATCAAGGCTGGAGCTCTCCATCATTTATCAGTCTGTTGCCCTTCTTGAGCACCCAGAACAAAAAATAAAGCCTTTCCTCCCACAGTAGTACACTGGCAGATCTTGTTACTTTTTTCCGGTCAGTGAGTCTTTAGAACTTTTGCTTACATAGTCAGCATGAAAGCTGCTATACGTCCAAGAAAGAGGTTGGAAATTATAGTAGTTGGTTACAGAAATCCCTTCAAAAGCGATCAGGACAACCTCTGATCTAAATTTCTTTTTTAACTCTTCAGCTTACAGAGGATGATACATTAAAAGCAGACTGCCTCAGTGCATGGTGAGAATGTATAATGCAGCCAGTTGCTGGCTTTTTATTCACAATTAAAAACCAACCATGCCTTTGCTTTCAAACTTCAAACAGTGTTAACTTAATGGTATAGTCTCCTCTTTTTTATGTGATCTCTCAAGTGAATTACATCATTTTGAAAATACTGAGTAACAATAACCTAAAATAACACTCTGGTCTTAAGGCAATCAAAAGATTATTATTCCAACCCCTGTGTGGAGCTGTTAGATACCCTGAATCCTGTGTTTAGTGTCCTGCTATCAGCACATATTCTGTAGGGTCCAGCAAAACGTAGTCGGCTTGAGGCATGTGCCTCTAATAAGTCTATTCCAATAAAACCGCGTCATTACACAATATTTATAGAAAGTAGAGTTGTTCATTAAACTGTTTTAAATATGTTCTTGTTCTACATTTTATTCTCTATTGTTTTCCAATTTTGTAATAATTAATTAATTAACTTGTGGAAAGTTTTGCTAATGTCCTCAATTCAGATGAAGAAGGATTTATCATACAGTATGTTGATAAATGTTTGATAACAACAATGGCTGTTAACATTATGCAATGGGAGGCATTCTACTGTTTGCTGTGCTACTCTTCTTATACAAATAAATCTACATTTGTAATTCAGTTGTCCAAACTATTTAACTGACTATTCTAAAACAGTTACTTGGCCTTCTTTCCTTATGATAATGACATTTATCAGCATGTTTACCCTGGGATGATGCTGTACTTTCGGCCTCTTTCATTATTTTCTTTAATGTAGAGACAGGTGGAAAATCCATTTATTTTTCAATTTAAGAAAAAAAAAAAAAAATTTAAGTTTTGGTTTCAGCAAAACAGATATATTTCCACAAAAAATTGCACTTTTTTTTGGTCTGTAGCTGAAAACATTTTTACAGAGGGAAGATTATTTTACATTAATTTAATACTCTTCCTGTTACGATTTGGGGTACTTTAAAAATTCTTGTGTGCCTATTTCAACTTCTTCATGTGCACAGATTTTTATCATCATATTTTGCACTTATTTCTTATTGTTATCATTGATTTTAGTTATTAATAAAAATGATTGTTCCATTTTTGTCATTATCTTGTTTCTTAGGATAATGACATTTTGAGTCATCATTGCTACTGAGCGCCTCTCTGGAAGAGACATCATTAATGCTATGAAAACAACAACACAATGATATAAAAAGCAGCACACCAGACATGTCATTATCCAAGTTTGTGGGTATCTCTAAAAACAAATTTTTTGTACATGTTGTATTTTCCAAGTACGTAAGTTTTTCCTGTACCCAACTCTTTGCTGTTGTTTCCTTACTGCGATTCTTAGTGTTTTGTTAGTAATGATCAACTGGACAGAGCTCTGGATTTCGACTTTGGCTTTGGTTAACATTTCCTTTCCTAGTTACCTCTATTTGTCATTCCACATTTTCTTGTGTAAGGCATAACACTGATGATGTATTGGAAAGCTTAATATAACGCTTTGAGTTGCTTATACTCCAGGCTTAATTTTGTCCATGTTACAGTACACTGACAGTCTCAGAAAATGCTTCAAAAATAACTGATCCTAATGCACTGAATGATGTCCTTGTGCAAGTGGGGAAGGAACCCAACCCATTGTGAATATGTTTTTATTTCAATTCACAGTGAAAGGCATCACCACTTTCAACACAGAAAATCACATTGTTGTGAAGAGCTGTGTTTTTAAGTGTCACATTTGTTTGAGTTTTCATGTACATCTTTTAAGTAACAGTGTATGAGTTATATACAACTCACATTTTACGGATGCACCATGAAAGAAAAAAGAAAAAAAGTATAAATATAAGAAAAGCACAAAACCTACATACATGAAACATTTCCTTCTTCAGAACTCTTCACTTCCTTCATGTTAGAACTCGACTCATGCAAGGTTAGTTTTCTTGGTGGTTTATGGTTAGTTTTTGTATTACGGATTTTTCAAATGTTCATTTTTCGGTTCGTAGCATGAATTGTTGCAATGTTACTTTTCTTGGTTGTTTATTAAGTTATGAATTTTTCAAATGTTCATTTTTTTTCCCTGTGTTTAAAACTCATTAAAAAAAAGTGTTTACATCGAGTGATTCATAGCATGAATTGTTGCAATGTTACTTTTCTTGGTGGTTTATTAAATTACAGATTTTTTAAATGTTCATTTTTTTCCCTGTGCTTAAAACTCATTAAAAAAAGTGCTTTTAGATAGCGGTTCTTAGTGCTATAGTGCGAACTCTTGCGATGTCAGTTTTCTCTGTTGTTTAAGGTTTTCTCAGTGTTATTCAAGGTTTTTACATTTAGTTTACTATTACACTCTACATTCTATGGTATAATTAACTATATTTGTGCTTAAAAATCTTTAAAAAAAATATTTACATACAGTTCGTACAGTCTGGAACGGATTAATTGTATTTACATACAATCCTATGGGGGAAATTACTTCACGTTTGTAAACCGAGGTTCCACTGCATATGGAATGTGGACCACAGGCAGATGGCACCATAACTATGAATGGCCAGGACCTGATCAAATCCATCCAGTTCAAATATCTGGGCTCCACACTAAGAGCTGATGGTGACAGTTTCCCTGATGCCTGTGTTAATGTCACCTGGCTTAAGTGGCAGGGATCCTCTGCGATTGCAAGATGCTCTTACACCTCAAGGCCTTGTATGGAGCTGAATGCTGGCCAGCGACTGTGAAACACGAACAAACAGTGCACGTTATGAAAATGTGGATGTTCTGTTGGATACGTAGACTGACGTATTTAGACCATGTCATGAACAAAGACATGTAGAAAATGATGGGAATGACATCGATCATTGAGAGGATGTGAGAGGCAGCCTAAGATGGTATGACCATATGCTCAGAAGCAACATATATTCGGTGGCTAAGAGGGCTTTATGTCTCCGTTTGGATGGAAGATGACCACACAACCAGCCAGAGAAGCATAGGATAGACAGGCTAAGAGAAGACATACAGCATGTCAAAATCGTCTCCGAAGACACCTTTGATCAGGTCAAGTGGAGTAACCACGCGGACCCTGCACCTACATGGGACAAACACTAGGACAAAGAAGAAGGCCCATTGTTTCAATATAAGTTGCCCTTTTTTTATTTGCGTTATTAGCATTGATGGACTGTATGTATGTACTGTGTAGTAGTTTAGTCTTATGAATTGTTCGTCATGTTTCTTCCTACCTAATCTACAGGTGATTTTTCACTAAAAATGACTCTTTCCTCCACAAAAGTGTCAAAAACATAAAAGGCATGTATAATAAATTTGTATTTTTAAAACTACAAAATAGGAGAAAAACAATTTAAAAACTTGCTCTCACTATAAATTCTGAAGTTTCATTCAATTCTTTATTTTAAAACTGAATGAACTTATTAAAATAATTGCATGACATTTATTCTAAACACTGATCAGGTCTATTTCATGAAATATTGTTACAATCTTAACATTTATTTAATTTAAAGGATTTAAAAAACTTTTGAGATTTGGCTTGATTCTGTCATTTTCTATTTTTCATCAACTTCTACTTTATTATTTGCATTTTGCAGCCCCAGAAATGCTCAATAAAAGGCTAAAGTTTAGGCATGCCGCCAAGAAACTACAGAGGTGGAAAAAAAAAGGTTTTAGTGGCATCACTGAACTCACTTAATGGCTTTCTGTTAGCTTGGAGCTGGGAAAGAGTCAACAGGACAACATAAGCTGGACGAAGGAAGAAACAGCGTGCACAGATGGCTGAACTCAAATCTGGGACAAACATGACATATACAGGATATTTGATTAGTAGTTCATCTGATTAAATTGATTGGTCTCCACTGGATTAAGGTAACCTCTTAAATCTTTAAATACCTTTATTTATATCCTGAGTCACATATGACCCTCATGACTGAAAAACATGACTTCTGACAATGGACGGTTAGCAGGATATTTGTTTGAATCTGCGATATTAAATGTCTCTTTCCTGCAACAGAATTGTGTAAGTGAAGAAAGAGAATGGATGTGCAGTCGAAGGATCTTCAATTTCTAATTCTGTACTGCACATTTGAAAGTTCATAGTGTCTACAGTTGCTGCTGTATTTCCATGTGCCTGAGAATTTAAATTTGAAAAATATTAAAAACTGATCTATGGGGATTCAACCATTTGCCAAGTACTGCTGCATTATGTCATGGAGTACTTTGTGAAAGTGCCTGCCAAATTTCAGGTTACAGCTTTCTTCATTCCAGCTTACTGTTATTTACTCACAAGCTATAAAACACATTGCCTTGGGACAAACAGACTCAAGTGTGAGTCCAGGCGACATCAGTGGCACACTTGATGTCACTTTGGCCAGGCCAGCAAGCAAAAACCTTCACATGTAAGCCTTTTTCTTATTAGTGGAAATTAGTGGAACACTTAGAAGAAAAAACATCTTTTAAGTCTTAGATGACATACTTTTACTTGCCTGCATTTATAATATAGAACTATACATAACAATTGGCCAACACTTCAGTTTATATATATGAAAGTTAGGTAGCATTTACACTGAACATTATAACAATCTAGATTATAACAGGCCATTCAATCCAACAAAGCTCGCCAGTCCTTTTCATTTAACTAAAACAAACACCATGTCTAGTTTTGAAAATCCCTGCAGTCCTACTGCCTACCACAATATTTGCTATTTTATGCCATACATCTATGGTTCTCTGTGTAAAGAAAACCTTCCAAATGTTTGTACAAAATTTACCCTCAACAAGTTTCCAACTGTATCCCAGTGTCCTTGGTGAAATCGTTTCAAAATAACAGTCTCAATCTAATGCACTAATTCCTTTCATGATTTTAAACACATCAACCATGTCTGCTCTTAATCTTGTTTTGCTTAAATTGAAATGGTTAAGCTCTTTCAATCTTCCCTAATAATTCATCCCGTAGAGCAACCAGAATTAGTCGCTCTGCTCTGGACTTTTTCTAGTGCTGCTATATCCATTTTGTGGCCTGGAGACAAAAACTGCACACAGTACTCCAGATGAGGCCTCACCAGTTTGTTACAAACCTTGAGCATAACTTCCTTGGACTTGTACTCCACACATTGTGCTAGATAACCTCACATTCTGTTAACTTTCTTAATGGCTTCTGAACACTGTCTGGAAGTTGATAGTTACAAGTCCACCACGACTCCTAAATCCTTCAAATAAGGTTTATTGTCAATTTTCAGACCTCCAATTTTATATTGAAACCTAATATTTTACTTCCTAAGTGTAATACTTTACATTTACTTACATTAAATTTCAGCTGCCACATATTTGCACAAGCCCATAAACTTTTCAAGTCCCTCTGCAATGATTCAACGGATTCTAGATTATCTGCCAATCCACCTACCTTGGTAATATTTGAAAAATTAACCAGCTTGTTACTTATATTCCCATACAAATCATTTATATATATATATATATATATATATATATATATATATATATATATAATTAAAAATAGCAGTAGCCCTAGCACTGACTCCTGTGGAACATCACTCTTAACACTGGCCAGTTCTGATGAGGTTCCTGGCACCATCACTCTCTGCTTCCTGAGTCTGAGTCAATTCTGCTCCCATCTCCAAACAAAACCTTGCACTGTCACTTTTTTTAGTTTCTTCCCTAATCTTACATGTGGCACATGACTTGTAATGCTTGTGAAGCATTCTGGATCTCTTTATGTCACTGTTCAGTTGCTTGCCTTTCAACCTTGTGGTGCACCTACAGTGTTCTTCATTTCTGAGTCCATTTTAGAGTGGATTGTACATGGCTTTCTGGCAAAGGGATCTATGATGCTAACAGAAAGGTTGCTGGTTCAAATTCTGCCAGTGACAGAAGAAATACTTCTCCATTGGACCTTTGAACAAGACCCTTAATCTGTAATCTGCTCCGGGGTGCTGGCAAATAGTCGAACCTGCACTCTGACCCCAAGTTTCTCTGTGTGTCTGCTGAGTAAGTTTGGCTATGGCAAATTCTTAATGTAAGAAGTTGTATTCAGCATGGCAAATAAAGCAAATTATCATTAGTTGTTTAGCCTTGCGTGCATTCATTACATCTAAATAAACTAATTTTTTTTTCAGGCTGCCATATCAATGAAATATAAAGTAAGATACTATATATTTAATGACAGCAACACTGGACAATTGCTAAATTACAACTTTTGTTGTTCAAAAGCTTTAAATACCTTTCTGCTCACAGTATATGCAATGTTAGCAAACTTCAGTGCAGGTAATTTGATTGTACTGTACTTCATTTAAAAATAAAAAAAACTAAGCAAGTGGCATGACTGAAGGTCCAGCCACTACTGATACTGGATCAAGTTGAAGCCCACTGGGTGTTTACCTACAGACCTTACAGATCTATAAATTAAGTCCCTCCAAAAAGACAAACTTTAGAAGTCCATAAAGGTAAGATGCTCGACATGACTCTAGTTCTGTGACGCTAATGCATTTGTAAATTTCACAGAAGAGAAAGAAATCATAACAGGATCTCTATGGTGTTCATGATTAAACTCAAAGTTTTAAAGAAAGAGTGTAACATCTAACATTTTATCTTTTAATCAAGGTTTGAGTAGACATTGAAGTATACAAAGTAGTAAGTGGCCATGACTGATTGCCATGTAATAGGATTTTCATATAATGCATTTTGTAACTGAATGCCAGTTTTCATTGTTTTGTTATAAAAAAGTTTTTTCCTATCTGTTGCAATCTGTGGTGGTAAAATACACATAGCTATAAAACTCTAAAAAAAGAAAGCCAACTTCTTGGCAATGACAGAACATATTAATCTGTCTGCTGGGGTAATTTTTTGCTCTCCCTGCATCTGTAAACGTTTCCTCCCAAGATTCAAAATCATACTGTTGTGTTGCAAAGTGGCTTTAAATTAGCCTGGTATGAGAATGACAGTGCATCGCAATCTGTCCAGGGTAGCTTCAAGTTCTGCACTTGAGAGTCCTGGCAGACACTAGCTTCACAGAGCTCAGTACTGGAAAGAAAACAAATGTAGAGACCTTATGAATGAAAAACGAAATATGTAATTTAATTTTCAACTGTATATCTTTAGAGGATCAAGAATCCTTGACTTGGATGAGGGTAATGCATATGAAGAAATGAGCAGAGTAGGAAGAATGACAACACAAGAGAATGAAGTATGCATGTGGGATGAGTACCAGATGATGGTGTTGATAACTTATTGAATACTCCAATATTCTCTGTAGCTTCTCTATTCATAACCATGTGCCTCACTTCTTGCCACTTGCGATAGAAAACTGCCAGTCGATAAGCTTCTTCTTATCAGCTTCCTTACTGCGTCTGTTATTTCCCAGTTTTCTTATCAAAAGAATTTTTCTTTTCTTGCCTCTTACATTTTTCCTCACCCATTTTAAATTGTGTTTCTGCCTCACAGCTACTGTATTTCTTTTCTTTTTTTTACTATGTAATTCACTTTGCTTTTGTTTCTTTTAATTTCACTTCCCTTAAGCTTCACATCTAAACTTTGTTTTTATTTTTTTTTTAATGAGCACTTTGGGGAAGAATTAACATATATGTTAACATGTATATGTTTCATGCATATATATATATATATATATATAGAGAGAGAGAGAGAGAGAGAGAAAGAGAGTATATATATACACGAAAATCATTAAGTGAAAATATTCCACCCATACATGTGCAAACTAAAAGAAAGCTAAAATCAAAAGGCTGAAAGAGAGTATATATTTTTTGCAACTAGACTAAATAACAAAAAAACTAGCTGCACACTTTTTCTATCATTACCTCAAAAATAGTTCCTCCCTTGAGACAGTAGGACTATGCAGCAGACAAGCATTTCCGCTCTTACCCTTTTCTGCCTGCTTATTCCCTTAATCCCCAACTGTCTGCTGTCTCTTTCTCTACATTATAGAATTGTTTTTTACAGAAGAAAAATCCTATTGGATAGAAAGAGAAGTGCTCATGGGAGCTATTGGTTTCGAGTAAATCTTGCTCCACATCGACAGCATAACAAATGATTGCCGGAGATTAGATTAATGCATCTAGTCATGCGACACAATACAGTCTCTGAGAGAAGAAAAACAAGAAAATGGCAAGTTAAGAATTCTGTTTCTGCAACAGAAAAGAAATTGCATGCCATTCCCATCTTCACAAAAATTAGGGTTACGGCTCAAAGACCAGTTGCAACGTGCCCGGCCATGGCACCAAGCAGGTCTTCCCTTTCACCAATGTCTGCAGTCATTAGTTTGGAATTACGCCGTCTCACAGCAACAGCTACTCAGCATTCAGCTGCTACCACAGCTAAAGAAAAGCAGACTGCTTGAAAGATAAGTGTGAAGCTAAAAAGAGCTGATGTTCGCTCTTAAGTATGCAATGACAGGGAAGACAGCTGACACATTATAAGGTGCAAGTAAAGCTGTTAAATCCACCAATATTTTCAGTCCAAATCTTTATACTTAATACAGTCAATGCCTTTCTTTTAAAATCTCAATTTATCTTCATCATGCCCTTCAGTCATTTTTAATGATACACATTGCTTTTCTTTGCAATCATTTTGACAAAATGTTTTACACATTTATCAGGACCTGATCTCTTAATACGATAATTAAAATGTACTTATAGAGCATGTTTAAGTTTCATCACAAAGCATTCATTAAATATAAATGCACAAGATTGTACATGGAGATTGTGTGAGAGCTGCCTATAATGAGACAAGAAACAGCAAATCTCCTGATTAGAACAGAAACCTTGCTAATGCTCTCAAAACGGGTACTGTAAGCTGTTCTTGGCAGATTCAGATACATTCTGTTCTGAGAGGAGTTAAAAGGTATACAGGTTTGCTGCCATTAGAACAAAAGATGGATTGCAGACCGGAATTTGACCCTGAGAACAACAGGCAATCCATCCCAAATACAGAAATGAATTGTGAAAAGACATGTAAAACATTCTACCGAATGCTTCCTCTAGGGGACACCCAGACTCTCTCTTATCTGCCTCACAGAGAAAGAGGACCACATTTTCATTTATTACAGGCATACAAAAATCTTTCTTGAAAGACACATGAACACTTAACTTGTAGCACGATTTTCTAAGGTTTAATAAGCTTGCACTGGTGCTTTATCTGTTCTGATAGGTGTCCCCTTTTGGTTTCCACAGTCATCAAAATGAAATACTGATGTTTGCTTCATTTACAGTACATCAAAGGGAGAAAGTTTTATTTTACACAGAAGACATGTTTAATTTTTCCTAGTCACATACTACTTTACAAATGTAAGTACTCTCATACAGCTGCAATTTATTTGCCAGTATTAACAGAAGATTCAATTCTAGATTTCTGCTTACAGAAAAGATCCTCACCTTCAGTGGAGCTGGCTAAGTTACTACCCCCTGGTCATTTTTCAGTAATTGTCAAATTGGTACTCCCCATGTTATAGAATATCCTAATTTTAGAAGCCATTTTCTTAGCAATAATCCGAATTATTGTCATATAGGCGGGTTTATTGACCTCCATGACACACAGAGCTTTACACTGGGGATACATGAGAATCAAGGTTAAATACACAACAAAAGTCTAAATCTGAAGTTCTTTGATTGATTTGGGAATGCTAAGAGTGAGATGTCAGAACACAAGTGTTCAAGCTTAAGCAACATCCAGTGTCACTCCAGTTTACACAAAACACATTCAGAAGCCTATTATCACATTGCATACAATCTGTGTGGCCTATGGGGGGAGCAGAACCCCAACCCCCATCCAGAAAAGTGTGCCCCCAGCACCAATTCTTAAAAATGCATTTTTTAAATATGTATATATGTTTTTAGTGTCTCTTTATTTTGCAAAATGGACTGCATAGTGACTTTGATATCCTGAGTGCTACAAGTGGTTCTATTCCCACTTGTCAACTCGTTTAATGGTGAGTTCAATATTAACTTCTGCCTTTGTACATGTGTGTACAACAATTTATTTTTTGTACAGCCCCAAATCACAAAAGGAATGCCGCAATGGGCTTTAACAGGCTCTGTATTTGACAGCCCCCAAGCCTTGATTGTCTAAGATGACTAAAACAAACTTCCCTTCAGAAAGCCAGAGTGCCAATGTATCATTGCCACCTCAGAAATACAATACAACAGTACAACCTACTTTGTTCTTATACAGCACTCCTCACCAAGTGCAGGCATAGAGCACTGCAAGAACTCTGAAGGCAAAATGCAAGAATAGATTATACCATTCACTAAATACAGAACTGTCACGTATGAGGATACACATTTATTCAAATACATCAAACCAAAGTAGAAACCAATTAACATAAATGAAAAACAACAATATCTATTGTGGCAAGCTGGGATGCCCGGAAGGACCAGAGGAGGGCTAACGCTTCCTCCGGACCACGAGAGGGCAGCCACCTTGGATGGTATGGGGACCACGGTAACAGAGCTTGGAGGCTCAACCCTATAGGGGCCCGTGCTCATCGCCAGGGGGCGCCCAGATGCCTGAAGAGCCCTGGCCCTCAGCAATTCCATCACACCCGGAAGTGCTGGGGGGGAAGAAGACCAGGGACGCCCGGAGTGCTTCCGGGTGCAAGCCAGCACTTCCACCAAACCTGGGAGGGCCGGCTGAAGGTTATTGGGAGGCAGTTGGAGCTCGTCCGGGTGAGCATAAAAGGGGCTACCCCTCTCCATTGGAGGGCTTGAGTCGGGTGGAAGAGGATGGAGCTCGGAGGAGAGGAGTGGAGGCGGACCTGTGGAGAAAGACAGGCATTGTGTGAGGCCTGGACTTTGGGGGAGCATTGGGTTGTGTGTGCACTTTGTACATATCGACTTTGTAAATAAACGTGTGTTGGGTGCTTCAACGATATCTACCTGTCTGTGTCCGGGCTGTTCCCCACACTATCCACCAGCCATATTGTAGAAAAGAGGTCAGACAAGCCAGACACAGGCAGAGTCCTGAAGACCTCAGGCAACTAGCCATCCTCTTCCTATTGGCCATTTTAGAGCTGAGAAAGTGCCTGGCTAGCCAATCTGATGAAAGGACCCTTCTACCCCATGATTTCAGTGCTCCTTTACCTGAGATGACTTTCCCATAGGCAGGCAAACACCTTCACAGTAGAGCAGCACCACCAAATGCCACATGAGGACACTGAAATGAGTATGACATTATCAGCCTTCGTGCAGTTTTACTTTATCAATGGTGTTTTAATTGTTAGTTAAATATTGCAATAGGTCAAGAGAGCATTAATGACGTTCTAGTAGCCTTGTTAGTTGCAGTGGTAAGCTAAGCTACTGAACTGACATTCTTGATTGTTTATGCTTATGTCTACTTTTATATTTACATTTTCTTTGGCATGCAGTGTGGTGTAGTGATTAAGGCTTTGGACTTCAAGCCCTGAGGTTGTGGGTTCAGATCCCACTACTGACAATGTGTGACCATCAGCATGTCACTTGATCTGCCTGTGCTTCAATCGGAAAACCAAAAGAAGTATAACCAATTTTATCATAAATATTATAAAGGGGATTATCAGAAAAGGACTGGAACAGAAAATTTTCTATATGCAGATGATATGGTACTGTATATATTAGATCCACAAAATACTGAGCACTTACAGAATTTCAAAAGATTTCTGGTCTCAGAATTAATTTGAATAAAAGTGTGCTTTTTCCAGTGAATACTCGAGCACACAATATTAGATTGGACACCTTCCCTTTTATATTGCAGATCAGTTTAAATACCTAGGGGTAAATATCACAAGTAAACATAAAGCTCTTTATCAACAAAATTTTGCCATCTGTATGGAAAAATTAACCAAGACTTGCATAGATGGTCAACCCTTCATCTCACTTTAGCTGGAAGAATTAACACTGTTAAGATGAATATCCTTCCGAAGCTTTTTTTTTATTTCAAAACATTCCAATATGCATCAATAATTTTTTAAGAAATCAGATTCAACCATAACCTCATTTATTTGTAATTCAAAACATCCACGTATGCATAGGGCGACCCTACAAAGACCTATGACAGAAGGTGGCATGGCTCTACCTAACTTTCAATTCTATTACTATAAAAAAAGCTATAAAAACCTGGACATGGACACATATACAGTAGATAAACATAAACAGGCTTGGTCCACAATAGAAACAGAATCCTGCAGTACTTCTTTATATTCCTTGCTTTGTACCTCAATAAGTACAAGTTATTGCCAATATACTAATAACCCAATTGTGCTTCACTCACTCAGAATATGGAACCAAGTATTTTAAGATACAGAAGCTTTTATCTGTGGCACCTCTGCATGATCACCACCTTTTCTACCCTCTCAAATGTACACAGTTTTTAATGTCTGGAAAACATTTGGGATTAAATTGCTTAGAGATCTGTACATAGACAACGTCTTTGCATCCTATGAACAATTACACTCTAAATTTTACTTCCCAGCAACACATTTCTTTCATCCATCCAACCATCCATTATCCAACCCACTATATCCTAACTACAGGGTCATGGGGGTCTGCTGGAGCCAATCCCAGCCAACAAAGGGTGCAAGGCAGAAAACAAACCCTGGGCAGGGCGCCAGCCCACCGCAGGGCGCGCAAACACACACACCAAGCACACACTAGGGACAATTTAGAATCAACATTTCTTTCACTACCTTCAAATTAGAAACTTTGTTAAACAAAACCTGTCCAATTTTCCTCACCTCCAACCTATCTCTATGCCAGAAAAAATATTGATCAGTCTTGAGAACTCAGACAGCATTTCCATAATATATAAAACCATTTTACAGTCCCTTTTTTTGAAAGACCCAAGAGTACAGTGGGAAAAGGATCTCTTACTCAACATCTCAGAAAAGGAGTGGAAGGTAGCAATGTGCAGAATTCACTCGAGCTCCATAGGCGCAAAGCATATAATACAATACAATACAATACAGTTTATTTTTGTATAGCCCAAAATCACACAGGAAGTGCCGCAATGGGCTTTAACAGGCCCTGCCTCTTGACAGCCCCCCAGCCTTGACTCTCTGAGAAGACAAGGAAAAACTCCCAAAAAAACCTTGCAGGGAAAAATGGGAGAAACCTTGGGAAAGGCAGTTCAAAGAGAGACCCCTTTCCAGGTAGGTTGGGTGTGCAGTGGGTGTCAAAAGAAGGGGGTCAATACAACACAATACACAGAACAGAACAAATCCTTAATACAGCATAATAATAAAAATTTTAGAAGTACGGAGCAGAATTTAACAGTAGATGATATCACATAATAAGATTTGGATATTTTTAGAGTTCTGGAGACCTCATCCATCAAGCTGCCTCCCCATTTGGCCATTCCACGGCTGAAACGCGTTGCTCGATGAAAGGACCCCTCTTTCCCATGATTCCTGTGATCCTCCATCAGGGATGACTTTACCATAGGCAGGCAAACAACTTGGCAGGTGGGCCGTGGCACCAATTGCCACATTTGGGTAACGAGAACAGAAACAGAATAGGTGAGGGTTAGTATTCAATTCTAACTATCATGTTACTTATGTTTTAGTGCTAACAACTAACAACAGAGATGCAGTATGTACAGTGTAAGATATGGCCGGCCATGTACCCCGGCCAATACCCCGAGCCGCCAGGTGGAGCCCTCCTTGCAGCATGGAGGTCCCCAGAAGACCAGCAGGGCATTATGGACCATGTAGTTTTTGTGCACCGCCCTGCTGGATGCCATGGGGGCCACGAGAGGGAGCTGCAGGGAGGACCGAAGAATTCTTCATGCCCTATGACCCGGAAGTTCGTCATAGGAAGAGCGACGGGCTTCCGGGTGAGAAACATTATTTACCCTGACCCGGAAGGAATAAGGACTTGTGGACTGTTGGGAAGGAACACCTCCGGGTCAGGGAATATAAAAGGACTGTGGGAGCTCCCAGACGATGAGCTGAGTTGGGAGGCAGGGTGGCTAAGCGTCTGGGAGTGGAGGATTTGTTATTGGTTATTGTTTATTGGAGTATTTGGGAGTAGAGGGTGCTTTGTGCACTTTATTATAAAATAAATATAATTATTGGACTTTTACCTAGTGTCTGACGTGGTGTCTGAGGGTTCAAGGGTGCGAGAAGCATCATATTTTGTCACAACAGTTAATCAGCAGCTCTAGTCAGGATATGCTAAACTGAAGTAGTGAGTCTTCAGCCGGGATTTAAAGGCTGAGACTGAAGGGGCATCTCTTATAGAAGCAGGAAGACCATTCCACAATGTAGGGGTCCTGTAACTAAAAGCTCGACCACCCACTGTTATTTTATTAATCCTTGGAATCCTAAGTAGACCGGCATCTTGAGATCTTAATGTGCGCTCAGGTTTGTAAGTCATGATAAGTTCAGACAAGTAAGCCGGACCATGGCCATTTAATGCTTTATATGTTAAAAGCAGGATTTTGAAATCAGCCCTAAACTTAACTGGGAGCCAGTGTAAGGATTTAAGAACTGGAGTTATGTGTTCATATTTTCTTGTTCTTGTAATAATTCTTGCAGCCGCATTTTGGATTAACTGGAGGCTGTATAGAGAACAGTTTGAACAGCCAGTGAACACAGCATTGCAGTAGTCAATCCTACTAGAGATAAATGCATGAATTAATTTCTCCGAATCCTGTTTATTTAGAAAGCGCCTTAATTTCCTAACATTTTTAAGATGGAAGAAACATGTTTTGGACAACTTTGTAATATGTGCTTTAAATGACATGCTAGAATCAAAGATAACTCCTAAACTGCGGGCTGATTCAGTAAAATTAATTGGGATTCCAACTGAGTTAAATGACAACAAAATATTGCTGTGATCAGTGTCATTCCCTCCAACAATTAACATCTCTGTTTTATTTGTATTTAAAGACAAGTAGTTCTCATTCATCCATTCCTTTAATTCACTAACACAACTAATTAAAGACAACGTCGGAGAAACTTCACTTGATTTAAAAGAAAGGTATAACTGGGTGTCATCTGCATACGAGTGAAAATTAACATTATGTTTACTAATGAGAGATCCTATTGGAAGCATGTAAAGTGAAAACAGTAAAGGTCCCAGTACTGAGCCCTGCGGGACACCATATTGAACTTCTGTGTATAATAATGGAGTACTGTCAGCACATTTCCGTACATATTGGAATCGATTTGATAAATAAGAACTGAACCAAGCGAGCACGGGGCATGTAAGCCCAACAATTATTCAACTTAAAATTATATATCGAGCGCAGTCTGTCTCATTTAAAATTGTCCAAAATGTTTTCACAGCAAGATCCAACCTGCGAACGTTGCAAACAAGCTCTAGCCTCACTAGGGCACATGTTTTGGGCCTGCACCAAATTAACATGATTTTGGACCAAAATCTTTAAATGCCTTTCAGACAGCTTGAATGTCACAATCTCTCCTAATCCATTAACAGCTGTGTTTGGTGTATTCCAGATGGGCTTAAAGTGGAGAAGGACAAACAAACTGTGATTGCCTTTACTACACTATTGGCACGTAGTCTTATCTTGCTCAACTGGAAGAATCCTAACTCTCCCCTTTTAAGTCAGAGGGTAACTGATGTTTTATATTATTTGAAATTGGAAAAAATCAAATTCTCACATAGAGGATCTGTACAAAACATTTTCAAAATCTGGCAGGATCTAATCAATAATATTTTAGAATAAGCATTTTAATTGAGGAAACAGATTTTCTTCCCATTTTTCACTCTATTTTTATTCAGTTATAAAATTATCTATTTATTTATTTTTACTAGTTTAAAGTTTTACTCTGCTCACCCAGCTCTCTTTCTCATTAATTGGGGGTTGATTTGTTTCAAACCTAGTTTTGTAAAACTTGACTTCATTTGTAAGGAATGTTATTTGATTTTAATAAAATCAATAAAACCCCAAAATAAATAAATAAATCAATGTTGTAAGTCAGCTTGGATAAAGGCATCAGCCATATCAATAAATAAATGTAAGTGTTTTATTTTATGAACATACTATTCAGTGCAATGAATTGGGTTTTCTGTATGCCTGATGGGTGCCACCTTGCACAAGTTTCGTAGATACAACTTCTTCTTGGCCTGCGGCTTGCTGAGTAACAGTGCAAACCTATGGCAAAGTGATGTGTAGGATGAGGTTCTGCTAGCTCTATTGCATATTTATGAATACATATATTAAATATAATTAATACACATGTGATGCCTCCTTCATTAGTCTGGGTTCTGGCTCCATTTGGTCCTTAGTGTTTGTGAACAAGCATTACTGGACTGATCTTGGTTTCTGCTTCAGGCAATTCATTCTCTCCAATTCCTGTGGACTGGTTGCCACCAAGAAGTGTACCTCCTGCTGTTTCACTAACCTCACGGAATCATGCAGACATAACAGTATGCATTATAATGCTGAATCCTATTTAGTCAGCAGCAGAAACAGAGGGCAGGTTAAAGAAACAAAAGCAGGTTAATTTAAAAAGGCTGGCATGTGGTATAAAACAGGCAAACCAATAGCATGTGTTGTGGAAAAATCTCAGTGAAATGTTAAGGAACACTGAGGGGTGGGGGCTCCCCTGGCTAAATGAACAGTATATGCCCCCACCACTACCATGAATCTTAGATAAGTACGATGCTAAGCAGTAGGTGGCACATAAAAGGAGGATAAAAAAAGCTGATCCCAACACTCTACAACCATATTTCTTAATTTTAAGATGCAATGCATTCCAGTCACCTCTAAAACTTTAATTCAGACACACTAACCTCCTTTCTCTTAGCTATCATCTGCTTCTGTTTAACTCTGTCTACAAGGGAAATGGCTTTTATACACTTCATTGATAGTTACATATCCAACATTGTGGCGATAAATCAAAACTTCTTAAGCTGTCGACTGGTGATATCAATTACTTACACGTTTCCAGCCAACCCTTTTAAAAATCATTGGAATAGGATGGACTGGTGGTCTTTACAAGGTTGCTTCCTGCTTTACACTCAATTCTGCTGATAGGCTACACTCCTAATTTGAGCCTAAATTCAAATGGCCTGATAGTTCAAAGCACTCTACAAGAAAGTACAACAAAAACTCTACAAACCACCACATACACATCCATCACTCACTTTGACACTTCTTCTAATTCTTCTTTCAGCTGCTCCTGTTAGGGGTTGCCACAGCGGATCATCTTCTTCCATATCTTTCTGTCCTCTGCATCTTGCTCTGTTACACCCATCACCTGCATGTCCTCTCTCACCACATCCATAAACCTTTGCTTAGCCCTTACTCTTTTTCTCTTGCCTGGCAGCTCCATCCTTAACATCCTTCTCCTAATGTACCCAGCATCTCTCCTCTGCACATGTCCAAACCAAGGCAATCTCGCCTCTCTGACTTTGTCTCCCAACCGTCCAACCTGAGCTGACCCTCTAATGTACTCATTTCTAATCCTATCCATCCTCGTCACACCCAGTGCAAATCTTAGCATCTTTAACTCTGCCACCTTCAGCTCCGTCTCCTGCTTTCTGGTCAGTGCCACCGTCTCCAACCCATATAACATAGCTGGTCTCACTACGGTACTGTAGACCTTCCCTTTCACTCTTGCAGATAAATGTAAAAATATGTATCACTACTTTAGTAAAAACAAGTTAGGAAAATGAAACAGTTATAATTCCACAAGTACGTGATTCAAATGAAGATAAGGAAGGAACAAATAAATTCATAACAAGTGCTCTTTTTCTTACCCCTAAACACATAACTGGGGAATAATGTACATAATTACTCTGAGAGGCTCCTTATATTTGCTCTCAGGTAACATTGGTCATTAACTGTTAATGAGAACTCAGAATATTTCACTCTTTATCATAAAGCCATATATTCATTCTGATTGGTTCTCCTTTTTTCACTCTATACTGTTTGAACTCTTCACATTTGCCAGTCTATGTAATCTTAACTGCATACACCCTTTTATTTAATGAAGCTACAAAGTCCATATCATGTTCTGGGTTAGCTGGAACCTACCCCAGGAACACAGGAAATATGACAGATACCAAATCCAGAGTGAGGGTAAACACACACACATACACTCCCTCATTCTGGACCTCTTCAGATTAACAAATTACTGTAATCTGATGCCTATCTTTGCAATATGGTGTGAACAAAACCAAAGGACCTGAAGGAAAACATTTAAATGGGTATAAGGACACCACGTGAACTTTTCATAGACAGAAGCTTAACCAGGATGTGAGCCCAGCCATTAGACAGTATCATTTATTACTATCCTACAGTGGCATACTAACTATATCACCTTCACTTCTTGCTTTCATCTGTGCAATCTAGGATTTTAACTTATTTAATCAATAGACTACATGAATTTGTAAAGACATTGCCATACTGTACATACTGAGTACCATTTAATTGTTTGATACTGTGTGTTTACCTAGGCTGTTTATTGTGAACTGCAGATCCATTGGTAGCGTTATGAGAGTATGCCCAGTCTGAGACAACAATGCAGACACGTGCGCTTCAAGAATAGCAGCTAAAATGTCGGTACTCTTCTCATTACTTTACACAATTCACAAGGGCTTCACAGTACACTTACGGGTAGTGCAAGCTGTGGAATGGATCACAGCAGACCCCACCTGAAGAAGTAAAGGCGGAACTTTCTGAACTGATCAGAGTCCCGTTGTGATACTGATTTGGATAAATACCACCACAAATGCATAGTAAATGTACATATACATTTATATACTTCCATCTTATTTATTTTATACGGTTTGTTCAGATATGTATACAGTACAATATAACTTCTTCTTTTGGTATTTATCTTTCACCCTGCCATGTGAGAACCACAAGACTTCTCTGTTGTAGTTCTTAGTTACACTGTATGGCAGTTTGTGCACAGCTACTAACAGGTATACTGGCATAGCATCCAGTGAAAGTTCCCATGTGAGGCCTCAATCACAAACCTAAATTGGATTATTAAGTTAACAAATGAAGTGACTGAGGGTATATGGTTTAAGAAAGATGTGAATATTTCCCAGCATCCAATGGCCCTCAAAGTCCCCAGGCTTTCTGTATATCTCTGCTGTTAGACAGCTATTGCAATAGCTTTATATGACATGCCATTAAACATTACAGATCGATGCTGTTCAACTTATTGGTTAGTTCTAATGTCCTGTTGGCTAGATAGAGGTTAGAGCTTCAACTCCCTTGAGGATCATTCCCATTTATTACTTTTGACGACAATATAAAGCAGCCTGAAAATGACAAACTTTCCCAAATTTTCCAAAGTTCTAACATTCAATAGATTGTATCAAGCTCATCATTTTCTTAGAACTCTTTCCTGCTTTATGTCACATACGCCCTCTTTGTCCCACATAATTCTTGATGTCAACTGCTGGCCCTTGCATTCAATGAAGAAGCTCATTTTGACTTTTGAATTGCTTGGCAGGGCTGATGTTGTGCACCCGCCAGAAGGGTTTATTGACTAATGATAGCCTTGCAGTTTGAGAATCCTTTGGGAGACAAAGCATACCAGACAAACAGGTGAAGCCCTTTACTTAATCTAGGAAAACTGCTGGCATTTCAAGAGAAAAACTCTTGTGTAACTGTGTCAGCCAAATGTTTCCAGTTTCTCATGCAAAATTATAATGTATTACTTAACACTGCAAGCATGGCTGCTTTGCCAAGGCAATGATATTGCCAGCTGTGTGTTTTCCAGTCAGTCCAAGTCGAGATCAGCTCTGCAGGTTGTAACCACTCCATCATGAACTGTTTCAGCACGCGCAAGTGCCAAATTTCAAAACTCGCCACTGATGTGAAAGATCAAGCTTCATCTGCATCACAATGAGCCAGTTCCCTGTCATCCAGCTGAATAATACAAAGTCTGTGTGTCAACATTTCTGTGAGATTTTCCACTTTGCCCATCCTTTCTAAATAATCCTGTTGGAAACAGTAAAAGTTGGATTTTTGTTATGGGTCAGGAACTATACTGGGATTTGCAATGTTTAGCACTCTGTCCATTTAGATTGTGGAATTTGTATAATATTTCAGCATTCACAAGGATCTAAAAACTTGTAACAGAACTTCAGGCAAGATTTTAGCAGCTACCTTTTTGGAAATCTACCACTTTGAGAAGTTTATCCTTCTTAAAAGTCTTGAAACAGCAGACAGAATTAGAGTGCGTTCAATGCAACTGTTAACTCAGTAGATCATGGGTTCTCGTCCCAGGTCCTCCCTGCATTGAGAGCGCTTTGAGTTGTGAGAAAGGTGCTATATAAATGTAAAGAATTAATTACTAAATTAACTTATGTAACTTTTATAGAAGTGTTTACTCGCTCTCAGGCAGTTTTCAAGTTTTACAATACACCAGGTTTACTGACAGGACTATTTAATACTGCACAGCAGTAAGCTAAATTGCACGCGTACAATCAGTATGTTATCTTTACCTAAATTCAGGGTTGTAGGACTTGGATTCCACTCTGGCAGCACTGGGATCAAGGCAGCAAGCAAACCTGGAAGCAGCAGCAGCAATCCATTGCAAGGCACATTCTTGAAGACACCCTTATGAAAAACCTGCACAAGCACAAGGAAAGCATCCAAATGCCTCATACAGAATACAATGGTGGAATTTGATTCTAGTATCATGTAAGAGTGAGGGTTGTGATGTTAAACATTGCACCACCGTGTCAACCCACCATTTCAAATATTGCATATGATATCTGTTACATAATAATGGATCCATCTACATGTTATCCGTACTACTGTTATTAAATTCATGTCCATGGCAGCCAAAGTTCATCCAAGTGCAACTAGGTTCAAGGCTGAGACCAACAATGAATGATATGCCATGACAAAGCAGTGCAAACTCACATAACTGTGCTCACTTACTGCAGACCAGTCAACTATTTCTAGTTAACTCAATTTGCATATCTTTAAGATGTGTAAATTTATTTTTGTGTCCTTGTCAGGCTTTATCAATCTCTGTCAAAGTTAAATGAGATAGCTTGCTCCATCTCCTTGTGATGTCTGGGCTAGTGGCACAAGGAGAAACTCAGAGTAAGTAAAGGAACTTTGGATTCCTCAAAGTTAGATGCTAATTTTCTCAGGGATAGTTCAGAACACAGCACAAGATGGCCATGCTCTAAAATGTCCTGATGACATCCGCTGAGTGATTCATAGAAGTTGATCTAGAACCACTTCTTCCAAACAACCAAAGAGAGACCTTTCAAAGAAATTATTTTCTAACCAAACGAGAAACTGCCTGACCTATTTAAAAAAGGATTGATTCCATAGTGAAAAGGAATCTGCTACAGGAGAGTGCTAAGAAACTCCAAGAAAGCCTAATTTGCTATTAATATTTGATGGCCTAAATAAACATATGTTTCTTTATCTTTTAAATGATGAAGTGGTGGCTTAATTTTCTTTTCCCAGTGGAGGGAGCACGCAACAGTCACTACTGCTACTGAGGTCACTTTTTTGTGCACTCCTAGAAACACAATAAAAACACGATCTATCCAAGAGAATTCAATGTATTACATTTTATTCATTGTCACACACGCGTGCATGGGAAGCAGCTGAAGGGCTTAGAAAAAGCTGATTATACATCTGCCTGCAGGTTACGCTGACGCTCTTTCTGAGTTCTCTACAGGTCTTACCCGGGAAATCCCACCAGGAGCCGCCATTTCCTAGAAGGACACATCACTTCCGGTTCCGGCCCCAAGGACGACATCACTTCCGCCCTCTGTCCTATAAAGCCCACTGCCTTTGCTCTGGCGGGCAGTTCTGTTTTGGATTCTGTTGTGTAAACTATATACAATGCATCAAGTACTTTTGCAGCCAGGAAACCGCAATAAACGGGTGGCTGCCCCAAACCTTTCCACGCCTCTCGTCTCTACTTATTATATCATTTACATTGGAGAGGCATAATGTAACAAAATTTAAATCATGTCTAAAAATTTAGGCGACTTTACATCCTTTGCGGCATTCATTTTAAATATTAAAACAGATTCTAACACAATTATAATGCTAGTCTACAGACCACCAGGGCCATATTAATTGTTCATGACTGAATTTAGCATCCTTTTATCTGATTTGGCTATAAAATATGATCACGTAGTATTGATGGGGGATTTTAATGTACACATTAAATGTTGTTGATGTGGAAACTGACACTTTTAGCAAATGTTTTACTTATTTGTTAAATTCAGTAGGATTTTGTCAGATTGTCAAAGGTCCAACTCATAATCATAACCACACATTAGATTTGATTATAACTTACAAAGTTCAAATTCAAAATTTAAATATTACTCCATTAAATGAAGTTATTTCCGATCACTATTTAATTACATTTGAATCAGTCCTGCCCTTGCCAAGGCACTTAAAGATTAAACAAAGACTGTGCGACATCTAGATTGTAATTCCGCTTCAAAATTTATAGATACTTTAGTAAGTCGAGTGCAATTATGGAAAACCATTTAGATCAGTTAGCATCCAATGTAAAAGTGGAAAACAATTTAGATCAGCTAACATTATATTACAATGTGACCTTGAGAGATGCTCTGGACACAGTGGCTCCCCTTAAAACAAAAGTGATCAAAGCACATAGAAACTCTCCCTGGTTTAATGAAAACACTCAAGCTCTTAAAGTAAGAGTGTTGAAAACTGGAGCGCAGATGGAGAACAACAAAGCTACATATCTTTCAAGTTGCATGGGCAGAGAGTGTTAAAAAATATAAAAAAGCTTTCTTTAAAGCTCGCTCAGAATACTATTCTACAATAATAGATAACAATAAATAAAATCCTCGGGTGCTGTTTAGAACAGTGGCTAAATTAACAAATGGAAATTCAGATCTACAGTGCAAAAAACCAACAGATATTAGCAGTACAGACTTTATGAACTTCTTCAATGAGAAAATTAAAAATATAAGATTCCAGATCTCAGCATCACAGTACAAACCGCATACTAGCTTAGCAGACCCTGTCTCACATTGCATTCAGCACTTTAGTAACTTTAATCCTGTAACTGAGCAGGAAGTCTTAACTTTAATTTATAAAATGAAACCCACTACTTGTTCCCTAGATCCAGTGCCAACAAAACTAGTAAAAAGTGCAATGGATGTTCTTGCAGCACCTATTCTAAACATTATCCATCCATCCATCCATTATCGAACCCACTATATCCTAACTACAGGGTCACGGGGATCTGCTGGAGCTAATCCCAGCCAACATAGGGTGCAAGGCAGGAAGCAAACCCCGGACAGGCGCCAGCCCACCGCAGCTAAACATTATCAAGAGTTGATTATCGCATGGCACAGTACCTGATACACTAAAAGTGTCAGTCATTAAACCATTACTTAAGAAGTCAGACCTAGACCCACACATACTAAATTATAGGCCTACTGTATTTCAAATTTACCTTTTCTCTCTTAAATACTAGAAAAAGTAGTCGCCAATCAGCTTCAGTCACACCTATGCATTACAATTTATTAGAGAAATTCTAGTGTGGTTTCCGCACTGGTCATAGTACAGAAACAGCACTAACGTGGGTTGTAAACGACATTCTGATATCCTCTGATGAAGGAAACTCCACTGTAATTATGTTGTTAGACTTAAGCTCAGCATTTGACACCATTGACAATTCGATTTTACTGCACAGACTAGAAAATGATGTTGGGCTTACAGGCACTGTGCTCGCTTGGTTTAGTTCTTATTTATCAAATCGATTCCAATATGTACAGAAATGTGCTGACAGAACTCCATCATTATACACAGAAGTGAGATATGGTGTCCTGCAGTGCTCAGTAATGGGACCTTTACTGTTTTCACTTTACATGCTTCCACTGGGATCTATCATTAGGAAACATAATGTTAATTTTCACTTGTATGCAGATGGCACCCAGTTATACCTTTCATTTAGATCAAATGAAATTTCTCCAGTGTTGTCTTTAATTAGTTGTGTTAGTGAATTAAAGGAGTGGATGGATGAGAACTACTTGTGTTTAAACACAGATAAAAGAGATGTTAATTGTTGAAGGGAATTAACTCAGTTGGAATCACCATTAATTTTACTGAATCAGCCCGCAATCTTGGAGTTATCTTTGACTCTAGCATGTCATTAAAAGTGCATATTACAAAGTTATCCAAATCATGTTTCTTCCATCTTAGAAATGTTGGGAAATGAAGGTGCTTTCTAAATAAACAGAATACTGAGAAATTAATTCATGCATTTATTTCTAATAGGATTGACTACTGCAATGCGGTGTTCACTGGATGTTCAAACTGTTGTTCTTTATTCAGCCACCAGTTAATCCAAAATGCTGCTGCAAGAATTACTACAAGAACAAAAAAAAAAAAATGAAATCCTTACACTGGCTCCCGATTAAGTTTAGGGCATGTAAATGTTATTGAACAATATTTAATGGAAAGTTCACGTTATAGATAATGGATTTTATAGTGTGTTACATAACCTTATAAATATATAGTTTTAAGTATCTAAATTTAAAAATGTGATGTATATAGTAAATTTACATGTTCCAATTTGTTTGTTATTAAGTGACTTTAATATGTACTGTATGTAAAGTAATGTCTTGCGAGAACACACTTAAGGGTTATCAGGAGAACATGAGAAGGACCTGCCCCAAGAACCACAGGTGGGCGGATGTCTCTCGCGAGGCTTTGCCATGTTGCAAAAAGGATTTCAAACTGAACCGTCTGAAGCTAAAACAAAGTGATTTAAGGACCTCTTTTCATGACAATGAGGTATTTTAGTTGTAAAATGTCTTTTGTTTCATGTTTGCACTAAATGTTTTGTATTTCATTGTATGTGTATGAAAGTTACTGTGTATTCGCTAATGTATTTTGTACTGATTACTCACTACAGTATATAGTTCTCACGGCGTGCTGGCGTGGAGGCGTGACGGAGTGAGTAACAAGAGCCCAAGCAATAAACGCTCGTTTAAAAGAACCGACCTGTGTCTGTTTTTTTGTGAAGAGAGCTACAGGGCAGATTTCAAAATCCTCCTTGTAACATATAAAGCATTAAATGGCCAAGGTCCGGCTTACTTGTCTGAACTTATCATGACTTACAAACCAGAGCACACATTAAGATCTCAAGATGCCTGTCTGCTTATGATTCCAAGGATTAATAAAATGACAGTGGGAGGTCGAGCTTTTAGTTACAGGGCCCCTAAACTGTCGAATGGTCTGCATGCTACTATAAGAGATACCCCTTCGGTCTCAGCTTTTAAATCCCGGCTGAAGACTCACTACTTCAGTTTAGCATATCCTGACTAGAGCTGCTGATTAACTGTACAGACTGCACTTCTGTTGTTAGTCATTAGCACTAAAACATAAGTAATATGATACTTATAATTTGTTACTAACCCTCACCTATTCTGTTTCTTTTCTCAGTACTCAAATGTGGCACTTGGTGCCATGGCCCACCTGCTAAGTTGTATTGCCTGCCTAAGATAAAGTCATCCCTGATGGAGGATCGCTGGAATCGTGGGGTAGAGGGGTCCTGTCATTGGATTAGCTGGCCCAGCACAGACTCAGCTGTGGAATGGCCAAATGAGGGAGGCAGCTTGATGGCTGAGGTCTCCAGAACCTCATGTATAAATGGTGTGTACGCACAAAAATGTTGCGTAAGCCCGTTTCCACACTCAAATCGCAATGTATAAAACCTAAACTTGGCGTAAAGCCACACACATTTTCACGCTAACAAAAACCCTGCTGTATGCAAGTTCTCTGCTCAGTTTTTCAAACTGGAAGCACTCAGTGTCAAAGCAGTGCTACTCTTCCAGTGTGGTTTCCCTTTATTTTTTAGATCCACATCCCTGACGCAGCTTTATAAATACACTGAAATTAACCGCATATTGTTATTTAGTTTAATGCATCTGATTATAATTAACATGTAACAATGTTCCACAGAATGGTCAAACTACTCTAAATACCATAGCTGCTTTAGCATTGTTACTCTCACTGCACCTTCTTCTTCTTCTTTAGGCTTCTCCCATTAGGGGTTGCCACAGCGCATCATCTTTTTCCATATTACTCTCACTGTACCACTCGGAGTATTTATATCACTGTATCTGAGTGTGGAATCACAGATCTACAGCAGCTGATCGGAAAAAGAATTATCGGTATACAACATGAAGCACACACTGCATCAGCCATGCTGTCTATTGAACTGCTCTCATACGGCAAATGCTTCAGAGCCTTTCCTGTATGGACCTCATGGTTCAGAAACAGTTTCATCCCAAGAACTATAAATGCACTCAATCAGTCCATCAAGTGCTCCTTGTAGAACTGTTTGTACTTGTAAATAAGGATCTGGAACTCCATTCAGAGATTGTTTCTGCTTCGCGCTGTATTCTTGTTGGGGCTACCACGACACTGGAAGGATTGAATAATTAAACATGTACTATGAAGATATTTCAATGTTCCTTAAAAGTTTTGAAGAATTGGCGTTCTACGCTCACAGATGGCTTAACATCTATCACAGAGCTGATTGTGTGGCGATTGGGTATTTGGAGAAAGAAAAAGACATGAATTGGGGGTTAGTACGTTTGAAAGAGACAGTACTGCTGCAATAAAATATTTCATTGAAGGTCGCACACAGCACAGCAAGTATCTTGCGTGAGACATGAACAATCATTACGCCACCATGTTCCCATGTTTAATAACATGCTTTAACTCCTATCATCATGAAAATGAAATAACGTGTACATCTCAGTATTTTAATTATTCAGAGTGGAAATATTACGAATGTAATGGATTCTGTGTCCTGTCGGAGGAAGAGAAAGCCCATTTAAGAAGTACGTAGCGCACATAGAGCACATAGAAGTTCAAATACAAAACAAAGCATTTAACGTGTTACTTTAGTTACGATGAGATTTGAGAAACTAGTAATTTAAACGATTTTAGGATGAAGTTTATGATGTTCTACTTTAATGACAAAATAATCTACGTGAATAAAGTGGAGATTTCAACATTAAAGTTGACATTTCATGTTTTTTTCCCCCACTGTGCCTATTTTTTTTTTCTCTGTACCCTAATAAGCTTTAATATGATATTCAGACGATGGGCTACAACTCACCGCCTTTTCACAGTGACTTTGATATCTGACAACTTCTTTTTTATTTCAGGCACTATGCAACTTTGTGAACTTGAGCTTTCGAGTTTCTCCGACACTATGTCACCCGATCAACTTCCTTTTGTTGTTTTTACCACTGTTTAATCCAACAAATAGTATGTTTTTCCTTGTCTCCAATTGGTATCCGCTGAAATTCTTCTATTTCCGCCCAAGCTTTTGCCATTGCCTTTTCACAGAACGCTCAGCTTAAGGGCTATTTATATTTATTTGCATATTCAAAGAAGCGTAATTTTTGGAGGAGTTTGGGGAGTGGCAGTAGGAGCCTGCATGTGCATTACTTTTCACGCTGACCGGGATTTATTGAGTGGAAGAACGTGGAAGTTGGCAAACACACAGATTTATGCATCTGGATTTTTTGTGCATACAAACGTTTCCGCTTTTGTCCTTACACCACGTTTTAGTGTGAATTCTATGCATACCGTTATGCATGCCCCAGGACTCTAAACAAATCTAAATCATATTATGTGATATGATCTACTGTTAAATTCTGCTCCATACTTGTAAAATTTTTATTTTTATACTGTATTGAGGATTTGTTCTGTTCTGTGTATTGTATTGTATTGACCCCCTTCTTTTTGACACCCACTGCACGCCCAACCTACCTGGAAAGGGGTCTCTTTTTGAACTGCCTTTCCCAAGGTTTCTTCCATTTTTTACCTACAAGGGTTTTATTGGGAGTTTTTTCTTGTCTTCTTAGAGAGTCAAGGCCTGTTAAAGCCCATTGTGGCACTTCTTGTGTGATTTTGGGCTATAGAAAAACAAATTGTATAGTATTATATTTTATAATGGGCTACCATACAGCCCTTGAGGTCTGAATTACTTTTCATTGTGGAATTTTTATCTCCTAGTGTTCTTGTGATACAGACTGAATCCTGAGAAGGTTGGTGCCTGATGCTCCAGGGACAAGCTGTGCCCCTTCTGACCCATTGTTATGTCAGCAAACTGGCAAATAAAAATTTTGAGCAAAAACTAGGAGATCCAACAAAACACATACATGAAAACAAAACAAAAAAAAAGTTCTAAAGCTATACAATATTGAAGCCTAATACGAGAGACTGTAATCATGGTTGAGAGAACAAGTAGGTAAAAACTGAAAGTAAACACGAGAGAAGAGCACAATGATAAACTTTGAATACTTCAGAGATTTGGCACCCACACATCAGATAAGGATTTGCACTCATAGCCGTCCTTTTATCACGTCACGTTGATTATTCATGGGTCCCGTTCTCAGAGGCCTCACCCCCAGCAATGCTGGTAGCAGACCTAATGACAGAAATAAACGCAATTTGAAGACTCAAAACCATACTAAATCACAACACCCATAATTAGAAGAAACCAGTATGAGCAAAGAAATAGTGAAAAACATTGAATTTTGTAAAAAAAAAAAAAACAAGCTGAAGCTAAGTGCCTGCTCTGGTGTTTGTAAATGAAGAAGTCAGGCAAGGACATCATATATTTAAGGACAAAATGTCAGGGGCACCGATTTTGAATGTCATTTCCTTCTGCTGGGTGAATTTATATCCTAAGGGTTAGATTGGGGTTGATTTGTTTTAGAACTATAGCTTTAATTTTGATTTGTGATTTGGGTTGTTATATCGCCACCATTCTAATGACGCTATTGCCGATTCCCGTTGCTAGAACCGCACTGGTATGGGCTTGTTCTAAGAGGTCATGGCCTGTCAGTCATGAGTCAACAGGATAAAAGGTCATCTAGGGGTATGCTTCCTGATCCGACTACACAAATTCCAAAACCCTTCACACCTTTTTAAAAATTGTTCTTTGTTTTGTTTTACTGTTTTTTGAGGTCTCTGTACTCCTTTTGACTTTGAAATTGCCTCACGATTCTTGGATCAGGCTACTAATAGATACCTTCGCTATGGTCTTCTGACTACATCCTTGTCTTTCTGTCGCCCGTTGACAGGCACAGACCTGGAAATTTTGATAGCGTAAGTCTGAAGTAACTTTTGAAAAAAACACAGGGAGGCAGTAAGATAAGGAAAGCAGCCAGTGAAAGAGGATTTGTTTAAAAAGTTTGCCATGCAGCCAAACCTCTTTTTTGAAATGTTACTTTTACAACAATTACTATATGTTTGTAGTACTAGGATGTTGTACTGTGTTAGCCATTATGGATGTGGCAAGAAGTTAAGCAAAATGACACTTTTATTGGCTAACTAAAAACATTACAATATGCAAGCTTTCGAGGCAGCTGAAGCCCCTTCTTCGGGCAAGATGTAAACATTTATTTCTTTCATTATACAAAAGAAATCACAAATAAAAGCATGGAAAATCTATATTTTCATTTCATCCATTTCCTGATTCTGCTTAATCTACTACAGACTCTCATGGATTTCTTTCGTAAGTCGCTACGGATAAAAGTATCTACTAAGCAAATACATGTCAATTTAGGATTTTTAAAATATATTTTGTAACATTTGGATAATATATTTTTTGTTTCACATAACGGTTTGGATTTTTTGTATTAAGGTAGGTTCCTTTTCTTTATCTTAATTTTGTCTTATACAGGGACATGTATTGAAGATAACAAATAGAGAGTGCAGCCATGGATTTACTTCCATATGGTTTTCAAATTTATCTGTCAGCATTAGATAACATGAAACTGCATTTTAAAAATTTATGTTGAAGCTACACTCAAGAGACTCTTTTAAACAAACTGAGCAATTTGAACCCAGAACAGAAAGGATGTTAAAAAAAAGTTAAACTCTTGGAAAAGGATAATGTTGTCCTGGTACTTCTAAATGATTAGTTACCTCATGCCTTTAACTTAGACCTTCATCCACCCACCCTGAGTCAGTTTATGGTGGGTGCAGTTTAATCAACTGTCCAGTATGGACCAGTTAAATAAAGGAGTCAGTGACTGCCTTCGACAGTGAGGGCAGGGCTTGAAAGCACTTTCTGCCACCCACAAAGCTTCCCAGTCCATGGGATATTCAGGGTTGTCATCTTTAAGGGATGTCCTCCTTCAGACTAATCAGTTAATGCTCTGAAGCTCAATGATGCAAGAAAGCTGTCTGGCTTTCATTTAGCTGTTTTCTCTGTGGATATATTTTTGTTAATGTACATGCAGATGATTAGATTTGAGGAACATTTTCAAAATTGTAGACTAAAGTTCTGCCAAAAAGAAGCAAGAGTGAGAAGTATCTATTGTGGCGCATGTGTTAGATATAACCACAAGAAGAGTTTACCTAATCAGGTAATTTGGCAACTTCACCATTTATAAAGTTACATGGCTCAATGCAAGTGGGTGTGGAAGTAAGTGAGCCCTGCGATGGAAGGCTGTCCTTGAATTATTGATTATTATGTTAATTCAAATCCTGTCTGTAATCCTAAATAAAATTAAACAGATTCATAAAGACTGATCGATGGGTAAGTGGCTGGCTAGATGGTGTGGTAATTCAGCCCCTGAACACAGACAGACAGACACCAAATGTCCAAAAACACACACGTTTAATTATATTCCTCAATGTACAATACCACACAATGCCTTAAATAGCCACAATTCTCTCACAGTCCCTTCTCTCACTCCTCCTCTCGCAAGCTCTGTCTTCTTCGTCCCAACTCTGGCTTGTCTACTGGAGTTTTTCTCATTTTAGTAACCTGCACTGATGTTCTAAGAGATGGACTGACTGACCAGACAGTGGTGAAAATTGATACATGATGGTTATTAAGTAGAGCAGAGTACATGCATCATAGTAGAATGAGGCAGGAAAGTGTGCATTGTCTTGTTTGACTTTGACTTCTCTACAAGAAAAGCCTCTGGGCCTTAGACCATAAATAATTTCAGTAATGAAATATTCCATAATCCAAAGTCACAGGAGAAAAATGTTTCATGGTTCTAGAGCACCACTTGAGAAGAATAAACCTCTAACTATTCTATGTAGCGTAGTTGTTTATTAAATATTTATAATGCACTCATAATTGTAAACTACAAATCTACTGCTTTTCCAAGAAGAGGTATATCCAAGAGTCATCCACCTACAGTATGTAGGGTCATGAGGAGACACTGCCCTTCCTGGCAGCTTTGAAGTGTACCCAAACAGAAGTAGGGAAAACACACAAACTCCAACCAAACAATTCTGTCTGGAGCTTTGAGACAACAAAAATACACAATGCTCCACAATGTTGTCCTCCTCACAAGTCTATTCTTCAGAATATAATCAAAAATACTAATGTAGGCTTTAAGGCTGTCCACTAAAGTTAACATATCGGATTGCTGTTGAGGTAGGCGACTTGTTATTTACTATATACTGTAAAATCTCAGTTTTACAGTATATACGTTTGTCTTGTTTAAAGTGGTGGCACAAAGCAAATACGTTTGTAAACCACTAAAATAAATATCATTAAATATAGTCTAATGTTGTCTACTTAGAAAGAAGAATAAGTCGCTGGGAGTGGCTCATCCACTTTTCCCATCAAAAATTATCTCAGTAATATAAAATATAAATATAAAATGAGTAGCCATTTTATCAGGTGCTGTACATCTATACTTCCTGCATAAAATACTGTTATGTCATACTTTAAACCAGGTAAGCAGGTACCAATAAAACATGCATATCAGAAAAAGGGAGGCAAAACTAAAGATTTAAGTGAAATATGATTTGGTGTATCAGGAACCAGAACCCTGTCACAGTTTTCAAGCATGACAGGTGTCACAACCGTACAGAGAATAAGCCCAGTCCATTTCCCATATTCAGATCTCCAGTCAGAGACAGATTGTTGATGAATGGCGTTAATAAAGACTATTATGACTTGTTCAGAGTAACCCAAGGGCTCCAGCCAGGCCACTAACTGCTCATTACAACACTAAGACTGAAAGAGGTTTAACAGAACACTCAGCTCAATACTAGGATAAGGCAGCAGATGTTCCACTGCCATTGCTATAAACGAGGAGTTATGATTACAGTGGGACTTCCATGATGGTGAAAAAAAAAGAGACCATGGATCCACTGCATTGTTTGTCAACAAGTCTTTCAAGGTATGGCAAGTTCAGCCACAATCTCTGCCCTTTTATTTTACTTTTTTCACTTCTCTCATGGTGTGACAAGCACAAGACATTAGACAGACTAGCCTCTGTTCAGTTTGAACAGTCCAAAGCACACTCTTGCACACAAATAAGCCCACCAAATAAAGATAACCATGTTAATCAAATCTGAATCTTCAAAAACAGACACCAGTATATTACATGGCACATGGACACATACACACTCTCTTCCTCTGTTACAGGGTCACTAATCTTCTTGTGTGTAAATCATGGAATTTGTGTAATATTTCAACATTTGCAAGGATCTGAAAGTTATCATCTCAAAACTTGAAACAGGACTTGAAATGAGGTTCTAACAACTACGTTTTTGAAAATCTACTGCTTACCGAGTGTCTTTTACTCTTACCATTTCATGTTGCCCAAAGTCCTGAAACAGCAGACAATTAGAGTGTGTTCAATGCGACCGTCAACCCAAGTAACATTTGCAGAAGCATGTACTCTGTCTCAGACAGTTTTTGAATTTTACAATACACCAGGTTTACTGACAGGACTATTTAATACTGTTCTGTAGTAAGCTACCCAAATTCAGGGTTATACGACATGGATTCCAGTCTGGTGGCACTGAAACCAAAGCAGCAAGCAAACCTTGACACCCATGAATCTATGAACCACTAGTATTTCTCACAAATATACCTACAGACATTCCCAAACCTGCTTAATTCGATTCACGGAGATGGGGTGCTGGAGCCAATGCTTTGCAGCAACCTTCCCAGAATAGGGCCTTAATTTATCATAGGGTATACGTACACCCACACAAAAGCAATTTAGAGTTACAATTTAACCTAACACTTTATACTTTAAATCAAAATCAATCCTGCTTGATTTAGTCACTGCAAATCACAGACTGATCTGATGGAGTTGCTGGGGATATCAAACAATGCAGCTGTCTGTAATGGAAGCCCATGACTAACTAAGATAAGTAAATAAATTCTGTCACTGAAAATCATTGGAATAGTCATGTAGTGTGATGCAGACTTAAATGGCACACTGTAGTAAAGGAATTAAATTTGTATTTGTGGCAAAATTCGGTCCATTAATTAAGGAAAGCAACTTTTTATTGCAACATGATATTTGAACATCATTGTCAATCAAGTACTTCTGTTTATTGATGTGATGGGCCTATACTTAATCTGAATAGGCTTTATCAGCAGGAAAATCCTCTACACCAGAAGGCTAGGACAATCCAGGAAAGGGGTGCCCTAACCCTATCCCTAAACCATAACTCTAACCCTTCTGACCAATATAATTTAAGACAATCAAGCATATTTGGGATGAGATGGGAGTTGTCTGAAGTAGTTCTACCCCACCAAGCAGATCTCTGGCACAGCATGAATGTGTCACACTAATGGCACCATAATGAGCCAATGATTCAATAACTAACTATTAAATAGGTAAAGTTCATAAAGCATCTGCTTAGTCTAAATGGTACCACATGAGAATGTGAATCAGATGAGGGAGAATTCTAAAACTCTTCACTGTTTGCAGTAAAGTACTAACAGTGAATAACAACTGAAGTAGAACAGGTTTCAACTGTTCTCAGTGATTCAGTCAAATGCAAACTATTCATTGTCAGAGGTGAAGTAGGTGAGATGTTAGCTAAGAAGAGCGTAAGTGCAAGATAAACCCAGGCTCCATACAGGTAACTTCCTGAACATTAGTCCTTTAGTAGAAGTGCAGTCTAAAAGTGGATACTGTCTCTGTTGCTTGAGTCCGCATGTTTAATGGAATATCTCTGCAAAGTTTCACATTGTTATGCCAGAGTAGAATCTGAATTTTTGTCCCGATTTCCTTAGTATGCTCCCTCTTCCCAAAGATACACACTCGGTGAAGCTGATAACTTTAAACTTCCACTGTATGACTGAATGTGAATATTTGTTTATTACTGTGCCCTATGATGGACTTGTGCTCAACTGGGGTCTGTTCTTGTCCCATAGGTGGGATAGGCTCCAGCTAATCATAACATAGTAAAAGAAAAAACGTAGTTCATAAAAGGAATTGGATGGACAGATGGATGGATGGATTGTAATTTATTAACAAGTAAAAAACTAAGTGATAGATTTGGGTGTTATTTTTACGAGTATTTTAGGAAATAAAGTTAACAATCCATTAATACAATTTCAATAAATGAAAATATTTGCGTGAGATTGACAGACAGACGCCAGGCAAGAATTTTTCCATGTTCTAAAAAATTCTTCCAAGTGTAATTTTTTTCCCTCATTCAGTTCCTAACATAGCGTGTCATAATTATGGAAGATGAGACAACATGTCAAAGTTATAGTGTACTATTTCTTTAGTATCTGAAATACTATCTGACATTTTAATCAGAAAAATGATGTCGTTAATATAGCAATCAATCAATCTTTATTTTATAGGGTGAGCAGCTGTTCCAAGCACGCTCCATTCTTTAGAAGAATTATGTCTGAAGTATTTTAATATATTTTAAAGTCCCACTTAAAAACTAATCTGTTAGACAAAAAAGGCAAATGTGGGTGACCATCCAAATAAAAAATGAAAAGGCTTGTATTAAACAGACTGAGGCAGAAGTATTATTCTTGGCTTTTTTTTATATCCTGCTCTGTATGTTGGTTAAATTTAATTAGCCATAAAAAACTATAATGATGAATCATTGTCAGTAGACATTTATTACATTTCTTTTCTTATTTTTCTTACATCTTCTTTTCGTGCTCTTTCTTTTCACAGATTTGCCTTATAAATAATCCATATAAGTGGCAGCTTGACTCAACCATACAGCTCATCTCCATTACAATAATAATATTAGAGATGTGACAAGTATTGTACATTCAGCTCAAAACTCTACAGCTGTCAAGGTTATATTAATAACTTATGATCATATATTTAGTAGTGTTCAACTAAATACGATTGCTATCTTTCCCAAATTTGACACATATCAAGTGATGCTCAAATCACAGTGTAAAATAATCAGATGAGGACCACAAAACATTTCATGTTATTCCCTTCAATCCATTCATGTTCTAACCAGCATATACACTACAAGACCACAGGTAGATGGTGTCTATGGCTTTAACACTTGCAGGCAAGAACCAACTCTGGACAGTGTCACACGTGTGCATGTAGAGACTATCGATGTGACACTAATGACACTAAGCACATTGGCATCAATACCTCAGAAACACAGTCACTAACAGCCGGTATCCTTTCACCTGTGGACCAGAGGATGGGTTGCAAAACGACTGTTAGAGCAGAAAGTTCCACCTCTTCTGCCCCGCCGGTGATTTAAACAACGTTGCCAGAAGTTAATGCTGACTACTGGAACCATTAGAGAAGAGGACTGAGCCCCGCTACTGAAAACTTTTTCAATCCCATCTGCTTGAGTGAGGCTCTAAAGGAATGATAATGTACCCAATCATTTTGCATTTGCCCTTTTCTTTCTTTTACTTTGTTTGCCAGACATTAAATAGGGTTCCAACTGGTGCCCAACCTTTCATTATCTTTTTTTTGCCTTTTATTTACAATAGGAAGGCAGTCCGTCATATACTTTGTGGCAGGAGGCTGGGGGTCAGACCCAGCCGGGACGCCTGGAAGGACCGGGAGGCAACATATACGACACCTGGGCCACAAGGGGGCAACTGCCCTGGATAGTGAAGAGACCACGGGGACAGAGCGTGGAGGCTCAAACCCATTGGGGCCCGTGGCTACCGCCAGGGGGCACCCCAAGTCTCATAGAGCCCGGGAGATCTGCACTTCCACCACACCTGGGAAGGTGGAGGAAGGACCTTCCAGGGACGCCCGGAGTACTTCCGGGTGCTCATGCGGCACTTCGCCACACCAGGAAGTGCTGCCAAAAGAACATTAGCGAGGTCCTGGAGCACATCCAGGTGATTATAAAAGGGGCCGCCTTCCTACAGTCGGAAAGCCAGAGTTGGGTGGAAGAAGGCAACGCTCAGGAGTGAGGAGGAAAAGTGGCCCAAGGAGGACCATTGAAAGGCCCAGAATTACAAGGGTGCTTGCTGCTGGAGCACTGTGTGTGTGCGGGACTTTGTGTTTTGTCATTAATAAACGTGTGTGCTTTAGAACTGCCGGTGTCAGTCTGGTTGTGTCCAGGCTGTCTTCTCACAACTTTTAAAAATAAAGGTGCCAAAGTGGTCCTTCAGAGTGATGCTATAGGGGACCATTTTTGATTTCCAAAGGAACCATGCAAACGAAGGTGTCCGAAAGATCCTTTATTTATTTAAATCCGTAACAGACTCTATCAATAACCAAGAACAGATGATAAAAGATTTGTGAAACCCTGCTGGATTCTTGATTTTAAAACAACTCTTGCTGCATGCAATAACACACACTTTCTTGGTCTGTTAGGTAACCTATTATATATAACATTAATGGTTTTGGTTTTGTCCTCATATTAGGAACCTTTTTAAAGCTCAAATAATCAATTTCATATCTTAAAGAACCCCATCCAGAATGAAAGGAGTCTTTGTCACACAATGCCTCTTCAAGAAACCACACAAGCCAATAAAGTGCCAGCAAGGAACCATTATTTTTAAGAGTGTTCGGCACACACCTACACTCACTCTGTCTGGGCCAATTTAAAGTCTCCTGACAAATTAAAATGAACATAAATAGATAGATAGATAGATAGATAGAATTTGATTTGTTCCCATTTGGGCAAAGAATGAAAAACAAAAGCACCTGGTCAAAGATCTACACAGGAAAATAATGCAAATAACACACAGGGAGATATTGAGGCAAGAATTTGTACCCAAGATTCTATTTTTTTTTCCATTAACCAAAGATAATTAAATAAAGATAACCATGTTAATCAAATATGAGTAGCCAATGTTTGCACAGTCATAATGGCAACAACAGAAACAAGTCCATTACATGGTGCACCAACACATCCACACTCAGTCCGTCTGATGCAGGGTCTATAATCCTCATGTTGCTGGACTGTGTGAAGAACAATAAGTCCTGTAGGACCCCATACTTGTGTAAACTCAACATAAAAGCCACCACAATTAAACCGGTGTTTAAGTGCTGTGAGGTGCATACATTTTAAATCACACAGGAACTTGAAAAATATCAATCATACACTCTGAAAAATAATAGGTCTTTAATGGCATTTTCTGGTTCCTTACTGGATTATGTTGTTCCTTGTAGAACTATTGCTTGGAAAAGCAGCTGATTTCATTCTGGGAAGGGTTCTTTGTATATCAAGTTTGGTTTGTGCTTTGAAAAATGTCCTAATATATAGGAACAAATCTGAAATCTTTAATATATGGCAGGATACCTAGCAGGACACTACCAATTAAGAAAACCTGGATTTAGTTGTAACCACTAGAGGGTGCCAGAGAGTCCCAAACCACAGACACAGTAAAACACCACCCGTTATTTGCATAAAATAAGAGATTTTTATTCTCTTCAGGCACTTCTTCACAGACATCACTCCAATAATAAGCCACAATAATACAAAAAAGAACAATAAACCAACAACTGTTCCTCCTCCTCCCCCTCCACTGAGTTTTGTCTGCTGCCTCCCGACTCTGACTCCCCTTGTTTGGCAGTGGGCTTCCTTTTATGCAGGACCTGGGAGTGTTTCCGGTGCCACTTCATATCCTCTGTGAAACCCTACCGGGCCATAAGATAAGCAGGGAAGGTCATCCCCAGACAGCAGCCTCTATTGATAATTAGGGACCATGACGGGGCTGCATTTCTGCACTCCAATTGCCAAGCATCCCTGCGGGTGTCCCGACTGGGCTCCCATATAAGGACCACTGTGGATGGAACAACTCCTGATTCCCGACTATTGCTGGTCCGTCCATTATTTCCTGCCGGCAGAATGCAAAATTATTTCTCCTGTCCACCGGCAATTACGCTTTCATCGTCACCCTGGCTTCCTGTCAGGTAACGTATATATACCTGTCTCACCTGGGATGCCCGTTCTCCTCCTACAGCGTATACAGCAAAACATTGATATTTCACAGATCTGTTACCATACATTCATGGTTATTTACTTTATGGAGCCTGTTATGGATCTAAATAAATAAAGGTTCTTTCTGGAACCTTCATGTGGATGGGTCTTTTGGGAACTAATAATGGTTACTTTATGGCATTTCCCTGAAGAACCACTTTGGCTCCTTTATTATTAAGAGTGAAGTCTGTTCAGCGGGAACACTTTGGTGACTTATTATATTATCTCCATAAAGTTTCACCTAACCACACATTTCTCAAGATTTTCTAGAAATGATTGCAATATGTAGGCACAGTACTGTGACTCCTGTGACTGTACACATGTAATTACAGAGTAGTTGCATTGTATGTACATAATGAGTGCAGAGAATAAACTTTGGAAAATAAGTTCCAGATGTAATACTAATACTAATAATAACAGAAAAGGCTGATTAGAACTGTACTCTTTCAAGCAGAAATGATGTCTGTATATTTCAGCATAAAAAATGCGAGTGACACTTCAGCACTGGTAAGACTGTTGCGGTTAATCCAAGAATCAGACACACCTCTAGTAGTGGATTAACATATTCACGTCTTAGAAATAACCGTTCAAAAGGAAATAAAGTTATTAAAAACAACTATCACTCAACACCGGAGAAAAAGATGAAAAATATACCAATTACAATTGGAAAAAGTTTGCAGTCTTACTAGTATTTCATGACTCGGATCTCGCCTTTAACGTATGGTGCTGCAGGCACTGCATTACTAACAGCCTGCGAACAGTAGAGAAATAGAAATGAGAATTTTGACAATAGCTTCAACTTATACCGTTTCACCCAGTATACTGATTGCATAAAACGAGGTCCATGTGTGTTGCTGCCCGAGTAATCCCAACAGTTAGAAAAATGATAATCGCAGGAAAAGACCCGATGTAACAGTGCCGTGGAAGTGGAGAGTGTTAATATCAGTTTTGGTTGTTTTTGATGTTATGCCCATACAACACCAATCAATGGATATCCATCTTTCGTCTCGTTTTCAATTTAGATTTGCATCTACAATAATATCCAGCATTTTTCATTGTTGTTGTGTGGGAGAATTAGGAATCAGCAACAAAAAAATAACGGACTGTTATTGGAGCATTGCACAGAGACGTAGAGCGTGACCGTTAAGTACGCCGGTAGTGTATCTGGGTATTCGTTCACTTCTCGTTCACTTCTTGATCGAATGCGCCCGTCTGTCTTCTGCTGAAGTATTCGCCGTGTTCGTCAAGTACATGCTGTGCTCTAAGGAGTTTGCCGGCATAACGACAGTTAATACTGGAAAGTAACAGACTGCCTAATGTTTCCACAAGTCTGTAGAGATTGACAGACTTATAAAAAATGGTTAAAACATAAATGAACGCATGCGTCGATTTTTTGAAAAGTGGAATAAAAAATAACTTTTCAGTCGTCCAAACGCTCCATTTATGAAATGCCACTGGCCCGGAGCGTATCAGCTTTCTACCTCACACAAGCAGGCACATTTGCAGTGACTGGCGGAAAAAATGATAATCGCTTATCTTGTAACTTAAAAGAAATCGGGGTAGCAATGAAGGGGGTGGGCAAGCAGCTGGCTGACTTGCTAATGCACATCACAGCTGAAGAGCGCCGGTCGCCCGAGCCGCCAGCCGCACACTCAAGAACCGGGAGCAGACCGCGCATCCTCCCGCTGATCGTAAACGAACTTTTCTTTTTCTGTTTCCTCTGTAGCGAACACTTTACAGTATTAATTGATCGTATTTTGTTGTCATTTGTATTCGGTGTTACAGTTGAGAAAAAAAAACAGACATTCTCAAATCGCCGATGCCAAGCGGGGTTAGTAAATGACAATCGCTAAATGCAAAAATGCGCTCAATGAATGAACAAATGCATCTCCTTACCTTCACATCGTGTCGGAAGTGGCATGAAACAAAAGCTGATGAATATCATGAAAAAAGAAAGTAATGCAAAGTTTTCTTCCTGCTGCCGACTTGTCATCTTGCTCGAATGTGGCAGATAACTTTGATTAGCCGAAATCAGGAGACCGGGGCCATCACACTACTACTTAGTGAGCTGATTTTCAGGATATGAGTGATTTCCTGCAATATGAGCACCCCACCCTCCCCCTATGTCTATACACACATACACACACACACACACTTATATATATATATAGATATATTTCCACTTCTATCCAGGGGGGTTAGAATCTTACTCTGTACAGTAAGATATCGCAGTGTCATAAACTTTCTGTCCAGTGATGCCGTAATTTGAACTTTAACGGTTCCTGTTGGCAAAGGGAAACACGAGGGATCTTGTAAAAAAAAAAAATAAGCAAAAGACACGGTAAATAGGCAGAAGAGTGGAATGAAGTCTTTCTTTCAAATTGGCACTTTAAAGTCTTCATTACAATTTAACAAAGTCTTGTCTTTTTGTGAAGCTCGGGATTCCGCGCGGTCCTAAATATTGCCCAGGTTCGTGCAGCTTCCATGTACAACAACGCTTCTAAACGGACACGTCTGCTGTGAGGTAATAAACGGAGAGAGTGGAATATTAGTTACAATATGCTCATTCAGTTCTCCAATAAAAATAATAAGAATATTTTTAAATAATCACAGGTTCATAAGCACTTGAACTTAATTATGTATAAACTAACTGAGTTAACTGGCCTCTGAGGTGGCATGGTTGCACAGAGATTAGCCCTGCTGCGTGCTGCTGCCTGGAATCTTTAGAGAGTACAAACCATAAATTCTCATCCAGCTGAGGTGCTGGAATATTCTCTCTGCTGTTTTTGAGTCCAACCACATTTGTTATGTTTGTATGCCCGGATACTGCAGTTTTTATCTGTTCTTTTCTTTTAGTGTTGCTCAGGGACTTTTGTTGAACTGTAATCTTTATTCTAGACTGAATATAGACTCTTGTCTCAGCAATGATTTTTGTTCTGTATTAAACCACTCCATTGGGAGAAAGTGGACAATGTCTAAAGTCTCTGCCTGTCCTGTTTTCTTTGAGCTTTCCCCCATGTAGTTTACCTTCTGGAGGCTCAGTGGTACAGTGAGGTTAGTGCTGTTGCCTGTGGAAGTCCAGAGTTCACCTTCACAATGCCTGGTCATGTCTGCATGGGCTTTCCTCTGAGTGCTCTGCTTTTCCACCCTCATCCCATGTGTTTTAGATTCATTTTTGACACTGCAGGTGTGTGCGTGTGTGTGGCATTCAGCAGTTCTTGGTAAATATACCATTGTGCTGCCAGCTTTGGACTGCAATATCACAAATAATGCAATTCTACAGAGGTTCCACTTTCAGAACAGATAAGTAAGCTATAAAACACACATGGTGGCCAGCTTGAGCTCTGCTATATTTGCAAAGCTTTCATGTTGGCTCGATACTACCATTGTTCAGCAATGCAAATCTCTTGATAATGCACCATCTCTCTTTCACACTTTCATGTGTCTCAACAAAAGTCTACGGAGGTATGAGAAGACTAAACAAATCAGAAATTAATAACTTTTAGAGTTTTTATTTTGTATTAATTAATCAACTTATCTTCCAGAATTGTACATGGCTGCAAAAGTCTTAACTGGATATTCTGTGTCAGCTCTCTAAGAAAATTACAGCCATCCATTAAGTGTGCCCTAAGTCATTGTACTGTTCACTCAGTTGTAATGTTAGCTGCTGGTCAATCTGTTTTGGACACGATACAGATGTTATTGCTAGCCTTGAGAGCAGAAACCCCTATGCTCACTGCTGCTTGCAGCCAAGACAAATTTCGAGTGAAATCAGTAACTTAGTACTTGATGATGGTGGACAATTATCCTCAGCAAATAGTCTGAGACAATATGTTTGGAGGAACAAGCCTTGGTGTTTTTGGAATGCCTGCTCTTTTAACAAACACTCTTAGCTTTTTGCATTCATAGCCACAGTTTTATTTATTTGAATATGCTGCACTTTGCTGTGGATCACCACTGTCACTCCACTGATCAGAACGGACACCAGTGCCGAAGAGCTGAGGTGGGCAGTTAGGAGGAGCTTGGGAAAATGATGTATCCTGCCATGAAAAGTTCAAAAGAGGTCGCCTAACACTTTAAAGTTGGTACATCTTATTGGTTGTGCTCCCGTTTTACTCTAGGCAATCGCCTAGTTTGCCCTATGGATGGGCAGGCCCTGTGTGTGTGTGTGTGTGTTTCTGAGTGTCAAGCAAAGACCTGGCACTCCTTCCAGGTTTAATTTCACTTTGATCTAATGCCACTATGACCATGATATGGAATAAATGGGAAAATGGCTAAATGGGCATTTTACCTTTGTGGAATAAAAGAACACAAGAAAAATAAAAAGGTTTGGAGTAGCCACCCCATATACTTGGCAACAAGTAGTTTGAGTGAAAAAAACGGTCTTCACAGACTGGAGTCCAAAACAAAATTGAGTAATAATATTGAAAATGGAAGTTATACAGGAGAAGTGGCAGAAGTGATGTCAGAAAGTCCGGAACCGGAAGTGATGTCAGTGAAGGCAGAACTAGAAGTGATGTCCTTAGACTGCTCTACAGAGGAAAGAGTCAAAAAAACAGTGCACACTGCCACCCACTGGTCAGGCATGTAATTATAATCATTTGAACCCTTTAGTTGTAACCCATGTGCAATTGTGTGATACATTGTTTCTTCTCATGTCTTTTAGGCTCTGAGGTAAAGAAGCAACTACATTATTATGTTGTCATTCATATTACATTTAGTGCTGAAATAAAATAAGGTGCATTTTGGTCTTATCTGACATTAGAACCCATTCCATCTATGTGACTTCAGGCAACCTATAGTTGAAGTGTGATATTAGCTAAAAATGCTAATGGTTTTGTCAGTCTCTCAATGCAACAAATTAGTGAAGCTCCTGAGAAATCTTTGTTATGTTAGCAAATTTCTTCTCCCCTTTCTGTTGAATACTGCAAGCTTCTTAGTTGCTTCTTTTAGTAGTGCCCCTTTTAAATCAGCCTCTGTAATGGAAGTTATCATGTTCTTCATACTTTCATTTGTACCATATTTTCCCTACTTCTTTATAATGGACTTTTCTCTGTGAGATTTTTAAAGCTCTTCGTTTTTTTCGCTTTTCAGCCATAATGTATTAATTTATTAACTGTGCAAGTCAAATGTGTGATTTTCCATAAATTGTAATAAATTACCTGAAGTAAAATAACATTCATTCAACTTATTGAACTAATCAGAAGACTTTTAAAGACCACTGGTTGCACAAGACTAATCAGTAAGATATGAATGCCTAACTGCAAAAACAAGAATACATGTCTATGGATCCTTTTCATCCAATTGTATACCGTAATGATGGCACAATGAAAATAAAAAAAGTCAACAGGGATGCATACTTTTTTAATAGATATCCATTTTATTCAAATGTATATTCATATATATGTATAAATACGGTATATATTGTCACACATGTGCCATCAGTGGATTGCCCTATGGGCTCATCTGAGGTACGTAATATCACCCTGGGAAGAGAAGGAGCATAGGTGCTAATCATGACAAGTGAAATCCATTCCCATCACAGTGCACTGAAGATGCCCAGTGAGAGCAAGCTGACTCCGCTCCTGCTGCTGTCCCATCAATAAATTATAAGGCCCCTGGAAAGATGACTGAGCTCCTATCTCATGGCCTTCACCAAAGGAACAAATACGCTGAACCTTATCTGGCTTCCTGCTTTGTTTTATTTTGTTTCCTGTTCGTGCCTTAGAGCATCTTGTTTGTTTTCTGTTTCATTGAATTAAATGGATTGGCACACCAACATTTATCCTTTTGGACTTGTTGTTCCTCACTTGACCACTATATATATATATATATATATATATATATATATATATATATATATATATATATATATATATATATATATATATAGTCACACACAAGTGCATGGAGAGCAGCTTAAGGACCCAACGTGCAACGCGTCAAGTCGTGCCAGGGGACAATGGTGGGGTGCTGACCTCTCTCTCTCTCTGTTTCCTCAGAAAAGATGAAGCACTACTGTCATAATCTCGCCGTGGCAACTCAAAAAAATGCAACACTTCCAGGTCCCTTCCTACTCTCTGGTCCCCATTTGATGACATCAACTACCCATCCATCACCATGATTTTCCCAGCATCTCACTGTTTAATTTTCAGACCGGCTCCATAAATCGTCTTTCTACCCGCCCTTCTATGTCCAATGATTTTGTGGAATTATTTTGACCTTTCTTTACAGTATATGGGGCTAACAACCCCAAACCTTTATGACATTGTTGTCTGTATTTATTACAATATATAAAATCATATTATAAGAATAAAGTTTCTCCATCACCGTCTCCTAAAGATGTCACAGGCTTGAACATGTAATAACTTTTCTCATCTGTTTTATTGTCTGCAGTTTAATTCACTGTTTTTCTTGTCTAGGGACTATAAAACTTAAAAAATGCCTTTGTTAGCTGCAGTATTCACTTCAGCTCTCTCTAATGAATCCACTATATATAGTGGATTATATATAAGTGAATATATATACAGTGGGAGCCACGTCAAACAGCCGCCTGGAGCATGACAGGTCCATGACAGGACCATGACAGGACCATGCACGATCCGTGCACGGAATGTGATCCCAGCGATGACGCAGTTAACGATGCCCGCCCATAAACGCCCCATGCGCTTTCTAAAAAGATGGTTGCAATGCTGTATAATCCCGCCAGATGGAGCATTGAATGCTTCAGTTAACTGCAGTGTCCAGGAAGCCCTATACCGTATCTTTAATATACTGTATAGGCAGTTCTTGTATTGTCAACATAGTTTCATGAATAGATGACGTGGTAAAAAAAACAACAACAAACCGATTAATAAAACAGATTAGTTAAATCACTCAATACACAACCCATGATGATTATGCTATTTATTATTAAATAATGAATTAATAAAACTAGTTAGTAAAATATTTTTATTCTAGACTATAAGTGAAGAAAAAATAAAGCAAGTTACAGTAGGCGGTTGATACGACAGCTTGCGTGGTGCAATGCTAAGAACTGCTGATTTCCGATCCGTGCTATATAAAATCATCACATTCAAATATTAACAATTCCACACACCCTTCCTACATTCACGACATGTGTACTTGTTGCAGTGTACACATCTCTCTGTGCTATGGTTCCTATTACATTAGCACCTGACATTGTACTTTCTTCCCTATATAAATAACATTCGAGTATAGCGTCTCCAAATAAATCACATTCGAGCTATAGCGTCTCCAAATAAATCACATTTGAGTTATAGCGCGTTTTTATGTGAAAACAGCATTGTCAGATTTGGGGGGGTGGGTCGTGAACGCGACTGAGAGAATGGAACTGAATTTAAAAAAAAAAGCTAACCTTTACAATTATCATGCATTTACATATTCGTTTTCAAACAATATTGCATTATTATATAGGAGCTTCCCTGTCTGCCTATCATATAGTGCCTTTCCTTCCTACCTATCTATATATCTATCCCCTTAGCTGTTTTTTATATATCTATTATACAGTGCCTTCCCTGTTTATTTATATATCTAGTGCCTTCTCTGCCTGTCTGTCTTTCTGCCTGATTGCATATAGCGCTAAACTCACTGCTCTGTACTATTCTGTCCCCTGCATGTCCTGGAGTATAAAAGAAACAGCACCATACAGCAACATGTGCGAACTGGCAAGTTCGGGGAAAAAACACGCGGTCACTGATTACAAACCGCAAGATGAATGAAAGAGACAATATATGTAAAAACATCATCGCACTAATGCAATATTATTTGAAAGCGAATAGCGTCAGATCGGGTTTGAATATGCCCGATCTGGCGCTGTTCGCTTTCAAATAATATTGCATGTACTGTGCGTTGAAAGTGCTGCACTGAATAAGCTGACTCCTTCTGTAACAGCGTGTATTCAAACCCGATCTGACGCTAATATTGCATGTACTTAACTATTTTAGAATAAAAACATAAATTTGATTTCAGTCAGTCTGTAAGAGCCAGTGTACATTACGGAAGCGTATTAGGGCCACGGTGAAAAAAATACGGACACAGTGAAGAAAAAAAAAATCTAAATGTCGAGATTAAAGTCGACATGTTGACTTTATTCTCGACATTTCCACTTTATTGTCGCCAATTATGTCGAGATTAAAGTCGACATTTTCCACTTTATTCTAATAGTTTATTTTGTCAGTAGAATGTCGCAAACTAAACTAAATCTTAAAATGAATGTTTAATTTACTAGATTTTCTCAAACCCGTCATTAATTAATGTAGCACATTAAATGCTTTATATTAAGTGTTCCCGACCCAGTTAAGTTGTGTTTACACGGATTACTGTAGAAACGGAACACACGTGAAATCGTGTATTCCAAATAATGATCTATTCTTTCCACTCTAAAACTCCACTTCACTCCCAGATAATCAATCAAGGCATGAGCTGGGAGAAGTTTGTGCACGTTTTAAGTCGTTGGGGGGATGGAATAGCCGACTCGGAACCAGTGGTGCGCTGTCAGATCCGGAAATCTCTGCATGACAGTCTCGTGCACATTCTCTTTTAAATTCTTGGACAATTTGGCTTTGCCGTTTGTCCCACTCCAGTTCAATGTAACCCATGGGTCTCAATCACAAAATCAGCCAACACTGTAAACAGATGACACAACAAATTATATACTCTGAAACGTTCATTTGAACATTTAAAAATACAGTATATACAAAAACATAAATATAAAACAATCAACTATTATTGTTAAAGTCAGTCTGCTGTTCAGGATCAAGTTTACGGGCTTCGTTTAACGTTGAAGCACTAACTGCCAAAGTGCCACCGTGTGTGTGTGTGTGTGTGTGCGCTCCGGCATTCGTCAGGTTTGTCTGAGCTGGCTTTAACACAAACACATTTGCGCCAGCAGGACGAAAAAACATTTTAGCACCATCTAACAGTCAGTAATAAGGAGAAGTCAGTACATTCTCCGTTGAGATTTCTCACATTCCACTCCTCCTAAGTTTGTCTTTTAATGAAGTTCTAAGAAAACTAAGAAAAATATTTTGGGTCACTTAAGCACGAAATAGCACGGACGCAAATGATCAAGATTTTAATTGTTGTTGTCATTTTCTCAAACATGATTTTCCAACTTGGCGTTTATAAAGATTTAGACAGACTGAATTTAAGAATGCACCCCTAGTAACCTAAAAAAACACACACACACCGAAGAGCAAAGCGGAGCTGCATTCACACCTCAGACCGTCTTTTGTCTTGTAAATGAGGTATCCTAATTCACCTTCCAATCCCCACCAGCACACACACTCTTTGTCTGTACTGTACACTGTTGCTGTTTGTTAGGGCACTTGGTTATACAGAGTACTTTAATGTATAAAACACTAACTTCCTGGTTTGTTTTATTTTAAATATAGCTTATTACCTTATTCAGCAAAATAAACAATGTTATCTTTGTGTTAATTATTAACGTATTGATGTCTTTTAATTAAGGACAAAAATAGACCATGCGCTTGTGTTTAGGACTGCTGAACAGCTGTGTTCATAGGTTTAATCAACGATTTACAAGACAACAGTTAAAGCATTTGTGGATGAGAGGTGTGTGTGTGTGTGCGCTCCTGCATTTCTCCGTTGGCTTTAACACAAACACATTTGCGCAGACAGGTCTAAAGAACCCCTCCCCCCGCCAAAAAAACACACACAGAGCAATTAGCGCCACGTCATAGTCAGGATTCTCCACTGAGGTTTCTCACCTAAGTTTGTGTTTGCTCTTTTGATGGAGTTCTTAAAACCCAAAAATTATTTATACTGAGAAAAAATTATTATGGGTCACATAATCACAAACACAAACTAGCACAGATACATATGATCAAGTGTTTAACTATTGTTTTCATTTGTTTCTATGACCAGTAATAATATTAATAATAATTATTATTGTTAGCCCAACTCTTTGACTATTTAAAACAAAAGCGTCTCCCATTTTTGCCCATTTACTGTAAGTAGTTGGTTCAAGTAAATGTTTTTTTTAAATACCCAAACAATCCCCCAACAATTAAAACACGCACACACGACTTTAGAAATAAAATGTATTCTTCCAAAACTAGTCAATCGCTTCTTAAAACCGTTCTCACCTCTCCACCAGTGTCTTTTGTTAATCTAAATGTGCTGATAAAAGAAAAGCTGCAAGTAGCCGGCTATTCCATCCCCCGAACGACTTAGAACGTGCACAAACTTCTCCCAGCTCATGCCTTGTTGGATTATCTGGGAGTGAAGTGGAGTTTTAGAGAGGAAATAATAGATCATTATTTGGAATACACGCTTTTCACGTGTGTTCCGTTTCTACAGTAATCCGTGTAAACACATTTTAAAACAGAAACGTTTTCATATTGTAGTAGTAAATGACAAAATGCAAGCATAAACTATATAATGTATGAAGCCTGAAGTCCAAATATCAAACACTTTCACAAAAGGAACAAATATAACAGAACAAGTATGCTTTTATTCAAAAAAATATAACTGCAGAAAAAACCGCCTTAACATGCGACATTGACACTTGTTTATCGCGACTGCCTCCGTAGCGCAATTGAATCAGCTCCCGACTGCGAGTCAGAAGACCGTGAGTTCGATCCTGCACCACTTTGTTTTGAGAAGTAAACTGCTCTTATTCTTACTATTTTAGAATAAAAACATGCATTTGATTTCAGTGTGTAACAGTGTAATTTATGATACTTGTAAAGGTTAGTTTTTTTTTTATTCACTTTTCATTCTCTCAGTCGTGTTCAGGATCCTTCCCTACCCCCCATCTGAGAATGCTGTTTTCACATAAAGATGCGCTGTAGCTCTGCAGTGTACTTGTGACTGCATTCTCGTACCAATGCTTGCGAACTGAAGTGCCTGCATGCAGTTTTCGTGGCATTACACGTCTATTTTTTTGAGCATGCCCATGTCGCTCAAACACAGGAACATATGTTGGTGTACAAGAATAAAAAACAAGTGCACTTTTATTCTAGACTATAAGTGAAGAAAAAATAAAGCAAGTTACAGTAGGCGGTTGATCGACAGCTTGCGTGGTGCAATGCTAAGAATTGCTGATTTCCGATCCGTGCTGTATAAAATCATCACATTCAAATATTAACAATTCCCACACACCCTTCCTACATTCACGACATGTGTACTTGTTGCAGTGTACACATCTCTCTGTGCTATGGTTCCTATTACACTGAATGAGCACCTGACATTGTACTTTCTTCCCTGTTTAAATAACATTCGAGTATAGCGTCTCCAAATAAATCACATTCGAGTATAGCGTCTCCAAATAAATCACATTCGAGCTATAGCGTCTCCAAATAAATCACATTTGAGTTATAGCGCGTCTCCAAATAAATCACATTCGAGCTATAGCGTCTCCAAATAAATCACATTTGAGTTATAGCGCGTCTTTATGTGAAAACAGCATTGTCATGGGGGGGGGTTTCGTGAACGCGACTGAGAGAATGGAACTGAATTTAAAAAAAGCTAACCGTTACAATTATCATGCATTTACACTGGCTCTTACAGACTGACTGAAATAAAATGTATGTTTTTATTCTAAAATAGTTAAGTACATGCAATATTAGCGTCAGATCGGGTTTGAATACACGCTGTTACAGAAGGAGTCAGCTTATTCAGTGCAGCACTTTCAACGCACAGTACATGCAATATGTAGGCATATTCAAACCCGATCTGGCGCTATTCGTTTTCAAATAATATTGCATTAGTGCGATGATGTTTTTACATATATTATCGCTTTCATTCATCTTGCGGTTTGTAATCAGTGGCCGCGTGTTTTTTCCCCGATCTTGCCAGTTCGCACATGTTGCTGTATGGTGCTGTTTCTTTTGTACTCCAGGACATGCAGAGGACAGAATAGCACAGAGCAGTAAGTTCAGCGCTATATGCAATCAGACAGACAGAGAAGGCACTAGATATATAAATAAACAGGGAAGGCACTGTATAATAGATATATAAAAAACAGCTAAGGGGATAGATATATAGATAGGTAGGAAGGAAGGAAAGGCACTATATGATAGGCAGACAGGGAAGCTCCTATATAATAATATAATATTATAATTATAATAATAAAATATAATGTTAAAATCACGTGATTGCAACTCAGCGCAGCTAAATTGCTGGCGTGTGTTAACGTGTTCTTGAGAACAAAGCGCCATCTAGTGGTGGAACCAGGTAAATGAATAAATAGGGCATGAATGGGCGTGTTTACTGTGAAATCTTGACACGCCTTCTATCAGTAGAGGGAGGGGGGGAATCACGGCGTGCATAGGGCAGCCGTACGCCATTCGCACGCCATTCACACGGCCGCGGCTATTTGACGTGGCTCCATCTGTATAGTGACGGAAGGCCAGATCCCATGTCTGGCCGGGATGTCCCTTCAACGTATGTTCCGAGGAGCAACCATGGGCTACTCAGTACCTTTCCCGGGATGCTTGGTGGCAGCCTCCCTGGCTGACGAGGGTGCCTGAGTTTCCCTCAGGGCTCCATGGGAGATGGAGTTCTCCACAGCCCTATTGGAATCTGAAGTGGCTGCCAGGGGGTGCTGTATGGGTCCCTATGCCTGCATGGATGACTCTGCAGCCCCGCCCGGAAGTGCAGTCGGAAACATGTGATCAAGCACCTGGAGCACTTCTGGGTGGGTTATAAAAGGGGCTAGCAACCATCACTGAGGGGCCAGAGTCAGGAGAAGAGGACGAAGCTTCAAGGGAGGAATGGTGGTGCCAGAAGGGCGTGATTGTGACGTTTGTGCTTTATTTGGAACTGTGTTGTGCCTGTGGGGTTCACGGGGAAGATGTACCCCACAGGTGAAGAATAATAAACATTTTGTGTTATTTTTATACGTGCCTCTGTGTGAGTCTGTGTTGGTTCGGGCGCAAGAAGGCGCTATTGTTACAATATATACTGTATACTGTATATATATACTGGGGGTTTTCCCCCTGCTCACTTCATTTGCCAACCCCCCCGGCCTGCGCTACGAACTAGCCACTTCACGTCTCTACCGCTAGCTTTGTGAAGAGGGGGGCCGAACGATCCCCAAGGAGACATGGTCGCTCCTCGGAAACCCCATCTTAAACGGTTATACAATGGGAAACAAATACAGTTTTTTTTTTACCTCGTCTTTGCTCAAATAGCTGCTGGACTGCTGCTGCTGTCATGCCACGTGATCTGCATCTTGGTGCTTTGAACATTTAAAAGCCTGTACAGCATCTGACCTACTCTTTGTCTTTTATTTCAAGCCCCAGGCGTGGTTAAATCTCTAGGCACAAAGTCTTGTCTTGTGGGACGTGAGTTCTTGATATTTTTTAGTTTATAATTTAAAAACAGAATAAGAATCTGAAAATCTAACAACAGCACATTAAAGTTCGATAAATTCTGAAAAGAATGATACCAAACATATATATGTAGGTTTTAAAAAAAGTCTGATTTAAAGCTTGACAAAAAATGTGGCATAAAAACATCACATAAAAACATTGCACAAAATCGCTGCAGTTTTAGGCTTAGGATTTTATATAAACAGTATAGAGTACATATATTGTGTGTGTCTGTATTGTCACACATGTGAGCATGGGAGACAGTTGATGGGCTCAAATAGTGTTATTTATCAGTTAAACCAGAGGTTCACGCTATCATCTGTTCCTTTTTCCTTTTGTCCTTCTCCAGACCAGCTGAAGGACATTCCTCCAAATGACATCACCACCGGCCCACCCACTGATGATGTCACTTCCAGCTTTCTATATCGATGTCATATCCATTCCAGAACCCACCCACAGAAGACATCATTTCCTATTCCGACTCTGATTCATCCTCATCCTTTTTCTGTTTCAACCATATATAAACTCAGCTTAACCGTGTTAGCTCATTTCTGTTTTGAACTCTTTTCTGTAAAGACGTGTTTGATTTTTTTTACATTTTTTCAGTATATGGGGTGGCCATCCCCACATATTTTTATGCAGTCTGCCTTTTCCTTTTCATAATATGTACATACAGTATAGAGGCGGATGGCCGGGTCCCATGCCCGGCCGGGACACCCCTTCAATGTGTATTCAGGGGAAGCAGCCCTGGATGGTGCGGTACCTCCCAATGGACGCCAGATGGCCGCCCCCTGGGTTGGAGTGGTGCCTCAGTCTCTCGTAGGGCTTCATGGGAGATGGAGTTCTCCATAGCCCTGTTGGGATCTGGGGTGGCCATCAGGGGGAGCGGCATAGGTCCCTGAGCCCATCTGGACGAATCTTCAGCCCCCACCCGGGAGTACAACCATAAACAGGTGATCAAGCACCTGGAGTACTTCCGGGTGGGCCCTAAAAGGAGCCAGCAACCACCACTCAGCAGCCAGAGTCGGGTGGAAAGAGGACAAAGCTCGTGGAGGAGTGGTGGTGGAAGAGAAAGAGTGAGGAGTGTTTTGGTGTTGTACTTTGTGCTTTGGGACTGTGTTGTGGCTGGGGGACATGGAGAAGACGTGCCCTCCAGGTGAAGAAAATAAAAGTTTATTTATTTTTATATGTAACCCCCATGTCCAATCTGTGTCTGGTTGGGCGCAATATAAAGCTTTGTTACAATATATATATATATATATATATATATGTACATATTGAACCTTTTGCAGAGTGACATCAGAACAATTATTTAAAATAAATCCATGACAGTCATCATCTGTAGCCAGTTGTTTGTTACCTGTTTGTTGTCCCATCATACTGGCTGTCTCTGGTGAATTGAAGTGGTACGTTTATCAGAAGCTGTAATTTTTTTGTTCTGCAGTAAAATATCAGTGAAAACATTTTAGATTTCGAAAAGACTGTCAACCCTTTGCCAATGCCATTCCATTCTTGATCAAATGTCTTCTCATCTTCTAAACCCTACCCTGAAAATTGATTTAGTGAAATTTGATACACAGGAAATAGTATGGGGCAGGTACAACATCAGGCTGAATATCTGAATTCACATAGGAAGTAGTACAATCAAAATCCTGAGGCAGGTAGCAAAAGAAACTACAGAAACAGTAAAACAAAGCTGAGGTAAACTCAAATTATAAGGAAAAAGGAATGACATGGACTCAGTGAATAAGCAATTGGCTAAGACAGGTAGTTGGTTAAAAAGCTCACTGAGGCACACCTTACACCTTTTGACTGCCCAGTACTTAATAAGAGTATCTTGCACCTGGGGGGCGGAGCCAAAGACAGATAGGACAAGAGAGCTGTGAGGAGAGGCAAGCAAATCAAGAAGGGCGTGGCTGAGCGTGGAAATACCTGTATGGATGAGGCATGAAAAAAAGCAGTCTTAAGGCTGTGTCACATTACATGACTTTCCCAGAGATTTTAAGTTTTAGCCTTCATTTATACAGTAATCCCTCCTCGATCCGTTCCAGAACCCCCCGCGATAGGTGAAAATCCACAAAGTAGAAACCATATGTTTGTATGGTTATTTTTATATATTTTAAGCCCTTATAAACTCTCCCACACTGTTAACATTATTAGAGCCCTCTAGACATGAAATAACACCCATTAGTCAAAAGTTTAAACTATGCTCCAAGACAAGACAGAGATGACAGTTCTTTCTCACAATTAAAAGAATGCAAACATATCTTCTCTTCAAAGGAGCGCCGTCAGGAGCAGAGAATGTCAGTGAGAGAGAGAGAGAGAGAGAGCGCGTGAGAGAAAAGCAAACAATCAAAAAATCAATATGTGCTGTTGGGCTTTTAAGTATGTGCACCGCGATAAAGCAGCCGCAAAGAAGGGAGCAATGTGAAGGTAGTCTTTCAGCATTTTTTAGAGTATCGTTCGTATCCTCTAGGCAAACAGCCTCTGTGCAAACAGCCCCTCTGCTCACACCCCCTCCGTCAGGTGCAGAGAAAGTCAGAGAGATTGAGAGAGAACGAGAAAAGCAAACAATCAAGCACCGCTCGGGAAGCACATCGTATATTATTGAGGAGTTTTATTTAATACGTAATACATGCTCTGATTGGGTAGCTTCTAAGCCATCCGCGAATAGCGTCCGTTGTATGAAATCAACTGGGCAAACAAACTGAGGAAGCATGAACTTTAAATTAAAAGACCCATTGTCCGCAGAAATCCGCGAACCAGCGAAAAATCCGTGATATATATTTAGATATGCTTACATTTAAAATCCGCGATGGAGTGAAGCCGCGAAAGTTGAAGCGTTATATAGCGAGGGATCACTGTATAATCTTAGTGAGATGGAGGCAGTCAGCAACATGCTCCCGTAGGGCTGGTCACACTATCTATCTATCTTGTGACGCTCAGCGACTCAATCTGACTAGTCCATAACCTGCCCCGACAAAATCAGACAAGTTTGATTTTTTTCTTCAGTTGTAGTGTTGGGCTATGTGTACATGGAAGTTGACAACCAATGAATGCTTATCCTGAAGTTAAATACACATAACAGTGCAACTAGGAGTCAGGCAGTAAACTACTGGCTGTCACGAGTAGGAGCAAGTATGAAGGTCATCACTCAGACACTAACTGTAACATGGGCAGCAATTTTCAGTTGTGTAAATTCACATGATCTAGCAATGAGACCTGCAGTCAGCAATTCTCACGAACTAGTGTAATATGGCATCAACTTTAGAAGTAATCCAAACAAGCTGGGAGGATGGCATGGAACATCTTGTGAAGTGCGAGGTGAAGGAGCTTCAGGTCATCAGATTTTTACATCAATCATACATCCATCCAGTCTCTGAATTTTCCTGATTTGATACCAGGTCATGGGGAACTAGTAACAACAGGGGCTAAGGCAGAAATTAATCCCGGATGGACTGCTAATTTATCACAAAGCACTCACATCCACCTACGCACATTTAGTCCTCATTTTGAACTGATGTATTTAAAAAGGTAAGCTATAACGCAGAGGAAGTCATTTTAGTTCCTTGTGCAAATGCATAAAATCATTCAGTCATGAGGATGATTCCCTAGGGAAATGAAGAAAGAACAGAAATTGGGGCGTGATAAAATAAATACAAGCAAATTCTGGCTTTCCTTTTTAACAGTAAATGTACCTTGTCTGGTACAACATGTTTTCATTAACTGGGTGATTTCCATTGTTTCCGTAATTGACTTTCACTTTCTTTCATTTATTAACAAGCTATTTAAGAAGAGTTTACATAACAATGAAAGTGCTCTCTACATTACAGCATCAACACATTGAATCAAGTAGAATATTTGTGCTTCTTTACGTTTTGCACAGAACAGAAATTCTGTAGGGTCCAGCACAGTATAGTTTGCTTTTATGACCCGAGTACACATAAATCATAATATTTTAATTAAAATCTCATCCTTCAATTTGTTTTTGGAACACACTTATTACATTACCATAGCACAGTCTGGAGGAGTCTACCAGGTAGATAGAGTGCAAGACAGTGTGAGGGACAACACGTGAAGACCAGTGTCCCAGCCGGACTTAACTTGGAAATGTTCCCCAGCAGGTATGCCAAAATTACAGAAGGACAGAGGAAGGCAGTGTATTCAGCTTATTGTCTTTCCCCATATGCAGCGTCCCTGGGCTGACATACCCATTTGAATGCCCACAGGGAATCCCAGGAATTGTAGTACAGGGGTGCAGCCCTGATGGGGTCTGTGGGTGCCACTAGGGGGTACTGCAGGGAATTTCACTTCCTGTTCTTGGGGACTTCCAACGGGTGAAGCCCTGGCACCTTCCGGGTCCAAGACAAAAGGATCCAATCGACCTCATTCAGTGAGACATAGCTGGGAGAGTAGACAAGCAAATCTTGCCTTGGAGAAGTAGAAATGCGAAGAAAGAGGAAAAAAGAAGAGACAACCTCTGTGAATGTTACAATAGATATTCTGTAATAAATCCTCCCTTTTATTTGCACCCAGGACTTGTTTTGTATATTGTGTTTAGGATTTGGGGTTCAGTGGTGCCCCCTAGGTTTCATAACAGACACCAACCTAGGGCAGTTGCCAGTCCATTACTGGATCACCTTACACACACCTACACTCTTTCCTACAAGAACATAAATCAAAATCACCAATCAGACTAATTTGATCATTCTTAGGAAGTGGGAGAAAATTATTACTTTTTACTGAAAAGAAGAGCTGAGTGTAGAATTCAAAATAATTCAAAATAAGTATTGAGTTCCTGTAGTGTTTGCCATAATAAGTTTGTGGTGTCCCCCCTAATGTTGGGATTTAACAGTTCAAAAGCGCAATGCTCATTGATTTATTATTATTTAATGATGTCAATATTTGGTGGCACGGTGGTGCTGCTGCCTCGCAGTTAGGAGACCCCGGTTCGCTTCCCAGGCCCTCCCTGTGCGGAATTTTGCATGTTTTCCCCATGTCTGCGTGTGTTTCCTCCGGGTACTCCGGTTTCCTCCCACAGTCCAAAGACATGCCGATTAGGTGTATTGGTGATTCTAAATGGTCCATAGTGTGTGCCCTGCGGTGGGCTGGCGCTCTGCCTGGGGTTTGTTTCCTGCCTTGCGCCCTGTGTTGGCTGGGATTGACTCCAGCAGACCCCCGTCACCCTGTAGTTAGGATATAGTGGGTTGGATAATGGATGGGTGGATGTTGATATTTGTGTGTTTTGATCAGTGTAAATTATTTGTGTCATTATTGCATGCCACGTAGCAGCACTGGCATCAACAGACACATAGACATGGCCAGGAAATGACATCATAGTAGTCATTTTGGGAACTGTGGATATGTAAGCACTGTAATTGCAAAGATAAAAAGTTTGAATTTAGCCTATAATTGAACAAAAGCAATTTACACATTTTTTTCATTCTTTTCTAACATCATTTTTTTGTTTTACTCTTTTGGTAAAAGGTCACTGGAAATGTCTATTTGAACTAGATCTGTCAGACCATTATTATTCTTAATAGTTAACTTATTTATATCAAATGCTAGCTATATATGCTTCAGAAAAGAGCTTGGCAGATAAATTTGAAAAATAGACTTGGTTGACATACTAAATTATCTTAACTGAAGTCACATAAACTAATCATTAATTACAAAGAAACCATGCATTTTAAACATTAAAACAATCTGGATTAGAACAGAGCTCCCTACAGAGCATACCAGTCCTCCCAACAAAGCTCGCCAAGCATTTTAACCTCCTTAGCGCTGCAATCTTTCTCAAAAAAACATTTAAAAAGCGTATTTCTTGACTTGAAAAATGTTTTTATTAAATCTCAGGTTTCTACTGTAAAAGATGCAAAACACTAAAAGTCAAGTGTAAAAAGTATAATCATGATACAAATAATAATAATAAAGATAATGTATAATAATATGAAATTAATAATAATGATGGTGATGCTAAAAACCATACATATTATCAAAATATGTGTTTTGTGTGGTATATTTTTGAACAGTAAAACTGCTTAGGAGTACGGTTATTTACCCGACACTGTTCAACATAACGGTTTATCTCAACAACGATCTTATCATCAAGAAATAACTTCAAGTAAGTAAGTGTAAGTGGTGGTGCTGGTTTATATGAAGCAAGGACAACAGAGACCCAAACGCGAGCTTCACTTTCAAATTCATCAGAATTACTTTCAGTTTCACTGTCCATTTCAATTTCACTGCTTGAAGACAGATTCACTTAGTCATCCCTGCTGATGAGAGGATCCTCGACATCACTGCTTGTATTACTGCCTATCACCGTCAAGAGTGTGCAACAACTGAGCTGCTGAAAAACGTTTCTTATGAGACACCATTATAAGGCTAGGAGAAGACACGCCTTTACTGTTGCCCAAGTAATGCTATTAGTACTTTTACAGCCTGAGTAATCCTCGGGGCTAACTCTTACGCGAGAAGCGCCTAACGCTTTTAACACTGTTTTTACACCCCAAGTGAGGCTCAGGGTTAACACTATTAATTGACCAAGTAGGTTAAAAACAGAAAAAGTGCTAAGCTGGTCTGGGAAGGAAACAAAGTTACTTGATTTTTGACACCTCATTCTGTTTTAGCTTCTGCTCATCCATTCTCGAGTCTGTCTATTGCATTTCAGGATTACAGAACCTATCCTGGCACATTAGATATTCCATTTTGAGTAGCGCCAGTTCAACACAGGCCACACTTACACACAAGGCCAGATTAAATTCGCCAGTTAAGTGAACCTGCACATTTTTGGGATGTGGGAGAAAAATCAGTGTATGCTCTTAAAAATGAAAATGATTGAGTAGTTCTTCAGAGCAATGTCATAGGAGAACATTTTTTGGCTCCCTAAGAAACCATCCAGATGAGCGCTCTAGAAAGTTTCTTCATTTATTTATATCAGTAACAAGGTCCATTAATAACCATGAATAGATAACAGTAGATTTATAAAACGTCAATGGTTTCCTGATTTAAAAAACACTCTTCCTGCATACAATAACTCAGGTTAAGTTCAGGTAGTTGGGTTAGGGTTAGGGTAGGGGATATGGCCATTATTGGCATGCACTGGTACACCTAATCCCAATTTAAAAATTAACTTTATTTAGTTGTCATCCACCCCCCACTATTCTATAAAAAGGTTTATATAATGAATAAAATTCCTTAAATTAAATAAATAATTAGAAAATTAATAATATTAATATTAAAAATATTAATAAAATTAATAATCACATAAAATCCATAAATCTTTAAAACACTAATCACCCTAATAATTTCATAAAACCAAAATTCCTTCTAAAATATATTCCTAAATAATTAAATAAATACCTAAATCTATTTATCAAAATAAAAAAATATGTAAGTGAATCCATAAATAATTAAAAAAATAAATTAGTAAAACAGTTATTTTTCATTTAATCCCAGTGGGACCCAGGTATTCAATGATGTTATCTATTTCTTTTCGGCAATTAATCTCCTTGTCTTGTTCCATTGCGCCTGCTGCTCCAGACCAAATATGATTGGTCTGTGTCCATCCATTCCGAAATGTTGATATAGTACTGTGGTCTTTTTCTGATTAGCGATGAGCCTGAGGTGCTACACGAATCGGTCCCTCAATGGGTTCTTAGTTTCACCTATATAGGTTAGTCCACAGGTGGAACACAGTATCCCATAAATGCATTTTTTAGAATTTAACTGAAAATTTTGGTCAATGGGTTTATCCACCTTTGCCAGTTTATTATAAATGTTCGTTTTTCTGGCAAAGGAGATTTTCCAGGCTGTTTTGTTTTTTTGCTTTTTTTGTTTTTTTGATGGGCACTTGGCCTGGACCAGAATATCTTTCAAATTTTTATTTCTTCTGTAAGCGGTGATCAATTAATATTGTTGTAGTGGGACATGAGTGCCCTGTGCCCCCATAAAATGGGAACGTAGGACATCCATGACTGACCTGGAATGGAATAAGTAAGTAATGACCACCAGAATTATGTGTTTGTGGTCAGTGTTAGTTATGTGCTCCACCCCATGGAGGCCCATTCTACATATAATCGACCTCCCCCAGCTCCATCCCCTGTCTCGGAGTTCCGCCCCTATTAACCCCCTCCCCCTACCTCTTTAGGGTAGGTATCCAGTAGGTTTAGTTGATTCCTCAGTTCCCCAAGGGTAGGGATCTTAACCTCAGGGATCCCACCTCTAAATTTTTAAGATTAGGGTTGGGTGGGAGTAGCCAATCGCCAAACTCCCTCAGGGTTATGGTTTTAACCTCAGGGCCCCCCACACCTAGGTTGTTAAGATTAGGGTTGGGTGGGGTTAGCCCATCGTTCCAATCCCCCAGGATTATGGTATTAACCACAGGGCCCCCCATTCCTAAATTGTTAAGATTAGGATAGGGTGGGGCTAGCTGTGTAATCCAATTATTTTTTATTTTTATACAGGAAGACCAGCGTACTTCCCACATCAGGACCGGAATGGAAAGAAAAGAAGAACAGCATGGAGAAGATGTCATTGAAGAAGGATCCAGGAATATTGGAAAGAAAAAAGATAAGTGAGAAGGAAGGTAAAATGGTGGAAAAGAAAAGGTCAGTAAATCTGTTTGAAATGTTTGTTCAGCAAATTGTAAACATTGTACCAGATCTATTTCAGATATGCTATTAAAACAGTCTGATATATCAGAATAAGTTTCTCGGTACACAGAAAATGAATATTCTGCCCGCGACATCTCCAAGTTATCAAAGGGTGGGAGCTATGGAACCCCCATCTTGCTACTTATTATCAATGAGGTAGAATTTAGGTACCAGGAGACATTTGATTTGACTTCGGCTCGTAAAAAACGGTGGGTGTAACCTCTCTTCCTTAGTGCATTAAAAAGCAAGTGTATGGCCATATCTGCATCAACCTGATTAGTATTTATTCTGTAAAATCTAATAAATTGGGATTTAATTATACTGTGAAATGTGTGTTTAGGATGAAAACTACAGTAGATTTAAATAGCAATGCATGTGTGTCTGTGGGTTTAAAGTAAATCCGAGAGTTTAAAGTTTTTTTTGTTGTTGAAACAGGATTAAAGTAAATTTCTGTATCTCAAAAGTTTAATGCTGTGTGACTAACTGTTGGAACTAATCTAATTGATTTATGATGTCTATTGAGGATTCTTATGAATTTTTCGAATTCCTGTGTTGAGAAGGTCCAAATGCCAAAAATGTCATCCAGGTGCCTAAAGTATTTATAGAGGAGTCTAGGGCATTTCCGAAAAACCGTTTGCTCCCACCAAGACATATAAATATTGGCTTAGGCGGGAACAAACTTCTTCCCAATGGTGTTCCATGTACCCAGAGGTAAAATTTTTCATTAAAAATGAAATCATTATTCAGTAAACTGATGCTAAGAAGGGCTAAAACAGCCTGATCCGGTCTATCTGGAGATGAGTTCTCCGCAAACAGACTGGCCACCGCCTCCAATCCCATAGTTGTATCGATGTTGGTATACAGTGACTTAACGTCCATGGTGAACATGAAGGAATGAGAAGGAACTTTTAAGGTTCTAAGTATCTGTTAAAAATGACGTGTCCTTAATGTAACTGTTGTGTAGTTGAGATAATGGATTCAAGAAATGGTCTATATATTCAGCTATTCTATACGATTCGGAATTACAATCTGAGACAATTGGTCTACCTGCTGGAATCTAGAATGGGATCGGCCCTGTTTCTGGTCGTTTAATGTATTTTAGGAAGTAGATAAAATTTGCAGATACTTGGTGTAGCAGGACCTAAAAAATAAATTTTTTGTTTATAATCAATGAAACCTAAACAAAATATATTGTTAATGATGGTTTTAATTTGAGTTTTAGTTTTATCCTGTAATGAAGATTTAAGTGTTGAAAATGTTCCCTATTTGGCAGTTGACATTCTGCTTCTATATTGATTTGTACTGTATCTAAAATAACTAATACTGATCCCTTATCTGCTGGTTTAATGACAATATTCTTATTCTTTCCAAGAGTTGTTAGAACTTCCCTTTCCCTACTTGTTAAGTTGTCGTGTCCATTATCCTGTATGTCTAAATGATTGAGTGATTGTACGTTCCTTTTGATTAAATTGCAAATTGGTTTTCTGATGTTGGAAGTAGCCGGACACCAGGTAGAAGGTTCTCTAAACTGAAATGGTTATTGTGACAAATAATCAAAATAATCCAAAATCTGTAATTTTCTATGAAAGTTATGTACTTTATATCCCTTCTCAAAACATCCATGTCCACCTCTGTTGGAGTCAGGATAAAGATCAGGCCCCTCTGCAGCAGCAAAATCTCAGCCTCTGATAATTTAAAGATGTTGGATAAGTTGTAAATATTTACTTCCCGGGCCAGACATGTTCTGTTCTGCCCATCAAATAGTTTAACTGCTCCCTCCAGTAATCCTCAATTTGATAAGCAGTTGGTTATGTCCAATGAATTCTATCTTGATTTAGTTCGGGATGTCCTGTGGAAAATCTAATGCATTTGGAAAAAGATCAATTATAAAACGGTTAAATCTAACAATCTATTCTCTGTGTAATGAATTATTGGTGTAAAAAATTTGGCTTTACAGATCTAGCTCTGGGGAAAGCTTTCCTGGCACTCCTATTCAAGTCCCCATAATATTGTTTTATTGTTTTTTCTGTATGTCCCTTTCCATAATTATTAATTGCTATGTCATTCTTAATATAGGGAGCCTGATCCTGCAGATTTTTTTCTTTATATATCTATGCTAATAAAAGGCAAAGCCCTCACTGACTGACTGACTGACTGACACACTCATCACTAATTCTCCAACTTCTCGTGTAGGTAGAAGGCTGAAATTTGGCATGCTCATTCCTTACAGCTTACTTACAAAAGTTGGGCAGATTTTCATCCATATACTGTAATAGACTGCAGCTCGATGGTGGTGGGAGGCGGAGTTGCGTGTCGCGTCATCATGCCTCCCACGTAATTGAGTGCCTGCCCATATAAGGTAAATATTCGCGGGTGAAGGACTGTGCTTAGCTTATTCATAAGTAAAAATATCTGAATCACAAACTGATGTTAATTATATTTTGTCCATGAATACTTATTAAATAATTCCAAATAGTCTGTCCGCTTCCTTTCATAGCTTTTCTGAAGGTTGTGCTGCTTCCAGGCATTTATTTTCATATTAAAGCATTTAACCAATCACATTTCAGCCATCATTTGTTGCCAGGCAGAGAGGACTTTACAATCCATTGTGCAGGCACTCTAACACAGAATAAATGTCGATTAACCTGTTGCTTCAACCAATCAGATTTTGAGTTGGTGTCAGTACTGCCCTCTAGCAGGCGTATGGCAACATCACTGTATTCAGACCCATTGATTGGATAGAAGCCGCAGGTTCGATTTTCAGAATTAGCTTCGTTGGCGACAGAAAGGGACTTTTTGATGGAACTGAGGCGCACGGATAATCCGTACGACAGAGTGATTGAACTGTTTTTGAGGAAAGAGAGGAGGATGGATTTTGTTTACAAATCTGAATTTTTGGTGAGTAAAATGTTACAATTTTCCTAAACAATATTGCAAGTTTATGAGTTATTATTGATTTTTTTTTATGTGTGTCGCGGTCTGTGGCTGTGTGAGATGCAAAGTCCGCCAATGGACCAGATGATACGTAAATATAATGAACATTACAACCCGAAAATAAACAAAATTGTAGAGAGGCCCATGATTAAATGAACGGTAAAAAAGTAAGAGCGAAGCGACAGTGACTTATTGAGGCAGGCAGGCCAGAGCACAATAGCACGGGGCTTGATGTGGTGCGCGTTGAGTCGATCTAAAATGCGCGCTAGGATTCGAAAAAATATATCTTTTCAAGTTCTATTTGGATATTTGTATTTAGTTGGCAGAAATATCTTTTGGTAGGAATGTAAGTTGAATTTAGTCTTTACATTTCTATGGTGAAGAAAAAATTATGCAATGATGACTAAATTTAACTTACATTCCTACCAAAGATATTTGTCTTGACTAAATAAAAAATACTTATATTTAAAATTTATATAGAACTTGAACAGATACGATAGTTCATAATGCCCACGCAACACTACGTGCACGTAAGAGCGGAAGTCATCCGTTTTAACAAGCAGCGAATTGCACTGATACGAAATAGACTGGCGATTTAATTATTTTTGAATGGACAGATAAATTAAGAATTTGTACAAATAATGTTTTCTGTTTTCTTCCTTGATGGATTCTGGCACGCCCAACAACAGCTGCTTGCACCCCAAAGGGTGTAATATATATATATATATATATATATATATATATATATATATATATACAGTAATCCCTCCTTGATCGCGGGGGTTGCGTTCCAGAACCCCCCGCGATAGATGAAAATCCGTGAAGTAGAAACCATATGTTTATATGGTTATTTTTATATAGTTTAAGCCCTTATAAACTCTACCACACTGTTAATATTATTAGAGCCCTCTACACATGAAATAACACCCTTTAGTCAAAAGTTTAAACTGTGCTCCATGACAAGACAAAGATGACAGTTCTTTCTTACAATTAAAAGAATGCAAACATATCTTCCTCTTCAAAGGAGTGGGTGCGTCAGGAGCAGAGAATTTCAGGGAGAGAGAGAGAGAGCTCACTAAGAAAAGCAAACAATCAAAAAATCAATACCTGCTTTTGTACTTTTAAGTATGCCGAAGCACCGCGATAAAGCGGCATTTTTTAGAGGAGCAACCGTATCCTCTAGGCAAACAGCCCCTCTGCTCACACCCCCTCCGTCAGGCAGAGAGAGTGAGAGAGACATAGAAAAGCAAACAATCAAGCACCACGCGAAAGCATATCGTATATCATTGAGGAGTTTTAGTTAATAATACATGCTCCGATTGGGTAGCTTCTAAGCCATTCGCCAAAAGCGTCCCTTGTATGAAATCAACTGGGCAAACAAACTGAGGAAGCATGTACCATAAATTAAAACACCCATTGTCCGCAGAAATCCGCGAACCAGAGAAAAATCTGTGATATATATTTAGATATGCTTACATTTAAAATCCGCGATGGAGTGAAGCCACGAAAGTCGAAGCGTGATTTAGATAGGGATCACTGTGTATATATATATATATGTATATGTATATATGTACATATGTATGTATATGTATATGTGTATATGTATATATATGCTTATATGTGTGTGTGTGTGTGTGTGTATATATATAAATGAAACCTGAAGACCCATTACAAGCCTAATGTGCTAGAGACGCTGCTTATGTTGCTTTTAATAATTGTAGCAATCACTGCTTATCTAATTCTTTTTCTCTACGCTTATTGCCCAAGCAATCCCTTTTACCCTGCAATAGGTCCTCAGACTGGCTGGGGCGCATTAATATCTTCGGTGACAGAAGAGTATCAAGAATGCTCACCAGTGCCCTTATTTGCTCAGATGTCCATAGAAAATGTAGATTTATGCTCGCCAGCTTCAAAGGGATTCTAAATAATCTGCTGTCACTTGCTGCTGGAACTGACCCTGACTACTTTTGGCTTATAGTATGCTGGGTTGTTATATCTTACACACCCAAAGGAGTGAGATTTGTTGCTTTTGTTTCACTTCATGTTGGCAAATAAGAATTTAATTGTACTTTATACACATGACAATGAATCTGAATTGATTATAATACATTACATTTTCTGTCAACTCAAAAGATTTTTAAAAAGTGACAACGGCGTTGGCCACCTGTATGTGGTTAGTAATTTTACAGTACCAATCAACAGTCATAATATGAAGCATAATAAAGAAATTTAAAAAAATGCAAATTACTGTATGTGATATAGGTATGCCCCAAGGAAAAAGAACTGAAGCAAACATGTTACCAGTTTTTTTATATATATATAGTGCATGTTGAGTCACTCTTGTTGAAAATGGTAGAGAGCAAGAGAAGAAATTAAGAATGGTGTGTTTGAGTCAGTAACATCAATTAGTAATTTATACTATTTCTTGTCGGTAAACATTTATTCTGTCATAATATGATGAGGTAGTTCTGCTTTTAGGTACTGATTCTAATACAGGGTTGTGACCAGTGGCAATTTTAAATCAACTCAGAATTATTTTTAACCCTAGTCATAACATTAACTGAATAACAATTAGAAGCTTCCTGTACTATACTGTTAATAGGCGGTTTATAGTCCGTCCTGCTATGGATGCTTTTTGCTGTACATGGGCTTCATAACATCTTGGTATGATTAAAGACCACAAAGTACTAAACAGGATAATAAAGTATGCACAGAATATTACAGACATATAGCTCTCTTCAATTTGGGAAACTGTATAGATACACAGAGGATTTAGAAGTATTCTGACCCCTTCACTTTCTGTACTCATTATTGTGTTGTAGATTTAATTTTAAACAAATACATTTTCCATTTTTGCCCATCAATCCACAGTCAGTAATCCATGACAGAAAACTGAAAACATTTTCAGAAAGCACTGTCCCAAGCCAGTTCAAATACTTCATGTTAATCTTGTAAAAGAATGTCATGACCCAGAGGAGATGCTTAAAACAGGAGCTGCTGTTTCTGATGACCAGGGAATTGCTATAGGGGATGATTTGACTGGCACAAAAATAGGTGAATTGATGTCTCTGATACAAAGAAACAGGAATGTCTTTTCGACCCTGCCTAGAGAGACTAATTTGGCATAGATACAAAGATACAAGATACAAAAGTGCCTATAAAGAATTCCTGAAGCGAGAAGTGAAGTAGTATGTAAGGAAGTCAAACAAATGCTTTAATTAGGTGTAATTCATGAAAAAAAGAATGAATGGTGTAGTCCAATTGTACTGATCCCAAAACAGGATGGGTCCACACAGTTTTGTATAGGTTTTAAGCATAACTTTACCAGTTATTTTGCTAACTGGTTATTAAAATAAAGCTCTGCCTTTTAACTCTGATTTTTGGTTTACAATTTTTCTCTGTCTTTTAGTTTTGACCCTTACTTTGCTTGACCCTGTTCTTTCTCCTGTGCCTCACTACTATTTTCTGAACTGACTGCTCTTTTTTCACACAGTACAGGTTTGGAAATGTTTTATCTTAGGTTTATCGGTAAGCAGGAACACCTAAACAATTAGACAAAGTTAAGGGGGGGAGTGTGAGTGATCAGGCTATGCTTTCGCTTTTTAGAGCTGATTCAATTACAGAGAAAACACACTTTTGCACATACAGGAGTTTTACAAATGTGGAAGCATGCTGCAGATTTGCATAGTCTCATGGTAACAAAAACCTTTAAAGCTGGTTAATTCCCATTGTAATCTGTTCGCTACCCAACTGACTATTCTCTTTTACAGACTGTGCATGATGCTGCTGCACCCTCCTCTCTGCAGCTCGATAGTTCTGAGGAAGACACCTTTGAATTCTTTTAATTCTGAGGGACTCTCAACTAGAGTCAAAGAACTGGAGAAGTTTGTAATGCCATTTAAAGGAATCTAATGATGTTTGAATCCTATACATGGCAAGATAGAGTATGTATGTGAATACATATATATTTATATGTATTTTTGTATATTTTTAATACAAAGGGTGTTACGTTTTTATTGTTTTTTTTCTTTAATGTTATTTTGAGTTTAACGTTATGTTTAACGTTAAGTACTGATATTTATTAATGAGAGTCCAGAGTCCTCAACTTGCCATAGTGATGTGTGTTATACCAAAAATAAATTGGAATAGCTTTATCCCAGTATGTTTGAAATTAAATATCCTACCTAAACATACTTTCCTTCACCCATCTGGCTTATCTATAAGTAATAAAAAAACAAGAAGCAATATACATTGTGGACTATGGCCGGCAGCTTATCCCAGCCAATACCCCCAAGCCGCCAGAGGGAGCCCTCCCTGCGACATGGAGATGCCCTGAATTCCAGCAGGGCATCATGGACTATGGAGTTTTAATGCACAGCCCTGCTGGATAACGTCGAGGAGGGAGGCACAGAGACGTTTATTTTCCATATAGCCTGGAAGTATGTCCCAGTCACATGGACAGAAGAAATGACGTACTTCCGGGTTGAAGAAAACAAGTTTTTACCTGATCCGGAATTGCTGGATAATCACATGGACTGAGGGATCAGAAGCACTTCCAGGTCATGGACTATAAAGGACTGTGGGAAATCCCAGACGGGAAAGCTGAGTTGGGAGGAGGGGAACAACGTGGATTTTGTTATTATTTATGAGTATAGTGGAGTGGAGGGTGTTTTGTGCACATTATTACTTTAATAAAGTCAATTATATGACTTTTACCTGGTGTCTGGCGTCTGATCTGAGGGTTCAAGGGGGCAACAGCACCCCCTATCTGTCACAACATGTAAATACTAATTAGGACCAGTTTCAGTGGGGACTGTATAATCCCTTTCTTTTTTCTTCAAAGAGGTGACAACTGTTTGTGTAGTCATCCTAATTTTTTTAGCCCATAGAAGAATGATCTCCTGGTGGCATTTTGTATCCTAAAGTATCTCAAGTAATTTTTAGTGCATCATGCTTGGCCCTGCCTTGTGCTAAGTTTTGTCTGGTTTGCCCCTGAACCCCATGACCCTGGACTGAACTGAACAAGTTACAAAATAGATTTATGTAGATGTTTGGATGACTGACTGTGCAGCAATAATATGAGCAGGAATTTCACTGTAAATGCAACATTTATTATTATTTTTTTTAATTTATCTGTACTTTTTAAATCCTTTTTTTATTGAATACAACCAAACACTTTGAAAACTACAGCTGTACTCGAACTGTCCATTTATCAATATAAGAGCCAGATGCCCCATTGATCCTTGCTGCTGACAACTCCAAAGGGATCAGATTAAGAAAGGAGGACTTTCAGACAGATAAAGATACAGAATCAGGAGATTTCCAGTGAGAGGCAAGGACAATTTTGCTAGCAATTGTTCCTGGCACAATTAGCCTCTACTGGACAATAGATACAGTGCAACCGGAAAGTATTCACAGCATATCACTTTTTCCACATTTTGTTATGCTACAACCTTATTCCAAAATGGATTAAATTCAGTTTTTTTCCTCAGAATTCTACACACAACACCCCATAATGACAACGTGAAAAAAGTTTACTTGAGATTTTTGCAAATTTATTAAAAATAAAAAAAATTGAGAAAGCACATGTACATAAGTATTCACAGCCTTTGCCATGAAGCTCAAAATTGAGCTCAGGTGCATCCTGTTTCCCCTGATGATCCTTGAGATGTTTCTGCAGCTTAACTGGAGTCCACCTGTGGTAAATTCAGTTGATTGGACATGATTTGGAAAGGCACACACCTGTCTATATAAGGTCCCACAGTTGACAGTTCATATCAGAGCACAAAGCAAGCATGAAGTCAGAGGAATTGTCTGTAGACCTCCGAGACAGGATTGTCTTGAGGCAAAAATCTGGGGAAGGTTCCAGAAAAATTTCTGCTGCTTTGAAGATCCTAATGAGCACAGTGGCCTCCATCATCCGTAAGTGGAAGAAGTTCGAAACCACCAGGACTCTTCCTAGAGCTGGCTGGCCATCTAAACTGAGCGATCGGGCGAGAAGAGCCTTAGTCAGGGAGTTGACCAAGAACCCGATGGTCACTCTGTCAGAGCTCCAGAGGTCCTCTGTGGAGAGAGAAGAACCTTCCAGAAGGACACCCCTCTCTGCAGCAATCCACCAATCAGGCCTGTATGGTAGAGTGGCCAGACGGAAGCCATTCCTTAGTAAAAGGCACATGGCAGCCCACCTGGAGTTTGCCAAAAGGCACCTGAAGGACTCTTAGACCATGAGAAACAAAATTGGTGCGAATTTGGTGTGAATGCCAGGCGTCACGTTTGGAGGAAACCAGGCACCGCTCATCACTAGGCCAATACCATCCCTACAGTGAAGCATGGTGGTGGCAGCATCATGCTGTGGGAATGTTTTTCAGCGGCAGAAACTGGGAGACTAGTCAGGATAAAGGGAAAGATGATTGCAGCAATGTACATCCTGGATGAAAACCTGCACCAGAGCGCTCTTGACCTCAGACTGGGGCGACGGTTCATCTTTCAGCAGGACAACGACCCTAAGCACACAGCCAGGATATCAAAGGAGTGGCTTCAGGACAACTCTGTGAATGTCCTTGAGTGGCCCAGCCAGAGCCCAGATTTGAATCCGATTGAAAATAACTGGAGAGATCTTAAAATGGCTGTGCACCGACGCTTCCATTCCAACCTGATGGAGCTTGAGAGGTGCTGCAAAGAGGAATGGGCGAAACTGGCCAAGGACAGGTGTGCCAAGATTGTGGCATCATATTCAAAAAGACTTTAGGCTGTAATTGCTGCCAAAGGTGCATTGACAAAGTATTGAGCAAAGGCTGTGAATACTTATGTACATGTGATTTCTCAGTTTTTTTATTTTTAATAAAATTGCAAAAACCTCAAGTAAACTTTTTTCATGTTGTCATTATGGGGTGTTGTGTGTAGAATTCTGAGGGAAAAAAATGAATTTAATCCATTTTGGAATAAGGCTATAACATAACAAAATGTGGAAAAAGTGATGCGCTGTGAATACTTTCAGGATGCACTGTAAATGAGGTGAAAAAAGTCTGGAACTAGGAAAATGTATGGAAGCAAAGGGATGTTAATGGAGAGTATGAAAGTAAGACAGAAACCTCAGAACAAAAATTAAAAACACCAAAGGACAGTTCCAAAACATGTGCATAAATGTACACTACATGGAGTGTTCAAGGAGGAGAAGTGACAGATCAGATGACAACCTCCAAGCATAACATTTACTGTCACATACAGTATCATCGATGGACAACTTTAAATTGAGTTTGTTGATGATTAGGATTCCTTGAAACTTATGAGATATTTTTGAAAATTAAATTCCATGAAATTGAAGGAGTGGGAATAAAATCTCTAGGCCACACTGACTTTTTTGATACTGGGCTATATTATATTGCATATAATGTAGACACTAGTTTCTGAAAAGTGAATAAGTGAAAAATTATAGACAGGATGGGAATTAAGGGCAGAAGAGATTGGTACCCTATAAGGTGTAGAGACAGGTCTAAGTTATATGCAAAAGAAAAGAAGATGTGTGGATAGAAAAGGATGATTTTAGAGAAGGCCTGACTCATCAAACATATTACCTACTATGTGAAGGCTTTCTTAGGCCAGAGCTGGAACATAATGGGATCACCTCCAATGCAAAGGGCTGGGTTGTGAAAAATAGGAGAGTTTTTGTGTACCAGACTGGGCAAAAGACAAGATGCCTCTCCACCTTACACCATATTTCTAAAGCATAAGCGATAAGGGGATACTCTATTAGTAATCATGAGGGCTGGTCAGTGGGTATGGGTGGGCATGTACCTGTATTTTAATAAAGCACACTAAGGGAATAAAAAGTACAATGTATAAAAAGAAATGTCAGTCTTTGCACATTTAGCACTTGTACAGGATTGTGTTTAGTGTTACAGTACACTATGAATTATGTAAACATGTACAGTTATTACATCATCAGATCAGTTATAAATATAATAATGTTAGTATCGTGACATATTGGAAATAATTCTCAGAGGACTTCAGTAATTCCATTGTTTTTAAATATTATGACAAATAAAACATACAATTTTGGACAAATCTGCAACATTGCTCAAGGCCACTGTCATCATTATTGTTCCTTCTAAACATTCAACCAGTTGCTAAGGCACACAAGTTTGTTCACATTTTCAAATGCCAGGGTAGATCTCTTTTGTGCACAGTATGAAAAAAAGACAGCATGGAATAAGTACATCAAAGGCTGATTTTGAAATGCTTGGAAGAATAACAAATCACCTGAATCACAACATCCCAATTCTGTTGTCAGGTTGTATGCAAATAATTTTGCTTCTTTGAATTTAGTAGTATAAGTTTCTGTTTTATGAAATTAATAACATTACTTAGCACAGCATTGAACTGCTTCTGTGATTGCTTGTCATGGATATTTTGAATGTTTATAGTTACAGGAGTTGTAGAATGCCTAGTAAAAGAAGGCCCTTTGTTATCAAAGCAACTGTTATTTACAGGTTAAGGCACCCCAGCGTTCTCAACCTTTTAAATGCATGGTTTAGAGAAGTAATCACTTACATAAAATAACCGTAAAAAGCAGCATTAAAAACACAATTTAAAAAACCTTGAGGAACTGATCTCCTTGCAAATAATTCACACACAAAGACCTGCCCTTTCTGTATTTACAGTTAGCCTACTGTTTGTCATAACAAGAGCTGGAAAAAGTCTGTGTGTAATCTTGCCCTCAATCACTTGCCTTCTGTTGAATTCATAAGTCAGGTTGATCCAGTCCAAGGTCCTTTATCTTCTTTTTTCTTCAAGTTAATGATTTATAAAGTTATGTTTATTATTAATTGAAATTACCAAATTTTCTTTGATTTCTGAAGTCAGGCTCACTGTATTTATTTAATGTTAAAGGCGAGTGTGAACAGAGAACCATTGACACCAACATGCCATAGTGAGTTGACAATTGTCTAATCACATTAGATTTAAAAAACCTAAAAGAATACTGATTCGCTGCCAATAGATGTAAGAGTGTCTGAGGCGCATCACCGGAAAAAGGTATCCTCAGATTCCTTGCTTGCCGAAGATTAAGAACTTACATAGACTTTCATTTGGCTCGCATCCTCCACTCTGGAAATATAGGTATTCACACCAATTTTGTTTTTATTCACAAAGAAATTAAACAAATAGAAGTCACAACCAATTTTTAATGGATGTTGACATGCGCTGACACCATGCACACATTTATTTCATGATTATTTCACATTACCTGATTAATCTAAGTAGCTTTTAAAATATTGGGGGTGCGCCCCAGTGCCCCCCAGTGCCCCGCATTACAGACCGACACTGCCTACAAAATATACTTCATATGGTAACAAGTAATTTAACTGAGTTTATTCAAATCAAACTAATTATATGAATGAAATTATATAATGATTTTGCATCAACCTGACTCCCCAAGGTTTTACTAAAGGAGTATTTGAATTTGGTCTCACCTAATTTTCTTTTATAAATGCAAACCAAATTTTTATTATGATGCAACATTTTAGTTGAGGTTACCTGTAGAAGAAACATTCTAGATATATTCAAAATTAAATTCTTAGCTGAATTTACCCAAATGTTTCATTTCAGGTGGTAACATCCAATTAAGTACAGTATGTAAAAAAAATTAGTGTGATTCTAAACAAAGCAATGGTAACAATACATTACTTTCAAATCAATTTTATTTCATTAAAGCAGGTTTCAGTTGTATCTGTAACAAAATTAGAAAAGAAAGTACAATAACACAGGGTCACTTGTGATACAAAGTACAACATAAATGTCACTCACTTGTGGTAATAATACAATTATTAAAACTTAACAATATTCTCGCCTAAAAAATAATATATAAAATGTTATATTAAATGTAAGGATTTCTATAATACCAGGCCCTTCTTCTCATCTCTTGATGAAACTTTGATGACGTCTCTAGTCATGTGATGAAGGAGAACAATTTGGATATTTGTTGTTTGTCCAAAGTAAAAAATTTGGTTAAATTAATATGATCTTATTTTATCTTAAACCTCACTAAAGGTATCAGATCAAGTAGAAATAATTCTTTAAAATAATTCCAACTCTGTGATACCCAGGTTGCTCATAGTAGACGTTACATCTTTAAACCGCAGACATAGATAGTTCTGACTGACAATGAACTGGGCCATGAGGACACATACTGTAACACAGCAAAGGTAGGTGCAAATGTGCAAAGTGCTTATTATTAACAATCAATTGAGATAAAAAAAACTCAAAGTGCAATGCGAGCCTTCTTTAAATAAATAATCCTTGATAAATGTAGCGTCTTTTTGTGGAGGTTAAAATCCACCTTATTAAAGGGATAAGCACCTCTGTGTCTGCCTGTCTGTCCCTTTGCTATATCTCTGTCATTCCAAAACATGGCGCATCACATACATTTTTAGCAATAAAGTACATTCCATTTGTCATTCCAACAAATGGTGCATCAGAAACATAAACACTTCTTTTACAAATCCCATACCCAATGGCATACGCATTGCATGGTGCACTGCAAATGTTAACGCTGTGGTCTACATTCTTCACTTAGCTTACAACAAGCACAGTTAGTTCCATATATAAATAAACAATCCAAACTGTTAGAATCAAAGATTAGGATATGAGTGATACTACGTGACTGCCTTCCTAATTTCTGTAGAAACACTGGCTCAACCATGATCATCCTGACTTCTTTTCTTCCACTTCCTTTAACCTCTGGTCTTGATCTCTTTCTCTATCTCACTTCTGTGTCTTGTTCAGGTTCCTTTTATTCTGCAGTGCTGCAGGTACCTTAATTCACAACCCAAGAGCTCTACATAGGAAATTGGATGAACTGCACATGTTGGCACTTGAATGCATGTCTAGCCAGTCTCCGTATCAACACCCTATGCTACTGTGCACCTATGCCTACTTGAGTGCACTGCTTTTAGAAAAACATATGCACTGCCATAAACCCCAAATACATTTTACCACAATCCCAAGTTCACTTTTTTCAGTGTAGGCTTTGGCACACCATCACAGTTAACTGCAAACTGAAGCTTCAAAAAAAGATGAAAGGATGAATAATTGTCATATTTAGCTGTAAGACATAATTTTCCATACATATATATATTCCCTTTGCGTAGGGCACACTTAAATGATAGTGTAGGTAAATGTGGTCAGGTAGCCAAGTCCTTCTATTTGGACCAACAAGGTTGTAAGCCTCAATAAGTGCCCACTTTTACTTCCTTTGCGTCAAAGGTAAGTAAGATCTGTGCTCTGAATATATTTAGAAATAATGTAATGCACCTCTCTAATTCTTTGAAATAGCATCTCACATGAAAGGCACCATATAAAATGGATCAATCATTACTATGTCTGAGGCTAACTCCACTAGAGATCTACAGAATCCAGTCTTTACAAGACAGTTGGATTGTATGAAAATTTGGCTATTTACATGTTTTATCAGGCTTATGCACATTCAGCTGCTGGCATTTTCAGCGAAAATGGTTTCCAGATGGCATTCCATAATTAAAACTGCCAAATATAATTTTCTATTATTGCTTATATTAGAAGGAATCATATGAAAGCAACATATCTTTTTAGTTCTCACTGGCATGAAACACATTGAAAAGTGCCCCTCTCCAAATGCAGTGTGTTAACATTCAAAAGTAACTACATTGTTAATTAAACCTACTATGGTAATCATATTTCTCAAATAATATAGTTAATAGATTTTTTAAATTCTCATTCTACGTCTAAAGCATATATTTGAATAAAAGCTTTAGCTAGACAGTTTTAGTAATTGCTGGGTTTCACGTACATATTTTTTTTCATCATGTGAGCAAACAAAGGCACTTGAAGGTACATGCCAAGAAACTGTGACTTGGTGTTTTATTTCCAGCAATGATGAAAGTTTATAATTGGGAACCAGCACACGCTCTTCTGTAAAGATAATTATTGTGTGCCACTGAGTGCCAAATCTGATATTATATTAAGCACTCAACATGTAAGTTTCTGTAAGTATTTATACCTCACTTACAGTTTTATTGATGATTTCTGAAATGAATTTGAAGCCGCTATGCATATCCATTTGTTGGATTTGTGTTTCCAAGTTTTAATGTGTTTGACTTTTGCCTTTCAACGTTTCACATCAGAGTTACAAAGCCCTACTGACTGTAATACCTCCATTTATCTGCTATTTTGATGAATGTGTTTTATTTGGTCAAAATTTTTAGTAGAGTCACCCACAAAACCAGTTCCTTTTACTTAATTAATGCAGATACATTGAAACATTAGTATTTTTTTAGCATTTTGTGCTGTAATCTTAATTTTATCTGGCAGCCTGAAATTAGGAAATAAAAATATACCAATATTTGCTCCATAAACCTAAAATCTCTCAGGTGCTTAGTCAAGCTGCCTTCTGCACCTGTAAAAAAATTACTGGACGCAAGGGAAATAATACAGCTTGACTTGAATACTGCTGGAGCATGCGGTGACGATAAAGATTTTCATCTGTCTAGTGCAGATGTAACCATTCGCAAATTGATCTTATCCTTCTGTTTTAGACTGATAAGGAAAAAAGTGCATACAGATTGGTGAATTATAAATTCTCAAGACCGTGCTGGCATGAGTCAGTTTGACTCACAACATGGAGCCGATTATACAAGTGTGGCTGCCGTTTGAAGCCATGCACTTCAACCACAGTCAGACAGAAATAAAGTATCTCAATTTTACCACAGTCTTCAGTGTCATGTTTACAATCTTGGCACCAGCAGGTATAAAAGAGTGGTATGAAGTAATGGGAAGATAAACTGATGAGCATACCAGCAGGAGGATGAGCCTATGGTGTCCTGAATAATGGATTATCTGTCAGTTGAGACTCATGGATTGTGTCTTTGACATAGATGTGAGCAACACTTTAGCTCCACAAGGAACAGTCCTGTCTCCTTCCCTCTTCACTCTGTACACCTTAGACTATAAACATAACACCAGCTCATTTGCAGAAATTCTCAGATACTTATGCACTTATGGAGTGTTTTGACAAAGGGGATGAGGCAGACTGTATTCCTTTAATGTGGAAAGATACCCTTCACATAGTCTACAATTCTGTAATCGGCAATGTGATTTTCTACGCTGTGGTGTGTTGGATTGGTAACATCACTTCAAGAGTGGCCAACCGAATCAATATGCTAATTAAGAGGACAGGATCAAGGGCACTCTGGACCCCATGGAGGTCATAACGAAGGAGACAATTAAAAGAAAACCGAGTGTCATTATGAATAATGCTGCACATTCTCTCTCTGACACACTAACATGGAGGAGTTTCAGCAAATGAATTATTCAGCACTGCAGAAACGCTACTGGGACTCTTTTATACCAACAGAAATCCACCTGCATAATGCCTCACAGGGACTGTGACAGTCAAGTCAGAAGTTTAAAATTTTCTTTCTTTATTAGTTGTTCTGGTGTGTGTTCAGACCATAGTATGTGTGTGTGTGTGTACTTATCTACCAGTAACAGCGCACTGCACGTTACCCTTGACTTGAGCATTCATAGTTTTCAGACTCTTTCTCTGTACGTTTTAGCATTCGTTTGCTCAGAGGTTGATGCGCTTGCTGCTTCTTAAGCAGCTCTTCTTTTCTCCACCCTAGCAGCCTGCTTCTTCTCTTCTTCCATCGACATCTTTCCGCGTTAAAACTGATTAAGTCAGTGTTTGTGTTGCAATTACTTAGTATGTTTTTCTTAGTTTTTTACTTAACTACTCAATCTGCCTCAAGAATAATTTAAGATATGAAGAGGTAGGGGAAGTGACGGCAAAGGTGGTAGGGATGAGAATGGCTCCTGTACACATGCGCCACACAGCCACCCAGCTGGCCGCAGCCAAGAGTTGATTCAAAAATAAAATAAAAATAAAAAGAGGAATAATCTTGGAGGTCAATCATCACCCCGAAAGCGGATAGTAGACGTCACGTGGTATATGTGTACCATATGTGCTCTGTTATAAAGCTAAATTTCCCCCTGGGGACAAATAAAATTCTATCTACTGTATCTATCTATCTAGTGTAGTGGGTTATATAAAAGACACACTCATATTAACATATTTTAACTTGTTCGCAATGGCAAATGTTCTTCGCTTTTTGTTCTGAACAAGTGTTATGGTAATACAATAAAGTGATATATTTTAATATATTCTGGTTTATCATGAGTGCTAGTGAGTGACAACTTGTTGCATGGTCAAACATGTAAGTAGAAACAGCAAGAATTCCACCGGAAAATGTTACTACTTATTCTACTAATGTCCCGATATTATACAGCCTTTCAGAAAATAGAGGACTCAGTATTTTGTGGAGCTGTTGCTTGAAGCTGTTCATTCCACCAGCATGCACTAAGAAGACTTGCACATTTAGCATTGCTAATGGCTGCACTAGGCAACAACCAAACAGAAATAAACTGAAGATCTGTTTTGTGTTTCTGGAATTGTTGTTAACTGATCGTGGCTACATCAGACTAGTAAATCTGTTACAGCTTTACTTGTGAAGTCTTCTCTTTAGGTTTGTACGCCATCTGTTGTGTTTAAAGTGAAAAAAAAAATCTGCAAACAGATACTCCTGGATGCTCATATTAAGTGTTTCAATTCTGCTTATGCTGCTGACCTAGAATTTCTTGGCTAATTATGAAGTCAAGTTCAGTTTTTTAGCTGTTTTGGGACAGCAAAATACTTTCATGCCTTTTGACTGAGCAGTTAAAAAGAAGACAAGGCTACCACTGGTGTGCTCCGAGATGCTGTTTGTCACCCTTTTGTGTGCAATTAAATACCCCAAATAGTGCACAACTGTTAAGAATACTTGCATGCCAGCACACAGCGAATATAATAATGCAGCACTGCCATGTTTCTCCCCTTTTACATGTTGCTGATGACAGTCTGTTGTTCCACCTTGCCACTTGCAGTAAGTGTTGTTGAATGATGCATTTCTTCATATTGTTGGCTGAGGAACTACAGCACACCATTGTTCAAGTTTCACAGCTGCAAAACTTCTTTATTTGTTTAGTTATGTGTGCAGTACAAATAATATACTTAGAAATACATTTTTCTATTGAACATTTTCAGCTGTGACTAACACCATGAAGTTAGCACTACTGCCTCAAACCCTCAGAGCCAATATTTCAGTTCCCAGGTCTCAAGTATGTTTGTCTCAGGGTTACCAGAATTGACAGGCACTATACAGCCCAATAACAGTCAAAATCCTACAAAAGTCTATCCCGATTGTAATTAGTCCATTCCAAACAAGCAAATTGTCACTTCAAATGCACCTTCCTACTCACAGACCACAAACATTCATGCAGTGGCGATCCTTCATTTTTTGGGCCCTGAAGCTTGAACTGTTATATGCACCATCAGCAAAGAGGTCTGGATAGCCACTGTTCATAAAAACAATAGGCTTATGCTAATCTAACACTATTTTACTTTATTGCTTATCTTAATTTTCTAAATAAAACATGTATTTTTGAGGAGAGATAATTAAAATATTGTATCCTAATGAACACTTCATTGAAATAATTCTTGTTTTTATCACTATCATGAGTGCAATCACATTGAAAGAACAATTGTCATGCTTCTGTCATCTACTGTTTGTATCTACCAAAGAAGATATTTTTATTACCTTTTAATGTTTACTGTGTGTTGATTGTACATAGGTAAAATTATTATTATTCCTTTAAATAGTATTATATGCTTAGTGTATTTAAGGTTTTATAAGATTATTCATGTAAGTAATGTTACCGAAATGTTGTCCTTTACGATGAACGCAAGCAACGAAATATGCTTTCACCAGCCAAAGATACTTTTAATACAAATTTTAAATAAATGTTAATAGTGGTTTAAATTATTTATAATAATTTTATTTTAAATATATTTAGAGTGAAACGCCTTTAAATCAAAAAAATTTTTGTTTACAACTAGCCTATATGATACTTTAATAACATTAAAATTTTTATTTTAACTATTGTTATATTGAATTGCACTATATTATTAACATTATTTTTTAAAAATCATCTTTCATACAATAGAAACCCAAATTTTTAAGCAATGCAGACTAAAGTCACTTCTGACCCCCCACTCACCCCCAAAGTCACTTCTGAAACCCCCCCACCCAAGATTAGAGGTCCTGAAGCTTAAGTTAATTTCATGAATGTCACTCCTCTGACTGGTCCTTAATTTGCATGAGTGGGTGGGGCTAGAGAGTACAACTTTGAGTGTAATTTCCCCAAATGCCTAAGATCCGAGGGTACTCATAAAGCAAATCCTTGAAATGGATTTCTTCAAATAAATAAGATGAATAGTAAAACAAAAAAAATGACAAGAGCCCATTTGGCTATATGTGTTACCTTTTTTTTCTTTTGCAGAGGAGAGATGCTAAGTATATTGGGAGAAGGATGCTAAGGATAGAGCAGCCAGGGAACAGGAAAAGAGGAAGGCCTAAGAGATGATTTATGGATGTAGTAAGAGAAGACATGCAGGTGATGGATGTGACAGAGCAAGATGCACAAGACAGGAAGATATGGAAAAAGATGATCCGCTTTGGCAACCTCTAACTGGAAGAAGGAGATGAAACAACATAACAGACAGTGAAAAGCACTGTCCACATGCATCTGCAAGGGAAAAAAAGTTGAAAGGTTACTTCCACACTGAAAAGGAAAGAAAGTAAGAGACCGACCATTTTGGCTGCATGGCTATGATCAGCTGTGTCATTGAGATGTGTCTTTCTTTTCTTTCTTTTCCAGCATGGAAATAACCTTTTTACTTGTTTTGCTTATCAGAAAGTAATGACACTGCTAAATCCAAACAATACAATTAAAAACCATATGTTAAAATACATCACATTTGTTTCACACTGGTCCCAGCATTTTAAAAAAGATATGTGACCAAATGCATACATGATTTAACAGTTTCATGTATTATCATAAATGTTGCAGTAAAATTGGAAGAAAGACCAACTATGCCGCAGACTTTATTCTTTGTATTAAATCAAATGCCAGAAGTGATTAATTGCTTTAATTGTGAGTATCTTCACATGTTTTCTAACATTTGCTTTTTCTATTTTTAAAAATATTTTTATATTTTTTCCACATTTTGACAAAACATGGTCCGATAGTAGGTACTGCAAAAATACTTTCTGTACTGCAGTTCTCCCTCTGCATTCCTATTCTGGATGCTCATTTGTACCTTTCTTTTTTAGACAGACTGTTTTATCTAATGATTCTCACTGCACTGCCCAATTTTATTGATAAACTGGTAGCCATAGCTGGGATTGCAAGTTCATTTGTTGAATCTTTGAAATTGATAGTTTTTATACTTTTATACTTTTAATGATGTGTGATACTTCACTGTTATAGGTTGTAAAGGAAAAGTGTGGAAGTGTGGAAATGCAAGTGAATATTTTTAGCCTTTAAAAAAATTGCACAAAATTTCAAGAAAAATAGCCTAAAATGAGTCATGCCAAAACAATTTTTTTTTCATACACAACAGACTTCAAAATAGCCCAGCTGGGTATGAAACCATCCAACTATGGTATGTATTCAAATTGGAGCCTGGAGTTAGACAACACATCCTGTTACACTATGGTTCTAGAATAGAGTTGTAAGAGGTGTCACACACTTGCGCATGGGAGGCAGCTAAAGGGTCTAAATGAGAGTAATTCCATGCTAGACCGGGGGTAGTGGAGTGTGCTGACCTTTTTTCTCACTTTCCTGCAGACCATTCACGGGATATTCCTCCTTGCCCTGATGATGTCACTTCTGGTTTTGGGCCTTTGGATGACATCAATTCCGGTGTAGAACCCATGGATGAAGAGCCTTCTGTTTCTGGCCCTTTTGATGATGTCACGTCTGGGTGCGAGCCTATGGAAGAGGACCCTTCCGCTTCCGCCCTTGATAACTTCACTTCCCTTTCTGGCCTTTAAAGCCACCATACTATACTAAACTAGTCAGTTCTATCTTGGACTCTGATCTGTGCACATCAGTGCTATGAATTTACCAATTTTGCAGCCAGGAGACATTATACGGGTGGCTGCCCCAAACTTTTTTATGACACTTGTCTCTGTTTTTTGTGACAGAGGGCAATATTACTCAAATAATGAGGATTGTTGAGTAAACCAGGCAACATAATTACAACAGTCTCAAGGACAGGACTTCAAGGGGTAAGTCAATTCTACCTACATGAACCTTAGGGCTGAGGATCTGGATGGCTGAGATAACCTTCCTGCCAATCCAGGGAAATGATGACAAGCACATCACCTGTCTTGGCTGTTCATTAATGCATTTCATGATCTCACTGCTTGATATAGTTGAGCCTTTGATTTTTCACTATTATTTTACTTCATTAATAAGTGCAAAAGTCTACAAGAAAATTAAGAAGAAAAGCGTGACTACCAACCAACCCATCCTATTGACACCCAAACGGTATCAGCTTATATGTAACCTTTCTTTACAAATTACTGTGTTTATTTTATGTTGCCAAGAGTTATACAGTATGTATTCTATTTATATTGCAGTACATGTTCATTCCTGTGTAGAAGGAAATCTTATAGGTATCCCATAATGAGTATCATTGTGTTTACATTTGTGCTGCAAATAAACACACACACTGTTGAGTCTACCGAGTGTTAAAAAAAAAGTACATAATTGGTGTTTTCTTGTAGTTCTGGTGCCAAGTGCCAGTGGATTGTCACTCTTTATGGAGCTCTTTAAGGTGTTTCGCTACTCTTTTTTTATTGATTTTAATTTAAAACAAATAACATTTTATACAATCAAGTCAACCTTAACAAATCAAAATGCAACCCCCACCCAAGAGAAAGAGAGGAGAGCCAACAACCAGAGCAAGTCTTTAAAAGCAGCAAGGAAGGAAAAGTATCCTTTTTCCCCTATATAGAAGCTTATTCTAAAATATTATTGATTAGATCTGGCTACATTTTAAAAACATTTCAAACAGATCCTCTGAGTGAGAATTTGTTTTTTTCCAATTTCTAATAGTATAGGACATCTGTTGACTGACTTGAAGCCCATCTGGGAGTATACCAAACACAACTGTTAATGGGTTAGGGAGTGACAGTGACAGTAATAAAATTGAAAGGTAGGTATTGCCATGCCCCCTTCATTGTAGAGTCACCCTTTGGATATGTGGGTGTTTTGAAAACCAAATAAATTAGGTTATGATCAAATCTAATTTCTTAAAAAAACTTGTTAATGTATATGGAGATATATGGAGATACTTTGAATTAGAAAAAAAAAGCTTGGAAAGGATGTTCATCTTGACAGTGCTGATTCTCCCTACTAATGTGAGATGGGGGTAGACACTTGTTTACTTTTGTCCGTGCAGGCAGCAAAATTTTCTTTAAAAGAACTTTATATTTACTTGTGACATTTACCCCTAGGTATTTAAACTGATCTGCGAAGATAAATGGGAAGGGTATCCAGTCTAATATTATGTGCTAGAGAGTTCACTGGAAAAAGCAAAATTTTATTCAATTGATTCTGAGTCCAGATATCTTCATTTGCAAAAAGTGATATTTTCTATTCAAGTCCTTCTCTGATAATCCCCTTCATTTCTCATGCATTTCAAAAGTAAATAGCCAAAGGCTCAATGGTAATTGCAAAGAGCAATGGTGATGAGGACATTCTTGTCAAGTACCACATTCTAGATTGAAGTAGTCTGAAATAATCTACACTAATAAAAGGCAAAGCCCTCACTCACTCACTCACTCACTCACTGACTGACTCATCACTAATTCTCCAACTTCCCGTGTAGGTAGAAGGCTGAAATTTGGCAGGCTCATTCCTTACAGCTTACTTACAAAAGTTAAGCAGGTTTCATTTCGAAATTCTATGCATAACGGTCATAACGGTAGACAGCGTCCGCCATGTTGAACTTTCTTATTTATGGCCCCATCTTCACGAAATTTGGTTGGCGGCTTCCCTGCGCTAACCGAAACTAATGTACGTACTTATTTCGGTGGTATGATGCAACTGTCAGCCGCCATATTGAACTTTTCAACTGTCTTTGTTATTTATGGGCCCATCTTCAAGAAATTTGGTACGCGGGTACCCAACGTTAACTGAATCCTACTTACGTACATATATATCGTCCATAGCCTGCAGCTCGGTCACCGTGTGAGGCGGCATTGGGTCCCCCATCCCAACGCCTCCCACGTTGTTGGCTGCCTGCCTATATAATGCCGTCCGTCGCTCCTGTCTCTACATTCCCTTCCTTGCTTCGCCATGGGATTCACGTCTCCCTGCTGATAACTACAGCCTTTTTATTTAATCCACGGCTTCTCCGCTGTTTAATTGTTCATTTATTACGATTGTAGTTATTGTGTAGGTATTTTAGACTTACTTTACATTGTTAAGGTACCCATTTCCTTTATCGTTCCAACCGTATCCCCATTAACATGTCTATCGAGGTGATCACCATCGATCAAAGAACTGTCACTTACCGAGTGGTTTCCATGCTCCGGAGATGGCACCTACCTTTTCCATTCTCTTTGTTATATATTGCATGGCCATATCAGGCTCACTCTTGATATCCGGAGGAACATTGTGTCTTATGTATTGAATGACTGGGACAGGTTCAAGGTGTGGACTGATGACGGTACAGGAGATAATTATATTACACAGGAGCACTATAAGAGTGAAATGCTTAAGCCCTTCACCTATGGTTCTGCATGCGAGTTGATGGCTGCCGCTGAATTGTTCGGTTGTCGCTTTCAAGTGTACCGAAATGGCAAATATTTTACACCTTTGGACAACCGCCAATGCCTCTTAAACATCTTAGATTCACAGGTGATGATTTCAGTAGTGGACACTTTGATCTTTATGAATGTTTAAACTCTCAAAAGCTGGATGTGAAGTTATCGATGAAACCGGTTGTATACTTACAACGCTTGACAGATGCCGAATGTCTCTTCAACACAAGTCCTACAAATACTGTTGTAATTGAAACAAACCATGAAACTCAAACCGATTATGACAGCAGCAATCCAAGCTGTGAGATTTGAAACAAGATTATTGTTCACATGGCCAACTGTACGTTGCATGGTCAAGAGTAAGCTCAGCGCACAGCTTGGTCATATTACAACATGAGGGCCGAACTCACAATGTGGTATACAAAGAGATAATTATTGGTATATTTTCCCTCAGTTTAAAAAGGTTTAATTTTCTTCTTAATAAAAATTTTAAGGCAGTACTTCGCCGCTGCAAAGCGCGGGTATTTTGCTAGTGTTGTTAATATAACTCAGCTCAGGCTTCTGGACTAGGATAGAGTAGATTGATCTATGCACATATGTTTAGGCCGAACCCATATTTGTGCAATGTGGTGAACAGGTAATCCCATTCAACTAAATCAAATGCTTTTTTTACATCCAAAGATAATAAGATCTCTGGGGTATTAGAATTAATGGGTTGAATATATTACATTAAACAAATGTCAAAGATTAGAACCTAAGTATCTGCCTTTAATAAATCCATTTTGGTTTTAAAATATTACAGATGGAAGCACTTTCCCAGTCCTTCTGGCTAGAACTTTGGAGAGCATCTTAATGTTATTATTCAGGAGTAATTTTGGTCTGTATGATGCACATTGTAGTAAGTCCTTACTTTTCTTTGGAAAGACAGTAATTAATGCTTTGTGAAATGTCTGATACAGAGTTTTGTTCTCTTTAGCTTCTATAATCGTTGCTAATAGTATAACTTGCTTGAATTTTTTTTTAATTCCACTGTGTAGCCATCAGGGCCTGCTGCTTTCCCACTTTGATACGAGTTTATAGTGTCTAGAAATTCTGGGAGTATCAGAGGTTTATTCAGTTCCATGGCACTAAAAGTATCTAGCTGTGGTATCTGTAATGAATTAAACTGAGTAAGATGTAAGAACTTAAAATACTGTTTAAATGTGTGGGTTATATTTTTATGGTTAATGAATTTATCTCTGTCTGAGTTGGTAATTGCTGTTATTGCATTGTGGACTTCCTGCTTGTGGATTTGTTTGTTTGAAGTTCTTATTGGCCATCTCTCCATGTGCATAGTAATGATGTCTCAATTTAAAGATGAGCTGTTCCATTTCTTTAGTTGTCAGGAGGTTAAATTCTGATTAAAAAAATCTGTTTTTTCGATTAAGGTCCCTTATTTGGAGACTTGGGACCTCATACATAACACCGTACGTAGAATTCACACTAAAACATGGCGTATGGACAAAAGTGGAAATGTTTGTACACAAAAATATCCATATGCATAAATCTGTGTGTTCGCCAATTTCCATGTTCTTCTGCTCCATAAATTCCAGTCAGCGTGAAAAGTAACGCATGTGCCTGCTGCCACTCTCCAAACTCCTCCCAGAATTACTCCTCTTTGAATATGCAAATCAATATAAATAGCCCTTAAGCTCAGCATTTTGTGAAAAGGCAATGGCAAAAAGCACGTGGGGAAAAAGAAGAATTTCAGCGAAAACCAAATAGAGGCAAAGAAAAACGTACTATTTGTTGGTTTAAACAGCGGTGTAAACAACAAAAGGAAGTTGATCGAGTGAAATAGAGTGTCAGAGAAACTTGAAAGCTCAAGTTCACAAAGTCGCACAGTGCCCAAAATAAAAAAGTTGTCAGATATCAAAGTCACCGTGAAAAGGTGAGTCGTAGCCCACCGTCTGACTGTCATATGAAAGCTTAATAGGGTACAGAGAAAAGAAAAAATAATAGGGACACAGTGGGAAAAAAAGCTCAAAATGCTAACTTTAATCTCAAAATTTCCACTTTAATCATGTAGTTTATTTTGTCATTAAAGTAGAACATCATAAACTTCATCTTAAATCATTTAATTTACTAGTTTCTCAAATACCATTGTAACTACAATAGCACATTAAATGTTTTGTTTTGCATGTGCTCTTCTATGTGCTCTGTGTGTGTCAATCACTATATGCTTCTTAAGTGGGCTTTCTCTTCCTCCGAATGGACATAGAATCCATTACATTCATGATATTACAGCTCTCTGAATAATTTAAATACTGAGATGTGTACTTGATATCATTTTCATGATGATAGGAATTAAAGCATGTTCTTAAACATGGGAATACCATGGCGCAGTGATAGTGATGAGCTGGCGCCACGTCCAGAGATTGTTCATGCCTCACACAAGATGCTTGCTGTGCCGTGCGTGACCTTCGATGAATTAATTTATTGCAGCAGAACTGTTTCTTTCAAACGTACTAACCCCCAATTCCTGTCCTTCCTTTTCTTTCTCCAAATACCCAGTCATGACACAATCAGCTCTGTAATAGATGTAAAGCCATCTGTAAGTAGAGAACGGCGATTCTTCAAAACTTTTAAGGAATATTGAAATAACTTCATAGTACGTGTTTAATTATTCTATCCATCTATCCTTCCAGTGTCGCACCAGCCCCAGCAAGAATACAGCGCGAGGCAGGAATAATCCGTGAACAGTGCGCCAGCTCCTTGCTAGCACTGCGACACTGTGTCCTCAAATGTTTAAATATTAACAATATAGATTATTTAAATGATGTTAACATTTTATCTCTATAATATAATAAACATATTTTGCTGCGTTTCATCTTAAAAATGATATCGTCATCATATATAAATACGTGCTAAAGTGGCTCAGGTTGTGCAATATTATACTGTATCGCAAGTTTACAGTTAGGTAATTATACTTATAAGTACAAACAGTTCTACAAGGAGCACTGATTGAGGACTGATTGAGAGCGTTTATAGTTCTTGGGATGAAACTGTTTCTGAACCGTGAGGTCCGTACAGGAAAGGCTCTGAAGGATTTGTCGTATGAGAGCAGTTCAAATAGGCAGCATGGCTGAGGCAGCATGTGCTAGATGCTGTATACCAATAATTCTCTTTCTGATCAGCTGCTGTAGAGCTGTCATTCCACACTCAGATACACTGATATAAATACTCCGAGTGGTACAGTGAGAGTAATATGGAAAAGTTGATCCACTTTGGCAACCCCTAACGGGAGCAGCTGAAAAAAGAAGAAGAAGGTGCAGTGAGAATAACAACGCTAAAGGAGTTATGGTATTTGGAATAGTTTGGCTATTCCGTGTACCATTATATTGTTACTGGTTAATTACAATCAGATGCCTTAAACTAATAAACAATATGCGGTTAATTTCAGTGTATATGATAAAGCTGCGTCAGGGATGTGGATCTAAAAAAGAAAGTGAAACTACACTGGAACAGAAGTACTGCTTTTTGATGCTGGGTGCCGCCAGTTTGCAAAACCAAGCTGAGAACTTGCGTACGCCAGGGTTTCAGCTACCGTGAAAATGTGCATGGCTTTACGCCAAGTTTAGGTTTTATACATCGCGATTTGAGGGTAGAAACGGAAGTACGCAACATTTTTGTGCGTATGCGCCATTTATACAAGAGGCCCCTGGTGTTTTCTAAATCTATTTTGGTAATTTCGGTGGACCAAGATGCCTTCTTGGTTTTCAATTTATTTTTATGCGAAAGATATAAAATAATCTCTCCTCTTTAAAAATGCCTTCAGATTTTCCCAAAGTATTTCTGCAAAGACCTCTGAGGATGCATTTGTCTCTACAAAATAATCAATTTGGTTGTAATATGAATTCTGTACAGTTCCAATCAGCTAATGACAGGGGGTTAAGACACCATCTACGAGATGAGTAGGTAGGGCATAGTAATTTAAGATCCATGATTAAAGGGGTGTGATTGGAGATAACAATAGTGGCATACTTACAAGATTTGATTATTGGCAAAAAATGATTGTCTATGAAGAAATAATCACTTCTTGATTAACAATGATGTACTGATGAAAAGAAGGAATATGCTCTTAGGTTTGGTAGGTTCATGGGTATGATAATTTATGATCCATTACAAACTGTAATTATTTTTGTAGTATTAGAGGTTATCAGCCCTGAAGCTGAAAACCTATCCAGGTCTAGATTTAAAACAATTAAAGTCTCCGGCCATTATAATTTAGGTTCACATTAAGTGCATAGATAGATTTATATCAAAATCGCTTTAGTATTAAGTAAATTGCCCATCATCATGACATATCACCCCTCAGGATCAGATATTACATCTGATACTACAAACGGAATAGTTCTGTATTTTAAGATTCCAACACCCCTAGCTTTCTTTGTATAGCTGGAGTAAAAAACTTGGCCAATCCACTCTCTTTGCAACCAAAAACTGGTCCTTACTTAATAGGTGAGTCTCCTTTAAAAATACTCTCTTACCAATTAGAGCTGTTAGGTGAGAGAATATCTTTTTCTCTTTAATTCATAATTTAGACCATTGACATTCCAACTCACAAAGTTCAATGTTTGGTCATATAGACATTGCTTAATTATTGCTTTTGTTGACATTTTGAAATCTTAAGTTAAACTAGTACATTATTACATATGGTAGCTTTGATCTAGATTTCATATTATTGCGTGATGTTATATTTATCGAGCCTGTTGTTATGTTGGCACTTACAATTATTAGGGTCTATACGATAAATAAGAAATAGGAGTACCCTCTTTCTCTGCCACTCCCCCTCCACCTCCATTTTACTTCCCCAAGTGAGGGTAGATCATACTTCACGAAGTTCCCAAGGAAACTGAGATATAACGTATGATAGTACATTCCTGATACAATAAACCAAAGCTATGATGTGAAAAAACACATACTGTAAATAGCTAGTTACTGTGTGATTGCCAAAATGCACATACATTTAATGGAAGAAATTTCAGTATAATTAAAAAAAGGAAAGGTGGCCAAAAAGGAAATAGAATGTATAGTTATGGCAAATGTCGCATTACAAATGGACCAAGTTACAAGCAGAATATTCTTTGCCTTGCCTCAACATGGTATGACTCCTCTTTCAGAAGGATGTTGGGATCAGTCTTGTTAGCTTTCTTTCTGCTTCATCCGGAGAGCTAAAAATTTAAAAATGACCTTCAATATCCACTTTCAATTTTGTAGAGAACAAGAGGCTGTGTCTGATTTCAGCTAAGAAGATGCTGTTTAATGCTGTAGAATGCAGCGTGTTTAGCAGCTGCAGGGGAGAAATATGGGAAAATACAAATGCATATATTTTCAAATACAATATCCTCTTTGAGTCTGAGAAAAGACATCAAATTTTCTTTAACCTGTAGTTTATCAAAATAGACAATCAAGCTTCTCGGTTTTGAGGCATTTGATCCATGTATACGGTAGGCTGCTGATTTGAAGTCCTCTCCAGTTATTTTAGACAATAGTTCAGCTATGTATTTCATTTGGTTTGGACTTTAATGTTTTTTCAGAAAGACCTTTGAATCTGATGTTGTTCTTTCTGTACTGTATCTGTCTTCCAGTGCAGCCAATTTGTCACCAAGCACTTTGCATTCTGAATTTGCAGCTGTTGCTTTTTCTCCAGCGACAGATGTCAATTGTTCAACTATTTCAATATGATTTTAAATGTTTGCTTAACATCTTCAAGCTGAGCAGCAAGTTCACTAATTTTACTCTCTAACTTACTCTTATTTTCCTGTATGTTTTCATCAATTTTTTCTAGAATTTCTGTAAAGGTTGTAGTAAACTTAGTACTTAAATGTTTTTTCAGGCATATACTGTCCTGAAGCTGGATCTCATTTTTCTTGTTTATGTTCTTTATTTCATTATTTATCTCTTATATTTCTCTTTGTATAACGCTTTATATCATTTATGTCCCCCGACTGTGCAACAATCATTGCTTTCAGCTTGGACAGTGCATTTCAGTTTTCTTCACACTCCATAGGCGGGATTGTGAGTGAAGTTGGGGTTGATGCTGCTGACTCACTGGGTGTATTTACTACAGTTTACGGTGGGGATAAAACTCTTATGAGGACTTCTCTGTGTTTTAAACTCTGCTGGCTCTTGTTTGAGAGAGTATCGACCTTGTCGAGAGGTTTACTTACCTTGGCAATGACATTCATGTCTCTGGTGACTCTTCCTATGAAGTCTGTAGACGGACTGGGAGAGCATGGGGGCTCATGAGGTCGCTGGAAAGGGGTGTGTGGCGCTCCCGATATCTATGTAAAAGGACGAAGGTCCAAGTCTTTAGAGTCCTGGGGCCTCATGTATATACGGTGAGTACATTCAGAAATGTTGCGTAAGAACTTTTTCACATTCAAATCGCGATGTATAAAACCTACACTTGGCGTAAAGCCACACACTTTTCCGCGGTACCTCATACCTTGTTGTACGCAAGTTCTCCAATCGGTTTTGCAGACTGGCGGCACCTAGCGTCAAAGCAGTGCTACTGTTCCTGTGTGGTTACTCTTTATTTTCCTGACACAGCTTTATAAATACACTGAAACTAATTGCATATTGTTTATTAGTGTAATGCATCTGATTGTAATTAACTTGTAACAATGTGATGGTCCAGGGAATAGCCATAGTATTCCAAATACCATAACTGCTTTAGTGTTACTCTCACTGCACCTTCTTCTTCTTCTTTCAGCTGCTCCCGTTATGGTTGCCACAGCGGATCATCTTTTTTCATATTACTCTCACTGCGCAACTCAGAGTATGTATATGACTATATCTGAGTGTGAATCACAGCCGCAGCTAATCGGAAAGAGAATTATCGGGATACAGAATCAAGCACACGCTACCTCAGCCATGGGAAAGCGTTTCAAAGCCTTTCCTGTACGGACCTCACGATTCAGAAACAGTTTCATCCCAAGAACTTTAAACGCATTCAATCAATTGCTCCTTGTAGAACTGTTTGTACTTATAAGTACAATTACCTCACTGTAAACTTGCACTACAGTTATAATATTATACACCCTAAGCAACTTTATAAAGCGCGTATTTACATATGATGACGATATCATTTTTATGATGAAATGCAGCAAAATATGTTTATTATATAATACAGGTAAAACTTTAACTTCATTTAAATAATCTATATTCTTCACTGGGACTGGCGTGAAGGATAGAATAATTAAACATGTACTGCGAAAATATTTCAATGTTCCTTAAACGTTTTGAAGAATCGGCGCTCTAAGCTTACAGATGGCTTAATGTCTCTTACAGAGCTGATTGTGTGGCGATCGGTTACTTGGAGAAAGAAAAGCAAGGACTGCAGGGGCGGCCACGCCAATATATATTGAATATAAAACTGAAAGAGAAAATAACGACACAGCTAAAAATGCTGCGGGAAATTTCGACAAATGTTAAACGCTTGTGTCATGAGCACGAGGCGGCTATGCAGTGTCCGCAACGGACAAGGCCATCCACCGTGCATAAGATACCATATTGACATTGGCGGGCAAAGGGGCCACCGATTCTTTCTCTGCCCAAAGCCGCCCATGAGTACTGCTGCAATAAATAATTTCATCGAAGGTCGCACACAATCACTGCGCCGTGAAACCCGTGTTTAATAACATGCTTTAACTCCTACCATCATGAAAATGATATCATGTATACATCTCAGTATTTTAGTTATTCAGAGAGCTGTAATATCATGAATGTAATGGATTCTGTGTCCAGTCGGAGGAAGAGAGCAGGTTTAAGAAGCATGTACTGATTCACACACATAGAGCACATAGAAGATCACATGCAAAACAAAGCATTTAACGTGCTACTTTAATTACGATGTGATTTGAGGAACTGGTTAATTAAACAATTTTAAGATGACGTTTATGATGTTCTACTTTAATGACAAAATAAACTACATGATTAAAGTGGAAATTTTGAGATTAAAGTTGACATTTCAAGCTTTTTAAACATGGTGTGCCTTTTTTTTTCTCTGTACCCTAATAAGCTTTCATATGACAGTCAGACGGTGGGCTACGACTCACCTTTTCATGGCGACTGATATCTGAGCTTTCAGGTTTCTCCAACACGCTATGCCACTTGATCAGCTTCCTTTTGTTGATTATACCACGGTTTAAATCAACAAATAGTATGTTTCTTCCTTTGCCTCCACTTGGTTTTCGCTGAAATTATTGTATTTTCCCCCTTGTTTTTCCCATTGTCTTTTCACAGAAGGCTGAGCTTAAGAGAGATTTATATTGCTTTGCATATTCAAAGAGGCATAATTCTGGGAGGAGTTGGGGAGGGACATAAAGCGTGTGCACAAGCGTTATTTTTCACGCTGACCGGGATTTATGTAGCAGAAGAACGTGGAAGTTGGAGTACGCACATATTCCTGCATCTGGATTTTACTGTGCGTAAGCACATTTCGGCTTTTGTGCTTATGCCATGTTACAGTGCGAATTCTATGCACGGCGTTATACATGAGGCCCCTGGTGCTTCCTGTCTTGCTATATGGTTGTGAGACATGGACGCTATCCAGTGATCTGAGATGAAGACTGGACTCCTTTGGTACTGTGTCTCTCCGGAAAATCCTTGGGTACCATTGGTTTTACTTTGTGGTTTTACTTCATGGAGTCCTGAATGAGGCACATTACCTGCATTGTGAAGGAGCGTCAGTTACAGCACTACGCCCATGTAGCGTATTTCCCTGAGGGTGATCCAGCTCGTAAGATCCTCATCAGTGGCTGGACCAGGCCAAGGGGTTACCCACGAAACACCTGGCTGCAGCAGATAGAAGGTCATTTCCAGAGGGTGGGGCTGGGCCTCGTGTCTGCCTGGGGTGTTGCCAACTGGAATCCTGAGTGGTTTTGTCGTGTAGTGGGTGTGGCAACGCACTATACCAATACATGCTGAGGGTGTCAGTTTGATTATAAAACTTGGAGTGACAGGGGATTACCGATTACAGGAGTTCTAGCAAATTTTCAGCACAGTTTCAAATCTTGTAAGAAATCAGTCTTACAAGAGACACAAGTAAAGAGTTGGGGAATTGTCCCTGTATAATGTCTGGCGATCTTGAGAAAATCAGAGTTGCAAAAAGTGATCAGAACCATAACAGTTGATAATACAGAGAAACTGAAGGTGAGTATATATAGAAAATGGTGACCAGAAGGAAGTAATGATGGAAAAGATGTCATTGTGAGGCGACCAGAAATAATGTCATCAATGAGTGACTGGAAAATGATGTGGCGGAAGTGACATCATCAGGTAGGGTTGGAAGTGATATCATCATGGAATGCCGGGAAGTGATAGTCTGAGGCGGAAGTGATGTAATGGAAGAGGAGCCATTCTGGGAATCCAGGACTGTCGGTAAGTGAATTAATTTTTTGTTTTTCTTTGTTAATTTTGGTTCAAAAAGGAGAGAGGTGTTAATACCCGATATTATCCCTTTGTCTCGTGATCGTTCACTCACCTCAGGGCTTGTTGGCTGCCTCCTAAGCACATGTGTGGGACAATCTTTATCATAATGGAGTTGGCAGCCAGAAGCTATGTATCATAACATTGTGTCTTTGCCTGCAGCTTTACCTTCACACTGCAGTGGCAAATCATGTACCTTAACTTTGTCTAAATTTAGCCAATATAGTCAGATTAGTAGAACGGCATTCTAAATTAAAGGTCTCTAAGTTCTTCTTGGAATGAGAAACATTTGTAGCACATTTTTTTTTTTCTATTTTTAAAAATATATTTACATTTTTCCCACAAGAAATGTAAATATCAGTTTGCAAGTGTATGATCATTTGCCTTTTTACAACAATCTGCATAAATGTAACATGTAACGTGTTTAAGGCTGCAAGAGCCTGGTGATTTAATTAAATTAGTGAGGAGGTTAACATTTCTGTCTGCAAAGGCCCTTTCTTGTGGGCAGTTTTATTCACAAATAATTTACCAGGAAGGGCTGAGTAAATGTGAGTCAAAATTTTGCAAAAGTCAATCTGATGCTGTAGTAGGCTGCAAGTGTGAAAGGATTCCTTTCACTGCAATGTGTCCCCCTCTTTGTGGAAGGATCTTAAATATCAACTGCGCAGCAACTTTTTCTCTCTACATGTGTTTGGACATTTTATTAGTCCGATCAATAATCAACGTCTAAAAGCACTGAATTCTGCTTAAATTAATTCAGGCAAAATGAAATGCAGTGGCTGCTGTCTTTAATTACTTTTAACCACTTTTTGACATGTAAATGTCAGACTGTGGACTTACTGAAGTGCACTAAGCTTTGCCTTGGTATTTGACAAGCCATTCGTTTTGCTCTAGCATTACCTGTGATAGCTTGTGGAGTGAAAAAGTCATTTAGCACCATGAGAAATGTAAAAACTTAACTGAGGACATGTACTGTATGCTCAGTGCAAGTTTATTTGGATGGCGATGACTGTTCACCATACTAAAATTCCTAAGCAAATTAACTGAGAAAGTTATAAACAAGCTGCAACAAAATAAATGTCAACTACAAATGCCATTCCTGCAACAGTGATTTAGCTCTCATATTTAACACTTTTCAATTCAACCTTACGGCCTTGGACTTTATCAGTTTATTGCAATACTAGCCATGCTATCCAACTAGGACGGGTTGAAAGCTAAGTAATAAACATAGACTTCGGTGCACCATGCAATGCACATGCCTCTGTTATATGCCATTTGGTGTGGAATCTGTAAAAGCTGTGTTAATGTTCTGATGCTTCATCTATTACAATGGCAATGCAATGCATTTTATTATTAAAAATGTTTTTGATGCATTATATTTTGGATGGACACACAGACACAAACATGGATACATAGACTCATTATTATTAAGGTGGATAATATAATTAGCTGACACACTTTGTGTAACAAAATGTACATTTTAGGAACAAGAAATTAGATGTTTTCAGAGTTTTCAAATTTTGTACAGATGTCTATGCTCCTGGTAGTGGAGTACTCCTCACTTTCCCGGTGATAAAGGTTGTACCAGGCTTTGAAAATAATCAATCATTGATAAGCAATATCCACTTTCATAAAAGGACAAGTGCCTGTGTATCTGTCCGTCTGCTGTGTCTCTGCTATCCAACAGATGGTGCATCACAAATGTTAGCACTTCTTTTACAAATCCTGTACCAAATGGCATGCAACAGAAACAACTAGATGGACAGACTGCTCTTCAAACGTTAATGCTACATTGATTAGTTACATTTCAACCTGTCTTAGACAGGTAACACAGTCTTAATCTGTTCTTCAAATTATTTTAAAAATACTTTGTGTTGAATTTCAAGAACTTAACGTATATACAGTACTATGTTTAAATGTATATACTCACCTAAAATGTGTTTAGTTTATATAATAGGAATAATAATTTTAATTAATTAAGCTGGGTGAATCAAGTATTATTTTTTGCTGGAAAATGGAGAGGCACAAGATGAATATTAAAAACAAAAAACGAAAATGAAGAACTTAGAAACAGGCCAATTGATAAATACAGTAGGGAGGTACCATATACAAGAAATACATTCCTAGACACTGTGTATAGTTGGATATTGCATATACTGGAGTAATGTTGCCAAATGATACCTTGCAATATCCTTAAAGTACCGAAAAAATGTTTTTTCCTATATTTATTATATTGTACAGTGTGCAAATAAATCAATGCACATTGTCTTACCCGCTTTGTTCTGAACGGGGCTGCAGATGTCTGCTCAAACCTATCCCAGCTGGCATAGGGCACAAGGCAGTAACAAACACTGGACAGGGTGCCAGTCCACCACAGGGTGAACACAAAAACATGCAAACACACCCCAGCCAGGCACTAGGGTCAATTTAGTGACACCAACACACCCAACTTACATGTCTTTGGAATGTGGGAGGAAGCCAACACGGCCATGGGGAGAACATGTACACGCTACACAGGAAAGACCTAGAACATGAACCCTGGCCTCCTTACTGCTGCCCCCACATATAAATCAGGAATTTCGAATGCAAAATATAATCATCTTTCCAAAACAACATACAGATTTTCAGTAATATTATTTTATACAAGACTGAGCCTCTAGATACAAGGCTACTGCAGAAGTAATACTTTGTATAAGTCAGATATCACATGAGTGCTGTTTAACAAATCTCGCACTTAGCCACTTAGTATGGCTTCATGAATCTAGTGTCCTGGGTTTGAATCTTATGTTGTGTTAAAAAAAAATACTTTCTTCTGTTTTCAAGGAAATCAATCTCGAGTCAGATGAGAATGCATAACAATTCTTTATTTGCACAAAGATATGCACAAATGTCTCTGTCCATGGAGTAAGCCCTTAATTAAACCATTCATTCCCTTTTATACTTTTCTATTACCATTACCTTATCTAATACATCACATTGTCTAAGTCCTAACATGTAGAATTCTCTTATTTTAACCAATTGTCTGTAGCCACCAGTAACTTCGTGTACGAGTCAGCTCTTCCATTATTCTAAACACCGCTTCATTAATAAGGGTGTCCTACGGGTTTTCCCATTAATCTTATCACCACTTCAGAAAAGGGGTGTTTGGAGTTTCTCACTAGTTTGTCCTCGCTTTTTAAGGGGGGTGTTCTTTTCACATCTACTTCATATTAACTTTAGCAACTATCTTGGTGGCTCCTCTAATGTGAGCAAAAGTCTCATGTGCCTAGGCATAAAGCAACATTTAATTAATCTTTTAGTTACGTTCATTACTTAACCTTACATTTCATAATTCATTGACATAATAAAACTTCAAATAAGTATATACTTGCATTAGGTTATAAAATTATATTGGGTATTGATTAAAATTCTGCAGTGTCTGGCCATTGACTTTTTCAGGCATTGCAGTGGCCCCCAATGTATTGATCTGTGTGGAGAGTATAAACTGGGCTCGTTGGAGTGGGCTCTGCAGTGGTCCTGGTAACTCAGTGATGCTACTGATATACTGGCCTGCATGGCATTAAGAGGATTTGAGAATATTATTTTATGTCATTCCCTGCAAAAATCACTTGGCACCATCAATGATCTTTTCCCCAATAGATGGAAGCCTGGTAGGCTTTGATGCCTTTTGCCTGTTCTCAATAGATGACTGCTCCTTTGATCCCAGAACATCACAGGATAGTTGGGCAGTCAGCGGTAGGGATCTCTCACTACTATGCCCTACAGCCAGCCATAGAATCCTTGCTCTCCACATGTTGCATTGTTTCTTTTAAGCCAACACCGGAAGCTCTTTGGCTTTACCTCCTCTGCTAGTTCTTTGTAAAATGTTGCCAAAGAGACTAAGTTTGGCAGTTATGCTGCCGTTAACGGGTTCTGGATGACTAGATACAAGTTCTGGTTAAAACTTCGCCATGCCTGTTTGCTACTAGCTTTGGGTTACTTTACCTTGGCTTTTTGGATTGGCTTCTCCACTGGTGTTATTTCTCTTGTAGGTTCTCTGCGTTTTGTCTGATTGTGATGATCAGGCTCTGAGCTATGCTTCTGCTACCAGCAGTCAACATCCTTCTGAGAAAGCTGTTCCTTCTCTCTTGCCATCTGCAATAGTGGGTTCAGGAGCATTGTTGTGCTAAACCTCAACCTAGCTCTGAGTCTTCCTTGTCTGACCTGCTGGTGCAGTGCAAGCTTTCATTTGATTCTTCCCTTGATGAATTCACCTGCACTCATAAGTGGTCACTTTGGACCATTTGCAATACATTTCCTCATTATCCTTTGCTCCTTAGTCATTTCCATGACAGTTCCATCCTAATTCGTCCATCCCACTGGGCTGTTCTCTTCTCTTTATGCTTGTAATCCACTTAGCGGGTGCATGTAGTGAGGATTTCACTTAATGGGCATGTGGAAAGAGTAACTAGCCTGACCACCCCCAATTCAGCCCTTTCTGTCGCCCTTCAGTCTTCCTTGACTGCTCTTCAATCTTTCCTGGAAGCCAACTTCCTAACTGCCACTGGTAAAGCAGATAAGCTAGAAGGAAGCACAGGTATTCATTGCCTGCTAGGTATTGCTGGTTGATGCACCTCCACCAGTGCTGATGTGCCAGCTGCAGGGTCATGAGATTGAGCCACCCTTTCCTGTAACATTTTGATTTTATGTGACAACCTTCTTGAATATACACATATCTAAATTAACAGCCAGTACACTTGCATTTCTCTGAGTCTAAGTTATTAAGGGATCTTCTTAACAGTAAGATAAAATATAGACAAAATATAGCCAATAACCAAAGAAATTACTTTCTGAAAGATTACATGCAAATTCAAAATAATGAGGATTTAATCTTACCCTGAATGGCCCAGGTCAAGCTTACTTGCAAGTTTATTCTTGTTTTTATGGTGCTGTAGCATCTTAGTTAACCTTTTATTCAGCCAGGGTGCCCTCAATTAAGATACGGTACTGAATACTTAGTCTGGAGTGTATTAAAAGTCAGCCTGCAGAAAAGAAGACTTTGACCACTTATTTTAGAAATGCATAGATATTAGTATAATTATGTAAATGCATAAATGAAAGTTGTTTCTAATACAGTTTCCTTAAAGACAACATGTTTACAAGGGTGCCATGGTAGTGTTAGTGCTTCTACCCCCAGAGGCCTGGGTTCAAATCCCAATCTTCTCAGTAACCATGTTAATGTGTGCTCCTCCACCTTTAAACTGGTGACTCTAAATCAGTCTTATGTGAGTGTGCCCTACAATGGATGGGTATGGCACACAATGGCATTCATGGGTCATTCCGGTTTTGCTCCCAGTGCATCTGAAAAAGACTCTCTGCACCCTGAATTGAAGAAGCAGACTTAAAAGAATGATTGGATGTGGACGTTTACATTCCTGAGGGACCCAGTTTAAGGTTTTGCAGCTTGGGACTAAATTTAGAAATTGTGAGTGGTCATGCAAAGTTAGATTTTATTTTTGTTGTTAGGTGAATCATGAAAAAAATACTTGAAACATAAACAATATATATTACTATTTGATTATTATAATTTATGATCAATTTTCTAATCAGCAATGTTTCACTGTAAAACCTCCGCAGTCAGTACAGTAGAAAAGATAGTGTAATGACTTAGGGGTGTGAGGGACAAAGGACTGAACTGAGTATTCTGTAAAAGAATAAATCTCAACACACAAAAAAAGGTTTGGAGCAGTCACCCGTATATTGTCCTTGGCTGCAATTGGGTAATACAAAGCAATGTTGCTCGGTTGAGTTCCCAGATAGAAATGTCTAGACAGTGAAATGATGGCGACTTTAAAAGCCAAAACCGGAAACGACGTAATTTGTGCCAGGAACTGGAAGTGTTGTTTGTGGCACCAGGACTAAAAGTGATGTCGTTTGTGTCACCGGAAAAACAGAAGTGACATCGATGATGGTGCGTCTGGTAGGTTTTCCTGTTTCTGGCCTGCAGAGATAACAGAAGTAGGATTAGTGCACCCTGCCACCCCATGGCCTGGTGGGTAGTTACCTCCACTTGGTCCACTTAGCTTCCTCCTAGTCGCACATGTGTGATATTAGTAATTGACTCTTCAAAGGATTGTCAACAACAACAACATTTATTTATATAGCACATTTTCATACAAAAAGTAGCTCAAAGTGCTTTACATAATGAAGAATAGAAAAATAAAAGACACAGTAAGAAAATAAAATAAGTCAACATTAATTAACATAGAATAAGAGTAAGGTCCAATGGCCAGGGTGGACAGAAAAAACAAAAAAAACTCCAGACAGCTGGAGAAAAAAATTAAATCTGCAGGGATTCCAAACCATGAGACCGCCCAGTCCCCTCTGGGCAGTTGCTCTTGTCGTTGCCTTAATGGTCGAATCCACTACTTCCTTCTTTAGCTTCTTTAAAAGGCTGCTCAAGTGTTCTGCAGCTCAACACATTAACCGTGTGATCCAAGCAATCCAAGCATACTCACCAATAGGCAGATGGTCCTCACACTGCTCACCTGGGGTCATTGGTATAAACATTTGCCATAATTTCATGGAGCAATCCAGTTTATCTGAGTCTCACTCCCAAACCAATAGGCTGCAGCAGCCAAAAAGTCTTCCGTGCTTTTCTTAAGTGCTTTGACTGCGCTCCTCCATCTTCCTCACTTAGAGGAGCTGATTTCATAGCCAGCTGCTTTTATAGCCCACCCCAGTTCTGACAATCCATGTCCATTTGAGCAACATGTCCCTCTCAGATACGGAGAGTGGATGTTACAGTAGCATGTGCATCTGCAATGACGTGACATCTGGGTTTTTTTTAAATTGAATTTGCAAATTAATTATTCCAGGCATTGATTTGGACATGCAAATCTGCTTGTATCATATAAGTAACAACATGGCATCATGTTCTTCTACACTGAAGCCTGCTTGCTTCTTAACAGGTGAGTGTATTCTATTTATTTGACGCTATTTTAAATTCTTGTCTTAGTGGTATACACACCAGTGTAGGCATATCAGCATAAAACATTTAGGTTTTCAAAAAAGGGTTGGTGTAATCAACACATGCCATGATATGAATTGAATCTTTTTTATTCATTTTTCTAATTAAACATGTCTGTCTCTTTAAACATCTCATTTTTTTCAATTTATTAGTAAAGTTTTTAAACAATTGCAGATTAGCTAATTCTCTGTCAATAAACAAACAAAAACATAGCCTTATATTAGTATTACAGCACAATGGAAACCTTAATATCAGAGGTCAAAATGAAGCCTGCTACTTGCATTATAATGCAGGGAAAGTCCTCTATGGTTGTAAAAATAATCTGTTTTAATAGAGAACATTTGGAAACATAATGCTCCATGTCTTTTGCTGACATGCTCTCTCTCCTTTAACGTCAGTTTTGTGGTTTGTAAAGTGAACATGAGCTTAAAGTTGCTAAGGCCTTTACTTGCTTTTGACACGCATGTGCCAGCTCTACAGACTGTACATTCAACTTCTAACTCATTGTGTAGAGATAAAAACATGGGTGTTTATCTTTTTTATGTTGTCAGTAAATCTCCCATTTTTTGGGTACTTTTTGTTCTTATACGTTTATGACGAATAGTTACTCCCAGCTGTCAACTTAGCCAAGTTCTTGAAACAAACCGCTTCACACTCACTAGCGCCATCTGCTATGCTTTATGCACAGTACCAAGAGAAGCTACATGAAGATGCAGAACAAACTTGTTGTACATGGCAGGGGCAAAATATATAGGTCTATTGTTTCTTTACACATTCAGAGTAATGGGTTTCACAAAATCCTGGACAGTTTTAGGCATTTTATAAATCCCAGCCGGACTGAACTTTAGCTCTCAGTAAGATGATGTCTGCTCATCTTTTGTCTATATGTCTGTCTTTTGAAAATGATAGGAATAGGACTACTCATATTACTCAATAAAAAATAATAAACAGATATAAGCAGATTTACTCACACGTGGATGATGCAGATTCAGTTGTTTTAAGATTCTGCTTCAGCAATGTGCTCAATTCAATTGCTTTTTAAGGGGAAAATGCAGTGCAGGAAATTTTTGTCAGGAGCTGTCGGGAGCAGGATTGAAAAATACTGTGCAAACCCCTAATTGGATTAACATTGCTGAAGCTGCATAACAATTGAGGTAAAACCGAAGAATTTCGTAAAGAGGTTTGTTAGCAGACTTCTGTACCGAAAATGCTATGCAACTGCATGGGAGGTTATATTTCATGTTTGCCAGTTTTTCAGACATTCTCTGCAAAATAAAAAAATAGAAAGTAAATTTGAACTCTTTCCATGTTTTGCATCAAAAACTACAGGAGTGAGACCTGAGTTCAGCTGCCCTGCCCACTGTCAGTGTGGAGTTTAGAAATCCTACTTATGTTTGTGGAATTAGCTGAAAATCAAAATATGAGCTGCTTGAACTATTATCTTAAAATTTTTGATTGGCAGATTCATTTTTATGCTTACTTTGTCAGCAGAACATACCTTCCATTAAGTGGGACATATTTTAGCATTTGTTTGTCTTAATTTTATCTAACGACTTCAACTTTTGCATTAATGTTTACCTACTTTAGTACATTTTCTAAGTGCTGTGTGGCTTTATATTTTAGTTATGCTATATTTGTAATTGTGCATATGAGTACTACATGATTGAACAATAAAGCCAATTGAATAGTCCTCCATTTTTACAATGAAGCCACCAGCGAGGAGCAAGTGCCCTAATCCACTTTCCATTCTAGGTTCTACAATCTCTGCTTATGCTGGATTTGTTATGCATCCCCAAAATGGTCTGTATGCTTCTTAGCAGGCCAGTTGTGAAGCAATGGGGTCTCATCTAGGGTTTGTTCCTGATGCTCCTGATGTAGACTGAGACTCATCTTCACCTAATATTGGACTTTTTATCCATCAGTTGATGGATTTTTTTAAAGTACTGCATTTGTGCGTGTATATTTACTGTACCTGTACCCACGTGCTGGAGGAGTGAGGACAGAGGTGGCTTGATGTGTGTATCATCATCAGTACAACCACTATCCTTAAGCAAATTAGGCATCAACACACTGATCAACACCTACACAGCACACTGGCAACTTGTAGAATGTATAAGGCACAGACTGACATCAGTAAAATATTTCATTGAAATAAATGATTTAGTACACATTCAGTGTTTTTCCATTGCTATACACCTGGGCGCCAACTTATCAAATATTGGGGGGCAATGAATTATTGCTTAACTTCAGAGATTGTTCATTCATATTGAAGATACAGCAGCAGAAGACCATAGCAATGCTTTGACATGTTTGAAGAGCATGGTCTTCAACGCACAGTGAAGTGGAGGTTTTGGATACATGTTTTTTTTTTTAGGTTAGCTTAGATTTTTTTTTCTTTTTCCGGGATATATTTGGGGTATCTGAAATAACAAAAAGATGTTAATTCTTATAGATCTTATTTTTTCATAAAACAACAAATAAAACTTCAACTAGAGTAGCATTTGAGACACATGAACACCAAAATAAAACTTAAGTGTCACTTGACAAAGTGACTGTAGTAGCAAACTTTGAATGCACTGCTAAAGAATGACGTATAGAGAACTCCTAAATGAGCTTACGTTAAAGTGTGTAATAAAACCTGATAAATACCATCCTGTGTTGTTCAGTACCAACTCTGCACTGATTCCTGACGTTTCACATGGTCATGAGGTCAATATTGTGACATGAAGAGATAACAGTGATATTCTTACTTGTTTGTGCTACTCAACATTTTCTCCTGGCTTCTCAGTTGGTAAGCTCTTTGAGCTCATGCTTTGGGCAGATGGTGATATTGCATTCTCTGCTTTTGATGGTGTGGACTAAATAAACAGGAATCATGGGTTATTGTTTAAACATGATTATTATATTTTGACTTTTGGGGATCGTCATTTTATTTCAGCAACTTAAATTCATGGATAGGATTATGGCTTTGCTCCCTCCATCAGTGTGGGCTACCAGTTAAGCTAACATTTCATGTACAGGTCCATCTTTATATAGTAAAGACCTGTAACAATGCATGAACTCAGACACATCTGGTATGGACTTTTCAACTCAATCTACCAGCATGGCTTTTCTCTAGGATTGGTGGAGAAGGTGCAATTGACCCAGTGCCCCCCATAGATGGCACCTATGTTTGTACATATAATTTGAGACCACCTGTTTTGTCAACTACTGATTGCCTAGAAAGAGCTATGGTGTTCATTTTGTTTTTCAAGGAACACAAATTGCAGCATGATCATGGAAACTACAAAACTACAATTATTCATACATTAATTTACAAAGAAAAAAAGTGCAGTTTTATGCTTTGTCATTACCAGGGGCTCTGCATCTTTCAAACTCCCAACACAACCATAAAGACATTAGTTTGTAAAGAACAAAGGATTTTATTGTGCAAAACACTTACACAATAAAAAATTGCTCACCACCACTATAATTCTCGCTCTCTTCAACACCATCATCTTTCCTCCACTCCCCTTAGGTGAGTGTTGCCTGACTCCACTCCTGACTCCGACTCACCTGGATGTGGCAGAGCAGCTACTTTTATCATGGACCCGGGTGTACTTCCCATGCCAGGGCATAGTCTGATGGAAGTACCTCAAAGTCAATTGGGAGTCTGGCAAAGTAGGAATTACCAATCCCACCATCTCCACTTGGTGGCCCCCACAGAACCCAACCAGGCTGTTCCTTTGAACTACAATTCCCATGATGCCCTGTGAATAATCCGTGTGGGAATCTTGGTCTGAGTGTACTGCCAGCTAGCATATCATGGAAGCCACTGCTCTGAATACAATGTCTTCCCCGTTCCTTAATTACATTGGCCTCCTGATCCGGTAATAAATCATGCCCTGTCCCAGTCAGGATGGCAGCCCTTGCATGTTATCCATTACAGCTTGAATTGAACCAGACTTGATATCATAAATCCTTTTCTTTTAATTTGAATCCCTCAGAGACCTGCCCTAACTGTTGTCTGTACCTTTTTAATTGTAATGTTTTCGTGCACATGTTTTTTCTTTAATTTTCACATGCCTGCAATATGGCTTCCTTTTTTGCAGTATATGTACTCTGAATGTTTTTTTTTAATAACGATGTTGAAAAACTCCACACCCATTTTTATATGACATTCATCGTCAAGAGTTCCCATCAGCCAATTACAGCATTCATTTTCCATATGTTTCTGTCTGAGGTTGAAGTCCACCTTGGAGACTCTCCTAGCAAGAAGTCCTCCATTCAACCACAATTCCAGTCCAGTGGAAGGAGCACACAGAAACAGACAAAATTAGTGTCAACCAATCATCCAAACAGTATATGTTTATGGACTTGATGGATCCATTGTACTGCAAAAGGCTGCCAGTTCTACTCCCATTACTCACTCACTATGTCACCCTGAGTACTACCAAGTTTCCAACTGTAAAAGAAAGACAATAAATGGTTTCTCAATAGAAACCCCCATGGACACCAGGAGGATATTTGCATAAAATGCAGCAGAAGACCACTGTGAGAAGAGGATTCAGTACATGCTGCTTTCTGCTGCCATACGTTAATTTTCCGAAGACACATTTTCCTTCACACGCTCATCCTATTAGAATCAGACATAAACAGGAGCCTTCCCTTCTTATCACTCCTGCCCATTCAGCACACCACCACACAAACATCCATAACTGGTCAACAGCTAACCTCATGTTCAACATGTTAAAATGTGGTGGGAAACTGGAGTAATAGGAAAAAATCTGAACAAATGGCAACACAAAGAGAATATAAAAACTGAACCCATCTCCTGGAGCAGTCAAACAGTAGAATAGTGCCCAGCCACATTGAGTCAAATTACAGTTGCCAATTAGTCAACACAATTACCAGAGAAAACTAATAAGAAAACAGGAAGAATGTAGAAACTTCACAAAAAGAGAGAATGCACTTCACACCCATGCACCTTCATTGGAGAGTTGTTGATTAATCTAAAATGTATGTACCTGGGGAAACAACAACGTGAACATACAGAGAATGTACCAATTTTGCGGAAAAAGTGATTAGGGATTGAACCTGGCAGCATTAGCTGCTCTGCCACCATGCCAACCCTGAGGGCTTTTTGCGTTTTAATCCTGTCATTCTATTTACAATTCGTCTCCTTTTTTTTTTATAAATGTGAAGAGGTGTCAGAATGAGAATGTAATGCCATTCTGTTCCTCAGGCCAGTTTCAGTATCCTGTGTTTGAAGGTGACTTCAAAATGTGCCCTACTACAAGTAATGCAATATTTTCTGTATTCCAATTCACTAAACTAACATGTCACAAAACTTTAAAACCAATGAGGCTTGGGAGGAGTGACTGAACCTCAAGAAAATAAAATTTCACAGTGGATAGGAAAATATTGAGAAGTTGAAGAGTGCAGAAAGTGTTTGTGGGCCAGCAGAGGGCAGCAGATATTTAAAATTAAGTGATGTTATTTGTAAAGTGGCATGTGAGCAGTAATTGCCTGGAAATACAGTGTGGAATACATTTAAATGTTACCCTTTAGAAAATGCTTTCACATTTTCAGAAATTTTAAGATAAAAGCATCTCATCGATAGTAAATCCTGTCACTATAGGCTAACATATACACTACAAGTAAAACTAATAAGGCTGTTATAGGGAGATAATCACAGACAATGCTTGCCCCAGTTAAAGAGACCTTCCGGCAGAATCCATCTTGGCTGATTTAACAACTTCACCAAAGATAAGACACTGAAGGTCATTTTGCCCATCCTTATTATCTTGAAATCAATAGCCCTGGTCTGCACAAAACCTCACGTTAATGGGAATGAGAGAGAACACCTTCCCAGCGATTTTCCACACATGTTTTAACATGGGCTCTCCAGGAACCCCAAGGACCAGACAGCAGATTAAATCATTAACCACAGTCTCCAGCTGGGCAGTGTATGGTGAGCAGGAATCCTTATTCTTCATACACCAAAGCCTTTTGTCTCGAATCTCAATGGACAAGGTTTTAAATTGTCAGACCATGTAGGGGCACATAAAAAAATAGCCACAATAAATTTAATTCATTTTACAAAAATGTAAAAGTGGATATTCCATTTGCTTAAATTCCTTTCAAGTGTTTGGAAGTCTATTGATAAACATGATTTCCATGTAAATAGTACATTCACTGAATCTGTTCATTCATCATCTCTTCTGATTTATGGATTCACTTTTTTCATTTTGAGGAACCAATCCTGCATGGGCAGCTAATGTTTGACACCTAAGAACATTTCTTGTAACATGGGAGGAAACATCATCACTGCCAGCTTTATTGGTCTTTGGGTCAACATCAGCTCTTTAGTGTCAATTCATATTAAAACACTTGAATGAGTTCATTTCTTACCCAACGATTTTTGTAACAATGTGTTTGCTAAGTGATCTTATCGCAATGTTTTGCCTCTTAACCTAAAAGGAATGAAAAACTCTTCACTTTTGGTAAAAATTGTTTGTCTCACTGTCATGAACGAGGAGTCCCAAAGCACGAAGCTCAAAAAATACTTCCAACAATGCCCACTAGAGGGGGATACCATAATCAGACCCTGACTAAATAAAAGATTTATTTTCCATAAAACTGCTTGTAACAAAAATGAAGCTGCTTTGGACTGCAAAAGACAAAAAGAAGCTGCCTGTGACATCAAAGGCAATCCAAAGCAAACAAGTCCCAATACATTGTGAACATGCTGAACACAACCCCAAGGGGACGAGGCCGCTCCTCCAAACCCCCTCTTAAACAGTGATTCAATGAGAAACAAACACAGTTTTTCATCTCATCTTTGTTGGATCAGCTGCAAGCCTGTTGCTGCTGTGATTTGCATCTGGCGCAGGGCTTTGAACATTTAAAAGTCCGCTGTCTTTTTTGTCTCGCTGCCTTGTCTGTCTTCCCCCGGCATTCTCTGCTCCATCTGGGCCTCCCGCTTCAGAACCGCGATCCTCTGAAGAGGAAGATTTTGTGTTCTTTTGATAGAGAGACGGAGCTGTGGCGACCGATTTTGATACTGAGCCCCGTTCGCACCTGAGTGAGACTTGTGTTTGTTCTGGCTGTATTCGAATAAAGTTTCTCTCTTTGGTAACCTCTGAGTGTATCTGTGCAACTATGTGACTCCAACATGACAACATACAGTAATCCCTCCTCGATCGCGGGGGTTGCGTTCCAGAACCCCCCGCGATAGACGAAAATCCGCGAAGTAGAAACCATATGTTTGTGTAGTTATTTTTATATATTTTAAGCCCTTATAAACTCTCCCACACTGTTAACATTATTAGAGCCCTCTAGACATGAAATAACACCCTTTAGTCAAAAGTTTAAACTGTCCTCCATGACAAGACAGAGATGACAGTTCTTTCTCACAATTAAAAGAATGCAAATAGATCTTCTCTTCAGGAGCAGAGAATTTCAGAGGGTGAGAGAGAGCTCGCGCTCGCAAACAAAAGCAAACAATCAAAAAATCAATACGTGTGCTTTTAAGTTTGCCGGCATTTTTTAGAGGAGCGTTAATATCTTCTAAGCAAACAGCCCCTCTGCTCACATCTCCTCCGTCAGGCGCAGAGAACGTCAGAGAGAGAGAGAGAGAAAGCGAGATTAAAGCAACAATCAAAAAATCAATACGTGTGCTTTTGAATATGCCGAGCACCGCAATAAAGCGGCATTTTTTAGAGGAGCGTCAGTATCTTTTAAGCAAACAGCCTCTGTGCAAACAGCCCTCCGTCAGGCGCAGAGAATGTCAGAGAGGGTGAGAGAGAGGCAGAGACAAGCAAACAATCAAGCTCCGCGCGGGATGCATATCTTATAGCATTGAGGAGTTTTAGTTAATATGTAATACATGCTCTGATTGGGTAGCTTCTAAGCCATCCGCCAATAGCGTCCCTTGTATGAAATCAACAGGGCAAACAAACTGAGGAAGCGTGTAGCATAAATTAAAAGACCCATTGTCTGCAGAAATCCGCGAACCAGCGAAAAATCTGTGATATATATTTAGATGTGCTTACATTTAAAATCCGCGATAGAGTGAAACCGCGAAAGTCGAAGCACGATATAGCGAGGGATTACTGTATATTCAAATAACCGTCAAAATACAAAGCAGAGGGTGGAAAATCTAAAAATCCAATTAATCAAATACACACAAGTAAACTGACCACTCCCAGGAACATGGTGATTGGCAGGTGGCCCTGCCTCTTGGAGGTGCAATTCACAAAACATATGACGTATACAATATAACACAGTCAGCTTCCATACATACACGCAATCAAAAACAAAAAATAATGTGCACAATCAACAAAAGTAACATTAACATAATCAACATAAATCAAAGATTAAAAATGAACAAAAGAGATGTAAAACATGAATTTAAACAACCCAACGGGATGTTTCCTGGCTCATTCACCACTGAAAAACAGAAATGAATGCAAAGGAACTTCCGTAGTCCAATTGAATGTGAATAATCCTCCCAAGAAAAGGCAAAGCGAGTGCATTATAAAACACAAGTTCTAAAAGTCTGGGGATGAATGAATTGATTTCATCATATCGAAAGTCATCTTGAAAGGGTATGTCAGTGCTTATTGTTATATATATATACAGTGTAACCTCGGTTTGCGAGCATAATTCGTTCCGGAAACGTGCTCGCAATCCAAAGCACTCGTATATCAAAGCGAATTTCCCCATAAGAAATAATGGAAACTCAGATGATTTGTTCCACAACCCAAAACTATTCATATAAAAATGATTAATACAAAATATAAAGTAAAATACATAATACAAATTAACCTGCACTTTACCTTTATAAAGAATCATGGCTGGTGTGAGTTTCTAAACTCATGTGGGATTCCACCCAACGGACAACACGCGGAAGAGCGCCCCAAAGCAATCGCAGTCTCCCAACGCTGTAGCAGTTCACCGTATAAGCGCATCCAAAAAGATCGCAGACATGCTATAAGCGCCTGTCGTCAATGGGTCATACAAGGAACATTATAAAGATCCCGGTACAATAAATAACAGCGCTGTTGCTGTTTCAAGCTGAATAAAACTAGTGTTAAAGTACTGAGACTCAGCTTCATGTTTTGGGGAGCAAGATGGGGACTCGCACTTCACAACGCACACACACACAGTCACAATGCTATAGTAAACAGATGTTGACTATATGAGTAAGGCACACAGACTCAGACTGAGAATAGGAGACGATTGCCAGAGAGAGAGAGAGAGAGAGAAAGACGCGCTGGGCGGGCGAGCGAGATAGATAAGGAGAGAAAGAGATGCGCTGGGTGAGCAAGCGTGCAAGATAAGGAGAGAGAGAGAGAGAGACGCGCTGGGCGAGCGAGCAAGATAAGGAGAGAAAAAGAGAGACGCGCTGGGCGAGAGTTTATCAAGTCAAAATTTATTACAAATTTTTGCTCGTTTTGCAAAACACTCGTAAACCAAGCTACTCGTAAACCGAGGTTCCACTGTGTATATATATATATATATATATATATATATATATATATATATATATATATATATATATTGTGAGCTGGAGGGCTGATCGCACCCCAAATAGATACAGACACCCCTGGGAAAACCACAAACCCTGAAACACTGACTACCCTCACTTTGCTCCTTATCCTTGCACTATAACGCGTAATACAAGCCTCGCGCGGTACTCCGATGACTTATAAGCCTTGTGCAGCGCCTGTCAGCTTTGGAATTGATTGTTTGCTTTTATCTCATCTCTGACTTGTCATGGAGCACGTTTAAGCTCATGTGTTTGCAGTGTTTGAATAAAAATCCTTCTTGTTTCTACGCCCTCCTGTGTCTCTGTGCAAATCTGTGTCCCAAGCATGACAATATATATATATATATATATATATATTGTGTGCCTAGTTATGGCTGCATCTATCCATTTTCTTAGCAAATCTTAACAAGGGTCATGAGAAATGAGAGTGTAAGACAGCTGGGCATCAATGGACACACAGGATTAGTCAGTCTTGCTCAGGTGATCAGTCCTTTATAGGGCAGATACAAATGCAGTCACACTTGCTCCCAAGTCTTTTACAGATAATAATTGACCTGTGACCTTAACAGCAAGTTTGTCCAGATCACCAACATTTGCACGATCTTCGCTGAAAGTTGAAGAGAATCAGGGTTTGAAAAATGAGGTGCAACGTTAACAGAACAAAAAAATACTCTGCCAACAAATTATGTTTAAAATTGTCACATTGGAATACTTTCTGCTAAACGGTAACTCAGGTATTTGATAGCACCAGTAAAAATTAAGGGGAAGTTGCTTTTAAGATGGATGCCAGAAGGAACTTCTGCACTCAAAAGGTCAAAGGAACCTGGAACAAACAACCAAGTGGCATTTTTGAAGATTAAACATTGACAAATGGACAAGATATTGGGGCAACTTTGCTATTACAAAAACAAATAAATGAAAGGACCTAACTCCAATTTTTAGATCTATGAATCTTTTCAGCAAACAGTTGCACACTTATTTGTGTACGTATTGTGGAATTTTGCATGTGGCCTATAAAACTATACAATACACACAAGTGTGAGGGAGGCCAGTTGGCCTTGGTCAGCAGAATTGTGACTTCATTTGAAAGGGCAGTTGATGCCCACAATGTTTATTTTCACTTTGGACTATGGTAACTCTTTTTTTCTCTTCTTCTGTTATCTAGCTATATGGTTTATTAACTGAAGCTTATTTTATATCCATCCATCTTATAAACTTGCTTAATCAGGGTAAGGTAGCGGGAAAGTTGAATCTTATCCCATCAAGTACAAGGTAGAAACAAAACCTAGACAGGGTGCCAATCCATCGCAGAATGAACACACAGACCTCAGGGGCCAATTTAGCATCGCCAATCCACCTAACCTGTGTGTCTTTAGAGTGTGGGAGGAAACAGGAGCACCGGAGGAAACCCACAAGGACACATGCAATGTCCATGCAGGGAGCACCTATGACTAGAATACCAGTCTCCTTGTTGCAAAGAAACAGCACTATCACAGCACAACAACAGTCAAAATAACATGGTAACATCTAAAATCTTGTTTGTATGACTGTCAAATCTGTTGTTTGACTGTGCTCATTAGAAGATATGAAGGGTGTTGTGTGTCTAGTGAAATTAAAGGGACTGCTATAGGAAGTAACTTTATGTTTTTGCAATCTACCAAATTGACAACCAGCCATGATACCTTAACATTAAGCATTTATTTAAGGGGACTCAAAGTGGCCAGTTGAACATGGTCATCAAATTGTGACTTTGTTATAAATGAACATGGAGCCCCAGAAGCTTTATTTTTACCAGGAACTTGGGTCATTGTTTTCTTTTCTTCTCCTCCTTTGTCAACTGGCCATATCGTTTTTCAGTGAAGTTCAAAAACAACATTACTGTATTATTATTTACTTTGATACATGTACTTGTGGCTGAAATATGTATTTACTGATTTTGCAACTTATTAGAAATGTGTATGTGTTCTGAGCCTCTACTCAGTGGAGAACACAACTTATCTGTGTGTAGTACAGAACATTTACGTCATGTTACAGCTACCAAGAACATAAGAAAGGTTTTGACAAGAATAGGCCATTCAGCCCATTACAGTCAGTCAATTCCTATTCACCTAATATTTATAAAATAGAAAACAGACATCTGAACAACCTCAGAATCCGCTACTTGGTACTTCATTTCATGAAAATGAAAAAAATGTATCTATCTTAAGATCACCAGCTTTTTTAAAGCTGCAGTTAAAACTGAGGTTAACTTTCTTGAGTATCCCTTCAACTCTTTTTATGCAGACAGAAAAGTTTAAAACAAAAAAAAAAGCTCTGCTGTGTATCCGTTTTAATAACCTGTTTATTCCAAGTCAGGTCTGCTTCACAGGCTACAAGGAATGGACCGAAATATCTTGGAACAGATATCAGCTCATCATAGTATTCATCTATCTATCTATCTATCTATCTATCTATCTATTGATTGGCAGTATTAACTGTCCTTATGAGCCTCTATCCTTGTTTTTTATGCTGCTGTATGCATCTGAATTTTCCCATTAAATTATTAAACTTTATCTAATCTAATCTAATAAAGCACACTGACCTACTCCTCTCAAAGGATGATTTAACATTACTAATCTACTTAAATTGCACTTCTGTGGGAGGAAAAAGTGCTTACAAGGATAATCACTGAGAATATGTAGAAAACATGCACTGTACAATAGCAGTGAACAGGATATCATGTGAAATATATGAAAATACTAGGAGGCCTTGCCCCCTGCTCGCTTTGCTTGCCCACAGGCGCTCTATGCTCCAGCCACTTCGCGTCTCTGCTGCTTGTATTGTAAGGGGTGGGGGGGCTGAACACATGCTAAGGAGATGCGGACTGATCAGCTGCTGGCATTCGGCCCCTTTCAGCTCCTGCTGCCGAGCTGCGTGTTCTGCTAGTAACACTATATATCGATGATTTAAAAGCCTGTACAGCAGCTGTCCTTTCGTCTCACTGCCTTGTCTCGCGGGATGTCAAAGTGTCTTCCGAGAAAATCACGTATCAACCCAAGATTTGTTTATTATAATAGAGAGAAATATGTCAATTATGAAAGCTATCACAGAATCTGCACATGATAAACTATCATTTTGCTACATCATTTGAAAAAAACATCTAGTGATTTATTGATAAGCCCACAAGGACTTGCTTATTGCAACTTACTAAACCCTATACATTCAGTGAGTTCCTGGCTACTCCACTTGCTCTTAGTGAGCATAGAAAAAGTACCTGACAAACGAAATGGTGAATTTAAGTAACAAACAGGAACGTACAGTACAACAAAAAAGTGCTTAAAACAAAAATGCAAAATGAAAAAACAAGTAGAAGAAATGTTTGTGCGTGACATGGTTTGGTTTGGTTTTACACTTTATCGTTGTGTTTTTTCTCTGAATCATTATGTATTTGTTTGAATTGTGTTCATTTGCTTTCCCTTTTGCTTTAATTGTGTTGTGAATTTACGTTTGTGTGCCTATTCTGTTAGCTTAATTATTTCCCCCTGTATTTCCTTAATTGGGCGGCGCGGTGGTAGCGCTGCTGCCTTACAGTTAGGAGACCTTGGTTCGCTTCCCGGGTCCTCTCTGCATGCAGTTTGCTTGTTCTCCCCGTGTCTGAGTGGGTTTCCTTCAGGCACTCCAGTTTCCTCTCACAGTCCAAAGATATGCAGGTTAGGTCCATTGGCAATCTGAAATTGTCCTTGGTGTGTGTGTATGTGTTCCCTGCGGTGGGTTGGCGCCCTGTCCAGGGATTTGTTCCTGCCTTGCACCATGTGTTGGCTGGGATTGGCTCCAGCAGACCCCTGTAACCCTGTGTTAGGATAAAGCCGGTTGGATAATGGATGGATGGATTTCCTTAATTATGCAATGTATTGTTTAATTTTTTTTTTTTTGATGGTGGCAGGGTGAGGCTACTAATTAGAAAACAGGCTCCTGGCGCTGGGGTTAGGCTTCTTAACATATTCCTGGGGTCTATAATATGCATGTGGTTAGGCCTCAGGTTTTTATAGAGGCACTGAAAATGTCTCTGTGTGCTCTGTTCCCCCTGTTGCTTTTAGAAAGTTTTCTTTTTGCTCTGTCTTCTGAATTGGTAGTTAATAATTGCTTTCAAAATTGATATTTAGTAATGTTTTGAATTCTGTATTCCTTATTTTAATTTTGTATAGGTTTTGGCCTAAAATTTAATTCTTTAAACAAATAAATCAAATGAAATAATTCATAGTTTTTTAAATTTTTGACTCAGGGTGTTAATAGTTTTGCTTTTGCCATTGTCTTTTCAGGAATTTTGGGCTTAATCAAAGCAATGAGACTGTCGGAAAAAAAAATATAGATGATGAGAAATGTTCATATTTTCCTATTTTTTCTAAGTAAAAACAAAACAAAATTCCATACAGGTATAGAAACAGTGCATACATTTATATAATATAAGTAAATTTCTGTCTGCCTGGTAATTACACTATGCTTATTGGGCATATTCAGAGTTAACAATTGTGATGCGCCATCTGTTAGAATGTCTTTTGTATGTACATTCAGTAATAAAATGCATTACATTATTATTCTAATAGATGACATGCCTAAGACATTAGCACTGCTGTTGAGAATACTGTTCCAAAAGCTTTATAACTGAGGCAACAAACTGACACTATAAGTTAATAAAGGAAAATTTAAATAGAAAAAATATATAGGAAATTAAAAGGAATGATGTTGTACTAATCTTAACTGAACCCATTAAACATTCTGGTAATCATCCCCCATTAAAGGATATGTTTGGTATTTTTTAAGTCAAAATTATTTCTTCACAATCATGGCATCTATTTATTTGCCACATGAAATTACATTCTGAAATGTAGCCTTATCTTATAAATTTGCTGTTAAATTTTGTAATGGAGCTAATAGGTACCATGGACCCATTCTAAACAAAAACTTTCAGATTTACTAAATACGTCTTCTTTGAAATAGCAAAGATTTTAATGTAAGAAAATGTTTCTGATGCATGCTTGTGACAACAAACGTTAACTGGAAATAATAGATTTTATCACATATTCTATGTACTGTTTTTTCAAGGTATAGATATGTTTCTTGCTCGCTAGTCTGCTCCCGGTGGGTACTACCACAGCTTTAATCCCAAACACACCCTTCCTCCTTTGCCAGGCTGTGTATAATCCTACTTTTGCTTCTGCAGTTCTGTTTTTTTAATGGTTATGTTCTGCTATGGCTTTTAATAACAGACAGATGTGCACTCATATTATAGGATTATTTTTTTTCAAAGGGCACCTACCTTTTGCTCATTATGTACTGTGTTGTTATTCTACAAAGCTTATGGAGTGAGATTCACACTGAATAACAGGGTAGTGAAGAGTACATAAAAGTTCAATTGTACTTTGTACAAATAACAACTATGAACTGAATGATTACACTGCATTGTATTTTTATAAAAAGCCTTAGATTTTTATAAGAACCAAGCCACCTGCAGGTCACATATGACACTGCATTATACACATGTACAATAAAAAAAAGACTTAGAATACGTAAAGGGCAAAGCGACAGAGTAGATACCTGCGATAAAGCAGATTGAGGTTCCACAACACAATTATGGAATTTTGAAACGCATGAAGGGTCACTCTTGCTGAGGATGCGGTAGTTGGAGAACCAAGGACAATGTTTTGGAGTGAGTAACCTCACTTACCTTCACTGATACCGAACAATCCGTAAATACATGGGAGAACATAAAAAGTCTATGTAGAACCTGCCACTGTGAGGCAGGAATGATAACTGTGTGTAACCACTCTGCCTTTGCTAAAACATCTATACTTAACTTAGTAAACTTCAGCCTGATTAAATGTGAATTGGCATGGCTAAACTGGCCCAAATGTGTGAGTGTATTCACCCTGCCTTGGACTGGTACCCTATCCAAGGACTGTTCCTGCCTATGTCTGGTGGGAAAGGTTGTAACTGCTTCATGAGCCCACCCTGTATAAGAGAATAAGGAAGATGGGTGGATGGATGCCTATAATGTCCGTGAAATTCTTACATTTATAAGTCCAATGGCAGCAGACAATAATGTGACAACCAGAGGTATGGCGAAGGAAGAACTGTCACACAGACCCAAGCAGCTGTTTAATGGTCCTTGTTGTCTCTTTACGGAAAGATCCTGATCAGCTCATGCTATTTGCCTCAGGAGATGCCACTCTAAAACGTGATGCTTGTTCAGGAGATCACTGTCCTTTCGAGCCTTCACACCACACCGCCCATCTTCTTTTCTCTGATGAGTCCGACCTCTAATAAAGTTCAGACCACCTTCTGTCAAGCCGCTTAAGCACAAACAGCTTTGTCCTCCACCTACAGAGCCTCACCTACCTTTCTTTCACAGGTTGAGTCACTATAATATCTTTATGAAATTATGAAAAAAGCTTCTGTAATGTGAAAGAATATAAGTGATAATAATTTTATTAGTTATTACTGTCAAGTTGTTAACAGAACAGAGGCAGCAATCTACATCTGGACATCAACCTTCAAAAATGACTTTCTGAGGTGAATTCCTGCTACTGACCCTGAAGGGTGAGGTGGAGGAAGACGAGTGGTGAAGTGAAGTGTACAGTCTGATCTGCTTTGAAAATTGCTGAATATCTCAACAATATATATTTCTTTTTTTTTTTTTTTTCTTTTTTTCTTGTTAAAGTAACATGGATATGTTGTTTTGCAATATGAGTGTAATCTCATGATGTGGATCAATGCTTGATAACATTTTTGACTTGAAAAATGGACCAGATCTAAGAGGACACTGGGAAAAAGATCTCTCAATTTAAATATCAGAAAAGGAGTGGAAAATAGCAATGCAGAGAATTCACTCGAGCTCCATATGCACAAAGCATACAATTATTCAACTCAAAATTATATATCGAGCACATCTGTTTCGCCAAAAACTCTCCAAAATGTTTCCAGGGCAAGATCCAACCTGCGAACGTTGCAATCAAGTCCCAGCCTCACCGGGTCACATGTTTTGGTCCTGCACCAAATTAACGTCATTCTGAACCAAAGTTTTTAATTACCTTTCAGACAGCCTTGGTGTCACAATCTCTCCTAGCCCATAAACAGCTGTGTTTGGTGTACTCCCAGATGGGCTTAAAGTAGAGAAGGACAAAGAAATTGTGATTGCATGCAGACTTATTTTGCTAAACTGGAAGAATCCTAACTCTCCTTTTTTAAGTCAGTGGGAAACCGATGTTTTATACTATTTGAAATTGGAAAAAATCAAATACTCAGTTAAAGGATCTGTATAGATTTTTTTCAAAACATGGCAGGATCTAATCAGTAATATTTTAGAATAAGCTCTTAAAGCACAGAGGAAGCAATTATTTCTGTATTTCTTTTTCTTCTCCATTCATCTCTATTGGCTTATCAAACTCATCAATTTAGGTATGTTTACAAGCCTTAAGTTTTACTCCGTTGGCCTTGCTCTCTCTCTCAGGGGTGGGGGTCGACTTGTTCTCAATTCTACTTTTTGTAAAAATTGATTGATTTGTATGGAATGATTGCAATAAAATTAATAAAATTTCAAACAAACAAAAAAAAAGAAAAATGGACCAGTTCTGTAACTTTAAAGGGTTTTGTTCTAAATGGGACAACAGCATCCATAAGTGCCATTATAAAAAGTAAGAGCGGGGTATTTATTTTTTACATTTTATAAAATATACTTTGCTTAATAATGCAATTTCATGGGCCTTCATGTAAATTCAACTTGAAAATTCTTGGGCTTATCCTTTAATGTAGCATTAATATTATGAAAAATGAAAGCAATAACAAATTGTAAAAATACATAACAGATTTCATTAACAGCTAAAATTATGACACGCTGGCCTCCCATGACCCAAGGTTGAGACCTCAGTGGTCATACTATCAGCTGCTTCTGTCTGTGTGACAAGTAATGGGCTCCAGTAGGATTAGCAGCTCGTCTATAAGCCATCTTTAACTCCTTTCATTTTTTCTTTTTAAAATTGTGCTTGTTAGGTTACAGTGTTGGTTGTGTATGCCATCTGTTGGAATAACAATATGCAATTACTTTTACTAAAAACCTTGGAATGGCTGTTTCGAGAATGATGCACTGTGGCATCATAGGTGTTGTGCACTACGGTTATACTCTGTTGAATTATTTCATTTAGATGACACTTATGCACTTAGATTGAAGCCCTAGGTCAATAGTCCATGTTTTATGGTGGACTGGGCCAGCTAGTATATTTATATTTATATAGTGTCACACACATGCGCATGGGAGATGGCATGAGGGCTTTAGTGATGGTAATTTCCCACCAGACTAGGGTTCTGTGTTCTAATGCCTTCTCTTCTCCTCTTTCTGCAGAACAGAAGATTGACAGCCACTCCATCGCTAACGTCACTTCCGTGGCCATCCACCTAGAACACTGCTTCCTTCCACATGCCCTCTTAACCTGGAAATTGGCCATCTTGTCTCATTTCACTTAAGAACATGAGTCTGAGAAGATGTCTGTCACAATTTGTTTGGCTGGGGACAAATATCAAAATATATCAAACATCTCAATACAGCAGTATAGTAGGCTCCTGCTTGCACCTGATGTTCTCAGGATAAGATTTGACCTCTAGTGGCCCTAAATGGGTTTAGGAAGTGAATGAATGAAATAATATGTCCATAATGCATTCATACACAGAAAAGTATCCATTCATGTTAAACACAGGCAGTTTTAATTTCTCAAAATGACCAATAGTTTGTGACAGGAAGAAGACTTAATAATTATTTACAAATCAAAATGAATCAGTGTGAAAAAGCTTACCTTACAAAGCACACATTTTGAAAAGGTGCTATGGTAAAATAGAACAGGTGAACAGTGTTAAACTTGTCAAACAAATACAGTTTTTAAAAATCTGTCTTTTTTTTTTAAGTCATTCTACATCACAATGACCTCTGTATGTCAAACTGCTTGATGAACGGCTCTACTCGTTGTTATGTAGCTTGCACAACTCCCAACTAACAGATCAGCCCGATGTCAAATAAATGACCAGTCAGAGTAAATGTCTCTGCTACAGTGGAGCTCAAGTTGGAATAGATTGCATTAGGACAGTCTTGGAAGGAAATACAAGCGACTCTGTCTGAGAATTAATTGAATGCAGGCAGTCATTCTGGGAATCAGTCATTAGAGGCTCATTAGCAGTAAAAGCATGATTGCTTCTCAACTGTTTCTCAGTTCAATATCAGTGCACCCTAAGGCCATCAGGGTCAGAGAAAAATGGTTTGGGGTCCGCGGTGTATTAGGTTAGTATGCTGCAGTAAGGAATGTATGTGTGTACCCAGTATATCATTGAAGTTTTTCATGTCTTACCTCCTGATTGTCTTTAAAATCTCTCCTCTTAACTAAACTGCACAAGCATTATTTATCTGTTTAATATGTGGTCATTACTTGGAGATGATGGATTAAGCTGCATCTTCCTGAACTCTGTGTGGCATACAGATGGGCAGAAAGGGCAGCTGAACCTTAGTTTACCTCTGCTAGTAAATCAAGCAGTCAGGCTTTATTTTACATAGCATCACTAACAGAAATGCACCATCTGAAGGTGCTATACAGGACTAACAAGATTAGAATACAATGAGTGATTTATCAGTTGAACAGCTCTGGTACATAACAAGGTCCCTGGCATTTTCCCTGTTTGTGTATCATGCTAATAGTTGTGTTTATGTATATTTTTATACTAAATGGCTCATACTTTTAGCTTATGACATTGACACTATAGAAATCAAATTTAACAGGCGTCTTTGCCAACACACCATACAGTATTTGGAGGAGAGGGAATACAGTGAGTAAACACAAAGCACCAAATAAAACTCTATTGCTGCCTTGGGCTCTTACATATTTATGATGTATGGAGGCTGGCTGATCTGAAAGAAGTAATTACTTTTACAGTATGATGCCAGTTTAATGAAAACCCACTCAAAATTGCTGTTACTAATTGCCTGGCCATCTAAAAAACAATTAAAAACAGCATTAGGTCAGATGATTAAGACAAGGTTTGGTAGCAAGCACAAGTTAGTATAATAGGCAATATATATATTTCGCAAGATGATACCACCAAAATCTTTGAAAAAAGTGGAATGTAGATTAGTTATATTGAGGACGTTTCTTTATTTTATTGTAAAAGAAACTCAAGTCTCCCATTTAGCTCCTTTATGATTTCCAACCAGGATACCTCTGATGCACATTTTCTCCTGACTGAGCTCCACATGAATGCAGCATTTTCTTCATAGCACATACTCCACATATTTAGGAGACTTTAATAAAAAAGACTGCATACCTGATTTATTTTTATGATATACTAGCTTTCCCTGTGGCTCCACCCTCGCAGTAGTGAAAAAGGACAAACTTTAAAAATATAAAAATATATTGATATACAATATTTTTGGTTTTGCTATCAGGGTGAGAATGTAGCTGTGATCGCTTTGCCAAAAATGTAAAAAGTTGGCAAGGTATCTCTGGCCAAGCGGAAGGTAGGTAGGCTCCGATGATGAACGTTGCCACTGTATCTGATCATGTACAGCTCTGATGGAAGAGCGTCTCCCATTTGGGGAGAAGAGCACGTGGCTGTGATATCTCCGCAAATGAGCAGGTACCATCTAAAAGACACATAGCTGTGATCTCTCTCTCTCTAAAATGTTAAACATTATTCTTTAGCAATCTCTAGACGATAATGTCTGCTGAACAAACAGGTATCGCTAGCTAAGCATTGGCAAGGTACACTCCAACACATGGTGAGGGGTAGACCGAATCGAACAGAGACTGGCACGTGAGTGAGGAAGGCCCCGCCCAGGTCCCTACTCTTGAAGTCCCACCTACCACTCCCCTCGGCCCACAGCCTCTCTCTTGGATTCACGTGAATAAATCCGTGCTGCAACTGAACTATAAAACTTAGCATGATGAGAGAAGTCGCAAAATCAACCAGATCTAGCAAATTATAGAAAAAAAAACCTGATTTAAATCTGTTAAGTAGTTCTCTCGTGAAAAGCAGACAGACGGACAAACGTTGGATTTTATATGTATAGAGATTGAATTTTTTTAATAATTTATTTAGATTATAGTGTCATTCATCAGACTTCTTAGTTACATATTAAAGCCATTAATAAAACATATTGCTAAAAGCAAAGGTTACAATGAAATACTGTCACAGTAAAACAATAGAAATCAGTGAAACCTAAAACTAGCTTTTTTTCTTAATCCAATCACTGAACTTTGACTTACTTCATGCAGTGATTTAATACTTGTTCCATTTGATTGCAGTACTGTGCTTCTGCAGCCCCAAATAACCAAATAATTCCAAAGAAAGTGGAAACTCATTGTCTGCTTTTTGATGAACAACTAAACAGTAAATGACCCCTGTAAACCATCTGCTATTTCCAGTAACAAAACGGTTTTCATTAATAAAAGTATTTTTAAAATTTTCACATAATTGTTTATAATTCAAAATCTTTTCAAACGTAAGATTCATTACTTGCAAGCTTTCAGAAAACAAAAAAAAAAAGATGCAGGTGCAAATTGTGTCCTTACCATCTAATGGGTTCTGCCTTTTACTTGGAAGTAGAGAAGAACTGCAGTTGTGATCACCCACCTGAGTTCAACACATGAGTGTGACCTTCTTAGAATATCATTGCAGGTGCTAAATAGCTAATAAAACCTATATTATTTACATCTGCTCCCTAATACTATTACAGATTTCTAAATTGGTGGAACAAAGTATCGAGAAACTGCATGTCTTTAATCGATAATCATTATTTTGACAATAAAGAACACATCAGGAAGATACTATCTCTTTACTATATATATATATATATATATATATATATATATATATAGGATTGTCCAGATCTAATTATGCAATTTTCATTACACTATAATTTATTAAGTTTATTACATAGAAAATCACCCGAAAAATCCCGGACCATCGAGAAGTGTGCGAACTGATGACATGAAGAATCATCTTCACGCCGAACTGGAATCGTCCCTGCATAAATCAAAGTCATCCAGACGATCTGGATCTGCATAATTAGATCTGGACCACACTATATATACAGTATATATATATATATATATATATATATATATATATATATATATATATATATATATATATATATATATATAGTGACAGATAGGGGGCGCTGTCAGTCCTCTTGAACCCTCAGACCAGACACCAGATAAAAGTCCAAACTCTTGACTTTTTATTATAATAATCAAGTGCACAAAGCTCCCTCCACTCCACAATACTCATAAATCAATAATAAATCACAATACAATAATCAATCCTCCACTCCCAGACGCGTTGTTACCCTTCCTGCCAACTCAGCTCAACGTTCTGGGGTTTCCCAGAATCCTTTATAGTCCTCGACCCGGAAGTGCTTCTGATCCTCCCAGTCCATGTGATTCTTAGCACTTTAGGGTCAGATCAAAACTCCTCTTCTCCTTAGCCCAGAAGTATATCATCTCTTCCGTTTCCATTATTGCGAATTGCTTCCGGGCTATATAGATAGTACAAGTCCCTGAGCCTCCCTGCAGCATCCCCTGGTGGCGCCCACGGTATCCAGCAGGGCTGTGAAGAAAGACTGCAAGGTATATATGTTTGTGTGTGTGTAAATACAGACAGATATAGAAATATATAAAGATATATAGTAAACAAATAGACAAAAAGAGTTCATAAATATTTGGGACACAGAAATGATCCCTGTATATGATGATAATGTAATGAAAAAAAGGATAAGCCTTCAGACAGTTGTCATCTGACTGTCCCAAGACAGCAGTTATAAAGGAAGTTCAGACCAAGAGGTGGGTATGGTAGACTGGAAACTAGAAGTGATGTTATCAGAGGCCAGTCCTTCAAACATTGTTTCTGAAGAAGGAAGTAGAAGAGAGGCATTAGATGACAGTAGCAACCCCTGGTTTGGAGGGTAACTACTATCAAATGAGCCCTGTGATTGTCTCAAAATTACACGTGACTATATATACAGTGGTGTGAAAAACTATTTGCCCCCTTCCTGATTTCTTATTCTTTTGCATGTTTGTCACACAAAATGTTTCTGATCATCAAACACATTTAACCATTAGTCAAATATAACACAAGTAAACACAAAATGCAGTTTTTAAATGATGGTTTTTATTATTTAGGGAGAAAAAAAAATCCAAACCTACATGGCCCTGTGTGAAAAAGTAATTGCCCCTGAACCTAATAACTGGTTGGGCCACCCTTAGCAGCAATAACTGCAATCAAGCGTTTGCGATAACTTGCAATGAGTCTTTTACAGCGCTCTGGAGGAATTTTGGCCCACTCATCTTTGCAGAATTGTTGTAATTCAGCTTTATTTGAGGGTTTTCTAGCATGAACCGCCTTTTTAAGGTCATGCCATAGCATCTCAATTGGATTCAGGTCAGGACTTTGACTAGGCCACTCCAAAGTCTTCATTTTGTTTTTCTTCAGCCATTCAGAGGTGGATTTGCTAGTGTGTTTTGGGTCATTGTCCTGTTGCAGCATCCAAGATCGCTTCAGCTTAAGTTGATGAACAGATGGCCGGACATTCTCCTTCAGGATTTTTTGGTAGACAGTAGAATTCATGATTCCATCTATCACAGCAAGCCTTCCAGGTCCTGAAGCAGCAAAACAACCCCAGACCATCACACTACCACCACCATATTTTACTGTTGGTATGATGTTCTTTTTCTGAAATGCTGTGTTCCTTTTACGCCAGATCTAACGGGACATTTGCCTTCCAAAAAGTTCAACTTTTGTCTCATCAGTCCACAAGGTATTTTCCCAAAAGTCTTGGCAATCATTGAAATGTTTCTCAACAAAATTGAGACAAGCCCTAATGTTCTTTTTGCTTAACAGTGGTTTGCGTCTTGGAAATCTGCCATGCAGGCCGTTTTTGCCCAGTCTCTTTATTATGGTGGAGTCGCGAACACTGACCTTAATTGAGGCAAGTGAGGTCTGCAGTTCTTTAGACGTTGTCCTGGGGTCTTTTGTGACCTCTCGGATGAGTCGTCTCTGCGCTCTTGGGGTAATTTTGGTCGGCCGCCACTCCTGGGAAGGTTCACCACTGTTCCATGTTTTTGCCATTTGTGGATAATGGCTCTCACTGTGGTTTGCTGGAGTCCCAAAGCTTTAGAAATGGCTTTATAACCTTTACCAGACTGATAGATCTCAATTACTTCTGTTCTCATTTGTTCCTGAATTTCTTTGGATCTTGGCATGATGTCTAGCTTTTGAGGTGCTTTTGGTCTACTTCTCTGTGTCAGGCAGCTCCTATTTAAGTGATTTCTTGATTGAAACAGGTGTGGCAGTAATCAGGCCTGGGGGTGGCTACGGAAATTGAACTCAGGTGTGATACACCACAATTAGGTTATTTTTTAGCAAGGGGGCAATAACGTTTTCACACAGGGCCATGTAGGTTTGGATTTTTTTCTCCCTAAATAATAAAAACCATCATTTAAAAACTGCATTTTGTGTTTACTTGTGTTATATTTGACTAATGGTTAAATGTGTTTGATGATCAGAAACATTTTGTGTGACAAACATGCAAAAGAATAAGAAATCAGGAAGGGGGCAAATAGTTTTTCACACCACTGTATTATATTATTTATATATAATGTATATAATGACCTGTTGGAGGGGTAAAAGGGCCCCAAACTAGAGACTAGAGGTCTGCATTCCCATGGGACCTGACTCAATTTTTTGCAAAGTGGGGCTAAAATTTAATAGCAGTGAGTGGATACGGGTGAGTAGGCTGTATTACTACTGTGCTGAGGGGACAGTCTTAGCACTGATGAACATTTGAGAAAATGATGTTTTACTATTATAATTTATCATCATTGTTATAATCATTACAGCTACAATGTAAAATTGTATACAGTCAGAAAAGAAGAAAAGATATCATGTGTTTCTGTCATGCTGTGGTGTCTGTTTTTTTTTTCTTTTTTGTTTTCCAATGAATCATTGCAGACATTGTTAAGCATATGCATAGAAGCTTGGTGGCCATATAAACAATGTGATTACTGGTTGGAGTGCTGTGATGTTTTTCCCCTTTCTTTTGTATTGATTCAGTTTTGTGTGTTCAGGTTAGCAGCTTGTTCTGCTGTGCTGCAGTTAGCTAGTATCTTGCAGGTGTGTGTGTGTGTGAATTGTGTGTACAGGTATTTAAATGCTTGTCTTAGCGGCACGCGCTCCAAAGCAGGCTTATCTGTCTATCTATTAGGATGACCAGATTTTGTTTTTCGAACCGGTATATAATTGAAACTTGACACATGCCTTCATTTACAATGGTTCTTTGTTCATTTTTATAATCAAACAATTTAAACATATTGGTTTATATTCTGCTGCTTTTTAAGGACTTACAGAGTTAATATTTTTCTTCCTTAATAAAAAAAGGAAAAACACACTATTTAAAAATTATTGTTTTTTTTTTATTTTAGCATAGTGATAACATCTGAAGTACAAACGAGGACTGCTATATGAATCATGTAACTAGTTTTAAAACCTCACTGGTTTTAAAAAATATGTTGTTTTTTTTTCTTCATATTTGAAATATAATGAAGCAAGTGTCATCAAGTAGTCTGTCACTTCTCCTGAGAATTTGTCTTCCTTAACAGCAGTTTTGTTCTCTTCAGAGTGAACTTGAACTTTGTTGTACATACTATTCCTTCCTGTTTGCACATTCAGCTTTGTACTAGTTACATGTTCTCATGATGTTCTCATGAAAAGGCCATCTAAACACTTATTATTATTGATATTATTATACTTGTCTGTAAGTGTTCACTTTCATTTTTTTCGGACACCTTTTGTAATTAAAAGTTGGTATTGAATGGTAATGTGGCTGTCGCCAGCGTCTTTAAACAAACCATGCTCTCCTTACACAAGTTACACTGACCGAAAGACATATGTGTCGCATATGAATCGACAAAATTTGTAGGTCTGATGTTTTATCAAGACAAAATCCCAAACAATTTTCAGGGTTTTATAAATACCAGTCACACAGCTGTTTTAAGTATCACAAAGAGGACATCATTGAGAATAAGAGGACACCTGGGCACCCTTTATCTATTCATTTATGTATTTTTTATTAAATTATATAATACATCAACAATAACTAGAGTGAAATAGAAAAAAAACAAACAGTCATAAAGAGATGTATTTATATCTGTTTGATTTCCACCATATAGATTCTGCTGTTTTAATATTCCACTTAGGCCCGATTCAAGTGCCTTTTGAAAGGAAAGGGGTAATGTGGTTGGGTGTGGAATGGAACCTAAAGCGGGAATGGAAGAAAGCTGGGGGAGCAGGCGAAAACAGGATTGGAATTTGCTTTGACCATCCAGGAATAGAAAGAAACCATGGTGTGAGCAAGAGTGAAAAATCAGTACCATGCAGACCTCTACGGCAAACTTCCAGACAAAACTGACAGACAGAGGTTCTGCGTCCAATTTAAATAATTTTATTAACAGGGTACCTTAATTCAGGATATTCCAGGTGTGGAGAATCAGCCCCGACACCAACAGGCACTGAGACACACAATGTCCAAAAAGAACACACTTTTAATTTGTTCTTCTGTTAAGGCGTTACAGCACCACACAAATCACTACAACTGCTCACAGTACTTTCCTTTTCTCTCTCTCTTCTTTCTTCTCTGCCACCTCCACTCCTTTCCCGCGAGCTCTTTCCTCTGCCTCCTGACTCCAGCTCCCCAAATGGAGTGACGTGGCCCCTTTTATAGTTCTTCCGGATGGGCTCCAGGTGCTCCCTGACAATCTTCCTGCCGCACTTACTAGTGTGACAGAAGTGCTGCATGGGCACCCAGAAGCACTCCGGATGTGCCTGGATTCTCTCCCAGCAGCACTTCCAATTGTGGCAGAAGTGCTGCAGTCCAGGGCTCCAGAACTGTCCATGTGCCCCCTGGCAGTGGCGACGGGCCACAACTGGGTTGAGCTTCCAAGCTCCAAGCTCGAGGCCCCGATGCAATCCAGAGGGTCTACCCTCTTGCGTCCCGAGAGAGATATTGCCCCTCTCCTGGTCCTTCCCTTCTCCAGGCGTCCCGGTGGGGCATGGTCCCCTGTCATCTGCCACACAATATAACCAATTCTTTGTTTCTTTTTTATTCCTTCTCATCTACTCTTTCCAATGTGTGTGTTGTCCTTGTACTCACCTGAGCGACTTACTTTATGCTTGACCCACAAATATTTCTGGTGCCACCATATTGTACCCGATGAAACACTTCCTTGTAGGTGGAACCTCCTGTAAACAATGAATCCTCACCCTGGTGGCTCCCAAAAATCCCAGCAGGGCCTCCCATTGGGACTACAACACCCAAGTAGCCCTGCAAGTGTGCAAATGGGAGATCACCAGAAGGATACTGCCACCTATAGTACTGAGGGAGCACGTGGCTCCTGGAGGCTACTTATCTCATTCTATTCATAATAAATGAATAAATGAATCTCAGCTAAGAATCCATCCATCATGGCCAGAATGACAGCCAATATGTGCCCTCTAAAGGGATGTCATTATACCAGAATTGTATTATTGGATACCAATAAAGTGAAACTTTGTAATACTTGAGACCTATTTGGTCCCACAGCAAAAACAGAAATCCCTTTTAACTCTTTTTATTACAAGTACCTCCATTATTCAAGTGAAAAATATTGAGGGTTTTTTTCTGTAATGGAATATAAAATTAAAAAATACTAGCAGTAACAGCAGCTTTAACTTAATGGTATGTCCATCAAGTTACCAAACTGTCATTTAAGTAATTTAGCATTTCCATTCATAAATATAAAATAAAATGCAAGGCTTGAATTTTAATGTGCGATAAACATGAGGATTTCCCTAGTGTAGCAAAAAGTCAAGGGGGTGTTATAGGGGATTTCAGCACAGGGTTTATAAAGGGATATATCATCATGGACTACCTGATTTATCTTACCACGTGCACGTCTAAATTTATTCTTTGACATTTTGTAAAGTAACTGAAGAATACTGCTTAAAATCTTTACTAAAAATAAATATTCAAACATTATTACAGTATCTGTTTTTTTTTTGAATTAGTGAATTCTAAGATAATTCAAGATATTTTCATTTAAATAAACTGTAAAGCTGTTTTTGTAACAACAAGCTTTTAAAAACCTGCTTTGTCAGAGAATCACTCTGTTAAGTTTATAACATTTGCTATTATAAGACTTATATTTGCATCATTAGCTGGTTAAAAAACTTACTAAAGAGTAACAGATGAATAATATTGATTTCAAAATTTCAAATGTCATGAACTCCTGGTGCTTTAATTTTCCAATAAAACATCCTTGGTTGTGCTGTTTGCAGAGCATCATACATGAGTAATTAGACTTTGTTATTGTTTAACCTGTGTACTACTCCAAAATTAGACGATTAACTGTAATGGTGTTATCTGTAGTCCATTAACCTTAACAATTCAAATAGAGGGTGAGCCATATTTCAAACGTTTATTCTACAAAAACACTACAGGATGAAATATGTTTCACTATGACACAAGAAAAGGTATAAAAAATAGATTTTTTTCTCTGTGTTTTAAAAATGATGTCTTCAAGGTGGTGGCTATCATTAGCGATACTCTCTTCAAGACGATTTCTGTATACTCGCATGACTCATTCGGCCATTTCAAGGGGAATAGCAACGATTTTGTGGTGAATAGCATCCTTGAGGGCTTCAAGGGTTTGAGGTTGGTGTGTGTATACCTTTGACTGGAGATAGCCCCACAAGAAGAAATCACATGGAGCAAGATCAGGTGAACATGAAAGCCACCTAACATCACCACGCAAGGAAACATCTCCCGCAAAACCTGTATGTATCTCTGCGCTATATGAGCTGTTGCTCCATCCTGTTGAAACCAGGCCTCCACCACATCCATTTCTTCCAGTTGGGGCCACAAAAACTTCTCTAGCATTTCAATGTAAAGTTCGGAAGTGACGGTGACTGTTGCACCCCCATCCTCATAAAAGTAAGAGCCTACAATGCCAAATTCTGCAACAGCGCAACAAACTGTAACACGCTGACTGTGCAGGGGTCTCTGATGAAGTTCATGAGGGTTGGTTTCAGCCTAATAGCAAAAGTGTTACTTATTTACACAACCATTCAAATGGAAATGTGCCTCGTCACTGCACATAACAATGGCATCTCGATGAACGGTTTGTCTATTCATCACATTTTAGTTAAAACTTTAGTTTACCTTCAAAGGAAAAAAGCAATGATGCCAATTTAGGGTTTGCATATATGTATTTAGCAATTAATTATGCTGTTTTGCCTGTCTCAGAAATGATGTGTTTCTGTTAACACAGTACGTCATATACTGTAAATAGGGAAGGGTGCTTTGTGCTTCAAAGCATTGAAACACTAAATTAATTATATTTGGCTATTAAGAAATGGTGTTGTTCATTTCATTGTCACTGTAGATAAGCCAAATAGCCACTCAATTTTTACTTGCTTTCAACTGTTGTTAATATTTCTAGTATACAATTTCCTCCCATATCACACAGTCCTATATGCATAACTATGGATGCATACAACATTTCCCCACAACCCTGAACTGTACACACCAGTTAGAAAATGAATGACTATTGAAGGTTTGATGTGTTGTGCATTCTGAGGTGAATTTCTGCTCACCACAGGTGTACAGAATCGTATTCGGAGTTATGATCACCATTCTGTCAACTTGAATAAGTTTGGACATTCTCCACCGGCCTCTCTCATCAACAAAGATTTTCCATCTACAAAATTGTTGTTTTTCACACTATTCTGAGTAGGCTCAGTAAGGACTGAGGCTGGAGACTGTTGTGCATGAAACTTCCTGGTGATCAGCAGTTACAGAAATACTCAATCCAGCCCATCTGGCACCAACAGTCAACCCATCGTCGAAATCACTGAGGGCACATTGTCTTTTTTGATGTGAATATTAACTGAAGCTCCTGACCTGTATCTGCATGATTTTATTCATTGGGCTGCTGCCACATGATTGGCTGATTAGATAATTACATGGATAAGCAGCTGTATAGCTGTTCATGTTAATTTGCTCAGCGAGTGTACATATACAGTATATACTGTATATAGTATATAGATAGATAGATACTGCATTGACATAGCCATATACAGTATACATACCGTATACTGCATTGATATATATATATATAAATATTCTGACCAGATGGAATGCTCTGCAGTGACTCCTGAAAGATACCTGGCCAGTCTTTTCTTTTTTTAAGAAACAGTTTCATTGTCCAAAAGCAAGTAAACAAGGGTCACTGCTACTGGATCCTCCCTTTGGCTATAAAGGGCTGTGAGCAGGAGAGATCCAGTAGATGTTCATTTGTTTTGTATGGAGCTTGTATTTTTAAGTATTGGCATTCATTGGGGTTTACTGGTTATCTGATTTATTTTCCCCAGTGTCTTTGTTTTTGCTTACCGATTGTGGAATTTCGGACCCAACATCGTCGATAGTCATGACCGGAATGAGTTAGCAGATGAGGACTAACAAACACAAAGCAAGGGAATGTGGAAAAGTTGCTCTAGTGCTCTTATTAAAAACAGTTGAAGAAAGTTTCCCAATAATTGTGCAGTGCAAAAATTCAAGAAATAAAACAAAGTGCTGTGGAAGTTAAACACAATCCCATAAATAATCAAATAAAACGAGGTTAAAACATGTCTGGGAACTGTCTTTAAAAACCATGAGCCCGAGTGCACTCCTTTTAAAATGTCCATCTCCTCAGTTTATCCTGCCTGGACCATGAAGCCGAGGAGACAGCTATCCGACAGGTGAACACCATCCTTCAATGGGTCTGGGCCCCTGACACTCCATGGCTGTAACAAGGTGCCCACTCCGCACCCAAGGATCAGGTCCCCAAAAGTCATGGTGCTCCCTGTATGGGAGATCACGAACTACAGGTGCAATGGCCTGATTGCTGCCTCAGACTGATAATGAGACAGACTGTAAGTGCCAGCCGGTAAGGCAACACACAGACGACTCACCGCCTCACACCAACCTGGAGACGAGCTGCCTTCTCTGCGGATCGCACTCACCTGCTTAACTCCCCAGTGTGAGTGCGTCCAATTTATTTATTTCAAATGTCCATTTTATCCCCATGTCGCTACGTTTGTGACTTCATGTCACTACACCTCTCGGTCTTCTCTTTCTTCTGTATGTTGGCCCATATCATCATCACCACTACCACCACCTCCTTTTCCTCCTCCCCAGGTGAGATATTTCTTCTGCTCATCTTCTGATTCCATTTTGAGAAGAAGTAACTCTGGGTCATAGCTGAAACTATTTCCAAAGAGTCTTTGCAATAGCCTGGATTCCTGCAGCAGAGTACTACTGCTGCCACCAAGTAACTAGGTGGTTTAAAGCACTATTACAGTGCATCCCCAACCAAGAAGCTATTGTCATATACTGACATCCCATCTAGGATGTGTACTTATCCTGAAGCTATTCTCCTCACTGTTATAGCATATACTTTATGAATGCATTATATTTTAAAAGTTTTATTTTTAAATTAATGATCATGATTTGTAGGAAGATTCGGTAGATCTAATATTAATACTGTATATTAATATTTTCTTTGCTTATCTCATGATCACAAGTTTCCCATGTTGATGATTCTAGCTAGAAATCAAGAAGAAAAATGTCCTGCTCCATCAGTCTGATATGTATTTTATAATGTACTTATTTTAAGAAACACCAATATGGAAAACAATAGTGCCAACTGTTTTTCCTTAGAAATTAAATACACAAACAGAACAAGCACTGTTATATTATAACTCAGTTTATTAAGCATATAAAATTGAATGAACATTTTCATTCAGCATACTTTATCACAACTCCAAAAAATACATTTTTTCACCTTTGTTAAAATACACGTACTGTATCTCACAATTTAACACATAGTGGGTTTTTCATCTAAATTATTTTGTACCTTCCAACGCTGCTATCTCTCAGTAACAGAACTCTGTGTTACAAGTCACACACTTGGTATCCTTTGATGTACAGCAGACTGAACATGTTCTCTGAATGTCTAAATGATTGTGTCTCCCTCATCCCAAAGATGTGTCTGTTAAGTTGAACGGAGACTGTAAATTGGTCCGACTGAGTTGTATGTACATGTGTGTATTTGAGTGAAACCTGTAAACTGTCCAAGGTCATCCCCTGCTTTATATCTAGTGCTGTTGTCTCTGGCCTCCTCATGACGCTGAATTGAATTTAGAAGGTTTGAGAATGTTAAAACCAATGCTGTATCCAGCCCACAGAAATCATAACTGACTTCATTGTGTCCTCCCCAATAGAGGAGATTGCATACAATTAAAACTGTCAAACTTTGGCCCATCTCATACAATATGTGATATTGTTCTCACTGCTGGCTGTGTCCAAAGCCTTATGCCACCCTGCACTAAACACGGCTAGAATATTTTTTTAATGGTATGGTGACATGAAGGCTAATGAAATGAATCTTCTCTTAGGCACAACTCCTAACAGACCCTAGCCAGTTCACCTTTTGCTATCTGAGGACACGTCGTCAAACTTGAACCAGTGCAGCAGTGTGTGTGCGTGCCTTGCGTCCAAAGTCTGCCAAACAGGCATTACCTTTTCTTGGCCCAGCTCAGGAATAAATAGTGTCAAATGATCAGTGACTGGAGAAAGTGATCTTCAAAGCAGAGAGAAATAAAAACAAATAATCATCCACTGCAGGCCTGAGCAAAACAAGATGATCAACTTAAGATAGATGCATGATTTTTTACTTTTTTATCAATTAATCAAATTTTGGAACCTCCATAGTTAATCAGTGCCTGTTGGTTTTTTTTAGAACAGTCAGAGGAAGGCTAAAAGCAAAGGTGAGCCGGAACTTGGGTTTTTTTTTCTCCACATTATGGGGGTCCAAAATGTACTTGGAATGGTGCGAGAGGCAGACAAACACACATGTGCTATATAACTAGGCTGCTTTAGTGTAAAAGGCCAGCCTAATATGCCTTATTAGCACATTCAGGGCGATCTAATTAAGGTCAGTGAGAATAAATGTAGAGAAGCTGATGTGTAAGACAAAGATGTATGTCAGGAAGAAATAGAAAGAGCTGCATAGACTCATAACTTGAGATTCAAAATGGGAATGTGTCTCCTGTTATGTTTTTTTGCTGGATCCTTGAACTGAGCCAATGAAACCAAACAAATGCTCAGACTGGGTAGGTGAATCGTGTACTTACACTTTTTGAATTCATTTGAGCTGCACAAAAAGAAAAACAAGTCACCGAGAATAACCTAAAGGAGGTCAGCGAGTGAATCCAAGCAGCTACCTTTTAAGTAGGGCATGGGGAACAGCAAGGACATCCCAAAAGACTGTTGCATAGCTCAGGTATTAAAGGGATCATGTTATGAAGACAAGGACACACCTCAAGGGTGTTTGTTTTCAGTTATGTGTAAAGAAATCATTAATAAAATATGAAGACTCCCCATGTGTCTTGGAGATGTTTTCTGCTGCTATTCCCATAGCACAGTGTGTATGTCAGATTTTCTTTCTGGATGTTAGTGCCACCACTTCAAGAAAAATACACTTATGAAGAACAACAGGGAATCACACAATGGTGCCTTCATGCCAGATATTACCTAACACATGATTTTGGTGGACTTTTTATTTGTACAGATTCTGTTGTATCGTTTGCTATTTGCCTTTACACATACTCAATTTATTTATAAATAAATAACGTATAAAAAAAAACAAAGTAGTTATCTGGGATTTTGGAGTGAGCAGCCAAACAAAATGCTTCATTCTCTTGTCATTAGTATATTGCTAAATAAATATGCAGCTGTAAAACCGATACAACTTTAGAAAAGTTATAGAAAACATTATAGAAAAACTGCCCTAGAAGAATATTTCCATGGTTATTTTCACCATTTCCCCCTTCATTAGTCAATACTTCTCTGTAGTATTTGGTCCAATAATTTCTAAAAAAAAAAAGAGAGAGAAAAGAAGAACATTAATTTACAAACATTATATCCAATAAGATGTGCGATCAGCTTTACTTTAGGCAATGCGAGATTTAAAGGCTTGATTGTGCACCCATTAGTCATTATTACATGCATGTATCATCTTCTTAACATCCTATTTATTTCTTTTAAAAAGAAAAACAACTTATGTAGCAATTTTCCATACCAGACACCATCCCACGGCCTTTTACAAGTACAGATGTATCATAATATTACAGTATTTCTGTATGCTTTTTGTACAGTTAGAAACAGGTTACATGATTTGTTCACCTTGTGGTTTAGTGCTCTACACAACACGAGCTACCAGCAACCCGCGAGAGCAGAGATAGCTCTGTATGCACAGTATACTATCTTTAGAGTTAAAGGATAAGTCCGGTATTTTCAAGTTAAAGATATTAATTTCACAATCATGCTATGTATTCATTTGAAATGTTAAAACTGCATTCTAAAGTGAAGCATTTTTATGTTCTGCAGCTCTTCCATTCAAGTGTTCACATTTAACCTAAGTACTACAACTTTATGTGGCAATTAATATATACTATCAGTAATGGCGCACTGCACGATAACTTGCAGCGAATACACTTGACTTGAGCGTTCCTAGTTTTCATCCTCTTTCTCTGTACGTTTAGCATTTGTTTCCTCAGAGGTTGATGCACTTGCTGCTTCCTGAGCAGCTCTTCTTTTATCCACCCTAGTGGCCCGCTTCTTCTCTTCTTTCGTCTGCATCTTTTTGCGTTAAAACTGATTAAGTCAGTGTTTGAGTTGCAATTACTTAGTACGTTTTTCTTAATTTTTCACTTAAGCTGGCATTTAAGTCTTTAATCTGCCTCTTTATGAAGAGGTAGAGGAAGTGATGGCAAAGTTGGTAGTGATGATGCCCTCTAGCTATCTGCCTCAAGAATGATTTAAGATATGAAGAGGCAGGGGAAGTGACAGTGAAGGTGGATATGGATGAGAACGGTGCACGGCCGCATTGCTGCCTGCTGCCAAGAGTTGATTCTACAACAAAATAAAATAAAAATAAAAAGAGTAATAAAAATCATCACCCCTAATGCGGATAGTAGTCGTCCTGTAGTATATGTGTACCAAATTTCAGATCAATAGTTCAAACGGTTTGCGAGCTACGGGTGATTTATAATCCTGGGCAGACAAACGGACAGCCACAGTAGCGTATTATAGAAGAAGATGTGTAAAAAAATAGCTTGGATTTCTGACATACAGAACATATCCTTTAATGGCATGTTAATAAAATACCATACATTGACCATATTACAAATTTTTTGGGAGCTAACAGTAAAGGTGCCCAATGATACCAAAAAAATCACTCAAACCAATTATTCAAAAGAAGGCTTCTTGCTTGCTCTCATCACTGTGTTTCTGCTTTGTCAAATGTCCACCCACGAAGATTTGCTTCAGAAGTTTTTGTTGGTTGCTTACCTTTAATTAAAACGAACATCTCAAGAATATCAGCAGTTAAAATGTAGCACTGAACTAGTTTTATAGGAGACGCATTCTGAAGACAGGCTATCACCAAGTCACTAATGCCAAATTCCTTTTATTAATTCACTTTCACTTTTTTTCATTTTGTACAGTTTTGTATAGTTGCAGTAGCATAATGGCTCATATTGGTTTACTCCTGTCATGTGCCCATCATATCCAGATAAGATTTTGCCTCACAAGATGAGAACAACAATGGATGGAAGAGGGAACAGCTGCATAGTTAAGGTACATTTGCTTTTTTCATTTATGTATTTGTGCTGAATTCAATTAAGTGAACTGCACTTTCTGTATTACTGCATTTATCTTAGGTGTCATCATTTATGAAATATAAAACCATGTCCATAGACAACTTGGCAATCCTGTAAAGAGAGCATTATTTAAGAACCAGAACACGTCAAGTTTTGTTCTTCCATTAAGAAAATGACATCATCAGCTAACAAAAAACTAATTCAAACTGCTATACTTAGATGGTGAATGATTACAGCTGAGCTGTTCCTCTTGTAAAGTAAATCAAATTCCCTTCCTGGCTCTCGTCCACTCATTACAGACTCTGACATTGCCTTGTATCAAGTATAGAGGAACAGAAACTTCTGCAAAGGCACCTATGTCAGCCCCTATATGGCACCGTTAAGAACTGCTGAGGTATCACTAAGGTCAGCTCACATGTTTGGCATCATCCAGTTGTTTTCTTGGATAACTGACTTTTCATCAATGGTGCAGAATCAGATTTAAAGGGTTTAATTGACCTAATTTGTTTGCCGTCACTTTTATAATGTTCAGTAAATATTTGTTCTTTTGTTTGGTCACTGATAAGCACATTGGTTAACCTCTAGGCCGCCTCTGCAAGAAACATTGCAATGAAATTGACAGAGAACTTTAATTATCCCATGTCCATTTGAATTAGCTATTTCTTTGAACATCTGAGTCGTACAATGTCCATCACTGTCATGACTAATGCCATCTGAAACAAACCTTGAAACAGATGCCATTATGGAACGTGTTACTTTGTACCATCCCTAATTGTCTGGGGACAGGGTGGTAGGTTTGAAGGCTGACAGCACCAGGTCCCTAGTTTACATCACCTCTGTCAGCAAAGGACACGTTGCTCTAACAAGGTGATAAAGTGCCTGACAATCAAGCGTCCTGATAGAATGGAGTAAGGGTGAGTCTTACTGCAAAGGGTAAGGAAAGTTTTTCATGGCGGTAACTAGTTTGAATCTTTTTCATTATTGTTTTATCCTACTAACATTTCATTACACAAAAAAGCAGCAATATATAATATTTATAATCACATAAGTAGAGTCCTTGCAATACTGAACTGGATTAAAGATTGAGATTGGCTTGAGCTTGTTATTTCTTATTATGTATAAACAGGTAGAGTGACTGGTGGAGTGGTGAGCACTGCTACCTCACTGTTCCAAAGCCCCGGGTCTAAATCCTAAAACAGTCAAAGTCAGTGTGAAGTGTCCATGGTTGCAGTGGGTCTGTTTGCATATTCTTGAAGAAAAGTCTGTCTGGCAGCTCTAAAGGTGTCATGTGTGCATATGCCCAGTGATAGGCTGGTACTCTTCCAGAGAAGACTTCTATTTTGTACCCAATTTGCCTGGCATAGACTCAAGCTCCCAATGACCCTGAAATGGAAAAGTCAATTTTAAAAATGGATAGATAAAATTATTCAGAGCCAGAAAAATGAATAGTAACATAACCTTTGAAAAGTTGTGTTTTATTATATGAATTCCACAGTAGAAATTGTATGGCCATAAATATAATATGCAAATATAATAAACACAGGAAATTGGAGGAAGGTGTAATGTATCTAGCCAGCTTTCTGGTCTTTAGAGACTTTGAGTGAAGCAATAGGGTTTCTGTGTTAATGGTAAATGCTCAGGAGGACCCAGACAGGTTGGAAGTGTGGTTTTAAAATCAATTCAATTCAGTTTATTTTTAAACTGTAAAAGTCACAAAAGGTTGTACTGCAGAGTACTGCATAGATTATCAAAAATAAAAAACACATCAATTTGCAATGTAAATAGAAATGCAAATCACCCACAGAAAGAGCAGAATATAGAATTGGTAATAGGGTTACATAGAGGCCAGACCATTTAAAACTGTCAAAAGTCCAGAGAAACAAAACTCTAGGGCAATGCAAACAAAATTAAAGAGTCATAGCACTTGAGCCAAGTTACAGGCCACTACCGCATTTATCACTACAGTACGTGAATCTAAAAAAAATCTACTGGATTAAAAGAGTAAGAAAATGACGCATGGCGTAACATTTGTGGTGATTGAGGGCCATGCAGAAACTGTAGATTTCAATGGACTGAGTTCAATATATGGGTTCTACAACCTTTTCAGACTGTTTCAGGGTGGCAGAGTTATCTCACGAGGATTGGACAAAAGGCTGAAAACAGGCCTGGACAGAACTCTGGTCAATCAGAAAAACCACTCTCTCACACACACACTGCACACTCACACACAGTGACAATTTGCACTTGGCAGTTAGCATAGCCTAAATAAAAAAATAGAAGAATAGAAAACCATTGTGATTAATTCCTTATTTGCTTGAGAATGTCTGTCTGTAGTAATTTTCCTGAAATTAGACTTGAAAATCTATTCAATAATTACAACTTTTAGGGAAAAACAGAAGTGAAAAGAAAAGTTTATTACAGCAACTGACCATTACAGATATCAGGTGAGTGTGGCACTCTGTCTGTAAATTATTGATTCACCAGATTTTCAAAATCCCAAACCAGGACACTTGTGTGACAAGTATGTCAACATATGAAGCCCTACCTCATAATGATTGCTTTATCTCATCTTCAACACCAAAGGTTCAGGGCACGAACAAAAAATAAAAAGAATAATTTCACATAGTGCTTCAAATGGAAGTAAATAAATGACAGTGCTGTTTGCTTTTATTTGCTTCTTGGTCATCTTGGCAATGTTAACAAATTTAACACAAGTTCTTAATTAAGCTTTCCTCGTCGGAGTTTTGACCAAGCTATTATATGTTTATTATATCAGACTGGGGTCCAGGGTATTGGGTTTCCCCTCTTGCTGTTTTAAATATACTGCTCAAAAGAATTAAAGGAACACTTTTTAATCAGTGTATAGCATAAAGTCAATGAAACTTATGGGATATTAATCTGGTCAGTTAAGTAGCAGAGGGGGCTGTTAATCAGTTTCAGCTGCTGTGGTGTTAATGAAATTAACAACAGATGCACTAGAGGGGCAACAATGAGACGACCCCCAAAACAGGAATGGTGGAGGCCACTGACATTTTTCCCTCCTCATCTTTTCTGACTGTTTCTTCACTAGTTTTGCATTTGGCTACAGTCAGTGTCACTACTGGTAGCACGAGGCGATACCTGGACCCTACAGAGGTTGCACAGGTAGTCCAACTTCTCCAGGATGGCACATCAATACGTGTCATTGCCAGAAGGTTTGCTGTGTCTCCCTGCACAGTCTCAAGGGCATGGAGGAGATTCTAGGAGACAGGCAGTTACTCTAGGAGAGCTGGAGAGGGCCATAGAAGGTCCATAACCCATCAGCAGGACCAGTATCTGCTCCTTTGGGCAAGGAGGAACAGGATGAGCACTGCCAGAGCCCTACAAAATGACCTCCAGCAGGCCACTGGTGTGAATGTCTCTGACCAAACAATCAGAAACAGACTTCATGAGGGTTGCCTGAGGGCCCAAATGTCTACTGCGCCCTGTGCTCACTGCACAGCACCGGGGAGCTCAATTGGCATTTGCCATAGAATACCAGAATTGGCAGGTCCACCACTGGCGTCCTGTGCTTTTCACAGATGAGAGCAGGTTCACCCTGAGTATATGTGAAAGATGTGAAAGGGTCAGGAGAAGCCGTGGAGAATATTATGCTGCCTGTAACATCGTTTAGCATGATTGGTTTGGTGGTGGGTCAGTGATGATCTTGGAGGCATATCCATGGAGTGACTCACAGACCTCTACAGGCTAGACAACGGCATCTTGACTGCCATTAGGTATCAGGATGAAATCCTTGGACCCATTGTCAGACCCTACGCTGGTGCAGTAGGTCCTGGTTTCCTCCTAATGCATGACAATGCACGACAATGCCCGGCCTCATGTGGCAAGAGTATGCAGGCAGTACCTGGAGGATGAAGGAATTGAAACAATTCAATGGCCTTCACGATCCCCTGACTAAAACCCAATAGAACATCTGTGGGACATTATGTTTCGGTCCATTAGGCGCCGCCAGGTTGCTCCTCAGACTGTACAACAGCTCAGGGATACCCTCATACAGATCTGGGAGAAAATGCACAAGACACCATCCGTCGTCTCATTAGGAGCATGCCCCGACGTTGTCAAGCATGCATACAAGCTCGTGGGGGCCACACAAGATACTGAAAAGCATTTTGAGTAGCAGAAATTAAGTTTTTGAAAAAATGGACTAGCCTGCCACATCTTCATTTCACTCTGATTTTAGGGTGTCTACACAATTGAGCCCTCTGTAGGCAGAAAACTTTTATTTCCATTAAAAGACTTGGCATCCTTTTGTTCCTAAGAAATTGCCCTGTCGTTATTTGTATAAATATCCAACTTCATATTGAGATCTGATGTATCTAATGTGTTTCTTTAAAGTGTTCCTTTAATTTTTGTGAGCAGTGTATATTGTGAGGATGTCTGTGTCTGCAAATTTTTTTTTTCTCTGGACATTCTTCAGTTATTTATCGCAACACATTGCCCAGTAAATTATCATGACAATTTAATAGATGAACATTACAATCTACAGATAATGGAGTTGTGATCTTGGTTTAGTGTAAGGTAAGTATCTGACTAAATGTTTATTTGCTCTGAGCAGAACGGCATACACAATAAAGGGTACTTCACTCATTTGTCGATAACTCTTTGTTTTCCTTGCTTGCATTTTATGCTTACCTGTCAGTAATAAAAGCACCAAGAGGAGGAAGATGCCTACAGCGCTTTCTGCGTATGCCTTGCAGGATTTGCAGCTGAAAAGGATTGCCGCCCTGCGTGCACATGCAAGCAGGCAGTCTGCAATGAAAGCGACTTCCTACACTGCGCTCGAAGTCAGCTGGTTTTTCATTAATTTGACTCATGGATGTCTTTGTGTCAGTAACTTCTATCGGAGGCGAAAAACAGGAAAAGATAGTTGGCATAGCCGCTCTCAAGGTAATACTTAAACTAATTAGTAGCTAAAGTTTCATTTCTCTGTTTTAAGACAGATAAGCTCAGAAATTCTCCAAATGCATTTCAATTTAGATATTTTTAAATTGTTCACAGAGTGACCTGCATCTCTCGTAGCTGGGAAGCAGGAGGGGTGGTCCCCCCACCAGGCGGTACTTTTTAATAAACTTCAGTAGTAGACTTTTTTTGACATTTTTTTTTTTGATAGGGCTTTGGCAAGCTAATGTGTATTCTATGTCAAAGTTACACCATTTTTAATGTTTAAAAACTGTTACAAATGCATATGTTACAAAGTTCTATTTTACAAATGCGAATCTTGACCAGTTTGCCGACTTACTCTGACCGAAGACTGTCTCCATGAACTTATTCTGACCAAAAGGGATGAACACTAGAAACAGAGTGATGATTGTCCTGTTTCACTAAGAGGATAGGCAGAAGATGTCAATGTGACAATGGGTTCACTTACGTCCTGGCTGAATTGGACCCAGGAACAATGTCCAGCTGGGAGGACAGTATAATGGAAGGACAAGAGGAGACAACCAGGCAAAACCACAGGCTACTTCCCTGAGCAGTTGTACCTGCACAGATACCCACAAGACACACTGGATGTTGTAGTCCTCAAGAACAGCCTTGTCAGGTTAAGTGGGGGCTGCCAGGGGGTGCTACAGGGATTCCTCATCCCTGCTTTATTGGACTACCATTTGACATGAAGTACTTCCATTGGACTATGCCTCAGCACTGGAAGTACTCATGGGTCGGGAATAAAAGAAGCCACTTAACCTCATCCAGGCGAGTCAGAGTTGGGCGGAAGTGGACAAAAGTCACCTGGGAGGTGTATAATATTAATGCAGAACAGGTACAAACACTAAACGGCCACTTTACTAGGTATACCATACTAGTACAGTGGAACATCGGTTCACGAACGTCTCGGTACACGTACAACTCGGTTTACGACCAAAAAGTTCGGCAAACTTTTGCCTCAGTTCACGACCACACACTCGGTATACGAACAAGCCAGTTTCCCTTTAGGTTTGTACATGTTCAGTCTCTCCCTGTGCATTTCCTGTGCAGCGAGCAAGAGAGAGAGAGCGAGACACACACACACAGGCGTGCGAGAGAGACACACACACACAGAGGTGCGCGAGACAGAGGCACACACACACACACACAGGCACGGGAGACAGAGGTACACAAACACACAGGTGCGTGAAACAGAGGCACACACATACTGTACAGGTGCTCCAGGCTCGTGAAAGAGACACACGCACACACGAAAGAGAGAGAGAGCAAGCGAGAGAGGGAAGGCTGGACGCATAAGGTAGAAAAGGCTTGTTTTCAGTTCTGTTTACAGCGATCGGTTCATAGCGTGCATTGTGGCAATGTTACTTTTCTTGGTGGTTTATTAAATTACGGATTTTTCAAATGTTCATTTTTTTCCCTGTGCTTAAAACTCATTTAAAAAAAAGTGTTTTTAACAAGCAGTTCCTAGCACTATAGCGTGAACTATTGTAATGTTAGTTTTCTCTGTTGTTCAAGATTTTCTCAATGTTATTCAATGTTTTTACATTTAGTTTACTATTACGCTGTGCATTCTATGGTTTAATTAACTATACTTGTACTTAAAAACTAAAAAAAATATATATTTACGTACAGTTCCTATGGTCTGGAACGGATTAATTGTATTTACATACAATCCTATGGTGAAAATTGCTTTGGTACACGACCAAATCGGTTTACAACCAGAGCTTTGTAACGAATTATGGTCATGAACCGAGGTTCTACTGTACTGGGTTGGACCACCTTTTGCCTTCAGAACTGGCATAATTCTTTGTGGCATAGATTCAACAACGTCTGGAAGTATTCTTCAGGAATATTGGTCCATATTGACATAATAGCATCATGCAGTTTTGGCTGCTTATCCATGATGCAAATCTCCCGTTCCACCACATCCCAAAGGTGTTTTATTGGATTGAGATCTGGTGACTGTGGAGGCCATTTGAGTACAGTGAACTCATTGTCCTGTTCAAGAAACTTGTTTGAGATGATTTGAGCTTTGTGATATGGTGTATTATCCAGCTGGAAGTAGCCAACAGAAGATGGGTACACTCAAAAAGAGTTGGACATAGTCAGGAAAAATACTCAGGTAGGCTGTGGAGTTTAAATGTTGCTCAGTTGGTACTAAGGGACCCAAAGTGTGCCAAGAAAATATCCCCACACCATTACACCACCACCACCACCAGCCTGAACCGTTGATACAAGGCAAGATTGATCTATGTTTTCATATTGTTGATGCCAAATTCTGACCCTATCATTTGATTATTGCAACAGAAATTGAGACTCATCAGATGAAGCAACATTTTATGCATCTCCTGTTGTCCAATTTTGGTGAGTCCATGCAAATTGTAGCCTCAGTTGCCTGTTCTTAGCTGACAGGCATGGCACCTGGTGCAGTCTCCTGCTGCTATAGCCCATCTGCTTCAAAGTTTGACATTCTGTGAATTAAGAGGTGCTCTTCTGCATACATCGGTTGTCACGAGTAGTTATTTGAGTTACTGTTGCCTTTCTATCAGCTCGAACCAGTCTGGCCATTCTTCTCTGACCTCTGGCATCAACAAGGCATTTTTGCCGCGACAACTGCTGCTCACTGGATATTTTCCCTTTTTGGACCATTCTCTGTAAACCCTAGAAGATGGTTGTGTGTGAAAATCTCAGTAGATCAGACCAGCTCATCAGCCATGCCATGTTCAAAGTCACTTAAATCACCTTTCTTCACCATTCTGATGCTCAGTTTGAACTTCATCAGTTTGTCTTGACAATGTCTACATGCCTAAATGCATTGAGTTGCAGCCATGTGATTGGCTGATCAGATATTTACATTAACAAGCAGTTAAACAGGTGTACCCAATAAAGTGGCCAGTGAGTGTGTGTATATATATATATATATATATATATATATATATATATATATATATATAGTGGTGTGAAAAACTATTTGCCCCTTCCTGATTTCTTATTCTTTTGCATGTTTGTCACACAAAATGTTTCTGATCATGAAACACATTTAACCATTAGTCAAATATAACACAAGTAAACACAAAATGCAGTTTTAAATGATGGTTTTATTATTTAGGAGAAAAAATCCAAACCTACATGGCCCTGTGTGAAAAAGTAATTGCCCCCTTGTTAAAAAATAACCTAACTGTGGTGTATCACACCTGAGTTAAATTTCCGTAGCCACCCCCAGGCCTGATTACTGCCACACCTGTTTCAATCAAGAAATCACTTAAATAGGAGCTGCCTGACACAGAGAAGTAGACCAAAAGCACCTCAAAAGCTAGACATCATGCCAAGATCCAAAGAAATTCAGGAACAAATGAGAACAGAAGTAATTGAGATCTATCAGTCTGGTAAAGGTTATAAAGCCATTTCTAAAGCTTTGGGACTCCAGCAACCACAGTGAGAGCCATTATCCACAAATGGCAAAAACATGGAACAGTGGTGAACCTTCCCAGGAGTGGCGGCCGACCAAAATTACCCCAAGAGCGCACAGACGACTCATCCGAGAGGTCACAAAAGACCCCAGGACAACGTCTAAAGAACTGCAGGCCTCACTTGCCTCAATTAAGGTCAGTGTTCACAACTCCACCATAAGAAAGAGACTGGGCAAAAACGGCCTGCATGGCAGATTTCCAAGACCAAACCACTGTTAAGCAAAAAGAACATTAGGGCTCGTCTCAATTTTGCTAAGAAACATCTCAATGATTGCCAAGACTTTTGGGAAAATACCTTGTGGACTGATGAGACAAAAGTTGAACTTTTTGGAAGGCAAATGTCCCTTTACATCTGGCGTAAAAGGAACACAGCATTTCAGAAAAAGAACATCATACCAACAGTAAAATATGGTGGTGGTAGTGTGATGGTCTGGGGTTGTTTTGCTGCTTCAGGACCTGGAAGGCTTGCTGTGATTGATGGAACCATGAATTCTACTGTCTACCAAAAAATCCTGAAGGAGAATGTCCGGCCATCTGTTCGTCAACTCAAGCTGAAGCGATCTTGGGTGCTGCAACAGGACAAATGACCCAAATCACACCAGCAAATCCACCTCTGAATGGCTGAAGAAAAACAAAATGAAGACTTTGGAGTGGCCTAGTCAAAGTCCTGACCTGAATCCAATTGAGATGCTATGGCATGACCTTAAAAAGGCGGTTCATGCTAGAAAACCCTCAAATAAAGCTGAATTACAACAATTCTGTAAAGATGAGTGGGCCAAAATTCCTCCAGAGTGCTGTAAAAGACTCATTGCAAGTTATCGCAAACGCTTGATTGCAGTTATTGCTGCTAAGGGTGGCCCAACCAGTTATTAGGTTCAGGGGGCAATTACTTTTTCACACAGGGCCAAGTAGGTTTGAATTTTTTTTCTCCCTAAATAATAAAAACCATCATTTAAAAACTGCATTTTGTGTTTACTTGTGTTATATTTGACTAATGGTTAAATGTGTTTGATGATCAGAAACATTTTGTGTGACAAACATGCAAAAGAATAAGAAATCAGGAAGGGGCAAATAGTTTTTCACACCACTGTATATATATATATATATATATATACATATATATATATATATATATATATATATATATATATATAAAACACTTAACAAATTATTAGAAATGTCTGTATATGCATATATGTTTCCAAAGACAAACAAGCCATATTAACTAAAACATAATGCAAAGTTGTGTTCAAAGTTATACAGGTATTAGTATAAAATCACACACACATTTTCTTCAAAGGATGTTAAAGACAATCCACAATAAATTCACCTGATGCACTCAACATGGGTGCACTGAGTTTAGTGCGTAACTTCTGAATTAATGTTTTATCCTACCCGATTATTTTTTCTGTTTAAATTTGTGAAATGTTATAGATAACAACAAAAATCCAGAGAGCTAATATAAGCTCACTAAGTGTTATCTTGGAAGTAAAATATTTCAATGACAACACCTCTCAGGTCAGAAGGAACTTCAAATACTGCAGAAAGTTATTGTACACCTGCCACAAGAAGGTCCTAACAGGATGGGAGAGAGCATATTATGCATTCTCCCGTTGAGAAGCTACAGGTTCAAGTGACCATAAGAGAGGAATGGTGTGCTATCTGCAGTTTCCTTACTCTAGTATAGTAAACTTGGTGAGTATTCTGGAAAGAAATAAATCGAACAGAGGAAGCTGCAGGACATAGTTTTTAAGAAAGAATTGATGTTGGTTCTTTTAGGAAAAAAATTCTTTTTGGAAATGAATGAATTTCCCTTCCCTGGAAAATTCATAAAAATGTATCTGTTGTTTTAAAAAAGATCTCCTGTCTTCTTAGTGTGAGAACCCTGCAGTGAGGAGACCACACATATCAATATTTGCATAGATCTTGCTTAGTAATATTAGTTGCTGTTTAATTCCAGGTTTAAATAAATTGCATGACAATAAGAGGTTCTTATTTCAATTTTCTAAGTAATTTATGAACAGTTTTGTCAATCTGATGTGAACATCATACAATACTTCAACTTTCTTTATATAATGTTTCCTGGTTTTGCTGTACTGTGGACAATGTATGTATGCACCGCTGGGTGTAGTGTGAGAATACGTAATAAAACACACAGGAGATCCATTGATAGCAAGACATTATACCTGAGACTAGGCTAAAACAATTTAGACTAAAGCATTTCAGTTGATACTGTCACATATTCAATCTTCATCACATCCAAAGACTAAATAAGCTTAGCTGCAGCTTTGTCCTTATTTTTGTATTCAAAATCAATCGAACAAAATATAACCAGGAATGGCAGGACCCATTAATTCACAGGTGCCTGGAACTGAGCATCAGCACTATTTACTTCATGTAAAGAGAGGACTGGCCGGCCTTGAAGACTTTTTTAGAGTTTCAACTGCACATTTACAATGTTTATTAAGCAGATTTAACTTCCCTGAAGGATCTTTTTAAATGATTAATGCTTTGGAATAGCACTCTGTGATTCTTGACTACCTTAACAATATGCTGAAGATAATGGTGAATTTATATGTGCACTTCAACAACTGCTTCAGTATGACATCTAACAATAATTAAAAAACATATCTGAATGGAAGCTGTTCAAGAAATAGAACTGCTATAGCAGTTTGGCTTTATTCAGAAAAACTGGCAAGGTAAGTGGGCCTGTTTGTGACAAAGAGCTTTAAGAAGAGAGATGAGGCAGCAGATGTCCAGAATATAGACCTGACCACACCCTTAATGTGCTGGAGAGGCACCAAATTAATATGAGATGAAAGTAACTGAGCAACTGAACTAGTAGTTTAGTATGTGACTGCTACATGTTGATGGACAAGAGATAGAAGTCCATCCAAAAAAAGATTATGTAGTCAATGTATTAATAATGGGCGGCACGGTGGCGCAGTGAGTAACGCTGTTGCCTCGCAGTTAGGAGACCCGGGTCATCCCTGCGTGGAGTTCGCATGTTCTCCCCGTGTCTGCCTGGGTTTCCTCCCACAGTCCAAAGACATGCAGGTTAGGTGGACTGGTGATCCTACATTGTCCTTGGTGTGTGTGTGTGTGCCCTGTGGTGGGCTGGTGTCCTGCCTGGGGTTTGTTTCCTGCCCTATGTTGGCTGGGATTGGCTCCAGCAGACCCCCGTGATTCTGTAGTTAGGATATAGCAGGATGGATGTATTAATAATTTTTTTTTACTAATGCTATGTGAGCACAGTTGAATGTAATGTCAATAGGCATTTTACTTTGTTTGATGTGCGCAGAAGTGTGCACTAACATCATAGTAACTATAACATCATGGTCCTGACTCGAATAGGTCGGAAGCAGGCACTGATAGCGTGTTGCCGCACCCACCACAGGACGAACCACCTGGATTGTGACCCGAGTGTAGTGGGTGACACCACAGCACCACACTGGAACAGTGTGAGGTTTTTTAAAGTGACTGAAGTGCCAATCTGTGTAAGTTGGAGGACCTGCTTGCATGACTCAAATAGAGACAGTTAAATTTTAATGACTAAAAGATGACACATAATTAGAATTTGTGCCAAGTTTTTTTTACTGGAAAATCAATCTACATTTCATCAAAACACCAACCAACAATTTGTAATGAGCCAGGAGTGTTGGTGTCCTTTTTGCTTGTCTGTTTCTGTAACATTATCTTTTTATGGCTAAATATGAATTCATGGTCTTGCTACTGATGCAAAACGAGGTGTTTCAGGTTGAAGAGTCTGAAAGTGGATACAATGGAAATAGTCAAGAGTATTAAGGGGTGGAGCTGCCTTCCAAAAGTATGACTGTGAGACCGTGAGACTCATGGAGACACAGATAACGAGTCTCCCGGTGCTGTGGGTGAGAATGTAGGAGAAGCCAGTGTCACGTTACATATAGCAGTTGTTCAAAGGCAATGGTCATAAAAATATATATACATATATATATTGTGGTGGACAGCCGGAACCCATGCCCCTTTGATACTGGATCTGGGGGAGCAGCCATGGATTGCAAACTGCATCCCACGGAACATTTGGTGGCAGCCCCCTGGGCTGCATCAGGTCCACAATGTTGGAACACTGGAAGTCATCCCTGTTGGGCTCCATGGCCACCACAAGGGGGAGCCGCGTGGCATAATGAGCCCATGTGGGCTGGACTGCAGCCACACCAGGAAATGCATCTTGAAGTAGGTCAACAAGCACCTGGAGCACTTTGGGGGTGCTATAAAAAGAGCCTGCAGCCACAACTCTAGGCGCCAGAGTTGGGAGGAGGAGGGCAATGCTGCCCTGGGAGGAGTGGAGGAATACAAGAGTGGTTTTTGAGTGGTTTTCCTTTGGTGGTGTTTTTGGGACTGTGTTGTGCCTGTGGGGATTACAGGGAAGACTGCCCCACTGGTAAAGAAAAATCTCATCTTTTTGTTTATTTTGCCAGTGCCTCTGGTGTCAGTCTGTGTCGGGTCGACACCTATATAGCGCCTTTGCCACTATATATATATATATATATATATTAAACCCACTGTCACAGAGGGCTTCTTGATCACGATGGTCGTTTTACCTTTTTCAATCTGCTCACCTGCAAGGAAGGAAGGCTGTTGCAGAGCCTTATTTATTTGTTTGTTTGTTTTTGTCCTTTTTTCCATGTAAATAGTAGTCAAGGCTGTTAAGCCCTATATTTTTTTTTGAAGGGTAGCCTTAATATTTTGTGGACACTTGTTTTCTCATTTTTTCATCACTACATATATATATTTGCACCCTAAGAGCAACGAAAGAGGATTGGATGTAATAAATTGTACCTTCTTTAATTTTAACATTGTGGCATCTCTGAATTGTTTCTTTTTTTTCAACTATGGTCCCGGTCGCTCCCAATTACAAGCAGCACACCTGCAGTTGCAGGTGGGTTACGACAAAGACACAAACAAGAAAAGAGAGCTTGGTAATTTAAGTGAAGTAAAGCAAGAAATGTAAGACAGACTTGATGACCACCCCATTATTCAGGACATCCTGATGAACCCAAAATCTGTGAGTTGTGAAAATGATAGTGTTGGAGGTGAGCTTGGACAGTGCATGAAGACATCTACCAGAAGGCCATTCAAGCTATATTTATCCGTGTGGAGCATGCATTCTGCCATCCATTCTGTCATTTATTATTAACCAGTAACGGTGCAAATACACTTGACTTGAACATTCATAGTTTTCATAGTCTTTCTCTGTAGGTTTACCATTCATTTGCTCAGAGGTAGATGCGCTTGCTGCTTCCGGAGCAGCTCTTCTCTTCTCCAACCTAGCGGCCTGCTTCTTCTCTTCTTTTGTCGGCATCTTTTCGCGTTAAAACTGATTAAGTCAGTGTTTGCATTGCAATTACTTAGTACATTTTCTTTAATTTTTCATTTAAGCTGGCACTTAAGACTTCAATCTGCTTCAAGAATGATTTAAGATAAGAAGAGATAGGAGAAGTGACGGCGAAGGTGGTAGGGATGAGAACGGCACCTGCACATATGCACTATACGGCCGCACAGCTGGTCGATGCCGAAAGCTGATTCTGCAATAACATAAAATAAAAATAAAAAGACGAATAACCTTCGAGGTCAATCATCACCCCAAAAGTAGATGGTAATAGAATGCATCATAACCGAAAAGTTGGTTTTTAAAGACTGCTTAGTTCATTGTGCTTCAACCTCAGTTGTAAAGGATTGTTTTAAGGATCCCATGGGATACCCCTCGCAAACCGTTTCACACGCTGCATATGGCGATTCACCTCGCGAAACATGCCTCTATGAACAGTCAACGTAGCTCGGAGGTACATGACATTAACCTGACCTGCACTGCATGTGGCCTCTACGACAGACGAATATAAATGACGCCATTTTTTCTGTGTTGTCACGTCCGAGTTGGTGGGTGTGGCCCTGCGAGTTGTCGTCGTATCCAATGGTCTTGGAGTTGGTGGGCGTGGCTCTTTCCTGCGTGCGCCATAGGTGTCTCACTTGTCGGCAGCTTAGTGAATCCACGCCTCTTCCGGCGTGCTTTCCATGGTTGTCTTGCCTTAGTGAATTATATAGGGTGGGCCATTTATATGGATACACCTTAATAAAATGGGAATGGTTGGTGATATTAACTTCCTGTTTGTGGCACATTAGTATATGTGAGGGGGGAAACTTTTCAAGATGGGTGGTAACCATGGTGGCCATTTTGAAGTCGGCCATTTTGGATCCAACTTTTGTTTTTTCAATAGGAAGAGGGTCATGTGACACATCAAACTTATTGGGAATTTCACAAGATAAACAATGGTGTGCTTGGTTTTAACGTGACTTTATTCTTTCATGAGTTATTTACAAGTTTCTGACCACTTATAAAATGTGTTCAATGTGCTGTCCATTGTGTTGGATTGTCAATGCAACCCTCTTCTCCCACTCTTCACACACTGATAGCAACACCGCAGGCTTCTAGTATCCGTAGTTTCAGGTGCTGCACATCTTGTATCTTCACAGCATAGACAATTACCTTCAGATGACCCCAAAGATAAAAGTCTTAGGGGGTCATATCGGGAGACCTTGGGGGCCATTCAACTGGCCCACGATGACCAATCCACTTTCCAGGAAACTGTTCATCTAGGAATGCTCGGACCTGACACCCATAATGTGGTGGTGCACCATCTTGCTGGAAAAACTCAGGGAACGTGCCAGCTTCAGTGCATAAAGAGGGAAACACATCATCATGTAGCAATTTCGCATATGCAGTGGCCTTGAGGTTTCCATTGATGAAGAATGGCCCCACTATCTTTGTACCCCATATACCACACCATACCATCAATTTTTTTGTTCCAACAGTCTTGGAGGGATCTATCCAATGTGGGTTAGTGTCACCATTCACATAAAAGTTTGCCTCACTGAACAAAATCTTCTGCGTAAACTGAGGGTCCTGTTCCAATTTTTGTTTTGCCCATTCTGTAAATTCAGTGCGCCGATCTGGGTCATCCTCGTTGAGATGCTGCAGTAGCTGGAGTTTGTAAGGTGCCATTTGTGAGTAGCTAATATCCGCCGAAGGGATGTTCGACTAATGCCACTCTACAGTGACATGCGGTGAGTGCTACGCTGTGGGCTCTTGCTGAATGAAGCTAGGACAGCCACTGATGTTTCTTCATTAGTGACAGTTTTCATGCGTCCACATTTTGGCAAATCCAACACTGAACCAGTTTCACGAAATTAGCAAGCAGTTTGCTAACTGTAACATGGGAGATGGGTGGTCTCGTAGGGTGTCTTGCATTGAAATCTGCTGCAATGACCCGGTTACTGCGTTCACCAGACATCAACACAATTTCTATCCGCTCCTCACGTGTTAACCTCTGCGACATGTCAGTGGCTGTAAACAAAGAGAAACTTGTAAAAAACTCATGAAAGAATAAAGTTACGTTAAAACCAAGCACACCATTGTTTTTCTTGTGAAATTCCCAACAAGTTTAATGTGTCAAATGATCCTCTTCCTATTGAAAAAACAGTTGGATCCAAAATGGCTGACTTCAAAATGGCCACCATGGTCACCACCCATCTTGAAAAGTTTCCCCCCTCACATATACTAATGTGCCACAAACAGGAAGTTAATATCACCAACCATCCCCATTTTATTAAGGTGTATCCATATAAATGGCCCACCCTGTATATATAGATGGTTTTGGGTGGGTTTGTGAAAAGGGATTTAGACTTGTATTTTTTTTTTGTACTTCATTTTCTAATATATATTCATATTTTTCATTAATGATCATGTGTGTTTTTTTCTGTATTATGGTGTGAGATCAGAAAGGAAAGTAGTGTTGGTCACATGTTTCTCGGGTTATTATTGCTGCTACTCTAGTATATAATTAGTAGTATATAATTTTTGCACCTATTTTTGCAGTATGTGAAATTGCCTTTATACTGTGTGCTGCAAGGCTGTTCCTGGCTTACGTGGCCGGCTCTATTGACCATGTAGTTTTGTAGGTTTACCCTTGGGTGTGTATGAGAATACGTAACCTGAACTTTCCAGTTTAACATTGGAGCTTGTAGGCTTCAGCCATTATTCTCAGCATTAAAATGAGATTACAAATTTGCCCTATCAGTTTGAGATTTTTCCAGATAAGGCTATGCAGTGTAGGGCAGTGAAGACCTTCAAAATGTCAGGTGTCATTTCCTCCCTTAAAGGTACCCACTGCAACCTGAAAAAAAAAGCATTATGCTGATCAGATTGGGGTTGAGCAGCACCCTGACCTTCTCCTACCCCTGTGGAGGGCTGTGAGACAGTGACTCTCATGGAGACTTGGGTAACGAGCTCCCCAGTGCCATGGAAATGGTGGTAATAGAAGCTAGGGGAAGGTTATAAGAAAAGGCAGGGAAGAAAAAAAAAACAACAAACAGTTTTATTAAAAGTACCATCTCGGAGAGCTTTGTACACATCATGCTCGTTCGGTTTTGTTTTTTTTTTCTGTTGGTGACAGGCGTGCGCAAAGCTATCGTCAGTATTAAACGTGACACACTGTCCGTACTGTACCATGAGACCATGTGGGTAGGTAGAAGATTGAGTATTAGGGGGGTGCCGTGAGTGTCAGGTTTGTTTTGATGGGAAAGTGTGGGTTTATTGTGGATGTCTTGTGATTTGAGGGTTGGTAATTTAATAAAAGTATCCGTAAAGGGTGCTAACGTCAGTTTTGATTTTGTATTCGTCACTGTTGGGGGATGGATAAAGTGATTGTATCCCCCTCCCAAGAATAAGAATGGAGATGCCTTGGTGAAGCGTATCATTAGGTGGGTTGGTTTTAGCTTATTTAAAGCTGAATAGACAGGAGGAGGGGGGAAAACCGCACTACAGAGAAGTGGTAAACGAGAGTGTTGAAAAACTGAGAGCAAAGTAGAGAGAGATTGTGTGGCTCAGTGGCTGGCGAGTAATGGGTATACATAAAAAAATGATAACCCCTGTAAGCCAGTGATGACCCCGGATTTGTTCTTTTTTATGAGGGAGTCTTATTGGTTCTATTTAGAGGTTGGGCTGCAACAGAGCCTATATTTTTTGGACTTTATAATTAATTAATTAATTAATCTTTTTTTCACTGTATACTGTATATGGTTGCACCCTAAGACAGATTGAAAAGGATTGTATGCAACTTCTTTAGTTTTAACATCTTGACATCTTAGCATTTTTTTTTCTTTTTCAACTACACTCCCAGTCTGTCCCAACTAAAAGCTGCACACCTACAGTTGCCAGTGAGTTACAACAAGGGCCACCAAGGAAATCTTAACAAGTGTTCCTTCCATTTCATGAAAAGATGCCATTGATATGATAACCTTTGTTTCAAAGCAGAGGTACGTAGAAAATAGTCCAATCAATTGTTTGCTTGCCTTGTGCTGCCCAGCAAACACCTGGGTATAATGGGGTTAGCATTGCCACTGGACAGCCACGTTCTTTCTCACTTCAAAATCATTTGGTTCTAAACTTAAGGTTTTGCTGTTTCAGTTTAAGCAGTTCAAAGCCAGTATATTTCCCTGGGTAGCCAGTGGTTGTGAGACGGTCAATTTAATTAATATTTAAATCTACTGTATATTGTTGATTTCTGTCAAATGATAACATTGATTTTTTTGTGACATGAACAGTGCATGGACTTGCTAGCCATTTGCAAATGACTAGGAATACTGTAGATGTTATCTGTGAGACAGGTTAATGTTTATGTTAGAGAAGTCGGCACACATATGCATAAAATAAAAATAAATAAAATTCTGTTATGCCAAAAACAACATTTGGATGTAGCATGTACTCACTTGGAGAATTCCATTTAGGTACTGTACAATTCAAAAAGATTTCAGCAAAAAAAAAGATAGACATCATGAAAAACTTACAGATGCAAAGGTTTCTCCTATCCTTCTTTTTGCCATGCCCTTGAACTGTGACAAGGAAAATAAGCAAGTAATAGAAGTAACAGAGCCACAACTAGTTAAGCATTATCTTTGTAGTGCCTTGTACAGTGCCATATTTTTAGCTTAGTTGTATGAGGTGCACACTGAAAACAAGCCATAACCAAGTCATATTACCTCAATCCAGTGTCTGAATGTGACACTATATACAGTATTTTAATAAGGTAGCTTAATTAATATTCTGCTTTGTGCGAATATCCACCCATTGTTTAGTTTGCAAAACACTTTCGTTTCTTACCCTAGGGAGCAGGAGACTATTTTGGCAGCAACAGTACAAAACTATCAGCATGACCAGCATGTTTGTACATCTCCAAAAGGTCCAGTAAGATTAGCCAACTAGTCTAACTTCATCTATTTAGACTGTGGGCCGAAAGTGAAGGTCTGAAGACATATACAAATAGAAAGGTGAGGAATTCATCTGATCTGGAACTTCCCCGTGTCTCCTCTAGGTGTCTGGTTTCAAAATGTCAGCCTGGTGTACTGTGCTATCCCTCACTGGGTCTGTTAAAGTGTAATCATCAGACACCATCAGCCTGTAGATTTTACCTTAAGTCACACTGTTCTGTATTTCTGTTAGCTTGGCAAAATGCCTTCTAATGTTGTTCAAAGACTGAACATCAAGTAAGTTGGTCTAGTTGATTGAACAGTCAAGACAAATGTGACCTACCACCATTGCAAAATTTGGTATCTGTGCCTTCATTCAGAGTAGTTACGTTTGATAATAGTGACCATATCCCACCCCTGGGAACCCATACTATGGTTGGCCTAGTATGGCATCAATTGAAAACCTTTTCAGCACAGTTGAAAAGTGTGTTCTATAAAAATATCTCTCTCTGCATTAAATAGAAAAGACACCAAAAACATTCTAAGATGGTGCTGCTGAGTTTCATTGTGATAGTCCTGATCTGCAGGCTACTCAGTGGTACATTTTTTTTAAACCAGTTGGTCCGGTGGCAGGAATCCCTTTTTCTTCTGTGTTAAATGGAAACATTATTTTCCCTGAAACTGCTGCTTTCATTTGAGCCCAAGAGGCAAGATTTGAATGTGACCCATGTCTCTGTCTGTCATGCACAGCAAAAGGTTACCTTTTTAAACAGCTCAGCCCGCAGTCTGTTAGTCTGGGAAAACACTTTTCTCTTTTCCTCTTCCTTTTTCTTTTTCACTTCAGGCAGCTGGTTGTAAATCCTGGCAGTATTTGCAAGCACAAGAAAACACATTTCAAATTTAGCAGTGAATAGACAGACCAGTGAGCCCTGTTAAAAAACGATGCCATGTCTGCGTCATAAATCAGACGTTCATCCAGGGGACCTATCATTGAAATAAAGGAGGTTTTAGCAAGTGTGTATTACCCAGGGCAGAATGCTTTATTGAATGATAAAAAAGCATGTACATACACGATTTGTTGTCCTTACTGAAATTTCATGTGCCTGGGTGCTGTGATGCAACACACTTAAATAATCAAAGCAGCCACATTTTTAAGTGGGTTACATGGGATTTGCTTTAGCTCTCGGCTTGCTATTTTTATTTACTTCTTCTGGACATTACATTAGTGCTTTTGGTTAGTGCAAAATCTTGTAAACATTGTAAATTTTATAATAAAGTACACATTTGAGCCCACTGTTTTCAGGTGGTGGTCATGACCACCTGCTGTGTCTTCTAATTGAGTGCTTAATCACTGGAGAGCACACCGAATTAAAACAATAACTGTCAGGCAAAATGCTCACAAAGCATGAGAGTGACATCTCCCTGGGTACAGAATTAAACCGACTAGCAGATTGTTTGCTGAAAGGCGGAATTGGAATGTCAGCTGTCACTTCCGTTTTAGTGGCTGCATTATTGAATCCCTATCAGATCTGCAGCCGAGCTGAAGATTCTGGCCGATATGGTCCACAAGATCTCACTAGTGTTAGTATGTGGTGTTCTCTGCAAGCTCGGTTGTGGTCTGCGCATTTCTTATGTGTGGGCCAGTAATTATAATCGATTTGAAAGTGTCACTTGAGAAGCTTGTTATTTTACATTCAGGGTGTTACTCGTGAATAAGACTTGAAGTGTAATGAAAAAACAATGGAAACTGTCAGTCACAGAGTAGAGGACCGTAAAAATGGATGTATTTTGCATGTAATTTGGTAAAGTTGTTTTATTTATTCAATGAGTTACTTTAAAAAGCCAGAACATAGTGGGACATAAAATGATACAAGTGGTGAGGGTGGCTTTTAGTTTTAGGGCTGACTTGACATTAGAATGTAAATTTACCACAAACATGCAATATAATAAATTGTAGCACAGCATCTTTGTATAAAACAGGGAAGATGAATGGCCATACCAAGACATTATAGATCTCTCTACAAAATGCCGAGACTTTGCACTGTAAATTAGGTTTTAGTGATTCAGTTCCAGACAGTGACCCACTGTGTAGCTCTGAACAAGTCACCTAATCTATCTGTGCTCCAACTGTAAGAAATATATACGTCATATTCTTATCTGGTAAATATCTTCTATGAGGGTATATAGGCAATAGTTACATAATGTACACAGCATCGCCAAATGTGTACCATCTAATTCAGGATGGCATGAGGTCAGAAGGCTGTCATAGCACCAGGCAGAAACCATTCCTGTAAATTGCACCAGTCCCTTGGACAGTCTAATCTGGAACTCTCTCATACCCACACACAATTGTCACAATTTGGAATTGCCAATTTATGTAACATGCATGACTTTGTGGTTGGAGAAGGGAAACTAGAGTAACCAAAGTGAAGTCCACACAGAGACAAGGAGAATGTGCATACTCCAATCCAGAATTATGGGTCCATGAGGCAGTAGCTCCTGCCACTGCACCATCATATCACTCATACAGTAGAATGAGTGGCAAAGCATCTTGATCAAAAACACTTTATATCAATGATATATTATAATGTTACAAATGAATTGTGGTCACATTTGTTTACTTGTTTATAGTCATCCAATGAGCCTTGGGTAACCTCATAGCCTACAGTCTTGAAGTTTTAGATGTGGTGCATTATTGACAAAAACTTGGGTAGATTTGCAGGTTACTGGACTTGAGAGCTTGATCTAATGATTAGCCAATCAGGTTTCGATTGGTTAGCCATTTTAATATTCTCATCACTTCCAAACCTCAAAGAAAGGGCACTAAACATGTTAAATAAATAGTCTGAGATTTTAAAGTCTTCTACTCTTCTATCCTAGATTATAGGCTAAATTTTCTTTTGCAGAATTTAGGGTAGTTTGGGGAATCAAAATAATGTATAAGTATTGTATTGGAGCCTTCACATCAATATATTCAACACGTACCATTTATTTATGTAAAGTAGCAACAGCCTACATTCATTATTTAAAAAAAATTGTCTTACAAACTCCAAGCAGTTTTTAATAAAGTCATTTGAAAGCAATATGAAAAGAAGAATAAACATTTTGTTGTATTTCAAATCCTTGTTTCATATCCTTTTTTTCATTTTTATGTTATGTATTTATGTGAATGTTACTCTTGTTCATTAGTTGCATTATTCTTTATTTTTAATTAAGTCTCTAAGTCTTTGTCAAGAGTTGGGACCACCTGCCTATCACCATCAGGGACTCGCCTCTCCCCAGGGACTTAAAATGGTAAAGTTTTCCCACAGTTCCTGGTGGTTCATATTGAAGGTGCTTGAGAGTTGTTGGTGAGTTATTGAGTTTCTACTGTTGCCTTATATTTTTAGGCAACTCCATTTTTTCTTTAGTGCTCTACAGGGCTTCATTCTTGTCGAAAGAACATGTTTGTGAGAATAAACTTTTTATTTTGTACAGATCCTGTGTTTACCCTTATATCTAGCTTGGGTCTGATGGTATATCCCCCTCTAGTGGGCATTTTTGAGACTCACACACCATACCGATTTTACGATGTAATAAAAATGTTATGTTTGAAATCAAGTGTGGCACAATTTTAAAACTAGTAAATGTAGTCCTTAATGTGTAGGAAGCAATGCCTGTGCAGAAAATGCTTAAGAAGAAAAACATACACACTGTGGTAGACTATTGTAACATCATTTGAAATGAACGGTAAGCTAGCAAATTAACTTTTGTGCTTTGTGAGTTATTGCAGTTATGTCTCTGGAATATATTTTTTTATCAAAGCATTATAGTGTAACAGATATATTGTTTCATACTGGAGAGTGAGATATCTATTTTACTGTCACTATCACATTCAAGTCTTAATTTTAAAAAGCAGAAGTATTTTGTTAAAGAACATTATTCTAATTCTTTTAAAGAAAATGTACAGGACTTTACTCTCAAGCGTCACCTTTTCACTGTGTAACTCTCTAGGGGAAGCACAATGAACAAAATTTCGGATTGCAACCCATTTTCTCTATGCTCCTTTGTTAGTACATTAAAGCTTGTGCTGTGAAAAGGCGATAGCATTTGTGTGCACCATTTCTGCTGCTGATACACGTGCTTCTATTTACTAATATGAGAAAAGGCTAATTTAAGAACTGAAGGTTTGTAAATATTTATCCTTTTGATAACTATTTGATAATTGACCTGTTGGAATTTTGTTTGTGCCTGCCTATTTTCTTCTCATATTATTATTTTTCTTATCATTTCATGTTGTTAGTTGAAAATCCGGTTAAGATTAGGGCCATACGTGTGGGTAGGCTCCACTTTTGACTAACTTTCAGGTGCCGCTGCTAATGGTAGTGCAGTCACCGGAGGCAAATTAAAATACACAATTAGCCTCACTTCACTGAGGAATTGCCTTTAGGCACACTTTCAGAGGCCCAGCTGTCTGGTGGGTTACAAAGGTCTAGATTTTTAAAGTATGTTCTTATGTTTCAGATTGTGAGTTTAGTTTTTCTTAATTTTTGATCTTTGGCTTTAGTTTTTTTCAAATTAATTTCTGACCCAGTTGTTCCTGTATTTTAGGGTTATTTAATTAGAACTTCATACTCTTCCATTCATTTCCTAGTTTAGTTTCTTTTGGGTCTTCTATTTATTTTACTAGTTTAGGGGTTGATCTTAAATTCATTAATTCATTAAGGTTTATTTGTGACATTCTTGTTGCCTTTTTTTTTAGTTTTGTTTAGTTTTTTGATATCAATTTTTGTTCAATGTTAATGAATTATTGCTAATTTTATTATTCATTGTTGCAGAAGACAGGAAGATACAGAAAAAGATGATCTGTTGTGGCCACCCCTAACTGGAGCAGCCCGAAAGAAGAAGAAGGTATGTTTAAGTATAACCAGTGAAACAGGAAGTCATTGATCGCCACTTAAGAGCTCCTAAAGATTCAGGTGTGCTTTTAAAAGATAAAATATGAATGGGAATATATAGTAAGTAGATTTTGCCAATGAGAATATCCACAGTTGCCAATAATTGTAACTCATGTATTTTGACAAAAAATGTTTAATTGTTTTCTTTGAATAATTTTATGTCAGTGAAAAGTAGGATTTCTGTCATAATCTGAGTATAAGAATAAGTTTAGTGAGCCTTTTTTCTTGCCTTTACCAAGGATGCCAATATGTCTTTAAGGTTTTTAGGGTTGGGTTTTCATGTTTTTGCCTTTCACAGTGTGGTCTCAGTACATTAATTTTGGTTTACAGATAGATAACATTAACCACCTAAATGTATCACTGTGGTTTAGCTTTAGCACTTCTTACAATCTGTGTCTATGAAACAGACAATGTGCAGCAATTTCAGCAAACAAAGTTCTTTTTTTTTAAGAATGTTGGATTTTATCCGTTTCCACTGCCCCAAAGTCCCACGGGGTAAAAACTGCTGTTATAGACTATTGGCCCTGTCTTTAGAAATGGTACAAGTGATACATTTTGGCATTGCGTTATGATTTTTTTGTTTACTGGCTTATTATATCCGGTTGAATGCTCTGGTCATTGTTCTGAATGGATTGGTGCTATATGTGACAGCTGACATTTCTGTATTTTTCCAAGATGTTTTATGCAATTTCTAGAGTCACTGGGGGGTCATGATGATTATTCATTATTCATATTTTGTCATTTAATAGAAAACATAAGTGGATGTGGATTTAATCATTTGCACGTACTGTTTTATGTGAAAATGCTATCATTAAACATGAATCCAGTTATATTGTATACACTTTTTACTTTGCCTTACTTGACTTTTCAAAGCTAACTTATATTCAGCTATTTCAGTTCACTAACTTTTATAACAGGGAGCAGAAAGGCTGCTTTCAAAAATGCCAATTGAAATGCTTATCTTGATGTAAGGCCCCGGGTGTGAGTTTTTTTCTTTTTTAATTCTATTATTATTGTGTAAGTTTCCTTTGAAATATATAACCCATACAGTCAAACTGCAAAACAAAAGATTCACATGTCAAAAAACAGTGTTTTAAAAGCAAAGCTCAGGTGGCTGATTCTATATGAGCTTACAATAAGAAACATCGAAATGTTTTCTTGAGTTTTAAATGCAGTGCAATTCAAGTGCTAATGAATTATTGATGAAATGCATTTAAACATGGGCTTCTCTCATGAGAAATCAGGGCAGCTATAACCTGATCCCTCCAGATTCCCAAACATTTGTTTGTCCTGCCTCCATTGAGCATTCAAAAAACTGCTCGGATAAGCTTCATATAATTACAGTCTTTAACTGCAAGACCTAGACAATGTGATTTACGATGATTGATTCAGAAACATTAAATTGAAAACTGGATAGCACTATAAGGTTTGGGGTTTGTAAAAGATTGCAAATGGTTACAAATTTCAGAAAAAAAATCTATGAATATGTAAAAAGATGTTGTAAGGTATTGCTAGAATAAAAAAGGGGATGCCTGACAGGGAAGAATTAGAGGAAGGAACATCCATTCAGGCAGTCAAATGGCACTTCTGCACACCAGTATGCTTATACTTGAGTGCTGGACCCCATGACTGTATGGGTATTCGAGAAAATAATACTGCAGGACCACCCCTGTGATAGAAACTCTGAGGGATTGGAGGGGAGGGGTTCTACGGTTTATTAGAAAGAGCAGGCAGCCAAAAGCTGCTATAGCTGATCCTTTAAAACCCTCACTAGGGCTCAGAGATGCATCCAGATGTCATTGTAGCCTGGTGGTCAGGGTAACTTTATAGGCCTGATCTCTGAAATAGATCATGAGATGGGCCAGAAGTGAATCCTTTGTGGTAGTTATAGTATAGAGCCTCGAATTATAAGGTGAGTTTTCGGGGTGAGGATATTTCCCCTTGGGATTAATAAAGTATCTATCTATCTATCTATCTATCTATCTATCTATCTATCTATCTATCTATCTATTACTGGTTATGAGGTAGAGTAGGGCATTTTTTATTTATTTCATTTCATTCTATGCTTTGTGTTCTCCTGTTGACAATACTTCTAACTGATTATTGCTCCACTAACTTTGTCATTTTAGTTTTTTTGTCTCTCTCTCTCTTTAGCATTCTACAGGATACACTTTATTCACTAATTAATAAACAGTGGGTGATAATTATGTAATCAACATGCTGTGAAGAGTGTTTATATATAATAATGTAGTAAGCCACCTGAACATAACCACTAGTGCTAAGAGGCTATTAATTGAATGTGTATCAGTATAATACAGAATAAGCATACTGAGAGTGCTTATAATAGAAATAATCATTCTAAAATTACATAATAATTATACAATATGATGTCATTTCTTAATATAACTTTCATAATGAAACATAATTATTATACACTGCTTATACAAATAATACATATTAAAAACAATGAACAAAATGTTAAGCTATTATACAGTAGTATTAGGGCATTAAAAGGATTTTAGTCATACAATAGTAGCGGAAGGTCCAAGGAAGCCATCAGTAATGGTGTCTAAAGTTGTGGCTTTACTAGGGTAAAGCTTAATAGGATGGGATAACACCAAAATACAAAATAAACAAAAGGGAATTAACATCCGTAGTGTGTGGCTGGGTCTGCCTACACCGGTGTTGATCCCAGTCTGCTGTGTGATGTGGCTCATCTGTTTGACATTGTCAAAGCATACAAAAATTTCTTTCAGCTTCCATCTTTCATCCTCCCTCTTTTGCCCCTTGTATTTCAGCCTGACATCTCTTCCTTCCACCAGTGAAGCATAGCCAGTTTATCTCCCATTTCTAAGCTCACAGATTTTCTGTTTCAGGGTGGCTTTAAAGCTCCTGGAGTCACTAGTTAAGACTCATGTCTTGGATCAGGAGTGGAAACATGAGGGTACTTTGGTGAGAACACTGAAACAACCACCTACATTAGGCAGATTTCTTGAAAGGACAATAAGATCAGGCACATATGCCACCTCCAAACAGGTCTGAGAGTTCTGACTGAACTTCTGTGAGTCCTTCTAATCACTAACTTTAAAAAAGTCCAGAAGGTCACGTGTCTGAATTAGAACCATATTCTATACCATATCGGTCTGATGGATTTTTCCCTCTCTGCTGACAGAGAGTTAATCATTCCCAATACATGCTGGGCCACCTGTCAGTTTCCTGGTATAATGAACACCTTTGTCACTACCGCTGCATGTTTTCTTTTCACTCCTTTATTATATGAGCCCTGTCCACGTTCTGTGCCACCCTTTCTTTCCTGGAAAACTAAGGACTGGCCACGTGATACGGCCTATCATATTTAACATTACTTTATATTAATATGCATAAAGTATGCAATGTTATTAGATGTAGAATATTAAAATAAATACAAAACAGTACACTAATCAAGTAATATTAGAATGTATCATTCAAATCAAACTAGAGCATGATTGTATTTAACCAGACCCTTGTAACATTGCTCTCAGCATTAATTAACTATCTTGTCATGAATTTCAAGATGAATGTTTGCCCTTATATGCTCCCATACTGTATAACTGAGTAAAATTGCTGCATACCGTTTAGACCTCAGCTGCATCTCCTTCTCTGAGATTGTTCTTTCCTTTGGCTTAAAAAGGTTATCTGTAAATACAGAAGCAGTTAATGCAGAGGAGTGATGATCAATTGTTGTGCTTTTTAAATGTTCTAGTTACCGTACTTAGTTGGCATGTAGGCTTTTTAAAAGCCCTGTAATGATAAACCATTTATGGCTGATAAGATCATCAAGACATATGAGATCTGCTGTCTGGCTAAATAACATTTACATTTGAACATTTTACATGAACCATAACAAACCAGAAATATTTTTGCTGACATATGCTGTTCAGTATAGTCCAGTATCCTACAAAACGGATGTCCAGTGCTCATTCTGGTGAGCCAGAGTAGCTCATTTTCTTTGCAGCCTTCTGGTGACTGCCTATATTAATATTTTATTGGACTTCTATAAAATGAGCCTATTAAGAGGACTCAAAATCAATACACTGTGCAATATTATTACTGTGGCTTTTGCAATCAAAAAGTAGAGAGCTACTTGCATTGCTTAAGTTTGTGTCTGTTCTTCAGATTTAACCAAACCCTTTCAGAACTGTTTCAGTATAAATGCTGTTAAGAAAATCAAAGAATTGTTACTACATTCAGACCAAAAAAAAAAAGATTTGGAACCTCTTTACAATAGCAAACATGCCATCCAGAAAATGCTTATATTTGAACAGTGCAGAAATTTGTTTTAATTTAGACATTTATCAAAAGGCAGGAAGGCTAGATGCAATCAAAACCTGCAGATATGTGTTAGTGGCTTGAGGGACCAGTCTAGGATATATTTTTAAAAAACAAGACAGAGAAAAAGTAAATTTAGTCAAGCCAATAGATCTGCTTCCAAGGCAGTGGGATGCATGTCCTCATTTGTGTATTTATCAACTGAAATAACAATTGACCAGTAAGAAAATATAGACTCAATTTTGTGCTGCATATTCATACCAGTCACTAAATAACTGCAATTTCTGTTATTTCTCTGTCTGAATAAATCAAAGCATTTTCTTTTTATTTCTTCCATACAGGGTTGTTTCCATTAGCCTCAATGATTTGAGCAAATGCAAAATTAAGCATTCCTAATGGTGTTTTAGTGCATTTCCATTAGTACTGAATATGCACCTGTAATATTATACAGTACTTTAAGAGCACCTGTTAAAATAGCAAGTGTGGCAGTCATGGCAAAGCCCCCTGCCTAAGTTTCACCAGTCTGTAAAATTCCTATTTAATTGAGAATAAATATGCACAGCTGTTCATAAATTCGAAATAGCAAGAGCTCAATACATAACATAAGATTCCAAGATTTACTTCTGAATTTACGCAGAGGAGATGGGGAGCAAGGGAAATGTTTAAATGCTGCCAACACCTTTCAGCCCTATTCTCACTTTTATTATGGGCAAAGAGTAAATTAGTAACAGAGACGTTAGCAAAGACAAAGTACATTTTGTATTCCTATTTTAAAAAATGTAATATATTCCAGTAGCAAATGTGTTTATGTATTTTGGATATTTGAAAGTGTGAAAAAAATTAATTTTACTGCTTTTATTGTTAAAAAGAATTGTAGTTTAGCATAAGCAAAAGTGTGAACGTGATGTGTGTGTGTGTGTTTGTTTTAATTTTGACATTGGTGGACATTAGAATACACTGTACCTACCCTAACCCTAATAGAAACATTTTGACGAGAACAGGCCATTCAGCTCAACAAAGCGAAGTTCACCAATCCTATCCGCTTAATTCCCCCAAGTCTAGTTTTGAAGGTCGCTATTGGAACATTAGAAATCTCCTTTTGTAATTGCCTACCTGTGCCACCAGAAGCGTTGTGGTTCATTTGTGAAGACGAAATATTTTTTAGTTAATGTGATAGTATCACAGGGTAATGGGTGCTTTATCATATCAAACTAACATTGACTTCTCCATGGGGAATGGTTTAACCTTCTCAACTGACAGATTTCAGGCAAACGGTGGAGGTCTTAAAAAACTCGTCATGCTGGACAGGAGTGAAATGTATTCTGGGAGAGCTGAAAGGCAATTCAGGCCCTTAGATTATTTTGTAAAGACAGCTTAGTTCAGCTTTTGATTCCCATAAGAATCAACCTGAAGCTTGTGTGGTAATTCACCTGTGTTTTGAGAAACTGTTAGCTGCCTCGATAGTGGATAGTAAGCCAGGTGTGTGTGTTTAATTTGCATAAGATGTAGCTGCCTTTCAGTAGAACTTTCTTCAAAAAGAGTCTCAGCTCAGTTTATAGTTTAGAGTTCAATGCAGCTTGTGCTGTGTTGCACGATTGGAGTGCTTGGTACAGTCGCAAGGCTTTCCAAGGAGCTCTTTCTCCAGCAAGAAATCTTTCTTTTCACCTTTCTATTAAGGATATACTGTACAATATAATTGATAACTAAAAAATTGAGTCATTTGGGAACTGTCAACTGGGACTGAATGAAGTCTGCATGAAGACTGTGTGAACCCATCCAGGCTGTGTGATGCTTTGTAAATCCTGTATTTGCTGCTATTGGTTATTATGCAAATCCAATATTATTTTATTAATATATATATTAATAAAAGCTTAAGCTCATTGTTTATTTACAATTATTGATTACTAGCTGTATAAGCCCATGCTGTAAAAAGCACGGGGTCCTAGAAACTATTCAAATCCTCAGAAGAAAATTGAAATATAGAAATGTTAGGTAATTGAAAGGAAGTACTCTGGGTATCTCTCCTAGGGGATTTCATTTTGCTGACGTGCTCGCATTGTGCATTAGCTGCTAAGGTACTGTATTTCTTTGGAGGTTTAATTTTCCCGATGTTCTCGCTTCCCTTGTGTATTAGCAGTGGGAGGAAAAGTGAAAGGAATACTGTTTTGCGATGTGCTTCACTCCTGTATTAGCTACTTAGCGAGTGACTCTTTCTTCAAAGGTTTTGTTTTGGCGATGTGCTGGCCTCACTTGTGGATCCTTACCCCGACTCCACCTCTAACTTCCGGGGCAGACAGACACACACATTTCCATGCGTAGACGTTTATATATAAGACTGGCATTGCTGAGTGCTGAATTATCATTCATTGACTAGCTGCAGTCCCTTACGGGTACAGAGTCCTCTATTGGTGGTAAACTGGGTTGAAGTAAAGGAGTGAAAATATGGCAGGCCCAGTCAGTGGGCAGCCTGCCTTTAGAGGTCTCTAGGATTGAATATGCAGAGTACAATAAGGACAGTGAGACAGTAGGATTGACAGTAAGCTGATTTCTTCTTATTACACATTAAGAAAATAGCTTAAGAGGTTCTATTGGTACCTTTCATTAGGTGCACAGGTGATTTAATAACACAATAAAACAGTTATTGGTACACATCTGACACTGTACCACTTTATCACAGGAAATGCTTAAATCCCCATTCACTCATACCGGACAAATAAACTTAAAAATCTTAGGGATGTGGAAGGAAAACAGGAGTAGCCAGGGACAAATCCACAGAAACACAGGAAAATTGTGCTAACTCTAAACACACAGCAGAATTCAAATCCTGCCATACTGATCAATATGCCAAAATATGTCTCTCTATTATAAAAAAAAAAATCCTGAGGAGAAACGCAAGGGCGTCGAGACATGATCTTCACATTAAGATCACAGAAGACATTTAAAAGAAACCGTGAGATGAAAGAGATTGGCCACAGAGCATCTAGCGGGGACCTTAAACATGAGACTTAGTGCCAAAAGATTGACACAGGACCGTCTCGCGATGACGTGGAACATGAGATTCCTGCAAGACACGCCCTACTTACAATCAATATCAAATAAGCCAAGAGGCAGCAAAACATTCAGTCATCTGAAGGATTTGAGCACACACAGATCCAGGGCTCTCAGCGCATTGATGAGTAAGCGAAAAAGAAAGCAGCGCGGAGAAAACAGACTCAAAAGAATTGGAGAGAAAAAAGAGCAAAAAAGAAAAAGAATAATCTAGGTGCAAATTCAGAAAATAAGGAAAGTAATTATCAGCCTGGAACAAGTAGAACTGAAAAAAAAGCATGTCCAAACCGGCTCAGAATTAAAAGACAAAGTAAAAGACAAAGTAGAACTTCATAAAGATGTTCACAAACGTTGGTGCTAAACACATGCAGAGCAGGTTAGAGATTATGAAAGCAGTGGAATTCAAAAGGCTCAAAAAAAAAATAAAACATTGGCGCGATACACATGTGGAGAAAGTTAAAGGATATGAAAGTAGGAAAATTAAAGTATAAAAAAAAGAAAGTAAAGATCGCAGTATCGCAAACAAACAAACTGCCTCTTAACTATGTACCTGTCTAACGTTGGTTCTGCACAATAATCATTGCACTATTGCACCTTAACACTTCATTCTACTTTATTCACATAATTTTACTTATTTATTATGTTCTACTATACTGTTATCTTTCAATCTATGACTTTTTGTTAATCTAACTGATATTCTTCTAACTTTGCACAGTTTTTGATAAGCGGATCAGGATACATTTCACTGCGTGTTGTCCGGTATAACTATGCATGTGACAAATAAAGAATCTTGAGAATTTTAAAAATGGAGTTTACCTGGAACTTTTTGGTTACTTTGGAAAAAAAAAATATTAAGTACTGATGATGTAGATCGTTTTGTCTGTGCTGAAATTCCAAACAGAGAAACCTATCCTGAATTATGGTACAAAGTCATTAAACACGTCTCACTGACCTCATTAAAAAGATTCAGCATTTTGGGACTTGCAAGATTCCAAATATTGTTTTTACAGAAGTTCTGAAAAAAAAATGAGACTAATGAAATAGCAACAATTCAAAGAAAAAAAAATCTTAAAAGTGTGTATCCGGAAAACCAAACACGGGGGTTGGTGAGTAAAGCGAGCAGGGGGAAGCTCCCAAGTATTTAACAAGACAACAATAAAATAATAATTTAAAGTGTTCACACAAAATTGTTATAAATTGATGCATATTAGGAAATATACATGTAGAAAACTGAAAACAAATATAGGTGATCACTAAAAAAACAAGCTAAAAGCAAACAAGAGTAGGTCACACAGGCAGTTAAATATCGGTCACTCCTGAGTTCAGACCTTAGTATTAGGAGGGCCCATTCCATCCTAAATATCTCACTGCTTTTAGGATTGTGCATTACAACACAGTATATGGTAAGGATATGTGCTACATATTAAAATATATACACATGCATTATACACACTACAGTCAGCAGAGAAGATTCACGTTAAAATACCAGGTTTTATGACCTATACAAAGGTCTGTATCAGTCTTTTTACTGTCACATCATTGATTTCTTACACAGATGAAGCTTTTAAGAATTAGCCAATGTAAAATTTGGCAGTATCTGTCATTCATTATTTGAGTAAGGAGAAGCCTTCCATCTTCTAATCTATAATAAAAAGGCTGAGTGTTTTTAGATATCAAATATAGGATGCTTAGAAGAACATTAAGATCAATTTCAAAAACAAGGTTGTCTAAAATGTTTTTTATATATAAGTAGAGATTCTCAAAACTCATAAATTCCTGTGCTGTAAGTATTCCCTGTCAGAAAATCATTTCCCTAAGCAGTCTCTTCTCCAAGGTAACATGGTTAGCTGTGGCAGAAGTATGCTATGTGACAGGTGATTCTTGATGTTTTGATAAAGTCCCTCTGGCACTAAGCAATAGCTGGAATGTTGATTATGATAATCTCTCACTTTTATAATGTAGAACGATAGCTTGACCTGTTTTTTGAATAGACAGTTACATTGAAAAAGAACAACTAAAGATACAGTAGATAGATAATTACAATAAATAATTTCTTATTTCTTTTACAAATTTCATAAACATGCAGTGGCTGTTTCATGATTATTCTAATAAACAGTTCATTTTTATCTTATTACAGTTGGAGTAAGATAAAACGCTAAACATAGGTGATTTTTATTACTGTAAACAGTAGCAGACATGAGTATCTTGGAAGTCTTCAATAATTTTAAATGAACAATCTTTCGCAGAAAAAATGTGATCTATAGGGTATTTAAGCTTTACAGCTCAAACCGAGAATGCTGTAAATTAAGTCTGTTTCATGTTTTGTATAAAGAATTTCAATTGAAAGCGCCAGGAGCAATACGACACAGCAATCACCATTTCCATCTCACAGCTATTGAAATTATTCACTTCAGGTTCCTCCCACAGTCCTAATGTATGCTATCAGTTTGACAGAGGACTGTACATTTCACCAGTACAAAAAGGAGCTGCTATAGGGAGGCTAGGGGAGTGCTATGTGCCCTATAACCCGGAAGTACGTCCTGGTCACGTGAACAGTACGAGTAATGTGCTTCCGGGGTGAAGAAGAAAAAGACTTTGTAGCTGATCTGGAAGTGATAGGGAATCTCATGAACTGTATGGTGGATTCACTTCCGGGTCAGGAGATATAAAAGGACCATGGGAACTCCCAGACGACAAGCTGAGCTGGGTGGTAGGAGGGCAACGTGTCTGGGAGTGGAGGATTGTTTATTGAATTATTATATGGTAGTAGTGTGGAGTGGAGGGTGCTTGGTGCACATTATTATAATAAAAATAAGAATTACTGGACTTTTACCTGGTGTTTGGCATGGTACCTGAGGGTTCAAGGGAGCAATAGTGCCCCCTACTGCTACTGCTACTATATATATATATATATATATATATATTGTCACACACGTGCGAGTTGGAGGCAGTCAAAGAGCCCAAAGGTGAGTGAAATCTCGCGAGACAAGAATTTATCACGTGGTACTTACCTGAATCTCTTTCTACCTACAGAAAACTGGAAGAAAAATAAACCCATCCATTTTCAGTTCCAAAATGGCCGCGATAACATCACTTCCGGTTCCCATCCAATGACATCACTTCCGGTTCCACACTCAACTACTCCTGTCTGCTCACGATGACGTTGGTTCCGTGGTCCCGCCTCCAATCGTCACTTCCTGCCAACCATTTCCTCTCCCATCATCCCATCTGTTATTTAAACGCCATTTTGTTACCATGTATTCATTCATTCTGTACTGAAAAGTCATTCTGAATCAACCATTTTTCACTTTGTCTGGACGACAATATATGGGGACGATCCCCAAATCTTTTTCTATTTTTGAAAGACTCTTTATTTATTACATTGGCGTAGTGGCAGGATACTTGTTCAACATGACAGAAGAACAGGACCTCAACGCTGTACTAAGTACAATTGTGGGAGATCTACAAACTCTGAAAATTCAGATGGGGGAAACCAGGACCCAATTGGCGGAAGCCGAGGCTCGTTCCCGTGCTGGGGTACGGACGGAGGTAGCTCGGTCACAGCCAATTCAGTTAACCCCCTTGACTGAATCTGATGACATTGAGTCTTATTTTTTGATTTTTGAGCGTGCGCTAAGCGGAGCAGCGTGGCGAGGTCGGAGTGGGCGTACCTACTGGCTCCCTATTTGAAGGAACAGCGCAGAGGGCTTACTACGACTTAACTGAGGAGCAGGCGCCAATTATGATGCGCTAAAATTGGAGGTGTTCAAACGCCACGGCGTTTCACCAGAACAACAGGCGAGAGTGGAGGGAGTGGCAATTCGATCCAGAAAGGCCGTTAAGATCGCAGGGCTTTGAAGCCTGGGGCAAGGTGTGTCGCTGGCTACGGCCCGACATCAACTCCTCCCACAAAATGGCTGAGCTCCTTGCCTGCGAGACATTTGTACATGCCCTCCCTGACCACATCGCCCAACAAGTAAGAAAGCACAGTTACGAAGATATGGACACCTTAATCCAAATAGCGGAACGCGTCATTGGGCAGCCTGTAAATCAGGGCGGTCGGAAAGGTCCTCTCGCCGAACCCAACAGATACGTGGGGCAGCTCCTGAGCCCCCTCGACAAACTCCCGAACCTGCCGTTGTAGAAGGGACAGACTAGCCGGTCCCCTCGCTGTTTCAAGTGTGGGGAGATCGGACATCTGTCCCCGAACTGTGCCTACGAGCCTATGGATTGCTCGGTAGTAAGGGGAGAAAGGTACTGTGCCACAGTGATTAATCCTCTGTCTCTTCCATATACAGGTGCAGTTATTATAAATGGCAGAAAGGTAAGGGCAATGTTTGATTCCGGGAGTAACATTTCCATTGTTGCTACCCGTACGTATTACGCAACAGTGGACTCAAGGGAAAACCAGTCTAAAATGTATACATGGGGATATTAAATATTATAACACAGCCAGGTGTGTAATATCAGTAGCTCATAAATTAACCAGTATGGCTATGGCTGTATTACCCGATCCCCCTTTTCCAGTCATATTAGGAAGAGATTGGAATAAAATTAACAGCGGTAATAACGTAACTGCATCTAATAAGAATTTGGGCTTAGTGATGGAGAATAATGCTCCGACTGCCTCCACGCCGTGTCCCTCAGTAGCACGGATCCATACGGGTACCCAGTGCGAAAGTTTTGATGTCCCATCGTCCTCTGCGGGAGCTGATACAGTCGACGAGAAGACGTAGAGACAGTAGCCCCTCCCATTGAACTCGAAAGAGATCCTATACAAAACTTAACGTCCCAGTTCCTATTAACTCCATCGTCATTTAAAAGAGAACAATGGAATGACGATTCATTAAAAAATGCTAGAAATGCAGTAGTATCTACTGACGGTTATACAAACCTAGATCCCATGCCACCGATGCCGTTCTTTGTAATTAAAAATGATTTATTATATAGAGTGGCAGAACACGAGGGTGAAGTGCGGGCTTTGTTGTTAATTCCACGTACTTTTCGGCTAAAGGTATGTGAATTAGCACATGCCCACCTTCTAGGAGCCCATTTAGGCTCCGAAAAAACTTTGGAGAGGATAAAACTCAGATTTTATTGGCCGGGAGTTAATGAGGAGGTCAGGCGATTTTGCACTTCATGCCGGAGTGTCAACTTCGCCAGATACCCAGAAGGTCTAAAGCTCCTCTTATTCCCCTTCCCCTGATTGACATCCCGTTTGAACGAGTTGGTATTGATCTCGTTGGTCCATTAGAACCCTCGTTAAAAGGTTTTAAATATATTCTAGTTCTAGTAGATTATGCCACTCGCTTTCCAGAAGCTGTTCCGTTGCGCTCAGCTAATTCAAAAAATATCGCACGGGAATTAGTAGGGATATTCGCGTGTTGGGATCCCCAAGGAGGTCTTAACAGATCAAGGGACTCCTTTCACTTCAGAAACGTTCAGGAAGTGGCCAAATTACTCAGGATAAAACATCTGAAAACATGGTTTATCATCCCCAAACTGATGGATTGGTTGAACGCTTTAATCAGGCGTTAAAACAGATGTTACGCAAGGTAGTTAACGAGGACGGAAGAAACTGGGATCAGTTGCTTCCTCTCGCTTTGTTTGCCTATCGGAAGTCCCTCAAACCTCAACAGGATTTTCTCCTTTTGAATTATTGTATGGAAGACAACCCAGGGGGATTTTGGACATGTTAAAAGAAGGATGGGAGGAGGAGGTACTCCCTACTTCAAATATTCTTGAATATATCGCAATTACGCGATAGACTAGAGAAGATCAGACCTATCCTAAAAGAGAATTTAGAAAAGCGCAAGCAGCACAGTCACGCTATTATAATAGAAACACCACCATTCGAATTTGTCCCGGTGATCGTGTTATGGTATTAGTCCCAACCTCTCATTATAAATTATTAGCTCATTGGCAAGGACCGTATGAAATTAAAGAAAGAAAGGTCTCGTCGACTATTTAGTTAAACAACCTAATCGCCGATCGACCGAAAGAGTATACCATATTAATTTGCTGAAACCGTGGAAGGAAAGGGAACCCGATCCCTCCTCCGGACAGCCTAGTTCACTTTTATGTCCTGTGCCAAACTTAATTTTGGTTCCAATTTGACTCCAGAACAGCGACAAGATCTCGAAAAGGCTATCTTGTCTGTACCCGAGGTGGTGGATGAATTACCTGGACGTACTGCGTTGATTGCGCACATATATTATTACGGACCCTGGAGTGATTGTCAGGGAGAGACCTTACAGACTCCCGGAGGCAAAGAAAGCGGAAGTGGAATTGGAAATTAGGCGAATGCTGGATTTAGGGGTTATCGAAGAAAGCTATAGCCCTTGGTCTAGTCCAATTGTTCTAGTTTCTAAGCCCGATGGGTCTTGGAGGTTCTGTAATGACTTTCGACGACTCAATCGGGTCTCCAAATTTGATGCGTATCCGATGCGCGAGTGGATGATCTGCTCGATCGGCTAGGAAGCGCTCAATTCTAACTACCCTTGACATGACAAAAGGGTATTGGCAAATTCCTTTAACGGATTCTGCAAAGAAAAACGCATTTAGCACTCCCAGCGGACATTGGCAATACCGGGTCCTTCCTTTTGGTTTGCACGGGCCAGCTACTTTCAACGCCTGGTAGACACACTGCTACGGTCCCACAATTCCTATTGTGCGCCTACCTAGATGCGTTGTCATCTATTCCAGCACGTGGAAGGATCATGTATGGCAGGTGAAAACGGTACTTTCCACACTGGCAGCTGCAGGACTTCGTATTAACCCAAAGAAATGTTTCTTTGGATTAAGAGAAGCCAAATATTTGGGCTACCTAGTGGGGGGGGGTGTCGTGAAACCACAATGTCTTAAAATTGATGCCATCATAAATTGGCCCCGTCCGATAAATAAGCGGCAAGTACAGGCATTTTTGGGATTAGCTGGTTACTATCGTCGCTTTGTGCCACATTTCTCAGAAATTGCTGCGCCCTTATCTAATTTGACAAAGAAACGGGCACCTATAAAAGTGGTATGGGATGATACAGTAGATAAAGCATTTTGTGACTTGAAATTGGCCCTTACATCAGCACCTTTATTAAAATCCCTGATTTTTCTCTTCCTTTTATTCTCCAGACCGATGCATCGCCACAGGATTGGGTGCCGTGTTGAGCCAATGTGTCGAGGGTGCTGAACACCCCGTTATGTATCTGAGCCGGAAACTGCTGGACCGTGAGATGAAGTATGCTGCGGTGGAGCGAGAGGCCCTGGCGATTAAGTGGGCTATTACATCGTTGAGGTACTACCTATTGGGGGGAATTCACTCTGGTGACAGACCATGCCGCTTTACAGTGGATGTCCCTTCATCGGGAGTCGAATCCTCGTGTCACTAGGTGGTTTTTGGATCTCCAACCATATCGTTTTAGCGTTACTTATCGTAAGGGTTCCTTGCAGGCCAACGCAGATGCTCTCTCCCGGATTCACGACCTCTCGGTGCAGGTCGCCCGACCGGATGGGTCTGGGCTGAGGGGGTCATGTCACACGCGCGAGTTGGAGGCAGTCAAAGAGCCCAAAGGTGAGTGAAATCTCGCGAGACAAGAATTTATCACGTGGTACTTACCTGAATCTCTTTCTACCTACAGAAAACTGGAAGAAAAATAAACCCATCCATTTTCAGTTCCAAAATGGCCGCGATGACATCACTTCCGGTTCCCATCCAATGACATCACTTCCGGTTCCACACTCAACTACTCCTGTCTGCTCACGATGGCGTTGGTTCCGTGGTCCCGCCTCCAATCGTCACTTCCTGCCAACCATTTCCTCTCCCATCATCCCATCTGTTATTTAAACGCCATTTTGTTACCATGTATTCATTCATTCTGTACTGAAAAGTCATTCTGAATCAACCATTTTTCACTTTGTCTGACGACAATATATGGGGACGATCCCCAAATCTTTTCTATTTTGAAAGACTCTTTATTTATTACATATATATATATATATATATATATATATATATATATATATATATATATATATATATTAAGTCAGTGTGATTTATTGGTTGTAAAGTTTTATTTATTATGAACATGTTCTTCAGTTTGCATATGCTGGATTTATGTCCAAGTGTCTGTTGATTAGTGGCCAGGCCCAAACATCCTTAGCTTCAGGTGGATGACCTCTTCTGAAGTGCATGTGGTATGGTTGCTATATGCTGTATGTGTGTGTTTGTGAGCAGTGGGTCTTTCCATATCTCTGACTTCCAGTAAGGAAGGATGAATGAAAGAATAAGTAAAATAAATTTTAAGCTTTCTGGTAAAAATTCACTGTGTACTTTATATCCATGCTGAAAGACTAGCCTGTGAATACATTTATGCTTCAGTGAATTTTTTAAATATTTAAAACATCATTATTATCATAATTATTTGCTTTTAATAGCCACTTTCATATTTTCCCAGATTAGTAAGTGTGAGACACGTGCATGTTCTGAGCAACTGCAGGGCTACAAAATCGGCAAAAACATCATGGTCTGTTGTTGTGATTATTAAATTTACCTTCTTAATTACAAGGGACATACCTTTTGGGTACTGCAAAACTTTTTTTGTGTCTCTTGCTTGTCATTACACTATGTGTATACTATGAGGATTTTCAAAGTATTTTAAAATACTTTAAAGTAAATGATGTTGTGTTCCTCTAGCAAATGGATGTGGTATAATACAAGGTGTGTATAAAAAATAACCGGACTGATGCCATAAAATATTTTATTATTTTCAGATTTGCAAAATGTACTTCTCCCCTTCAATATACTCTCCCCATGCATCCACACACCGCTGGTGACACTTGTCCTATTGCTCAAAGCAGTGTTTGAAGGTTCATGGCAGCTGTCACTGCTTGTTTCATGACATCTGTTGTTTCAAAATACTTTCCTTTCAACGTGCCATTGACTTTTGGAAACAAAAGAAGTCACATGGTGCCAGGTCGGGTGATTATGGTGGGAGATCCATTACCAGGATATTTTTTTTCGGTTCCATCAATTTGCTCCAAAACATCCAAACAAATTGCTGAACGATTTTCCTTCTGAAGAACAGCAAGAACTCGCGGAACCACTTTTGCATAGACTTTCCGCATGTTAAGTTTTTCATGCAAAATGTTCTTTTTGTCAATATTAACCATTTTACTAATCATCCTCACACTTAGTCGAGGTTTACCTCACACGATTTCACTGATTTTCTGGATATTGTCATCAGTCGTTGAAGTTTAACAAGAAATTTAAAGTGGATTCATTCAAGTTTGGGTGACATTTTTCTGATGGTAGCAGAAGAAGAAGGCTAACATAAATGGCTGCTGGAGTCAAACTGGTTGAAATATTAAGTTGAAACTGATAAGAAGCATTGGTTAAAATCTAAGATAAGAGAGTATTGACCCATTTTGGCGTACCCCTCACTAGTGCAATAACAATAAGAGCAGTCTGGTTATTTTACACAACTCGTATGAGATTTTATTTCACTATTATTTTTATCTTACAAATAATGCAAACATTGAAAATGCCTTAAGGAATGACTGTATTTGTAGCCAAGTAGATTGTTGATGTTACATGTGGTGTCACCTCTACAAAAGTCACTGAAGCCATTAAAAAGTAAGCGGTCTCCCAGCTTATTGAACGGCAGTGCATTTATAGTCCTACAAATTCTACTCATCAAGAATTTCAAATCTCCTACAGTGAGCTTTCCAAATGAGCATTGCCATAAAGATGATGGAGAGTAGTGTTGATCTGTAAAATCACCAAAGTGTTTTTCACAGTGACTATACTGTGCTTGCCGTGACCTCATTTGCCGAATATTTTCCTGTGCGGCCGGTGTAGATGATTGTTTTTTTTTTTCTGGAGCCACATGATGCAAGACCATGTGATATCACAGAGCTGTAGCTGCCAATGCTGGATGGGATACTCCCCCAAGTACAGTATATGATGTTGATCCTAGGTGTGGGCTAAAATAAGCAAACCTGTATTACATTTAAGCATAAAACACTCACACAGAAGGAAACTGGAAATATGCCAGTGTATTTGTGTCTTATTTTGCAGACTTGTATGTGACCTGTGTGTAATATGTTGGACCACATCTTTAATAGTATTACCTAGAGTGCTGTGCAGTGTATGCAAAAAGGAAAGAGTGAAGAATTTACATGCATATTGTGCATTTAGCAGCAGTGGATGTAGAGGGACAAAAGTGTTTGGGGGAAAAAAAAATAGTCAAACTGTACTCTTCAGTTCAGGAGGGTTGAGTACCTGCTATCAAATCTGTGGTGGACAAGCAAGTTTTAGTGAAATCATGCTTCCTGTCTGCTACTTTCTGCGGTAAATTTTATTGTTCTGATGTCTGATTCTATTAAATTTGTCGTAGGGAGGAATGATGGTGCAGTGGTTCGCAGAACTAGCTGCCTTGCAGCTCAGGTCACATTTCTGGCCACAATAATTAGTCCAGCATAATGGACAAATGCTTCCCTAGCTGACAGGGACACTAAAAGTCCATTGCACCTGTGGCCCACCTGGCTGGCATCACCAGCTAAACCCGACACAGACACGCTTGGGAAATAAGTTCACGGCACACAAGTTTTAATTTTCTTCAATTTTCCCCTTGTGGGAAACACCTTCCCTGTTCCCTACAAGTATGACACAGTCCAAGCACAAGCACAGCACAAACAATTAATCCCTTCTTTTACTTCTCTTACTCCACTCCTCTGGTCAAGCTTCGTCGCTCCTAATCCTGACTCTGGCTCTCTGAGTAGTGGCTGCTGGCTCCTTTAATAACACGCCCGGAAGTGCTCCAGGTGTTTGATTGCTCGTTTCCGGCAGCACTTCTGGGTGTGGTGCAAGAACTGCCCATAAGGGTCCAGCAGCTCCTGCTGCAGCACCCCTTGGCAGCCTGCAGATCCCAACAGGGCTGCACCAAACTCCAACTCCCATGAAGCCCTGTGGGAGTCTGAGGCACCGTTACAACCCAGGGTGGTTGTCATCTAGCGTCCCAGGGGAGGTAATGCTCTGGCCACGCTTGCTCCCCTGGTCCTCCCAGCATGGAGGCGTCCCATCCATGTATAATCCGCTCTGTACTAGTCCAGTTACTTCTTCTCCATTGACTTAAATCTGCTGTACTTTGGTAAGTTCAGTAAAGTTCATAAACATTTCCCAGGGGAATTTAGTCTGCATATTATTCACATATATAAGAAATGTAGCTGCCTGACAGCAAAAACTGTATGCAGGTATTTTTGCATCATTATTCATTTTAAAGTATACTGAAAATATATTCTAAAGGTACATATAATTTTCCTAAATCTATTTTTGTGCACAATTATGGCTCAGTCTGACCCATGCTGGCATAGACACACTGCCAGCATGACTTTTGTATAAATGGTTTGTCTTTTGCCCCAGTGGAGTAGGAGGTAGGGTTTACAGGTAGTAATTGGGATGCCATCAAAGACTGTGTGGTGATGTCAGACTTTGTTCGTTTGAGATACTATAGCTTGTAATCTTGCTTGTCACTTCACATAGGATGGTAGGTGAAACCAATTTAAACAGCAAATGTGAGAAAATTCACAGGGCACTAACATCTCAGCTGTGAAGCCAGCAAAGAGTGCAGATAAACAAGATTGGCCTTATAAAGAACTGTTTTATTTTATCTAGAACACTTCAAATGAATAACCATTTAACAGTCTGTCATTCTTTGTGACTACTGCAGAATGAAATGGTGTATTGTCACTACCACATAATTCTCTAACCTGCTTTTGAGTTGAGCCATGTAAATCACTCCATGTGTATAGTGTAAATTGACACAATATGACTATGAAAATCTTGTGTGGGTACCAGAGTGGCACTGTTGGTGATCATTTGGAGTCATTATTAACAATTTGAAAATCATTATTAACCATTATTATTAAATCATTTGAAATCAGTATGAGATTCCTCTAACAATCTAAGAATATTCTTTCATTCTTTTTGAATTATTCGCAACTATAACATTGACAATTTTGTGTGATTGTTTACTATGGTCTAGAGCAGCTGTAGCCAGTTCCAATCCTGGGAGTCACAGAGGCTACAGGTTTTCATTCTAACCATTTTCTTAATTAGTGACTTTTTTTGCTACTAAATAACTTGATTAATGTATTTGATATATAAGACTGATGCCCTTTAAATCATTCACTGTTTGGTTTAATTAAGTAATCAGAAGGAAACTGAAGACAAAGGGAAGAACTCAAAATTACTTATCTATTTTAGACTTCAAAACATTTGAATGATACACATATCATTAGAAAGGGAAAAATAATCTATGATTTAAGAATGAACTGACATAGTAGAGTTAAAACATGAACAAGCTATGAACTTAAATAAGATCTGTGAGGACTGGCTTCTAAATGGATCGTGGACTATCTTACAGACAGACCTCAATATGTGCGTCTTGGGAACTGCAGGTCTGACATTGTGTTCAGCAATACAGGGGTGCCGCAGGGGACTGTACTTTCTCCGGTCCTGTTCAATCTAAATACATCAGACTTCCAATATGACTCGGAGTCCTGCCACGTGCAAAAGTTTGCTGATGACACTGCTATTGTGGGCTGCATCAGGAGTGGGCAGGAGGAGGAGTACAGGAAGCTAATCAAAGACTTTGTTAAATGGTGCAACTCAAACCACTTACATCTTAACACCAGCAAAACCAAGGAGCTGGTGGTGGATTTTAGGAGGCCCAGGCCCCTCGTGGACCCTGTGATCATCAGAGGTGACTGTGTGCAGAGGGTGCAGACCTATAAATATCTGGGAGTGCAGCTGGATGACAAATTGGACTGGACTGCCAATACTGATCCTCTATGTAAGAAAGGTCAGAGCCGACTATACTTTCTGAGAAGGTTGGCATCCTTCAACATCTGCAATAAGATGCTGCAGATGTTCTACCAGACGGTTGTGGCAAGTGCTCTCTTCTATGCAGTGGTGTGCTGGGGAGGCAGCATAAAGATGAAAGACGCCTCACGCCTGGACAAACTTGTTAAGAAGGCAGGCTATCTATCTATCTATCTATCTATCTATCTATCTATCTATCTATCTATCTATCTATCTATCTATCTATCTATCTATCTATCTATCTATCTATCTAAATAAGCAACAGGGTTGGAATAAAAACCTGCAGCCACTATGGTTCTTCAGATTCAGAGTTGACCAGAGATGGCCAAGTGTCATATTTTGACCAAAGTCCCATCCCTAGATTCAGTCTTTTTTCTGTTGATTTTGCATATTTGCTGTTTCTTATGTATTCTTTTGTTGCTGAATATGTTTATGCTTTCTTTCTTTCTTTTTATATTGTATTCTGTGTTAATTAGTACGTTCTCTATTTTTTCTGCTTCTGATGTTTATTCTGTTAATAATTTTCTGTGTTCCATTTATGTATGCTGTAGCTCCAGATGTCCCATATAAGGCCTGACATGCCATTAGATCTTGTTTGTGTTTGACTCATTTTAAATAGTTCTCATGAAGATCTTTGCAAATATTTGTCTATTAATTCTGTTTTTATTTTTTGAAGATTTTATGGTGCTACTAAATGTGTTAACTGGCTTTGCCAGGAAATTTTCATAAGACAATGGTCATCAGTTTGGTTAAAATTTTGATTAATCAGATGTATCGGAAAATTATGTAAGTGCTTTTTTATACACAATATTTTTTTTTAGTATTTTTTGAAGAGCTAATATTATTGCCAGACAGTGTGTTGCAGTGTTTAAGGATTTGGACCTAGGACTTGAAACCCTATGGTTGTGAGTTCAACTCCTGCTACTGACACTTTGTGACCACAAGCGCTTCACTCAACCTGCGTGTATTCTAACTTGTAAGACAAAAGAAATGTAATCAATTGTACCTCAGATGTTGTAATTCAACTTAGATAAAGGCATCAGTCAAATATTAGTACAGCGGTACCTTGATATACGTCCACTTTGGAATAAGTCCACCTTAGTATATGTCCTGTTTGGCCGCGAAAAATTTTGCTTGGTATACGACCTTTGTTTGGAATATGACTCGCGTTCTAGAACTGTGCACTACCTTTGTTTACCTCCCTCCAGACAAAGCCATGACTGCCCATGAGCGTCAGTACACCAGTTGCTAGCATTTTAGTGAACAACCTGCGCTATAACTATATGTGAATTTTCACGTGATTTTGTGTTTTTTAGCGTAAATTTGAATTGATAGTTGAAAAGTACAGTAGATCCTGGTTCACGAACGTCTCGAAAACGTACCAAAAAGTTTGCCAAACTTTTGCATCTGTTCACGACTACATACTCGGTATACAAACAAGCCAGTTTCCCTTTCGGTTTGTGCACACCGATGATTTCCGCACGTGTTCAGTCTCTCCCTGTGCATTCCCTGTGCTGCGAGAGAGAGCGCGACACACACACACACACACACACACACGCGCGCGCGCGCGAGAGAGACACACACACACGTGCGATAGAGACATACACACACAGATGCGAGAGAGACACACACACAGGCTCGCGCAAGAGAGAGACACACACACAGAGGTGCGAAGGATAAGGCAGAGAAGGCAGTTAAAGAATGAACCGGGCTTGTTTTTGTTTTCACTTCTGTTTACAGCGATCGGTTCGTAGCGTGCATTGTTGCAATGATACTTTTCTTGGTGGTTTATTAAATTATGGATTTTTCAAATGTTAATTTTTTCCCTGTGCTTAAAACTCATTAAAAAAGTGTTTTCAGTGAGTGGTTCAGTAGTGCTATAGCGTGAACTCTTGCAGTGTTAGTTTCTCTGTTGTTCAAAGTTTTCTCAGTGTTATTCAATGTTTTTACATTTAGTTTACTATTGCGCTGTGCATTCTATGGTATTATTAACTATATTTGTGCTTAAAAACTTAAAAAAAAATATATTTACATACAGTTCGTATGATCTGGAACGGATTAATTGTATTTACATACAATCTTAAGGGGGAAATTATTTCGGTTCATGACCAAATCGGTTTACGACCAGAGTTTTGGAATGAATTATGGTCGTGAACCGAGGTTCCAATGTATGAAGGTGGCATGCGTATCCGGGACATGGCTGCTGCATACCGTATGCCGAGAACGACAGTATCTACAACTGTGAAAAACAAACTCAATATTAAAAAGTAAAGTAAGGTTAAATTTTCATTTATTTCATCTAATTGCTTTTGTATTTATGTATTTTAGTATTAAGCAGTGTTTAAATCTATACTAATAAAAGGCAAAGCCCTCACTCACTCACTCACTGACTCACTCACTGACTCATCACTAATTCTCCAACTTCCCGTGTGGGTGGAAGGCTGAAATTTGGCAGGTTCATTCCTTACAGCTTCCTTACAAAAGTTGGGCAGGTTTTATATCGAAATTCTATGCGTAATGGTCATAACTGGAAGCAGTTTTTCTCCATTTACTGTAATGGAGATGAGCTTCAACGCCGTGGGCGGAGTTTCGTGTGACATCATCACGCCTCCCACGTAATCACGCAGTACATAGAAAACCAGGAAGAGCTCAAAAAAGCGCTTAAGAAAACATGCATTATATAATTGAGAAGGCAGCGAAACAATAAGCGAAGCGAAAGTGACATATACAACCATATTCATGAGTTCTGCTACTTGAAACAAAGCACGATGTAAACCTACACTTTAAATTAAGTTCATAGACAGGCTGCCGCTGGCGTTTGTAATTTAGTGCCCACCCATATAAGGCCGTCCGTCAGCGGCAATCCAATAGCAAACTGCCACGGGTAAATATTCACGGGTGAAGGACTGTGCTTATGGAGAGGAAGATGAGATGGTCAGGGTGGTGTTTGACACAAACTCAGCGAAACTGCGAGAGAAAGTTTTAAGTGCCAGGACTAAGGTAACATTAAATACAGCCATGGACATAGCACGAGATGGCACCAGCACAGCTGGGAACCTTCGATGCATGTACACCGAACGGCTCACGTGAACTGACGCAGTGCACAGATAAAAAGCAACAGTTCCAAAGAGCTGAACAAAACCGAATTACACAATTGAAAAGGCAGCAAAAAATATGAAGCGTCTGATAAGCATATTCATAAATCCAGCTACTGCGGAAACAAAGCACACGGTGGAAAAGTCAATGTCCCGCTAAAGGAAGACAGTGTAAAAAACCCGTGCATGCAGTGTGTCAGGTCTCAGATAAAGAAGAAGACGAGCTGTTTATTGATGCAGTAAGACTAATCGATGAATGAAACCTGTCATCTTTACAACGATTGACAAACATGGAATGTAACTTGAACACAACACATCCTACAAATACGAACCTGATTGAAAGAAATAATGATAATCAAATCCTTGATGACAGCAACACTCAGTAACACTCACAAAACAAATACTGTATATTGACAGTCATGTTACGTTATTTTTAAAATGTTCCCTTTTCTTTTTCTACCTTTTTTAACACACTACTTCTCCCTGCGATACGCGGGTATATATATATGTATATATATATACCGATCTACATACTCGAATAATGGATACTTTATTCGCCATCAATGATTGTTTTGGTAAAGCCATACTCAGTGTATTCATTAGATGAACGGTAAAAAAGTAAGAGCGAGGGGAGGATGACTCATTGAGGCATGCAGGCTGTAGTCTTGGCGTCAACTCTATCTGAATTGCAATCACATTTGAAAAAATATATCTTTTCAAGTTCTATTTAGTCCATATGTGTCAAACTCAAGGGCCGCGGGCCACATCCGGCCCGGCATGTAATTATATCCGCCCAGAGATAATTTTATATACTGTATTATTGTTATTAATGGCCGGGTATATGAAGCGCTGGTAACACAATAAACTACAGATCCCATAATGCAGCGCTTCAGCTGCCTTGAACACTTACCGCATTAATCAAGTCTACCTTATGATGCTGCAAGTTATTGCGGCTAGAGTTATTGCGCACTGAGTTTGCACGCGCTTTGGTGACTTTGAAGAACAAAAAAAGTCCGTCTACATGCGGCTCGAACCTTGTGCATGTTTGGTAGCACATATCTGTGTGAGAATCTCTTCTCAATGATAAAGACTAACAAAACAGCACACAGGAGTCGCCTTACTGATGAGCACCTGCAATCCATCCTGAGAATCTCCACAACACAGAACCTCACAGCAAACAGAAACGAACTTGTTGCCAAAAAAAGATGCCAGGCGTCCAGCTCTAAAATGACATATGAGCAAAGACAACTGAATGATTTGATTTGTTATTGCACGTAAGAGCGGAGTCAACCGTTTTAACAAACAGCGTATTGCACTGATCTGAAATAGCTGTGTGTGTATATATGTAGATATGTATGTATATGTATATATATATGTTTATATATGTGTGTGTGTATGTATGTATATATATATATATATATGTATTTGTGTGTATATATGTGTGTGTTGTCACACACGTGCGCATGGGAGGCAGCTAAAGGGCTTGAGTGAAGGCAGTTCGGAGGCATGCCGGGTGTGGCAAAGTGCACTGACTCTTTTCTCCCTTGCCTGTAGACCATCCCCGGGATTTCACCTGGATCTCCTGACATCACTTCGGGACTGAGCCAATGGAAGTCGGCCACACCAGCTCCAGTCCCTCTGATGTCACCTCCGGCTACGAGCCAATGGTGGAAGACCACGTGCCAGATCCATACGACCTCACTTCCTGTCTCCCCTTTAAAACCTGCCCCTTTTCCTTTGTTTCCTCAGTCTTGTTTTGGACTCGGTTGTATGCACTTCAGTGCTCTGTATTTCTATAAGAAAACGACTTTGCAGCCAGGATACCACAATATACGGGTGGCTGCCCCAACTCTTTATCTGTCCATGTCTCGTTCTTGTGACAGTGGCGTAGCCGGCAGGATGGAGAAGTCCCAGAAGAGAAGGGGACAGGACCTGCAATATACCCAGGTGGGGCGTGCGGGCCGAGTCTTCAGGCGGGAGGGTGCCCCGCTGGTCGGCGTGACCGGTGCGGGCTCCCGCCCCGGCACTCATAACTAGGCCATCTGGAGAGGCCAGGGAGTGTGCGGGTGGGGCTCACAGAATTGGGCTGCCCTGGAGGGGAGGCAAAGGGACTCAGTATGCTCTCTTGGGGAGAGTGCCTGCCTCCCCGAAACCAAAGCCCCATTTACCACCTAGGGGTGCCCCAGACTGGCAGGTGAATAAAATAAAAATGGAGGTTGGACCCTGAGCGGCCGACCAACAGACAAGCCTGGTCCTTATGGGCAATGGTAGGGCATTGGCTACGGCCATTTGAAAACACGCCCTACCAAATAATAGAGCAGGTAGCTTGCTATCTGCTCCTGGAAGCGCTTCCCCGTGGCTTCACCCAGCCGGTTTGGGGGAGCGGTTTAAGAACATGTCTGAGCTCATAGAGCTTATGGAGACGCAGAGGGCGGCCTCACACTCTGGGGGAGCAGAACCGTCCTCATGTCAAACCCAGCCGGGTACGTTCCAAGACCTAGCCCCTCCCTGTACAATCCGCTCAGCTCGTGCAGGCGTGCCGCGGGCTCGCAAAACCGCTTGGGGCAAGGAGGAATGCAGGTGGAGGCGAGGAGGGGTTGGTGTGCTCTGGCTAATCCGTTGGCGGTCCCACATACTGGCGTGGTGATCGTCAACGGATACAAGACCACAGGTGTGTTCGACTCCGGCAGCAACATTTCCATTGTTGCCCGCCGCTTTGTGCAACCGCAACAGTGGCTAAAATTTAAGACCGGTATAACCTGTGTCCACGGAGACATCCGCTGGTACAGGTCTGCCGCTTGTGTCATCAGTTACGGAGGGGCAGTTCAGTAAACTCACCGTAGCGGTCCTACCTGATCCTCCACACCCGGTGATACTAGGGCGGACTGGTCTAAAATCAAAAGCGGTGAGACACATACCACTCCGGGGTTAATTTGGGCCTCGTTATGGGCGGAGATAACCCGTCTCAAGCTGCCTCCACGCCGTGTAATCAGCCGGCAGAGAGAGGCGGTCGCCCTGACTGGCGTGGCAACTCCGGCGTCGCTGGCTAACACGTCATCCACCAACGCGCGGCGGGCGGAGGAAACCACGCCCATTGAGGTCGGCGCTGACCCTCTCTCCGTGTTGCGGTTCCAATTTAAAAAACGCCGGCTTCTTTTAGAAGGGAGCAATGGAATGATGACTCCCTGAAGTTTGTAAAAAATGCAGTGGTCCTTGTCAATGGCCAGCGCACTAATCAGTCGATGCCACAGGGCCCCTACTTTGTGCTAGATAATGACCTCCTTTACCGTGTAGCAATGCATGACGGGCAGGAGGCGAGGCTGCTGCTAGTGCCGCGTACCTTCCGGCAGGTCTGCGAGCTAGCACACGCCCACCTCCTAGGTGGCCACCTGGGCACCGAAAAAACTCTGGAGCGGATCAAGCTCCGTTTCTACTGGCCAGGAATTAATGAGGAGGTTCGTCGCTTTGCGCTTCCTGCCCGGAGTGTCAACTGCGACAAATTCCTAGGAGGGACCGTGCTCCTCTCGTTCCTATTCCACTGATTGACGTTCCCTTCCACAGAATCGGGGTCGACCTGGTGGGACCCCTGGAGCCCTCAGCCCGAGGACACAAGTACATTTTAGTCCTCGTGGATTACGCTACGATACCCGAAGCTGTTCCGTTGCGCTCAGCTACCTCTAAAGCCATCGCACGGGAATTACTAGGGTATTCACGCGTGGGGATCCCCAAAGAAGTCTTGACAGACCAGGGGACCCCTTCACCTCGGAAGCGTTCAAGGAGACTGCCAGATTACTGAAAATAAAGCATTTAAAGACCTCGGTGTATCATCCTCAAACCGACGGATTAGTAGAGAGGTTTAATCAAACTCTCAAGCAAATGCTGCGTAAGGTGGTCAGCGAGGATGGAAGGAACTGGGATCCTATCGGGAAGTCCCACAAGCCTCCACGGGTTCTCCCCTTTTGAACTACTGTACGGGCGACAACCTCGGGCATATTAGATATTTTGAAAGAAGGCTGGGAAGAAGAGGCTCTTCCCTCCACAAACATACTGGAGTATATGCGAGTTCGCGATAGATTTGGAAAGATTCGCCTGTCCTTAAAAGTCACATGGAGGAGGCTCAAGCAGCACAGGCCCGGTACTACAACGCGCACGTCTCTTCGGGAGTTCCGCCCGGGAGATCGGGTCATGGTCCTAGTGCCTACCTCCCACTCTAAATTGCTTGCCCACTGGCAGGGCCCCTACGAAGTTAAGGAGAGGAAGGGACTGGTCAACTATTTGGTGAGTCAACCCAAACCGTGGAAGGACAGGGACCCCGATCCCTCCTCCGGCCAGCCCGCTCACTCTTCGCTCACACACACGACCTTAACCGCACGGACTTAAGTCCCAGACAGCGGCAGGAGCTGGAAACAGTTATCCGGACCGTTGGGAGGTAGTCAGTGAGAACCCGGAAGGACCTCTCTGATTGAGCACAACATCGTGACAGAGCCCGGGTTGTTGTCCGAGAACGCCGTGTATCGTCTTCCCGAGGCAAAAGGCTGAAGTGGAGCTTGAGATCAAGCGCATGCTGGAGCTAGGTGTGATTGAGGAAAGTTATAGTCCCTGGTCCAGCCCCATTGTGCTCGTCGGTAAGCCTGACGGAAGTTGGAGGTTCTGCAATGACTTCCGTCGGCTTAATCAAGTCTCCCAATTTGATGCTTATCCAATGCCACGCGTGGACGACCTCCTCGAGAGGCTTGGACAGGCTCAATACCTGACCACACTTGACATGACGAAAGGGTACTGGCAGGGTTCCTTTAACGGACTCCGAAGGTAAAACCGCTTTAGTACCCCTAGCGGACACTGGCAGTATCGTGTCCTTCCATTTGGGTTACACGGGCTCCAGCAACCTTTCAGCGTCTGGTGGACAAAGTGCTTCGGCCTCATAACTCATACAGTGCTGCCTACCTGGATGCGTGGTCATCTATTCCAGCACATGGAAGGAACACCTACAGCATGTCCAAGCGGTATTACGGACACTTGGTGAGGCGGGCTCGGATTAATCCCAGGAAATGCTTCTTGGATTAAGCGAGGCCAAATATTTAGGCTACCTGGTGGGTGGGGTACCGTAAGGCCACAGTGCTCCAAAATTGATGCCATTCTGAAATGGCCCTGTCCGCGAACCAAGCGGCAGGTCCAAGCCTTTCTCGGCTTAGCCGGGACTATCGCCGGTTTGTACCTCGGTTTTCGAGAAGCGGCGCCTTGACTGATTTAACAAAGAAGAGGGCCCCGAACATTGTGGCATGGACTGAAAAAACAGGCGCTGCATTTGGTGACTTAAAGCAGGCCCTTACGTCCACACCTGTTTTGATGGCACCTAACTTTTCTTTGCCTTTCATCCTCCAGGACGGACGCTTCGGACACAGGCCTGGGCGCCGTGCTGAGCCAAAGCGTCGATGGTGTGGAGCACCCCATCATGTTCCTGAGCCGGAAACTGTTGGACCGGGAGACCAGGTATGCTGCGGTGGAGAGGGAGGCTCTGGCGATTAAATGGGCATTACTCAGCTGAGGTACTACCTGTTGGGCCGGGAATTCACCCTTGTCACGGACCATGCACCCCTACAGTGGATGGCCCTCCACAAGGAGTCGAATCCGCGGGTCACCCGGTGGTTTCTTGACCTGCAGCCGTACAAGTTTTCGCTCGTTCATCGTCGGGGCCTCTCCACGCCAACGCTGATGCTCTTTCTCGGGTTCACGACCTCTCGGTTAGGGTCGCCCGACCCGTCGGGTCTGGGCTAAGGGGGCCTTGTCACACGCGCGCATGGGAGGCAGCTAAAGGGCTTGAGTGAAGGCAGTTCGAGGCATGCCGGGTGTGGCAGAGTGCACTGACTCTTTTCTCCCTTGCCTGTAGACCATCCCGGGGATTTCACCTGGATCTCCTGACATCACTTCGGGACTGAGCCAATGGAAGTCGGCCACACCAGCTCCAGTCCCTCTGATGTCACCTCCGCTCTGAGCCAATGGTGGAAGACCACGTGCCAGATCCATACTGACCTCACTTCCTGTCTCCCCCTTTAAAACCTGCCCCTTTTCCTTTGTTTCCTCAGTCTTGTTTTGGACTCGGTTGTATGCACTTCAGTGCTCTGTATTTCTATAAGAAAACGACTTTGCAGCCAGGATACCACAATATACGGGTGGCTGCCCCAACTCTTTATCTGTCCATGTCTCGTTCTTGTGACAGTGTATATATGTAGATATATATATGTATGTATATATGTGTATATGTATAGATATGTATATATATATGTTTATGTGTGTGTGTGTAAATATATATATATATATATATATATATATGACAACAACACTCATCACTCACAACAGTGACAAAACAATTACATTGACAATCAGGTTACGTTATTTTCAAAATGTTTCCTTTTCTTTTCATTGCTTCTTTAACACACTACTTCTCCGCTGCGAAGCGCGGGTATTTTGCTAGTTATTTTATAAAACCCCATCAATGTATGCCAATAACAAAAGGATTTTTTTTTCATGGGAATGAATTAATCATTTTCCCTTTATTTCTTATGGGAAAATTTTGTTTGGTATACGTCCTATTTGGTATAAGTCTGTGGTGTATGGCCGGCCGTTTATCCTGGCCAATACCCCGAAGCCGCCAGGTGGAGCCCTCCCTGCAGTATGGAGATTCCCCAAAGACCAGCAGGGCATCATGGACATTGCAGTTTTTATACACAGCCCTGCTGGATGCCATGGGGACCACTAGGACACGCTGCACGGAGGAACAATGGTTATTTGCCTTATGCCCGGGAAGTATGTCAGAGTCACATGGACAAAGGGAACGATGTGCTTCCTGGGTGAAGAAAAGGATTTTTTATCTGACCTGGAAGTGTTCCAGGTCACATGGACAGAGGGTTAAACACTTCCGGGACAAGGACTATAAAAGACTGAAAGAGACACCAGAGCGTTGAGCTGAGCTGGTTGGTAGGAGGGCAACACGTCTGGGAGTGGAGGATTGTTTATTGTTAGTGTATTGGTGAATTAATGAGTATTGTGGAGGAGAGGGTGCTTTGTGCACTGTGGCTTATGAATAAAGTCATCTTTTCGACTTTTATCTGGTGTCTGGCGTATTGGACAAGGGTTCAAGGGAGCGATAGTGCCCCCTATCTGTCACAAAGTCAAAGGATCTGGAACGGATTAAGGATGTATCCCGAGGTACCACTGTAATAATAATAATATTAAGTCACTGGATTTGCTTACTCTTGAACATGCTATACACAGTTGTCCATGAGTAAAACAGTCTTGCCATTTCTGCTTTTGTTGATGATCATTGAAAACCAATTTTACAGGAAAGTGCATTGTTTTGAGCTGAAACAGTTAATTGGCTATGTGCTCTCTAGGCTGCACTATGTAGCCATCCCAGCTGGACAGGGTGCCGGTGTATTTGCTCTGCTCACACGAAGGAAGATGTCTCTGGAGGGTCATGCTAGAAAGACGACCACTTCTGAAAGTGTGATCAAACAGCAAGTTTCTGATCTCACTTACTGAGTGTAAACAGAGCCAGCATTTTGAAGATTAAAGGCAGTATGTATTTAAAAATATCTATATATTGCTGTCTAACAAATTTGGTAATGGTAAAATCTGAATAAAACTCATGTTGGATTGCTTACACTAAAAACTGACTTAACCTTGTAGTGTAGCTTGATACTTGATATCAGCTGTTTGTTTATGTGTAATGGTTTTTTCTTTCCTTTTCAGTCTATTACATGCATTTTGACACACAGTTGATCTGACTGAAATCTTAAACATTAAAAGGAAATCCTCATTACAGACAGTGCATTGCTTATTATCTCTTAATTTTCCAAAATGAGGTGACATTTGCTGGATCGTTGGAAAATGCAGCTGTGCCCTCCAAAACTAGTCAACAGCTTATACATAGAGCCTCGCCTCAGCAAAGCATAACTAACTGATTTTTCTCGTTGCCCTATGTTGGATTGATGCCTGTCTTTAAAATGCAACTTGTTAACCAGGAAACAATATAATTTCTTCTTTTCCCCTGGCATGTGATTTGATCTGATCACATACTGAAGGATAGAGAGTCCATCAGTAAGACTGGATATCTTATTAGCTCAGTGTGATGCTCCCTTCAGGGGCAGTTTTGATATGTCTTCATACACAGGGGAGGCACACTAGCCAATACTGAAGCACAGAAAAGCTCCCACTCATCTGCTGACAAGACCTGACCTTTCCTGTCCTCTAGGATTTAGCAAAATAAGCTGTTTAAAGTAGATAGCAGAGTGCAAGTGCGTGAGGTGCACACAGTTTTCTGATGCTTCCCACTTCACGGCTGGCTGGTGGAAGCACGTATTTATTTGGTATTGCATGCCGGCTGTTGTGAGGATGAAACGCCAGTCTGATAGTCTGCCTTTGTGAAAGGAGATCGTCATAAGTCTAAGGATGTTTCCTGTATTTTCCAGTGAAGTACTATCAAATTTGACTTCATTTAATTGCACCATAGAAAATTTAATTCTCCTTGGAAGAGCAATAGATGAAAGAAAAAGAAAAGAGAAAACACAGAGAATGAGGGTTTAAGCAAGTGAATTTTGTTATCATTCTAGCTTTCTGCAATAAAACAAAGAGTGTTTTTGGCAGAGCTGTGCAATTGATCTCAAAGAATGCTTTATGAAGTTTTTATGGAAAATTGTATTTGCTTTACAGGAGCAGCAGACTCAAGGAGGCACTTCACGACTTAATTCTGAATTTTATAAACAGTCACTTAATGAGAAATGATTCAGTACAGCTGCACTTTTATACACTGTATGCCTTTACAGACATTTTAAGTAATTTGATACATTTCTTAAAGAAACTGCAGCATGGGGAGTACATGCTCTTTGATATTTTAGATCAAACGTTTGCTACTATATTTTCACTGGGTTGATCTACTTTGTAGCCAGGGTTGGTGCAAAAATAGGGATTCCCAACTACAAGGAAGCCCTTCAAGTAAAAGAAATATAAGTCTCATTTCAGAGAATGTAAAGCCAAGATACTGTATTCAGCTTGAGATGTTAGGGAAAGCTAAGGGGAGAATGAAGTGCAATTATGCAGTAGCATGAGCTAAGGACTGAACTGAGCAAATGGCCTAATGTTTGGAAGAGCAGAATAATTTAATAAGCATTCAGCTGGGACAGACAACATAGGCTTATACTCATGTAGTAATGGGGGAAGTAAGGTAGAAGAGCACCAAGTGGAGTGGAGGAATGGCTGGAAAGAAAGATAGAGAAAGGAGCGACAGAGAGAGGAAGAAGCTTAAAAGATAATCTAGTTGTCTCCAATCCATTGTCTTCCTATGTACACATATACATGGACATGCGTAATAACCTAAAAGCTGAACGAAGAATAAAGCTAACCACTATCAGTGTGTGACTGTTCAGGTTTGACACTGGAGCAGGTTACAGTCACCAATTAACTTGCCATCACAGAACCCAGAGTAATCTCATAGAAACAAGAAAAAAATGAGCAAAACTCACACTGTGATCTAGTAGGGAATTGAATGCTAACTGCTATGCCAGCATGCTGCTCATAATATTAAACATAACCGTGCAACTAATGAGATAAATTTGATAAACTGCTAAGTAAATTTTGCTTTAAGTGGTTTCGTTCTCCTACAACCCTGTTGTAAGAATTGTCTTTTAGCAGCTAAAGCAGAATGTTTAATGCAGGAAGAAGTGACAGCATTATCAGCCGACAGCCTGCCTGAATATTCTGTACATCTGATATGATCTAGGCCTAAACAATACACTTCATGTCTAACTTTTACTTTATCTCCAGACTGACAAGAAAAGCACAGTATGGGATCCACTCACCTCTCTACTCTGCTTGTTGCTATGAGCCACACAATCATTACAGCATGTTTTAGCACATTGGAGTAACATATTTGACAAGCTTCAAGCTCAATCCACTCCCCATCTCTCCAGCTGCAGAAAAAGATCTGAGTAACAGGGAACACAAGCAAGAGAAAGAGGCTTCTTTCACCTAGTAGTCATCAAATGAAAGCCTAATAAAAATTGGTAGAAGTTATTCCTTTTTTGTACTCCTTGCTTCCTAGAATGTTTGTGGCAACATATATTTAATGTCTTGGTTGTGTACTGAAAATGTACCACATTTGTCAAAGTAGCACCGGTCATACAGTTTCCTTCAGACTTGCTGATGTATATTAAATATTAAATAAAGGCTCAGCTATTGCGCTTTATTTTATGGATTTATTTCTATGAAGAATACCCAGTGTTCTGAGTGATTTAAAGCCTAAAGCAGTGGACTATGAAAAACCACAAACTTGCTAGTATACTGCAAACACACATATGATGAAATACTGAGAAAGTCATTTAAGCTGCCAATGAGCCAAATGCAGCAATGTACATTCAGTTCTACTCAGATTTCCGAGCTGATTTGTATACTAGCCTTATGTAAACAAACAAATGTAGACAATTATACAAGCTGCACCAGATGGGCTCTTGCTCTTTGTTTTCCCAGAACAACTCCGATTTTTATCTTCTTTTACCTGTTTACCTTGTGAGACCCATTAAGTCACCCCCAGTGCAGTAACGCAGGTGACACGTCAGTTGAGGGTTGTTTGTCTGCCTGCAAGGCAACAGCAGGTTTGCTGCACCACCGAGGCATCTACAAGTTCGCTGCAGCACCGAGGCAACCTGAAGTTTGCAGCCTTGCCATGCGGCGCTTCTATCGGCCGAGGATTGATGTGGGGTGTCTACTCCCTTCCAGGATAGCCAGATCCCAGCTGCTGATCTGCAGCCACTTGACTGACCTGACAGGTTCCTGAGCTAAAGAAAGGAGCCAAGGCAGTACAACTGATAATATCACTGCTTGTTTGCTGTGTATGTGTGTATTGAAGTGGTAGCTCCCATTTCAATTAACACCCTTACTGTTTACATGTTTGGAACTGAATAAAGTTGGTTTTCCTGAAGCCGTTGGACTCAGACTCATCTTTCAGATGCAAGACAGTGACTTGTGCATCACAACCTTTACATCACTCTCGCATTCTCTTCTCATCTCCTGAGTTGATTTCTTTTTGGTGCTATTAAATCAAGCTCCCACTGTTCTCATTGGTGTAACATAGCATTGTTTTGGGGATTTAGAGGTTACTTCATTAATCAAACATTCCACAATGATGTTGTACCCTGGGAAGTATAGCCCATGTGGCACCACTTCCAATAAAAGATGGGGTGTAGCTTTGAATTCCTCAACTGAACATGGCTGCTGACTTTTGGTGGGTTACAAAATTTACTTAAGAAGGTACAGACCTTCAAATGGGCCATTAGATGCCCATGATGTGTAGGTTAGCATATGCTTCTCTGAACTTTATTGATATGAGGCTAGTTCAGGCAAATTCACCTTGCAACAAAAATTTAATTAAAACATATTAAAACTATAGCAGGGTTACAACTTTTTAACTGTATCTAGCTCATCCTCATAAGAATAACTTTGATAAGAATAGGCCAAGGCAACTCATCAATTCCTCTTCAGTTGTCTCTTATCTGATCTAATTTTCTCATTCACTTTCCCTGGTCAGACTTGCAGTGGCAGCAGACCAAGCAGGTGTGTAAGGGTCTCCCGAATTGCTGAGGTTCTCACCCTTTTGCAGAGTCTCAGCCCTGCCACCATGCAAACAAACCTCATTTTTGCTGCTTACATTCGTAATCTCATTCCCTCATGACCATAGATGAGTACAGAGATGTAGATCAACTATTAAATTAAGAACTTTGTCTTTAGACTTCAACACTACTGACCAAATCCTCCACTAAGGGCAGTTGCTCCCCGCTCACCTGTCCTCTTCAATTATCTTTTATATCTTTTAAATATTATCCAGCTTAGTTTTGAAGGTCCTTGACATCCTATTATCTAACAAACCATTTTTGTGAATTATTCCACATATCTCTGTGTAAAAAATCTGCAACATTTGTGTGAAATTTAGCCTTAATCAGCTTCCATCTGTGCCTCAGATCTTGTTAAAGGACTAATTATAAAGTAACAGAAGGAATCTACCTTAGTAATTTCTTTCTTAACTTTGAATACTTCTCTGTTTGCTACTTTGGAAAAAGTTCTTCATTCCTAACCTTTTGATTTATGTTTTTAACCTAATTTTGCAATGATCTACAAGGTGGGGAGGCTTGCACTCTCATTTTTAGTTTAATCAGTAGTCTCTCATGTACTAGCTTTTCAAAAGCCTTTTGAAAATCAAGTCAAATAATACCGAATGTGCCCTTCAGACCAAATTATTTGTTTCTTCCTTAAACAGTCAGTAAGTCATTTTCTAATCTGCTTAGTCCTGAACAGAGTCGTGGGGAGTGCCGGAGCCTATCTCAGCTAGCACAGAGCACAAGGCAGGAACAAACCCGGGATGGGACACCAGTCCATTGCAGGGTCCTTTCTTAAAATGTTTGAGGATATTGGTGACCTCCCTGTCTAAACTCAGGCTGACTGTTCACTAATATACCTGTTCTTGACATGTGATACTCAATCTTTTCCTTAATGTTTGCTTCTATCTCTTTAGTAATGTTCCAAGTAAGCAGCATTTTTTGAAAAAGACTCATCAAGGGTTTAGTTAATGTAATCACTTGCTTCATTAAGCACTCAAGGGTGAATGCTATTTTGTCCAGTAATTTCTTTGATTTCAGTCATTTTAATGTGATTAGCAGTGCTCTTTGTCTGGTATATCTAAATCACTGGTGCCTCATTAATAGTCCCTGTACCTAGTGAGATGTTAGACTAGACTTCATGTGTGCAAATCCATTCCAATTCCCAAGAACTAAAAATCACTCTGAACATGTAACAGACTTAATTGACAGCATATATATATATATATATATATAATAGTGGAAGCCAGCCCGGACACAGACAGGCGGACACTTTCATGTCTACCAAACCACACATTAATGGACAACTATATACAATGTGCCGTACACAGCACACGGTGCCCCTGCACCAATCACCCTCTATAGTCATTCCCTAGGTCCTTCACCACCTCCACTCCTCTCCACCGAGCTCTGTCCTCTTCCTTCCAACTGCAGCCCCCAACTGGAGTGAGGCGGCCCCTTTTATCTTGCCCCGGATGTGCTCCAGGTGCATGACAATGAACTTCCAGCAGCACTCCCCAGTGTGGCGGAAGTGCTGCCCTTGAACCCGGAAGCACTCTGGGCGTAAACCATCCCTGGTCTGTCAGCGCTTTCGGGAATCAAGGACCATCTGGGTGCCCAGGGAAAAGAAGTGCTACTCTCCCGGTTCCTTCTTCCTCCAGGCATCCCGGCGGGTCAGGGTTCCTGGCCGTCTATCACAATATATATATGTATATATATATATATATATATATATATATATATATATATATATATATATATATATATATATATATATATATATATATATATATATATCATATGTGGAGAAAATTACTATTACTGACAGTTTTGGCCAACGGCAATTTAGAAACTTTTTGCAATTATTACTTATCCAAAGGTGATATCATGGCAGGGAATTTAATTATTTGCCTAGATCTCATTTATCATGTGAATAAAGCAAATGCTCTTGACTTCTCTATATATTACTCAAACAGATTGTTTATCATATAAACTATTATCACAATTTTTCAGATTTTAGCAAAACATTATTTAAGAATTATTGCCTTCACCTATTGTTTACCACATCTGAGCCACATATATGAAGGCATTTTGACAACAGAAAGCAATATGCTCCTATTTGATCACCGCTCATCCATTCTTTTTGTACACATCATTTACTGTGGTGGCACCATGCAGCTTCAGGCAAGTGAAACTTGAAATCTGGAAAACTCATCTCTGCAGACACATGGTATTTACATTTTGACAAATGAGCAGAAGTCTAGATGTGATAGTAATGGTTGAGGCTGTTTAGTACAGAAGTAGCATGCATCTTAAGGTCAACTCCTGCTGGATTTTAGCATTATCACAATATATATTGAAGACTGATGGCATTTTTCTAAATCTCATTCTGAGAAAAAAAAATCTCATGGCAACTGTGGAAAATGGGACAAATGTGGTTTTGCCATTAAGTAGTGTATACTGAATTGAAATTTCTAGTGTGATGCACCCTGCACAAGAGGTATGTGATGATGCATATTTTGGACAGGGTCACCCTTTCAGATTTCTGCTAGCTCTCCCTAAAGCCAGTTAGTTTTGACAGACCTGGTTAATAATGTACAAAAGATGCAGGCAGGAAGTTGAATGATATTCCTTTGCTTCCCATTCCTTTTTTATTTCATAAAATCTTTTGTTTTTGTTTTCTAGTTATTACATTCAAAGTCCTGGGCAAATGTTAGTTGTATGACAGTCAGCTTTGCACTTAATTTTTTGTTTATGCAAATTATTTCTCCTACTGTTCATTATACAGTATATAAAATGTGTGAATATGCCTAGATTGTGAAGAGCTTGTAAATTGTATAAATTATAATTGTAAATAGCCAACGTACCACTGAGAGGGTGGGGTTTGGTGCACTTTTTCTTGCTGGCATTCACCAGAAGGATCCCAGGGGAAGTCACGGCTCTTGGAGACAGCATATTCTCATTTTGTTGTACCCTTCTCTGATGCCTCTTCTGTTCAAGATCTTTCAAACGTTTTCTTGAGCGGGTGATGAAATCTGGCCGAAAGAACTCCAGGGCCTCCTTTAATATTAAAATAAAAACATTAAACTGTAAGAAATATGTACACTGAAAAAAGTTTGGCAATGATTCACACTTAATATTTTCAATCTGAACCAATATAATTCTTTTTAGATTATTGATCCCACAATTTTTAAGTTGAGGCAAACATTTAGATTGGGTGCAATTCTTAACTGAAGTTAATCTATTTTTTAAGTTGTTCTTCTTTTTTGGCAGTTGGAAAGCCATCACGCTGGAAAGTTCAACCGGAAGAATATACAAACGGCCCCTCAAACACAGCACACGAACAACCTAAAATATTAGGTTAACTGAAATAGGATTTTTATGTTTATTCCCTCCACCATAACTTACTTTGGTACAAACAAATTATTTTACTTTGATTGAGATCTGAAACCAAATATTTCAAGCTACGACACTAAATGACTAATCTTAAGTCGCTTGAAAGAGAAAATTTACATTGTATGAACAACATCAATGTTATACTTTTTTCAGTGTAGTAGTACACCATTATAATGGGTTGCTCTACTAGCACCAGCAAGTCAAACGTGAAAGGAAATTATAGATTACATGTGCTGCAGTTTCTGTACCAAGCAGTTTTTGACAAGATTTTTGCACAAGGGGAAACACACGTCCATCCAGTTTATTCACATGCTTAGTCCAATCTAGGGTCATGTTATGCACAATAAGAGGTACAAGACAGAAATCATCTCCGAACAGGATGCCAGTTCACCACAGGATGCATGAATACTTAACACCCACACTGTGCCAATTTAGTGTAACCAAATTATTATTATTATTATTATTAACTGCAGCTGTAAGTCTTGCATGAAAACCTTTTGTTTTGTTATAAATAGCTTTGTTTCTGTCCAAAACCTAAAAGTTACTCAATTTTTACACAAAACAAACCTTAGTAAGACTGTCCCATACCATTTGTATTTATGCTCTTTTGAAAATATGTGGAAGAATCTAACACAGACGAATACCTTTACTTTAACTTAATATCTATATATACTGTATATATTTAAGCCAAATACCACTGACTCACTCATCATGAAATCTCCCAAACCATAAGGACTTGGGGACTTGAAATTTGAAATGTAGGTTACCCTTGGCTCATAGGTGCTCGCTAAGAAACGGTTTTAAAAATTTCGTGGTCTGAGTGCGAAATTTCTTGTAGTTTTTTAGACCCATTTGTATGTTGGTCCGCTTTTCACGAGAGAACTACTTAACGGATTTAGATCTGTTTTTTTTCTATAATTTGCTTGAATATTCCATTGATTTTGCGACTTTGTCATTGCAATAAGTATCATAGTTCGCTTGTGGTACCAATTTATTGGTGCAAATCTAAAAGAGACTCATCAGGCTGCAGGAAGGGGGGGCAGGCCCTCCTCACTCACACGTCTGCCTCGGGGCATAACCTTAACTCCACTTAGTTAGCGAACGAGAGAACTACTGAACAGATTTATATCTTTTTTTTTTCTATAATTTGCTTGAACATTCCAGTTGATTTTGCAACTTCTCTCATTGCGCTAAGAATCATAGTTCGCTTGAGTTCGGTGATATATTCGTGCTAATCTGAGACAGAGGCTGTGGGCCAAGGGGAGGGGGCAGTGTGATGTCAGGAGTAAAGAGCCGAGCCGGGTCCTCCTCACTGTCCTGTTTCACTAATATGGGCGAGGCCATGGGGGATGGCTAGTTCTAATATATTTCTAAATTGTAGGTACTATGGACATTTCAGATAAGAAAGACGCACTCGCTAATCATGGTCCTGGACAGTGTCAATATGTTGCATGTTGAATAGCACTTGCAAGTGAGAATTTCAGTATCATTTTTACATGTGACACTATTGACCATATGAACCTATTATTTATATAATATTGGTCCCCATACCCTAACTCACATGTCTTGAAGGACAGTACCAAGAGAAAATTCACACAGAAAAGGGGGAAATATAAAAAGTTTTTTTGCATTGGTTGCTCTACAAATCTAATCTGTGAAGCAAAAGTACTAACCACTACACCTCACATAATTACAATATTCATCCAGTGTATTGAGGTTTCACTGGGCACAAAGCAGGAGTTGACCCTGGATGAGGCCCCAGTCCCATTCCGGGTATAGTCAGTCACCCACTCTCACTTAAATTGACCCGATTTGCACAAACCACTACATGCAGAAGTACTGACATTTTTACTTCTTTCCAGACATTCTATTCCTAAAGCTCACACCTGGCACATTGTGGCACAAATCAGCTTTCAGGCAAGTACTGTAAGAATGGCAAGTGCTAAATGTAGGTAGGCATCAGGTACTGTAAAATTATTGACTTCAATGCCAGTAGAAAAAAAAACGTATGTTTATAGCACATATGGCACAACAAAACTAGCCAGTTCCGGAGGGATAACTGCAAAAGGCTTGGATGTACAGTAGTTAAACAAAATGGAATTGGCAGAATTGTAAAACAGAAGCCCCAGTCAATCTTTTGAGTTGGAGGAAAATTTAATTTGCACTGGCAGTTTTATTTCATTTATTTAAATTTAATCTGCAGAATAATTTCAAAAATAATAGCTTATTGGATGTAAGCAGCTGAAACATTTCATAGTTTTGCGTATGCAATAAAATCATTCAGGTTCTGCAGACACTGCAAGGACTAGCAAAGAGAATAAGACTTACAAGATATGCTTTATTAATAACGTCTAAGCTAGCTACAAATCACACTGCATCCTAAATGCCTATATGTCATTGATCACATCCTGACTGTTTCTGTATCAAATGCTGAGTATTCTGAACTTAACGTGAAATACTATTTTGTATATACCGTAAATACTGAATTTTCAGTCGTAGCGAAAAAGAAGCAGCATTAAAAATGTTAACTTTTTATTTAACGTTAGTTTTCTGTAGTTTTGGTTGGTTCCTACCTTTGCTTAATGAAAAAAAAGTCTTGGACTATTATTTCCAATGAAGCTCATTTGTTGCGCACCATCATCAATCCCACTCAATTCCCCATGAATGTCCTACTCTGTTATCAGCTCCTACGGAATTCTAGAACCTTTCTTAGTAGCATTAACCAAAAAGTAAGAACTAAACAGGACAATAATGGTTAAGAGTATAGTTGTCAATTAACCGAACTTATGTAGTTTTGGAATGTGGGTAGGATAAGGAATCGTATCATGACCTCTAAAGCACTGAGGGCAGCAGAGCTACCACTGTGCTAAGTACTAAGATAAGCAGATAGACATTTACCACACAATGTGTAAATGATAACTGTGACGTCTAATTAAAAAATAAAACTATTGATAGAACATATTCCAAAAATTTCGAAAGAACCCCTACTTCATGTGACCTGCTTATTCCTACGTTTTGTTCTCAAGAAGATTAAAACGTCATATCTCCCAGTGTCCTCCAATAATGCTGCAACACATTTGCATCTTAATTTTGTATTATATTTACAAGATGTACATTGAAAGCTAAATAGTGACATGTTGTATCTGTAGGCATCTACACAGTACATTTTAAATCCACCTAGAACTACAGACAGAATGATGTGTTTTTTGCAGACTTATGTTCTGAATTTAATCTTTTCACTTTCAACAAAACAGTATAGAGCTCAACAAAAGGAATGGTTTCTAGCCTTGCATGTTTTAAATGTTACAAGAAACTTTTTAAATTGCCTTGATTTGACACAAACAAGTAAAGCGGCTGGAGAGCTTCACCAAATTCCTCAAAAGACTAACTCTAACTCTATCTTAAATATTCTTACAAGTAATACAACACAACAGGAAGCAGTGCGCTCAAAAGAACACTAGTAATGGATGTAACATTAAAGAAAAATAAAAAGAACATTCACACTTTGAAAGCCACCAACTATCCTGATTCAGCTACTATGTAGTGAATAAGTGTGACTCATTTCATATATCAAATCACAAAAAAATAGAACATTTAAAAAAAAAATCATCATCATCACCGGTTTACAGCCATTCTCCAGGTTTATTCAGGCTAGCTGTTTACTCTCCAAATCTTTTTACTCTCCACTCTATTTGGTTCTTTGGTATCCTTTGATGTAAGGACCGTTCGTTTCATATTATCTGACGCCACCTCCAACCATATTATCTTCATTCTCTCCCGTTTACTCCACATTTCCAAACCATTTTGGAAAAACCTTTTTTCATTAGCAGAATCTTATAACCGCCATAATGACTTTTTCTTAATTCCGCATTTTTTTCCCTCTCATTCTCGACACTCCACATATCCACTTGATCATGCTTGTCTCTTTGTAAATATTTGAAATCATAATCAAAACATATCTTATTGGGCATTAACAGTGTCACATTTTCATGGAGAACAGACATAGCAAAGTTTCTGATAGAACGTGAGCCAATGGTGACCAACACTGGACAAAAGCTAACAACATCAAAAACAGCCATTATTAAATCTTACATTACTTATGTCACATATAGTAATCTACATGTCAAGTTAGCCAGTTGTATGCTCACAACATGTAAAACACATGTATTTTAGGGAACTTTGGGAGTAGTCCATAAACAGGAAGCCTCTTCACATGGGAGCACACTTCTGAATTGAAGACAGGACTCTTGACCAATGAATGAGAGGGAGAGTTACTGTAGGTCTTTGATTCAAAAAAGTGATCCCATGTGAAGGGACTTCCTGTTGGTCGAGTTCTTCTATTTTCCATACTTGCTTATCTAACAATATTTTAGCAAAAAGTCTATGTGTTTTGCGCATTGCTGGCATGACTTGATGATAACTGGATGAACTGATGTGCGTATTATGCAACACCACTAACATGAGATTTTTTCATTGACATTTTGCTACCGTTTGCTGCTGTTTAGCATTGTTCACAATTGTTTCACATTCTATCAGACACTTTTTCTATTCTCAATGAAAACATCCATCCATCCATCCATTTTCCAACCCGCTGAATCTGAATACAGGGTCACGGGGGTCTGCTGGAGCCAATCCCAGCCAACACAGGGCACAAGGCAGGAACCAATCCTGGGCAGGGTGCCAACCTACCGCAGTCTCCATGAAAACATGAGATTAAAATATTTTTCTTGGCCATTAATACAAGCTGTATGGGGCAAGTACCATATAAAAATATCATTTTGGGTGAAGTACTCCTTTTAATATGGATTTTCCACCTTTATTATTTGCAGACTTTTTTAACTCAGCCCATCAAGATGACTAGAACAGGGGTGGAGAAATATCTACACTTGGTTGGTATCCTTTTGTTCTTGTGTAATGTGCCCTGACCTAGTGCTGCGGGGATAGATTCTGACTCTTGCAATATGGATTGGCAGGTTTGGGAATGATTCATTTATAGAATGCATATACTTTTAGGGAAAAGTGGGGATAAAATTGTAAAGGGGTTAAATTTTTACTTTGAGTTTTCAACAGGTTCTAGGCATCCTTAAAAAGTATTTCCATGTTCAAGGTGTAGCCTGTCTGTGGTGTGTATGTGTGCCTTATGTGTTGTCAGTCCACAAACATAAAAATGCAGAAACAAATCACTCAATTTAAATGACACTTGACACAGTTTTTAGCACTATAAAATGACGAAAGTCTATTGATTTTGAGCAAAATTGCTCCAGTAGAATTACCTCTGCATGGATAATTACATGCTGTAATGTGCACGTGTATCGATGGAATGTATTAAAACAGGATTAGAATTTCAAAGGGCGGCACGATGGCATAGTGGGTAGTGCTGCTTCCTCGCAGTTAGGAAACCCGGGTTTGCTTCCCGGGTCCTCCCTGCGTGGAGTTTGCATGTTCTTCCTGTGTCTACATGGGTTTCCTCCCACAGTCCAAAGACATGCAGGTTAGGTGCATTGGCGATCCTAAATTGTCCCTAGCATGTGCTTGGTGTATGGGTGTGTGTGTGCCCTTCAGTGGGCTGGTGACCTGTCCGGGGTTTGTTTCCTGCCTTGCGCCCTGTGTTGGCTCGGATTGGCTCCAGCAGACCCCCATGACCCTGTAGTTAAGATATAGCAGGTTGGATAATAGATGGATGAATAGAATTTCAAAATCACTCCTTTATTTAGGGAATGTGCAGTAAGAGGAAACTTATCTATTTTGACAAATGTGGCAGCAAACAAATGTGCAATTGCCCGTTACCACACAACTGATTTTTAGCTGATTGTTTTATGACACAAAGATTATGCAATGATTATTCATATTTGCCCTCATTAAATTAAGTAAAGATTTTCTATGAACAATTTACTATTCAAAATTAATTTTTATAACACCTTTTACCTATAAGCATGACCAGTATGTGATTTTTGGACAGTCTTCAACTTGAAATAAATGCTAAGTTCTGAGCCTTTGGGCAAAAAATTGTTAAAACTTTTAGAATATTTTGTTTTCAGTATTGTGCACCCTAATAATGACTCATATTTTGACTTGAGCTGAAAATTAAAAAAAAAAAAAAACCTCTTTCTGTTGGTGTCTATTTTATAATGCTTTTAAATTTCACCATATTGATAGCAAGCTCACCGACTCTAATAACAAAATTGCCAAATCAATTTAGAATGCACATTATTGTGTGTTGACATTGATGCAGCAGTTTTTTAAAAGCACATGCCACCACATTTTAATTTGTTATTTGTGCCCAGGCTATTATCAGCTGTAATATCTAAAAATCTTTATTGTTGAAAAAGGAGTTTAAAACTATAAAGTCTTGAGGGAAAATGTGTTATTCAGAAGAGGTGTAGGTGGGGCATTGGTTTTGTTACTGATTAAGCACACTTTGGACTTGACAGACCCTGAGAGAATTGACTTGTCACCACCATGGTCTCCTACTGTCCACAGAAAAAGGCAATCCATTATTTGGTGACTTTCTCAGACAGCAAACAAATTAATTGAGTATAAGGACTAGGCTAAAACGCATCCCAATTTATTGAAAAGTTTTAAATGTGTAAAAGTCATTCCATTAAAATAAGAGTTAAATGTAATCAAGTAAGTTCAAATTTGCATCCTATTATTTTCTGCTTTGTGAGACCCTGGCATTTACATTTGATAAATACTTCATGTCTCAAATTGGGCATAATGTTGATTTACCAAGACATTAATAAACATCTAAAAACATACACAATTAGTAATGTTTAAAGTTGTGGAAACATTCTATACAGTATAATTGTTAAACATTAGATTTAATCCAAAATATTCTAACTCAATTAGTCTGTTCTGGCTATGTAACAATTCTTTGTTAATAAATGCTTTGTTTGGATTTAATACGACTCACAGGGCACCATTGTCACTAAAAAACAAAGTATATAGAGTGACTAATTAAAGTCATTTACTGCTTAGTAAAAAGATCTAACAAAGGCTTTCTTTGTGTTGTATAGCAATAAGTGACCAACATAACAAGCCCTTAAAGTCCCTGTGATGTTACTAAAAATATTTCCGTGAAGCATTAATTAGTTTTTAAATAAGACAAGAAGACTGTCAGTTTTAAATTTACAATAACTTCTGGAGTGCAGACATACTAATGCTGCTCTTACTCACTTTTAATGTCAGAGCAGTTTGTACGTCATCTTCTATGTCAATGAAACCTCTTGGCCAGATGCTGTCATCCATCTGTTCTGTCCTGATGATCCTCTCAAGATCTTGTTCAGCATCTTTTCCACGTCCCAAATCATTTTTCCTGCTTTTAGCAGGTCCTTAACAAAAGATTAAAAAGTCAGGTCACTTCATCTTAATTTTAGATATGATAAAAGAAAAGCATTATTTACATCTCATTGTTACACCACTACCACCATGTTTATATGGAAAAATCAATCTACTTCTTTACAGAAAAAAAATCAATATGTCAATGAAGTCAACCAGGCAGTTCTTTTTATGATGAACCCATTAAGGTTTTGTTTCACGTTGCAGTGTAGGTACTGCCTAATGATCTTAACTCAGTCTTACTGTGTTAAGTCGCACCATTTTTTACAGGCAAAATATGTTGTCTGGATAGTTTTGGTAAAAATGCATTCTGTAAAATGAGTATTAGAAATAAAGAAATCTTCTTGATTAGCTTTTATTTGCCCTGTAAAAATCAGTAATGAATAACTCAGGGTTAATAAAATTAAGATATCCATTATTCAATGAAAAATATCAAAGCACTGAAATAGTGGACAATGTAGCCCTGAATACATTTTTTATGTCTATCAGAAGGTCATTGAAAATTACACTTTCTGCTCCTATAATACACACTTATTTGTCAATATGGGAAGTAAAACAAATTGTAAATGAATTGTCGTAGGCACAGGCTAGTCTTTGGCCGTGATTCCTGATGTAGATGAGCCATATTGTTAAGGCAATTTCCTAAATAACGGCAGAACAGATGAGCTACTAAACCTATTTTGCAGCACTTGAGCATAAAATGAATAAGTTTACAACTGACATAAAACATTAATTCTGATGTTGTTTAACAAACTTTGTGAAAGGTCAGCCTGCAGTGTATATACAAAGCTGACAGAAGGCAGTTGTAATAGCTGATATTTTATAATTTTTTTTCGGAACTATTTCATGGTAGTTCTGATCATTTTTTCATTTTTTTTCTTGTTTCGAATTACAAACAATCCAAATATACAATTGCTTTCTTTAAAATTGTTTTATTTGTCAGCAACACTATTTTGGGTTTTAGCTGGCAGAACCATTTTGAATAACCATTGCTATGTTAGAATGAGGAGATGTGGCCCCAGTAGTCATTCGACGTGATGTCATTGTCAGATTCTGTGGGTCTGTTCCAACTGCTGTTTTACAAGTGCCTTAGTTTTAATTTCCTGGTTACAAACCTTTTGCCCTCATATTTTTTGACTTTCACTTTTGGAACTTGTTTTGGCTTTGATGCATGATATGTATTCTTTCCCACAATGACCCATGTATTGCTTTTTGACTAAATTTCATATTTCAATTCACTCTGTTCCTTTTGAATGTCACCTTCTCACCTTGTGCAAGAGTACAATTAGCACTGGAGAGACAAAAATAATTTAGGGTAAAATGTAAAGTAGCTAAGCAAAAATCATTAAAAGAGTGATTAACTTTTAGCGTGTGGTTAAAATAAAGAATGATTTCCTCTGCAGGAGCATGGAGCAAAAATAAGATCAAAAACTGAATGTATGGTCTGCAGCTATTACAGATGACAAGAAATGATAATTGAAACACAGAGTTAAAGAAATGGGATCTTTATGGTACTTAACATCAATAATTCAAAGGGGGTAGAGGCAGAAATTAGCTGGAGAATCAGAGCAGAAAGATACAACTGGAGAAAGTGTATTGGAATACTTCATGATAAAAGGATAACCACCAAGATAAAAGAAAATATATACAAGATGACAGAGAGACCAGCAATGTTGTATAGTCCAAAAACATGAGCAACAACCAGAAGGAAATGCTAAGATAGATCTGCAGGTTAAACAAAACAGACAGAAAATAGGCACAATAGGCGAGTTTTATGTTGAGAGGAAGAGAGCACGTCTCTGGGCTGGACATGTATCGAGACAAGTGTGTTTGGGTGAATTTGAGAAGGGTGTGTAGGAGATTGGGTGTAATAAGGAAAAAGCTGGAACTAGAGTGCCATGGAAAACAGGGATACACCACCAGTGCGGCAACCCTGGATGAGGGACAAAGAAGATTACTACAACACTATAAAAATCCCTCTGGACAGCAACTCCTACTTTGTGGCAAAAAACTGGAAAAAAGTAAGTTATTTATGTATGTAAATAAAATTGAAAAGAAAAAGGCTTTAAATACAAAAGAAAATAGGACCCTCAACTTGTTATATGCCAATGTTAAATGCATATAATGCATATAACCCAATTGTTTTGCCAAGTTTAGAATGATCAGATCATAACTTGGTATAGCTCATACCTGCATATACACCCATTGTCCACCTTCTGCCACCCACCACCAGGACCGCGCAGGAATGGACAAGGGTGGTTGAGGAGGCTCTGAAGGATGCCTTTGAGAACAGTAAACATCAGCAAGGCAAAACAGCTGGTGCTGGACTTCCCGTATGTCAAGAACACTCTAAGACAGTCACCATCCAGGGGGATAACATGGAAGAGGTACAACGATACAAGTACCTGGAGGTTCACATAAACAACAAACTGGACTGGTCTGACAATACAATGGCACTGTACTGTACAAGAGGGGCAAGAGCAGACTGTACTTGCTAAAGAGACTCAGGTCTTTTGATGTGTTCATAAAACTGCTGTAAATGTTCTACCAGTCCAAAGTAGCCAGTGTGGTGTTCTACACTGCAGTCCCCTGGGGAAACAACCTGAGCTCAAAAGTGCAATGCCTGAACAAACTTATCAGGAAGGCCTGCGCCATTACAGTGTGAAGCTTGAACTCACTGGAAGCTGTTGTGGAAAAAAGGATGGTGGCAAAATTGGATGCCATCATGAGAAATCCCCTCCATCCTCTCCAGGAGGCGCTCATAAGGAGCACTTTTAGCCACAAGCTATTTCCACCACAATATGCTAACAAGCACCTCTGAAGATCTTTTCTGCCCACAGATATCAGGAAATTCAATGCTTCCTCTCAACACCTAACAAATTCTAGAAACTTTCTTAATGCTAGCTTCAAGTCAGATCTCTTTATTGATACTGTAAAACAATGTAATCAGAATAACTAGTGTTAAAGGCTCTTTGTCAACTAGTGAAACTGGCAGCTCCTGGGTCAGATTTATAAAGTTTACATGCACACAAAGGCTTGAAATGTGTATACAACTTTCCATGCAAAAGTTGGTATTTATATTAAAAAAAACTTAATGGGAGAAAATATATATATTTATGGCAACTCTGACCCATACGTATGTGACATTTTGAAAAAACTGGTGTAACGGACAGAGATGACAGAGGGCAGCTCCCCTTGCTTGCTAGAGTGCCATGGGTTTGGAGCAGGGACGCTCAACCCAGCGGGGCCCATGGCTACCGCCAGGGGGTGTACGGAGAACAGCTGAGCCCACCTCTACAGGGCTCCTGCCACATTAGGAAGGAGATTGTGGAACACCTGGAGCACTTCCGGGTGCTTTATATAAAAAAGGCCAGCTGCCACAGCCCGAGGAGCCAGAGTCGGAAAGAGGTGGCCAAAGATTGCTGGAGGAGAAGTGGAGGCAGAGAGAAAGAAGAAAGGGACAGTGTATTGGTGCTATTTGGTACTTGTACTGTTTGCTGCTGTGGGGAGTGAGACAAAAACGTTTCTCACAGCTGAATAATGTTGTGTTGTGTGCAACAGTTGGCCTCTTTATCTGTTGTGACCTGGGTTTGGGGAGCTGTATGTCCACATTGGGAAATAATGACACACTTGATCAAACCCAACCAGCTAAATGATGACTTACGCATATAATTATGCATATCACTGAGCTGTTGAGTTATTGTAATATGCATTGACATGACTAATATATTAAACCTCAAAAGTGATGTGATGTACAGATTCTATTGTTGTTACCTCTTAATAGGGCTAATCCTGAATATTTGCACTGGGATTTTTAATAAATTTATGTCGGCTACCTGTTGTCACATTTCAGAATTAGAAACCAATGCAATCACTGGTTGTCAATAATAGCATTAAGTAAAAGCCCAGGTGTGATTCACTCCCTACATACTGAAAGCTGTAAGTCTCATGCCCTACAGGCTATTCATAGCCTAATGATTTGAGAGCCCTGGTGAGGCAAAAATTCATATAGCTAGCAGGAGCCAGGATTGCAGAATCCCAGGAGATCATTACATCTTATGTTTTACTGCTTATTATAGAAGCTACCTACTACTTCTCCAAATGACAGAGGACACCTTAATTTGGATATCCTGCTAAGTATAAAATTAGCTGTGGTAATTTTTTGACTTTAGAGATACATATACAGTATTCATCCATTATGGGTGCTTACTATATGTATGTCAAATTCAGGGTTTCAGGAACCTGGAGCTCATCCTGACTGCATTGAGTGCAAGGCAAGAAGCAATTCTCGATGAAGCGCACAATTTTTCAGAATTGTATGATTCAGAGATGTCAGTTAACCTAACCTCCACATTAATACGAAATGTAGAATACCCATAAAAAAATCCAAAGTGACAAAGCATGGAATGTGCAACCTCTACAGTGACAATGACTGAGCATAGTATTCAAACCTAGGCTTCACTGCCACAGAGAGGCTGAAGTGCTAATTACTGAAAACTCTGCAACCCAGGATAAACACCCTTACATCACAATTTGCAACAGTAAACCGTTAATGGAAAGCCTTAAGACAGACCAGCCACCATGCCCCTGCTTTGGATTAAGCATGTGTTGATAATATTACATTCTGTTAACCATTTATTGGTGGCATGCACTGATGTAAGAAATTAAGTACAGCCCACAGAAATTGTTGACTTTTTCTACATATTTAAACAGGCAAACATTAGGTCTTCATGCAAATAGTGCCTACAGATAAAGATGACTTCCTTGAACAACTGACCCATACAATTGACATAATGTATTCATTCTCATAATCTAAATGAACAAAAATGCAGATTTGTCTCCTTGAAAAAGTAAATAGTTCTTCATCTTCTTCCAAAGCTAAACCCCTACATTTATCCATTTCTCACCACTTCAGACCCATTAAATTAGAATCAGGATGTCCAAACTAGGTGTCAACCTCCTTAGAGAGTATACTTGTTTGCACAAAGAGCTATTGTTTGACCATTCAGATACGTTGAAAACGTCAGCTGTTTCTATGGGACGTTCTTACTTCTTCACACGACTGCAAATGGAGACTGGATTTGATTATCTTTCCAGTTTTCCTCTGCAGAGAGTGTTAATCCCAAAGATTTGTGTACTGGGTTGATTGCCCAGTCTAATGTGGTCCTTAATGTTAGTTTGTTCTTGAGCACCATCTCCAGGATTGGTCCTGCTTGATGCCCGGTGCTGTCTAGCAGACGTTGGAGTTCTCAAAAACTCCTGAACTGGATTAAGTGGATTTAGAAACAGATAGATGAATAAACTGCTTATAGGCCAAAATAAAACCTATATATATATATATATATATATATATATATATATATATATATATATATATATATAGGTTTTATTTTGGCCTATAAGCAGTTTATTCATCTATAATGAATATAATATAATATATATATATAATCAATACAAATACAATCACTCCTGATTTAGAATGAGTAACAACAGTAGAAAAATGTTACAAAATCTTATCCCTTTTTAGTAATTAATGAGACATTTAAACTTAATTTATTTTGCATTTGACTATGTTTTAAAAGTGATTTACACCTTACAGCCCCAATTTTGTTTTCAGCAAAGCCATGTTACCTAACTGTTCAGCTCAAGCACATGCACTTGTCTGTACAGACATTTAGTCTTTTTTTAATTTTGTTATTTTTGTGTAGCAAACCAAGCCGTTAACATTTAATCTCAGGTTTTGGCTTTTTGGTTTCTTTTGATATGTCTCTTTGATTTGATTTTTTTTTTGTTGTTGGGACTAATAACACCACCAAAGATGATTCTTAACCAACTGATTCAAACCTCCTTCTGCTGTCAGTAGAATTTTCTACATTTCCAGAAAGACAAAGTAGCTTGAAATGGGCCAAAGGCTAAGCAACCTAATGAGTGCAACTGCCTGATATACACCATGCAAAATGAATCCCATGAGTGACTAGCAGTAAATCACCCTTGATTTCATTAAACAAAGCCAAGACAGCATCCACGCTCAACAAGGCACAGCACATAACTGTCTCAAACCCCCAACCCCGTCTTCAGATTGAGTCTGCGATGGACCTTGCAGTCTTGTTTGCCCTCTGTAAGCAATGCATGTCACCCTACTGTCCATATATTCCCAGGCTTGTAATGAGGCTTTGAATTGTTAAATATGCATTATTAGCTTGTCAGGTAATTAGCGTGAGTAGCAGAGTAAACCTACCACTCCATTGAGTCTCATCTGGAAGAGAGAGAATTTGTTATCAGGACTCTGAAAGTTGTTTATCATTAAAAACATTTTGCATTAAAATTGATTTTAAGCAGGCTTTGTGTAAGGCCAAGTACCATATGGCATCATTTGTAGCTATTACAGTTTCTGGGATCTGAATATCTATTAAAGGGCCCAACTGTTCTCTACCACCCTGCCCTGGATATGTGGCTTTGAAAAATGGGCAGATGTTTTTTTTTAGTGCCTGCCGCTGACATTCTCTCTTATGACACTTACTACTTTTGTAGACTCATCTTTTGCCTTTTCAGTATGTACATCTTTGCAGAAGGAGTATATGCCTAGAAATGCTTGCCTTTTATAAGAAAAATCTGATTGATTTCTTAAAAACTGAAGGGTGTAGTCTCAAGCCGTTTGCTTTCTTTTTCTGTTGCAGGGACATGGGGATGCAAAGCCAATTGCAGCAACAAAGGGAGCCATGTAGGAAAAAGCCATAAATCAGATGCCAGTAAATTAATACTATAAAAAGCAGTCAATCTTTCTGAATGCTCTGTCACAGTAAATCAGGCATACAGTTGCAGAATACTATGCAGCTACCACTACTGCACAGAGAAAAGTATCACGGATTTCATTTGTAATCACCAAGAGAAGCTTCAGGAAGCGCTTGATTGTAAAGCAAAGCAGAGGCGGACAAATCTGTTTCTGTCAAAGCTAACCTAAAGCTAGGGAATGAACTCATTTCATTTGTGTGTTCACAGTCCTTTGAACTGAACGGGCTATGAGTCCATGGAAAGTAAAGGAAAGGCTGAACACACAAATCCTGTTGTTAACAGGCAGAACAGAATGCAAACCCAGCTGTTTGTCCTTCAGTATAAGATCTTAATCCATTTATTCAGGTGTTGAGTTAACTGATTAGAGCATAACAGTTTTTATTTTCTTTTATCTTGAAAAAGGAAATAAGACAGGTGATCCATTCAGTGTCATAAAATGTAATCAGTCAGTCTACATTTATTTTATATTTATTGTCATTCACAGACTACACCATCCCAGTGTCAATTTACATAGCAAACAAGGCCCAGAAGTGAAAAACTAAAGAAGGGAATGGTGCAGTAGTGAAGCAGACGAATGGTCTGAGAGGCAGCATGCAGGAATCAGGTTCAGCTGAGTTGTTACAGAATAGGGGTCTTTAACTCTGATCCAGGAGGGCCGCAGTGTCTGCAGGTTTTCATTATAACCGTTTTCTTATTTAGTGACCATTTTTTCATGTTAATTAACTTCTGTTGCCTTACTTTTAATTGACATGCTATTTAAAACTCTTTAAGTGTTTCGTAATTCCTTAATTAACAGCCAAACAAAATGAGCCAGCACAAGAAAACTAGCCTTTGTCCATCATACCAAATCTGTAATTAAGGAAAGGTGAAGGTCTCTCTAATGTTGATCTGCTCGGGTCTACAGAGCAATTTGATGATGCTCTTAGAAAAAAAAAAGTTCTGGAAATCTCTGCTGTGGCCAAATTAGAGTACCAACAAGCCATGGAATTAAATTAACGGGTTTAATAAACAACAAAAATAAGCTTCTAATCAAGAAACTGGTTGGAATGAAATTGGTTAGTTTGAGTCTGATGCCTGACGTAGCTGGTCATCTATTGGCATGCCACACATCTCATTTTTGTTTGGCTGCCATTTAAGAAAAAAAAAAAATCAATGCAGAGGAAAGACTATTAAAATATAAAGGAAGGAAAAAAAGTCAATTAACAGCAGAAATCGGGCACTGATGGAGAATGTAGCAGGAAGGAATACATGTAGCTTTGGCAACGCTTCAGGATCAGACGGTTATACACCCCTTTCCTAGAAGGAGGAGGAGGGGGTTGGGATTTTCATAGAAGGATGAAATACTGTATATTTCTGTGAATAAATGTGTGTGTGGTGGACACTGTGTTGTCATGTTTGTCTGTGGCTGGGCTAGCTTTTACAACAGTTACAATGTAAGCAATATTTCACATAGTCTAAAGATTGAGCTTCTCAGGCAGACCTAGGGACAGAGTTACCAGAGGATAAGAGCCACAGGAGTGATAAACTTTGCAGTCAAACAAAACTGAAACAATAAGAGGAAATTTTGCAGATTCTAAACAGCAAATGGAGAAAAAGTAAACTGCAAAAAAACCTCTTTACTAAATGCATAATTTAAACCCTTGCATGACCAGAAAGAGATGTGCTTACAAGCTAAAGTTTCTTGTAAGTATGGATTGGTGAAAGGATTCATTGGGTACACGTATAAGCAGAAGAAAACAACATCTTGGATAGAATACTGAATTTGAGCAGTACAGACCATTAGCAACAATGTGGCAGTGGAAAATAAAAAACTATTTCAAGAAAATAGATGGAAGCTGTTCAAGGAACCCACTCAGCACAGTACTCCCATAAATGCAGGTTAAATCCCGGGTTACACACGTGCGCATGGGAGGTAGCTAAAGGGCTTGAGTAAGGACAGTTCCGAGACATACCAGGATGTGGCTGAGTGCACTGACTCTTTTTCTCCCTTGCCTGCAGACCATTCACAGGAGATTCCACCTGGTCCTCTTGACGTCACTTCCGGGACTGAGCCAATGGAAGGAGAACTTGCCGGCTCCGGCCCCTGTGATGTCAAGCCCGGGCTCGCACCAAAGACAGAAGACCTACATGAGCCCGATCCCTTTGACTTCACTTCCTGTCTTCCCCTTTAAAAGCCTCCACCTTTTCCCTATTCCCTCAATTTTATTTTGGACTCGGTTTTGTGCACATCAGTGCTGTATTTGCTGAACATTTCTTTTGCAGCCAGGATACCAGATTATACGGGTGGCTGCCCCAAACCTTTATATGACTCTGTCTCGTGTTTGTGACACCCATTATAGTGAAGTAATGAAATTTTCAGAATAACATACTTTTTTCTGGGCCCAGACAGATATTCATAGGATGTTATGTTAAATGAGACTTGTTTAATAAAATGACAATCTCAGTATAACAAACTTTTTTTACCAAAAAAAGCCACCGAAGGTAATAATGTGATGCAAGAAATACTTAATATCGCTCCTACAGTTTCCATGCTAGGTCTTGGGAATCCTGCAACAGGCTGTCTCAATGAGAGTGAGACAGTCTGTTGCAAAATTTTCGGTCTCGGTGCAGTCTCTGGGAGTGTGTAGGAGCAACATCACACAGGTATAGCCAAATTCTGAGTCAGTGCTGCACCAAGCATCTGTGTGGGTAGTTGTGTCATGTGCAGATACAGTACTGTTTGAGTTTGACAGCGCTTCTCAAAGTTTTCTTTGAGATGAACAAAAAAAAAATTGAGAAACTGTGTCACCTTCAGTGGCGCAGTGGGTAGTGCTGCTGCCTCGCAGTTAGGAGACCCGGGTTTGCTTCCTGCGTCCTCCCTGAGTGGACTTTGCATGTACTCTCCGTGTCTGTGTGGGTTTTCTCCCAAAGACCTGCAGGTTAGGTGCATTGGTGATCCTAAATTGTCCTTGGTGTGTGTGTGTGTTCCCTGTGGTGGGCTGGTGCCCTGCCTGGGGTTTGTTTTCTGCCTTGCACCCTGTGTTGGCTGGGATTGGCTCCAGCAGACCCCTGTAACCCTGTAGTTAGGATATAGTGGGTTGGTTAATGGAAGGATGTGTCACCTTATGCTGAAGTAAAAATTAACAATTCTGGCAAAAGTTGATTCCAGGATTAAGAAAAATAATGTGGCGAAAGCATTTTGGAATCTCACCCTTATCTTCATCTAAAGATTTGTTTTCATTCTGTATTTTCATACCTGTATTTCTATTAAAAAGTTACATCTAACGTCTCATTTTTTTCTGTGTTTATTCCTGTATTTCTATAAAAAAAAGTTACATCTAATATCTTGTTTTTAGTCTGTATTCATACCTGTATTTCTATAAAAAAGTTACATGTAATGTCTCATTTTCAAATAAAATATTTTTGCAGTTTAAGAAGCACTGTGTTTTGTTTTTATACAGGTATTTTCAAGCTTGGGTCATAGAGTTGTATGTGAGACAGGAATATCAGTCCATTTTTTCAATGAAAATACATGTACTTTATTATTCTATAGAGAAGGCAGGTACTGTCTCGAGACTTCATTCAGAAGAGGAGATGTCAGGAGCCATAACACGGGGACAATCGTCCTCCTTTAACTCCCATTTTCAGATTAGAAGAACACTAGTGGCTTAGAATCACTGTTGTGGCAGGCACGGTTTAGAAAAGTGTGAGGAAGAGCACATCAAATCCTAGAAAGAAATGTTAAACAGTGTGTGACAAGCATGGTACGTGGTAACACTGATCCTGCAGTGGACAACCAATTACTTTGCCCTTGGTTTAATGTTTACAAGATGCAGCAGAGCAGCTAGGGAGCTGTCCTTGCGCCACCACAGTTATCCATGGTGAATAACCGACGGCCCCAGTGACAATACTATATGTATTTATAGCAAAATTTCCATTTTAATGAAATATTTTTAGGGTCTCATGAGTTTCGTCATAATGGGATTCCAATTGTATCATGTGTAATAAGTGAATTTGTGCAGCATAATCTCTTGGGGACCATGCAAAGGGTGTGTCATACAGTCCAGTAGTATATGGCCAAAATAAAAAAATAAATAAAAAAAATAGATCCAATTCTGAGTATGTTGCTGGTGTGGTAGGCATCACAGTGAAGATTTCAAATTTTAGTTAACATGCACACAAAAGTTTAGAGCTAAACACATGATGTAAGTGCCCTAAGGGATAAGCTGGCACCTGACTGGGATGAGGGGCTCGGGAAACCAAAATGGATGGACACTATACATGAAAGTATAATCTGTCTGGGATGGTTCTCAATTATCCAGGCTGGGGTGGAAGATTAATGGCTGGGCTGAGGGAAACTGTCTGTCAAGAACAGTTCAATCCTCAGTACAATAGATGACAGTTCTCCTGTGTTATGATCCTAGTATGGGATTCTTAGTCCTGAAAGAGAACCCTGACAGGGTCCTTGGGTACCACCAGAGGGTGATGCCCAGAGAAGAGCTCCCAGTTTTATGGAGCTATTGTATGACCTAAAAGTGCTTCCGCCATTCAGTGCTATGGCACCAGAAGTCCTCCTGGGTGCACCACAAAAGAAACTGCTTGACCTCATTAAGAAATTTAGAAATATTTGTATCGTGAAATACCTTTAAATGGTTTATCTTTTTTTCCATGCTTCCTCAATTGTTAAGTCATCTTAAGTCAAGTCAATAGATAGTTACAAATGAATACATAATAAAAAAATTTAATAATACAAAAACAGTAGTAACAAGTTTAACATGTCTACTTCATATAAATAGGCTACTATGATCAGATCTGAGAGTAAGGGGCAGCACAAGATTCAGAGTCCAGACAGCCGAGGGGTAGATGCTATTGCAGAATCTGGCAGAACTGGTTCATGTGCTACCATATCTTCTGCCGGTTTGGAAGTGGAACAAAGAGACAGAGGGAGGGAAGGGAGCAGTCCTTCACAATGCAATAGGCTTATTGAGAACAATTAATGACAAATGGAGCAGACTGCAGAGTAAGCAACACAGGACGTTAAAAGGCTGCTGCTACTTCAATGTCATGCCTACTTGTATACTACTTATTAATAAATAATGACTTAAAAAAACAGAAGTAAACACTTGATGATGATTATGATGAAAGCTTAAGAGCCTAAATTAAAAACACTACATCATTTCCATCTATATATAGTATAAAATGCTAAGTGTCTGTCACATGATTACTCATGACCAACTTGGGCTAGAACCTCAAATTTGGTGCTTAATCAATAATTTGTTACATGATACATGCTGGTAAAGCAAAAAATGTGGCTAGTGACATCCTCTGCAAAGTTATCTGGGTTTGCATCTTTCCTACAGAAAACTGCATTGGCAGACTGATTGAGAAGGTGACATGACTGCTGAGCGTGAAGAAAATTGCAGAAGCTGATTACATGTTAGGAAAACGAAGAGTGACAGTTCTGGCATTTGCTGCCCATCAAGCATTAGCAGCAAAGCAACTTGCTGGTACTCGCGCACAACTTGGGCTGGAACCTCGATTTTGGGAGGATCAGCAGTCTGTATGTTTTGTAAATTTTGAAATGACACCAAAACTCCGAAACTGGGAAATAATAGCTTGCTCAATTAATGTAGGAGTTCAATTAAAAGAAAAAAAACCTGCAGCCTCTATTTAGTTCATCAGGACGTAATCTGGGAATGGCCAGTTTAAAGAACCATTAGTAATATTACAATTATTTTATACAGTTCCTTTCATAATGTTTGCTTTCATGAAGTGCAAATGCAAAGCAAATCTTACAAATGTATATTTACATTGTGCTTTTCATTGAATGCAGTATGATAATGTCAGTGGAGAGAAAGAAACAGTATTATAATTTGTCTTTATTCTGCATAGCACCATTCTCACTCAGTAGCATTTGTAAAGCACTATACAAAGGATTGAGAACAGTATTATAAAATATTAATCTATTGTTCATAGAACTATCTGCCAGAATTGCATATTTAGGCAATCAAGAATAATATATCAATAATTCTTTGTAAAGTGAATTTCATGTGAATTAGTATCAAAAGGCATTATGCAAATAATCACAAATAGGTATACAGTTAATTCATTATTTATATGATGCCATTCCTAGTGAGCCAAATAATAAAGCATCTCAAACATTATTTCATTATCAGGTAAATATGTTTAATACAGACAAATGAGCATGTCTGTATAAATTCTTGGCAAATTGTATTATCTTGTTTTTACAAAATACAGAGAGAACATCAGCATTTCCTGTCATATATTAATTAGGCCCCATTGTGAGCACATACTTGCTAGATCTTTTGTCTAAAGTTTTCTCCCCCATGGAGCAGCACTGTAGTAAACAAGCGGGAGTGGTTAGATCTAAAAACGATCTAACAGATGAGCTCAAGGAAGGCTATCATTCCTCCTTCTTTGAAAAACATGTCTACTTTTCTAAGAAGAAAGCCTGAATGAAGATGCCTAGACAACCTAACATACAATTTTCCAGTCATCCTTCACTTCTTTATAAATGACTGCTGAACCTAAGACCTCTGACAAACGTTGGGAGACAGTCCGACAGACTCTTTTGACTAGCCGGTAGCTAGGCAGTCCTAATATCTCGTCCAAATATCTTTCTGAAGTGAGTTGTTGCCATTATTTTCATTTTGAATAGTTCTCATTTGCCCAAAAGTTTAAAGATCCCACCTTATCATCTTATCATCAGTATTTGTAACGGCGCCAGGAAATGTGACTACCTGACAAATTAACCATGTGGGCTCTGCTCTGAGAAATGACAGATTTGTGTTCTTTCACCCACTATGCTTCTTTCCTTTTGTGCTGCATATGAAAGACCATTTAGCGTTTTTCCGTTTGAACTCCTCCTAGCATTTACCAATGGCCCATTTCAGGATGGTCAAGTAGCATTTAAAAAGAAACAAAGAGAGTGTCCATTTCGCTATGTATGCACCAGTAATGTTTTCTACTGCACCATCTTCTGGAGTGCTGTGCATAAAATAATTGACCATTTTAACAGCCTATAAACTGTAAGTAAATTAATGATTTTAAGATTATTTAATAAGATAAATGCAAATAGGTGAAGAAAGTTAAAAAAAAAAAAAAAAGTTGTGATGTCTCCCTTTGCTCTTTGTTATGAGCTCAAAACTTTCCAAAAACCTCCAAAAATGCCCACTGGAAAGGGATATTACCGTAGCTATCGTAGCTAGTGATGAGGTTAAGTACAGGATCTTTAAAAAATAAACAAATTTCCATCCATTTTCCAACCCACTGAATCTGAACACAGGGGTCTGCTGGAGCCAATCCCAGGGTGCAAGGCAGGATCCAATCCCAGGCAGGGTGCCAACCCACCACAGGGTACACGCACACCCACACACCAAGCACACACTGGGGACAATTTAGAATCGCCAACAAACCTAACCTGCATGTCTTTGGAAGGAAACTGGAGCACCCAGAGGAAACCCATGTAGACACGGGGAGAACATGCAAACTCCACACAGGTAGGACCCAGGAAGTGAACCCGGGTCTCTTTATTGGGAGGCAGCAGCGCTACCACTGCACCGTGCCGCCCAAGTAAACATTTTTGCTTTTCTAAATTTTCACTGTAACAAAAAGTAATCTCTGTGCAGCACAAAAAGGCAAAAGGTTTTGCTTGACACAATAAAGGAAAACCGAGTCCCAATACAGAAACCAAGACAAAGTCAAAAAGCAGAACAAAGGTCCCAAGTATCCAATAAATGATAAAGCATAGAAAAAGCACAGTAATCACTCACCACTCCCAAGTGCGTTAGAATGAAATATAAGCAACTGTGGGTTGCCCCTGCTTTTGTGGTGATGTACAGGTGGCCCCATCTCTTGGGGAACAATCCACAAAACACAAGCAAAATGAATAAAGTAAATAATAAAAAACAACTAACACTGACAAAAATCAAAGACTTGGCAATTAACAAAAAAGACATGAAACAAGAATCTGAACCCCAGCCCCCTTTTTAGCACGGTAGCAATGTATTCATACCCATGGTTACTTGGGGAGCAGCAGCACTGCAGTAAAATTCACAGGCCTGTGAAGTCACTGCATGAGCATCTATTAAGAATAGGAAGATTAGGCATTCTGAATTGTAACCGAGCAATAGAATTTTGAAAAGGATAACTATGATTGATGTTTGTTATTAGAATACTAGTGAAACACACAAACCTACATTCTTAAAATAAAATGCATATTTTATTACCTACATTTTTTTTTTAATTTCCAGAATATATAAGATCATAAGCTTTCGATTAAGACCAAGAGCAAGGTTCTAGCCCCATTAGTGTTAAGTAATCACGTGACAGACAGATAGACGTTAGCGTTTTAGATAGACAGATATGTAGTTTAAATATGTATTTTGTTATAAAAGAAGTGGAAATTACTTGAACCTTTCTGAAGTTAAGGATACCATCTTTATGTGGGCGTTCCAAAATATTTTATTTATTCATATTCAGTCCTTGTTATAAGACCCTAGCATAGCAAAAAGTAATACTGTTGTGAAACTCATTTTTACTTCTTGTGTGTTTTCCTTGTATCACTTTTTGTTATTATTTGTTTTTATATTGCGTCTAACTTTTTAGCTTTATTTTCTCTACCATTTGGTTTGTGTTGTTTGTGTTACACTCTCATGGTGTGATCTGTATTGCATATCCATCGATGTGTGGTTTGCTATCACGTGTCATTTGCCATCACACTACTGTGACTTCATCGTGTGTCAGCAAGATGGTGGCACAGCTTGTATGTCATCTTAGCTTTGCAATAAGTACTTCAGTTAAATTTGGTTAGAAAAAATGCCCTCTTGATTAGTTTGGGTCCTGGAAAGCTTAGACTTTAATTCTTTGTCTGGTTTCATTGACTGGCCCAGATGGACGACCTTGCTTCCAACCTTTACTCGTTTGTTTGCCAAACGCTGTTTCTCTCTGATTGAACTCTTTTCACCAATCTCTTCCAACTCAGAAGGTTGTATTTTCATGCTGCTAGCTATTATTTTGACCATCACACATTGTGCCCTGAACACATGACTACCTTTAGGATAATACTGTGGTTATTTATTTTTTTCAATATTCAAGATCATTTTTGAACTTTATAATATGAATGTACTTTATTACGTTTCTTTCACAGTCTTTTTGCATTTATGGGTGACACTGTTTTGCAGTTTTCAAGGCATGGGCGTGAGTGCTGCCATGTTGTATATAGTAACAACCACTGTTACCAGTCAAGTGATCATGTGACATCCTAGGTGGGACTTATGATGCCTTCACACACACGCAAACTAAAGTGGAGCGCACTGCATGCACTGCCCTATTTTTGGATTCCTTTGCTTGAAACTAACTCTCTCTTTCTTATTAGTGTAGGAAGAAGCCAAAAGGCCATTCTAAGAAGGTGTTATTGTTAACACTTTTTCTTTCTTGTTTTTTATTTTCATTCAATTTTTATTTTGCAATTTAAATGCATTGACATTTGGTATCATTTATCTTTTCCTGGTACTCTAACCTTTCACGTGCCTCTGCCTTATTCCTTCTGGTCATCTCATCTACACGTCTGTTATTACACATCTGCCTTCTGACGCTTTGTGCCCATATTTAATCCTTAACACATAGCACAACTGCATGGAGGAGGTATGCTGGATGAGATCTATTGCCTTACACAGTGAGGGAAACTAATGAAAAATGTCCACGTTTTTGCATTGCACCTCTCTTACTTTAAGCCATGCCTGTCAAACACCTTTAACTCTCATCATTTGGTTGCAGGGTTGTGTGCATTCAAGCAAGACTCAGATAATCATGGCCTATTTTCTCTCACCATACTTTGACACTTATGTGAAAGTCCTTTTTATCTTTTCTTCCCTTTGCTGTAAGTTTCAGTTTTTGAATGCTTAAGTATTTTGTCTTGCTTTTGTATTTATGCTCTTTTTCTTACCTCATTCTTCTTGAACTGGGATTTCTGCCTTTTGTATTATTATAAATCTTTTTGCCTTTTATTATTGATCTTCTGGTGCCTAACCTCTGTTTTTGCCCTGGCTTTCAATTTCTGTCACGGGCCTAGTCATAAATCTGAACTCACCCATAAAATGCATCTTATGGTGTCACTCTATTCTGAGACTGCAGGAGTGGCTTTCCATTTGGCAGGAGGCCACTTAGGGCCATTGCTGTGAGCTTCTCAGTAAAAACAGTAACACAAGTTTGAACACTGCATGTTCATTAAGGATAAGAAAAGCAAAAGATTAAAGAAATTCTGCTACATTCCTTTTGATTTTGATTTGCATTTTTGTTTTTTGAGGATTAGTTTTGTTTTGTTCTATATGGTTTCTCTGATCCTGCCTATATTCCAACTTTGCCTTTAGTTTATTTTCCACCCATTACCTAGTTATTTTTGATATATTAAACTATTGGTATCATTACACAATCAGATGGAGGGAGCAGGGTGTGTGGCTCTCTTAGATTATATTGAAGCCACTTGAAATTGAACCAGTATTTGTAAACAGGCCATTAATGTTCAGTTTTACTCCAAATGCTTACATTTCACCTTTTGGGATTCCACAGATAGTTACTTCTTGGTCAGGTCCAATTTAATTTTTAATTCATGAAGGCTGACCACCAAGGCGAACCCAAGTCTTGCCAGTCACTGCAAGGGCTTTCCTAATCTCAAGCATAGGGATGTCAAGGTTAAGAACTGGCTACCCATTGTGAAGTTTTACCATTTTCACTCCTGGTTCTAGGTTTAAAAATCAGGTTGTTTGGGCTTCATTGTTCTTTCAAATTAGACGATCCTAGAGCAGTTTGTGAGATTTATGGTTGTAGTGGTTCCCGACTATTAAGTCCCTAATGATGGATCAGTTATGTCTCATTTTATGTTTGTAGATCATGTTAGTAGATTCTGCAATTGAGTTTTACTCCAGATATTTTGATCAAAAAAATCTTATTAAAATAGAACAATTACTGTAATGCATAAGGATAATTGGTATTTTTTAATTGCACTCCTGTCAGGATGCGGATAAATCCTTTCCCACTTAAAAATGATGAATCACTCATGCGTGTATAGGTATTTTTAAGGCAGGAATAAACTAAAATGAGAAAAAAAATCATCATGAACTCTATTTCACCTCAGAATATACTGAATAATTGTAAATAAACACATCTGTGCCATATGTACTCTGTGGGACTGGTGTTAACATAATGAAAAGATTGCAATTTTGTCCTAAAAATCAATAAATGGTTTCCAGTGTGATTTGATTGTTTATAATATAAAGTACATGATGCAAAAACGAAGTCATTTTTGTGATTAATTTTTTATAGAGCCAGTTATGTTACAGTTAAGGAGTTGCATTATAAGGGCCTCTGAACATGCAACAAAAGTACATTTTATTTTTGACATTAACAGTTGAACCAAAAAGAAAAATCCATAAAATTGACAATATGGTTTTCATATGACAGAGATGTCTTGTATGGCCACGCAACCATTTCATGTTAAAACTTCATTAAAATATAACCCTACTGCTTTGTGATCGACACTCCATTGTGGATTACTGCTAATGAAGAAAATAATTGAAGAGGCTTTGTTAAATGACATGAGTAGGGTTTTGTTGTGCTTTGTCTATAATTACATGTAAAATCCGATCTTTAATGTTTTTTGTAATTCAGTTTCCTCTCTTAAGGATGAATTCTCTTTTTGAGTTATGCTGTGAGACGGCTTTAGTCTGAAAAACAGTAGCTTCCAGCCTTAGGATAAAGACTGTGTATTTCAAGGTCTATGTGCACAGATTCCTCTAACCACTCATGTCTAGCCTCGGCCTAAAAATACATTTGTATGAGCAAATATCGAGGATACAAAAATGATAATGTTTAGTAAAACTATCTACCTGCATCTATCTGCTTATCTATGTAAAACAGGTATATACAGTATACCATATATAGAGTGAGTTTAGTGTAAATCATCACAAAAGTCAGAAAAGCAGAACATTACTCCTCTATAAATATAGAAAGCCTTCAATGACTGACAGCATTCTAATGCCCATTTTTAAAGGGCACTGAGCCAACAAGCAAATCACTTCTATAATCTCTCAGATCAGAGCTAAAATATTCCAGATGAAAGCATCCTACTGTTACCAAAAACTCAGCTGGAATAAAGAGGCGCTCATTAGTCATTGCCACCTGCTGTTCACAGAATGCAGAAGGGCAAATCTAATGAAACATCTGATAACTTCACTAAAATAAAATTGCAGTAAACATTGCTAGTTGCCCTAAACATTTAACCTTCTGGAACATTATCTCAGTGATTAAGTAAGAACATACATGTAAATAAGGGTAAAAGACATGCTTTGAAACAGACTAAACATTGCAAACAGATACAGTGATGCAGGCAAATAAGCATGTTCTTTGGCTTCTTTATTATTATTGTTATTATTGGAAAATGTATTTATTGGCATCCCATCGCAGTTATGATTACAAATTGCTTTTTTGACACTTCTACAATAATTAAAAAAGTGAGATGAAAACAACATTTGTTTCTATGCCACATTATCATAGAGGATATAGCTCAAAGTGCTTTATAAGATGTCAAAGAAATACTTACGAAAAAAGAAAAGCTAATTAAAATTAGATGAGATCAGACGGTTAGGAGGATACAAAAAAAATAAGATATATTGAAGAAGGTGGTATGATTTTCAAAACTTTAGACGCTCTATTTTTACTGTTCCTTACCCACACCTTTCAAAAATGAATAGAGAGGAAAAACTTGTTTTTTTTAATGGATGGATTTTTGCATGACATGGTTGTGTCTCTTTTGTCAATAAAACAAAGTACATTAGTAATTTGTTTCCTCTGTGTGTATTCCATATATTGTATTGCTCCTTTTTAAGGGTCTTGAAATATGTAGAATTCATTTCTTTAATCAGTTTCTTGATTAAAGGTTGTTTTTAAACACCTAAAAATATTTTGTGCCTTGGTATTCCAGCATACTGTTTTCTTGTGGGCATTGCCATTTTGGCTAGTGGTGTCATACTGTATGGTTGACATTTCATTTATAATTTCATGACAACCAGAGGTTGTGGCACATGACATGATCGTTGTAACAGTATTAAGGTCAGTACTGCTCACTTCCTGGTTGTTGAAGATTCTGGATACAAACAAGAACAATCTTTTGCAGTGGAAGTTAGTGTTTGTGTTCAACTTGCAAGTTTAGAAACTCTTTGTTTCTGCTTGGGTTTTTGATTTTTGGCTTGCATATTGTGATTAGTAGTTTTGCAAATTTTGACTTTGGTATTGAACGTATTAGAATATACAACTTTGATTTTGTCTTGACCATCTCTTGGTCTTGTTTACCATTACTCCCTATATAGTTCCCAGTCAGACAGAAGAGCAACTCTGAATTTTCCCTATGAAGGAGTGGCATCCAAGCCAGGGATGAGTCCCTACTACTGCCAGGGTAGGCACTGTTCCTATATATACAGGGGTGGACAAAAGTAAGTTTACAGTTGTTCGTGTGGAAAAAGACATGCAGGTTATGATTATTAAAATAGCTTTATTAACTTTATTAACTGGTATTGTGCATTATTAACAACAAATAGTCTCGTAGGTGCTCAAATTGCCGGCCTTCATTATTTACAGATTCTTGTAGTCTACTTACTACATTCAAGCACAATTTGGCACAGATTTTTTCTATTGTCATCAGTTTCTGGACACGCAAATCATATGTTTCACAGTACATGGTTTTCATAAAAAGTCTTTATCTTTGACAGCACCCCAAAAGAAGATGTCCATTGGGGTGTGGTGTGATAATTGTGGTGACCATTCCACTGGCCCTCATCGACCTATCCACATATCCAGACAACAAATAATACAACAATAAATAATAATACAAGAATAAACTCTTGTTTCACATACTCACAACTGTAAACCTATTTTTGTCCACCTCTGTATATACTGTACTATGTACTGTGTACATACTGTATATTGTGGTTGATTATGTTGTGCCTTTCATCTCTGGGGCTGCGTCAAAAGCACAATTTCAAGCAGCAATAAATATGAAAGAAGCAAACTGTCAAATAAGTAAGGTTTACCAGAATTCAGCTTCAGACGATAGCATGTAAGGCAGTTATTATACGATGTTTGGAGGTTTTAGAGCTGTCTCACTTATGTGCTCTTCGGTTCTCTCTCTGCCTCCTGTTCTGCTCCAGCCACTGCTCTGGCTTCTTTTCAGCTTAATGCTCCCAACTGGGTTCTTTTAATTTGAAGGTTGAAAGGTGTTGCAAGGCAGACAACTCAGAAGTTGTCAAGTTTGAATAAAAGCTCCAGGTCTGACTAAATCCCTAATATTGTTCCTTCAAAAACCAGAATACAGGGATATTTGCCCACTTCTCTCCTATCTGCTTTTCTGTGCAACTCAGAAGCCCAAAAGTGACCATATATATATATACTGTATACAGCATATTTGTGTGCATGCTTGTGTGTTTCTGAATGTTTAAATTAAGGTTGAATTAAAAAGAAAAATAATGATTTGTATTAAATTTGCACATATTTCTTTACTTTGATAACAATGCCTACCACCTATATTTAGTATTTCAGTAGCCAATATTGAAGGAGTATATGTTAGCAATAATGCTGTTGTAATCTACTCTCTATATATAAAATCCTAAGCCTAAAAGTGCAATGATTTTGTGCAACAACTTTATGTGACGTTTTTAAATGTTCAAAGCACCGTGTGAGATGCGGGTCATATGGCACGGCAGCAGCAGCAAGCCAGCAGCTGATCGAGCAAAGAGGTGGTACAAAAAAAAAATTATTACTTTTCCATTGTATGACCATTTAAGAGGGGGTTTCAGAGGAGTGACTGCATCTCCTTGGGGTGCTTTCAGCCCCCCTCTTCACAACGTGAGCAGCAGAGATGCGAAGTGGTTGGTGCATAGCGCAGGCCGGGGGGGTTGGCGAATGAAGCGAGCAGGTGGAACCTCCTAGTTTATTATAAACTTAATTTTCCATTAACTTGTCACTTATAGTATAACATTTCTTTGAGTGCACTTCTGTAAATTTCATTGGGTTTGCAAAATTAACTTCTCTTATCTGAAAAATGAAAATGCTGAATGCCATTCCATGATTAAATACTGGTTCTCATAAATATCATCCTACATTTAGCAAAGTCTGTCTTTGGGCCTTGTTGGTTGTTATTGAAAATAACAATAATAACTAACAGGGATGAATGAATTTTTGTAATGCCTTTTAATAGACATCCATCCAGACTTTTTAAAACTTGCTTCCTGCAGGCTTCTCGGCAGCATTATTGATGGCAGAAGCCAACTGTGGATGGTGTTCCACACTGTATCAAGTCACACTAAATGACACACCCACATCTATCCAGTTTTGTCCAGATTGGTGCCTATAAAAAAAGTTAATTATGAGATGATGGAGGAAAGCAAAAATACCTGAAAAAAAAACCCACCCAGGCAGTAACCAGGCCTAAAACTGAAATTCTGACTCTTGGGCCTGTTCTACAGAAGCACTAACCATTGTTCCACCCTTCTTACAGTAATGTGTTTATTTTTCCGATTAATTTCTCGTAGTTTTGACACCGGTTTATGTGTAGATAAGTCCACGAGAGTTACATTAAGGACATAGACAGCCATAAGAGGACCTGCATGTCCTTTTCCCTTGCTAAGATATTGTTCATTTGATCTCTGTCTTCCTTTCCATTCTCTGGCAGCTGTAGACGGCTTAATCACTCTCATTTTCACTTGGCACTTTTTAATTTTCCATGATCTACTTTACCTAATGGTTATTGTTGCCTCCTTGCACAAAAAGTCAAAAGTGTGTTTTAACTACTGACCTTACATTTTTACAGGGCTTACTGTAATAGACTTCATTGTATCCATTATGTCTATTGTCTGCATTTGATTCAGGGAGGGTTTAAAATCACCAAAAGGTGCTTGAACTGAGAGTTTGCGTAATTTTATGCTAATTATAATTGAAGATTGGCTTCAGAGCTCTGCTTTTCCAAGTAGCACAGTGCAGCGCAGTCATAGTCCTTTGAAGGACTTATATACTGCTCAAAAAATGTAGGGAACACTTAATCATCACAGTTTAACACCAAGTCAATTAAGCTTCAGGGATATCAGTCTGTCCAGTTAAAAGGTATAAACGATTGTGAATCATCTTCTCCTGCTTTGGTGCAAATAAAAGAGACAAGTGCACTGCAGAGGCCACAGCAAGACAACCCCCAAAAAAGGAATGGTTTTACAGGTGGTGGCCACAGACAATTGCTCTCTCCTTACCCTTCCTGACTGATTCTTCTCTAGTTTTGCATTTTGCTAGTGTCCTTGTCACTACTGGTAGCATGAGGCGGTACGTGTAGCCAATTCAGATTGCACAGGTAGTCCAGTTCCTCTAGGATGGCATATCCATATGTTCTTTTTTTGAGCAATGTATATTCAGAACTTGCCTCACTATAGCTTCACTCCTAGTGTGGTTGCATAAAACCAGCCCACATGTACTGTATATGCTGTTGCTTATTATGTGTTATTAAACAATCCCAAACCTATGTATTTTTACACATCACATTGTTTAATGCCTGTTACTAAAAGATCCAAGATCTTTGGTTCGAATGCCATGTAAGTTCTCCCTGTGTCTAAGTGTTTATTATTCAAGGTAGACTAACATTAAAGATGCACTTGTTAGATTAATAGATGAGTATCTGTTGGCCTTTTGTGAATGCAAGAAGACCCTAAAATGCATTAGACCTCCTTCAGGGTTGATTTTTACTTTGTGCCCAATGCTACCTCTGGTGCCTGAGACCCTGAAATTAATTAGGTCCGTTTAAAAAAGTTATACATTGGTTTGAATATTACACCTTTTTCAGAATGTTCATTTTCCAACTGCTTTTAACAAAACAACCTGTGACACCATGCCAAATTTTTAATCTCTGGTAAGTACATCTAGAAAGGCAGCAGACAGAAAGACGCTTCATAATTATTATAAACTAGCTGTGTAAGCCCGTGCTGTAAAAAGCACAGGGTCCTAAATCGTCAGAAAAAAATTGAAATGTCGAGATGTAATTGAAAGTTTCTTCGGAGGTTTCGTTTTGCCAGTGTGCTCGCCTCACTTGTGTATTAGCGGCAAGAGGAAAAGTAAAAGGTATACCGTTTGCTGATGTGATCACCTCATTCCTGTATTAGCCGCTAAGAAAGTGACTCTTTCTTCGGAGGTTTCATTTGGCCAACGTGCTGTCCTCACTTGCGTATCCTCGGAGGTGGAGCCCTTAGACCGACTCCACCTTTCACTTTCAGGCCAGACAGGCAGACAAACACACCTCCACGCATTGATGTTTACTGTATATATAAGATAAATAGTTTATTATTATTATTATTGTTATTACCATATTTCAAGGGAAAACCATTGAGTCATCTGCAAACATTGCAAACAAAAAAGTGCTATTATATTTATTTAATATCTCTAAATATAAAGGTGAGTGTTAAAGTTTATGTGAGTATGTGCGTGTCGCTAGTACATGCCTTGCCTATTTTCAACAAGGTGTATAGAGCTTCAGCTTCCACTGAGGCACTCTAATACAAGCAAAAGAAGACACACCATAAATCTTATCAACATCCACAGCGCATGACTGTGCAGGGGTCATCTGCCATATTTTGACTTCTCCTTAGACAATTCATCCTTCCAAAATGTCATTAAAAAGTCATCAGGGATAGTCCAGCATTGTTGTTGCAATTCTAGAAAACCTGTCCTGCTTGGAATTGTTAATATCTAGCCGGAAGACAATTGGCTTTTTGCTAAGGAAGACAGTTGTTTATGACATGCAGTCTTTTCTTTATGGAACATGTATATGGAGATCTCCAAGTGTAAATTAATGTCTATCTATCTATCTATCTATCTATCTATCTATCTATCTATCTATCTATCTATCTATCTATCTATCTATCTATCTATCTATCTATCTATCTATCTCACTCTGTTTTTATCTGTTACTCATGCCTTGCATTAAGCTGTTTTAATCTCGTTTTGTTTGCTGTTCTGTTTAATAAACTGTGATATGCAAATTAGGAACATTCATGTATAAGAACAATGATCTAAACAGATTGGCAGCACTAAATATTGGCAAAGACATTAAAAGGTCTACAGCATATGTGCTAATCACTGATGTGCAAGGTACAACTTTAATTGCAGTTTCTGTGCTCATTCTTTGCTTTGATGAAAAACTTTAAGATAAACTATTTCATCACAAAGCAAGCACTGCGTTGAGTCACCTTAGTTGTAAAACACTACTAAATAACATTTTCATAATATAAGAATAACACCACATACTGTAACTCAAAGAGAGATTATGTGACCACTGTCAGGAATGCAGGAGCCCATTCAATGAGCAGCATTTACAAGGGAAAAATGAAGGACAACAAAATCTTGCATCTGCCCTTCAACATTTTGATTGGTTTGTCTGGATAAATTTGCCACATGGTAACCCCAAACTGGCCTACTCCCAAACAACAACTGATTAGCCTACCAACAAAAAAAAAATATTAAGATATGTAAAGCCTGTATTTTAAAGAAAACAGAGCACTCATAACATCTTTCAGCAATACCAGCATGATGGTTCTCTGAGCCTTGGAACCAGCAGGGTATCCATTATAATGCAGCCTCAAAGATTTCATTGATTTTCTCTAATCCTGAAATAGCCAAAAGGATGATATCACTGTGACTTGTGGGTTCAGAGTAGCGAGGTGCTGTCAGTTACAGCTCAGGTGCTGAGTGTGCACATGGGGTTAGCTGAATGAGGTGTATAATGCAAATTGAAGGCAGCAGAGCTTTAAAATGGAACACAGCACACAAGCTACTCTGAGAAATCCAAGGGGTAGTTGTAATAAGCAAGGGAGAGTAATAAGAGCAAAAAGTCATCAGCAAAGAAGCCTCAGGTCTGAGCACAAGTGAGTGAAGCCAGGACTTTTAAAGAGCATCTTCATACAAAATAAAAAAGCAGATTGCTAGATGGATCCCTAAGCCACCAAAAGCTCCACTTCCTAAAAACATGGGACAGGGTGTAAAAAGAAAAGAAAACAAATATCAGATGATGTACATCTTTTGATTCTGAAACTGTCTTCGGAGACTGCATGCTGTGTAACCTTCTTTCTTATGTCTGCTGAAACAAACTGTTATGGTACATCGTATTTAAAGTATAAATATAAAAAAGCTGCTTCCTTTAATTCTAAAGTTGTGCTATGATATCATGCTGTGCCGTAATTATGGTCAATGGCAGCTGCAATCCATTGAGTTTGGAGTCAAGGCAAAAATTCACATCTGCCTTTCATGTCCATTTCTGCACCCTAGTAACTTATAGTTCATGCTGCGCTGCTAATTGCTGTAAATACAAGTGGTACAAAAGAATAGTTTTTATACTATGATACTATATAAATACTACATACTACTATACTAATTATGGATATGTTTACAGTATTCGTATACTGTATTTGCTGTATATATGGTAGGCTATGAAGTACAGAAAGTTGTTTTAAATGAGTTTCTGAAAGTCAGCATACGTGTAGTCCTTTAAACATTCTCCTTACGTCCACATGTATTTTTCTACTGTTAATCTTGTATTGATAGCACATCCTAATGAAGTGCATGTTAGTTAAGTTGGTAACTCTGAACTGGCCCTGTATGAGAGAGTGCACCCCATGATTCACTAGAACCCCAATACACTGTTGATTTTCTCCCAGTGATGTCAGGATAGGATTCTGTTCTGTTACAAATTAAGAAATTAAGAAAATGGATATATCAACTAAAGAAATAGTGATTTTGTTTCCTGTTTTATATATATATATAATACTAGCCATGTACGCCCAACTACGTTGCGCGTGTTAAAGTTGTCTGTGAAGGGATCCCTGTTTAAATTCGGCTGCCAGTCGTGAACTGGGCCCTTCGTCGCACAGCATTATGATTTTTTATAAGGGAAACAAAATTACAAAAGAAAACCCTTGGACATTGATTCGATAGGAACGGCCTACTCGGAATCACTGTCCACATCGTAGTTATGTGGTGGTGTAGGAGCATTTCTGTTTCTGTCCGTTCACAGTCCGTCTCGTTTTCAGGACGCTGTCGTTTCCTCTCACGATGTCTTCTCAACCTTTCTCCAATCTCGCAGGTTGCTTTGTGGCAATCCAAAGAGTAAGGCAATATACACAGAGCAATGGTTATTAAAGGGGGACACATGGGTATCCAGGCTCTTTAAAGCATAAATAGGGATCACTTCATTGACATGTGAGCAAGCCACGGTACAACTGTGAGACGTGCAGCACTTGCCGGCTACAACGTAACAATAATAATTTCCGGAACGTGCTGTTACGTTGTCATTCATTTTACCCACTGGCTTTCTTTCATTCATGTTACGTAGGCATGTACCTTTTATCTTCGGCAATCTCATTCTCTAACCAGGCCTCAGGAGCTCACCAGCATAACACTGTCCACCACCCCTTTCGTTATTCCGGCACATTGTTGACATCCGTGAGTAACAACAACGTACTAAACTGGAAGGTGGTCTACGCATGCATGGAATTCGCGGACAAAGATCAAGATCTAAATGAAGATCTCTTTAGTTAATTTAAAGCACAACAATCTGTTTAGTTTGAATGTCTGTGTTTTGAGGTGTGACTGGAGTACTACAGTCTTCAGTAGTATAAGCCTGGAGGAGATTCTTAATGCAATGCCTATGTTTTAGCTGTCTCTCTACTGCCATCTAGTGCTTCTTCTTCTAATTCATTCGCGGACAAACAAAGATCAAGACCCAAATGAAGATTATATATAGAGATATATATATACACACACACACACACACATATATAAGGTAAATTACACGCCCCAAGGCTGGTGCATGAGTGAGGAGGTCCCTGCCCCCTTCCCCTCAGCCTGCTGCATGTCTCTTGGATTCGCGCAAATAAATTGGTACTGCAAGTGAACTATGATACATACCGCAAAGAGAAAAGTCTCAAAATCAACCAGAATGTTCAAGCAAATTATAGAAAAAAACCCGATCTAAATCCCTTAAGTAGTTCTCTTGTGAAAAGTGGACAGACATACAGACAGACAGATTAATTGCAGACAATCACAACAATCACATTGTTATGTGCAAAATTCAATAATGAACTCAAATGTAGTGTATTGAGTGTATTTGGTTTGCAAACACTTTAAACAAATAAGGTGCTTTTAAACAACAGTATTCCCTTTACATAGTAGCAGTTACAATATTTCTTGTAAATCTCAACTTAAACATTAATGTAATCATATCAAATATAAAACCAAAGCTACTTGCCACTGACAGGGCATTAACATTTTATCTAGTTTGTTATAGAAAAACAAGGTACTCTCAGAGTCCAGAGCCACGATCATAACATTATAACAGGCACCTTCCGAGCAACAGAAAGTTAACATTTCTAAATTTGTTTTCTTTTTGATCTGAGCAGATACCAGCAGAAACATTTTCTTTTATCAGGGTGCAGCATAAACAGTCTAGGTTCAGCAGCAACTCTTTGAGGGCTAATATTTTTTCCAAAAAACTCTGAAAAGTACACAAAGCAATGCTTTCACACATAAATCAACATAAAACGCCAGTTTGCACGGTGGGCTGGCTGCCTGGCTGTCTTTGTGAGACAGGTGCGTGGGGGTGGAAGTTGCAGTGAGATGAAATATGGTTTGTACCTCCTGTCATTGTAAGTGTCTGTCCTCCCAGTTGAATGTTGCCATAGGTGCATCAGGTACATGAACGTGTTCAGCACCACAATCAGTTGGGGACCGATCAGCTGATGCCGGTACCTCACTTTCGTTTTCGATCTACATCACCAGATCACTTGCATCAAAATCAGAGTCTGACAAATCAGTCCAATTCAGCGCTAATACGAAAAAAATCATCCATGGATTATTTTGCTTTGAGCATTCACTTTGGTATCTCTACACGTGCCATTTTAGAAGCTGTTTGCTCTTCGCTACTCTGGCACATGTTGGGAATCGAGGTCAAATCAATCTTTCCTTCTAGCAAAACCATATCAAAAAGAGATGCAACAAGAAGATCACTGATCTCTATCGATCGGCAGCGAAACTGAGGCTTTCAAAATAATAATAACAAAAACTGTGTTAACGCAAGGTAAAATAATTGTCAGTGTTAATTAATGAGATAATAACGCATTAACTTGGCCAGCCCTAATATATATATAAATACAATAAACGAGGACTACTCAGATGAGGGTGAATTTTCATAGAAAACAGCTTGTTGTTTGGGTTAGGTTGCTTCATAGTGCATTGCACAGTAGTTACACAAGTAAACAAGCAGTCCAGGCATTTTCACTGGAGCTTGGACATTATAGTTAATAGTTCACCTTTAAGCAGGTATTAATGGTATAAATAGCCTGTAACACAAACAGACAGGAAGACTAGAATGGCTTTATGTAAGATTAAATGTTTTAATAAATCAGGGGAGCAAAACCTCTACTATGCATAAGGTCAACCCATCACATGATCTGAGAGATGATAGTCAGTAAATAATGATTGCTTAATTGTCACACTACACCTCTGATGCTCATTTTGATTAAAGCTTCTTTGAGCACTAACCATTAGCATTCCTTCATTCATCCATCCACTCATTGTTTGTACCTGTCAGGTTCACCAGTTGTCTGAATTGCTTTCATTAACTGTTCCTCTTTGTCATACCTTACTTTTTACTTTATCTTAATCAGTGGTCATGTAATTGAGTGGCACAGTTAGAAGGATCGCAGCTGGTACCCACCTTATTGGTGTCCTTTGCTCTGCATGCCTCATAGTGCTCCACAGATCACACAGATGCTGGCATGCCTGGTAGCAGGTGTTAGTGTATTTGAATAATCTGGATTTTACTACAGTGTAAGGTGTCAGGACCTCTGGATTTGTGAAAAGATAGTAAATATTATTACTTGAGAATCTGCATTTAAATAGTTTAGTCTGCCTTGGGTATTGCTTAATTTTAGTATTTTTTGTTCTGCTTATGGTGTTATTCTTTTCTACTTGCACGGCCAAAGTATTGTTGGTAGGTGTCTAATTCAGCTTCTGTAGGACTGAATAGGTGAAGCAGGTTCATATTGGGTCATCTTTGGCTGCCTACTAGGTTCATGTTTTTGTACAGTACATAGGGATCTCCTACTGTGGAACAACACTCTCTTGTGAATCCTAATTATGTGATTTCTCTTGTTTGACTCAAAAAGATCCTAGGACGCTTTGTACAGTGCATACATCTTCATGAGAGTGTCAGAGCATGACAGTGCTTCTTATTGAAATTCACAGTTATGAGGGCTAATTCACTGGCTACAGGGCAACAACATTGTCAACTCCATCACAAGACACAATCACAAGTCACTTCAATATACTGTATATTCATACAAGGCAGATTTAGATTCAGTATTCAGCCTAATTTTAAGTGGAATATCAAAAGGGTACCTATAAAAAAAATGTAGGCCTGGGAAAAATATCCAAATTCACATTCAGATCCTTGAGTAGTAATCATGTAATGAACAAATACTAGCCATACTGTGCTGCCCGTCACACCATGTTTATGATCAACAATCAAAAATGAAAACATTTTTTTTTTTCATTTTCTTTTTTTTTTGGTATGTGATTATAAACAGTTTACGAAACAGATGGAGACAGCAGCAGCACATTGTTGCCCATTTGCTATTTTAATTCAGCCAGACATCACAGTATTAATGCTGCCAAATATGAAATGTTTGATATCATTTAGGCATATTTATTAGTAAGTTACTGGCAGAATTTTAAAAAACACTTCAAAACATAGGCTACCTACAAGGCATCTACAAACACTATTCATCCCCATTATTCATTATATAACAGTGGATTTCGTTTGTTTTTTCTGACATGGATCAACAGAACAATACTTTTTAAGGGCAAAGTGAAAACAGATTTCTGCAAATTGATCTAAATTAATTATAAATATAAAACAGAAAATAATTGAACACATAAATATTGTAAGAAAGACAACAAAACTAAGAAAAAGGTCTGGGGCATCCACCCTATATATTAGAAACAAAGGGTAAATTCTGTCCACAACTGAACCGACCATTACAGATAGTATGGCGGATTTACAGAGGGTAGGCAAGAAGGGGTATGCTTTGAGGGTTGGTGCTGGAAGTGAGGTCAGGGCTGGAGCCGGAAGTAAGGTCAGGTGGGATTTCCTTCTGAGGGTCTGCAGAGGAAGGAGAAAAGGTGTTAGTGTGCATCACCAACCCCTGATCCAGTGTATGGGTACATTTAGTCAAACCAATCAACTGCCTCCCATGCGCAAGTGTGTGACACTATTCACCTCTTTTAAGTCAGCATTAGGTAACTGCACTTTTGGAAGCCATGACAGCCTTGAGTTTGTGTATATTAGCTTTGCACATCTGGACTCTGCAATTGCTCCCCATTCTTCTATGCAAAACTGCTCAAACTGTCTGGTTGTATGGGGATCATGAGTGAGCAACCTTTTTCAAGTCCAGCCACAAATTCTCAATTGGACTGAGATATGGACTCTGATTGGCACTAGTGGACAATAACATTTTGTTTTTAATCCATTCCAGTGCAGCTTTGGCTTTATGCTTGAGGATGTTGTTTTGCTGGAAAACAAGTATTCTTCCAAGGCACAGGTTTCTAGTAAACTGCCTCAGGATTTCTGCTGGGATTTTTTGTGTATTTTGCTGTATTCAGTGTACTCTCTGCCATCACAAAGCTTCCAGGACCTGCTGCAGAGAAGCTTCCCATGTTGTCGCCACCATGCTTCTCAGTGGTGATGGTGTGTTTTTGGTAATGTGCTCTGTTTAATACACCAAACATGCCATTTAATCTGATGGACAAAAAGCTCAAAGTTGGTCACATCAGACCGTATGACATTCTCCCAGTTGAAGTCATAGTTTCCTATGTGCATTCTGGCATTCAGCAGAGATATTATGTGTATTTTTTTAGCATTAGCTTTCTCTCCGCCACTGTTCCATAAAGCTATGACTGGTGAAGCACCTGGGCAAAAGTTGCATGCGCAGACTCTCCAGACCCAGCCATTGCAGCTTGTAACATCTTCAGTGTTATCTTAGCTCTCTTGGTGGACTCCTTCACAAGTTTTCTTCTTACACTATCACTGTTTTTATGGACACCCAGCTCCAGATGGAATTACAGATGTGCCATACTCTTTCTGTTTCTTATTGGTTCATTTAACTGTACTGACTTGACTATTTTCTTGTATCCACTCCCTGACTTGTGCTATTCATTCAAATTTTCACAGACTTGGTTGAAGTGTTCTTTTATCTTCATTTTGTAGGTCAGGCTATGTAACTGACTCATTACTGGTTTTCCCTTCCAGATGTAGGGACATTTAGACAACCATCAATCGAAACCAATTGATTACAGACCGGTGATCTCCACTGAATTAGCAAAGTGCCTTCTAAAACTAATTGGCTGGAATAGTTATGATTTAGGAGTGTCATATTAATTATCTACTATATTAATTGTTTTTGTCATATTATTTACTATCTACTATATACTGATTTGAATACTTATACAATTAAGTATTTTGTGTTTCAAATTTGTAATTAACTATGTCACTTTGTAGAGATCTGTTTTAATATTGACGTTAAAGAGTATTTTTGTTGATCAGTATAAATAATTTAATCAATGGTGTACAGTATTACAATAAAATCTAAAAACTTCCAGTGGGTGAATATTTTTTACAGGCACTGTATTAGTCACCTCTTTCTATGTAAAAAGACTAGTAAAGGAATTGGTGATAACAACGCCTGCACAGTTTTTGGTTGGTCAAAACCTTAAAATGAGTTAAATAGCCTTAATAATACTGTTGTAATTTACTAAACCACTATGTGGCACTGCATTGGTACCAGGAGGACTCTGTGTTGAGGACATGGAGGGGCATGTGCTGCTGCCTGGAGAAGGTTTACCCAGATATGGCAAAAAAAACTATGGGTGGTCACTGAGGATCCTGGAAATATTTGCCATGGATTACACCTGAAGAAATGGTGGTTCTGGACATAAAAGCCCCTTCTGATGAGAGAGACATTGAGCTAAAAGATAGGGTGAAGTAATTGACAAGAGTTCAGCTGCTGGGAGCAAGTAAGGCCAGTACTAGAGAAGGTGAACAAGGGATTGTAGTTTGTAGTGGGTATGTGGAGCAGCCATGCCACTTGTAGTTAGGGACCTTGCTGTATTTTAGTTTTGGAGTGCCCTGAGGATTAGGTTTTCTTGCTTTACCCTCTTTGTATAGTATTTCCTTTCTCTCTTCCTGTTCTGTTATTATTTCTTCTTTTGTGAACAAATCTCCCTTTCATTGGTACATTGCTCTCCATTATCTTGATTGGGTCTGAAGTCAACACTTGAGCATTGCATTAAGTCCAGAAAGTTTAAGAAAGGAATTTTTTGTGGTGCATATCAATAAGTGATGCTGCTTTAAAAACTCTTCTCTAATAATCTGGTGGTGCATCAGTTGCTCCAAATATGGAACCTATGTAGGAAATATTTTTGGGTAAAGACATTGCTCTCAGTTGTGTTAGTGCACTTCAATTATACATTTAAATCTTCTTTACCCTACTTAGTATTTAATTTAGTTATAGCACCGGTGTGGGACTCTTACGCGTCTAAAACTTCATGGTTAGGTCTGCTCACCCCTCTGGAGTCAAACTCCTTCACATGCTCATTTGAGGTATACAGTAACTTGCCAGGATGAGAGGGGGAGTCGCTGCTATTTCTGTCTTCTCCTTTTTCCCTCACAGTGCTGAGAAACTGCCCAATGAGGGCAGCTAGCTCTACCCATCCAGTCCAAACGCCATAAAGTCTGGGCATCCCAGGAAAAGAGGGCTTTTATGGCCATAACAAGCCGTTGAATGGAGCTTCGCTAAGTCAGACCTCACCCAGCCTTTCTGAAACCCCAGATCAGGAAAACACACAAAGACGTAACTTTATTTCTCCTTTAAAAAGTATTTTCTTTTTATTTGGAGAAGAATAAAGGGGACAACCCGGTCGGAGTATGTTATGGTGCTGGGGTGATGATGAATGTTTAGATTTGTGCACACAAAAGTACTGCGATTTAGGCCAAATAGCCACAATCAAATGACTGGCTTTATTATTTCACACCTTAGATAGTAAGTCACGGCTATGATCCTGACCACAAAATATCATGTTGCATTCATAATGGAAGTTTTGGCAATGAGTTCCATTTCCATAGGATGTGCAGTAGCTTCTCAAGCAGGAAAATCTAGAGTAGTGAGCCCGAGAAAATGTAGGAGCTCCACTTCAATCATCTGATTAGCAGATAAACAATTCTGCCTCAATTTCAATTATAAAAATACATGCTGCTTAGGCCTTCATCTGTACTTGTGAGTCTCTTAAGGGTATTCTTGGCAGTAAAAATATGTAAAATGCCTGGGAGAGTCCCTGGTTTGTAGTGATATTAATAACGTGTCATACTGTGAGATAGTGTAGGCATAAGATTAATCTTTCCTGCTCAACATCAAAGTGACATGTGTCATGCCAGCTGGTTAGTAGATAGTAAAAGGTTTTGTCTTTTATTTATTGTTATAAGAAAATGCAGGGAATTAACATGATTACAAGCAACATAAATTCATAAAAATGTAATTAGTATTATTTTACCAAAGCTTCTGAGAAATCCCTAAAATTATAACCTTTTAAATGGTTAGCATTTTTTCTTTACATAAGACATGTTCCAGCTGCCAGCAGAATTGACCAAACTTGACAAGGAAGTGGTTTTCTTCAAACATCTCCTAACATTGAACTTATCATACTCAGCAAGCCAGCTCTGGAGATCACATGACATACAGCAGGACAGGCATTAATAAGTGGCTTCTCTGCTGTACAGTTAAATCATATCAGTGCTGTGACAGGCAGGAGAATATGTTTGTATCTGAGGCTAGCTAATGAAAAAACAGACTTGAATGTCGGTTTCACTAATGTAAGCCGTTGGCAATGAACATCTGTCTAGTGTGTGGATTACAGGTTGACTTTAGATGCTACTTTAAAGTAATTTGCCCTTGTATGTTCATGCATATCTGTACATTTTGCATGTGTTTCAACTAAAAGCCATATATCTTTAATGATGTTTAATTACTTTATTAGAAAGTGCCATGACAAAGGTACATTAGTCAAGTCAATTTTTCAGGTTATGAAGAGTCTATACAGACACTTGCTAGGAAAATGGGAGCTGAACAAAGAAAGGGACATGAACAAGTTGTGGTATATATGGAATTCCATGAAACTGCTCAGGTGCTTCAATCATTAGGGTTGCAGTTAACCGAGGCCCATTTAAAGACTCCTGTCACCTTTAGTTGTTTTATTGTGGCATTGATTGTGTAACATCTTTTCTGCCTGGAGTAAGAAGGTAGATAGCAATAAGGCAGGATTAGGAGATGAGGAAAGCTTAAGGTCAAAAACCATGTAGGGGATTAGAAGCCATAAATCAAAATGAAACCAAAGGAAAAAAAAAACTTTGTTGACAAGAAAAAACCCAATTCCCTAAAATACTACTGAAATCACAACCCTCACAGCAAACATATACTTGAATATCAAGAAATTCAAACACTGTGAGTAGTGTTCCACCATCTTATATAGGCAGGCAGCGATGACATAATGTTACAAGGCCAGTAACTGACATAACAACTGTACAAAACTATCAGAAAAAGCAAATGTTCACTAGAAAACCTTGTTGACAAAACAGACAAAAATGGTAATTCTCTAAAAAGACTCTTAAAATCACTACCCTCAGAGAAGAGAGTTACTTAAATATTGAGAAATTTGGACACACGGAGAATAGTGTGCTGCCATCTTATATAGGCAGGGAGTGATGATGTAATATGACCAGAAATCAACACAACGACTGTAAAGAACTCAGTTGCTGCTTTGATAAAGCACACAAAATGGTGACCCTTGCTATCTAAAAAACACAACTAAATAATGGTATGGAAATATCATAGAATGACAATAAAAATAATAATGCATTGTAAAATTATTTAAATGTGCAAAATATCTACCAAATCTGAACCTGAAGGGCCAAAATGTAAGATTCACAACAACAGCTATTTTCTTTGCCTTAATTTTGTGCTATTGGTGTCTCTTAAACTCAAAGGCTGCTGCTTTGCCTCCATACGTATGCTTCAGCCCTCCAAAAGAAGCCTATTAACACAATTGGTTTCATTCCAAACCCTAGAAAGTGGCTTCGTAGCATGCACGGGCCCAAACAAAGAAGTGAATATTTTTTAATTCAAAAATCCTGAAGTGGGTGGGAGGAAAATCATTTAAACCCCATTGGCCCAAAGTAACAAAACAAAGTTCCTTCAGTATTTAAAAATGTATTACAAGTATTCAAAAGTATATTAAAAGAAACAAGGGCAGGCCCAAATAAGAAAACAAATGTGAACAAGTCCAAATCTGTAAAACTAAGAACAGTACTTTTAATTGAGAGCAGAGTTCCAATAACCAGAAGATCCAAATCATTCCAAAAATCTACAAAAAAAGCTTATACTAGGAGAGCAGCAACAATGAAAAAATCAAGTCATCCATGCCCTTAAAAACTGATACTCCTCAGCCTCCCTGGAAAAGTCTATTCAGGGGTCCTGGAGAGGAGGTTCCGTCAGACAGTCGAACCTCGGATTCAGGAGGAACAGTGTGGTTTTCGTCATGGTCGCGGAACAGTGGGCCATCTCTATACCCTTAGCAGGGTCCTGTAGGTTGCATGGGAGTTTGCCCAACCAGTCTACATGTGTTTTATGGACTTGGAAAAGGCGTTCGACCGTGTCCCTCGGGGAATCCCGTGGGGGGTGCTCCAGGAGTATGGGATACCGGACCCCCGATAAGGGCTGTTCGGTCACTGTACAACCGGTGTCAGAGCTTGGTCGCATTGCCGGCAGTAAGTTGAACCCGTTTCCAGTGAGAGTTGGACTCCGCCAGGGCTGCCCTTTGTCACCAATTCTGTTCATAACTTTTATGGACAGAATTTCTAGGTGCAGCCAGGGCGTTGAGTGGGGTCCGGTTTGTTGGACTCAGGATTGGGTCACTGCTTTTTGCAGATGATGGTTGTCCTGTTTTCTTCATCAGGCCATGATCTTCAGCTCTCTCTGGATCAGTTCGCAGCTGAGTGTGAAGCGGCTGGGATGGGAATCAGTACCTCCAAATCTGCAACCATGGTTCTCAGCCGGAAAAGGGTGGAGGAGTTCAAGTATCTCGGGGTCTTGTTCACAAGTGAGGGAAGAATGAAGCGTGACATTGACAGGCGGATCGGTGGGGCGTCCGCAGTGATGCAGGCTCTGCATCGGTCTGTCGTGGTGGAAAAGGAGCTGAGCCGTAAGGCAAAGCTCTTAATTTACCAGTCGATCTACGCTCCTACCCTCACCTATGGTCATGAGCTATGGGTAGTGACCGAAAGAACGAGATCGTGAATACAAGCGGCTGAAATGAGTTTCCTCCGCAGGGTGTCTGGGCTTTCCCTTAAAGATAGGGTGAGAAGCTCAGTCATCCTGGAGGGGCTCAGAGTAGAGCCGCTGCTCCTCCGCATTGAGAGGAGTAAGATGAGGTGGCTCGGGCATCTGATCAGAATGCCTCCTGGATGCCTTCCTGGTGAGGTGTTCCGGGCACGTCTAACCAGGAGGAGGCTCCGGGGAAGACCCAGGACACACTGGAGGGACTATGTCTCCCGGCTGGCTTGGGAACGCCTCGGGATTCTCCCGGAAGGGCTAGAAGAAGTGGCCTGGGAGAGGGAAGTCTGGGCCTCTCTGCTCAAGCTGCTGCCATCGTGACCCAATCTCGGATAAGCGGAAGAGGATGGATGGATTGATGGATGGATGGATAATAACTTAAACAAAACATTCATTAAGAAAATATATGTAGATAAGAAAACAAAAATATAATTAAAATAACATTTACAAAACAACAAAAAGGTTAAATTAATTGAAAACACCCTGTCTGTATCATAGCATATGTGTCAGCATGTTAGGTACTTTTGTTACTAACACACAGAAAAGTATAATTCTGGATAATTGTTTAGTTATTTTGAGGGCCATTTAATGTTTTGTGATTACAATCGAGAGATTATTATTTATTTATTAGCAATCTCCCATGACAATATTTTGTTTTCTTTGTTTGATGGTCGTTAAGCAGTTCTAAACTGCAAAGTCATAGGTCAAGAATAAAGTGATTTTAGGAGTCACAGGGTATAACGGTCACTCTCTGGGGTCACTTGCTCTGATTTTGAAGATTTCTTAAAGAAATACCAAGTTCGTTCAAAATCCTTGTTTGTTTAAGTTTATGAATATTCACACTCATTTCTGATTTTTTTTGACAAGTTTTACTTCACGTTTGATCTTTTTCTGGCTTTCAGAAGGTCCTTTCATTCTTTCTGGCATAAAAAATTACTCTTGTTAAGTAATAAGGTTGGCGGTCTTTGGATTTGTTTCTGTTTTGCATTGTTTAGTTTTTTTTAAATTATGCTTTTGTTTTGGAGGATTTCAAGTTTAGGATTTTGCATGAAGATTTTTTGTTAAGTTTTCTTCTTTATTTATTTAGTTTATGTTAGATAATAACAGTTTTTCTTTCATAATTAATTTTATTTTTTCCCTCTTGGATATTATTCCTTGACTAAAGATTATTATCATTATGTGTTTCCATATTATTTGGTATTTTTTTCATTTAAACAATTTGTCGAATTTCTTATGTAATTATTAAATTTAATAAAACATTTAAAGTATCGTGTGCACAAAATTTGTATGATGATTTTGGCTTTCCATTTGGATTAAATGAGAACAATAAACAGGGGAGATGGTAAAGTGTGGGTAACCTAGCAGGCAATGATGACTCTTTAAGAAAGAAAGAACATGCCCTGGAGCAATAATATGATGCCAACCAAGTCCTGCAAGTCAGCTACAGATTTTTTTTTTATTTTCGAGTCATGGGCGACTCTCCTATCAGAAACCCAGACCTTAAAAGATTATCTAGTGCTTAGGTGTGCAGAGACACAGAGCTTCAGAAAGATTCTTCTTTACTTGACACGAAGGAGAGCTGTGTCAAACGCTCACTGGCAGAATAAAGACAGGAAGGGGTTAAAGTGTGTGTGTGCGTGTGTGTTAAGGGCAAACAGACCTAGGAGCTGTGTTTTCTGTTCTATCATTGTCTTTTCTCACTCTTGTTTTCCCAGTGTTTTTCTTGTATTTAACCCTCATTTTTGTGTTTTCTGTTCTATAATAAATGCACCTGTCTGTGAGAAATCAGTGCCTTTTGGTTTGTTCTTAGAAAGGAGAAACACCAGGAGATGTAGTGCTTCTTGAAAGTTTGTGAATTTTTCTGTAAATATTTTTTTTTTGAGGCATTGCTTAGCAATAAATGCAGAAAGTGATGGGTTTTGAGATCCACTGAGTGCCTAACAAAACTGAGCATGAAATGATGATCGATGTGCAGTGCAAGTAGCTTTTAGAGGTGTCCATGTAACATGAGGGGTCTGAGTACAATCCACCCAGCAACAATAGCTTCCTGAATAAGTTGCTTTCTATATAAAGTATATAGTATAGTGTAGTATATATTTCTATAAACGTGTGGGTGTTCATAAAATGTTTAATATCTCACTTGATTTTTCTAAATCAGGAATACTAACATATTGTTTGATGCTCAAAATGACTTATTCCATAAGGATCCTAGGTACAGGAAGACCATGCAAGTGGATAGATGGTTATGTTAAAAATCTATTGGACATCATGAAATTACCATTGTCTCAAGTCTTAAGCATGAATTTTTCTGAGCCTCACTGAAAGCTTACTCTTGTTCTTGTAATAAGTTCTAAGACTAGCTGCCGTGTAGTGCTACGGTGGTTGCAGGCCATTGGTCCACACACATATGTTCTGTGTAATTGTTTAACAAACTCTCTTTAAATGTGTCATACATATTAATGTTCCAACAGTTCCAGTTATATTTTACAGGACTTGTCAAGGAAGTGTTTGATTTTCTTCATTCTCTCTTAAAATTGATCTTATCAAACTCCTGATTGCACTGATCATCAACTGGCATACAGCAAGACAGGCATTAAAAAAGTGGCTTCCTGGATATACAGTTAAATCACAATAGGGTCTGTTCACACGTACTTGGAGGTTGTGCAATGAAGTTGAAAGAAAGGAAAATGTCCACTTTTGAGCAACAATTCAACATCTGATTTTGACAACTTCTCACAAAATATGGTTAACTAGCACACTACAGATGTTACAGCAGGCATATGATAGGCACACAAAATATACTGTATATATACATTTTAATTAAAATATACTCTTCTCATATTATATTCATATATTGATTAAGAGAGTGAGAGAGCGAAAGCTTTTGTATATCTATAGTGAAGTGGTATCTGGCAAGAGCACCACCAATGGAGTTACCTGGAAATGTCAATAAATGAGACAGAATGACAGACACAAACTGATGGGGACAGTGAAACTTTGTGAAATGAGAACTCATTGGGTGCAGAAGGAGTGGCTCACCAGAAGTGAAACTAGTAAAGGCACCAGTACAACAGGGAGAATGTTGGCCACTTATGAAGAAGTCTGGGGAGATTAGTCCAGGATTCTATAGGGTGGTCCGGATCTAATTATGCAATTTTTATTACGCTATAACTTATTAGATATATTACATAGAAAATCACCACGAAAAATCCCGGACCATCGAGAAGTGTGCGAACAGATGACATGAAGAATTGTCTTTGCACCGAACTGGAATCGTCCCTGGATAAATCAAAGTCATCCAGACGATCTGGATCTGCATAATTAGATCTGGACCACCCTGTAAAGGCCACATGACCCAACAGATTTCAGGGCCACTTGATTTTTTCAGAGATGCAATGAAGTGCTGGTAAGACCTACTGGAGAACAGGTGCAACCAGAACTAGCCACGGTGACTGAACTAAAGTAGTGCCACCATATCAGTTCTTTTAAGGGAGTCAGCATCTGCTGTTGACAATTGTGGCTGTGCAGGGCTCAGGGGTGCTGTGACAGTGAGGACTAGTAGATGCTGCTATGGTCTGGTGTCCTAGTAGCAGAATCAGGCTGCCCAGCATCTTGGCTGGAAGTAACCCTTCTATCGTCAGTTTATTCAATACACAATCAATCTTCTGCCCCTAGAAGTCAGCCTTAAATCTGGTGCCATCCAAGCTGCAGCAGTTTTTGAGAACCTAGCCTCATTCAAAACTGATTCCTGCATTGCCTCCAGTGCTGCTGGGATAGGCAATGGATGCCCAAAATCCTTGATTGTATTAAGCCTGTTTGAAGGTGTTATGTTATTTCTGCAATGATAAATGAAAGGGATAAAAGTGGAACTGTAACTGCTTGGTTACATTAAATTACAGAATTGTTCTTCATCTTCTTTGTTAACACCAATTTAAGACTTACAGTGTACAGTGAAAAATGCAAAAATGCAAACTACATTTATGTACAAAGTAAATTAAAAAAAATAACGGCAAAGCTGAAAGTCATACCTTGTACTTCATTTAAAGGGCCATTAACCATGCAGTGGTTTCTCACGTGCTGGCCAATCATGTGAAGACAGTTGTCTGTCTCATCGGATATCAACATGTTGCTTTTTTTTAGTAACTCACAAGTAACGGAAGTAGCATTCTCCTGAGGAGTATTCCTGAAGAAATGACTTAGTCGGTAATGTGAAGATGAAAGAGCTGTAGCCTCCTTCTTGAATTTCACATTACTGCTCTCTTTTTTGTCATTCTGTCTGCCTGTCTCTTTCTTAGACGTCACCTCTTTCAGCAGGGCATTTGTGGCATTTAGAGTCTGCTTTGTAGAAGTGCCATTCACATAGAGGGAGAAGGTTGAGCGGTGCTTTTGCTGTGCATAGGAGGGTTTGGCCCCTAGGATGGGAATGAAAAGAGGTTTGTCTAAATAAAAATTAGCCTGTGACAAATGAGGAGAAACTCGAAAATAAACACAGGAATGCACCAAGCCCTTGGGTGACTTAGCAGAAAATTCTTTCTTGCCATCTGTGTTCAACAGCAAAATCTCATTTTCCTTATTGTGTCCTCGAGTTTGACTGCTTTTGTGTTCAATCCTTTCAGTTCCACTACATCCTTCACTTGCAGAGTAGTTGTTCCTGGAAGCTGTCATGTTTACTTTCCTGACATTTCTGCTTTTACAACTACGTCTATAGCACATGTCATCTAAGCAGTTCTCCGAAGTGTGAAAAGATCTAGAATTAAAAGGCGTATCTCCACTGAATTGCTTCAGGCTGGCATTGCCTGAGAATGTGGGTGGCACATTAACTGGAGGAATTAGTCGGCGTGCTGTAATCGTTATTGACGAGAAGCCTTTCCTAGCTCTAGAGGTGCTGGTTTTGTAGTCCACAGGAGCAGAACATATCCCAAGCACATTTTCATTTGAACTTGTCAGGATTCCTGTTGTCTTGAGTTGTTCATTTGGGAGCTGGGGACTCAGACTGGGTGGTAGAAACTCCTTTTTGTTAGGATTATAGGAGTAAATGAAAGCTGATTTGAGTGACAAAGCCTCCTTCTTTTCCAGTGATTTCTCAAGTCGCCTCCCTCCACTGGCTGGCAATCTGCTGTCTAAAGAATCAACATTCTCGCTGCTGGAGGCCTGTGGAGAGGACAAAGCAAAAAAAAAAAAAGAAAATGAATGGGATACTGATCTTTTTTTTTTTTTCTTTAGTTTTTAAAATATTTTCCGTTTTCATGAGCTGCAGTTTAAGGCAGTGCTCTGATGTACTTTTCATTTAAGTGTCTGTATGGTGGATTTCAAAAAAAACTTTGAAAGAAGTCAGTATGCCTTTAATTCTACCCTTCCTCACATGTTACCATGGTGATTGCTCTAGGCCGAGAAATACTTTCAAATAAATTGCCAAGTTTTTCAACTGCATTTACACTGAAATATGCCTCCAATAAATTCTAATGACATTTTAAAAGTAAGTGCCAAGGTTGTAGGACTAGAATTCTGTTAAAATTATCTATTATATCATTTCCAATTAGGTGTTAAAATGCTCAGGATTTGTAAATCATAAAACAACTGCCTCTGCTGCTACTGAAGAAAGACCCAACTAAGCAATACTTTATTACTGTGTACAGTTCCTGTCCTCTGTTAGCCTCGTTTTATCAAAATAAATTGACAATGATCAAGGTCATTGGTTTTCTTGACTCATATCTTTAATTCTGATTATTCACTTACTGTTTCTCTGAAAAGACAAATGTCCAATCTGTTTCATTTCTTCCTGCCTGGCTTTCACCCTGCATCAATGCTGCTATCAATCATACTTTTTATTTATATATCTCTCTTTTCTCTCCCAAAGTATGAGGCTATATATGTTTTGCATATGTATGCAATGTGAAGTTGTGAAAAGCTGGTGTTTGCTTGCCAAGGTGGCACAGGGCAGGGTAAAATGTGAGTGTCATACTCGCAGAGAGATAGAAACTAGATATGCCAGTGTTGGGAGGCAGGGGCTACTAGAATGGTATAGACCCTGCCAGGTGTGTTGCTCTAGAACTAAAATAGGCAGGAGCAATCCTAGCCAGAAAAAGTGAACAAGTGCTTCCATGAGCACTAAGAAGCAGGGAGTCCTGCAAGGACCTGGGTGGCTGATACTTGGTGACAGTTTCCCTAGCTGTGGAGCTGAGACTAGGATTACCCATTTATAGATAGGGACGGCATCAGCAGGTGTATTAACTTTAAACTGGTGATTCCTTTCAGAGATTTGGATCTTTATGGATCTCTTTTGGATCTGAATAGTCATTTGGAAAAGTGGTGATCCAAACGGATTAAGGATTTGTTAAACGATCATGAAAAGGACGTTTTTAGTGTAGTGTCCTAAGGGCCAGGCAAGGTCAAGCACAAAGTCTTCATACAAAAATTAGTCGACTCCTAGTCTTTTTAATTCAGTGAGGCCAGTACAAAGTTCAAACATTAGGCCATATATATTGTGATTCTACATGTTTCTTTAATTTGTTTTTGAAAGGATCAATTTAATAGTTTTTCTTTTGCCTTCTGTATTTTTTTTTCATTTAGTTTCAATTTCTAATTTTATTTTGCAGGTTTAAAATATTTTGGACTGTGCCAAATTATTTTATCGTTTTATTTTTTTATTTACCACAATGCTATTTGGTCACCACTATTTTGTAATTCTTCTGTTTGAGCTTGGTCACTAACATGTGATTACAATCACTGTGGTTGATGATGTCAGAATTCATTGTGGTATAAATATGAAGGCAATCAGCAGGTGTAGTATTCCTTGGTGGATAAGAATTGTTAGTTTTCGCTTTGATCCTAACCAGTTATTTGATCTCAACTTATGACTTTGTTTTGCTCTGTGAAACTCTGAAAGGTTTGGTATTATAGCAATCTTTTTTAATGCTCAAAATAATTATCTATGTGCTTCAGTGTGCCATGGCACAATGACATCAAATCTGGAATTCCTATCCGCCTAAACAGCAAAAAAAATCACAAAACGGAAAATCACAGAATATCACAAAAAATGATAGATAACAAATATACACAGTAATAAATGTGCCAAAAATTAAATGAAGTCATTCAGGATGATACAAAAAAGTGTTTTTAATAAGGGTTCATAAGTGGAAGGAAGAGACTAGAGTCAGGATAGAGTGACAGGGAGAAGCAGAGGTAAATATGAGAGTAGGTACTGTGGGCCGGTGACGTGTAGTGAGGTTCATGGCTGGTGAGGCACTGACTCCTTCAGAGTCAGATTTACAAATATATGAACCCCAAAGATTAGCTTATTCAACCCAGCCACAGGAGATACACAAACCAGTGTGTTTCTTCGTGCCAGTCCCAAGCCCGAATAAATGGGGTGGGTTACGTCAGGAAGGGCATCCGGTGTAAAGTTTTTCCAAATCAATATGCAGACAACAATTCAAATTTCCATACTAGATAGGTCGAGCCCCAGGTTAACAACGACCACCACCAGTACTATTAGCCAATAGGGTGCTGGCGGAAACTGGGCTACTGTTGGCCGAAGAAGGAGAAGAAGAGGGGGGAGATGTGTCCGGAGGCAGGAGGAGAAGAGGAAAGTAAAGACAATGGAACCGAGGGTAGTAACTTTGAATGTTGGCAGTATGACTGGTAAGGGGAGAGAGTTAGCAGATATGATGGAGAGAAGGAAGGTTGATACTGTATATTGTGCGTGCAAGAGACTAAATGGAAGAGGAGTAAGGCCAGGTGGATTGAAGGCGGATTCAATTTGTTCTGTCATTGTGTGGATGGGAGGAGAAATTGGGTAGGGGTTATTCTGAAGGAACAGTATGTGAAAAGTGTTTTGGAGGTGAAAGAGAGTCAGGCAGAGTAATGATTATGAAGCTGGAAATTGGAGGTGTAATGATGAATGTTGTTAGTGCATATGCACTCAAGTTGGGTGCAATGGGTGAGAATGAAGATTTTTGGAGAGAGTTGGATGAAGTGGTGAACAGTGTACCCAAGGGACAGAAAGTGGTGAAAGGAGTGGATTTTAATGGGCAAGCTGGTGAAGGGAACAGTGGAGACGAGGATGTGATGGGTAGTATGGTGTCAAGGATAGAAATGAAGAAGGTCAGAGGATAGTGGATTTTGCCAAAAGGATGGACATGGCTGTGGTGAATACTATTTTAAAAATAGGGAGGAACATAGGGTTACGTATAAGAGTGGAGGAAGTTGCACACAGGTAGATTACATGCTATGCAGAAGAGTTGATCTGAAGGAGATTGAAGACTGCAAAGTGGTGGGAGGGGAAAGTGTAGTTAAGCAGCATAGGATGGTGGTCTGTAAGATGACATTGGAGATCAAGAAGAGGAAGAGAGTGAGGGCAGAGCCAAGGATCAAATGGTGGTAGTTGAAAAAGGAAGACTGCAAGGTTGAGTTTTGGGAGGAGGTGAGACAGGAACTGGGTGGCAGTGAAGAGTTACCAGACAGCTGGGAAACTACAGCAGATGTAGTAAGGGTGACAGCAGGAAGGGTGCTTGAGGTGACATCTGGAAAGAGGGAGGAGGAAAAGGAAACCTGGTGGTGGAATGAGGCAATATAGGAGAGTATACAGAGGAAGAGGACGGCAAAGAAAAAGTGGGATAGTCAGAGAGATGCAGAAAGTAGACAAGAGCACAAGGAGATAAGGCAAAAGGTGAAGATAGAGGTGGCGAAGGCTAAAGAAAAGTCGTATGATGAGTTGTATGCGAGGTTGGACTATAAGGAGGAAGAAAAGGACCTGTACTAATTGGCTAGACAGAGGGACAGAGCTGGGAAAGATGTGCAACAGGTTAGGGTAATAAAGGATAAAGATGGAAACGTACTCACAAGCGAGGAGAGTGTGTTGAGCAGATGGAAATAATACTTTGAGAGGCTGATGAATGAAGAGAATGAGAGAGAGAAGAGGTTGGATGATGTGGAGATAGTGAATCAGGATGTGCAATGGATTAACAAGGAGGAAGTAAGGACAGGTATGAAGAGGATGAAAAATGGAAAGGCCATTGGTCCAGATGACATACCTATGGAAGCATGGAGGTGTTTACTAGAGATGGCAGTGGAGTTTTTAACCAGATTGTTTAATGGAATTTTGGAAAGTGAGAGGATGCCTAAGGAGTGGAAAAGAAGTGTACTGGTGCCGTTATTTAAGAATAAGGGGGATGTGCAGGACTTCAGTAACCACAGGGGAATAAAATTGATGAGCCACAGCAAGAAGTTATGGGAAAGAGTAGTGGAAGCTAGGTTAATAAGTGAGGTGATGATTAGTGAGCAGCAATATGATTTCATGCCAAGAAAGAGCACCACAAATGCAATGTTTGCTCTGAGGATGTTGATGGAGAAGTTTAGAGAAGGTCAGAAGGAGTTGCATTGCGTCTTTGTGGACCTGGAGAAAGCATATGACAGAGTGCCTCGAGAGAAGCTGTGGTATTGTATGAGGAAGTCGGGAGTGGCAGAGAAGTATGTAATAGTTGTGCAGGATATGTACGAGGGAAGTGTGACAGTGGTGAGGTCTGCGGTAGGAGTGACAGATGCATTCAACGTGAAGGTGGGATTACATCAGGGATCGGCTCTGAGCCCTTTCTTATTTGCAATGGTGATGGACAGGTTGACAGATGAGATTAGACAGGAGTCCCAATGGACTATGATGTTTGCTGATGACATTGTGATCTGTAGCGATAGTAGGAAGCAGGTTGAGGAGACCCTGGAGAGGTGGAGATATGCTCAAAAGAGGAGAGGAATGAAGGCCAGTTGGAACAAGACAGAATACATTTGTGTAAATGAGAGGGAGGTCAGTGGAATGGTGAGGATGCAGGGAGCACAGTTGGTGAAGGTGGAGGAGTTTAAATACTTGGGATCAACAGTACAGAGTAATGGGGATTGTGGAAGAGAGGTGAAGTAGAGCATGCTGGCAGGGTGGAATGGGTGGAGAAGAGTGTCAGGAGTGATTTGTGACAGTCGGGGATCAGCAAGAGTAAAAGGGAAGGTCTACAGGATGGTAGTGAGACCAGCTATGTTATATGGGTTGGAGACGGTGGCACTGACCAGAAAGCAAGAGACAGAGCTGGAGGTAGCAGAGTTTAAGATGCTAAGATTTGCACTGGGTGTGATTAGGATGGGTAGAATTAGAAATAAGTACATTAGAGGGTCAGCTCAAGTTGAGGCAAAATTACATTGGTTTGGACATGTGCAGAGGAGAGATGCTGAGTATATTGGGAGAAGGATGCTAAGGATAGAGCTGCCAGGGAAGAGGAAAAGAGGAAAGCTTAAACGGAGGTTTATGGATGTGGTGAGAGAGGACATGCAGGTGATGGGTGTAACAGAACAAGATGCAGAGAACAGAAAGATATGGAAGAAGATGATCCGGTCTGGCAACCCCTAACAGGAGCAGCCGAAAGAAGAAGAAAAAAGAGTAGCTTATTTACTATTCAATTGGCTGAATGCACATTGACTACTGGTTATGTTTCATATGTCATCAGCATTCTTTACACTCACATAGGTAAGGTACATATTTGGCTAAGAAAGAACGTTACATTTATAGCCGTGAAAGAGAGGGTGGAGAGAGCGCATTTGCTCCTCCATGTGTTCTAAATTTGTGAAATTGCAATTCCACAATTCACACTTATTCAGCAAAATATTAAAGTATAGAATGGTGTACAAAAAAAAATTATTTCAATTCTAACCTTAATTGAAATATTTAGTTGTTTTTAAAAGCTTTTGATTCTGATGCTTTTCAGTCAATTTTAATGCAGACTGTTCAACAAAAGGACAAGAAAAACAAAAGAATATATTATTTAAGGTCAAAATTTAGTTCTCCCTTAGTTTGCAGCAAACCTTTTAGCTCCCGCATTGGTCTTCCATTATTTATCACTTCCTGTTTTGACTAAAAGTCCAGTTCTGAGAAATGTTTAAGCTTAGATATATAATTTTCCCTTTTAGTAGTCAGTCGGAACAAAAAATAAAAATAAACGGACCACTACAGTGCACTTGACTTTCTGATATTGCTATCTTATTGGCGCGTCTGTGTAGAAGAACAGCAGTAACAAGCACCTGTTGGGCTCACATCTGCCCCCTTCAGTGCGACACGGTACTGTCCACCTCACCTTGTGCCTTTTCACTGCAGTTTCATGTCCGATCAGCAAGACTAAATATGTCACACAAATTCATTAAAGATATTAGCCAGTCTGTGGAAAGTCAGGGTGTATAATAAACATGTCTGCAAACATTATATTGGCTTCATGTAGAGAGACAGCAAACAGGCACTTGCCAATTACATACATCAACCTAGTGTGTGAGGGACAGTGCAGTCCTAGGCTCGGCTCAGCTTGTTACTACCGCACCCCCCCTGTATTTGAACAGGAAATGCGCAAATTCACTGATTTTGACTATAAAAATGATCAAAATTATTAGAATAATACAGAAAATAAATTTATAGCACAGACCAGTGGACAAATTTATTTTATGTTGTCATTATTAGTTTTTTTGCCTTTCATGATGTCTGCCTCCCCTGACTGCACGTCCATGCTGTGGGCAAGCTGCTCCAATAGACAAAGAGAGGCAGGAGTTCAAACCCATTAACTAAGTTCATCCTTGCTTCATATTTTCCTTTATGATTGCAGTTTACTTGGCCTAATTCCATATGTGACATTTCTGCAAGTCTGTCATCATGCAAGGGATCCGGATTCTAAAATGGCTTTGTTTATTCTAAACCAAATAACACACTAGGGAGCATCACAAAACAGACAATGCAAAAATCTCAAAGGACAAAGCGCAAAAAAATCTCCCAGCCAGGTTGCTAAAAGGGTTTTCAGGAGCAAGGGAACCAGTATGATGACACAGAGCTGAGTTAAGTGCCACTAGCCACCTCAGTAAATAAGAGAGAACCACACTCACTGTATGAGAATATCTCTGTAGGTATGGAAGGTTTAAAAAGCCACCAAACCTCATAAGCAACACACAGCAACAGATGGTCTCCAAGTGAGAGCCCCATGCCGATTTAAAGGTGATTCCAAACAGGAACAGTCTCCTCTCCGGGAACTTTAGAGCAAAACAGAGTCAAATAATGGGATGAGTAGGACTGTGCTACCATTTTAAATATTTAGTTAAAAAAACACCATAGGTATTTGGCTGGGAAGCAGTCTTGGAGACCTGAGGCTTCATGCATAACGCCATCCGTAGAATTCGCACTATAACATGACGTAAGTACAAAATCCGAAATGTGCTTATACACAGAAAAATCCAGATGCATAAATCAGTGCATTTGCCAACTTCCAAATTCTTCCACTACATAAATCCTGGTCAGCGTGAAAAGTAATGCTTGTGCACGCGCCTGCTGCCCCACCCCAACTCCTCCCAGAATTATGCCTCTTTAAATATGCAAATCAATATAAATAGCCCTTAAGCTCAGCGTTCTGTGAAAAGACAATGGGAAAAGCACAGGGGAAAATAGAATATCAGTGGATACCAAGTGGAGGCAAAGAAAACTGGTACTGTTTGTTGTAAACAGTGGTATAAACAACAAAAGGAAGTCGATCAAGTGACATAGCGTGTTGGAGAAATTCGAAAGCTCAAGTTCACAAAGTCGCACAGTGCCCGAAATAAAAAAGAAGTTGTCACATATCAAAGTTGCCGTGAAAAGGCGAGTCGTATCCCACTGTCTGAGTTTCATATGAAAGCTCATTAAGGTACAGAGAAAAAAAATAAGTACACAGTGGTAAAAAAAACACAAATATGAAATCGAAATTTCCACTTTAATCACGTAATTTATTTTGTCATTAAAGTAGAACATCATAAACTTCATCTTAAAATTGTTTGACCATTCTGTGGACCATTATATTGTTACAGGTTAATTACAATGAGATGCATTAAACTAATGAACAATATACAGTTAATTTCAGTGTATTTTTAAAGCCGCATCAGTAATATCGATCTGAAAAAGAAAGATAAACCACACAGGAACAGTAGCACTGCTTTGACGCTGGGTGTCGTAAGTCTGCACATCTGAGTGCAGAACTTGCGCACGACAGGGTATGAGCTACGTGCGTGGCTTTACGCCAAGTTTAGGTTTTATACATCGTGATTTGAAAGTGGAAACATTCTTACGCAACATTTCTGTGTGCATGCGCCGTTTATACATGAGGCCCCTGATGTTTCAGACGGGACGTGCAGGTGCATATACACCTAGAGCTTCTAGACAGAGAATGCAGTCTGGAGTTGAAAGATGATGTCTCTGATTCTAGAACTGATTCCATATCTTTACCTGGAAATGGTCATCAGAGGGATTAAACAATGATTGGGCCAGTGACCCAGTGTGAAGCACTAGGGTGAAGGTTCTGAAGGTTCACTAGTAGGACAGTCATGAGGAGACAGTTTTTTTAATGCATATTTTGTTCTCTTTCCTTTCTGTCTCAGTGTTCTGTTTCCTTCATGTTTTCACATTGGTTTATGTTACTAGAATTTGGAGATTTATCATAGATTTATAAATTTATTTCTCACCTGTTTTCTTTAATACGTTTTCCTTTTTTATTTGTATCTAGTATGAATACATTATAAATTATTTAATCAGTCTTCTCAGCTTTAATGTTTTAGTGGATAGGTATTTTTTAGGCTTGGGGTTTAGTGTTTTATCCCTTTCTCTTGGATGGCCCAGTAGCTAGGTGATGCCCTACAATCTTGGACACATTTCAGAATGCCCTATGGAAGCACCCAGCTCCATTAGTTACCTCAAACGAAACCTTAAACTGCATTTTGGAAGGCTGTCACAAGACAGAGAGTTAACTTTGTCTCTATGATAGTCTTAGATTTAGTGTAACTGTAGACGGCAGTGCATAACAGTCACAAATAAAAAAAATGACTAAGTGTGCAATAAAGCCTTCTGCTAAGCTTTACAGGTACATAATGTACCAGTTCAAAAGAAATGAAAGGGTAAATGAACACTACATACACAGTAGAGTGTATTTAAAAAAAGAAAATAAAATCCTTAGTAATGCTGTGAATAGATGGAAAGTTTGCATCCTGAGGCATTGGATTTCTTGTAAGATGCACCAGGAAATGAAAACACCCAAGAGCAAAACAAAAGCAGGGTGTAAAATGGGCCAAAGTTAAAATCAGAAGATCAAAAAAACAGAATACAAACTTAATCAAAAAACATAATAAAATGACTCTGTACTAGTTAATGTAAACCATTGATAAGCAACAGAAGACAACCTACCAGCAAAAAGAGGGGAGCGACCAAGAGTGTGAACAGATGCACTTTATGGTGCCGTAATAATTTAGACATTTTATATACAAACTAACTGTACTACCCATCAAAGATGGGTTGAAATCGAAGTAATTAATGCAGACCGCAGCATTGTTTACAACACACCATCTAAAGCGTATGTCTCTATTATATGCCATTTGGTATGGAATTTGTAAAAGCAGTGTTAATGTTTGTGAAGAGCCATCTGTTGCTTTAACAAATTCAAAGCATTTTATTTCTACAAATGTTTGCTATTGCGTCATGTGTTGGAATACAAGAGACATAGCAACTGGACAAACACACAGGCTTTTATCCTTATATTAAGGTGGATTTTTAGTTATTGTATGTTTTTTTTTTACTGTGTAGATTGTATTTTGGAGCTTTTCCAGTTGTTTAGATTTGTTGTCTTTAAGAAGGATGTTATTTTGTATTCCTGTCTTGTTCGTTGTTTATGCAACGAACAGGATGTGTCACATGGTGTCAGCTATATATGAGGAAGGAATGACATAAAGGGACTTTGTCAGGGCACAAAGTCCAGGGCTCATACCCAACTCCAAACTGTCCACATGACCCCCTAGTAGTTCATAACTAAAAAGGGCTCAGCAGTGAGTGATAGACAACAACCAGGATCCATTAACCAAAGCACAAAGTTCATGTTTATTAAAACAAAGTCCAAATAATAAAGTGTAGTGCAGATATAATAAATAAAGAATTCAATAAATAATGCATAATAAAAACCAGTGCTCTTGTAAAGATTGAAAATGAATAAATACTTTAAAATCCCATAGGGAAACGCTCAAAGACTTCAGGTTAGGCTCCTTCGGAATTCTATCGCGGCTCTCTCTCTGTTTCTTCCCAGGTAACTTAAGTGAGTCCTCCCAGCTGGTGGCAGATCTGAGCACTGTGATTGCCAACAATGGATTCCTGTTCTAACTGCCCTCTTCAGCATCGGCCGAGATACACCTTGCCAGCCCTCCACCTTCCAATATGCTCCAACACACTGCTTGGATCCCTGGGAGGGTCAATCCAAGTCCCTACACCAATGCCATTGTTCTGCAGGGACACCCCTTGGAGCACCATAAATTGTGCAACCCTCACTTCCTCCTCTCCTACTCTGCACTTAACTTTTGCCTTAGTGTCTCTATTCAGGACCAATTTCCAACCATTCGGTTCTCCCTTGTACCACTTGGATTCTCCTTTTTAAACTGTTGACAGGTGCAGATGCACAATCACACACCCTGGAGTACTAACAAGGCAATCGGCCAGATCAGAACGTGAATGTATAAACTGCCTCATCAACACTACTGCACTATGACACATCTGCATGCTGTCCCTTGAGTTTGGCTGCAATTGATTTTTTCTAAAGATTTGTACCACCACAGTCCTCACCTTACTACTTCTTATTACTTTATTCCTTGGCTGGAGAAACAAACTTTTAATTTTGTTAGGCTAGCATCAGGTTTCGTTTTCATTTTTTTGATCTTCTTTCTTCCTTCCCCTCGGGTTTGGGTTGCCTGTGCGTTTGTTTATTTTTGGTTACATCCCTGACTTTCTCTCACTATGTTTCTTATCTTACAGTTATCATCTCCTGGTTATTATCCCCTTCCTCACAATAATCCTCAGGCTTTGTATCCATCACAGCAGGCACGACTTTACATTGTACAAGTATGTTATGCGATGAGGAGAACAAGATCTGAAAATTAAAGAAAACACAGAGACAAACTGGCAGAGGTGGATTTCTTTCATATGGTTGTTGGCCCTGGAAAGGGCCTAAACAGAGAACTACATGAAACTTCCTTGGAAGTTGTTTATTTAAACAAACATGCAATCATTGAAAATTTTATGAACCAATAATTTATATGTGCTATAACTTACACACATTTGTCTATTATTTCCAAGAACAACATATCATTAGTCCTGAATGCTGTAAACAGGATGTGTGGCAACAGTTAATTTTCTCGACTGCCGTGCCAGTTCAAATTCCACCCCAGACACAGTGGATTGTAATCTACTCAATAATTTCTAAGCAAATCAGGCCGCAGGTAAATGTCTTATCTGTGAAAAATTATGCAAAACACTCACCTCAAGCGATGCGGGGGAGTATACTGTTTTTTAGAATTTAAGAGGCACAAGATCTTTTATCAGTTTTGCTTTTACTGTAAAGCAAGTGCTGCATGAGGCAATAAAATTAGAATGTACCTTGTATTTAAGTACGTTTCTGTCAGGAAATCCATCTGTGCTTCTGCCACTGGAAAATGTGATGGAACTGCAGTATTTACCTGCAAACACATCTGCTGAAATAAAAGAGGAAAAAGCCTGTTACATTCTGTGCAAAATTATAGTGGAGCTAAACATTAAGCACTATAAATCATATTCCTGAAAATAAGGAAATTGCCGATGCCTTAAATGAACTATCAGTCATTTTTTATTTATTAGTTTCAGACAGTTGGTAAACCTTGATTATGAAAGAAATCGACCTACACCAAAGTGTCAAGTTACTACCCATATTCTAAAGCCGTTGTACAGTGAAACGGGTATTTTGCCTACACAATATTTCACAATTCTAATAATTCTGTGATGCAAGACATTGTTAATTTACTTACATGCCTAGCTATACACTGTGACTGTGGATCTGAAAGCAGGAGATACATTGAGCAAAGTTATCCTATTTCAACTATCCTTTAAAGCAATATGCTCAACATGACTAAGCTAGAATATTTTATGATTTACATTTTTTAGCGGTTATGAGTAATACAATGCAATACAATGTAATGGTGACAAATACTCAGATGCATTGCCCTCCATTTCAAGATTCTGTGCTTGATTAAAATCCTGATTATGGTCTCTCTAAATAGACTGAGCATAATCCATGCTTAATTCAACCATTCTGCTTCCCCCTACTCCCCCAAAGGCCTGTATGTTATAATGAGTAGGAACTCATAAAAATGGTCCCATGTGTACCTGTTCATGAAGGTGTGTGCATGGAATCATCTAGCATGCCATGCTGGTTTACTATCCATCCATCCATCCATTTTCTAACCCGCTGAATCCGAATAGGGTCACGGGGGTCTGCTGGAGCCAATCCCAGCCAACACAGGGCACAAGGCAGGAACCAATCCCGGGCAGGGTGCCAACCCACCGCAGGCTGGTTTACTAGAATGACACAAATACTGCAGGACAGGTTCTATATTTCAGGAAATAGATACATATTAACTTTCTCTCTCTCTCTCTCTCTCTCTGTCCATTTAGCAGCCATTTTCCAGTTTTACGTAGTTTGGCTGCTTCTCCCCCTGTAAATCTTGGGGGTACTGGAGCAGAAAAATGTATAGCCCTTCCTAACGCCAAACTTCTTTAGTCATGTTTTACAATACATAAGATAATATGTCACCTTTTCTAGCCTGAAAGATGTAGGGGTGAAAAATAAATAGATAATAATATATTATAATTATTACATTTAGTACTTTGTGATACAAAGGGAGGAAATTAAAGTTAACGCAGTTAAATCTGCCTCCCCAAAGTAAGGTTTACGATGGTTATAACCAATATTATATGAAAACACTTTCATATGCACTTTCATGAATTGACTAACAACTTCTTTGTATATATAAAAAAGTAATTTAGTAATATGCAGGAAGAAAATATGAGTCAACCTGAAGCAAATAGCCCACAAAAATTAAATTATGTCAATGACACGATATCCTGTCCCAAGTTATCCAAGACCTGCGGTTGGCTGGCACCCTGCCCGGGGTTTGTTTCCTGCCTTGCGCCCTGTGTTTGCTGGGATTGGCTCCAGCAGACCCCCGTGACCCTGTAGTTAGGATATAGCGGGTTGGATAATGGATTAATGGATGTAATCTAAGACACCAGGCTGGCTCAATTGTGCAGCAGACAGCACAATCCCATTTCAATTCATCTCAGTCCAGATCATGCATGAACCTGAACAAGCTGCATCCACCAATGTATTTAGTTTCACATTCCAGCACATCTATTAACTATAATGGGACGTCTGGCTGGTTTGATCGTCTATGAACAAAAAAAGGAAAACAAAAACAAAACATTCACCATACTCTTGTCTACTGCATGCTATGTCTACTTTCAATTTGCTCAAATAGCTGTGACTATTGTTCTTGAATCTGAGACTTTCTGCACAGATTTTTGCGTCCATCTGAGTAGTTATTGTGAAAAAGATAACCGCTATTGTGGATGTTTCTTCACCACCTCACTCTGAGACAGGGAGTGTAGGAAACCTCCAAACCAAACTACTTGCTGTCGATCTGCTGAAACATTCTAAGACTTTGTCCGTTATACACTTGAATGGCATTCAAGTAAAATTAGGTTGAAGGGAACTGCTTACTAGAGCTTTCTGATCACATCTCATGTATCTCAAAGGGGTCAAAGGAGTCAAAATTGCAGTGTTGCCAATGAAGAGTCAGGACACCTGTGCATTCTTTTCACTGTAAGACACACTGGACACAGCTGTCCTTCAAAGAGCTGCTGCTTCTGTAATACTCTATTGCTCCTTAGGCCATATAATAGGATCAACTTTCTTAATTAAATTATTATTTAGTGGCATCTCTCACCTCCCTTTCTCATTTGGATCCTATTAACAAACAGCAGGATTGGTCTCTTTTGATGAACCAATCTATATAACAAATGTTGATTTTTTAACACATGCATTGTATAATCTGAGTTACTGTATATTGATGTTATGGCCTTCTTGGAATATGAGTCATGTGTGACTTGAAAGTTGAAATGATTTTTGTCCATGCCACACTCATTGCTGATTGGAATCATCAGTTTTGACTTGGGGGTAGCCTTCTCCTGAAGGTTAGAGATTCAAGATTACAGGGACTCTAGAAGAAGTCCTTGGTAGAAAACTTCAGTGGTTCCTGGAAGTAATTTCCTGCTGGAACTTAAAGTGCTCAATTGACAGGTGGAAGAGAGATTAGGTGTAAAGAAAGATAAATATCTAGCACAGGAGTTGGCAGAGTTTTCTAGTGGCAGGCTGACTTGTTAATAATAACAGTCAGCCATATGAAATATTGGTGTATACGTGGACCCAAGCAGTCTAGCAAATGTTACTGACAAACATTAACTTTAAAGAAAATGGCTGTCCCACATGTTCACCTGGGGATCTCCTTCCTGGCTTTGGCAAGGTATGAGAAGGGGCACTTACAGTATGTTAACTGTGTTGTCACCTGAAACATCGCAAATCTGCCAAAAGAGAATGCCTAACTCCACAGCCAAACCTCTGAAAAGACCCCACCCCATTCTGCACCAATGAGATAAAACACGGACAACCAGAGAGCCTGCTGTCAGATACTGACCAGCAAGAGAGGAGAACAGAGATCCAAATCCCGAGCAAATTCTAGCTACAGTAAATCCTATTAAAAGCTGCATTCTGTTTTTGTTGTAATTGAATGGAGTGACCCAGCTAGCACACCAACTTTTAGCAATCTATTTCCTGGCTACGTTACACAGTTTCATTTTTGAACTTTTTTTTTCATAAAAGCTATTAGGGGTAATGCTCAAACACCAATAACACAAACTGTTAATATCAAATGAGATGCTGGACATTGCAACAATTAATAAATTGCAAAGGTTTGTGTCTGTTAGTATGCTTCTGTACTTGCTTTTATTAATTTTCATTTATGAAAAGACCTGCTGGCAACTGTATGTTCTCCCAAATGGTGATAGCCATGTCCACAGAAGGCTTGCAAAGCCTTTGAAACAAATCCTGAGAAATATCTGTAGAAATCAAGTAAAGAAAGTAAGCTTATTTTTAAGTTCATTATTGCACTGGAGTTCAAATGCTTGCAGTTGCAAGACTTCTGGAACATTGTCCATATTAGCAGCAAAAGGAAATAAAAAAAAACTGGAAAATCTCTATTAAAGTCCTGAAAATAGAACTGAAATTCACAAGAAAGGTTGGCAGTGTACCACTGCTGGTAAGCACATTTTAGTCCTTGCCTATTCAAACACATGGTTTGAAGTACAGGAATAATCCATTTTGGTCAAACCACAACCACAACACATTTCCTGTTACTCCACCAAATCTCTATTTTTGACATTACATTAATGAACAGAATTCTTTATATTGATTTGTGCGCTGACCTGGAGTCACAACCAAAGTTTCACCTTCACGGGTGCTACTGCCAACCAAATCCATTGCTGACAAATTCAGTCACAGCCAAGTCTACAAACTCAATTCTTTTAAAAATGCACATGTAAGACAAAGGCAAGCAAGCATTTAAAAGCATACACACTCAACCATCTATTTGACAGCACTGCAGAGTGTCCATACTTGCATGGTAAAAGCTCCTATTTTTTAATAATATTTTGAATGACACAGCATGGCAACTTATTACACATGCACCAACCAACTGTAGTATCATTTTGGTGAGAACAACCCACATGGGCTGGAATATTAGCCCACAAGATTTACCAGCAGCCCAATAATGCTGTATAGCAGGGAGTCAACTCAGATACTCAAGGCCCACAGTGGCCACAGGCTTTTGTTCCTGTCATTGTCTTAATTAGTAAACAAATAATGCTGCTAATGGAACAACCTTCTTTGTCTTAATGTTTTTTTAAGATTTACCTCCCTTAATTCTTTTTTCCTTAGCTCTTTGAGGACTGAATCTTTTTTTGGCCACAAGAGCTAAAGGAGGATCTGATAAGAGAGCATAGCGAATGCACAAAGCAAAATACTCCATAGACTACGTTTTACGTATTATTAGGGAATTTCAAAACTCGATTTGATGTTTTTTGGGAGAAATATGTGGATAGGACTGGCGAACTTTGTTGGGCTGAATGGCCTGTTCTTCTCTATAATGTTATAATTAGGTGGAGTGGTGGCTCTGAGGCTAGGGATCTGCACTGGCAATCAGAAGGTTGCCGGTTTGAATCTCCTAAATGCCAATAAGGACTCTGCTCTGTTGGACCCTTAACCTGCAATCACTGTGCTCTCTGAGTAGTAAGAAAAGCACTACATAAATGCAAAGAATTATTATTTAATGCTGAATCGGACTCAAGACGTACTGCACTCCGATTCTGATGCAAGTGATCTGGAGATCAAAAATGAAAGTGATGTATCAGATTCAGCTGATCGTTGTGCTGAATGCTTTCGTGTAGCTGCATAAAGATACTACTGTACGTCATTCCAGTAATCCCTCCTCGATCGCAGGGGTTGCATTCCAGAACCCCCCGTGATAGGTAAAAATCTGTAAAGTACAAACCATATATTTGTATGGTTATTTTTGTATATTTTAAGCCCTTAGAAACTCTCCCCCACTGTTTATAAATATTATCCGCACAGTTATACAGTAAACCCTCATTTATCGCAATTAATCCACTCCAGACAGATAAATGAATTTCCAGGATTCTTTATTTATAAATCTAATATTTTCACAGTTAGAGCATAGAAAACCTGTTTACGACCTTCTAAATACGTTTTTTAACATTATTAGAGCCCTCTAGACATGAAATAACACCCTTTAGTCAAAAGTTTAAACTGTGGTCTATGACAAGACAGAGATGACAGTTCTTTCTCACAATTAAAAGAATGCAAACATATCTTCCTCTTCAAGGTGCGCGTCAGCAGCGGAGAATGTCAGAGAGAGAGAGTAAAGTAAACAATCAAAATCAATAGGGCTGTTGTGCTTTTAAATATGCAAGCACCGCGATAAAGCGGCTGCAATGAAGGGATCAATGTGAAGGTAGCCTTTCAGGATTTTTTAGAGGAGCATCCGTATCTTCTAAGCAAACAGCCACTGTGCAAACAGCCCCTCTGCTCACACCCCCTCCGTCAGGAGCAGAGAATATTAGAGAGAGTGAGAGAGACAGAGAAAAGCAAACAATGAAAAATCAATACGGGCTGTTAGAGCTTTTAAGTGTGCGAATCACCGCGTGAGAAGCATATCGTATATCATTGAGGAGTTTTATTTAATACGTAATATGTGCTCTAATTGGGTAGCTTCTCAGCCATCCGCTAATAGCGTCCCTTGTTTGAAATCAACTGGGCAAACAAACTGAGGAAACATGTACCATGAATTAAATTAAAAGACCCATTGTCCGCGGAAATCCGCGAACCAGCGAAAAATCTGTAATATATATTGTCAGGGATGCCAGGGGCCATGACCCGGCCGGGACGCCATGAGGGACCGGATGTGGGTCTGTGCCCACCCTGGATCACGTGGGGGTCACCTTCCTGGTTGCTTTGGGGGCCACGGGTACATGGCATGGAAGCTCTACCCTGTAGGGGCCCGTGGTCACCGCCAGGAGGCACCCCAATGCCTTGGGGACCTGTTACCCCAGCACTTCCGCCACACCAGGAAGTGCTGGGGAAGAATAGGGCGGCGCCGGAGAGCTGCGGGAGGACAGCGGGCACTTCCACCACGCTGGGGCGTGGCTAGAGGAGGAATGTCGGGAACACCTGGGGCTCATCCGGGGACTCTATAAAAGGGGCCATCTCCCATCATTCGAGGCTGGAGTCGGGAGGCGGAAGGACAAAGCTCGGGAGGCGGCCTGAAGAGAAAGGCATTGTGGCCAGGACTGTGATTGGGGTAATTGTGCATGTGACTGGGGTCTGAGTGACCAATGGACTGGGGTCTTTGTGACCAATTATTGTATATAGTGTAAATAAACGTGTGGTGGTGTTTTAACAACATGTCCGCCTGTCTGTGTCCGGGCCGGGTTCACAATATTTAGATATGCTTACATTTAAAATCCGCGATGGAGTGAAGCCACGAAAGTCGAAGCGCGATATAGCGAGGGATCACTGTAAACGCCGACACCAGCCTTGAAAGAGTTAAGCAGTATTTAAACTATAATGGAATACTAAACAAGCTAAGCTGAATCCATATGCACCTATATGTCTGTCCCACAATATATGAAAAATAAATAAATGTTTATAAATTTAAATATCTGAATTGGAAAAAGTGATGATCTGAGAAATATTGATCCATTCTGGTCAAGCCATGAGACCTTGGAAACTGCCAAAAAATGTAATTCCACATGCAGGCGAAGCCTGTGGACACAACCAGCAGGAAAGCCCCGCCTAAGATCAGAGGTAACCTGGGCAGGGGTACAACACTGCGGCCAGATATGGTGCTATGGGCTGTAGGAGAGATATCTGCATTGGTGGTGTTTAGGAGCCCGGTCGGGAAGCCCCTCTGATTGATGGACGGGGGAGAGGACTATGTTCACAGCAATACCTTCCCCGGAATACGAGAGGGCAATCCCCCTGGATTATATCGGGGCCATGGGTTTGGAGCTTAGAAGCTCATCCCTCCTGGGTCCCATGGCCACCACCAAGGTGCGCCTGGACAATTCTGGAGCTCTGGACTTCAGCACTTCCACCACACCCAGGAGTACTGCCGGAAGAGGACCAAAGAGCACCTGGAGCACTTCTGGGTGCACAATAAAGGAGGCCGCCTCACCCCGTTCAAAGAACCAGAGTCAGGAGGTGGAGGACAATGCTTGCTGGAAGGCAGAAGAGGAGAAAGAAAGAAGAAAGAGAGAGAGAAAAGGGACTGAGCAATATTGTTAAGCTTGCTACCATTTATTGTGTTCTGAAGTGGGGAGTGGGAAATAGAGCTGCCCCATGAAGAAATAAACAGTGTGCTGTTTTGTAGCTATGTGTCTCTGAGCCTGTCTGTGTCCAGGTTTGGGGAGCTATATGAGAACCAATATTCCACAGTGGTCAAACTTACAGTGCCATGTGAGGATGGGCTAGAGGCAGAGAGGAAGAGAGCCAAGTATGCACATCTGGTGGCAGAATGCAGAGTGAGCAGGTGGAGTGCAAGGCTGTGCCCTGTGGAGGTGGGAGCTAGTGGATTCATTGGCAAACCAACATCATGACTGCTGAGGGATTTTGGGTTATAGGGGAGTAACCTGTATAACGCAACCAAGGAGGTATTGGAAGAGGGAATGAAGGTAAGCAACTGACTATTGTTGAGATATCATGAGATAGGGTAGCTGCTAGGAGTTTCAGGGAGACGTCCCTGTTTACTGTCTCACCAGTGGGAGATGTTCTGGGATAAAGACAGAAACATCTTTGGTGGCTCATGACCCTGCAATAAAAAAACAGGAATTGGTGGAGGTATGTAGCAGGTAGAATAACATCATATAAAGACTGAGTTGTCCACAAAACATTTCAGTGGAACTCTCAAAAGAAAGGACTGGCCTGAAAAAATGAGAGCACTAACTAGACATAGAATTAAACAAGGTATTTATTTATCAGCAAGAACTGGCTTCTAAGTAAGAAACAGGTTAGAACGAAAATGGTGGTCCTGCAGGAAATTAATTTGAGCATGTTGATCATCTGTTGGCTCACTTTGTTTGTTTGGCTACTGGTTGAGAAAAAAAAGAAACAATTATGGGCTCTTAATTTTAAAAAGCAAGTAATTAAAATTAAGGCAAAAAAGTATGTTGCCTTAGCAACAGTAATTGGTTACTAATTAATAAACTGGCTGGAAGAAAAATCTGCAGTCCTCCAAAGACTCCCCAAAGCTGTCATGGGACCCCATGCTACCTGCATTTCTGGTCTTAACCAAGCCTCCCTTTACAATGAAAATAAATGAAGCAATGAATTTCACTTTGTGCAAACAAAACTTGACAAGCGCTGTACCGTATTTGTAGAAATATCTTCTGGCATGGTTGATAAAGGCTTAAAATGATCACAACTGCAGTTGCAAAATACAAAAGCCTAGGAAAAATTGCTAATTTAATGTTCTGATAATTGTTTACAATGCATTATTGGCACAAACATATGCTGACTGGATTAGCTGTCATTTATCATTTGCACATGCTGTGTTTATATAGGGATTGGATATACAGTAAGATATCTATTCATCAATCCATTTTTAAACCACTCAGTCCAGTTCTGTTTTGCATAGGCCAGAGGCTTCAAGCACTAGACTGGAACCTGTCTTGGATAGTGTGATAATCCACCATTGTGCACGCTCTGATATACGGTCAGTTCAGGAACACAAATTAATCTTACATGTACATCTTTGGAATGCAGGAAAAAAACATGGAGTACCTGGAGAAACTGGAAGAACGTGGAAGAGCATGCCAACTCCTCATAGTGACCTTGAAGGTAGTATCCTGACTCTGTAAGGCAGTGATGCTAACCATGGATGTGCTACTCATTCAGACAAAAAAATTGGATTTAAGGAAGAATATCTGTATTGTAAATTTCTCTGGTGTTAATATAATAGCCTAACCCAATAAGCTGCCGGCTGATTCACCTTGTTGAAATCACTGTGTGATTAATCAATGAATTCACCATGCTACAATATATAAGCAACCAAGTGTACTACTGTATATCTCTTACTGATTTAAAGCTGACAGTGAGAAACAGAACTGGGAAATAAATCACAGTCGGGGACAGGAAGAGGATCATAACCAGAAAGACAAGAAGAACCAAACAACTTTAGCCAAAACACAAAACAAACTCGTCGTCAAAAAAGTCAAAAACTCAGACTACCAGAAGAATGAGAAATGAAGCAAAGGTTTGGACTTTTGATTTTAAAAGAATTAAATCCAATTATGGATACTTGAAGCTGTGATGAAATCGTCGTGCCACACAGGGTCCTACCCTCTGTAACCAAGAGAGCTGTCAATGACGGAAATACAAATTGGAGAAGTGGTAAATAGATTTAATAATAACAATAATAACAAAAAAACAACTCCTCTCAAGAGAGAAATAAATGTTATTAAACTTAGTCAGAAAGATACATCTCCTCCTTGAGCCGTCACCTTATCGTGGTGGAGGGGTTTGCGTGTCCCAATGATCCTAGGAGCTATGTTGTCCGGGGCTTTATGCCTGGTAGAACCACCAAGGCAAACTGGTCCTAGGTGAGGGATGAGACAAAGAGCGGTTCAATAAACCTCAATGAAGAATAAAACTTGGACGCGTTTTCCCTTGCCGACGCGGGTCACGGGCCCCCTCTGGAGCCAGGCCTGGAGGTGGGGCTCGATGGCGCGCCTGGTGGCGGGCCTGCACCCATGGGGCTCGGCGGGCACAGCCGAAGAGGTAGCGTGGGTCCTCCTCCCCATGGGCTCACCACCTATGGGAGGGGCCAAGGAGGTTGGGTGCAGTGTGAGTTGGGTGGTGGCCGAAGGCGGTCTGATCCTCGGCTACAGAAACTGACTCTTGGGACGTGGAATGTCACCTCTCTGAAGGGAAGGAGCCTGAGCTAGTGCGAGGTCAGAGGTTCGGCTAGATATAGTCGGACTCACCTCGACGCACAGCTTGGACTCTGGAACCAATCTCCTTGAGAGGGGCTGGACTCTCTACCACTCTGGAGTTGCCCCGGTGAGGCGCCGAGCAGGTGTGGGCATACTTATTGCCCCGACTGGAGCCTGTGCATTGGGGTTTACCCGGTGGGCGAGAGGGTGGCCTCCCTCCCGCCGGGTGGGGAAGGGTCCTGACTGTTGTTTGTGCGTATGCGCCGAACAGCAGTTTGGAGTATCCACCCTTTTGGAGTCTCTGGAGGGTTGCTAGAGGGCATACCTTCTGGGGATTCCCTCGTTTTGCTGGGAGACTTCAATGCTCACGTGGGCAATGACAGTGAGACCTGGAAGGGCGTGATTGGGAGGAATGGCCCCGATCTGAACCCGGCGGTGTTTTGTTATTGGACTTCTGTGCTCGTCATGGATTGTCCATACGAACACCATGTTCAAGCATAAGGGTGTTCATATGTGCACTTGGCACCAGGACACCCTAGGCCTCAGGTCGATGATCGACTTTGTGGTCGTGTCGTGGACTTGCGGCCATATGTCTTGGACACTTTCGGGTGAAGAGAGGGGCGGAGCTGTCAACTGATCACCACCTGGTGGTGAGTTGGCCGATGGTGGGGAAGATGCGGTCAGACCTGGTAGGCCCAAGCGTGTTGTGAGGGTCTGCTGGGAGCGGCTGGCAGAGTCCCCTGTCAGAAGTAGCTTCAACTCCCACCTCCGGCAGAACTTCAACCCGCCCCGAGGGAGGTGGGGACATTGAGTCGAATGGGCCATGTTCCGTGCCTCTATTGTTGAGGCGGCTGACGGAGCTGTGGCCGCAAGGTGGTGGTGCCTGTCGTGGCGGCAATCCCGAACCCGTTGGTGGACACGGCGGTGAGGATGCCGTCAAGCTGAAGAAGGAGTCCTATAGTGACTTTTTGGTCCTGTGGGTCTCTGGAGGCAGCTGATAGGTACCGGCAGGCCAAGCGGCAGCGGCCGGTTGTTGCTGAGGCAAAACTTCGGGCATGGGAGGAGTTTGGAGAGGCCATGGAGAGCGACTTTGGACGGCCGAGGAGATTCTGGTCCACCGTCCGGCGTCTCAGGAGGGAAGCAGTGCAGTGTCAACACCGTATATGGTGGGGATGGTGCGCTGCTGACCTCGACTGGGCGTTATGGGTCGGTGGGAGGAGTACCGAAGACCTCCTCAATCCCACTAACATGCCTTCCAATGAGGAAGCAGAGCCTGGGGACTCTGAGGTGGGCTCTCCCATCTCTGGGACTGAAGTCACCGAGGTGGTCAAAAAACTCCTTGGTGGCAGGGCCCGGGGTGGATGAGATACCGGAGTTCCTTAAGGCTCTGGATGTTGTAGGACTGTCTTGGTTGACACGTCTCTGCAACATCGCATGGACATCGGGACAGTGCCTCTGGATTGGCAGACCGGGGTGGTGGTCCCCTCTTTAAAAGGGGACGGAGGGTGTGTTCCAACTATAGAGGGATCACACTCCTCAGCCTCCCTGGAAAAGTCTATTCGGGGTTCTGGAGAGGAGGGTCCGTCGGATAGTGAACCTCGGATTCAGGAGGAACAGTGTGGTTTTAGTCCTGGTCGCGGAACAGTGGACCAGCTCTTCACCCTTAGCAGAGTCCTGGAGGGTGCATGGGAGTTTGCCCGACCGGTCTACATGTGTTTTGTGGACTTGGAAAGGCATTGACCGTGTCCCTCGGGAATCCTGTGGGGGTGCTCGGGAGTATGGGGTACGGACCCCTGATAAGAGCTGTTCGGTCTCTGTACAACGGTGTCAGAGCTTGGTCCGCATTGCGGCAGTAAGTCGAGCCCGTTTCCAGTGAGAGTTGGACTCCGCCAGGGCTGCCCTTTGTCACCGATTCTGTTCATAACTTTTATGGACAGAATTTCTAGGCGCAGCCAGGGTGTTGAAGGGGTCGGTTTGGTGGACTCAGGATTGGGTCACTGCTTTTGCAGATGATGTTGTCCTGTTTGCTTCATCAGGCCGTGATCTTCAGCTCTCTCTGGATCGGTTACAGCTGAGTGTGAAGCGGCTGGGATGAGAATCAGCACCTCAAATCCGAGCATGGTCCTCAGCCGGAAAGGGTGGAGTGCCCTCTCAGGGTTGGGGGAGAGATCCTGCCCCAAGTGGAGGAGTTCAAGTATCTCGGGGTCTTGTTCACGAGTGAGGGAAGAATGGAGCGTGAGACAGGCGGATCGGTGCGGCATCCGCAGTGATGCGGGCTCTGCATCGGTCTGTCGTGGTGAAAAAGGAGCTGAGCCGTAAGGCAAAGCTCTCAATTTACCAGTCGATCTACGCTCCTACCCTCACCTATGGTCATGAGCTATGGGTAGTGACGAAAGAGCGAGATCCGAATACAAGCGGCTGAAATGAGTTTCCTCCGCAGGGTGTCTGGGCTTTCCCTTAAAGATAGGGTGAGAAGCTCAGTCATCCGGGAGGGGCTCAGAGTAGAGCCGCTGCTCCTCCGCATCGAGAGGAGTCAGATGAGGTGGCTCGGGCATCTGATCAGGATGCCTCCTGGACGCCTCCCTGGTGAGGTGTTCCGGGCACGTCCAACGGGAGGAGGCCCGGGGAAGACCCAGGACACGCTGGAGGGACTATGTCTCCGGCTGGCCTGGGAGCATGGGATTCTCCGGAAGAGCTGGAAGAAGTGGCCGGGAGAGGGAAGTCTGGGCCTCTCTGCTTAAGCTGCTGCCCCCGCGACCCGACCTCAGATAAGCGGAAGAGGATGGATGGATGGATGGATGGATGAAGAAAGATACATGATAAGAAAAAACACTGTAATATTAGCCCCCAAGAGGGGTGAGAAATAAAATTTACAAACTGATAATTCACAGCATATCTGTGCACTGTGAATTGGTGTTAACATCAGATTGGAAGGCCAGCACCGACTCCACTAAAAAAAAAAAAATAGCAGTGGGTAGGTTTATATAGTCATTATTATCACGTGAACAGTGCAAAGTGAAATTCACCATCCGGTGCCATGAAGATCTTCTGGTATTTTAAATAAAATGTATTATTATTATTATTATTTTAGAATGTGCTGGTCAATTTTCTCTCATTGCACCTTGACCAGGGAGTGATGCAGCATAGAAGGATTCTACACAAAACTAATTGTTTATTTGTATGCCTTTCAATTAAACCATGAAAGAATTTTCAAAAGAGCATTCAACTGATCAATCAGAAAACTGTTACAAAAAAGTTTTTGGTTTTGCATATAAACGTAAATATCCTTTTATTTATGACTTTCAAAGCTGTCACTCTGCAGTGTTTTGTTCATTTTTCAAATGCAAATTTGAGACTAGTGTGGATTAGCTAAGAGACAGTGATTTTTAAGGTTTTTAAATGGCAGCTGGGAAGACATTCCAAGGCTATTGTCCTTGCAAACAAGACCCCTGATGAAGATGAGGCCTGTTGCTGCGCAACCAACTTAGGAGTCCCACTTTTAGTTGCTTCCCGCAGAGCGACTGAAGCCACCTACGCACTGAAGGCAGTGACAGCAGGGAAGTTCCATGAGAAAACACTTACGCAGGGATTCCACATTTATTAAATAAAAAAACAAAAAGAATAATCTTAATTGATGCTATAGCATTTAAGACACTAGCATTTGAGAACTGATGCTGATGTAACTCCTTATTTACATTCTACATTGCAGGTTACTATATCAGTCAATTAGGAATGAAGAAAATAACCCCTTATTAAACCAGTTTAAGTGCTTCTGGCAGGCACTGTTTTTGTATTACTAATTGGCGATTCTTAGTGGTAAAATGCTTTCTTTACATGCCATAGAAATGCTAATTTAACTTAGAAATCATTTCTAACTAATGGGAATGGAATTTAATGAACACAGTACAATAAATGTGTATGCTGTATAAAGATAGATGCTACTGTTTACAATTACCACAAATAAAAATAAAAATAAAATAAAACATGTTCAGTAAAAATGGAGTTTGTCTCCTGAAGCAGAGAAGACATTTGCTAATGCCATTGTAAACTTTTGTTGCCAAGGAAACAGAATAATGTTGATCAAAATGTAAAAGAATATTAAATGCATATTCAAACGTTAAATTCTATTGTATGATAAGTGCTATTAAAATATGAAATGAAGGCCAAAGAGTGGCAACACATACTCCACTCCACTTCAGAAAATAATATCTTCCATACTGGAATCTGGCTTTAATCTTATCAAAAAGTTTATTATTCCCTAAAGATAACAAGCTTAAAATGAATAAATTAAAACATCATATGGCCAAAACAGATTCTTAAAAAAGAAAGCACTTAGCACACTATTTATCTGTTAAGAAAAATGACAGAAGCCCACGCCATTTGTGGATTTTCCCTGTTTATCAATTGCTGTTGGCTTATGCAGCTTCTCACAGTTTGCTCACTCAGTAAAACAGAAACAAAAAGCAGCAACTTACCAGAATACGGAGTGTTGTCAATAAGATAAATGGGATAGACGGTGAGAAATACCTTGGACACAAAGTACTTGGCTTCTAAGTTCAACTTTTCCTCGTAAGCCGTTTTTAAGGATTCAGAGCCACATCTGAGAGCAAGTGCCACCATTTCTAATGTCAGAAATGTCATCAGCAACCGGGCTGTCTGTGGCTCATCTTTCAAACAGTGAGGTCTAAGCTTTAAATGCAAGCACACCAACTTCAGGCGTAACTTAAGACAGCTAGTGTTCAGCTTCATGGCACAGCAGCATGAATAATTAAGGGCCAACTCGGCATTCCATCCAGGCGGGGGCTGTTCCACTTCTAATTTGTTTTCACATTTTATTTGCTTTCAGATGCCCTTTTGAAGGTGCCGGGGTTAACAGTCTTCATGCTCTTTTCACACTGTTTTTCTGTCTCACCGTGAGGCAGAGCCCTAATAACAAGGGCTTGAATGTCTGTGCTTTATGCAGTGCATGTCTTCTTTGCCTTAATGCCATTATATTAATGGTTTTTTTTTGTACCAAACACTAAAAAAGGATTTCATTTTAAATATGTAATAATGATGTTGTGAAAGGAAAACAGACCTAAATGAACCCTTCAAAATGATTTCATAATTAAAATGCAGAAAGTTATAATGTTTCCTTCAGGAAAAGCTGCAGGTGTTCCTCACTGGGAGTGAAGCAAACTTTTTTGTTGAATGCTTAGATGATTTCCTAACTGCATGGTGCTGTAACGGAAAAGGCCACCAGCTTGATCAGACGTTAAGGGTCAAATAGCGTGAACTAGAAGGAATGCGTTCATTTGTTAGGACCTGGTAGCAAGTCTCTCCTAAGCCAGTCTCCAAGCTGTTCCCAGTTGTGATGTAGTTTGCAGCTCTGGTCCGTTAGCAGCTGTGCACTGAAATTCCTGCCAATTACAACAAGCAGAGGTCTGCTCTGGAGAGACGATTAAAACTTGGCCTTGAGTTAGTCTCCTGGCAGCCTCTGTTAGTGGAGAAACAAAATGCACCACACATCGTCAACATTTGTGTGTCTTCTTCTTAATTGCCAGTGTGGGCTCTTACATTTCTTAATGCTGGGAAAAAAGTATTTCTCTGACCGTACAGGAGTTTGAATTTCTTAGACAGAATTCAAGACTCGGTTTTCTTTTAATCAGTAATACAATTGGGCTTGTAAGGCAGGTTGACACATTAATCAGAATAACCCTGAAGGCATTTACTGCAATGGATCGGTTCCTTTTCTGTGACTGTTTCCTGCTTTGTGCCCAATGATGTCAAGGTTGGCTTTGGTGTCCCACCAGCCTGAATTGGATTAAGTGGTTTTGAGAATGCGCATATGTGTGTATTTAGGTATGGAGTCATTTATGTACAGAAAAACGTCAGCTTAATGGATTTTATATGACATTCAATTATAACTGTTCTGTTAGGTGGAGGATTAAGGATTACTCAGTCTACAAGGGGTTGCTAGGGGTACACATAGCAGCAAGGTGACACGGTGGCAAAGGAATGATTCATATTTATATTGACCGCATATCAAATTGGGATTTGTAAGCACTGTTACAAATGACCCAGTCAGACTATTGCAAAATAAAAAAAAGTTTGATGAATTGTCTCTGTCGATAAACATTTAGAATTTTGTATATTTGTATATGTATTCATATGTTGTGTTAAAATAACTTCATTACATGTTGGAAACATTTCAGGATACATATTCTTATACATTCGTCAGTTTACTTGTTTGGAAATTTATCCATCAAGCAATTTCAGATTGGTATATGGTGGCACTATGACACAACAATTTATTTCCCGTATAATCCAAAATCAGACAGAAAAAGTAATTTTTGAGAAAGGTAATTGAAGTAAATACAATACACAAAATGGAACACAAGTAATTCTCTTCACAGAGCTAGATGATGAATCTTTCATTGCCATCTCAGAAAAACAATATAACAGTACAGACTACTTTGTTCTAGGACAGTGCACCTCACCAAGTGAGTGACAACTCTCAAGACACAATGCAAGAGTGGATTATACCACTCACTATATACACTATTACAATAATTTATATTTTCTATAGTTTTTTTCTTTTACTGATGAATGAATGAATGATTGGACATTTGCATAACACAGGACATATGTAGTGTGAGCCACTAGGGGGCGTACCGCCACCCTAACCCAGACACAGACAGGCAGGAGACAAGTTTTGCCACACTCTACACATTTATTTACAATTTTCACCAGTATGCACAACATAACACTATTCAGTCACTTCTGCCGCCAGTCCCTTTCCCTCCATTCCTCTTCAGGCTTTGTCCTGTCCTCCCGACTCCAGCCACTTACGGAGTGAGGCTGCTCCTTTTTATAAGGCACCTGGATGGACTCCGGGTGTGGTGAAAGCATGACCAAAATTTGGACCTGGAAAGGTTCATGCGTCCCCTGGCCGTGGCCACAGGTTCCAACAGGGTTGAGCCTTCATGCTAATAATCTGTGGTCCCACTGAAAACCAAGTGGGCTGGCCTTCTATCGTCCCGGGCAAGAAACTGTCCTAGCAATCCTCTTTCCCCAGGTCCCTCCACACTTTGGCCTGGCCGGGCAAGGTCCCTGGCCATCCGCCACAGTAGTAGCAATAGTAGTTGTATTAGTAATAGTACTGTCATGTATACAGAGTACAGTGAAATTCTTACTTGCATGTTCAAACAAAAGGCAATACTTGGCCACTCTCTGGCACTATGATAAACATACAGTATTTAACAAATATGAATGTAAACAAACTCTGTTTTCAGTTACGATTCAGGGAGTGGATATAAAGGTGGTGTGCTCCTACAAGTGCTTAGGGGTCCACATCAATGACAGGCTGGACTAGTCTCACAACACAGAGGAACTATATAAGAAGGGGCAGAGCTGGCTCTTTTTCCTTAGGAGACTGTGTTCCTTTAATGTGGGAAGTGACACCCTTCACAACTTCTATAACTCGGTGATGGCCAATAAGATTTTCTACTCTGTGGTATGCTAGGCTTTAAAAATCATGTCAAGGGAGGCTTACTGAATCAGCAACCTAATTTAAAGGGCAAGCTCAGTTATGTTATGTATGCAACATTTTCTTGACGTTAATTTCTGCCAAAATCCTGATGAGCGTAAAGAAAACATCTGTATTGCTTTTACATGTCATTCATTTAACGTTCTGGAGGACCGGATATGTCTCATGGCTTGGTTTTGCAAACTGGCAGCACCCAGCATCAAAGCAGTGCTACTGCTCCTGTGTGGTTTCCCTTTGTTTTTAGATTCACATCTCTGACGCGGATTTATCAAATACACTGAAATTAACTGCATGTTGTTTATTAGTTTAAGGCATCTGATTGTAATCAACCTATAACAATATAATGGTGCATGGAATTGCCAAGCTATTCCAAATGCCATAGCTGCATTAGCATTGTTAATCTCGGTGCACCATTTAGAGTATTTTAACCCACTGTATCTGAGTGTGGAATCACACCTCTACAGTAGCTTATCTGAAAGAGGATTATCGGGATACAGCACCTAGCACACGCTGCCTCAGCCATGCGAAAATTCTATTTGAACGCTTCAGAGCATTTCCTGTTGGGTCATGGCAGTCTCATCGAGCTCTAATTGCACTCAATCAGTCCATCAAGTGCTCCCGGTAGAACTGTTTGTAGTTATAAGTACAATTACCTCACCTTAAACTAGCACTACACTTGTAATATTGCACAACCTGAGCCACTTATGCTTACATACTGTATTGTATATTTTTCATTGTTTTTTATCATATTTTTATTATTATTATTATTATTGTTGTTGTTTTATCATTTTATAGAAAAATAAGATTATGGAGGATTTGCATATTGAATATGTACCATACAATACCAATAAAGGAATTTAATTCAATTCAATGGAAGAGAGCGCATATTTACAAATGATGACAACTGGCTTCTAAGTCAATTTAGATTTCCAAGCATTATCTTCTTGGAGTTCTTGATATCATTTTAAGATGAAATGCAGTAAAGTATGCATATTACATTATACAGATAAATTTTCAACTTCATTGTAGTAGCAATGAGCTGGTGCCCTGTTTTGGGATCGTTCCAGCCGTGAGCTGCATGCTTGATGGGACTGGCGCAACCCTGGATGGATAGAATAATTAAACATGTACAACGAAGATCTTTCAATGTTCCTTAAAAGTTTTGATGAATCGGCGTTCTAAGCTTATTGATGGCTTGACATCTATTTATTTATTTATTTGGTGACTGGTTATTTGGAGAAAGAAAAAGAATGACAGGAATTGGGGGTTAGTATATTTGAAGGAAACAGTACTGCCGCAATAAATTATTTCATCGAGGGTTGCACATGGCGCAGCAAGCACTTTGCGGGTGGCAGTAACAATCTCTGGACGGGGAGCCAGCACGTTACTACCACTGCGCCACTGTGTTCCTATGTTTTATACATGCTTTAATTCCTATCATCCTGAGAATGATATTAAGTATACATCATAGTATTTAAATTGTTCAGAGAGCTCTAATATCATGAATGTAATGTATTCTGTGTCCTGTTGCCGTAAGAGAAAGCCCGTTTAAGAAGCATGCAGTGATGCACACACACAAAGTACATTGAAGAACACATAGAATACAAGCATTTAACATGCTATTTTAGTTTCGGTGAGATTTTAGAAACTAGTAAATTAAATCATTTTAAGATGAAGTTTACGATGTTCTACTTTAATGACAAAATAAACTACGAGATTGAAGTGGCCATTTTGACCTTTATTTAACTGTGTCCCTATTTTTTTTCTTTTCTCTGTACCCTTACGCTTCCGTATGACACTCAGACGGTGGGCAATGACTTGCCTTTTTAAGGCAACTTTGATATCTAGCACAGAGCTCATCAAACATCCAGGCGCCCCCTGGTGGTGGAAATAGGCCTCGGTAGGGTTGAGTTTCCATTCTCCAAACTCGTGGCCCAGCTGCAAGCCAAGGGGGGAGCCCTCTAGCGTTCCAGGGGAGATAATGTCCCGGACAAGCTCTCTCCCCCAGTTCTTCCACTTTTGAGGCATCCTGGCTGGGTAAGCACTGATTCTCTCTCTCTCTCCACAATACCTCACAATTCCTCTCACCACCACAATACCCTACTGCAGTCAAGTGTTGCTCTTCTTCCTCCCAGCTCTGACTCACATGGAAAAGAGAATGCGGTCCCTTTTATTGAGGACCCAAAAGTACTTCCAGTGCCAGGGCTGCTGCCCGTTGGAAGTCCTTCTGGGTCATACAGAAGTCCAATGTAGCAGGGAGAAGTTCTCTCTGCAGCACCCTTTTGTGGCACCAACAGGCCCCAGCAGGGCTGCTCTGCCAGACTACATCTCCCAGCATTCCCTGCTGGTTTCCGAATGGGCACTTATATGGAGGGCTGCTGCCATACGCTAAGCAGTCAGAGGGTGAATCCTGTAGCGGCGGAAATGTTTTGTCTACCTAAGTCACCATATAAGGAGGATTTTTAACACTAGGAGGTCAATGTTCAGGTCTAATAAAACCAACTGATCCATATTTCACAAACCCAATGAAAGATAAACCTTAAACCCCACAGGTTAAAGACACTCTAGGCTTTATGATAATTTCCCTTTACAGTTAAATACACACAACTATAATCTGGACTATAAGTAGGCATTTACCAGAGGCACACAAATGTGAATGTAACATCATATTGAAGTCAATTAAGCGCCACTACAAAATGAAACTTAAACGCCTAGGTCACTCAGAGTGGATTCATTTACCCAAGACTTGAACGCCCGTGTGGACAGGATCTAACAGAGAGCCAGCACGTAGCTAATAGAGTGTCATTGTGCAGCTACTGGCTGTGTCTGTGTCTGTTTTTAGCTGTAGAGAGAAAACTTTGACCCCACTGTGCATAACATTTGTTACTGGCGTATTATAGGTCATCTCTATTGTTTTTGCATTCAGAAACGCTTATCGATACAAGCAGAAAAATCAGTTGCACCAATTCAGCAAGACGCAGTCACATTCTGTCTGAGAAGATGCTAAAGTGTGAAGGACAAAAAGAGTGCAGGGAGGTGAGCTCTGGAGTGCAAATGAGCAGTAGGAGGAGATTAAGCAGGAGCTACCAGGTATGATGCAGAAGTTCAGTCCTCTGCTTCCTTTGTGGAGGATCTGCAGTAACTAAAATGTCAGAGAGATGACGTCGCTGCCATAGAGTTAAAACAAATAAATAAATACTCAAAAAACAAAATATTGAAGTACAAATATGTATAGAAATAATTACAAGCTAAAAACAAAATGAAAAATTCAGGGCACATGGATACCCCATGCTTTCAGTAAGCTTCTTAAAAGCAAGCATATAATGCTGATCATGTAAGACAGAAAACCTTACTTCTTAGGTGCATTTTGGATGTGTTGTGCTCTTTATTAACTATCAACACACAAAAGAATGGTAGTTTTTATATTTGATATACTGTATATACAGTATTCTTAAGCCTCCTAATATTTCTTCATCACTATGACTATCATCTGTCACCTCCAATAAGGTGTTATTTTTTGCACTATATTCTTACTTTATTCTTTACTTTATTCTAAGTTTTTTATCCCATTATATAAAAAGGGTGACTGGGCAGATCCAAGCAGTTATAGGCCAGTAAGCTTAACATGCATCATAGGAAAATTATTGGAAGGAATTATTAAGGATAAGATTGAGAAGCACATGGCAAGTACAGGAGTTATTAGGAACAGTCAGCATTGGCTCAGAAGAGGGAGGTCGTGTTTTACTAACATGCTGAAATTTTATGAGGAGGCAACAAAAGGATACGATCAAAGTGAATCTTATGATTATTTATCTGAACTTTCAGAAAGCATTTGATAAGGTGCCACATGAGAGGTTGGGCATCAAGTTAAAAGAAGTGGGAGTTCAGGGTGATGTTTTTAGATGGGTGCAGAATTGGCTCAGACACAGGAAGCAGAGGGTGATGGTGTGAGGAACCTCATCAGAACTGGCCAATGATAAGAGTGGTGTTCCACAGGGGTCAGTGCTAGGGCTGCAGCTATTTATAATAAATATAAATGATTTAGATAGGAATATAAGTAACAAGCTGGTTAAGTTTGCAGATGATACCAAGATAGGTGGATTAGCAGATAATTTGGAATCCATTATATCATTAAAGAAGGACTTGGATAGCATACAGGCTTGGGCAGATTTTTGGCAGATGAAATTTAATGTCAGTAAATGTAAAGTATTACACATAGGAAGTAAAAATGTTAGGTTTGAATACAGAATGGTGGTTGGGAAAATCGAGAGTACACCTTATGAGAAGGATTTAGGAGTCATAGTGGACTCCAAGCTATCAACTTCCCAACAGTGTTCAGAAGCCATTAAGAAGGCTAACAGAATGTTAGGTTATATAGCACGATGTGTGGAGTACAAGTCCAAGGAGGTTATGCTCAACCCTTATAATGCACTGGCGAGGCCTCATCTTGAGTACTGTGTGCAGTTTTGGTCTCCAGGCTACAGAAAGGACATAGCAGTGCTAGAAAAGGTCCAGAGAAGAGCGACTAGGCTGATTCCAGGGCTACAGGGGTTGAATTATGAAGAAATATTAAAACAGCTGAGCCTTTTCAGTTTAAGCAAAACAAGGTTAAAAGGTGACATGACTGAAGTATTTAAAATCATGAAGGGAATTAGTACAGTGGATCAAGACTGTTATTTTAAAATTAGTTCATCAAGAACATGTGGACACAGCTGGAAACTTGTTAAGGGTAAATTTCGCTCTAACATTTGGAAGGTTTTTTTTTACACAGAGAATCAAAGACTAAGCTACCAAGTAGCATGGTAGACAGTAAGACTTTAAGGACTTTCAAAACTTGACTTGATGTTTTTTAAGAAGAATTAAGCGTATAGGACTGGCAAGCTTTGTTGGGTTGGATGGCTTATTCTCGTCTAGATTCTTCTGATGTTCTAGATCTGGACTAAACACCTAACTCTCTTTTGTTATCTGTATTCTATTTACTCTTCTCCAGGCGTCCCAATTACCAGAACACATAGCTAGAAATTATTATACTCACATCCCTTGAGTCAGTTTTTGTATCAATACATCTGCCAAGGCACTTGCCTTTGATTGCTACCCAAAGCACCACGAATTCTACATTAATGACACCTCCTCCTTCTACAGGTGGCGAGTCCAATGTCATGGAAAGGTGGACCAGCTTTTTGCCCTCACTAGGACTTTGAAGGGTTTATTGGAGTATGCCCAACCATTCTAAATGTGTTTTGTGGACTTACAAAGGACATATGACCAATTCCCTAAGGGTATCCAGTTAGGGGTGTTTCAGAAATATGGGGCCTTCTGTTGTGTATAAGCAGAGCAAAACCTTGGATTGCATTGCTGGCAGAAATTCAGACTCGTTCCCGGGGGGATTGAGATTTATTTAGGGTTGCTCTCTGTGACCAATTCTGTTTATAGTTCTTATAGCCAGAATTTCTAAGCCAAGGAGCCGAGAGTATCAGGTTCAGTAACCTCAGGATTTCATCTATGCTTTTTGTAGATGATGTGTTCCTTTTGAATTTAAAAGGCTGTGTCCTATGATGTGCACTGGGGCGATTTGCAGTTGAGTGTAAAGCAGCTGGGATGAGGATCTGCATCACTAGATCAGAGGTCATGGTTCATAGCTGGTAAAGGGTACAGTTCCCTCTCCAGGTTGGGGATGAGGTGCAAAGAGAATGGGAGATCGACAGGTGGATCGGATCAGCTTCTCCAGTTATGCAAACATTGTACCGGTCAGTCTACATTCATACCCTCACCTATGGTCACAAACATTGGGTGGTGTCTGAAATAACTAGATTACAGATACCAGTGACAGAAATTCGCTTTCTTTACAAGGTGTCTGGGCTTAGCCTTAGAGAGAAGGTGAGTAACCCAAACAATCAGAAGGAGCTCAAAGTAGATCAGCTGCTCCGTTGAATCACAAGGGTCTGGTTCACACATGTGATTAGGATGCCTCCTTGACACCTTGCTGGGCTAGTATTTAGGGCATGTCCAATGGGAAGGAGACCCCCGGGAAGACCCAGGACATACTGGAGAGATTATATCTCTTGGCTGGCCTGGGAACACCTTGGTATCCCCTGGAGAAGGTGAAGGGGATAAAAGGACACCTTGGCATCTTTACTGATAAATGAATGAATATATTATACCCAACAAAATCAACAAAGTATAGATCTAGCCCCTGATCTATTTAACCATTTGTGTTTTCTGACTTCTACTGACTTAGTTATGCCGTGTTTTGAGAGACCTTTACCTTTGAATTCCACCTCCAGTTTCCTTTCCCTTCTGTCAATAACATGTCACTACTGTTTTATATATTATGAACCCTGATTATAAATTATAGCTTGATCCCATAAATGCTTTCCAATAGAAATGGTAGTTGTGGCAGACGACCAGGGACCTTGCCCCACCTGGGCCTGCATCAGAGAAGGACCAGGAAAGGGGCAATATCTCAATATCTTCCCTGGACACAAGAAGACACCCCATCCAGTGGGCTGACTGGATGGTTCCTGAGTCCTGGAGGACAGCACTTCTGCCACACCAGTAAGTGCTGCTACTCCAGGAACTGTGTACTAAATTAAGGCTAAGGTATGGCCATTTAACCATGGACGCGAGGGTGAAAAAGTGTGCACAAATTTGGAAACAACTTCCTGTAGAACAAAAACCATTCAAATTCTCTCCGTCCCAGGTTAATGTGCCACCCGGCCCCACCTTATAATGGTGATGTGTTGGATTTATTTCACTGTGACAGATACTTTAACTAGAAATAATCAGGATTTTTTTTTAATTCCTAGTATCACATTTTACACTGAGGACTGTAGGTTATATGAGTATTTACAGAAAAAATATTTTTGATCAGTCCTTTTGGAAATTTTATTTAGGTTGCATTAATTAAAAATTCTCCATGTCAGGAAATGAGCCAACTTTATTAAACTGCATCGCCACAGCTCTCATACATATGAATCATTACAGCATGAAGCAGTAATGTTCCCACTGGCCATAACAGTTTCCAGGAACTGATCAATAAAGGCAAATATGCAATTACACTTAACCTATAGAAAATTAATCTTCTAGATGGAAGAGTGTTCAGTAGCTGCAGAGAGTAAGAAAAAAAACTGCAGAGCAGATGGACTGCAATACATTAGAAAAATGCACTAAGTAATGAACGCAATTCAACGCCTATTGCACCTTAATGCACAAAGATCGGTTGGTAGTAGGAATCTCTATTTATTGTGATTACTTAATAAATATCTGTGCAGTATCTTTACTTGTTTTTAATTGTTTCAAAATCTCTTGAATGGCACCCCTTGTAAATGAACTCTGTACAATGTATACAAAGTATACAATGATCAGTCACTCAGTTATATTTTATACAGTGCCTTGCTAAGCAAAGTTCTAAAGCAGTTTACAACGCAATTCATAATATAATGAAAGATGAAGCAATGCAATGACTACACAAAAGAGTAACTCTAAACAGTGCAGTGTTGACAATAACTAAAAAAAGTCACCGATAGTAAAATGAACAGGGAATTGCAGGTAATACAAATTTATTGACCCTTGCAGTTTAGTATTAGTGAATAATAATAATACATTTAGTGTGTAAAATATACAAACATCCACAAAATTTATAAATGAATATATTATATATTGTGTGGATGCCCCTATAATGGAAGGACCAGGGGAGAGAGCCTATTTAATGCCTTACCTCCCCCAGAACACTAGATGGCAGCCTCCCTGGCTTGTAGTGGGGCCACCGGTTTGAAGCATGGTAGCTCAACTCTGCTAGAGCCCATGGCCACCACCAGGGGGCATCTAGATGATTGTTGAGCCTTTGGTTGCAGCAGTGGTGCCACACCTGGAAGTTCTACCAGAAGACAGTCCTGAAATACCTGGAGCACCGGGTGCCCTATAAAAGGGGCCGCCTCACTCCATTCAGGGAGCCAAAGTCAGGTGAAAGAGGATGAAGCTTGCTGGAGGAGGAGTGGATGCAAAGACAGGGGAAGAAAACTGTGTTTGTGTAGTGCTTGTGGGAAATGGGGAAGGCGTTTCCCACAAGACAAAAAGGAAAAAAAAAGCGTGTGTGTTGCACTTGTGTCCTGCGTCTGTCGGGTTTGGGCAGAGGGAGTACCCTCTAGTGGCAACAAAATCTTATAAACAATTGCAAACATATCAGCTCAAAATGAGGGGCATCCATCCAAAGACCTTGGTCCATATCAACAATCTCAAAGGTTCAGCATATCCCCTGTGTGTAGTTGTGATCAGATGCAGAAGCTTGCATCAGGCATCACAATTCACAATGGAGCTCTGCCTCTTGCAACACGTTTCAGACAAAGTCAGTCCTTCATCAGGGCTCTAGAACCCTGTTTGGGATATAGCTGCATATTATCAATGTCAATACAGTAGGCCTACTACTATGTTACAATATTTAATTTCAAATATTGGTACAATAAAGGTAATACTCACAAAATGACAAAGTATCAAGAGAGGGCCAACCAGTGTGTTAAATGTAGATCTCAGCAACAAAAATGATTACTATATATTAAAGTCACAGTCTAGGGCAACAGTAAACAAGTGAAAGAATAAATGAAAGGTACATAATATTAATACATACTGATGAACAACTGACCTACAATACAGGTCTGACTAAGACAGGAAATCCAAGCTGGCTCGCCGACTCCTACAATGGAGATTCACAAGAGCTGTGTTTACTCTTGCCAAAGAGTCAAAGATGACTGCTTAGTTCAAAGAGCTCATTTAGCCTACCTGGAGTAACTGTTCCCTATTTGGAGATCTAGTATGCTTCTCTTCTTAATAGGAGATTGGTGTAGTCTCTGAGGTGTGGTCTATACTTAGCAGCTCATTTGACACTTAATTAATGGTAGTGTACTATTCATACAAATTTATTATCAAATGTTAGAAAGAATTCAAAATGAGGCAATTTCAAACCTTCAGACTGTATCATGTGTTTTATGTACTGTAGATCTCTCATGGAAGCATTATGGTAAGACACAACTCGCTGGATTAGGTAACAGAGATTAACCACTGAGGTACAACTGTTATGAAGTTTACAGCGACTGTTCATGATAAAATATGCCATTACCACTTTTGTCATCTTCTGTCTTATTTAAAAGTACCATGGACATTGTACAAGATTCACCAAAGTATGCACGATGAGTTGATTTTTAACAGTAAAATTTTATAAAATCTTGCTAATAACAAATCTGCCCTTGTCATTAAACACACATGTAATATCTGTATATCTTGTAAAACTCTGTTCTCCTCTTGTTATATATTAGGCTAATATACATCAAATGGCAGTGATCTGAGCCTCATTGAGCTTCAAAATTGGGGCTCTTCATGAACATTTATAAAATTTTGCAAAAGTTTAGATAAACTGTGAACAGGACAGACATAATAAAAAAGTAAACTGAGTACAAAGAGTGCAAAACCATAGTGGGGGATAGAAGTGGTGAGCCGACAATGTTGCTATATTATTTATCCAGGGCTGCTCTCTGTGACCAGTTCTGTTTAAAGTTGTTGAATTTCTAAGCCAAGGAGTCGAGAGTGTCAGGTTCAGTAACCTCAGGATTGCATCTATGCTTTTTCTAGATGATGTGTTCCTTTTCAATTTAAAAGGCTGTGTCCTATGATGTGCACTGGCGTGATTTGCAGTTGAGTGTAAAGCAGCTGGGATGAGGATCTGCATCACTAGATCAGAGGTCATGGTTCATAGCTGGTAAAGGGTACAGTTTCCTCTCCAGGTTGGAGATGAGGTGAAGAAGGAATGAGAGATCAACAGGTGGATTGGATCAGCTTCTGCAGTTATGCAAACATTGTACTGGTCAGTTGTGGCAAAGGTCTTGATTGACCGTTCAGTCTACATTCATACCCTCACCTATGGTCACAAACTTTGGGTGGTGTCTGAAATAACTAGATTACAGATACAAGTGACAGAAATTCACTTTCTTTACAAGGTGTCTGGGCTCAACTGTTATGAAGTTTACAGTGACTGTTCATGATAAAATATGCCATTACCATTTTTGTCATCTTCTCTCTTATTTAAAATACCATGGGCATTGTACAAGATTCACCGAAGTATGCATGATGAGTTGATTTTTAACAGAAAATGTTATACAATTTTGCTAATAACAAATTTCATTAAAAACACATGTAATATCTGTATATCTTGTAAAACTCTGTTCTCCTCTTGTTATATTAGGCTAATATAAATCAAATGGCAGTGATTTGAGTATCATTGAGGTTCGAAATTGGGGCCCTCCTTGAGCATTTATAAAAGTTTGGATCAGACAATGTCTGTTAGATAATCTGCGAACAGGACAGACATAAGAAAAAAGTCTACTGAGTACAATGAGTGCAAAACCATAGTGGGGGATAGCAGTGGTGAGCTGACAATGTTGCTATACTATACGATGAGGTTTCATTACAAGTTGTTCCATGATGACTTGTTCAGTAAGTTTCTGTTGTAGCCTTCATTTGCATAATCTTAGCCCATCAGAGGTAGTCAGACACTCGCTCCTGTGAAGCTGATCATCCAATGTGACATGCCCAATGAGTGAGACCAAGTAGCTTAAGGGGTGCAACACACCATAGATGCACTATGTTACAAAAATAAGTCTCACATAAAAGATTATTTTTTCTTCAGTTTGCTTAAGGCCACAGTTAATGTAAATATGTTAATAATCAATGAATATGCTGATGGTAACGCAGTGGTAGTGGTACCACCTTGTAATAAAGAGTCAGGGGTCGCATCCTGGGTGTTTCATGCATAGAGTTTGCACGTGGGCCCATATGGTTTTGCTCGGTTTCTCCCACAGTACAAACACATGCAGGTTAGGTGAACTGGCAATGCTAAATCAGGCCTGATATATATGTGTGTGGTGTGTTCACTCCACAATGGGCTGGCATCCTATCCAGAGGATGCTCTTGCCTGCACGTGATGCTTGCTGGGATAGGCTTCTGCCACCCTCTACCCTGGAGAAGTGGGTTTAGAGGACAGATGAATCAACAAATACTATAATATGTCCTACCCAAAGCAGCTCTCACTTGCACATGGCCTGTCCTAAAAACAGAGAAATATTCTGTACATTTTCAAGTACAGATTAGTTTATTGTTGCCCATTTAGCTTGACAGGTTATTTCAAGTTGTATATTTTCTTTACAGTATTTTCAAATTTTACACACTTGTTAGCTACTCCTGTTGGCAAAACAGTTCCTCAGTAGTCATCCCATGTGTTTGAAATGGTAGTACAGGCATTCTGGTTGCTTATTATGTCTAGCTGTACAAACAGCAGTACAGAGGTTTGAGGAAATCTCCATCACACGTCACACTCACTCCTGTGACAAAATATTTAAAAATAAAATATCGGTCTTTTTTATGAAGCATATCCATCCATTTTCCAACCCGCTGAATCCAAACACAGGGGTCTGCTGGAGCCAATCCAAGCCAACACAGGGTGCCAACCCACTGCAGGACACACACAAACACACAATAGGGCCAATTTAGAATCACCAATCCACCATGTCTTTGGACTGTTGGAGGAAACCCACGCAGAACTGCAAACTCCACGCAGGGAGGACCCGGGAAGCGAACCCGGATCTCCTAACTGCAAGGCAGCAGCGCTACCACTGTGCCACTGTGCTGCCCTTTATGAATCAAATAAATAACAAAAAAACATTCAAGCTTTAAAATCAGTTAATTAAGTCACACCAGAATGTTATGCTATTGCTATGCGTACATTTTCTAACTTGCTTATTTTGCCACAATTAAAATACGTAGACAAACAAGCTTAAAAATCTGAAGTTTTCTGTCATTTAAGTATCATTAAAAACATTTGCTTACTTTCATGTAATTTTGAAGTTTTAAATGTATTAATACACATGAGACTTCCTTCATATTGTAAATTTATATTATGAAGAGTTTACCATATTTGACATGGAATGGAATGTAAATATGTACCACTACAGCTGAGAGTCTAAAAAAAATGCAGTTTTTGTCTGGTTCATCTGGCAGACCCCAAACCTAACTGTCAAACTCCACCCTTGATTAGATGTACAGTAGTTAGATGTGATCTTAATTTGTTTATTTCCTAACTTGGCTATTATTATGAAACAAGACATATATTTACATTTTTATTTTGTGCACTGAATACTTTCAGTTTTATCATTACTTCAGCCATACACAAAAAAACAACAGGCACTGCTCCTGTATTAATAAATAGATAGCTAAAAAAAATAATTGTATATAACTACTTGTAAAAAAGCAATCTTCTGTAATCCATGTATTAAATTTTCAGTATCCTGTAATAATTAAATTGTGAAAGTCCTCCTTCAGTGACAGTCCTGTTTGATTATTCAGAAAGTATATTCATCTCAGCAATTTTGTAATTATACACTAATCAATTCCCCATAACCTCTGTGGCATTTGCTCAGTATAGTTGCTTATGCATTTTTTAAAGAGTGAGTCTGCAAAAATACCATTATTCATTTCCTTACTCAATAAATGTCTTTACTGTTATGTTAAAAAAACAAAACTTTAAAACCAGTTAAAGATGCTGTCTGTGATGAAACTCATAAGTTAATCCACATTGAGCAAGTGTGGCAGTGTGACAGCATGGTGCCACATCCAGGGCTGGGGTCTGCCTTGCTTCCATTGCTGCTGAGATAACTTTTGTTCCCTGTGGCCCTAAAATTAAATCAAACAAGTTCAGCAAATGGCCAGAAAGATTTGTGTTCTGTAGATGAGGGAATTGTCTGGGATGCCATACAACAATATTTCAAACTTGGATGACAATATTATTTTCAATATATGACATTTATTTAACTTGAAAATATTAGGTATTACAATTGAATTCTGCAAAATACTACTGATTAGTTAGTTGACTTTGAAATCATATCTCTCTAGCTAAAAACTTAATATGACAAAGGCCAAACTTAATTAATCTCACTTAGATTAATTAGTATTTCAGCAATCACAAAGTAATAGATAGATAGATAGATAGATAGATAGATAGATAGATAGATAGATAGATAGATAGATAGATAGATAGATAGATAGATAGATACTTTATTCATCCCAAGGGGAAATTCACATACTCCAGCAGCAACATAGTAATACAAGAACAATATTAAATTAAAGAGTGATAAAAATGCAGGTAAAAACAGACAATAACTTTTAATAATGTTATTGTTTACCCCCCTGGGTGGAACTGAAGAGTCACATAGTGTGGGGGAGTAACAATCTCCTCAGTCTGTCAGTGGAGCAGGACAGTGACTGTAGTCTGTCACTGAAGCTGCTCCTCTGTCTGGAGGTAATACTGTTTAGTGGATGCAGTGGATTCTCCATAATTGATAGAAGCCTGCTCAGTGCCCGTCGCTCTGCCACGGATGTCAGACTGTCCAGCTCCATGCCTACAAAAGAGCCTGCCTTCCTCACCAGTTTATCCAGGTGTGAGGCGTCCCTCTTCTTAATGCTGCCTCCCCAGCACACCACTGTGTAGAAGAGGGCAGTCACCACAACTGTCTGATAGAACATCTGCAGTATCTTATGGCAGATGTTTAAGGACGCCAGTCTTCTAAGGAAGTATAGTCGGCTCTGTTCTTTCTTACACAGAGCATCAGTATTGGCAGACCAGTCCAATTTATCATCCAGCTGCACTCCCAGGTATTTATAGGTCTGCACCCTCTGCACACAGTCGCCTCTGATAATCATGGGGCCATGAGGGGCCTGGGTCTCCTAAAATCCACCACCAGTTCCTTGGTTTTGCTGGTGTTCAAGTGTAAGCGGTTTGTGTCACTCCATTTAACAAAGTCCTTGATTAGGTTCCTATACTCCTCCTCCTGCCCACTCCTGATACAGCCCATGATAGCAGTGTCGTCAGCGAACTTTTGCACGTGGCAGGACTCCGAGTTGTATTGGAAATCTGATGTATATAGGCTGAACAGGACTGGAGAAAGTATAGTTCTCTGCAGCACTCCTGTGTTGCTGACCACACAGTCAGACCTGCAGGTCCCAAGACCCACATACTGAGGTCTGTCTGTAAGATAGTCCACGATCCATGCTACCAGGTATGAATCTACTCCCATCTCTGTCAGCTTGTCCCTATGGAGCAGAGGTTGGATGGTGCTGAAGGCACTAGAGAAGTCCAGAAACATAATTCTTACAGTACTACTGCCTCTGTCCAAGTGGGAGAGAGATTGGTGTAGCATATAGATAATGGCATCCTCCTCTCCCACCTTCTCCTGGTATGCGAACTGCAGAGGGTCAAGGGCGTGGCGGACCTGTGGCTTTAGGTGGTGAAGCAGCAGCCACTCCATGGTCTTCATCACATGTGACGTCAGAGCAACAGGCCGAAAGTCATTCAGCTCACTAGGACGTGATACCTTTGGAACTGGGGTGATACAAGATGTCTTCCAAAGCCTCGGGACTCTCCCCTGTTCCAGGCTCAGGTTGAAGATGCGCTGTAGAGGACTCCCCAGTTTCAGCTCACAGGCCATAAGCAGTCGTGGCAATACTCCATCTGGACCCGCTGCTTTGCTGGCACGAAGTCACCTCAGCTCTCTGCTCACCTGCGTTGCTGTAATTGTGGGTGGGGATGTCTCTGCTATGCTGGTATCAGCAGAAGGATGGGTGGAGGGTGCAGTACTCTGAGGTGAGAGTGGCTTAGGGTGGTCAAACCTGTTAAAGAAGTTGTTCATTTGGTTTGCTCTTTTCATGTCTCTCTCGATAGTGGCACTCCTATTCGAGCTGCAACCTGTGATGATTTTCATCCCATCCCACACTTCCTTCATGCTGTTATTGTGCAACTTCTGCTCCAGCTTTCTCCTGTACTGCTCCTTTGCAGCCCTGAGCTGGACTCGGAAGTCCTTCACGCTCTTGAGCTCATGCTGATCACCGTCTTTAAAAGCCCTTTTCTTCTGCTTCAAAAGGCCCTTAATGTCACTTGTAATCCATGGGTTGTTGTTAGCATAGCAGCATACTGTTTTTACTGGAACTACAATGTCCATATAGAAGTTGATGTAGTCATTAGTGCAGTCAGCAACCTCCTCAATGTTCTCACTATGTGACCCCTCCAGGATATCCCAGTCTGTAGTTCCAAAGCAGTCTCTCCGAGCCTGCTCTGCCTCAGGGGACCACTTCCTGAATGAGCGTGTTGTTGTAGGTAATACTGGGATCACTCAGTTATACAACATAATACACACATTTCTACTAATTTTTTTTTCTAAGTAAGTCATTGTGACATAGGCCTTAAGTTTGAAGCAGAACACTCAAGTGATGATAGAATGTTTAACATTTAATATTTAAAATATAATTTCAATACTTACAAATCCGGGGAGGCTACATATGTACATTTTTATGATGTACAGTACATCTTCCACCTTCACTTACCATTTTCTCAATAAATTATTTAACAATGTCATACAGAATCAAACCTCATATACTGATAAAAAGTCAGTGTTAATTAACTATCTGTAATACTTTTTTAAAGGGCATTAGTGTTCGTTATTTTAGCTCTCTGAGCTTCATTGCAGTTCACATAGAAAATGAATTTTGGGCAGTGATGATGGAAGAAATCAAATTATCAAGAACAGCTTGTGTGCACTGCCGTCAAATTTGGTGAGTGATTCCAAATGAAGTTTCTTGTCTCTCTACTTTGTCTTTGATTACATTAATTTGTTAATTCTATATTCAGCCTTCAAGTACTCCTGCAGTTGAGAAGATAGCCTTAGTCTGAAGTGGGCTGGAGTACTTGACTTTAAGATGACCATGCTTGTAAATCTCATGTTTCATATTAAGATTTTCCTTCTCTGTAAAATTGCAAATGCACACATTCTTAAACTCATTTAATCCAGTTTAGGGTCATTGGAGGTATGTGTTATTCTGGGAGCACTGGCTGCATACTGGGAAATACTTGTGGACAGAATGTCAATCACAGCGCCCAGCCATGCAAATACCCACATTCACACTCACTCAGGACCAGTTTAACATCATCAGTTAATCAAATCTGCACATCTTTGGAAATATGAGTGGGAAATCAAAGTACTTAGAAGAAAATGCCCACAGAGAAAATGTGCTGCCTCCACACAGACAACTAGGCACTTGAGTTGAACCCAGGACACTAGATCCATGTACCAGCAGCCCTAACCATCTGTGCACTATCTTCTGGGACATATTTCTTATCCATTTATCATTAAAATTCATTGCTTTTATTTTGTTTCAGATGTCACCACAAACATTAGTACTGCTGATGGCATTCTCATATCTATAGAAGTTTTTGAAAATCACAGTACTTGCCCTCAGTTTATGGATGGTAACTTACAGAGAAAAACATACACAACTGTATTTTATCATTTCTATTCTAATAAATACATTTAAGTATAAGTTTATTAGTAATGCCCTTGGTTTAGCACTAGTCTAAACCATAGGTTCTTAAATTAAGGTATGCAACGTATTCTGGGTTGTGTGCTGTCTAAATTTGGTTAGTGCAAAGTTGAGAATCATATTAGTACTGAATGGCAAAGGGTCAGGAACAGTTTGCAGAAGGCCTTGCGATGGGTCACCCCAGAATAACGATAGCGATTGTGGGTCGCAAAGATACAAAAAAGGCTAAATTGGGTCACAAGAAAAAAAAGGTTTAGGGACCAATACTCTAAACCACAATCTTAGACTCTGGCCCCATCTACACTAACACGTTTTTGTTTAAAAACACAGACATTAGTGTTCATTTTTGCCTTTTGTCCACACTACCCCTGGCATTTTTAACCCCAGAAAACTGAGCCACTTGGATTGGTCACCCCTTAAAAGATGAAAAATATATTCCAACATAGCAGACATAGAATAGTTGCTTTCCATTGCACTTGTGTTGCCTACCAGTATGCATGTAAATTGCATTTTTTAAGCTAAAATGCAGCATAAATGCACAAAAGCCAAATAATTTACCAGTCACTACAGTTTTGCAATAAATTCAGTGGCCAGTGATGTTCCCGATACTTATAGAATTGCCAATTTTGATAAGAATGCTTGACCAGTCTATGTGGATGAATACGTCATATACGGACTCAGTCATTTTAGTGTGAATGAAGATACTTTTGAATACAATGTGAAAATGGTGGACGGATATCGTTATTTAAAAATATGCAGTTCGGATGCAGCTTCTGAATGCCTAACGTTAGCAGCATTTTTCCCCAGTGCCCGAATTTGCCTAAAAACTCCTTTATCTGCAGTTTTGTTATCACACGTACAAAGGGCTAGTTTTCCATTTACGCACAGCAGAATCTTCAGACAGCTTTATTACAAAGATGTAGATATTATAGTGTATAGTATAACATGCTACTAAGTTAGCCAGAATTACTGACTAATTTCTACATTCTTGAATAATCATGTCTTGTGTCTGTATTTTCACAGAAATGTGCTCCCAATAACAAAAACATTCATTTATATAGCACGCTTTCATACAAATGATGTAGCTCAAAGGGCTTTACAAGATGAAGAAAGAAAAAAGAAAAATATAAAAATAACATTAGGCGATACTAAGTAACAAAGAATAAAGTAAGGTCCAATGGCCAGGAGGACAGAAAAAACAATACTTTTACAAAAATTGTAAAAAACAAAATCTGCAGGGGTCCCAAGGCCACAAGACCGCCCAGCCCCCACTTATAGGACTTAGAGTCCTAACCTATAAGAACGAAATTTGAGTTTTGTTAAGGTCAATCTTTAACAATTTTGTTAACCCACAGTTTTTTCTCACTGCATCATCTTTGCATCATGTTTAGATTCCTTATTGTTCATTTTTGTTGTGTTGAATATTATTTTTGTGACGTTCTTGATGATATAATTTGTATTTGTATTTTGGTGGCTTCCATGGAAACTTTCCTGTTTATGCACTAATGCATTACATGGTGGTCACTGACTTTTTAATGTGCAAGAGGTGGTGGATGTTCCCTTGTCTGCATGTTGAATTTATTTCAAAAAAGAACCCATCTTCACTTAAAAAATATACTGTACTTTCTAAAATTTTAAGATTTGCGAACATTGGTGTTTCCTTCCCAGGTCCATGTGGTCCCACCAAAATTTTTACTTCAATAATGCTACTAATTATGAATTAGCCTTGTTGCTAGTTCAAATTAAGACTTGTCCTTTTTAGAAATTTCACACAAGTAAACAATGCTTTTTTGCCTTTTGGTTTCTGATTCAATTCTGTGATATGCCATGTCATAATACCGTTGAAAAATGGCGGGGTGTAGTTTTAATTCAGACAGTTGAGAGTCAGGTCAGTAGAGTAAGTGAGGCACGTGCTTAAAGAACTGGGGCCTCATGCATAACACTGTGCTTAGAATTCACACTAAAACATGGTGTAAGGACCAAAGCGGAAATGTACGTATGCACAAAAAAATCCAGATGTATAAATCTTGTGTGTTCACCAATTTACACGTTCTTCCGCTACATAAATCCCGGTCAGCGTGAAAAGTAACGCATGTGCACACGCCTGCCGTCCCACCCTGTGTCCTCCCAGAATTACGCCTCTTTGAATATGCAAATCAATATAAATAGCCCTTAAGCTCAGCGTTCTGTGAAAAGGCAATGGCAAAAGCACGGGGGAAAATAGAAGAATTTCAGTGAATATCAAGTGGAGTCAAGGAAAAACTTACTATTTGTTGGTTTAAACAGTGGTATAAACAACAAAAAGAAGTTGAGTGAGTGACATAGAGTGTCAGAGAAACTCGAAAGGTCAAGTTCACAAAGTCTCACAAAATAAAAAAGAAGTTGTCAGATATCAAAGTCGCCGTGAAAAGGCGAGTCATAGCCCACCATCTGAGTGTCATATGAAAGCTTATTTGGGTACAGAGAAAAGAAAAAAAATAGGGACACAGTGGGAAAAAAGCCTGAAATGTCAACTTTAAATTTGAAATTTCCACTTTAACACTAGAATTACCAGAGCTTACGAAAAAACTTGTAGATCCGTCGTAGATCAAATATTATTTATTTGGATTTAGTTACATACTTCCTACAGCCTAAAGTCACAAGTATAGCTCGTCTTTATGTGAAAACAGCAGTGTCAGATGGGGAGGGGGCTAGGGTAGGATCATGAACGCAACCAAGAGAATGAAACTGAATAAAAAAAAAAAACAAAGCTAACCTTTACAAGTATCATACATTTACACCGGCTGTTACAAACTGAAATCAAATGTATGTTTTTATTCTAAAATAGTAAGAATAAAAGCAACTCACTCTCAAAACAGACTCGTTGAGGATCAAACCCGTGAAGTTTCAATTACCAGTCAAAATTGATACCATTGAGCCACCAAAGCAGTCGTAGTAAATGTGTGTCAATGTCGCACCCTAACGCGTGTTGTTTTTCTGCAGTTATATTTTTGAATAAAAGCGCACTTGTTCTGTTATATTTGTACCTTTTGTTAAAAGCGTTTCTTTGATATTTGGACTTCAGGCTTCACACATTATAAATTCATGTCTACATTTTGTCAATTATTACTAAAACATGAAAAACATTTTTTTTTTTAATGATGTGTTTACATAGATCTTTGTAGACATGGAACACACATGAAATGCATTTGTCCCAAATAACGATATAGTATTTATAAAAGGTGTGATTTTGCTTGACTTCTCACTCTCACCTCTCTGAATAATTAAAATACTAAAATGTATACTTGATATAATTTTCATGATGATACGAGTTAAAGCATGTTATTAAACATGTGAATACAGTGGCACAGTGATAGTGACGAGCTGGTGCAGTGTCCAGAGATTGTTCCTGCCTCCCGCAAGATGCTTGCTGCACCGTGTGCAATCTTGATGAAATAATTTATTGCAGCAATATTGTCTCATTCAAACGTACTAACCATCAATTCCTGTCCTTCCTTTTCTTTCTCCAAGTAACCAATCGCCACACAACCAGCTCTGTAATAGATGTTAAGCCATCTGTAAGCTTAGAACGCCGATTTTTCAAACCTTTTAAGGAACATTGAAATATCTTCGTAGTACATGTTTAATTATTCCATCCATCTATCCTTCCAGTGTTGCACCAGCCCTAGCAAGAATACAGCGCGAGGCAGAAACAATCCCTGAACTAGCTAGCGTGGCGACACTGTGTCCTCACACGTTTAATTATTAACAATATCCATCCATTCATTATCCAACCCGCTATACCCTAACTACAGGGTCACGGGGGTCTGCTGGAGCCAATCCCAGCCAACACAGGGCACAAGGCAGGAAACAAACCCCGGGCAGGGCGCCAGCCCAACGCAGTTATTAACAACTAGCAAAATACCTGCGCTTCGCAGCGGAGAAGTAGTGTGTTAACACTAGAATTACCAGAGTCTACGAAAAACTCGTAGATCCGGCCCACCTTAAAACCGATCACACTTCTCCGCCAGCTTCTTTTGTCCTGTAAATGTGCCAATTAAGACGAGCAGCAAGCAGCCGGCTATTCCATCCCCCACCGTCGCAGAACGTTCACTAAGTTCTCCCAGCTCACGCCTTGATTGATTACCTGGGAGTGAAGTGGAGTTTCAGAGTGGAAATAATAGATCGTTATTTGGAACACACACATTTCATGTTGGTTCTGTTTCTACAGTAATCTGTGTAAACACATTGTTAAAACAGAAACTTTTTCGTATTTTAGTAATAAACGTTACAAAATGTAGGCATAAAGTATAGAATGTGTAAAAGCATGAAGTCCAAACGTCAAATAAACACTTTCACAAAAGGCTGAAGAACGTTAAAACAGCTTCTGTAGTGCAGTGGTAAGAGTCGCTGACTCAGCGCAGTGGACTGGCTGTGCTTTAGAGACCTGAGTTCAGTTCCCCTCCTGGGGAGAGACTGTTACTTTTTTTTTCTTTTTAACATCAAAACAGACATAAAATTTATAAACTGGTATGCACTTGTCAGTTAATGAGATCGTTATATTTTCATGTGGGATGCTCCTTTTAAAATATTGTTTAACAATTGAGACTGCAATTAACATGAACAAGTGTCCTTATAACTGTTACTTTTAAGATCCATAACACACAGACAGACAGACAGACAGACAGAGCACTGCGTAATAGAGAGACAGACAGGCAGAGAAGTTACTAGATACTGTATATAAATAAACAGGGAAGGCACATGTACTGAAAGAAGAAGAAAAGATCAACATGTGCCTTGGTCCTGCTTGCACTGAATATAACCCCTCCCCTCACCTCCCACACCCCCCCTCATCCCCGATCTGAGTCTAAGTAACAGACGCAAACCAAGTGTAATCAAGAGTCGCCGGTTCAATCCCCACTTCGTTTGCGTCTGTACTTGCGCTGATACTTAGAGTCAGATTTGGGGAGGGGAGGGGCTAAAGTGCGTGAGCTTATTCAGTGCAGTTGGAACAACACACATGTTGATCTTTTTTTCTTTCAGTACATGTGCCTTCCCTGTTTATTCATATACAGTATCTAGTGACTTATCTGCCTGTCTGTCTCTCTATTACGCAGTGCTCTGTCTGTGTGTTATTGATCTTAAAAATAACAGTTGTAAGGACACTTGTTCATGTTAATTGTCTCAGTTGTTAAATATTTTAAAAGGAGCATCCCACATGAAAATATAACGATCTCATTAACTGACAGTTTATAAATTTTATGTCCGTTTGAGGTTAAAAAGAAAATACATTAAATCATTTATCAATCGGCACACGCTGCACGCAGGCAAGCGGGCAGTGAGAGTGGAGATAAAGACACTAGATAAATTGTATACAACAGGCAAAAATAGCGTCCACTTGATAACAGTATTAGCTATAGTGAATGAAAACATGAATTATTCAACAGAAATAACCGCGATCGACATTTTAAACTTAACAATTTACTTAGGAAAAAAAGAAAAACGCCCCAGCAGAAAGCAGACGCTTGCAGACAGGCAGGCAGCGCAGCCATAGTTAAAAAGAAAAATAAAAGTAACACTTTCTTCCTAGCGAGGAATCGAACTCGAGTCTCTGAGACATGGTAAGAATGCTGCACGCTGAGAGGCAAATCTTAGCACTACGCCACAAAGGTTGTTGTGTTGTTTTTGAACCTTTTGTGAAGGTGTTTATTTGATCTTTGGACTTCAGGCTTCACACATTCTATAGTTTATGCCTACATTTTGTAACATTTATTACTAAAATATGACAAAGTTTCAGTTTTAGCAATGTGTTTACACAGATTACTGTAGAAGCGGAACACACATGAAATGCATGTGTTCCAAATAACGATCTATTATTTCCACTCTAAAACTCCAGCAGTTGAGTCACTCCCAGATAATCAAACAAGGCATGAGCTGGGAAAACTTAGTGAACACTCTGCGACGGTGGGGGATGGAATAGCCGGCTGCTTGCTGCTCCTGTTAATCGGCACATTTAGAAGACAAAGGACGCTGGCAGAGAAGTGAGAACGGTTTTAAGGTGGGCTGGATCTACGAGTTTTTTCGTAGACACTGGCAATTCTAGTGTTAAAGAAGTAATGAAAAAGAAAAGGAAACATTTTAAAAATAACGTAACATGATTGTCAATGTAATTGTTTTGTGACTGTTATGAGTGTTGCTGTCATCAAGGATTTGATTATCATTATTTCTTTCAATCAGGTTTGTATGTGGAGGATGTGTTGTGTTCAAGTTACATTCCGTGTTTGTCAACCGTTGTTAAGATAACAGGTTTCATTCATCGAAGTGTTCACTACCCAAATCGGTACTCGTGAATCTAAGACATTTAACAGGCATTCCCGGTATTAAGTTGTGGATTTGCCTGCAAGTATTTAGCGGCAACGTGTCTATGAACTTAATTTAAACTTAAGCTTTACACCTTGCTTTCCTATTGATATGTCTACAAAGGCTTGTTCAGATTCAGAGGAGTGTTCCTTTCTTACTGCATCAATAAACAGCTCATCTTCCTCTTTATCCGAGACATCACACACTGTATGCACGGGTTTACCTTTCCCAGTCCTGCACACTTTAGCGAAGTGGTTCAATTTACCACATTTATTACACTGTCTTCCTTTAGTTGGACATTGACTTTTTCCACCATGTGCTTTGTTTCCACAGTAGCTGCACTTATGAATATGCTTGTATGCGTCACTCGCTTCATATTCTTTTGCTGCCTTTTCAATTGTGTAATGCGTTTTTTGTTCAGCGCTCTTTGGAGCTCTTGATTGTTGTCTGCGTACTGCGTTCACAGTCAGTTCACGTGAGCTGCTCGAAGTACATGCATCGAAGGTTCTCAGCTGTGCTTGTGCTATCTTGTGCGATCTTGCGATGTCCACGGCTTTATTTAATGTTAGCTCAGACCCGCCACTTAAAAGTTTCTCTCGCACTTTCGCTGAGTTTGTGCCAATCACTATTCTATCCCTGACCATCTCATCTTCATTTGCATAAGCACAGTCCTTCACCAGCAATTTTGACTCCGTTACAAAGTTATCAAAAGTCTCGTTTATACCCTGCATCTTCTCATTAAATGTGTATCTCTCGTATATCGTATTCCTCTTAGGCATGACAAATGCCTCAAAACGGTCATAATAAATTTGCAGTACCTTGGCTTCCTCCTGGGTGAGCGTCCATGTGTTAAAAATGTCTCTTCCTTTTTCCCCAGTCCACAGGAGCAGGTAACTGCATTTCTCACTCTCGTCTTTGCCTTTTAGTGGGCCAGAAAACATCAGCTCCATGTGCTGTCAAAACTTTTTCCATTCTCCCGGAAGGTTAAAAGAATCCCAGTCAATTCAACTCCAACAAAATCCATGACTGTCCTCTATTCTGACACCAAGTCTTGTTTTCACAAATTGTGAAAAATGAAATGATGGCGAGACTTTCTTTTAAAGTATGCAGGGGAACTTTATTTATTACAGTTCTTACATTCACGGCATCCGTGCTCTAAATTAACTTCCGTAATAGTAACCTTGAAGTCCCTTTTTCTGGTGCCTTCCTGATGACATAGGTGCCTAAACCATGCCTGATAATAATACATTTCAATGACATATACTGTAAATATTACAGTGATCACCTCAATAGACATCTCTCCACCCAAATCGCTACTCGTGAATCTAAGATGTTTAAAAGGCACTTTTTGATTTGCCTGAGAATATTTAGCAGCAGCATGTCTATGAACTTGTGGAATTGCCCACGAGTATTTAGCGACAGCGTCTCTATGAACTTGTGGATCAGCCCGCGAGTATTTATTTTTAGTGTTGTTTGCCAGCGTGTCTGCTCTGCTCGTTTAAGCATTTAAATCTATATAGGGCAGGCTGCCAACTACGTGGGAGGCGTGGGGATGTGGGACGCAATATAGGCAGGCAGCCAACTACGTGGGAGGCTGGGGGATGTAGGACGCAACACATAACCCCCAATCTCGCCTCACACGGCAACCAAGCTGCAGGCTATGGACGTATGTACAGTATGTACGTAAGTAGGATTCAGTTATGATCGTTATGCGTAGAATTTCGAAATGAAACCTGCTTAACTTTTGTTAGTAACCTGTAAGGAATGAGCCTGCCAAATTTCAGCCTTCTACCTATACAGGAAGTTGGAGAATTAGTGATGAGTGAGTCAGTCAGTGAGGGCTTTGCCTTTTATTAGTATAAATATAGATTATTTAAATGATGTTAACATTTTATCTGTATAATGTAATAAACATATTTTGCTGCATTTCATCTCAAAAACAATATCATCATCATATGTAAATATGCGCTTTATAAAGTGGCTCAGGTTGTGCAATATTATATCTGTATCGCAAGTTTAAATTGATTGTACTAATAAGTACAAACAGTTGTACAAGGAGCACTTGATGGACTGATTGAGTGCATTTATAGTTCTTGGGATGAAACTGTTTCTGAACTGCAAGGTCTGTACAGGAAAGGCTCTGAAGCGTTTGTCGTATGAGAGTTGTTCAAATAGCGTATGGCTTGATGTTGTATACCAATAATCTGATCAGCTGCTGTAGAGCTGTGATTCCACACTGAGATACAGTGGGATAAATACTCTGAGTGGTGCATTGAGAGGAACAATGATAAAGCAGCTATGGAATTTGGAATACTTTGGCCATTCCGTGGACTATTATATTGTTAAAGATTAATTACAATCAGATGCCTTAAACTAATAAACAATATGTGGTTAATTTCAGTGCGTGTGATAAAGCCATGTCAGGGATCTAACTTAAAAACGAAAGGGAAACCACACTGAATTCAAAAGCACTGCTTTGACGCTTGGTGCCACCAGTTTGCAAAACTCAGCGGAGTACCGGCGTACGCCAAGCATTTGGCTGGCATGAAAATGTGCGTGGCTTTATGGCAAGTTTAGGTTTTATACATTGCAATGTGAGCGTGGAAACTGGCTTACGCAACATTTTTGTGTGTACGCACCTATTATACATGAGGCCCTTGCTGACATGGAGCGATTAATGGAAAACAGGATAATTAAGTTTGCATGTGTGATAGAGTGATTAGCAGCTCCATGTGTCGGTTAGTGTAGAGCCTACACTACCAAATAGAAGGTATGAGTAAAGGGAGAAAGACATGAAGAAGTAGGAAAAGAAAGTAAAAGGAAAGCATCTGAGAGAACCAGGGAGAATGAGGGTGTGATGGGGTGTTGGCTAGTCAAGTGGGAGTCTCAGAGTGGAGCATGCAGTGCTGTTTGAGAAAGACAAGTTGAACCTGCTGAGCAGCAGTAAAGCACAGAGAAGATCGAGGGTTCATGAGGACTCACTGCGGTGACTAATGGAGGTGGCAAGGAGAGAGCCATATATCCCGAGTTCAGTGGCATCTTGTTGCTGCAGAATAACTGAGTGAGAGCAGAGGAGAGTGGAGGTTTGTCAGATGGGTTTTAACTTTGTGTTTGAACTATTTATTGAACACCCTTGAGCACTGTTTTTATGGAAGTATACATTTATTGATTGAAGCCAAAAGAAACCCCAGGAAGTTGTTTCTAAGCAGTAGATAAATTTGGTTGTCATCAGAAGAACAGTGGAAAGATGCATTATGCTTTGAAAATTAGAGCCAAGAGGAGGCATGGTTAACGAAAAAAGGCCCAAGAATACTGTAGAATCTTGTGAGATCTTATATTTTAATTGAGTGTAGGAAGATGACAATTCACCCAAATTAACTGAAAAAAAAACATTCACAAAATATAAATGAAACCAATTTAGAGCAGTACCTCGAATGCCAATAATGGATGATACAGTAAAATGGTGGGATCAGTGGTGTCAAAAGCTGTGGTTAAATCTAAAAGGTGTGCAATAAGGTGACCCAGAATTAGCAGACATTAAAATATCATTATGAACTTTTAAAAGAGCTGTTTCAGTGCTGTGATGTTGTTCAAAACCAGACTGAAAAACTTAATGTATGTGATTATCCTCAAAAAATGTTTGCAATTGATCAACTACAATCTTTTCCAGTATCTTTGACATAAAAGTTAGCTGAGATATTGGTCTAAAATTGGATAGTACAGTCAGATCAAGGTTTGTTTTTTTCTAAGAGAGGGCACACCACAACATGTTTAAAATAGGCCGGGATTCAGCCAGTTTTGAGGGAGGTATTAATAATACGCATAATAGAAGGCCCAAGAATTTCAAAGATATTCATCAACAATTGCCTAAAATTATTTAACAGGGACAGGTTGTGGATTTAAGATGGCTGACCAACTGAGACAAAGCTGGAAGAGAGACAGGTACAAATTCATTTAAAAACACAGACCAACTACGTGGGTTAGTTTCATCATAGGACAGTGTCGGAAAACAAGATCTGATTATACTGATTTATCCACAAAGACACATGAAGTTTGACAACTCAGAGCAAATGGGGGTAGGCGTATTTATAGCAGCATTTATGACATTAAATATCACTTGGAATCTACGGTGGCTTTTTGCTATTAACTCAGGGAAATATTTTGATTTTGAATCTTTAACTGCCCTCTGGTAATGGGACAGACTAATTTTGAAACTTTCAGAATACACCTGGAGGTTATCTTTCTTCCACCTACGCTCAGTCCTCCTACAGGCCTTTCTCATTTGGTCATTTGGTGGTGTCATTTAACCAGGCTCCAATTTAGGCTTGGGATAACAAATTTTGACATGAACAACTGAATCTAATATTTTAGGGCAAGGAGTATTAAAATTGGTAATTAACTTAGCTGCACATATGAAGGTGAATGAATTTTCTAATGTGGAAGCAGTATGCCAAAATACACTGGAAAATTGTGTAGCAATAGAGGATTTAAGTATGCAAGAACTGTGGGAAGTAATTCTAGAAGTTGTGTGACAAATAAAAGGCATTTGCATTAAAACTGGCAGGTGGTTAGAGATATACATATTACATATTTCTAGATTGCAAATCTGACGTCTGAAAGAAAACAAGGTCCAATGTAGGACTGTGAACATGCGTGGGAACCTTTACAGCCTATCAATAAGATCTAAAAAGTGTTTTACAATTCACTTATCAGGATAGACATGAATATTAAAGTCCCCAGTAATAAGACAATTGTCATATTTTGATGTAAAAACTGCCAAGACATCAGACTGCAGAGCACAGTACAGGTGTAGGTCCACATAATTCAAACAGCTGTAATTCAAAGCTTGAAAACACATCAAACAATCCAGTCCAAGATAAAAATGTAAATGTATCTTTAAAAGCAGCAGTAATACCTGCACCACAACCAGACAGCCTGGAAGAATTTAAAAAGTTAGAACCAGGAGGAAGAAGTTTAGTAAATCGGTGAAGAAATTCTTTAGAATAAATGTTGTTTCCCAATGATCTGGCATTAATTAATGCCGTTCTACTTGGTACATTGTTCTTTCACTGGGATGGCAGCATAGGCCAAAAGAGCTGTAGCAAATTTACACACCGAAGGCAAAGACTGGGGCGCAGGTAAAAGGCAGTGCGGGCAGGCCGATTGTGTATGGCTGACAGAGAATAGCTGTGAGAGGATCCTTTTGAACGGCAAGCTGGGACTTCATCCAGCTAGATCTTGTGGAAGTAGTGATTACAGGAATGAATATCCTTCACAGTGATAGATGACAAAAAATCTCAGATGAAATTTCCTCCTGATAAAAACTTCAGAGTGAACACAGAGACTAGCCGAAGATATGAAAAACGAAGAAGGAATGTGAAAATGTCGGCCTCCAGTAATAATATTTGGGTTCAAAATTGAGGAGCATGGTTGATCATAGACCAACACAGATGTTCTATTATGGACTAAGCAAAGCCTTAACACAACAAGAACAGGGAAGATAGATAGGAGCTGACAGCTTGCTAACCACATTAGTGTCATCATATTTTTTATTTCCTCCTAAGTAGGTCACAGGTTCAGAAAATCGCAAAACAAAAAATTCAAGTTTCAGACGATCACAGTAGAAATACTCACTTATTCCCAAGCACATTCAAATGAACCGCAAGGGACTATGGATTGCCCCTGTTTTTATAGGGCTGGGGCCTACATGTTGTCAGAAATGGCTGGGGGGGTGACCCGGCCGGGACATCCAGGAGGACCGGAGGAGGGCTTGCACCTTCCCCAGACCATGTGGGGGCAACCACCCTGGTACCTTTGGGGGCCACAGGCACACAGCCTTGAAGCTCAACCCTGTAGGGGCCCATGGTCACTGCCAGGGGGCACCCCTATGCCTTTGGAGCCCTGGACCTTAGCACTTCCACCACACCCGGAAGTGCTGGGGGGAAGAGGAGCAGGGACACCCGGAGTGCTTCTGGGGATGCAGCCAGCACTTCACCAGACTGGGGCATGTCAGTGGAAGATTGCCGGAACACACCTGGAGCACACCCGGGGGAATATAAAAGGGGCCGCCTCCCTCCATTCGTTGGCTAGAGTCGGGAGAGAAGGAGACGAGGTCTTGGAGGAGGCAAGGAGGCGGCCTGAAGAGACAAGGCGTTGATTTGTGGCCAGGACTTTGGGGACTTTTAGGGTTTGCGAGCACTTAATTGTATATAGCAGAATGTCCATTAAACGTGTGTTAGGTAAGTTGAACGTGTCCGCCTGTCTGTGTCCGGGCCACTTACCACAATGTATAAATGTAAAGAAAGTAAATAATGAACATTATAAACATAAACAATGAATAAAATAGACATTTTTTTTAGAAAAGGCCTTTGAATCCCAGATACGGGATTAACCATGGCTAAAATACTGTATAACATGCTCCACTTCCTCACTATCTGGTGGTGACAGGTTGCTGTCTAATAACATGCTTGTAGTTGGGAATAAGATTGATCACATTGTGGTCATATCTGTCAAAAGATGCCACACGTGCACATTTAATGGTGTCTCTAACAATATTAGAATTTGAACTTTTTTCAATTTTTTTTTGAAATTCACATTTCTTCCCACATCCCAGTGATCATTTTATCAGGATAAATGTTGACTCTAAACTTGACTGGTAGTATTGTGTGCAGGGGTGAGCTCTAGGACAGCCTGGCAACCTGTGCAGGGCTGTTTCCTGTGTAGTACAACCTGCTGACAAGGTAGGCACAGGCCACTAATAATGCATAAATAGATTTCTATGGATTTGGAGGGTGACAGATGAATTTTACGTGCAAAATTACATGTTAAACCTTTAAAATATGAACAAATAATCCAGTAGTTTCCTAAAAGAGTTAGTTAGTAGTTAGTTTCAGCAACTCTATGATAGGGTGCAAAGTTTCTGAAATGAATGGATGGCTAATCATGTGGCATCTTTCTGTTTTAGACATTCATGAATTGCTAACTTTGCCTCATTGTTAAACACCGCTCTATAATAAAGATACTTGCGACAATTGGACATTTGAATGAAGTACTTATTTTTCTTACAAAGTGACAAATATGTAATATGGAAAATTGACAAGTTGGTCAAAGCAAACCTCCAGGAGAAATTCTGTCAGCTTCTCATCGATCACTACACCATTACTAATAGATTGCTAATTATCTGTCACAGGCAACATCAAAGCAGCCTTTAGTTCTATTGTCTTAATGAAAAATGCACCCTTTAGCAAAACAGATGAAATGCAAGGAATTAACAGAATTTTACAAAAGGTGCTTTAGATTCAAAGTATTTTGTATAATGTGGATTTAAAAAAAAGGGGATGATAAAAAACATCAATATTTTTTAAATGACATTCACAAACCTTCTACCATTAAATAATGTTGTCACCATCTAGAAATGGGGCTTTAATGTACTGTATACCAGTACATAATCAGAGTTAATTTTAGGCCATCACAGTACTTACAAGTTAATAATGATGGCAATGGTACTGTTTGTTTAAAATATGCTATCCGGTAATTCCCATAAATCCTTGTGTCTTTTCCATATATATATATATATTGCTCTGCCATTAGTGAATAAATGCCTTAAAATTGGATTGCTGAGGTCAAAATATTAAGAAGTCTTTTGTCGAAAAGAGAGGTTTTTGTGCTTTTTTGTGTTATCCAACAATATAGGTGTTGTGTTTTGAGTGCACAACAAACAATGAAAGGACACAAGGCCTTGAGAAAGACCCATGAACAAGGTCAGGACTCTCCCTAGCCTGCCTTGCCCCAGTCAGCCTGAATGCCAACTCCACTATCAAGCTTCAGACTTCACAGGCCCAAAATGGGGATTTGGTTTCAAAATTTCCAAATATACTTTAGTGTCCCAAACTGTTAAAATTCCCTTCATGGAAGTGGAAAAACTATTAAAATATCTGGCCTAAGCACAATGCAAATGATAATATTTTTATTTAAAGATAATTTATTTATAAATTGTAAAATGAAACACAAAATAGCCAAAAGGTGAAAAAATAAGGCAAAAGGATTTACCTAAAAGCTAATCCAAAACAAGCAAATCACAATACGTAATCCAGTGACCAAAGCTGAAAACAGAAACGAATAAATCCAAGGAATCAAAAAAATACTCAAAGGAAAGAATACAGTCATGGTAGATTTACAACCAACCGAGTTAATGCAATTTGTACTTACAGGCGAGGGCCATAGAGTAACAATTGGGTAAAAATATTCTAGGAATTGCCAAAACCAGCCACAGTAAGAAATCTTTCATTATTATCATTATTTCTCCACCAAGTCTCATATGTTTTCTGACTCTTGAAGGGCTTTGTAAGGTTTGTTTTGATCAGTGTCACTGCCACTGTAAAATGAGAAAAAGGGCTCTTTTTGATTTAAGGTCATTTTAGTACAATGGAACCTCTAGATACACGATCACCTCTGTATACTAGAAATTCAAGATAAGAGGAAAGTATGAGCGAAAAATTCGGATCTAAATACGAGCATTGGCTCGCGTAACGAGCCACGAGCCAGGCTGTGGTTATGCATGATGCATTTCCCGATCCACCTCGACTCGGGGATTCACCCAAGCTGACGCTGCCAGCCCGTCAGCTCACTCAGTGTTCCGTGTTCTCCCGTAGCGTGAGGATCTACGCGTTTGTGCGCTTGTGATTTCATTGTTTCACTGTAGCAGTTCGCTGTATAAGCGTACACAAAAATATCGCAGACATGCAGACGGAGAATAGGATATGATTGGCCTCAAGAGGAGAGAGAGAGAGAGAGAGAGGCACGCACGAGAGAGAGAGATAAGGAGAGAGAGCAAGAGACGCGTGTGCGAGCAACAGAGATAAGGAGAGAGAGATGAACCATCAGCTCAGTTATGCTCACATGATGCTCAGCAGACAAAGTGTATCCATACTACTTCTATTGCAAGACATTGTTCGTTTTATCAAGTCAAAATTAATTAAAAAATTTAGCTCGTCTTGCAAAGCACTCGTAAACCAAGTTACTTGCAAACCAAAGTTCCACTTGTATATATTATTTACTAGCAAAATACCCACGCTTCGCAGCGGAGAAGTAGTGTGTTAAAGAAGTAATGAAAAAGAAAAGGAAACATTTCGAAAATAACATAACATGATTGTCAATGTAATTGTTTTTTCACTGTTGTGAGTGTTGCTGTCATATATATATGCATATACACAAATACATATACATACACACATACATACATACAGTATATATATCTATATCTATATATACATATATCTAATATCTATATATATCTATATCTCTCTCTATATATATATACACACATACATACTGTACATACATACTCACACACACATTATATATATATCTATATCTATCTATATATCTGTATATCTATATATCTATATATATATATACAGCAAAATACCCACGCTTCGCAGCAGCGAAGTACTGCCTTAAAAGTTTTATTAAGAAGAAAACTAAACCTTTTTAAACTGAGGGAAAATGTACCAATAATTATTTGTTAAAGATCTCTTTGTATACCACATTGTGAGTTCGGCCCTCCGGTTGTAATATGACCGAGCTGTGCGCTGAGCTTACTCTTAAGCATGCAAGTACAGTTGGCCATGTGAACAGTAATCTTGTTTCAAATCTCACAGCTTTGATTGCTGCTGTCATAATCGGTTTGAGTTTCATGGTTTGTTTCAATTACGACAGTATTTGTAGGACTTGTGTTGAAGCGACATTCGGCATCTGTCAAGCGTTGTAAGTATACAACCAGTTTCATCGATAACTTCACATCCAGCTTTTGAGAGTTTAAACATTCATAAACATCAAAGTGTCCACTACTGAAATCGTCACCTGTGAATTTAAGATGTTTAAGAGGCATTGGCAGTTGTCCAAAGGTGTAAAATATTTGGCCATTTCGGTACACTTGAAAGTGACAACCGAACAATTCAGCGGCAGCCATCAACTCACATGCAGATGCATAGGTGAAGGGCTTAAGCATTTCACTCTTCTAGTGCTCCTGTGTAGTATAATTATCTCCTGTACCATCATCAGTCCACTTCTTGAACCTGTCCCAGTCATTCAATTTATAAGACACAATGTTTCTCCAGATATCAAGAGTGAGCCTGATATGGTCGTGCAATATGTAACAAAGAGAATGGAAAAGGTAGGCGCCATCTCCAGGCATGGAAACCACTCAGTAAGTGACAGTTCTTTGATCGATGGTGATCACCTCGATAGACATGTCAATGCGGGTACGGTTGGAATGATAAAGGAAATGGGTACCTGAACAATGTAAAGTAAGTCTAAAATACCTACACAATAACTATAATCATAATAAATGAACAATAAAACAGCGGAGAAGCCATGGATTAAATAAAAAGGCTGTAGTTATCAGCAGAGAGACGTGAATACCGTGGTGAAACAAGGAAGGGAATGTAGAGACTGCAGCGACGGACGGCCTTTTATAGGCAGGCAGCCAGCAACATGGGAGGCGTTGGGATGGGGGACCCAATGCCACCTCACACTGTGACTGAGCTGAAGGCTATGGACGTATATATGTACTGTAAAGGACCGAGAGAGACAGTAGCAAGGGTTGGGGTTTTCCGGCCCCGTATATTGTAAATCAGAATAAAAAAAGCAGGTCAAAATTATAAACAAACAGTTCATAATCGCGGCGCGACTCCTGGCGTCGCGGCCATTTTATTGGGGAGGAGCGGAAGTGGAGGAATGTCGGGAAGGACCGCAAGGGAGGATGGGAAGGATGACGTCAGGGCAAGATGGCGGAGGAAGGGCGGAAGTATCGCACTGCGGTCATCCATGCCTATGGTGCAGGACGGTCTTTTTTCCTATGAGGAAGCAGAGGGAGAAAGTTAATACCCCACCATTCCCTGGCGGAGTGGTTTCCCAGGTGCTGTCGAATCAATCCGCGCCTCCTACTCGCGTGCGTGACACGATCCCCCCCTTAGCCCAGGACCGTCAGGTCGGGCGGACCTAACCGAGAGGTCGTGAATACGAGAGAGGGCATCGGCATTGGCCTGAAGGGTGCCCGCCGATAAGTGACAGTGAACTTATACGGCTGTAAGTCCAGGAACCACCTGGTGACCCGCGGATTCGACTCTTTGTGCAGGGACATCCACTGAAGTGCAGCGTGATCAGTCACCAGAGCGAACTCGCGACCCAGCAGGTAGTACGGAGGTGGGTCACTGCCCACTTAATGGCCAAGGCCTCCCTCTCCACTGCCGCGTACCGGGTCTCCCGGTCCATCAGTTTCCGGCTAAGGTACATCACAGGGTGCTCGACACCATCGGCGCTTTGGCTCAGCACGGCACCCAGGCCTGTGTCCGGCGTCGGTCTGGAGAATAAGCGGGAGCCCAAAATGGGCGTCCGTAACACAGGTGCCGGCGTTAGGGCCTTCTTTAGGTCACTGAGCGCGTGTTCTGCTTTGTCGGTCCACACCACGTATAGGGGCGCCCTTTTGTCAGGTCAGTCAAGGGTGCTGCTCTTTGGAGAAACGGGAACAAACGGCGGTAGTAACCCGCAAGCCCCAAGAAAGCCTGCACCTGTTTCTTGGTACTCGGACGGGCCATTCTAAGATGTCTTTCACTTTGGAGCTCTGTGGCGCACCTGTCCTTGTCCCACGAGGTAGCCTAAATATTTGGCCTCCTTTAATCCAAAAACACTTCCGGGGTTTATGCGGAGGCGGCTTTAGCCAGTGTTAGGAGGACAGCTGCGACCTGCAGTAGATGCTCCTCCCAGGTGCGGAATAGATGACAACGTCATCCAGGTAGGCGGCACTATAGGACTGGTGGGCGTCAGCACTCTATCTACCAGGCGTTGGAAGGTCGCGGGCCCGTGCAGCCCAAATGGGAGGACCTTGTACTGCCAGTGCCCGCTAGGGGTGCTAAAGGCCGTTTTCTCCTTTGCGGATGCCGTTAAAGGAATTTGCCAATACCCTTTTGTCATGTCAAGGGTAGTCAGATATCGAGCCGTACCCAGCCGCTCAAGGAGGTCGTCAATGCGGGGCATGGGGTAGGCATCGAACTTGGAGATCTGATTCAGGCGTCTAAAGTCATTACAGAACCTCCAGGAGCCGTCTGGCTTGGAGGCGAGGACAATAGGGCTGGACCAGGGACTATGGCTCTCTTCAATTATGTCCATGTCCAACATACGTTTCACCTCCAGTTCGACCTCTGCGTTTTGCCTCCGGAGTCGGTAGGGCCTCTCGGACGATTACCCGGGCTCCGTGACTATATCGTGCTCAATCAGCGGTCCGGCGGGTGACTCGCTCACTACCTCGGGGATGGCTCGGAGTGTTTGGGCTAACTCCTGCCGCTGCTTGGGGTCAGCTCTTCACGAGGTTAAGGGCAGTTGTGCTTGCGAAAGGGAGAGTGACCTACGGGAGCTGGGAAGCTCCTCTCTATCTCTCAGGGCTTTAACAGGTTGACATGATAGATCCTCTCACCGGTCGGACGGTTGGGCTGTTTTACCAAATAGTCGGCAGTCCTTTCTCTCCTTAACCTCGTAAGGCCCTTGCCAGTGGCGAGCAGCTTCGAGTGGGAGGTCGGGGCGAGCACCATAACTCGGTCCCCGGGCGGAACTCCCTGAGGACGGAGTTGCGGTTGTAACACCGGCCTGCGCTGCTTGCGCACGAGTCACGTGCTCTTTTAGGAGGGGCCTGATCTTTGTGAGTCGGTCGGCGCAGTTGCGCACGTACTCAAAATATTAGAGGAGGGAAGAGCCTCGGCCTCCCAGCCTTCTTTTAGGATGTCGAGGATTCCCCGGGTTGTCGCCCGTATAGTAATTCAAAGGGGAGAAGCCGTAGAGGCCTGGGGTACCTCCCGGTAGGCAAAAGCACGGCGGGAGGAGCTGGTCCCAGTTCCTGCCGTCAGCGCTGACTACCTTGCGGAGCATCTGCTTAAGCGTCTGATTAAATCGCTCGACCAACCCGTCAGTTTGCGGGTGATAGACTGGCGCTTTCAGGTGCTTTATCTGCAGTAATTTGGCCACCTCCTTGAACGTATCCGAAGTGAAGGCGTACCCTGGTCCGTGAGGACCTCCTTGGGTATGCCCACGCGTGAAAACAAGTTAACCAGTTCCGTGCGATGCTTTTAGTATTAGCGGGCGCAGGGGAACCGCCTCTGGGTACCGGGTGGCATAGTCCACCATGACTAGGATATACTTGTGGCCACGGGTTGAGGGCTCCAGGGTCCCACCAAATCGACCCCTATCCTTTCAAAGGGGATGTCCACGAGGGGAATAGGGACTAGAGGAGCACGGTCCCTCCTAGGAATCTGGCGGGTCTGGCACTCCGGACAGGATTGACAGAACCGCCGGACCTCCTCATTGATCCCAGGCCAGTAAAAGCGGGCTTAATCCTCTCCAGTGTTTTTCGGCCCGAGGTGGGCCTAGGAGGTGAGCATGTGCCAACTCGCATATCTCCGCCCGGAAGGTGCGCTGAATTAGCAACAACTTCCGCACCTCGCCCTCATGGGTAGCCACTTTCGGTACAACAGATCATTTCAAGGACAAAGAAGGGTTCCCGCGGTGTGGATCCGTCCGCTGTCGAGCTGTTAGGCAGAACAATCGCGTTCGGGCAAAGCGCGGGAGTCATCATTCCACTGCTCCCTCTTAAAGGAGGCGGCGTGGACCGAAATTGATGGTCCAGGCGCCGAGAGGGTCTTGGGGCCTGGGCCCGGGAGAGTTCCTGGCTAGTCCCTTCTCCGCGGAATCTTCGGGTCAAGGTCCGTAGCCACGAAAGGTCCCCGAGACACCAGCGCCCATAGGGCCTGCCCTTGTGCACGGCGTGGAGGCGCGGGAGGGTGCCTTTTCCCCTCATGACAAGATCCAACGAGGCCCGGGAGGCGCGAATGGCTTACCGCTGATTCTTTTAGACCAGTCTTGTCCCAGGATCACTGGGAAGGGGGGGTCAGGTAACACAGCGACCGTCATTTGGATTGGTTCCCCCTTCCAGGTAAGATAGCAGTGCGCGGAACGATATGACCTACTCCCCCATGTACACAGGTAACCAACAAATGTTGCTTTAACCACTGTTGCGGTAAGACAAACGGCGAGCAACAATGGTAATGTTGCTGCGGAATCAAACAAAGCCACCACGGCGTGCCCATTTAGCAACACCACTCCCGTGATTCGGACTCGCCAAGGGATGCGGCGGGTACAATACCTCTCCGTTGATGTCCAGCTGCAGTCCATAGGCTCCGGGCGTGTGATGGGGCAGTTTGGCAGCAGGTGGCGGTCTCGCCACACTTGAAACAGCGCGCGGACCCGGCCTCTCTTTGGCTCTGGCTGGCGCTTCTGCAGCGTCGAGGGGCTCGGGGTGGCCGCCCGTCCCTGCGGTTCCAGCGAGCAGGCTTTTCTGACCCCCAAGTCGGAGGACCGCCAACTGGCGCTCCAGGGCGTCGAGGAGGCCCGACATGTTTGATAGGCGTGCCCCCGGACCTGCTGGGCGAGGGAACTGGGCATTGCATTGACCAGGCCTTCACAGGCCACCCGCTCGACGACTTTCCGCCCGTCGGGGCTCTCTGGCCGTAGCCAGCGGCCCATCTTGCCCCAGAACTTCGAGCGCCTGGGCGCGGCGGCTTTTCGGGTCAAAGACCCAGTTCCGCCATTCGCCGCCTGCTGGCCCGGGCTAATGCCGTAGCGGGCCAATATTTCGGGCTTGAGGAGGTCGTAATTAGCGGCCTCCTCCTCAGGGAGGTCATAATAGGCCCGCAGCGCGGGTCCCTTTAGGTATGGCGCCAAGATGGACGCCCACTCGGACCGCTGCCACTCGTTCCGGGTGGCCGTCCTCTCAAACATGCCCAGGTAGGCATCGGCGTCCTCGAAGGGCCCATCGGTACATAGGAGGAGGCGGCTGCCTGGGCGGGTCTGGTCTCGCCCGTTGGGCTTCCACTAACCTGGCCTTCGTGGCCTCCAGCTCCCGGTTGGTAGCGGCTTGCGCTTCCTGCAGGGCCTGGAGCTGGCGTTCATTCCCTGCAGCACGGTGTTCAGGTCCTGTCCCTCCGTCATTCCGGGATCTCTTATCCTGCCGACTCGCCACTTGTAAAGGACCGAGAGACAGTAGCAAGGGTTGGGGTTTTCCGGCCCGTATATTGTAAACAGAAAAAAACAGGTCAAAATTATAAACAAACAGTTCATAATGCGCGCGCCGACTCCTGGCGTCGCGCCATTTTATTGGGGAGGAGCCGGAAGTGGAGGAATGTCGGGAAGGACCGCAAGGGAGGATGGGAAGGATGACGTCAGGGCAAGATGGCGGAGGAAGGGCGGAAGTATCGCACTGCGGTCATCCATGCCTATGGTGCAGGACGGTCTTTTTTCCTATGAGGAAGCAGAGGGAGAAAGTTAATACCCCACCATTCCCTGGCGAGTGGTTTCCCAGGTGCTGTCGAATCAATCCGCGGCCTCCTACTCGCGCGTGCGTGACAGTACGTAGGATTCAGTTAGCGTTGGGAACCCGCGTATCAAATTTCTTGAAGATGGGCCCATAAGTAACAAAGACCGTTGAAAAGTTCAATATGGTGGCCGACAGTGGCATCATACCACCGAAATAAGTACCAAATTTCAGCCTTCTACCTACACGGGAATTTGGAGAATTAGTTACGTTGGAAAGTTCAATATGGTGGCTGACAGTGGCGTCATACCACCGAAATAAGTACGTGCATTGGTTTCGGTTAGCGCAGGGAAGCCGTCTACCAAATTTCCTGAAGATGGGGCCATAAATAAGAAAGTTCAACATGGCGGACGTTGTTGACCGTTATGACCGTTACACGTAGAATTTCGAAATGAAACCTGCTTAACTTTTGTAAGTAAGCTGTAAGGAATGAGCCTGCCAAATTTCAGCCTTCTACCTACACGGAAATTTGGAGAATTAGTGACGTTGGAAAGTTCAATATGGCTTCTGACAGTGGCGTCATACCACCGAAATAAGATACGCACATTGGTTTCGGTTAAGCGCAGGGAAGCCGCCTACCAAATTTTGTGAAGATGGGTTCATAAATAAGAAAGTTCAACATGGCAGACGTTGTTGACCGTTATGACCGTTACTCGTAGAATTTCGAAATGAAACCTGCTTAACTTTTGTAAGTAAGCTGTAAGGAATGAGCCTGCCAAATTTCAGCCTTCTACCTACACGGGAAGTTGGAGAATTAGTGATGAGTCAGTGAGTGAGTGAGTGAGTGAGTCAGTGAGGGCTTTGCCTTTTATTAGTATATATATATATTTAAATATATACATATATATATACACTCTTTGGGGTGCGAGCAACTGTTGCTGGGGGTGCCAGAATCCATCAAGGAAGAAAAATGAAAAACATTATTTGTACAAAATCTTAATTTATCTATCCATTCCTAAATAATTAAATGGGCAGGCTATTTCGTATCAGTACAATACGCTGCTTGTTAAAACGGATGACACCCGCTCTTACGTGCAAGTCTGCGTGAATATTATGAACTATCGTATCTGTTCAAGTTCTGTTTAAATTTTAAATAGAAGGAATTTTTATTTAGTCGACAGAAATATCTTTGGTAGGAATGTAAGTTAAATGTAGGCATCATTGCATAAATTTTTCTTCACAATAGAAATGTAAAGAGTAAATTCGCCTTACATTCCAACCAAAGATATTTGTGTCGACTAAATAGAACTTGAAAAGATATATTTTTCGAATGTGATGCCAATTTAGATCGAGTTGACGCGCACTACATCAAGCCCGCGTGCTATTGTGCTTTCGCCTGCATGCCTCAATAAGTCACCCTCCCCTCGCGCTTACTTTTTTACCGTTCATCTAATGATTACACTGAGTATGGCTTTACCAAAACAATCATTGATGGCGAATAAAGTATCCATTATTCATAAAGCTTCAATTGGTGATCTGTATTTCTGCGTTAACCGCATATTTTTTCATACGTCTCAAACCAAGGGGATGCGAGGGTAAAATGAATCGGAAGCTGATATATATGTATGTGTGTGTATATATATGTATGTATATATATATTGAAATAGTTTTACTGTGAAATAATGCAAAGAGTACGCAACAAGTGTTTCGCCCTAATTTTGGGGTCATCAGGTACATACTCAGTGCACCCCCTCTCGGGAATCGAACCTCGGCGCTAGAGGTAAAGCCTCTTCCATTGCGCTAAGGCGTGTGATTTGTCTATTTGAGAGTATGTAGATCGGGGTATATATATCTATACTAATAAAAGGCAAAGCCCTCACTCACTGACTGACTGACTGACTGTCTCACTCACTCATCACTAATTCTCCAACTTCCCGTGTAGGTAGAAGGCTGAAATTTGGCAGGCTCATTCCTTACAGCTTACTTACAAAGGTTGGGCAGTTTTCATTTCGAAATTCTACGCGTAATGGTCATAACTGGAACCTATTTTTTCGTCCATATACTATAATAGACTTCTGCTCGATGGCCGTGGGAGGCGTAACTCTGCCTACCTAATTTAGTGCCTGCCCATATAAGGCCGTCCGTCAGCGGCAATCCAATAGAAACACTGCCGCTAAATATTCACGGTGAAGGACTGCTTATGCAGACGAAGATGAGATGGTCAGGGTGGTGTTTGGCACAAACTCAGCAAAACTGCGAGACAAACTTTTTACTGCCGGGTCTTAGCTAACATTAAATACAGCCGTGGACATCGCATGAGATGGCACCAGCACAGCTGGGAAACTTCGATGCATGTACACCGAGCGGCTCCGTGAACTGACGCAGTGCACAGACAAAAAGCAACAGTTCCAAAGAGTGCTGAACAAAAACTGAATTACACAATTGAGAAGGCAGAAAAAAAATATGAAGCGTCTGACACATACAAGCATATTCATAAGTGCAGCTACTGCGGAAACAAAACACACGGTGGAAAAAGTCAATGTCCTGCTAAAGGAAGACAGTGTAAAAAAAAACCCGTGCATGCAGTGTGTCACGTCTCAGATAAAGAAGTAGACGAGCTGTTTATTGATGCAGTAAGAAACAAACTGATGAATGAAACCTGTTATCTTTACAACGATTGACAAACACGGAATGTAACTTGAACACAACACATCCTACAAATACGAACCTGATTGAAAGAACACTCACAAAACAATTACTGTATATTGACAATCATATTACGACATTTTTAAAATGTTCCCTTTTCTTTTTCATAACTTCTTTAACACACTACTTCTCCGCTGCAAAGCGCGGGTATATATATATATATATATATATATATATATATATATACCCCAATCTACATACTCTCAAATAGACAAACCACACACCGTGGCACAATGGAAGAGGTTTCGCCTCTAGCGCTGAGGTTCGATTCCTGAGAGGGGATGCAGTGAGTGTGTACGCCTGATGACCCCAAAATTAGGGCGAAACAATTAGGGCGTGGGTATTTTGCTAGTATACATATATATATATATACCCGCGCTTCACAGCGGAGTACTGTGTTAAAGTCATCTGCATAAGTACAGTCCTTCACCCGTGAATATTTAGCGGCAGTGTTTCTATTGGATTGCTGCTGACAGACGGCCTTATATGGGCAGGCACTAAATTACATGGGAGACGTAACTCCGCCAAAATTCAGCCTTCTACCTACACGGGAAGTTGGAGAATTAGTGATGAGTGAGTGAGTCAGTCAGTCAGTGAGTGAGTGAGTGAGTCAGTGAGGGCTTTGCCTTTTATTAGTATAGATCAGTGTTATTTGTTAGGAAAATTGATTTTTATGTTGATACTTTACGGATTAACTGGATTTCCATTATTTTCAATGGGGAAGTTTGCTCTAGATATGAGAAATTCACTATACAAGCTCAGTGCTGGAACGAATTAAACTCGTATCTCGAGGTTCCACTATAGTTGTATGAACTATATTAATATGTTTGTTCACCTAACGTAATTTTTTTGCTTTACTTCAAATTGAAAAACCTTGCTGTCGCCTTAATGTAACTTCTTCTATTTAGTCTAAAGCAAAAAATTGGTTTGTCAGTTTTCTGACGCCTGCGCAGAATACAGTATGTCTGACTCAATAGTCTCATATCGTGAGAGTTCAAGAACAACTGTGCAGCAACTGCCGCCATTATATTCGAGTTCTGATTTCAAGACGTGCGTACAAAGAGATTGAATATTGTACGATTATTTGGAGTGATATAAAGTTCAAATTCCGGTAAGATTTATTTTTTTGCTTGTTTTTCCTTGCAGTTGTGAATATTTGGTATTCACTATCTAAGTAGACCCGTGATAAGTTAAGGTTTAACTACAGAAAATTATCTCAGCGATGCCATTAATGTGAAATATTTTTGTAATGTATGCAAAAATGGCTTAGTTTAAAATGATAACATATCGTCAACTATTATTTCTTATTTAATCGTTGCAATTGCCTCATTTGTTTCTGGACTGACGTGAGCAAAAAATAAATTACTTTAAAGTTTGTTTTCTTAACTTCCAAGTTAAGAAACACATTCTAATGAGTTTTTGTGAAGATTTAACATAACTAGTCATCATCGTTATTTATGTTGTGCCATAACGTTAAAAATGCAGTTTTTTATTCAGACTGAATCAATATACCCCGTCATTTTGGTGTTATCCTACTCTATTTAAGGTGTATAGGACTAGCTGTATACAGTGTTAACCGGGGCTGTTGTGGCATCTTCTTTTGCACCCTCGCGATTACAAGCAGTGTTTTCCTCGTTTGAATATATAGAAGGCTGATAAGCATATTCTGAAGAGTTGTTTGAGGCCAATGGGGTTGCCCACTTAACAATCAGAATGTGACGTGTCAGCAGCTGAAACTGGAAAATGTCCGTAAGTAGTACCAGTGTGTACAGGCACACTACAAACCTAGGTTTTAAGTATTAACCAGATATAGTACCGATATTATTAAACACAGTAATTTTAATGCAATAATGGGCATATATACTGCCTTGGTCATTCTAATGTAATCAAAATTTATTTTTGTTTTGTTAAAATTATTTGTTTTATATAAATTGATTATGCAAAAAGTATTAAAAGAGATGGTATAAGTCCAGTAATCCAGAAATAAATTTAGAAGTTCATCAGGTCATCGTGAATATAGATGGACAGAAATGTATTTGTTCATGGGGAAAATTTGGCTTCTTACAGAAGTTCTTTAAATGAATAAAAACATAAATAGGTAGATAAATTATTAAATAAATAAATAGATATGTAAATAAATATACACAGACACTTTGGACTGAACACACACAAGAATGACTATAAAGCAATAAAATTGAAAAGAAAAGTTCTGACCTGGTTGTCACACTCACAGTGAGGCATTGTACACATGTATTGCTGTTGGTATCAAGGTATAGTAATAATAACATAACAAACGCATTTATGTTGAGTAGACAATAGTTGTAAATGTTCAGTAACAGCTGATGTGACTCTGATGTCTACTTTAGAAAGTGAAAGCGATGGCAAGCACTTTTCAAAGTGAATGAGGTATGTTACTTTTTTCCTAAGAAGTCTTTTATCTTACAGTATTTGAATTTTTGAAGTTAGCTAATTTGTTTAACTTTAATCTTTTTCCTCTAAAATTAAAGCTGAGTTCCAGCGGATTGCTACAATCCCTCTCCAGTCCAAATTTCTTGCATAGCGAGACAAATATACCAATAAGCTGAAGAGCATCATCAGACACAAAGGAGGAGCTGCTTGCTCTAAGATTGCCAGTTTCATTCAAGCCATAGATCAGGTACATTACATTTGTGAATTGCATTGGGGCAGCGATCTTCAATTCTTTGGCAAAAATTTAGATTGTTTCCCCCAAATGAATTTTTTTTTTTGTTATAAATTTCTGGGTCAGTGAATATTAATAAATGTGTACTTTTACTTCCAGAAAAATGATGTTAACATCAGAAGACAGTGCATGCTGAGGCCCCTTATTATTTACTATAGTGAGGACGACAAAGATCTGATCAAAGAATATTTGGTAAGATTTAGTATGCAATTTACCCTTATTTATGCTGTTTATTTGTTTATTAACATAGATTTGACTAAATGTCACAGTATGTAATATTCTGCATAGTCACTTGTGCAAGATATACTGCTTTATTGTTTGGGATTTTGAACATACTTGTTATATGACACTAAGACTTTAATATTCAATGCTTTAATTATTTCTAGGGTTTATTTATCTATGTCAAAGTTCACTATATCGTAATGGATGAGTATTTATGCATCTTTATCTTTTTCTTGTAGGAGATGATGCTGAAAAAGAAATGAAGACACTCACAAAGGGCATATGTGTCATCCGTAAAGAGGGTGAAGGACCCTTTCACACGCCTAAAGAAGTTGCGATTGTTATTGAAGGTGTAGAGGTGCTAAATGGACTACAGTCTGTTGCAGCAGCAGCTTATGCAGTGTTGTTTGGTCTAATGTACAGTATATAATAAATCTTAGATACCCTAAGGAATTAAAATTCACTTTTGAAGTTTTCCAAAAAGTTTTTATGGAACTGGAGGGAAATAAAAAATCTCCCAGAGTGCAGAATCTAAGCAGCAAGCTTCTCAGCACAGATTAATTGATGATGAATATATTTATGTTCAAGTTTTAAGACTACACCACAAAACAGTTTGTTGTTTGGATTATATTTCTTGCTTTTTCAATTTGATGTATACTTCATGTTTTTTTTCTAGGACATTATTTAGTTTTTGTTTACCATGGAAGAAGTTGTTGCTGTTAATCCCTTCCTTTTTGGCATTTCCGTCTTCATGGAGGTTAAAGAGGCACAAGTGTCTTGTATATATTGATCAACAAGTTCAAAATGTCAAATTATGTATTTGATTGTTTTTAATCAGCTACTTAGTCTGGATTAGGTTGAGTACTTATTTTTACATAATATAATAATACAATGTACTATTTATATAAAGTATTATATACACATTTTATGTATACTGTATAATCTATTTATATAATTCACTAAGGGCACGCAAGACCCTGAGTGCAAGCAAGACACTGAGGGCACTTCAAGACAGAGCCCCGTCCGCAAACTCTAAGACCATGGGATAAGCTCAACAGAACCCTGCCCACCAACTCTAACCCTCCTACCGCATCATGGGATACGCACGACAGAGCCACGCACACCAACTGTAACCGTCCTCCCGAGTCCAGCGTCGCTCTTGAGGCACGCAACAACTCACCAAACACAGCCTCAGTTGCTTTCGTCTGTGAAAAAGTCCACATGCACTTCTGAGCCACGTTGACTTTACACCACACGCAAGACAGAGAGCCACGATCACCAACTCACAGTGCTACGCCCACCAACTCTAAGACCATGGGATACACACGACAGAGCCCCACCCGTCATCTCTAATCCTACTTCCGCGTCCACCGTCGCTCAAACAGCAATAATTAGCAAACAAACAAAGATAACTGACAGTAAGAGTGCAAAATTCACAATTGGTATGCCAGTTTGAAAAGATAAGTTTTGAGGGTAGTTTTAAAATGTGTTACTGAATCGAGCTGATGTATATGAGAGAGAAGAGAATTCCCGAGTTGAGAAGCACTATGAGAGACGCTCAAGCTCCCATAGCACAGAGTTTGATGTGTAATACAGAAAGTAGAGCTGCAGATGAGAATCAGAGTGAGCGAGACGAGTGTCAGTCTGTAGGAGAGCAGTGAGGTTGTGGAGAGCTTTAAATGTTAAGAGCAGTATTTAGTATTGTATACTGTAGTTAACAGGGAGCCAGTGAAGTTGAGAGAGAATAGGTGTAGTATGTTCGGTGAATTTAGAACAGCAGGTTATTATCCTGGCAGCAATTTTGAATAAATTGTAAGCGATAGATACTTTTTGTGGGATAACAGATAGAATACCATTACAGTAATCTATACGTGAGGTGACTCGGGCATTAACTAATACTTTAGTACTGTGTTGCGTAAGAACAGTCTAGAAATGTTTTGGAGATGGAAGAAAGCAGTCCGAGAAATGTTACTTATACGGGAGAAATTATTTAATAATAATAATTATTATTATTATGAATTGCCATTATTAGTGTATAAATGGATATAAACAATTGCATGTAAATGATTCGCCAAAATCTGTTGTATGTAAACGATACTGTTTAAAACGTTATTGTTTTTTCATCAGAAAACTCGGTTTCCACGTCTACTTGTATTAGTTTAAATGGCACTTTTACCACTTGCAATAGGGCAGACGCGCTGACTTATTGTGTCTACTGGGTAACACAGTGAATGCGGCGTCTATCTATATATGTCTATGTTTTCCGTAGCCTGCTACAGGAAGGTACTCTCTCAACCATTGGCATTGGTTTTGCTCCTTGCTATTTTGGTTATACTGCGACGGTGGTTTCCTAAGCCTTTGTTATACTGAATTCCTTTCTCACCATTTTCTGTTCCTATTCTTACACTGCCGTATGCTACGGTGGGCTTCGGCTAGTGTTATGTAATGTTCAAAATATAAGGTGCATTTAATATATGTATATATAATTATTTCAAATAGATATTTTAAGTATAATTTATAAACATCTTTTGTGAAAAGCTTATAAAATATATTGTGTATTTAATATGTATATATATGTATTTTTTGTGAAATGTTTTTTCTGTAAATATTGTGAACATGTTCAAGGAATGACCAAAAAAGTATGATTTTTGCGTTGCAAATATTCAGTAATAAATCTAAAGGAGTTTTGCTATTATGTCTACTGTACTTCATTTATGTTTGTATACAGTACAACTAATTAGGAAGAAATTATTTCAATTGTTGGTTAGTTTTGGAGGCATTCTAATTAAATATGCTCGATTAAAAAAAATGCTGAATGAAACTTAAACTATAAGTTAACATAAAAAACATATTTAATTAACATAAAATTAAACTTTTTATTGAAAGGAAATACCACTTTTTGAGCGAAAGAAATTAAGTTTCCTCAAATTAAATTCTTTCTTTGGTTGAACATTGATGCAAATTGAACTGACATAAAAAATGGTTTAACATTAAATAATATGTGCTGAGAAAAAATCGATTCAATTGATTGTTACCACTTGACATAATTTTTTTTTTAATTTACATCAAAAAATAATTTTTTACAGTGCGCAAAACTAATGCTTTCAGCTCACACCATCTTCCCTTGCACCAATGTTTATCAGCCATTATGGTCCTGACTCCCATGACTCAGTTTTGCCTTTTTAAATTAATTTGTCGACCCACTAGCAGCATTTCCAAACTATTTCCTTGCTGAAATGAGCACGATGCCCCTTAACAACTGAAAACCACCCAACAAAATGGCGGGAAAGAAAAATGACATCACAAATAAAATATTTCAAGAAAAATACTTTAGAGAGAAGATCATTCCTTCCTGGTTCTCTATGTGCAAAGGCCTCCAACCATCAGTTGTGTTTAGAAAAGTTTGTTAAGATAGAAATTAATTTTAAAATTTCAAAAATCATATAGCGATGGGCAGATTGGTAAAGTGTATATGACTAGACAGTACTGTGCAAAAGTTTTACAATCAGGCAGGTGTGAAAAATGCTGTAAACTAGGAATGATTACACAAACAGAAGTGTTAATAGTTTATTTTTATCAATTAACAATGCAAGTAAATCAACCAAAGAGAAATCTAAATCAATATTTGATGTAACCACGCTTTGCCTTCAAAACAGCATCAGTTCTTCTAGGTGCACTTGCATACAGTGCAACTAGACAGGTAGGTAGTTCCAAACATCTTGGTTGAGATCAGGGCTATGTGCAGGCCATACCATCACTTCGAGTACTCCTTGTTCTTCTTTAAGCTGAGGATAGTTCTTAATGATATTGGCTGTATGTTTGGGGTCATTGTTCTGGTGCAGAATTAATTTGTGGCCAATCAGATGCTTCCCTGATGGTATTGCGTGATCGATAAGTATTTGCTTGTATTTCTCAGCATTGAAGACACCATTAATCCTGACCAAATCCCCAACTCCATTTATAGAAATACAGCCCTAAACTTGCAAGGAACCTCCACCATGCTCCACTGTTGCCTGCAGACACTCAATATTGTACCGCTCTCCAGGCCTTAAGTGAACAAACTGCCTTCTGATACAGCCAGATATTTCAATTTTTTGTCTAGAGTATCTGCTGACATTTTTCTGCACCCTAGTTCTTATGTTTTTGGTAATAGTTGAGTCCCTTGTTTCCACGTTGAAGGTATGGCTTTTTGGCCTAACCGCAGAGTCAGTGTACCCATGCATTTGGCCTTCGGGCTTTAATCCCCTACCCTTACCCTAACCCTAATTCTTCTATGAAGACCTCCTCTGGCCAGACTTCTCAAGACAATAGAAGGGTGTACTGTACCTGGGTCCCACAGGTTTCTGCCAGTTCGGAGCTGGTGGCTCTGTTGTACATCCTCCTATTTTGAAGGGAAGTAAACATGATATGTTTTTCATCTGCCGCAACCTTTCCTTGGCAACCACTATGTCTATGGGCCTCAAGGTTGACCATTTCTTTTTATTTCTTCAAAAGAGCTTGAGCAGCACATGTTGAAACCCCAGTCTGCTTTGAAATCTTTGCCTAGGAGGGACCTTGCTGATGTAGTAAAACTACCTTGTGTCTTGTTGCTGTGCTCAGTCTTGCCTGTGACATGAAACTGTCTTCCACAACCTCACCTTGGTAGCAGAGTTTGGATGTTCCTCACCCAGTTTTAAGCCTCCTATACAGCTGTTACTGTTGCAGTTAATTATTGTGTTTCAACCTACATATGAAAATGATGATCATTAGCACCTGTTTGCTATAACTGGTTAATCATACACCTGACTATAATCCTAAAAAATGACCTGACTTTATGCAAATGTACCTATAAGACCTGATGCTGGTTTGAAGGCAAAGAGTAGTCACACCAAACATTGGTTGGATTTAGATTTTTCTTCTGTTAGCTCACTTTGCATTTTGTAAATTGCTAAAAAAAAAAAAAAATTAGAATTTATATTTGTGAAAGCATTCTTTTTTTACAGCATTTTTTCACAGCTGCATAATGACAGCTCAGGACTGTAGTAAGAAATGTTGGATGAAGATGAAGTTTTGTCTGTCTTGGTCTCTCGGGTTGCTCTGCCCAAAAGGGACACCTACTTCAGGGAACCCCAGAGATTTATGGTGTAGGGACCAGAAGGGGCGTGGCTAAATTCTTTCACTGGGCAGCTTCTTAGCACTGTGGGAAAAGAAGGAGCTGACAGTTTTAGCATAAGGGTTATTACAAACCTTCACTGAATCTGCTAGGAGCTCTTCAGATGCACATGCATGACAATATATAAATATACAGTTTATATTGCAAAAGAGGCCCGTGAAGGAATGCATCCCCATGCTGATTTGAGTGGTGCAAGCCAGGAGTCAAACAAAGGGTCTCTATGTGAAAAGTGAACTGGCAATGCTAACACTGCCAGTGACACAAGGCTTTAACTGATATCAGGTACTACTGGAGGCAAGAAGGCACTTATTCCTTGGTTGATATCAAAAGCTCCCCCTAACCCAAACAGATAGTTGGCTGCAGTAAGGTACAGAATTTTTTGCATAGTCTCCTTCCTCCAATTACAATACAGGTGACCTGGGCTGTGCTGGCCTTTTAACTGGGAATAAGGGACAAGTGTTTCAGGAGGCTGCTAGAGGGAGTCCTAGCAATATGTTCCCTGGAGTTCCCTGACAAACAACTGAAAATACCCCAGAAGTATACCCCAGGCTTTCTCTAGAAATTACTTAAGGTCATAAGTTAGCCAGAAGTCAGGTTAGATTAAGGTTGGGAGGTATGGTGCAGTTATGGATTGGCCTGGCTGTAAGAAACACACCAGAAGAAAGAGAAAGATAGAAAGTGGATCAGCCATCCTACCTTGCAGATAGGGGATTTTTGTGTATTTGCAGGTCCAATTAGATTGTGGGATCATTGTTTTTCTCTTTTGTATTTACCTATGTCCCCAATGTTGCTGCACCCTGTTGTAATAAACCCACTTCTTTTTATCTACCATAGATTCCTTGCTGTTTGGTACAACTGCCAAGCACCCACTAAAAAAATTATACATGTACATTATGCATTGAGTGTTTAAATTGTTTAAAAGTATTGAAACATGCTGGTATCACAGCTTTGCATTAGAAACTGTTATTCTAATAATATAAATGTCAGTTTTACTCAGGAAATCCATTAACTTAAGATGCAACCTTTGATTTTTTCCTTTGTAAAATAAGGAAGCTCTCAGGGTGATCCTGCATTACTTAAAGCAAAATTGCTGAGATGTGCTGTCTCAATTAGCTGAAAAAGTTGGTCAGATTTTTAATGCTTATTGATTTTGTTATGAAAATGAAATTTGTTAATAAACAGAAATTCCCAATTTAGGTATGTGAGCAACACTTTAAATGAGATAAATTGAGTTTTTAATTTAAAGTTTTTGTTTGGGTTTGGCCAGTAATACATTCTGTTCTTCCTACACTGTAATTAACTTTTTTCTGAAACTTTGCAGTTTACCTCAGGAGCACTTATAATCTTCCTCAATTAACACACTTTTGCCTTGGTGGTTTTATTTCCAGTTTAAATAAGAACTATATGCATGGTGTAACATTCAGATGTGCTTTAAATCTTAATTAACTGTTTTGGAAACTGGAGCATTTTAAACTTTTATAGTAACTTCATCAAAGAGTCAGTTATGATAAATTGTTTGCTACTTTTTTTTGTAACAGTGAGTCATATTCAAAAATAACAGGAACAGACAGAGATTCATCCCTGGCTCAAGTCTTTTATCATTTGATTTTTGTTGTCTTTTGAATATAATTTTGTAAATTCTGTTTTTGAATATAGTTTCTTCTCTGAATACGGTTTTGTTTAATTGTTATTTTACATTGTACAGTATTATGTTTCTTGTATATCAGTTAGTTTTTGTGTGTATGTTTCTTGTCCTGTTTATGTTGAGCCTAAGGGGGCAGAGCCCCTGACACAGCAGCTGTGGAGCTGCTCCTATACCTTTATGCGCCCACAACCACTACTATACACTTCTTCCCCTTTGTTGTTTCTGCTTCTGCCTTTTTGGTTCTCATTTTGAATTTCATAAGTGCCTTCTTGTTCTTACTTTTTGGTCATGAATTTTAGATAGTTAATACTGCTTGGGAGTGATGAGGCCTACACAATTTTGGTGTTTAAAACTTAGGTCTGACTTTTGTTTTTGAGGCTTGTCTCCCTTTTTGATATCATTAACAGGTAGGATCATAACAAGAATGTAATGTGTATTTATTAGCACATACACATCATGAAGCGCTGCGGTGGGCTGGCTCCCTGCCCAGGGTTTGTTTCCTGCCTTGTGCCCTGTGTTGGCTGGGATTGGCTCCAGCAGACCCCCGTGACCCTGTAGTTAGGATATAGCGGGTTGGATAATGAATGAATGGATGGATGGATACTATCATGTAGTTGAAAACAGAGACTTAATAGGATTGTGTTGGCTGAAACAGCTTTCATAGACAGTAGATTCCAACTAAAGTGTGAAAAAATTGAATTAATAAATGTCCACTTGTTATTTGTTGATTGTGGAGAGTCTATCGCTAATGGTAGTTACAATTTGCTAATCATGAAGTAGCCTGAAGAGATTTAAAATCTTTGTTGAAGTCACAATCTGAAATTGTTGGCTACATTTTTATAATGTGCAAATAATGTAGCTGTAAATTATTTTTTTAGTGTGATGGAATTCCTGATTTCCAGTGGATTTACTGTATTGCATGTCTTTCACTAAGCTACAGCTAGGGAGCTCATTTCCTCTTTCATTCATTTCTACATAAACTAAGTTACTAGCATATTTTAGTTTCATAGTCATGTACATCATGTCACCTCCCCACTACGGTTTCAAGAAACAGGAGAAGTGAGCTGCTGTGACTGAAGTTTGTGCAGGCTGCTACGCAACTTCAGGAGCCATGTCTACAGACAGCATATCAAGCAGAAGCTGCTGCAGCACACACTACTCTGAATTGTTTTCCCTATTTTGCTATCTAGAGTAGCTGTTGAACAAGTAAAATATGAATGTATATAATTTATACATGTTGAAGAAGCCTCTACCAAGAGAAACTTAAAACAGTAAAATAATGTATAATTGATGTCACACAGAATATTTTTCTGTTTTAAGACAGGCAAGCTTGAAAATCCAACAGTGCTTTTCACCAGGAGTTTTTGAAATTTAAAATATTTTAATGGCATGCTTTATTCTGGATATCTCAACAAAAATGTTACTTTCATGACAAATCTTTTGGATTAATAAGTGGATGTAATTTAAACAAGACAGCTTTACTGATAGCTAAGTTGTTTCATGCTGACAGACAGGCAGTATGATGTCTTTGATGACAGTAGATGTTTTATCTACCCATATAAAAGGCAAAGCCCTCACTGACTCATCACTAATTCTCTCACTTTCCATATAGGTGGGAAACTGAAATTTTGCATGCTCATTCCTTGCAGTGTACTTACAAAAGTTAGATATGTTTCATGTCCTATTGCAATACCCAAGAGGGGGAAACGGGTGTACCCCCTAAACTGTATATATAGCTAGGGGAAACCCCTCCTTACTATTTCTGTGACTTTGAATATACGTTGGAATCCCAAATTTCCCATGGTCATCCTTTACACTGTACTTACAAATGTTAAGTATGTTTCATTTCGCACCATGCCCCGTAACGAACTTTTGAAAAAACATCCTGTTTTTGGCAGTTCTCACCATTATGCCGTAAGGAACTTTCGGAACTGACCTCTCCTTTTGGCGGTTTCATTTCTTATTTCCGTTAACAGACAATTTATTTCATGGCAGAGACACACAAGGGCCGCCCAAAGTCCCCTTTCCTTTTTCTGCACAGTCGCTGTCCACGCACCTACCACGTGGTTGGCTCCCTTCCTATATACATTAACAACATCCCGCACTCATGTGCATCCTCACTCATTTCCTTACTTTCCTCAGGTGTTCATCATGCTCACTGCTCCCTTCTTCTTTACTCCACCACTTCAAGCCTGTTATTGTTGGCCTTGCTTCACGTCTTCTTGCTTGTAACTCCTGCCTTTTCGTTTACTCCACCGCTTCAAGGCTGTCATTGTTGGGCTTCCTTACTTGCTCACCTACGTCTTCCTGGTGCTGACTTCTGATTTTCATTCCCCGCTCCATCGCTCCTCGCCTTCCTTTGTACTTTCTTTCTCAATGGGTTCAAATTTACCCTGAATAACATGTCTATTCCGGTGATCACCATCGATCACAATTTCACAGATGCATACCCAGTGGTTTCCATGCCCAGAGGCATCATTTACAAAGAGATCCTTTCATCCTAAAAATGTGCATTTCTCATACGCAACATTTACAATCATAAATTAAATTCTTTATGATCATCAAATTCACTCTCAATGCTAAAATAAGCCTACAACAATGACATTGACAATCATGTTACGTTATTTTTAAAATGTTTTCTTTTTCATAATTTCGGTCAACAGTAGCACACCTCTTCGTATTATATAATTTTAGAAGTGAAGATCAAAGAAGAAAGAAACTTGGCATGTGGGTTTTACATTTAGATGTAAGGCTAGATGAGACACTGAATGTGTCTGACAATTGACAAGTAAAGACAGAAAGTGTAATAAACTATTTAGTCCAAATCAGGAAACAAAACATGTTTTAAAGTGGAGAAAGAAGTGTGTTTAAGTAGAAAGGGCACAAAAATATGCAAGAATAGTGCTAAGTGATACACTGTAAGACTTGAATACTGACCTCAAGAGAAAAGTGATGGAGCACCAATGATACTAATGTGTCAAATAACTGTACACTTCTTCTTTCTAGATGTTGGGTTATTGCATAGAAATGAAAAGCCATTTAATCAATATACAAATCAGAGCAAAACAAACAGGAGCAGCTGTAGTTCTTGGTTCGGAGCCCTGAAACAGATGAGCTATTTAAATACAGAGTAAGTCACTGATGGTGTACTGAACAATATTATTTTGCAATGTAAATTAAAAATGTATTTATTAAATGTAATTTTAAATCAGAAACTGCAGTCTTAAAATTACTAGTTTTTTAATGACCCTATACGGTCCTTTACTGGTTTGTGGTTCTTTGAAGAACCATTTCTTTCTGGGAAGAGTTTTTTGCATATGAAGTTGGTTCTTTGTGCTTTCAAAACGTTCTAATACAGTATGTCAAAAAAACTGAAAATTGTAATGTATAGTGGGTTATTTAGCAGGACACTTAACAGATTAAGAAAACTTAGACATAGCCTGTGTTTTTGTATGTGAAGAGAACACTTTTAAAATCCCGAGCCATTTATATTTCATAAATCTGCTGCCATCTATTAATGACTATTTATGAAGCCTATTCTGGATCTAAATAAATACTGTAAAGGTTCTTTCTGGAACCTTCACGTGGATGGGTCTTTTGGGAACCCAAAACAGTTCCCTTACGACATCACTCTACGCTCTGAAGAACCACTCTGGCGCGTTTTTTTTTTTTAAAGAATGTAAGATCAAGAAAAGTTTGTTAATATTTATTAACTGTAAGGTATGTGTAGAGTGAGGGCAGAGAATGTATCAAGAGGCATATCAAGTGGCATCAGTCCAAAGGCATCAAATGTAAATGTTCTGGACAAATGTAAAATATATTACTAATTTTTAAAAAAATGTTATTTTTGTTCAGTGCTGGTCTCTACATCATACATTGCACTTTCTGACTTAGATAGATCAGCAATGTTAACAGCAAAGTCAGTTCAATTTTCAGTTCAGTTTCTTTCTCAAACAAATGTCATTCCATACGTACAATTTATTTGCTTCATTTCTTTTTGATTTGAAAAGTCCTAGGAACACTCACATTCTCAGCGGGGTGTGCCATTGCTCAGTGATGAATCTAGACATTTAGCTCTGATTTTTACCCAGATGACTCAATGGGAGCTATACTCAAATGGTACATTACAGGGTAAAGTAAAACTGCTAGCTAAAGACTTAGACAGAGCAGAGAAAAAGACATTTGATTGCACTGAGGTGATGAAGGTTTTCATAGGAATATGTAGGAAAATGTTCAGACTGTAATTGTGTGTAGCATGAAATCATTCAAATATGTCTTTAGGATAAAAGGGCAAAATCTGACACCCAGGGAGACTGCAATTTTGCTTTGTGCTTTATCTGCTCCACCAGACCAGGACTTAATAGAAACAGCATATTTAGGCTGTCTTCAAGCACATTTTGTGCACAGTACCCCATTTAGTGACGGATCACCAACTTTGGTGTCAGTGCACATTCTGGAGAACCTCAGATCATTATGTTCAATGAACCACAAAAAGACCTTAACCTTGGCATAACCTCTTTCATTTGCTTAGATTTCTGGATAGGAGAGAAGTGCAGCTATACACTGGAAAAACAACAAACACCCTGAGAAGTAAATTGGGTAACATCAAACAAAAATCCTTCAGCCTAAATGTAGAAATATTCTAAAGCATCTATCCCATTGTTAGCCTGTAAAAGGTGATAAGGATGGCTTATTCATTGTAATCTTCGGTATAATCATAGCAGCACAAGTTATGGCAACATCATGACCTCTATTTCCAAGGAAGCCGTAAGAAACAATGTTCTTTGTGGCACATTAACATTACTAGATTATACTAACCAACATTCTACCATTTGAATTCTATGCTCTTATTTGGCTTCTTTGTCATTTCCATAATTCTTCTGTCACCATCTTTCTCCGAGACGTATGTATTTACTGAGAAATGGCCACTTACTATTTTTTCATTATTCATATTTGAAAATGCCTTGCTATGGACTGGTTGCCTTTTCCAGAGCTGGTACCAGCTTTGTGCCAGAATCTGTCGAGACAGACTCCAAATGGGTCTGAGAAAGTTTCTTAGGTTTTCTTTCAAAAACTTTTTTCCTAGGAATGTAGCCCAAAGAATAAAACATTTTAAAGGTATCTAAATAAATAAGGCCACTGGTGGATTACATGAAGGATATATAGATTTCCTTTTAAAAGTAAAATTGTAATTTAAGTATCTGTAGTACTAAGGTGTTGTATCTTGTTAGCCATTATGGATGTGGTAAGAAGAAAAGCAAAATGGCACATTTTATTGGCTAACTAGAAAGACTACACTATGCAAGCTTTCTAGGCAACTCAGACCCCTAAATCCATCAAGATATAATTGATTATTAAATAATTGCAACCTTGCCTGAAGAAGGGGCCTGAGGAATAATTTTGCTTAACTAATTTAAGTATCCTTAACTAATTTAAGTATCCAAAGAAGTACTTAAAAGAGTGTTTTACACAAAAAGACCCCTGCATATTTTTGAATGAATCTGGGACTTCACCACTGCAAGGCAGTGAAGGTTTCCAGTGTGTCAAAGTGTTTTGTTATGTTAGGGTCCTACGGTAACCCTATTCTCCCTTTTATACTATTTATTATGTAGACCATAACAAAAAGTCCTCCGATCCCTGCTATAGGTCTCATATGTTACCTTGCCTTTTATATCTATCTATACCAGCCAACAAGACAAAGTATCAGAACAGGCTGGACAGAATAAGATGTAGATTAATTTAAAATACAAGCAAAGTTCAAATGTGAGTGTTGGCAAAATAATATTAATACAACCAATTCATCTTGCTTAGAATACCAGGTGACTTGGTCTTGGTCTTTGCTTCTGCATGGCTTTTGACTATGGTCTCTTAAAAAGATGGTCTTCTACTCCACCATGGATATAAAATGGCAGAGAGAAATAAAGAGTCAAGGGGACTCATTTCTAAAACTTTTTGTGGATTTGAATGTGAAAATATGTGCACGCCAAGAAACATGAAAATGCATACGCCAAAAAAGATCAGCATCATAAAACGCAGCATTAATATGCAATTTACCCTTTATAAATCACAATCACCTGGTAAATATGCATATATGCATACATGAACATGCCTTGAACGCCTCCCTGAAGCATTCATATATGGAGTATGCTAATTATATTCATACCAGTAACCGCGCACTGCACGATAAGACGCAGTGAATTCACTTGACTTGTTTTCATGCTCTTTCTTTCTCTGTACATTTAACATTCGTTTGCTCAGAGATTGATGCGCTTGCTGCCTCCTGAGCAGCTTTTCTTTTCTCCACCCTAGTGGCCCACTTCTTCTCTTCTTTCATCAACATCTTTTCACGTTAAAACTGATTAAGTCACTGTTTGTGTTGCAATTACTTAGTACATTTTCTTAAATTTTTCACTTAAACTGTAACTTAAGTCTTCAATGTACCTCAAGAATGATTTAAGATATGAAGAGGTACTGGAATTGACGGCGAATGTGTTAAGGATGAGAACGGTGCCCGTACACGTGTGCCACACGGCCGACCTGCTGGCCACTGCCAAGAGTTGATTCTACAATAAAATAAAATAAAAATAACCTTGGAGGTCAGTCATCACCCTGAAAACGGATAGTAGACTTCACTTAGTATATGTGTACCAAATCTCAGGTCAATAGATCAAACGGTTTGAGAGCTACAGGTGATGTAAAATCCTGGACAGACCAACGAACAGCCGCAGTAGTATATTATATATAAAGACATATGCAGTTACAATGTTGCAAAACTTAATTGGCTGGTAGAGCAGCTCCTTCATGATGCCCCTCCTCTTGCATTCAAAGGTATCTGGCTGTGCTCTGCAACTGAGAGTGCAAGGTCATGCACGGCATTATTGTGCCTCTACACTGCATTTTGGGGACCATGCAAAGGTTTAAGGCATTATAGTCTGAGTGGGTAGCCACTATCACCTGATACATGTAATGACGTGATTACTTTTACAATGAATGGCACAGGCCATATGAAACACTGAGGTTTCAACCAGTTTCTTATCAACAAGCTAGCTACCACATATGGCACCATCATATCTGCTATTACTGAAGCTACTTTGCTTCAGAATAAATGAATCACTGAGCCACAACATCTCAACTTGTATCACATACGATTGTGCAGTAATGCAATTGTAAGTGCTTACAGTTAACAAAAGCAGTTTCATTCTTGCTAGGTGACCTTATTGCAATAGGAGTGCTGTTACTAGCTCCAGTTATGTTAGTAGAACTGGACACTGCTGCAAATTTATGTTGGAAAAAAACATGAAAACTGGGTGTAGTGATTTGCAGGTTAGTTAATGTCTTGCAGCTTAGCAGGCATGATGGAGTGAAGCTTGACAGAGATATTCCAGACCTATTTGCCAGTAATCAGAGAAGTGATAAAAGGAAGTCGATATAAACTGTCAAAAGATAAAAATAAATTCTTCATTGCAAATATATGACATTAGCTTTTTGAAAGGGAACTAAAATACAGTCTGTACATGATAATTATCACTTTTGAGGTGTAATATGTTTGTCACTGTGGTGTTCTTTAGGTTGAAGTAGAGCTACACTCAGAATAATGTTTATTTTCTAACCCTGTTCAATTAACTCTATGTAAAGCGTTCAAAAACCACACCCTTTCCTCAAGGTGTCATACATCCCAAAACATTACATAGTAATCAATACCTGAACATAAAATAAATGACAAAAGCATTACTGAACAATCATATACAACAGTCACATCAAAACATATTATAATAATGGCTCAGTGATATGAATGCGTGTGAGTCATAATTTGACTGGTTTGACTGCATTTCCCTGCTTGATCAAAGGTTCAATCATTTCCTAGTTTCTCCAAAATGTTGCATATGTATGAGTCAGAGTTGCTGTAAATATTATGTCAGTTTTTGCATCAAGTTTTCTTTCATGAATCCTCAAGTTTGCATGGGAAGGTGTGTCAAGCCTGTTTATCTTTGTCATGAATCTGGACAGTCCCCAATGGGGACAATACTTTCCTCGGCCACGAGAGGGCAGCCGCCGGGTCTATTTGGGGCCACGGGACAGAGCTGGGATGTAGGGCGTGGCCACAGGCGCCCGGTCAGTTGGGGAGTCCTGGATGGCAGCATTTCTGCAGGAAGGCTCCCGAAACAGTTCAAGACGGCCGGAATGCTTCCAGGGGCTTTCCTGACACTTCCGCCACACCAGGAAGTGACGCAGCACCTGGGACTCATCCGGTCCTGATAAAGAACCGCCTCCTTGAGCGAGCCCACAGGAGAGGTCCAAGAGAAAGAAAGAGAGAAGAAGCAAGAGTTAATGAGAGAAGGCATGCAGTAAATAAAGGGCGTGTTTCATACATCCTGGTGTCGGTCTGTCTGTGTTTGGTTTCCACTGCTTATGCAAGATTTCAAGAATGAAGCCACAGGAGACCAAAGTTATGCCGATCCTTTGGTTTCCTTTCACATGTCAGGGACCAATGGGGCACCGTGGAACAGAGTGACTCTTCTGACTCAGCAACCAATGAAACAACATAAAACATAAAATTACAAGTTACAGAAAAAAAAATAAGATTTTGTATTTGTATTATTTAAGTTTACTGTGCTGCTCCAGAGATTTCTGTTTGATTCCTGAGTTTTCTTTGGGTACTTCAGTTTCCTTTAATGTTGAAAGAAGTGAGAGTTGAACTGATTAGAGGGTCCACATTAGAATTGTACTAGCCAACCCGCGGCGTACCATACGCCGCATAAACAGGCCGGGTTTTAATGATTTTTAAGCACAGGGAGAAAATTAACATTTGAAAAATCGGTAATGTAATAAATCCGCAAGAAAAGCAACATTATAACAATGCACAGAACGCACCAACACAGTAAAACAGTTTGCTATGGTGCATGCAGTCGTGTGTTGTAACCGAAAACTCGGTTTTTAAAGACTGCTTACTTCATTGTGTTTTAACCTCAGTTGTAAAGGATTGTTTTAAGGATCCCATGGGATACCTTCGCAAACCGTTTAACACGCTGCATATGGCGATTCACCTCCGCGAGAAACATGCCTCTATGAACAGTCAACGTGGCTCGGAGGTGCAAGGAGTTGGTGGGCGTGGCTCCTTCTGCGTGCGCAATAGGTGTCTTACTGGTCGGCGGCTCAGTGAGTCCACGCCCCTTCCGGCGTGCTTTCCATGGTTGTCTTGCCTTAGTGAATTATATATATAGATGAGTAAGTGTGTGATTGTGCCCTGCATTGTGCTGGCTTCCTAGTCATGGGTAGTTCCTGACTTGTGCTCAGTCCAAGCTGGATAGATTCTGACTTGCTGCAGTCTAGCAACTGACCAAGTAGGCTCAGAAATTGTATGTCTGTATGAATTTTCAACCTTGCCACAGTCCCTTGATGTATGATCAATCGAAGTGCTTCCCGGACTGTGTTCAGTGGGACACTGGTGTTCTGTGAGATGTGAACTAGTGTTAAATGAAAAATTAATGAAATTAACAATTTAAAAAAATAATACAAATGTATATTTTTTTTGCATTATAATAATTTCTTTTGCTTAATTTTTTGTTATTTGATAATCTTTATTTAAATATATTATGAATCATTAAATAAATAGACATATATTTGTCTCCTTTTGTTTTAATTTGCATTGTGTCAACAATGTCCATAAAAAGTATGCTGCCAATTGTAATTGTACTCAGTTTTACACACATACTGACTGCCATGAGAACTGTGTATAGAGCTAATGACATTGTATGTGATTTTAGCCTAGTTCAAGTGCAAGAAATGAAATAGTTATGTTGTATGATGAGAACTGTCTTCATAATTATTTATCTACTTCTCTAGGAACAATGAAACTAGCAAGCTTAAAGAGTAATTAAACTTGAAACTCATATAAATATTTATTTTGACATTTTCAGTATTTCAATATATTTCTATTAAAAAGTCAACCATGCGTTTGTGGCTGAAAAGCACAAAAATAGATAACAAGAAGCAAATAGTTCTAAAAGTCCATCTTCGGTTAATAAAAATTAAATTAATATTATCACTTCTTACCTTTTTGTTATTTATTTCGGTTTGACGTGTTCTTTTGCTTATGTAACATTGGAGACACATCACATGACCATGATTGTCACATTCGTGACATCAGCAGTAGTGATGGCATACATATGATGGCGGTTCCATGATACATTGTCCCTTAATTGGATAAATTGTGGAAAATGTTAGTGTAGTTAGTTTCTTTTTCTTTTTCAGGTTGCGTTTCTTTCTAAGTTTAGTTTGCATAAATATCTTGTGATCTTTCTGGCTTTGACTTGGCTTGTCTTTTTCTATGATTACTGTCTCCCATATTATCTCCTCATCAAATCTCTCACAATAAATCCTGAGAAGTTGTCTCACAATGCAGTGGTTTTCTTAATGTAGGCCATATGGTCAAAAATATGGCCTTAAACTTAAGTGAAATAGAAAACAAAAAATATAAAGTAAAAATGCAAGCATATGTTGAAATCTTATGCATAAATGTATGCATGCAATATATTTAGAGTAAGTAAGTTGGAAATTTAAGATGGTCTTCTACTATAGTAGACAGCTGTAGATTAGAACCCAAGAAGCGTAAATGAATTACATAGACTATACATTAGTGAACTTGTTTTGAAACGCATTATATTATCATCTTGTTCTGAGTATGATGGTTTGTACAAACAGTATATCTATGGAAATCTTTGTGATTGTTTATGCCTGTATGCAACTACATTTTTGGCTTTATAATGCAACCAACTGTCAAAGCTATGCATGCTTTTTCAAACATGTAGTGCATGTTATGTATGTGTGCTGCGACTGCAAAAGTCATGCCAATGTCAATACCTCCACTGGTCAAATGGCTTGCTTCAGTCATATATACATCTGTGGTCTAAGAGGTTCAAATTATAGCCCCAATGTCTCCGAGGAGTTTCTTGTCTACGCGGTGTCTCTCAATGTTTCTAGTTTCCTTGAAATTGCTAAAGATGTGAATATTATATTTATTGGTATTTCTGACCATATCCATTTGAATAAGCACCTTATCTGTGGTTGGTTCATGCCTTCCTTGTTTCCAGTGCTACTAACATAGGCGCTAGACCCCACCAAACGTTATTTGAACCAAACAGGTTCAGTAAATGAACGACAATTGTGGAACAATGACATTGCTATTATTCATTCTGGGAGCACATTGTGTGTGAAATTTCCATGTTCTTCCATGTCTGGTTGGATTCCTACCAGTGATGTATATGCTCTCCAGTAAATTGGCACCTTTGATTTATATTTGATTGGGTTACTACATGTAGACTGTTGCTGCTAGAACAGGCTAAGGCTGATTAAGTGGTTAAGGAGATGCAAGAATGATTTGTATAGGAAGGCTACAGCCTTTACAGCAGTCCCAATCCAATATGAATATAAATTAATCTGCTATTAAAGAGGATCTAAAGAGTTCATTTCTGTTTCCATTTTTGCCCTTGCTATGAACTGCCAAGAAATAATATGTTTTAAAGTATTTGCTTTGATACAAAATGTTTTTATTATATTCTGAATCCCAGTCTGTCATGTAATATGTATATAATAGGCACTGACACCAATCAGAATGGTCATTCTCATAAAATATAGTGCAGCCATTGAAAATAAAATGCGCAGACAACTAGATTTTAATTTAAACTAATATGCTCACCAGCTTCTTATTGAAATGCAGACATTGATTTGCAGGAAGTCAGTGATGGGTGTGTAATTGTATTTTATTTTGCTTGAAAAACAAGAGGCTGCAGGAACTCTGTCTCCATCCCTCTCTCTCTGCAAATACAATAGATATTGTCTAGCCATTCTTTGTGGGCTATGGATTTCCCAGGCAAATGACATACCTATCCTAGGCCTGCCTTAAAAGGATTACTTTATTTTGCTGTGGTGTCTTCCCTTTTTTCTATGACTTCTTTCTTTCACAGTGTATTCAGTAAAAACCCATAACTTGAGAATAACTTGCCATAAGCAAGTGACAGATGTACTGTATCTTATTTAAATAAGCTATGCATGCCAAAAAGTAATAATAGAAAGTATGCATTATTTTTATTTAAAGTTAAGAAATTGAGAACGGCAGTGTATTTGATTTAAATATACCATACATGCTGAAAAATAATAAAGGGTACAAATGCATTATTTCCTTATTAAAATTAAGAAATTGACATATGCACTGTATTTTATTTACATAGACTGTACACAGTTGCTGAACAATAATAATAGCACATATACATTACTTGCACGTAGCCCTATTCAATTATGATTCTATCAAAAAAATGCAGCTGTCAGAGACAAGGGATGGGGCCACGGCTCCAATTTCCATACACAATGCTCTTCTCACTTCAGGTAAGGGACTTAAAAGAGGCCGCACTCTGTTTAAGATGCATAGAAAAGGCTGGACCTTTTCTGGTAGACTCCTTGGGAAGGTGTCCACAGAAAAGTCAGGCGTGCTGAGCATTATTAACAGAAAATTAGAGGTCTTAAGTGCAGTTTGCCCAGAACAAATGCTAGCTCCATGTGGACAGAGTTTACATGAGACAGAGCTGTGATTTTCACTTTGAGAAGTGCAGCAGCTGATAAACAGTCTGTTCTCCATCTGTTGATCAGTCTGATCAATTGTTTATTTAAGAATGATTGGGACAGGTTTTTTTTTTATATAATACTCTGATATCAATATGAATTGTATAGGATTTGTTTTGGTGAGGCATGTACAATAAACCATCTATATAAGCATATAAAATAAAGACAACAATATTTATCATGTTCCACTAATACACAATCACTATAAACCACTGTGCACATCAAGTGGAGACATAAGTAAGGGGTACGTCAAGTTAGGGGATTTGTGTTTTCTATTAAGTAATATGAAGTTATGTATTTTAATACATTCTTGCTTATGGTGACACCAGAGAGTGGTGGCATTTTGCATGTTGGTAGTAAGAATTCAATTGTAATTTGCACACATGGCAATACTAATATTATTACTATTACTACTACTCAAGCCAATATAACAGAAACACACTTAGACATACAGTATATAAAACATATGCACAGGTTTCCAAAGTCAGCATGTTACATTTAATCAGCCAGAGGGTAAGTACTGTTATAAAACTTAGTAGTCCCAGTGTTGAATTAACTGACCCAAAGACATTAAACAGAGAATAACAGTGTGGAAGTGTTCTGATGAGACCTAAATGGCTTTCCATCTCTCTCTGTCTCTCTCACTGGAAGGGTATAGAGAATGCACAGTGAACAGATGGAGTGCAATGTAGTAGTATTTTAGTAGTAGTGGCCAAAACTCTCTCTACCTGGTTCTTCTTCTCAATGGACAGCACTGGCATATCAACTGTGATGAAGAAGGACAAAACAGTTTAAATAAAAAACATGTACATGTAGAAAATAGTCATTTTGAGACACACCAAGTCAAGAAACTAAAGCCTCTGGTGGTCTTTCTTGGTCATGTTAGAGTCCCACAAATTGTATTACATATTGTGGTAAGTTAAATTATATATTATAGTAGCTGTGTAGCTATGGAAGGCTGGCGTCCTTCAACATCTGCAATAAAATGCTGCAGATGTTCTATCAGGCGGTTGTGGCGAGCGCCCTCTTCTACGTGGTGGTGTGCTGGGGAGGCAGCATAAAGAAGAGGGACGCCTCACGCCTGGATAAACTGTGAGGAAGGCAGGCTTTACTGTAGGCACAGAGCTGGACAGTTTGACATCTGTGGCAGAGTGACGGGCGCTGAGCAGGCTCCTGTCAATCATGGAGAATCCACTGCATCCACTGAACAGTATCATCTCCAGACAGAGGAGCAGCTTCAGTGACAGACTGCAGTCACTGTCCTGCTCCACGGACAGACTGAGGAGATTGTTACTCCCCCACACTATGAGACTCTTCAATTCCACCCGGGGTAACGTTAACATTATACAAATTTATTGTCTGATATACCTTCATTGTTATCACTCTTTAATTTAGTATTGTTCTTTATCAGTATGCTGCTGCTGGAGTATGTGAATTTCCTCTTGGGATTAATAAAGTATCTATCTATCTATCTGAACATGATTGCAATCTTTACTTTACACTCATTTGAGCACATGATAATTTGCCCAAAAAGAAGCAGTTCAACTGGAGATCTCTGATTCCAAATATAAAATCTTGGGGACTGTAGCTATGTAATATGACGGGATAACAGGAATCCGCTGTATAAATATGGATTCTCCTTTATCAAACCTTGATAAGGCTGTGGTCACTTGCTCTGTCCCTGATCTGCCCTGTAGTCAGATTGTCATTCATTTTCAACCAATCAGTTTTAAAACCAACCTCTGACATCTTAAAGGAGAGACCTGAAGTTCAACCACAGAATCAAATTCATCAGGCCCTCCTAATCACAGCATTGAGATGCCATATAGCCTATATTCTGACAATACTTCAGTTATTCCCCAGTTTTCATGAAAATATGATCATGTCTTTGTGAATGATGGCAGAACAAATATATATAGCCTCGTGCAAATCGACTTTATTTATATAAATATATATAGATATAACTGTGTTTACTAGCCTTGCCTGGGTAATATTTCAAAATTAGCTGGGAGTGGGAGAATGATGGTATTTAGACTAAATACAAATGGTGATCTGAATTCACAGTGCCGTTTGCCTCTGCTCTGGAGTTACTCCTTGTAAGACACAGTGCTGGGAGAGCGCAATGGTGGTGTGATAATGAGAGACTGCACTTTTGACCCCAAAAGGTAATAAATAGCTCCCAAGATGATATGGCCTTACCCAGGGTAGATGTGGCTATGACAAAAATAGCAAGGGAAATAGTTTCATTAAAGAGAATGTTTAAAGTAATGGGTTGAAATTGAACCCAAACATTCTGTTTGGAAGGCAAGCATGCTACCCATTGCACTGCACCATTGCACCATGCAGACTGCTTTTTCTCCGCTGATATCTCACACAATAGTGTTTCCTGACGCTTGTTCTACCATCTAAGGGAGCAAGGTTAAAACTGTATGTGAAAAACCTGACTTATGGTTATGGATAAGTACTTGTGTATGAAAATTTCAGTTTTTTGTGGCTTGATAAACAAAGCCGTCCATAAAGAATAAACAAAGAGAAAATGTGCTTTATTGATATGGAGATTGTGCCGATAAACTTATTTGTAAGGGTATTTTTAATATAAACTTTTAATATGTATCTGCTATATCAGGGGTGGGCAATGTCGGTCCTGGAGATCCGCAGTGGTTGCAGGTTTTTGTTTGAACCCAGTTTCTTAATGAGAAGTCAGTTATTACTGATGAAGCACTTATTGCTTAAGTGATATTTTGATGCTTGCTTTTAGTGGTCTCATTTGCTAAGGTTCCCCACCCTTAATTGCTTATTATTTCAATCTTAAACCGCTGTATTCACTGTTTTAATGGCTCCTTATTAGCAATAAGATGTAAATGACAAAGCAGTCAGCAGTTCACCATCTAGCTTGTTTTGATTTACATCTCTGTGTGTTCATCATGCACTGTTTGATTTATTAAAACACTTAATAGAAACTGTGACAGGCTTCAAATCATTTGGCGATATCCTTGGAAAGAAAAAATCTACGATATAAGAACCTTACACTGCAGACTAACAAGCCATAAAATTAAATAAGGTCTGAGATTGGAAAGGATTGGTTTATAATTAAGCAATTGGGTTGGAATGGAAACCTGTAGCCACTGAGGCCCTCCAGGACCGACATTGCTCACCCCTGTGCTATATAATGGTGCCTATTATTGTATCGTAGTTTATTTTTAAAAGCTTGTGCAGTTGTCATATTCCATCCTTACATATTTTATCATTCAGAAATAAATGATTATCCACAACAAACTTTCATGTGGTGGCAAAAAGAGATATTGTTTAGGTAGGTGCATGATGAAGTGATGATGCTATGTGATATTTTATAGACCCAGCTGTACCTGAAGTAACAACACCATATTGCAACACTATATTTCATGATGCTTTACTTTAAGATTGGCTATTAGTGTAATAATCTACAGGCCTGAAATAACCAAAGTGACATGAGGCCTCCAAGCATAGCCAGAGAAGCAGGCCAGAATTCCCACATGCCTGCCCAGAGAGAGTGCACCAGAAAGCAGTCTGAGGTTCTGCTCTAGTGGGTGGCTTTAGCCTACACTATGCCAAAATACACTTAGCTTCAAAAGTTCAAAAATAAGTACAGTTCACAAAAGACAAGTGCAAGTTCCACCTACGTGAGGATGACAATAAACTTCCAACTTGTGGATGAAGGGGCAAACAAAGAAGCCTTATAAAAGAAGATTTATTTTACAAAAATCAGAAAATATCTCAAAATGGTCAAAGGGATTGCCAACAAGGTAATCCTAAGCAAACACTAATCAGAAAACAGAACACTAAAAAAACAAAATAGTCAAAAAGCCAGTAAATGTAAAGAATTAACAATAGCAAAACATGGAGATATTCACCAAGAACATATAGCATACTGCAGATGGATTACAAGTCCCATGAGCCTTTTCAGGGCTTGGATCAGACCATCAAAGAATATTGACAGGTGGTCCCGCCTCTTAGGGAACCACCCATAAAATACAAGGAACAAAACAGAACATACTATCATACATAGAACCTAAATAGTAATCAAGACTGCCAAAAATACATATTTATACTGTGAGGGATGGCCCATTCCCTTACCCGGCTGGGACGCCCTCAGGATGCGAGTGTTCACAGGGCATTATCTCCCCATAGCATTGGATGGCAGCCCCTGTGGGCTGCAGGGGTGAATTGAATTCCCACAGGGCATCATGGGACATGGAGTTCTTCAATGCATCCCTCTTGTGTTCTGTAGGTGCCGCCAAGGGGTGCTGCAGGGACTGGGCAGTCCTACTTTATGGGGCTCCAACCTTACCCAGAAGTGCTTTTGGACCACATGGACAGAAATACTCCCAGGTCAGAGATAAAAGGAGCTGCCTGCCTCACAGGGATGAGCCGGAATCTGGAGGAAGGAGCACAATGCTTGTGAGGAGGAGTGGAGGATCAGTGACAGAGAGAAAGAAGAAAAGAGTTGCTTTATTGTGACGAAAATTGTGCTTATTGCATATACTTGGCTGTGTTAGTGGGAAGAACTTGATAAAGAAGAGTTTCCCATGAATAAAAACTCTTTGTGCTTTTAACTTGTGTCCAGGGCTTGCTTGTGTTGGGTGTTTGGGGCTGGAGCGCCACCTGGTGTTCACAATAAAAATAATAAACATAAATGTTAATATTTAAGGCATGAAACATTAAGGAAATGTTTGGCTTAAACATAACATGTTAGATGTTAAAATGGTGTATACAGTTTTTAATAATATAATTAGTCTTTGATGTATAGAGTAACCTCAGTTAATATCCCAATGTACTTCATTGAACTCTTATATGTAGTTCCTATTTGACCCATTGACGAGAGAAGGTTAAGGGTTTGCGCTTCCATCCATTTATTTTCTGCATCCACTTGTTTTACTTCAAGATAATTGAGTACCAGAAGCTGTTCAAACAGCTCTGGGCACAATGTACTAAGTAGCTCCCAAATGGGATATTAGGCCATTACATGCCAATACTCACTCACACAGCCATTTTGAGGTCTGCATTGACAATGGAGGTTTTTGGAGTGTGGAGGAAAACCTGCATGCCAAAAGATAATTTCCTCTACCATAGGGAAATACAAAACTCCACACAGTCAATGATATGCCAGGATTCAACCCCAGTTTTATTTGTAGTTTATCTTGGAAATATTCTATCCACTTTTCGCTAAAAAATATTATGGTTATTCATCCATAATGTCCCTAGTGAACAAGTCAGGCACCTTAGTCTCTCAACATGCCTAGTGGCTGATACTATTTTTAAGTGAATAAAAATAAAACGGTAATCTGAAGCAGTATGGGTTTATTTTATACCAGATGCATTTGATTGAATAATCATTCATGTAAAATATACATGAACATTTAGTTGTAGGGAAGTTTCAATATTTGAACTCTGATCCTGTCTTCATGAGAGGGTTCTCTCACCTCTCTTATAGATTTTGCATGAGTGACAAATATTAAAAGAAACACATTTTTAAACAGTGAAGATGACTGTTAACCCCGAGGTTGATGGATTTGTTAACTGATGTACTGTAGTAAATTCTTTTTACAATATAAAGATAGCAAAAGTAAAGGTAGTATCTTTAAGGTTAGAAGAAATGCAATAATATCCACAATAGAGGATCCTGCAATAGAGCTTGCTGAGCATTGTAAATAACCCAGGACATTGTAGATTCAAAAATGTTCTATCAGAGATACCAGTGCATCATCTAATCTTTCTAATTTTAATAAAATGACACTTTTTCATTAAGCATGCATTGAGTCAAATGTTTCTTATACACTGGACGTTTTAGTTTGCAAATATTAATATTTACTTTGAAAATGAAGTAAATCAAATTATGAAATGAAGCGACAAAATAATAAGGACCCAACATCCAAATCTGTCAAAACTACTTAGTAAAGACGGAGTGTATCTTTTCGGAGAGATCTCATCCATTATATGTAGAGCGCAGGTTTTCCACTCAGGTCAGAGGTTCAACATATTGAAAATGCACCATGTCTGAATCAAGTATTTTTTTATTCCAACAGCTTCCAACCTTCTCAGTAAGATGTGCAGTAGCTGCGAGCTTATCCACCCATTATATCCTAACTACATTGTCACGGGGGTCTGCTGGAGCCAATCCCAGCCAACAAGACAGGAAACAAACCCCGGGCAGGGCGCCAGTCCACCGCAGGGCACTCGCACACACAACAGGCACAATTTAGGATCGGCAATGCACCTAACCTGCATGTCTCTGGACTGTGGGAGGAAACCGACGCAGACACAGGGAGAACATGCAAACTCCACGCATGGAGGACCCGGGAAGCGAACCCGTGTCTCCTAACTGCGAGGCAGCAGCGCTACCCATTGCGCCACTGTGCCGCCCGCAGTGCTTATTGTTTTGTTATGTACTAATGGTTTTTAAAAGCAAAAATGTGGCAAAAGCAGCCAAAACTAAAATCGCACAGCACTGAACAACATTCACTTTATATTCACCACTACTCAACATTTACATATTCTTTAAATCTATTTATATACCCACTCAAAAAAGTTTCATGGATTTCAAGCTTTTCACTTCTTTGCTTGTTTCCCTGACTTCATCTTACTTAGCCCTTATTGATATTATTTTCTGAACCTAAACAGACAGAAAAGGGTCACAAGGAACAGGATTCTTTCCCAGCAGTCTCCTGTGTAGGCTAGCACTAACCCTGAACAAGACACAAGTCCCTCACCGGGCACATTCCCCTACACGCACACCCACATATACTCTGCTGCACATACACACACGCTCACTCACAGCAGGCCAGTTGAGAGTTGCTAATCAACCTGAAAGCATGAACTGCCTTAATCCAGCTGAAAGTCATGGGGTACCCATGCCTACCTCTGCAACATCAGACAGAAGGCATAAATTAAGCCTGGATAGGGCACCGGTCCATTGCAGGATCACTCATGCTCAAACCGGCACTTATGCTGCACCATTTTAGAATTGCAAATAAGCCTGAAGTACATGTCTCTGAAATTTCAGGGGAAAACTCAGAGAACAAAAGACAAAGCCAACCTGCAGGCTCTACACAGATAGGTGCGGAATTCTCAAAAATTATGGATATGTTAGACAGCCACAGTTTCAATCCTCAGAAATGATTTACTGCACAATACAGTACAACAGGCAATATGGAAATCTGACGCTAAATTAGACAAATCAATATATGGATTTATCTATTGAGATAAAGTGAAGAAGATTTGGAATAGGGCATACACTATAGGTGAAAACTAAAAATAACTGGAATGACTTTGTCCTGGTGAAAGTTGTGGAGGTAATAGACTGACAGGACACACCAAATTTCTCAATCAATAAGATCACTCAACAGCTCCCATGTGCCCACAGACCATCTGAAAGTTATAATATCCTTAGCATGTGGTGGTTCTGCACTGTTAGCTTCAGTTTTGGGGAGCAAGTCAATGAGGATGATTTAGGGCTTTTTATCATTCATGACCAAAGACCACCATCAGGGCAGCAAAAGCAGAAATATAAGTTTACCCTGCCATTGCTCTTTCCATGTTCACAGAAAATACAGTTGTGACGAAGGTGGACCTTTGTTAATATGTCATAAATATGTTACACTTTGCCACACTGAAAACTGTTACTGATACACCATGGAGAGAAAATCTCAGGTTGGAAGGTGAGAGGGCACCCTCTTGGAGGGAGCTATATAAGCCCCCAAATACGAAAGGAATGGCCGACCTGTAGTGGAGAATTCTGCATGGAATTGAGAATTCTGTGTCAAGTGCACTTGCTTGGATGAGTGAGGAAGGAGTCATTTATTAAAGATGCCAAAAACATTTTAACTGTCTGAATCCATTCCAGAACTGCAGTAGCTCTTCCCCCAGTTTCTTCTAGGTTGCTGATATCTTCAGACTGTCACAGATAGCTAGCCTAGAGACTTGATGGCTGTGAGTATACGTAAACTCAGTCTATCTGTCACAAAGCTAATGGAGATTGGTGAGAATAGAGACTGACCAGTAAATCAAAAGCTTCATTTAAGGAGATGGCTGTTGCTTCGTCACTACTGTACAGTTCAAATCTTGTAATAATGCACACGCTGTATCATTTCTCTAATCATGTCTCTACCTTTAATAGTAAACAACACTGCACACTACTTGAACTCCACCTTAAACTGCAGAGAGCAAGCCGCTCTAGAGAACTATAACTTCAGATTCAGAAGTTGTGCTTTTCATCCTAAAACCTTCATTTTGGGCTGGAAGTCATTGAGTGCTCACTGAAGACTTTAAACCAGTTTAATTTTACATGTAAGAAACCCACAAGCAATCCCTTCAGAATCAGGGTAGGCAGCGTTACTCTTGTCCAGGAAATATTTTAGCCCAATTAAAACTGAAAGAGACAGCAAGCTGGCCTCAGGAACACAAGGATTACCCACCAAGGGACACTCTACAGCAAAAAGTCATAATATGTATATTCCAGAAAATGATAAGTACACCAAGTCTTGTGAACTGATTTTTAAATTGCATTTGCTGCAGTTGCCACAGACAGATGAGCATAATATATAAAACGCCATGGTTTATTGAATAATCAAAGAACTAGCACCCATGTCAGGTAAACAAATGTTTCAACACAATATTTTCATCTGCCAGTGGCAGAGAATTCTTGCTAGCCTAAATTATTGCTTCATGCCCTTGTCAACACTTAAGTTCATGATAGATATTAATATCTTAGCCATTATAAAGCTTTGAATTACACAAACATTTCTTTTAGAATTTAAATACTTTTCTGCCTTCCAGGTGTTTGTCAGCCACTGCAGTTCTTCAAGTACCTGATATTACATCAAATCATTTACTCAGTCAGTTCAATACCCCTTAAAAGGAAAGCAGTATTAAGCTTACAAGGAAATATTTGCTGAATCAAAACTCCATTACCTTAGCTACTGAAGCCTTAATAAATGAAATAACAAAAGTAAATATTCATTTTTTTATAGACTGCAAGCCAAATTTACAATTTGACGTTCATATTATTTTTGCTTTTTTTATGATGGTTACATTTAAAAATGTTGTGCCTGTGCTCTTTTGCACACCTTGTGCATATACTGTAATGACCTATTTATTGAAAATTCAATAACTAAGTTCAAGGAGTGGTGTTCTTCTCAAAAGAAAACACTGACTCACCATGACTGAACATTGACAGAACGTGTGCAGGGACTCCAAATGACCTTTAAAGTGTATGTTTAAAACTGTAAATGGAACTTGTTAGATTTGATTTCATTCAATAATTGGAATAGCAATTACACAGTCTGAACAATGTTCCAATTTGCCTCTGTAGAAGGCACTAACAGACCATCCCTGAACTCAGAAAAAAAGCCAAGGAGGTCAAAATAACCAAAAATAAGACTTTATTATAACAAACATGAAAGAAGATGGTGCAGAGGAAGTAAAACACAAATTAACCACAAAACAGAGAAGAATCAACAAGATATAACGCCTCTGTTTATAGAGATCCATAGTCCCTGTCTATCTATTGTGGTGCCTGCCCACTAAGCTAATTAAGTACCTTTAAAGTCTCCTGTCTCTTCAGTAGTACTCAGTGCTCAGGTTGTTTCCATCCTCCAGACAAACCCCAGCCTTCTCCTTCTTCTGTCTTGGTCCCAAGCTGTCCATACTGGCATTCAGAGGGCCTTTTAACCCAGGCCTATGTTTACTTCTGTGTAAGCCCTGAGAAGCACTTCATGACTTCCAGTGACTCTTCCTAGTAGTTCTAGATGTTTCTGCACATTCCCAAGGCTAGGTAAGCACACTTTTACAAATCAGACAGCCTGTTATCCTAGTATGCCTTAGGCAGCACAATACAGCGGAATCAGAAGGTATTCAGGTCCCTTCAGTTGATTTTGCAGTGTTGCTGCCTTATGCCAAAATCATTTAAATCCATTTTCTCCTAGATCAAGCAACACTCCATACCCTACAATGACAAGCAAAATAAGAATTTTGGAAATCTGTGCAAATTTATTAAAATAAAAAAAAAAACTGAAATATCCCATTGACACAAGTATTCAGACCCTTTACTCAGTACCTGATTGAAGCACCTTTGGTAGTGATTACAGCCACAAGTCTACACTGATATGACATGGCGAACTTTGCATGCTTAAATTTGGAGATTTTCTACCATTCTTCTCTGCACATCCCCTCAAGCTCTGTCAGATTGGGTGGAGACAGTTGGTGGACAGCTATTTTCAGGTCTTTTTGGAGATGTTTGGTTGGGTTGAAGTCCAGGCTCTGACTGGGAATTCAAGAACATTCCCAGACTGATCCTTAAGCCACTCCTGTGTTCTCTTTGCTCTATGTTAGACTAATTGACCTTTTGGAAGGTGAACCTTCAGACAGGGTTTAATTAAAATATCTCTGTAATTTGCTCCATTCAGTTGACCCTCAACTGTGTCCAGTCTCACTGCCACTAAAAAATAATCCCACAGCATGATGGTGCTGTGTTTCCGTGTTTCACCATTGGAATGATATTGCACAGGTAATGAGTAGTGCATGGCTTCCTCCACATATGACACTAATCTTAATTTCAGCAGGTCAGAGAATCTTGTTTTCATAGTCTGAGTACTTTAGGTGCCTTTTTTCAAACTACAAATAGCCTTCTATGTGTCTTCTAATGAGGAGAGACTACTGTCTGGCCAATCTGTCATAAAACCCAAATCAGTGAAGTGTGGCAATGATGGTGGTCCTTCTGGAGGTTTCCTCAATCTCCACACAGGTTCTCTGGAGCTTTGTGTGCCTCAACACAACATTATCTCTAAACTTTGCAGGCTTCAACCTCATGGCTTGATTTTTGCTCTGCTACACCTTGCCAGCTGTGGGACCTTCTATGGATAGGTGTGTGTTTTTTCTTAATTATGTCCAACTAATTTAAATGAGCACATATGGACTCCAAACAGGATGTAGAAACATCTCAATGATGATCAATAAACCTGAGCCAAATTCCAGTGTCAAAGCAAAGCATCTGAATACTTGTGTCAATGTGATAGTTTAGTTTTTTATTTTTAATACATTTGCAAAATTTTCTAAAATCCTATTTTCACTTTGTATTCTGGGATATGTAGTGATGCTTAATGTAGGAAAAAATAATTTAAATGATTTAAGCTCAAGATTGCAACACAGCAAAATGTGAAAAAGTGAGGGGGTCTGAATACCTTCTGGATCCACTTTATATTGTGCTGGGGCTATGCAGCACCCTCTGGTGGCTTGTAGGACTCTTCTCATAATATTTGCAGGTTTTATGCAACCAAATCATGTATAAGAAGTGCTAATGCCACTAATGGTGAAAACTACCTGGGTTTCTTTCACACTTGTCAGAATAATGGAAGACTGGCGATAGTATAGAAATGTGAGACATAAGGGAATGCAATGATAAATCTCATAATGAATATGTAGGTCCAGATAAAGCAACAATAGTTATGGGGATTCAAGAATAAAAAGCCTCCGCTTACTATTAAGTATTTTTTCCCCGACTAGTGGTAGTAAACAGCATTTTCTTCCCAGTACGAGAACAGATTAATTCATCGATCAATTCAAACTATAATTAATAAGGTAGGAAAGTTTTGTGTGCAGGTTGCCCCAGCAGCTCAAGGTCACAGAGGGGTGCCCTGTAAAGCTCATAAGTGATTTCTTTCAATTCAAATACAACCATTTGAAATAAAGTACTTCTGAGTGATTGATAGAATGGTGTCTTATATAGCAAGCTTGCTGCACACTTCACGTTCAATCCATCCTGGTATTCAGACCACCAGTGGGGAGACACATCAGTCTTGACAAATGGAGGAGCCTGTAAGTAGTTCTGTATGAGTGGCAAGTGACTGGGTATTGATCCACAGTGCCAGGGTCCTTAAATGGAGTGTTTGATTCTGCAGGTTTAATGACATAATTGCATATTGGATTCAGAGTGATCCCCTGCTGTGGGATTAAAAGGCTATGGTGTCTACAGTGATTGAATGGCCAGTGCAGAAATAGAAGAATTGTTGTGAACTGGAGTCTCAGTCATGGCAAATATGGATGTTAGGCCTTGAAAATGCTCGACAAAAGGCAGGCCAGGACCTTCACAGGTCAACCCAATCCAGCTAATTGTATTCATCATCCTAGCAGTTCTCAAAATGAGAAGCAGGCTTAAAAGCTTAATATGTAAAGAAATGTTCCAAAATATATCAAAATGCCCTATAAGAAGAGATGACTTTAAACAGCAACACAGAATCGTTACAAATAAAAGATTTATTAATTGAAATAGAAAAATATAACAAGAATGCTCAGAAGAGAATCCTAAGCAAACAAGTCTCAAAACACAATCCAAGAGCAAATCAAAATAATCAATAAATCCAAAAAAACCAAAAAACTATACTTACAATAAGACTCAAAACAACTTCAATACTCAACTGCTGGGTCTTTCTTCTGACTGGAAATAAATAGCCAGAAGCCATGATGCCTACTTGGGCTAAATCCACAAAACACAGGGAATGGAGATACAAATAAAACTAACACCACAAAAACATAAAAAATAACAACTCAAAATTATTACAAAACAATAATTAACCATAAAATACACGTAAAAATAGAGTATGATGGATGAGAAAGTCAGAATTGTGACATGACTTTCTGAAGAATAAATTATTGGAGAATAAACATGAGGAATCAAACAGTAAATGTGTGTGTTGTTCGGCTCAGCACTGCAGCACAGTTTGTTTTATTTGTCCTTGTTATTCCTGTATAAAATAATCTAGGTGTATCTGTTCAATAGGCACATTATATTACCTGGACCATGGCTTTAAAGTAATACTGTGATGGCTAGTGGTATCTGCAGACAGATGATGTTTTAATGAGTTGGAGCAGAGTTTTGATGAGGAATGCTATTTAAATGTAAATCTGCAAATATTCAGTGCTAAATCAATAAAAGAGTGAAGCCACTTTATTCAGACTAATTTATTAGTTTCTCATGCTGCTACAGTAACGACATTAATACGCACAATTGAAAATTGTTTTTCTCTATAAATCAGGAACAGATAAAGTTTGTCTATTTTATTTAACACAAGAGAGAGAATAAGAACATCACTTTTGACATAAGTTAAAGGTAATAATAGTTTAAAGCTTAGATCGGTCTTGTTTGTAACTTCTTCCAAAGGAGTTTCTATAGAGACAGAGGCTGAGTTCTAAAATGCCACCTTTAACTTTTGACATGTGACCTTCTCTGTTTATAAAAGATCATACAGGAAGTACAACTAAATAGAAATTAATTAAATTGCCTACCATTAATACATTAATGCACATGTATGTTGTATATCCAGATATATATTACAAAAAGGTCTATTACTCCAACTTCCTTAAAGTCCTATAATTACAGTTTGTTTTGCAATTGTTTTAGAAAATGGTCACTTGTTGCTCTGAAAATAGACGTGATCCTCCATTTTGAGTAGCTGGTGGTGTCCTCACAGCCAACTTAACCTGGCCTCTCTCATTAGAATTTATGAAAACAGTTTCTATAAAGAGAAATGCAATAATACGTTTGGCTTTATTCATTTTTGCGTATGTCTGGATTTTTCCTTCACAAAACAAATCTTATTAAGGGGATGCCTGACAAACAGAATTATATGACGAAATCCAACCCTCTGGCAGCACAGGAAAACTGTGTCAGAGAAAAAGCACATCACAAGGCTTGACAGGCGTAAAACTGCAAGTGACATGCAACATATGATGGGTTATTCTGCTCACCGATAAAAGCATCCTGTGTAGATTTCCAGGTTCATTATTCCCTCTCATTTAACTTTTCTTGGCATACCCACTGACACACCAATTACTAAGTCTTTAATTCAAAGTTAAATGGAAGATCCTATACGTTTGGAAATAACTAATACATTTATAACACATGTTTTACAAGATGGAGCCATATGGCTGCAGTTCAGAAACTGACCAGTTCTCCAACTTTTCTTAAAATGAGAAAATATACATTTATCAGTTTTTAATGATGCTGAAACCAATGGCAGCACATAATCTCACACACAATTTTTACTAAAACTGGTCCACTGAGAGTCACCAAAGAGACTAACATGATGATATATAGGAGTATCTGGGGAAAAAGCCAAAAAGACACAGGGAGAGTGTTCAAACTTGAGTGTTCAAAGAGACCAAGGTGGGATTTGAACCTAGAGTTTCAGAAGAACACTGCACCCAAAGTATTGTTAAAAAAAATGGTAAGCATTCAGCAAATCAACGTATGCCATTGTATATTTACATACTTCATAAACATGTAAACGTATATATATATACAGTAGAACTTTGCCTTTCGCAAGGAGTAGGTTCTTCTGCACCACCTAAAATAAAAAATTGCATATAGTAAAGTATCCCTTAACAAACATAAAATTTGTTTTTGCTTAAACCAATTAATATGTGTCTATGTGTGTGTATAATATAGCTTTAAGGATGAGTATCAATAACCTCAGATGCAACATACCTGTGAACAGTAATGTTGTTTAGTGCCTGACTAAATCTCTGCGCATGAGTATATAGCTGTGACAGACAAAATTAAACACAGAGTTAAAACAGAGCATCCTTTTATACAAATCACAGAGAGCCAGATGAAATCTGCACATGAGAAGATGCACGGCAATTAAATGAGATGGAGCGAGAGTACAGGAGTCATGTGCCTTGCTTTTTCATGCACCAGAGAGTGAGACAGAACAAGAGTACCTTGAGGCGAATGTCTCCTTCTTTCTCATGCCACCATGTGCCTCAATGAGTGAGACTTAGTGATAGCATGAGAAGAGGATGGGTGGGATTGAGCAATACTCTTTGAAGATTGTACCACATTTCTTGCTCAGCAGTGAGTGAGATGTCTTGCTCTTTCTTTTATATTTATTATAGATTTTATTACAATGAATTAATGACAAACGAGTAATACATCCTGTACTACATATCATTCAGATCAGATCAGATACCCCCTACCCAATCCATTATATACCTCTTTCTTGTGTCATGCACACAGTAGTGAGTGAGACAGGTTAAAAGTAAATGCAGGCTGTTTTTACTCCATAAAAACTCACATGTTTGTAAATCACTCTAGTTTTGATTTTTACATTTATTTTCTTCTTTTTAATTTTTAAGTTGTATAAACTCAAATTTCACTAAGTTAAGGTTCTATTGTATATTTGTTAAATTATTAGAGGAAAGCACCTCCATGCTGAAAGGAAGATAGAAATTTCATAGACACACTAACCAGGATGGAAATGAACTGAAGTTCTGGAGCAGGGATGCACCGGTGCACTGCCACGGCCAACTAGAACATCCTAAAAAATGATCTTCTATTAAGGACTCTATTGAGATGGGAAAAGGGGAGAACCAGGACCAGGAGTGAGCAGGAGTTAAGAAAAGTCATAGATGTGGGACGGGGAGAGCTCAAAATACTAGTAAACAGAACAACAAAGTCAAAAAATAAATAAAAATGGCCCTAACACTAAAATTTTCTCAGAAACATCTTTTAGCTTCCACTACTTTAAGTAAGAATGCAAAAATAAAGTGAAGTTGTTATGAAGTCACAGGTTGCGTTTCGTTTCACAGTAGAGGGCACCAAAGATTGAGGATATTTTATGAAAGACTTTGGTGTGTGTGTATTAGTGATATTTTCTTTGATTTCCCAAATTCTGGCTAGGCTTATTTTGACTTTTTGACTCACATTTTGGTTTCGGTGAAAGATTATTAGTCCTTCTGGTTTTCACCTTTGCTTACTTATCAGTAAGTATTCACCCACTGGTCCTTATTTATTTTTCCTGTGGGCTGCCAGGCTTTGGCAGAACAAAAGCTAGGATGCCAGAATCTGTATGTCGCCACTTTATGTAGGCCCATTATGATCACAATAGGTGTCACATGACTTGCATGCCATGTGACCAACAACTGGTATGTTAACCATAAATAACATGGTGTGAACGCTGGCCCGGACACAGACAGACGGACATCGTGTTCATCACCCAACACAAATATTTACAATATTTGCAAGTCTCTACCCCAGTGCCTCCAGCACCGATCCCCCAAAGTCCAGGCCACACTCTTCCAGTCTTTGTGCATTTCTCCTGGCCGCCTCGCTCTAGCTCCGTCTTCCTTCCTTCCGACTCTCGCCTCGACTGCTGGGAGGCGACCCCTTTTATGGGAACCCGGATGGGCTCCAGCTGCTTCCCGGCACTCCTCCGCAGACACGTTCTTGTGTGGCGGAAGTGCCGGCTGCGCACCCGGAAGCCGTGCGGGTGTCCCCTGTCGTCTTCCCCCCAGCACTTCCTGTGCTGGGCTCCAGGGCTGTTCAGTCAGCGGGGCGCCGCCTGGCGGTGTCCACGGGCCCCTACAGGGCTGGGCTTCCATGCTCCTTACCCGAGGCCACCAACATAACCAGGGCGGACACCCCCTCGTGGCCTGGTGGAGGTACAGGCCCTCCTCCTGTCCTCCTGGGCATCCCGGCCAGGCTCCTGCCTCGGCCGGATGTGGCAGATGATGGTCTGGAAGTGGGGCGCCGCCTGGCGGTGACCACGGGCCCCTACAGGGCTGGGCTTCCATGCCCTCTACCCGAGGCCACCAGCGTAACCAGGACGGATGCCCCCTCGCGTTCTGGAGGAGGTACAAGCCCTCCTCTGGTCCTCCTGGGTGTCCCGGCCGGGGCGGGCAATGAAAATGAACACAAATAGGCAAAGCCTGTACTAGCCTCCAAATATCACTTGTCATAGTGATAAATAATAATTCCATAAAATGTGATATAATTACACCAGATTCATGTGACTAATTAGGATGAGCCAAAATAATAAGTTTGTAATGTTGACAAGAGGCAGCCACATAGCCCAATTTGCAGTCCGTTCTAAATTATCAGCTTTACCAGCCTATATAGAGATTCATTTATTTTCCAAAACTACTTATTCTCATACAGCAGGCCAAATGAGGGTCCCTTACATAAAAAAACAGCAACGTCAGGTTCAAGGTGGTCCCCAACCATGGGCAGGATAGTACTCTGTTACTGGGTCCTCTCATGCACAACCCATATGGCCAAATTTGAATCACTAATTAAATTAACACACACATTCTTTAGGGATACAACATGGCAGGAAAAAAGAGTTACTGGAGTAAAATCGATATAGACAGTGCAAATGCCGTGCCGCCATCAACCAGGGATGAATTCAAACTGAGGTCACTGCTTTTAGCTGCTGCAACACCTGAGCCCAACACAAGGATGCCATTCATGTTATCTACATTAGTTAACACTAAAGATTTACAGTCTACATTAAAAGCTAAATACTGACTCGTTAATCAATTAACTGCTATTGATGCTGGTTATTGTTTTTTGTAACTGAAACTTACTAATTTTCTTTTTTTTTCACATTTTGCTGCAGATTTAGTGTTTCTTTGTCATCACCTATTGGTTTTAGGACTCTCTATAATTTGTATTCTGCATGTCAAATTTTCTTGAGGGGACAATGTTTCACTGTGGTTACAGCAAACCTTCATATTGTGGAAACTGGTGTGATAAAGCATGCCAGGTGGACACATTTATTAAATGGCTTTTTTGTCCTTGTTTCTTTGCCTAAGGTTCCATTGCCCATGATTTATTTAATCTCTGGCACAAAGGTCACACTAAGCAGTTTTAAATTTTACTGTCAGCAACCATTCTGTATTTATGCCAACGAGTTGGCAAAACATTTTAGTAGATGTATTCATTTTGTTCCCTACAGTACAAATCATTGTTTATACTGAAATAACTTTGTTAGAGTGTGTATTGTAAGTATTCAATAAAGAAATCCACTTAGTAAACAGCACATGAGTCATGAACTGAGCTTGCTGCCAAGGCAGCCTCCAAGCAGAGACATGCACTGCACCAGGATTTATTTTTAGCAAAGTACTATAAACAACAATTCAATATTTTCCTCTTCAGTACACACTTATTACAATACAGGGTTATGGGTAGACACCATTCCTGGGTGGTACACCTGCCCAAAGCAGTGCACATTCAGATTCACACCCACATCCACTCTTACATTTACACAAAAATACAGGGCTGGCATACAATGAATAAACAACGCCATTAATTTAGCACCCACTAAGAGAAAAGGCCAATTCATGCATTTGAATACCTTCTCTGTATCAAATAACAGAAGAGCAGCTGGATTCGCTGAAGCTAGAGCTACATGAATAAAGGAAGAGATGGCAGAGTTCATCAAAGAAACTGGACTATAATTTTTAAAATCAGAGTGCTCCTTACCCGGTTTAGAAGAAGTGTAATCATGGCCATATTAAATGAGGGATTCATTTTTGCAGACAAAATAACAGGATTTCACATCTGAAATAGCAGGGTAGGTAAACAATTCCAGAAAGCTGAAAGGAATTCGGGGGAATCAACAACAAGTGAAGCATTCGTAAGTGAGGAGGGAATCAACTGTAAATAAAAATGTAGCCAAGTTGGGAATTCAGGGTTTTAATTCAATGCATATATTATAGATACATTAGAGATCGATAAGCCAAATGGTACTGCATTTCATTCAATTTTAGATCCTCTTCTAGCAAGAAGAAAAAGAAAGATGTTATATGAAGAAATCAGAGAAACTGAAATATCCAAAAAGATTGAAATGGCTCAGCAATAGAGAACAAAACAGTATGTTAATAATGTTGTGTAAGTGATTGTAATAGATTGTTCACTAAGCAGTAAAATCCAATGTGGTCTAACTATGAACAGAAGTGTTAGAGGATAAAAGATTATTGTGATCCTGAGACTGTTTGAGATGCATTAGACATTAAGTGTCTACCAGATTTTAAAGGGAGAGAATAAGTAAAATCTGTTATAAAAAATAAAATACAATTTGTAAATGATCTTTATTATGTTCAATGATAGAACACGTACAAACATCAATATTTATAGTCAATAGATATTATAACAACAACAGACCGCCAGACAATCCTAAACCACAGAAACAGTATATTCTCTACAGACACTTTTTCACAGACCTCTTTCCAATGATCAGCCAGAATAATGCAATAAATCAAGCAATTCTCTCTCTTTCTCCACCTCTGTTGAGTGTTGTCTGCTGCCTCCCGACTTTGACTCCCAGATGTAAAGCAGAGGATTCCTTTTATGTTGGGCCCAAGAATGCTTCCGGTCCCACTCCTTGTCTTCCTAGATACTCTTCTGGGCCATAAAGAAAGTCGGGAGGTCCTCCCATGACAGCACCCTCTAACGAGACCCAGCAACCCTGCCAGGGCTACACTTCCGGACTCCAATTCCCAAGCGCACATGCGGGTGTCCCAACTGGGTTGCCATAAGAGGACAACTGACACCTGGCATATAGTGGATGGAACCATTCCCAAATCTCAGCTTTCAGTGGTCCTTCCATTATTTCCTGCTGGCCGAACACCAAGTTATTTCTCTGATCTGCTAACCAATTTGCTTTTGTCATTGCACTGGCCTCCCATCTGGGTAATGTATTTTTCCCTGTCTCATCCAGGATGCCTGTTCTCCTCCTACAACATTCATCAATTTTATAGGAATTCCATAAGTAAAGACATAGGGCCTCATGCATAAATAGTGCTTACGCATAAAAATGTTGCGTATGCCCATTCCCATGCACACTTCAAGATGTATAAAAACTAAACTTGGTGTAAACCCAGGCACATTTTCGCAGCAGTATCACAACATGCGTATGCAAGCTTCTGCTCAGTTTTGCAAATGGGTGGCGCTCAGCGTCAAAACAGTGCTGTTGCTTCTGTGCTGTTTCCCTTTCTGTTTCATATTCGCATCATAACAACAAATACACCGAAATTAATTGCATATCATTTACAACTTTAGTTCACTTGATTGTAATCATTTTGTACCAATATAATGGTGCACGGAATGGCCAAGTTATTCTAACTATCGAAGCTGCTTCAGCATTGTTAGAAGACATTGCAAATGGAAGAAATAGAAGAAAGCGAGCATTTATAGGTGATGATGTCTAGCTTCTAAGTCGATTTCGATTTCCAAGAGCTATCCTTTTGGAGCTGTGTACTGAATTGGCGTCAGCTTTACAAAAGCAAACTTTGAGGAATTGTGCTCTACCGGCTCCTTTTCAAGTTCTGGCCACCCTCAGGTTTTTAGCCTCAGGAGCTTTTCAATGTGAACCTGCTCTATCAATCGGGTATTTCACAAACATCACTGAGTCACGCCATGCCAGCTGTACAGGATGGTATTATCTGCTTGTCATCCAGATATATAAGATTTTCTTACACTGTGGTTGACCTGGCAAACATGAAAATTTGCAGCAATGTCCGGTTTTCCAAATGTAAGTGGAGCAGTCAAATGCACGCACATTTCTATTCCAAGGGCGCAGGACAAGTTACATCAGCCAGGGATGAATCACCAAAAGAATGAGCTGGTATTACATTTTCTATAGCAGGAGAGCCTGTAAAAATGGCAATTCCACACAGTTGTAGGTGCTTTTTCCAAATAGTGCAGCAAAAGGCAAGAAGTCCTTTTAAGGATAGCAAGTTACCTCAAACAGCCATGTAAATAGTAGAGAATCTATCCGTTGTGGCACTCAGAATACACACTACACTATAAAGGATCATTCAGAGAATAGAGAATAAATTTGCTTACATAAATATAAAGCATTTCCACTCTATTAATGTACTGCTGTATAATCCACGGACAGTGTGTCACATTGAGCAAGCATGTAGTGTGCTGCATAATGTGGCGCACAATTGCGGCTTGCATTACCTGAAGAGATGTGGTATGATGAACCTGACGCTGACCCTCGAAATGATCAGCCAAATCGGACAGTGTTACAACTTCGTTTGAATGTAATTAGAAGAATGTAAAAACAAGTAATCAAATGCAACATTTATTTTTTAACCAATTCATTTAATTTGTGGTCAATATCACATAGTAATCCCTTATATTCCTTAGTTCACTGGTCACATCTCTTACAGCATCTACTATTGCATTTTGTGACTCCAGAACACCATCAGTCAGCACACAGACAAATGGTTACCCAGAGATTTCCAAGGCATAGGTGTGTGCGCAGCCAGCACCCAAAGTTGTGCTAGGTGCAGCAGCACCATCACGATTTAAAGTCGCTTCCTCAACACGGGGGTCAGCTTTTGTAATATTGTCTGAAACAGAATAAACAGATGATGGGCTGTGACTTACCTTTTCATGGCAACTTTGATATCTGACCACTTCATTGTTATTTTTGGCACTGTGCGATTTTCTGAACTTGAACTTTTGAGTGTCTCTGCCATGCTGTATCACTCAATCAGTTTCTTTTTGTTGCTTTTCCCACTGCTTAAGCCAACAAATAATAAGATTTCCTTGCCTCCACTTTGCAGTTGCTGAAATTCTTCTTTTTTCCATGTGTTTTTGCCATTGTCTTTTAATCAAACACTGAATGGAAGTGGCTAATTATATTGATTTTCATATTCAAATATGCAAAATTTGGGGAGAAGTCGAGGTGGGTCAGTAGGCGCGTGCAAGTGCATTACAATTCACGTTCATTAGGATTTATAAAGGGGAAGTGCGTGGAGCTTGGTGTACGCAGTTTTATGCATCTGGATTTTTTTGTGTGTATACACATTTCCAGTTTTGTCCGTACATCATGTTTTAGTGTGAATTTTATGCATGTCATTATACAGGTGGCCCATAGTCTTTAGAATTGGAAATATTATTCCTACCACTACTACTGCACAAAAAATTAACAAAATTGTCATATGTTAAATAAAATGAATGACTTCACTCTACCAATACAGTCAGTCCTCTTATTTCCTCCACATAGAAATATTTTTGAAAACTGTATTAGGTTCAGCAGTAGAGAACAATAAACATCAATTCATACAAAAAAAGCAAAATAAGTACTTGTACAGGACAAAAAAGAATATGTAATAATTACTTTGCATCACCACTCCTCCCTCAATACAGAGCTCCTGCTCTTCACGGTTGTTTAAACAATTGTTTTAAAATCACAAAAAATTTATTGTTTTAAAATCACAACTGTTTCAAATTCCCAACACATTTTACCATTCTCTTTGCTTTTTGTCTCATTCCTATAATATGTGCATCATTTTCTAAATCCTTTAGTTTACAGATTTGTCCTTAATTTATTTGTTGAAAAAACACATCATGCAAAGAACGCACTCAGTTCTTTGATAATCTTTCCTTGTTCCCACTTAACTTCTGTCAAATTTTGATGAAGAACACCAAGCTTCTTTAAAACCTTGGTAGCATGACAAAGCGCTAGTTGACCTCAAATTTCTTTACATTCTTGAAGTAGCCATATTAGAATTTTAAACTTGTGCTACTGAGATCACCACAGGGCAGCACAATAGCTACGGTGCTCATGAAGTGACATGAGTAGAAAACAAAAAGTCATATTTAGCTTGTGTACACAGGAAACTTTTGCATGCTCATGACATTGCTACATGTTCTTGTGTGAATGGGAAACAAGAGGTTTGTTTTTTGGAAATTTAAGTATATAATGTTTTGGTTGGAATCTCTTGTGCAAGTAGAGCTTAATGTATTATTTTATTGTGTGTTTGGGAGTGGCCTTGTTGGCAAGCCAACTCATTTTAAAAAGGCAACTGGGGAAAAATGGGAAACACAAGAAAAGAGGCAGAAGTGGGAGGCTGAGAAACCCAAAGCATCAAAACAAAAAACAAAGAGCAAAAAACTACAGTTTTACAATATAGAAAAGGTCACAAAACCTGAAATCAAAAAAATAAGTATTCTTTTAAAAAAGTATAAGCCATGTTTGTTATCCACAGCTTGGACGAGTATATGGTGAATTAGCTGATGCTTTTGAACCTATTGCTGCAATTACTGTTTCTGCAGTTAACTATGGGTTCCAACCCCGGTGTTATATTTCAGCCAGGGTTCATCCCATTGCTACTTCTATGGATCTTTCTGGCTTCTTTTTCTCCATTTAAGGATTTTGACTTTTGGTTAATATATTAGGACTTGGTTATTGTGGATTGCCTTTTTTGACAACTTGTTTTTGCTCTTTTGAGCATTTTACTTTATTTTGCTCTTTGTTAATAAAATTTTAATTTTATAAAGATTCCGTGTGAGATTTGTCTCTGCCCCTGCCAGAGTTACAGTTATCTCCCTGGTGAGACATTTTCAGCTTTTGAAACTATTTGACAATATGATTTTTTTTTTAAGTTAAAGCTTATCTTCATTTTGAGGTCTGACCATGGAAACCTGCCATTTTTCAGGGTCAGGCTTGCCTTGCGTGAGATCTGTTCTGTGGGCTTTTTGGAGGCCTCACCTCTTTGCTATTTTGTGGAGCCAGATTCATAACACCAAGAGGACACCCCCCTAGTGGCTGAAACAGGATACAACATTTTGGCTGGAAGCAAAACAAAATTCAAACACTATAACAAAAACTTCCTACGTGGGTTGGAAAATGACTGACTGACTGACCTTATTGTGTGCTTATCCCTGTTGTTGGAAATGCGCATATTTTAAATTTTTTGCAAATTTTATTTAGTATTTTTCCAAGATCTAATACTTGATCCATAGTACTTAATACTTTAATTAGTTTATTGATCAGTTACTTGAATTTTTGTAATGTTTTCTGCTGTCATTTTGTTCATTTGCAGTCCATTTTGCCTTCCTGTTGCTAGGGTAGCTACTGTGTTTTTAGGGGCGTGTCCTCAGTGTTGTACACAATGACTAACAATGCGACGGGTGCCCTTGGCTTTTTTTCAACAGATTTTTAAAACTCCATTCTGGTTTTTGACTTATGCCTGTGTTGTTGACTTTGATTTCTGACTCTCATTTTCATTTTTGTAATTAGTGGAACTGATCTCCCAGTTCTGACCTTTATTTTGTTTTTGACTACTCACTTTCTCCTAATAACACTTTAGAATCGTTTTTGCTAGTGAACTACCATTTCCAGTAATGTTTAAAGTTTGATATTCTAGAACAAGTTTCTTTAGTATGGTTAAGTTTGTCCTTCACTATAGCTGTTGACTAAGCATGGGAGATCAGAGTGCTTCATGTCCTATAAAGTAACACTTAATGTGTGAACCATCATATTTCTATATCACTATTTGTATACATTTTCTATGCACATTTATAACTAATTGTACATACCGTGAGGTTCTTGTTCTCGATTAACATTATTAGATACATGGGTACTGTGTACAAGTTATGAGGACTGATTTAACAGGTGTACATGAAGAAGGACTTGGATGTGACGGAAAGACTATGACCAGAAGTATAACCTTGACCTCACTTCAGACTTCAGATCTTCAGGTCTGCCTTTTCTGGAGTTTAAAAGCTCCCCTTGAAAGATAATTGTCATTTGACAACCAACTCTAGAGGAAGACACATTACTACAAACCCAAATCAGAAAAAGCTAAGCCAGTACAGAAAATGCAAACAAAAAAAAAACAGTGATTCCTAAATTTACTTTGACTCTTATTTCATTTCAAATTGAGTTAACCCAAGATATTTCCTGTTTGTCTGGTGAACTTCATTTCATTTGTTAATATACATCCATTCCTGCATTTCACGTCTACAACACTTTCCAAAAAAGTTGGAACAGGGCAAATTAGGACCACTAATGAGGTAAAATAATTAAATGATGATGTGATTTCAAACAGATGATGCAATAAGTAAAGGTAATCATGATTTGATACAAAAGCAGTATCTATGAAAGGCTGTCTTTTTATTGTTTTAATAAACTTCCTTTTATAAAGATTTTTGTTGCCTTGCACTATACTAGTCAGGGTTGACGGTTTGTTTCTCCCTAGTGAGGAATTTGTTTATATTTTGGGACATTTACAAGCATATTTTTGAAATTTAAGAATTAAGCACATTTTAGCCTGGTGTAGGCCCAAGCCAGCCACTGTAGTGGAAGCTAGGCCCTTTTGGTTCACCTCCTCTGAGCAGGCTAGAGGGATTAAGGTCTGCTTTCCTGGATATTTTTGAAGGCCTTACACCTCTTTGATTATTTTAGATGGGTAAATCACAACATTAAAGAGAGGTAGTGTATTTATCACAATTACAGCTGTCTAACTGCATGTCTTGCTGGATTGTGAGTAAAGACAACATGTAGAGTAACATCCAGGGCTGACAATGGGTTGTGGTAATGGTGAGCAAAATTGTGACGGCCATGAAAACCAAAATGGTGCGGTGGACATTTACAAAGCAAAATTTGAAAAAAGAAAACAGCTATATCAAAAAATATCAAATAAACAAATGATTCCTTGATGTTTAACCTGCTTTTTGACTCGGAATTCTGCGCAATTATGGTTATCCATGAGTCAGACTCAGGGTGGCATATAATGATCTGCTTTACATTTTTAAGCCCAAATAACACTTGTGACAGTATTGGATGAAATAAATTCATGTTACAAAAAATCATGAATATTTCTATGCATTTTGCTATTAATATTCATGAGTGGGGCAGAACTTCCAACCAAAAACACAATGGGAAATGAAAAGTCGTAAAGGCAGTTTTAGAACACACTCAAACTGAACCATTGCTCAGATGGAGCGATAATGATGACGATGTAAATTGATCATTAGACTTTTGACACGGAAAGAGAAATTGATACATGATATGACGCTGTATGACCGAAACGCCGCGTTATGCCCGTTCAGTTCAGTCATGTAGAGTTTCACCGTGGTGCAAAAGTAGCTGCATGACAAAAATGCAAAATAATTCTGATCAAGTACAAGGACAAACAAGACATTAGCCCCCTAAGGACTGTTCACAGTGTGGTAACTAAAAATGTTCATGTAAGGGGAAATGTGGAAGCCACTAAGCTTCACGCTGTAGTAACCTACAATAATACTAGAGCCACATCGACCGTGCAGTTCAGACACTGACATTTTACCCTGTCAAGAGCAGGCAACAGTAAAAATATCACAAGAAAAGATAGGGAAGAAAACACATTTCTATTATAGTGATTGCAACATCGAGCTGTACGTTGGTGACAGTCTCAAAACATACCACACAAACGACGTGTACTAAATCTGCATCAGTACATCAGTGGATACTAGACATACCATTCTTACTGTATTTATGGTAGCTTTTTGGTGTTCACATTATTTCTGTTACACGAATTAACATTTTTTCTTATTGAAAAATATTCAGTGCTTTTGATTCATTATAGCAGCAATATTCCTGCATGTCCATGTACTGCATATATTATTACCAATTATTAATTTATTATCAAAGAAAGGTATTGGGATAATTCTGCTGCATTAACCATGAATTTGTGCTATTACCTTTGAACAGAAATTTTAAAAAGATGATACCAGGAGTTATAAAATAAATTTAGAAAAATTAAATACATTATAATGTTACATGAGCAATGAGCATGGTTAAAAAAAGATGATGCCAGTACTGGTCACTATCTGTTTATAGAACAGTGCAAAAAAAGCATTTTGGACCACAGCACTATAGTTACATTTCAATGTAATCATATTTAAAAAAGACAAAAACAGTAATAATGGCTACCTTTTGAAACAGAATTCCAGTTTCTTCCCCAGTGCTCAATTTCTTTATTTAGTACAGGTGACGCTGAATATATTTTTATCTGTAAATAAAAGAGGATGCATAAAAAATTATAAGTGTGTTTTAACTCGAGTCAATCATATTCTGGCACATACAGCATTTGTAAGATTTGTGTTAGTAAGCCCAGTCTGCCCAGTGCTCATGGTGCACACATTTCCACTAACTAATACCTGCTTGTGGGTCCAAAAGCCAGGCAGGCCAAAAGTTTCAAACCATGTGCTTTCTTTTGGAGTAGGCCTCATCTAACGTCTTAGTATTGTTATGTGGTGGACATTTTAGAAAAGAAACAGCAAAGAGATCAGTTGTATCTTCTTTATTGACTTTTTCAAAATATGTCATGGGCAATATAATATAATATATTCAGAGCATGTGCTGTATACTGTATGTTATCTTTTTTCTTCATACCCCATAAATAAGTGTCTTTATACTATTCTTTATCTGTCCTCCACTTGTCCTGTGTTCATGTTTATAATGCACCACGTTCCTGAGGATCATTATTTCATGCCATTGTATGCTGCAATTCTATGTACAGATGGTATGTCAATAAAGCCACTTGACTTAACTTGATTTGACTTGACTTATCAATTACGTATTGTATTTCTCCAACTGCAAATAAATAGCAAAAAAATATGTATTTTAAATACAGTATCATGCCAAATTTACACATGCTTTTCCTTTGTTGTATCTCTAATTCTACATGGCCATGTGTAGGTGTGAACCCAGGTGTGTGTGTGTGTGTGTGAGAGAGAGAGAGAGGGTAATGAGATCACAAGGGGGCATCATAAACCTCAGACACAACCACACTCACTGTCCCAGGTTCCAAATATTTTTTTAATGAATGAAATACTTTCAAAACAGGTTTCTTCCTTCCACAATACAATCCTCTTACTCCTCCAGCAAGTCCTACTACCCCAGTGGGGTTCAGCAGGTCCTTTTCAACCTAAACCCTGGAGAACTCCCAGCGCAACAGCATTGCCACCAGAAAGAACTGCTGGGTCAGGCAGAACTTCCTCTCAGCAGCTCACTCTGGTGGCACCCCAGTAAAGCATCCCATTGAGTACTATAACTTCCATACTGCTCTGCGGGTATACCAATGGAAGTCGCACCAGTGAGTGTACTTAGGGAACACATGACTGCAGGAGAGATTCTCATTCTAATCTTCCAATATGGCCATCTCCCAACTGGGAAAGGGAAGATCACCTATACTGGCTGGACGCTCATCCATCTACTTGGTGAAACCTTTTTAGGATTTTCAAGTCAAGTAAGGGAACCTCCATTCCAGTTAATCATGCTATCTCATCCTTTTCTTGCATCACAGTGGAGTCTGTGATGGATGGGTGTCTTTTCCAGGGCTAAATCCTTCCCTGGACTCCATACTTCCAAGACTGGCCCTGGTCCCCCATGACCCTTAATTTAATTGTGTATTTGAAAATGTTATGGTATGCTATATTGCCATGTAATGTATCAAATAGATGCTCAAAAATTAAAGCTGTTTCAAAAAGTAACAGTGTCTGTGTTTAAGGTTAGAGTTACATAAACAATTATGCTGAAGTATTAAAACGTTTACTAAATTAGGACTAGAAGAGACCAGGCCATTTAGCCCAATAAAGATCACCATTCCTATCTACTTAATTCTTCCAATATAATATCAAGTCTAGTTTTATTTTTTTTATTTATTTATTTTTTTTAATTATTTATTAATTTTATTACAATCAATACATAGCAATCAAGTTTTTACAAAAAAAAAGAATTATGCTAAGAACAGATCGATCCCCACCCTTGAGAGAGAGAGCAAGCCAAAGCGGTGTAAAATTTAAGGCTTTAAAAATACCTAAATCAACAAATTCTCTGTGCTTTATAAAATCATTTCAAAATATTACTGATTAGATCCTGCCATGTTTTGAAAAAGTCTGCACAGATCCTCTAACTGAGTATTTGATTTTTCCAATTTTAAATAATATAACACATCAGTTTCCCACTGACTTAAAGAGGAGAGTTTGGGTTCTTCCAGTTTATCAGAATAAGTCTGCGTGCCAACAGTGTAGTGAATGCAATCACAATTTGTTTGTCTTTCTCCACTTTAAGACCCTCTGGAAGAACCCCAAACACAGCTGTTAATGGGTTAGGAGGGATTGTGAGTCCAAGACTGTCTGAGAGGTAATTAAAAATTTTTGTCCAGAATAATGTTAATTTGGTGCAGGCCCAGAACATGTGACCTAGTGAGGCTGGGGCTTGGTTGCAACGTCAGGTTGGATCATGCCCTGGAAACATTTTGAGAGTTTTAGTCGAGACAGATGTGCTCGATATATAATTTTGAGTTGTATAATTGTATGCTTTGCATATGGAGCTTGAGTGAATTCTCTGCATTGCTACTTTCCACTCCTTTTCTGATATATTAATTGAGAGGTCATTTTCCCAGTGTCCTCTTGGATCTTTGAAAGGAAGGGATTGTAAAAGGATTTTATATATTGTAGAGATGGAGTCTAACTCCTTGAAATTGAGCAATAATTTTTCCAGCGTGGATGAGGGTGCAAGATGAGGAAAATCTGGAAGGTTCTGTTTAACAAAGTTCCTGATTTGAAGATAGTGAAAGAAATTTGTAGCTGGAATGTTAAATTTGGAATGTAATTGTTCATAGGATGCAAAGACGTTGTCTATATAAAGATCTCTAAGCAAGTTAATTCCAAATTTTTCCAGATATTAAAACTGCATATGTTTGTGAGGGTTGAAAGAGGTGGTTCTTTTGCAGGGTGCCACAGAAAGAAGCTTCTCCGTCTTAAAATGCTTTCTACATTGGTTCCAGATTCTAAGTGAGTGGAGCACAATTGGGTTATTAGTGTATTGCCGATAACGTGTGTTTATTGGAGCACAAAGCAAGGAATACAAAGAAGTACTGCAGGATTTTACTTCTATTGCGGTCCATGCCTGTGTATGTTCTTCTATTTGTGTCCAGGTTCTTATCGACTGTATATTTGCCCAGTAATAAAACTGGAAGTTAGGTAGAGCCATGCCGCCTTCTGCCTTTTGTCTTTGTAGGGTCGCTCTTTTGATGCGTGGATGTTTAGAATTCCAAATAAATGAGGTTATTGTTGAATCTAATTGCTTAAAGAACGATTTATTAATGTATATTGGTATGTTTTGAAATAAAAAGGAGCTTAGGAAGAATATTCATCTTAACAGTGTTAATTCTTCCAGCTAGTGTGAGATGAAGGGTTGACCATCTATGCAAGTCTTGTTTAATTTTTTCCATGCAGACGACGAAATTTTGTTGATAAAGAGCTTTATGTTTACTTGTGATGTTTACCCCGAGGTATTTAAACTGTTCTGCAATGATAAAAGGAAGGGTGTCTAATCTAATATTATATGCTTGAATTCACGGAAAGAGTACACTTTTATTCAGATTAATTCTGAGACCAGAGAGCTTTTGAAATTCTGTGAGTGCTGCTAAGACTGCAGGCACAGAATTTTCTGGGTCCGATATATACAGTACCATGTCATCTGCATATAATGAGATTTTCTGTTCCAGTCCTTCTCTGCTAATCCCCTTTATCTGATCAGTATTTCGACAATGTATTGCCAGTGGTTCAATGGCAATTGCAAACAGCAGTGGTGACAAAGGGCATCCTTGTCTTGTGCCACGTTCTAGTTTAAAGTAGTCTGAGCAAATGTTATTGATGCAAACTGAAGCTTCTGGGTTAGTATACAGTAATTTAATCCATGCACAAATGTTGGGCCAAACCCAAACTTCTCCAAAATAGTAAAAGGTATTTCCATTCAATCATGTCGAATGCTTTTTCTGCATCCAATGATAATAATATTTCTGGGGTGTTTGATTTAGTTGGTGAGTATATTACATTAAACAGGCGTCAAGATTTGAAGATAAGTGTCGGCCCCTAATAAATCCAGTTTGGTCTTGTGATATTACTGAGGGGAGCACTTTCTCCATCCTTCTAGCTATGATTTTAGAGAGTATTTTAACGTCGTTATTCAGAAGTGAAATTGGTCTGTATGATGCACATTGTAATAAGTCCTTATTTTGTTTTGGAAAGACAGTGATTAGTGCTTGGCGAAAGGTTTGTGGAAGAGATTGGTTATCTCTGGCTTCTGTAAATGTTGCTAATAGGAGGGAGCTAGCTGAGCGGAGAATTTCTTGTAAAACTCTGCAGGGTAGCCGTCAGGGCCTGCTGCTTTTCCACCTTGGAGTGACTTTATAGCATCCAGTAATTCTGATAATGACAGAGGTTTATCGAGCTCCTCCACACTAAAAGCGTCAATTTGTGGTATCTGTAATTTATCCAGAAATGCATTAGATTGTATATTGTCTTCTTTAAACTCAGTAGTATATAGGGATTTATAGTAGTCTCTAAAAGTGTACATTATATTTTTGTGTTCGATGATTTTATCTCCGTTAGTGTTAGTAATTACGAGATTGCGCTATGCATATCTTGCTTGTGAATTTGTTGCGCTAAAAGCTTATTAGCTTTCTCTCCATGTTCATAATAATGATGTCTGGATTTGTAAATTAGTTGTTCGGTTTCTTTAGTTGTCAAGAGGTTTAATTCTGAATGTAGAGCCTGCCTCCTCTTATGTAGAGTCTCGCTTGGTAGTCTGGCATGTTCTTCATCTATTTTAGTAATTTCGCTTTTTATCTCTGCTACTTTCTTGCTCGGATTTATTTCTGTGGGAAAGATATGAGATAATCTGTCCTCTTAAGAAGGCCTTAAGAGTTTCCCAGAGTATTCCTGCAGAGATCTCAGGGGATGTATTTGTCTCTAGAAAGAATTCAATTTGTTTGGATATAAATTCAGTACAATTCTCGTCAGCTAATAGAAGCGGATTGAGACGCCATCTCTTGGGGTGAGTGTATGGGGCTTAGTAATTTCAGCTCCAAGATCATCGGAGCATGGTCTGAAATAACAATAGCATCGTATTTACAAGATTTAATCTTAGGCAAGAAGTTATTATCTATAAAGAAGTAATCAATCCTTGAGTAGCAATGATGTACTGGTGAGTAGAAAGAATATGTTCTTGAATTTGGGTTTAAAACCTCCAGGGATCTGATAAGTTGTGATCAGTTATAAACTTTGTAATTATCTTTGCGGTGTTAGTTGCGTTCCCCGGTGGAGGAAGTCTTATCTAAAAGTGGATTTAGAACACAATTAAAGTCCCCAGCCATTATAAGTTTATGAGTGTTCAGATTGGGAATGGATGCAAATAAATTTTGTATAAATTCCTTATCATCAACATTAGGTGCATAAACATTTATCAAAATCATTTTACAGTTAGATAAGTCTCCCATGACCATCACATATCTCCCTTCAGGATCCAATACTACATCTGATGCTACAAATGGTACTGTTCTATGTATGAGAATTCCCACCCCTCTAGTTTTCTTTGTAAAACTAGAATGGAACATTTGGCCAGTCCAGTCTTTTTGCAGCGGAACTGATCCTTACTTAGTAAGTGGGTTTCCTGTAAAAATACTATTTTAGCATTTAGACCTGTTAGGTGAGAAAGTACTTTCTTTCTCTTTAATTCGTGATTCAGGCCTTTAACATTCCAGCTTACGAGTTAACTGTCCCATCATGGAGACACTGATTCTGAGTTTTTGGTGTCATATTATAGTCTTAACTGGAAGTGAAATAGTTTAGGTCTTAATTTCCTATTCCCCCAAGAGTTGTTGCCATGCAGCTTATTATTACGTTGATAGTTATAATTATAAAGATTGAGATGATAGATTAGATATAGATCAAGCCTGCTCTCTTTCTCTTCCCCCCTTAACCCCCCACCCTCCCTTTTGCCTCCCCAGGTGAGGCTAAAACCCACTTCATGCAGTCCCAGTCCTCTGACATACCCAGAGACAGAGCACGTCCAAAGCACATCAAGCCCCCATGCAGTGGCGCTTTAAGGTTAAAAGATAGAGATATCTGTTACCAATATAGTCTTTAAAGAGGAAAAAGAAAGAAAAAGAAAAGAATTTTGCAAATATAATATATATATATATATATATATATATATATATGCATATATATATATATATATATATATACATATATATATAATCTTCAGCAATTTTAGTGCATTAAGATGATATCCCCAGATAATAAACCCAGGTGATGGTGTTAAAGTCTAGTTTTAAAGGTCACTGAAGTTCTACTGTCTAACACACTACTTGGTGTGAAGACTACTGTGTCTGAAAAGAAAATGTCCTCATGTTTGTGCGAAATTTACCCTTAGTTTCCAACTGTATCCTTATGTTCTTACTGAAATCATTTTAAACTTACAGTCTTGATCCACTGTACTAATTCAATTCATAATTTTAAATACTTCAGCCACATGTTATCTTAATCATCTTTTGCTTATAGTAAAACGGCTGTGCTCTTTTAAACTTTCCTCATAATTCAACCCCTGTAGCCCTGGAATCATCCTAGTCGCTCTTCTCTGGACCTTTTCTAGCGCTGCTATTTGTCCTTTTTGTAGCCTGGAGACCAAAACTGCACACAGTACTCCAGATCAGGCCTCACCGGTGCATTATAAAGGTTGAGCATAACCTCCTTGGACTCATACTCCACACATTGTTCTATACCTCTATAACCTAACATTCTAAATGGCTTCTGAACACTGTCTGGCAGTTGATAGTGACAAGTCCAATACAACTCCTTAATCCTTCTCATACGGTGTACTTTTGATTTTGAGACTTCCCATTGTGTATTCAAACTTAACATTTTTACTTCCTATGTGTAATACTTTACATTTACTTCCATTAAATGTCATCTGCCACAAATCTGCCCAGGCCTGTATGCTGTCCAAGTCTCTCTGTACTGATTCAACGGATTCTAGATTATCTGCCAGTCCACCTAGCTTAGTTTTATCTAAAGATTTAACTAGCTTGTTAATTATATTCATATCCACATCATTTACTGTATATATATTAAAAATAGCAGTGACCCTAGCACTGACCCTTGTGGAACACCACACTTAACATCAGCCAATTCTGATAAGGCTCCTTTCACCATCATCCTTTGCTTACTGTGTCTGAGCCAATTTTGCTCCCATCTACACACAACACCCTGAACTCCCACTTCTTTTAGTTTGTTGCCAAACCTCTCATGCTTTTTGAAAGTCAAAATAAATAATATAATTTGCTCCACTTCAATCATATTGTTGTGTTGCTTCCTCATATAATTCTAGTATGATAGATAGATAGATAGATAGATAGATAGAAAGATAGAAAGATAGATAGATAGATAGATAGATAGATAGATAGATAGATAGATAGATAGATAGATAGATAGATACTTTATTAATCCCAAGGGGAAATTCACATAATCCAGCAGCAGTATACTGATACAAAGAAACAATATTAAATGAAATAGTAATAAAAATGAAAAAAATTTAAATAAAATTAATGCTAGCATTTACTCCCCCGGGTGGAATTGAAGAGTTGCATAGTGTGTGGGAGGAACGATCTCCTCAGTCTGTCAGTGGAGCAGGACAGTGACAAAAGTCTGTCACTGAAGCTACTCCTCTGTCTGGAGATGACACTGTTAAGTGGATGCAGTGGATTCTTCATGATTGACAGGAGTTTGCTTAGTGCCCGTCGCTCTGCCACACTCCTACAATAGAGTCTGCCTTCTTAACAAGTTTGTCCAGGCGTGAGGCGTCTTTCATCTTTATGCTGCACCCCAGCACACCACCGCGTAGAAGAGGGCACTCGCCACAACCGTCTGGTAGAACATCTGCAGCATCATACTGCAGATGTTGAAGGATGCCAACCTTTTCAGAAAGTATAGTCTGCTCTGACCTTTTTTACATAGAGCATCAGTATTGGCAGTTCAGTCCAATTTGTCATCCAGCTGCACTCCCAGATATTTAAAGGTCTGCACACAGTCACCTCTGATGATCACAGGGTCCATGAGGGGCCTAGGCCTCCTAAAATCCACCACCAGCTCCTTGGTCTTGCTGGTGTTAAGGTGTAAGTGGTTTGAGTCGCACCATTTAACAAAGTCTTTGATTAACTTTCTGTACTCCTCCTCCTGCCCACACCTGATGCAGCCCACAATAGCAGTGTCATCAGCGAACTTTTGCACGTGGCAGGACTCCGAGTCATATTGGAAGTCTGATGTATATAGATTGAACAGGACGGAGAAAGTACAGTCCCTCGGCGCCCTGTATTGCTGAACACAATGTCAGACCTGCAGTTCCCAAGACGCACATATTGAGGTCTGTCTGTAAGATAGTCCACAATCCATGCCACCAGGTGTGAGTCTACTCCCATCTCAGTCAGCTTGTCTCTAAGGGGCAGAGGTTGGATGGTGTTGAAGGCGCTAGAGAAGTCCAAAAACATAATTCTTACAGCACCACTGCCTCTGTCCAGGTGGGAGAGGGATCGTGTAGCATATAGATGATGGCATCCTCCGCTCCCACCTTCTCCTGGTATGCGAACTGCAGAGGGTCGAGGGCGTGACGGACCTGTGGCCTCAGGTGGTGAAGCAGCAGCCACTCCATGGTCTTCATCAGATGTGACGTCAGAGCAACAGGCCAGAAGTCATTCAGCTCACTAGGACGTGATACCTTTGGGACAGGGGTGATACAAGATGTTTTCCAAAGCCTTGGGACTCTCCCCTGTTCCAGGCTCAGGTTGAAGATGCGCTGTAGAGGACTCCCCAGTTCCAACGCACATGCCTTCAGCAGTCGTTGCGATACACCATCTGGACCCGCTGCTTTGCTGGCACAAAGTCTTTTCAGCTCTCTGCTCACATGGGCTGCTGTAATTGTGGGTGGGGATGTCTCACCTATGCTGGTATCAGCAGAAGGATGGTTGGAGGATGCAGTACTCGAGGTGAGAGTGGGTTACTGTGATCAAACCTATTAAAGAAGTTGTTCATTTGGTTTGCTCTCTCCACGTCTGTCTCGATGGCGGCACCCCACTTCGAGCTGCAGCCAGTGATAATCTTCATCCCATCCCACACTTCCTTCATGCTGTTGTTCTGCAACTTCTGCTCCAGCTTTCTCCTGTACTGCTCTTTCGCCACCCTGAGCTGGACTCGGAGTTCCTTCTGCACGCACTTGAGCTCATGCTGATCACCACCTTTAAAAGCCCTTTTCTTCTGGTTCAAAAGGCCCTTGATGTCACTTGTAACCCATGGCTTGTTGTTAGCATAGCAGCATACTGTTCTTACTGGAACTACAATGTCCATACAGAAGTTGATGTAATCAGTTCTGCATTCAACAGCCTCTTCAATGTTCTCACTATGTGACCCAAGCAATATATCCCAGTCTGTAGTTCCAAAGCAGTCTCTCAGAGCCTGCTCTGCCTCAGGGGACCACTTCCTGAATGAGCGTGTAGTTGTGGGTAGTGCCCTCACTCTTGGTTTGTATTGAGGCTGAAGCAGAACCAGGTTATGATCTGCTTTCCCAAGCACAGGCAGTGGGGTGGCGCTGTATGTGTCTTTAACGTTAGCATACAGTAGGTCGATAGTCCTGTTTCCCCGAGTGTTACAATCCACATACTGGGAGAAGGCAGGTAATGTTTTGTCCAGCGTTACATGGTTAAAGTCTCCAGCAATTAGCACAAGTGCCTCAGGGTGCTGCGTTTGTAACTTAGCAACTGCGGAATGGATGATGTCACTCGCCATCTCCGCGTTTGCTTGAGGGGGGATGTAAACAATAACAGCAATCACGTGTCCAAACTCTCTGGGCAAGTAATAGGGGCGCAGACTTACGGCCAACAGTTCGATGTCCCTGCAGCAAGTGGAGATTTTAACGTTTACATGTCCAGAGTTGCACCACTTTGTATTGACATAGAGAGCGAGTCCTCCTCCTTTCTTCTTTCCGCAGGTACTTGCGTCTCTGTCCGCTCTAACTGTGCTAAACCCGGGTAGCTCCACGTTAGCATCTGGGATGGTAGACGTTAGCCACGTTTCACTAAAACACAGCATTCTCTGTAGGTTCTGACATTTTTCACCAGCACAGCCAGTTCGTCGATCTTATTTGATAGTGAGTTCACATTTCCCAGGATCACAGAAGGCACCGACGGTTTATAACGCCATTTTCTCTCAAGTTGTCTCGATTTAATCTTATCTTTTATCTTTGCGCCGGCTCGGCTGCCCCGATATCGTCTTCTTACCTCATCAGGTAAATAAGGAACCACACTGGCATAAGCATTTCTTCTCAGTGCTTTAAGCTGACTACTTGAATAGGCGATTCTCGGAGTGTAAAAATCCATGTCAAATAGTAAAATAGTAAAAAGTGTCCAGGGAGCAATTCCACATAAAAGAAAGTGGTAGAAGTGATCAGTGAAATAGAGAAAAATAGAGATAAAAAGGTAAAAAGATAAAGTCATATACGGAGCTGCTGGAAAGGCTGCCACTCAGATGCGGCGCCGGAAATTGTTAATGTTATGTTAGTAAAACATGACCTCCCTTGTTTGAACCCATACTAATTGTTCCACATAACAATCTTATCCTTAATAATTCCTTCCATTAATTTTCCTGTGATGCATGTTAAGCTTACTGGCCTATACTTGCTTGGCTCTACCCAGTCACACTTTTTATATAATGGAATAATATTTGCCATTTTCCAGCCCTTCAGAATTTTCCCAGTGCACAGTGACTTCCTAAAAATATGCGTCAAGTGTTTATACTGTATATGTACCGGTTAATCTCCTTAAGAACTTGAGCCTAAAAATTATCTGGTCCTGGTCATTTGTTTGATGTCAGCCTATTTAATCGAAGCAGCACTTCTCCCTCTACAATTTCCATACCACACATTACCAATATCCACATCAGTAGTCCCATTTACTGCTGGGAGGTTATCCAGTTCCTCACTTGTGAAGACCAATGAAAAATATGAGTTTGGAGCATCTGCTATTGCACTGCCTGTATTTGTAATCCCCCTTTACCATCCCTAATGTATTTCACTTCCTCCTTGACTGGTCTTTTACTACTGAAATACTGAAAGAATCTCTTGGGGACATCTTTCACCTTATCTGCTAAATTCCTTCCTAATTGCCTTTTAGCCTCCCTGATGTCCTTCTTAATGGGTGCTCTCATGTTCACATATGCTCTACAATTTGTATTGGAGTTATTAATCTTATACACCATACACAGCTGATTTTTCCTTTTCTGCTTCTATTTGACAACCCACTGCACAGTTTTTTAAATTTCTTATTAACTGTAAATTGACATGTATCACTCCTGCATTATATGTAAAACATTTTTAAAAGTGTTCCACTGCTCCTGAACTGTCTCCACACTTAAAATCTTACTCCATTGTATCCCTTTTATACTTCTTCTCAACTGCTCAAAGTTGCCCTACCAAAGTTAAACTTTAAAGTTTTGGTCCTTGTATTTGCGCTCTTCCGAAACACTGAGAATTGGATTATATTATGGTAACTTGACCCTAGTGGTTCACTCACTACACCTTCAATTCTATCCTGATTATTACAAAATACTAAATCCAGACAGGCTTCAGCCTATGTTGGTGCTTTAACATACTTTGTTAAAAAACAGTCCCTAGTTACTTCTAAAAAGTCCTGCTGCTGAGCTCCACTAATTGCAAGGTTAGCCCAGTTAATATCCAGGTGGTTAAAGTCCACCATGACTATAATATCACCCTTTAAACTTTTTAATGTTTTAATATTACTAAAAAGATGCACAATGAAATTTTAGATAATAATATACAGTATAACTTTGTCCTGGTCATGCTGAAAGTGTGTCCTCATTATGTTGAATGCATAAGGTAGAAGTTTCAAGGTAAGGTTGTTATGCTTAGTGTGTTGCATGTTTAGTAGCACATGCAAGTAAGAATTTCTGTGCACTGAAACTCTATTATGATCATACAGAAAATATCTGCACATTTTATTATAACAAAGGATCTTTATATATTTTGTTTAGCTAACCACATTTGTTTAACTCCCTAAATATCAGTTACCGTTTTAAATATATCTTCCATTTCCTTTTTACTGTTTGAAAATGTTGCCTCTTTAATTTTCCAAGAATAGGCTCAAAATAAAAATGCCAGCCAACTATTTTTATACTGACCAGTAACAATGGGAGAGCTGGGTGATGCCAAGTATCTAGTCATAAATGACAATCCAAACTTGATATACCATTCTCCATGCTTACCTTACTCTGGACATTCCTTTTATGAGATGTCTTTGTTCTAGGACATGCAAGTTAGTGTAGTTGGCATGGAGTCTACATTACCTTCTATGTTTACATTCATTTTCTTCTCATATTTTTCCATTCTTTCCAACATTGGCATTCATTACATTACACATCCAGTGCATGTCCAAACACATGTTCTGCCATCATCTTCAAGCATTAAGCTGTAGCTTAGTGAAGATTGTAGTGAGCTCTGTGCCAAGTACACAGAATAAGCATGCTAACCTACAACTTCATCAGATGCTGCTGCATTGTTTTCTGCTTCCTGACATTTTGCAATGATTAAAAAGATGAACATGAAACATCTTGGCACCACTGCATATTGCTATCACAAAGATGGTCACAGTTTTATCTGGCAGCTACAGACTTTGTGAAGAGTAAATAGATTTATCTGGCTGGCTAGAGGAACTTCCTTTCCATTTACTGTGCTGAGGCATAATAATGATAAGAGATGGTTCTTAATGAAAAAAGAATACAAATATATCAAATATTGTTGCAGTTAAGCTAATGTCACCTTTGGACAGTGCACAAATTAACTACAAACTGATCCGCTTTTATGAAGGAATTATTTTTGCAGTCTTCTCAAGGTCACACAACAATGTTATTTTTTAAACTACTGTAATTCAGCTACTTTCTGGATTTGACAATTAATTGTTTATGAAGATTAGTTCAAATTCCCAATGCAACAATAAATAAACCTTTTCAGCTCTATTTCATTATATTCTGTTGTGAGTCTGAACTCAAATAGCAATGTTTAGACAGGGAGAGCACTCGAAGAACCTTAACAAAAACGCCAAGCATTTTGTGACACACAAGGAATTTAAAGGTGTCCTCAGAATATTATTGATCCAATTTTAATTATAGTTTGTATTGCCAGAACCGATGGATTATCGATTTTTTTAGCCAGTCTTAAAAGTGATTTACATTAAAAGGGATTACAGTGTGTTTAATTTAATTAATCAGGTGATAATTGCCCTCTTTGATTAGATAACCCCAAAAAAAGCCATACAATGTTTATTTACTAAACTATTATATACAGTAAATATATATATAAATACACTCAAAATTGTAAATGACACAATGTGTCATACCTGGGACAGCATCAGAAAGATGAACAAACTTTGCTTTTAGTGATGTTTTTCATTATATGATATAATGTAGTTATTGTGTTGGTCTTACAGACCCCAGTAGCATTGAAGAGTGTTGTGAAAAACGAGCCAAGTCAAGACTGGAAAATCAGAAAGCTATACAAATAATAGTAGAATGAATAAAGCCAAAAATCCAGATAGCATAAAGATCATTTCTCTATATTAGTTTGTTTCGCTTGCAAAAATCATTAGTTTTTTTTTTTTTTACTCTGAATCCAAAACCTTGGACAATGGCAATGCTACAGCAGCATTTTAAATAACTGCTGCAATTACAGTACAATATCACATGAGTTATATGCAATATACACTGTTAGCAGCAATAAAAGAAAAATGAAAAGATAAATAGAGTTAAAAACAGCTCTGTGATAGTAAGCCCAAGGTAAAGAAATAGGAAGAATGTGAAAACCTAATTAAAATATAATTATGTTCCTTACAGTCAGTAACTAATAATTACAATAGAGAGAAGTAGATAATAATACAATCTGCTGGTGACAAAAGACAAAATCATGCTCATACAAAGCAAGGTTTATTACAAAGACAAGGGGAATCAAAGTTTTAAAAGCTGTTTTAAAAGTCAAATAAACAAGTAAAGAAAGTTTCAAGCCAAAACAATACCCTGTGTAACAGGGCTGAAATGGAGAGGACCCACTGTGAAAAGAAGATGCCCCCCACGGTCTCTAACCCAACTGCTTCTCCTTTAGCTCAACTGGCTGAGGGGGCTTCACTTTACACTTTGAATCCAGCAGCCAGTGTGTGTGTTCCAGCTGTTTCAATTGAAAATGAGCAGCCAAGAGTGGTGCCACCTGAGCAAATTTCACTGCAGTGACATTTAAGAGTTCTGGCAGGGAGCAACAGTTTCAACAAGGTGAGTGATTTATAGTAAGGCTGAAAGGCTACAGTGAAAAGAAGTCCAATTGGTCATTCAAGAGAGGGGGAGTCTTGAGCTCTGTAGCTGGAAATTGGTAGACCAGAAGAGAAAGGAAAAAAGCAGGACCAAGAGATGAGAGAGAAAACGGTTAAAAGCTAGAAGGTCAAAAATAACAGAATAACAAAAGTAAAAAACAAATGCTACAAATCAACGTTAACACAGAAAGGCTGATCGGTCCCTTAAAAGAATATTAAAGCTATCCAATTGCAAAGGTTTTTACTCACAAATCCAAAAGCTTAAATGCTGCTGATAGCAAGCCGCAATCTTATATAGGCAGGATTACTGAGTAAATGCTCAGCGACTGTTCTGCCAAATGTGCCAGTTATCAGACAATTACTGAAACAATCAGAGGTTATGACATAATAATTGTACCCTATTTCAAATTTACCTTTTCTTTCTAAAATGCTGGGAAAAGTAGCTGCCATTAGGTTTCAATCTCACCTTACATGTGACAATTTATTTGAGAGGTTCCAGACTGTCTTCTGCATTGGTCACAGTACAGAAACGGGTCTACTACATGTTGTTAACAGCACTGTAATATCCTCTAGTGAAGGAAATTTCTCAATAAATATGTTTTACAGTAAGTGCAGCCTTTTGACACCATTCACCAATCTACTCTATTTGAAAATTACATTGGGTTCTCAGATGCTGTACTTGTGTGGTTTAATTCATATTTATCAAACTGATTTTGCTATGTACAATAATGTCCTGACAGTACTCCGTAATTATATTCCTTAGGTAAATATTTCCCTCAGAGCTCAATATTTAGACGAGTGGTGTCAAACTCCAGTCCTGGAGGGCCGCAGTGGCTGCAGGTTTTCATTCTAACCATCTTCTTAATTAGTGACCAGTTGTTGCTGCTGATTACTTCCCTTAATTAAATTGACTCAGGCCCTTTAGTTGTTTCTTTTTCCTTCATTAGCAACCAAATAATAATGAGACACAAAACAAGCCACATCACACAATATCTGAAAATAAAGAAAGGTGAAGGTCTCAGTAAGGTTGATCTCGCAACTCACCAAAAGACTTTGACAATGTTGTTATGAAAAACAGAAAATCAACAGTTTTGGAAATGTCAGCTGTGGCAGAATGAGAGCAACAACAAGCCGTGGAATTAAATAACAGGTTTAATTAACAGCAAGAATTGGCTTCTCATTAAGAAACTGGTTAGAGTTTGAAGCCCCAGTTTAGCCGGTCATCTGATGGCTCGTTTCACATCTCATTTCTGTTTGGCTGCATTTTAATGAGGAAATGAATCAATTCAGAGGACTGAATCCTTCTAACAGGGCTATTAAAATGTGAATTAGCAGTCAAAATAGGTCACTGATTAGGAAAAGGGTTAGAATAAAAACTTGTAGCTGCTGCAGCCTTCCAGGCCTGGAGTTCGACACCTGTAATTTAGACTTTTACTGTTCCCAATTTTCACACTGCCATTGGGAACCGCCCTTAGAAAACATAACATTCATTTTCACTTTAATGAAGGCTGTACTTCCTTTTAGGCCAAATGTCATTTCTCCCATAGTGTCCTTCATTAATTATGTCAGTGAGTTAAAGGAGTGGATGGAGGAGAACTACTTGTTACTGAATGCAGATAAAAACAAAAATGTTCTTTATTGGGGGTAACGATGAAAACTGCAACAATTTTGTCACTTTTTAAGTCAGCTGATCTAAACATTAGTTTTACTGTATCAACACACAGGGTTGGCAATACCTTTGAAGCCAGCGGGGCTGGATCTATCATTTTTGCTGCCTTAGGCAAAGCTGTAAATGGAACCCCATGCTTTGAGTGGAATCATCACTACCAGATCTGTACGTACATAGAAATCTGAAGACATGAGAAGAGAAATATGGATAGTTTGAATACAAAACAGTGGGTTGACAATTTGAGAATGCCAAGGGAGATGTTTGATTAATCAGAGCAACGTCTGTTTACAAGACTACTTCAGAAAGATATGCGCTTGAGGGGTGCCATTTCAGAAAACACAGAGAAATTAGGCTTTATTAGAAGTCTTTATTCATTTACATTTGTGTTTATTATTTCTCTAAAGAACACAATTGGATCACATTATTAAATTACTGCTTAAATTACAAAACGAAATTTCCAATGCATTTAAAAGCTGCAGTCCTGTTGCTGTTTTGATTATTTAATTTTATTTTGCCACATGCATGTATCATGTGCTACACTAGTTTTATTATTATTATTATTATAATTCCTGCTATTGTTAGATTATTATCTATACCGTAGTCTATATTTTTTTTCACCAAACCATCCTCCTAAATTGGCACTCAATAAAACAAATCTAAACATAAAAACCTGCACCTACAGAGGATAAAGAAACAAGAACATAAAGAGAGCTTTTGAGAAGCTGAATGTGGTGCATCCTGGGATTTGAAAGACCACATGTAATAGACTCAAACAATAAGATCAAACATCACTAGTATACAAAAATGATAGAAAATAGTATAATTAGGTTAATGGGAATTGGACAGTCATATTGAGTGCAGGTATTTGTAGGTCTATAACATTTAAAAAAATGCCACTTCCCCAAAAATGTTGCTGTCCTTGGCAGCCACTTAGTTCAACTGAATGGTAGAGCCGGTCCTGGATGATATATGCCTTTAAAAACACATATTGTAAAACTACCTAAAATCTGTTTTTGTTTCAGCTTAAACAGACTGGAATATATGAAGTATACTGACAAATTAATTCAAGTATTTATTTCTAGTAGGACTGACTATCATATTGCCTAATTCACTAGCTGTTCAAACAGTTGCATATGCAGCTCTCAGTTAATTCAAAAAGCTTCTGGTAGAATTATTACAAGAACAAGAAGGTATAAATATATAACTCTCGCTCTTAAATCATTGCACTGGCTTCCAGTTACGTTTTAGGCTAATTTTAAAATCCTCCTTCCTACATACTTTATAAAGCTTTAAATAGCCAATGCCTTCTTTACTTATCTGAACTTATAATTACAGACCAGAACACACATTAAGATCTCAAGATGCCAGCCTAGTAAAGATTCCAAGGCTTAATAAAACAACAGTAGAAGGTCGCCGTTTAGCTACAGGGCCTACTAGCTAATATACTGTAACAGATTCCCATTCAGTCTCAGCTTTCAAATTCTGGCTGAAGACTCATTACTTTAGTCTAAGTTACCATGATTAGCTGTGCATATGGCATCTCTGTTTGTTAGTCGTTTGTATTAAAATATAAGTAATATAATAATTAGGAAACAATACTAACCCTCTATTATGTTTCTATTCTTGTTGTCCTGATATGGCATTTCGTGCCACTACTTAACTTCTAAACCGTTTTCCTGCCCAAGAAAAGACATCTATGATACTGGGACCCTTGGAATCAAATGGATGGAAAGATTTTGTTGTTACATTACACAGATCAGCAAAGACACTAATGTAGAATGGCCAGGAGTGGGTGAGTGACCAGCTGCCTGAGGTCTCCAGGACTGTGGTTGTGTCTGACTTGCATCAACTTTATGTTATAAATGACCGTGGACCCCCAGAAATGTATTTTCTCCAGGGATTCTCCTAACTGGTGTTTTTGTTTTCCTCTCTGGTCATAGTTCAATGATAATGTTAATGGACTGATATTCTTTGAATTCCAATTATGCTATTCAGTTTGGAACTGTTTTTTTTTTCCTGTCTTTAAACAAATCTGTGTCTTTACATGTATTCATTAATAATTAGAATTTTGTAAAGTTTATAATTGCTCTTAGTGAAGAGCTTTATACGAAAATAAACTGTCAGAAATTATGACATGACCTCTATATCACCCGAAGTAATAAGCATAGCAACCATAAACAATATGGCTGGGACCATGAAAAACCATCACAAAATGGCTGTGACAAAAGACACAAACTGACACTGGCAGAATGAATGAATAAAACAAATATCAGAAGAAAAAATATCTGCATCTGCATATCTGAGTGAACATGCAGAACTGAGAGGGGTGAATTTCTCCCCAGTAACACCCTCTTTTCATGTTCTTCTTTTACATGGTGGAGGGTCATTGCTTAAAAATACTGATTAGAACCACAAGGCCTATTAGAGTAGTGGAGATGATATGAAATAGTGGAGGGATACAGAAATAAGTACAGTATAAGATACTCAAGAATACACGCATGTAACCATGTTAAGAGACTTGGTATTACAACCAGTCCTTTAAAAAGTGAAAGTCTGTAATTAGAGGGGTACAGGCATATGTGGAGCCTGGTTGCTGTGTTTGCCGTTTTTGTGCATTTTGAGCTATTCAGTGCTTTTTATATTTTCTTTTTTTTTATTTGTATTTTAGAATTGTTTGGTAGGATCAAAGATACCCCATGGTCATGACACCCTTGGAGCATGATTAATGGAAAAGTAGAATGGGTTCAAAAGACTGGCATGTTCTGTCATGAAAGCATGGTTACATGATGTGCTGCACATAATGGTAAGGGCTTAGTAGCCCACTATAACAGAAAGCTTGAGCATTAGTAGTTGACAGCCCTTCTGATTGTTTTTAGAAAAGCCATACGCTATCTGTTGACCAATCTTTGCTGTTCTGGCTATGCTATTGTAGGTACACTTTATTAACCCTGAGATAAATTTATTTGCCCATTTATCCCTCTATTTTCCTAACCCATTTTTCCAGAGCAGGTTCATGGGGCAGCTGCAATCATCGGTTACAAGGCAGGAGCAAAACCAGGATGGATCTCCAGTCCAGCACAAGGTGAACACACATAAAACACAAACACACGTGCACTCACATACACACACTAGGGCCCATTTAACTTTACTAGCCCACCTAACCTACATGTGTTTGGACAGTAGGAGCACCCTGAGGTGCCAAGAACATGCAGACTCCACAAGAAGAGCACCAGGGGCACAACACCGATCTCCTTGTTGTGAGGCAGAAAGTCTATCAGTTTGCTAAGCAAATTGCACACTATTTTGACACTTTTTTGACCTATTGATATTATAAATCATTGTTTGGTGACGTAGAAAAGACATATTTTGACTAAGTGATGAACTGATTAAGGACAAGATAGAAGGCATTGACAAAAGGAAGAAACGGCCAGAATCTGAAGTCGATCAACAAAAAAAAAAAAGGATTTTGCTAAATCAAAGGAGGTCTTAGCCAAAGTAACAAAGATAATAGAACGTTGCAATGTGAAAGTTTGCTTTTCAAAAGCAAGTATCCAATGATTAGGCAAAGTGACATCTCTCACAGTGCCACCGAACATGCATGGTAACCATTAACAGTAGGAACTTTATGAACAAAAACAAAACAACAAAATGGCACTGTGGCAATGAGAATAACAGAAAATCATAATGAAAGATAAATGCAAGCAAAAGAATTTAAAAAATTATAGAAATACACTAAAAAATAAAACAATTCTGCAGATATGGACAAGCACAAAAAAACACAAAATGTGTCTTTTTGTATGAATTTCAATTCATTTTCATCTAGCAGCTTTTGTTTTTTATTTACAAATGAAGCAAACTAGTTTTTCTATTGATGAAATGCACCAGTCCTCACTAATAGGAGCAATAGCACTGCACATCACGGACTTTGTCACCACTTTCAGTCATTTTGTCCTTTCATCACTGAACCACTTATCAAATATGCCAATAAATTGCTTAATGAGAGTTGTCTTCTCAAGAAGGTTTGGCCAGTCAGTTCTGAACTGTTCTCACTTTCCAGAAAACAGACAAAAGGCACTTTTGCTGTTCTGAAGTGGAACGTTAGCTGCTTCAGACAAAGGTCGAAAAACTATTAAAATACGTCTCCTCTGGCATTCATTTCGCTTCACTTTTAACTGAATAACTAATTAAACCTCTATTTTAATTAATGGCCCATTGTTCCGCTTTGAATATGCCCTTTAAATTTTAAGCTTATGCAATAATCAGTGATCTCTTTATAGTGCTTTAGTGTATATTCAATTACTTAGGTAATTTGCTTTATTAATTTTCATTTCTATTGACTTCCAATGCCACTGCAGATCTCTGTGAATTTGTTTTCTACAGATGCACTCCTTATCCTCACGTAATCAATTTTTATACAGCGCCTTGTATAGCAAACACTGTGACCAGATTTGTTACAGAACCCTAAGCAGCACTATGGCACAAAAGTTACAGCATTTACTGAGGCATACATTCAGAATTATAGCAGAATCTTTCTACTTTTTAATTCAAACACTATGGTTTGTAATAATGAGTTGTGTTTCAAAGTAAGCCATCTTTTTAAAATATCCCATACAAAAATTAAATTTATGACTCTATTCTGCATTAATGTACTGTACATACACCAGAGTTGTTCAAAAACATTATTCCATGTTTTATGTATCCAATATATATACTAATTGAAAAAGAAACACAACATTTTCTAGAATGTAAATGTTATTGCAGCTTGTGTGCAGTCACAAAATAATTTATTTTAAGCTCTCTGGCCAGCCATGCGGCTTGTGAAGTAAGGTATTAAAATTTGCTCAATAAATCAAAGTTCATTAGGTGCACTTAACACATCATGGACCAGGTGGAACAATATCTCATCAGGTAACTTAAAAATTCAAAACCAGAGGAGCCTGGTACCAGGACGACAGGGGTTCAAAAAATCTTTTAAAGCACCTTTTGGTGCATCATACAGACAAACTACACCACACACAGACACAAACAACACCTCATTTGAAAGCCACGGGTCTCTGCACACCCATAGTGATCACACTGTTACAGTATGTTGTGAGAGGTTCAGCCTGGACACAATCAAACAGAAACCAACTCTTCATAAACACACATGTTTTTATTTCTCCACAAATAAAGACCAAGTAACAGTGCTTCCCGCACCAAACACCCTTACTCGGGCCTTTACTTGTTCATGGGCCACCTTTCCTCTCCTCACGGGAGCTTCCTCCTGCTCCCACTCCCAACTCTAGCTCCCTGATTGTAGGGAGGCAGCCCCTTTTATTTCCACCCGGATGTGCTCCAGGTGCCTGATGACGTCCTTCCAGCAGCGCTTCCTGGTGTGGCGGAAGTGCTGCCCTTGCACCTGGAAGCACTCCGAGCATTACTGGAAGGATCTTCCTTCACCTTCCCAGGTGTGATGGATGTGCATGTTTCCCGAGCTCCACAATGCTCGGGATGCCCCCATGGCTGTGACCACAGGCCCCCAGTGGGCTTGAGCCTCCTTGCTCCTTTCCTGGGGTCCCCTCAACATCCAGTGCAGTTGCCCCCTCATGGCCCGGGGGACGTATAGGCCACCTCCCGGTCCTTCCAGGCATTCCGGCAGGGTCTGAACCCCAGCCTCCTGTGATAATGAACAGAAGACTTTTAATCTGTCATGAAATCATACATGTGCTGTATCTTACAACAAAATAAAAAAAAATTAAAACCAGCCTAGTAATTATTCTGAACAAGGAATACCCAAGTGTTATACATCAATCCAAACGTCTCAAACAATAGATATGAAACATTTGATTCAACCAGATACACGCCTACTACATACCAAAAAGTGGAACTAACCATCACACCATTTGACAGATTTTCACGTTCCCATATATAACGCCACAAAGCAGCAGTAAAAATAAACAAATCACATTTTGCATTATTCAGCATGTTCCGTTGAATAAAATGAGGCCGTGCGTGTGTCTCTACATGGAAGCAGCAACTGAGTAATCCGACACAATGCAAAAACATGGCCAAAGTGGCTCTTTCTGAGTGGAACATTCCGTCTCAAACTTCACACCATTGGCTAGCTGAGACTGTGATGTTTCAAACAACACCCAATATGGCCATGTTGGGAGAAAAGCTGTCACCCTGACATGGCAAATCAACCTCAAATGCCCATTGGGAAGAAAAGAATTATCGTGTATTGTCACATAAAACTTCACAAAGCAAAAGCGAATATTGGCATATACCAACATTTACAGCATTTTCTGCTGAATAAAACAAGCCCAAGCATGGCACCGTGCGACAAAGCATTAGATATTCACCGTCAAAGAGGAGGAAGTTGAGACTGTCATCAAGCTACTAGCATTTCCATTCCTGGTCACTCTGGTTCAGTGGGTCATACCATTGCATGCTTTACACCATTTTATATCTGCAGCTAAGATGTTTCCAACGATGTATAACATGCCCACATTTCAGCAAATGTGCTAAAGGTAAACAAAATAAACAAAAAATTTTATTTTTTTTATTGTTTCGGAGGTGTGGGATGTGTGTGTGTATGTATATATGACAAATATATATTTGTGTGTTTGTGTGTGTGTGTTTGTGTGTGAATGAGAAATCTTTATATACTGTATAATACGGTACCATGGTTGCTCGTTTGTCTGTCCAGGATTTTAAATTACCTGTAGCTCGCAAACCGTTTGACCTGAAATTTGGTACACATGTACTACGTGACCTTTACTGTCCGCTTTTATGGGTGATGATTGACCTCCAAGGGTATTCCTCTTTTTTATTTATTTTTTTATTTTATTGTAGAATCAACTCTTGTACAGGAGCCGTTCTCGTCCCTACCACCTTCACCATCACTTTCCCTACCTCTTCATATCTGAAATCATTCTTGAGGCAGATTGAACACTTAAGTGCCAGCCTAAGTGAAAAATTAAGGAAAACGTTTTAAGTAATTGCAACACAAACACTGACTTAATCAGTTTTAACTTGAAAAGATGCCGACGAAAGAAGAGAAGAAGCAGGCAGCTAGGATGGAGAAAAGACGAGCTGCTCAGAAAGCAGCAAGCGCATCAACCTCTGAGCAAATGAATGCTAAATGTACAGAGATAGAGAATGAAAACCATAAGTCAAATGTGTTCACTGCACGTTATTGTACAGTCTGCCATTCCTGGTTATTTATATATTATATTATATTATATTATATTATATTATATTATATTATATTATATTATATTATATTACAGTAAAAATACCGCGCTTTGCAGCGAGAAGTAGTGTGTTAAAGAAGTAATGAAAAAGAAAAGGAAAAATTTGAAAAATAACGTAACTTGATTGTTAATGTAATTGTTTTGTCATTATCATGAGTGTTGCTGGCATATATATATACAGTATATATATCAAAATACCCGCACTTTGCAGCTGAGAAGTGGTGTGTTAAAGAAGTAATGAAAAGAAAAGGAAACATTTTAATAATAACGCTTGTTTTGTCATTGTTGTGAGTGATGAGTGTTGCTGTCATATATATATATATATATATATATATATATATATATATATATATATATATATATATATATATATATATATACTAGTAAAATACCAAGGCTTCAGCGAGAAGTAGTGTGTTAAAGAAGCAATGAAAAGAAAAGGAAACATTTTGAAAATAACGTAACATGATTGTCAATGTTATTGTTTTGTCACTGTTGTGAGTGATGAGTGTTGCTGTCATATATATATATATATATATATATATATATATATATAAATATATATATATATTTACACACACACACAAACATATATATATACACTAGCAAAATACCGCTTCAGAGCGAGAAGTAGTGTGTTAAAGAAGCAAGAAAAGAAAAGGAAACATTTTGAAAATAACGTAACCTGATTGTCAATGTAATTGTTTTGTCACTGTTGTGAGTGATGAGTGTTGTTGTCATATATATATATATATATATATATATATATATTACACACACACACATTAACATATATATATATACATATCTATACATATACACATATATACATACATATATATCTACATATATACACACACACATATATAAACATATATATACATATACATACATATCTACATATATACACACATAGCTATTTCAGATCAGTGCAATACGCTGTTTGTTAAAACGGTTGACTCCCCGCCTACGTACGCAATAACAAATCAAATCATTCAGTTGTCTTTGCTAATATGTCATTTTAGAGCTGGACGCCTGGCATCTTTTTGGCCACAAGTTCGTTTCTGTTTGGTGTGAGGTTCTGTGTTGTGGAGATTCTCAGGATGGATTGCAGGTGCTCATCAGTGAGGCTCCTGTGTGCTGTTTTGTTAGTCTTTATCACTGAGAAGAGCTTCTCACACAGATATGTGCTACCAAACATGCACAAGGTTCGAGCCGCATGTAGACGGACTTTTTGTTCATCAAAGTCACCAAAGCGCCGTGCAAACTCAGTGCGCAGCGCCAGTTTATCAGCAAAGTGCGATTTGGGAACACCGTAGTGACGACTTGGTTTAACATTACTTGGCAACAGGGAAAGTGGGGCAAGGTGAACTGGTGCATTTGTGTCTCCCATAAAAGCAGCTTCACTTGAAATCACTTTGTGATTGTGCACGGGTTAAAACATCCGCTGAAGTGTCAGATTCTTATTTAATTATGCTGTTTTCTGTATCTTCTGAATTGCATTCAGGTTACCCTGATGCAAGGCAGCTGAAGCGCTGCATTATGGGATCTGTAGTTTATTGTGTTACCAGCGCTTCATATACCGGGCTTTAATAACAATACAGTATATAAAATGATCTCACGGGCGGATATAATTACACGCCGGGCGGATGTGGCCGCGCCCTTGAGTTTGACACATATGGACTAAATAGAACTTGAAAAGATATATTTTTCAAATGTGATCGCGCAATTCAGACAGAGTTGACACGCACTACAGCCTGCATGCCTCAATGAGTCAGCCTCCCTCGCTCTTACTTTTTTACCGTTCATCTAATGAATACACTGAGTATGGCTTTACCAAAACAATCATTGATGGCGAATAAAGTATCCATTATTCGAGTATGTAGAGCGGATATATATATATATACATATATACCCAGCGATCGCAGCGAGAAGTAGTGTGTTAAAAAGGTAGAAAAGAAAAGGGAACATTTTAAAAATAACGTAACATGACTGTCAATATACAGTATTTGTTTTGTGAGTGTTACTGAGTGTTGCTGTCATCAAGGATTTGATTATCATTATTTCTTTCAATCAGGTTCGTATTTGTAGGATGTGTTGTGTTCAAGTTACATTCCGTGTTTGTCAATCGCTGTAAAGATGACAGGTTTCATTCATCGATTCGTTTCTTACTGCATCAATAAACAGCTCGTCTTCTTCTTTATCTGAGACCTGACACACTGCATGCACGGGTTTTTTTTACACTGTCTTCCTTTAGCGGGACATTGACTTTTTCCACCGTGTGCTTTGTTTCCACAGTAGCTGCATTTATGAATATGCTTATCAGACGCTTCATATTTTTGCTGCCATTTCAATTGTGTAATTCGGTTTTGTTCAGCTCTTTGGAACTGTTGCTTTTATCTGTGCACGCGCCAGTTCACGTGAGCCACTCGGTGTACTTGCATCGGAGGTTCCCAGCTGTGCTGGTGCCATCTCGTGCTATGTCCATGGCTGTATTTAATGTTACCTTAGTCCTGGCACTTAAAACTTTCTCTCGCAGTTTCGCTGAGTTTGTGTCAAACACCACCCTGACCATCTCATCTTCCTCTCCATAAGCACAGTCCTTCACCCGTGAATATTTACCCGCGGCAGTTTGCTATTGGATTGCCGCTGACGGACGGCCTTATATGGGCAGGCACTAAATTACAAACGCCAGCGGCAGCCTGTCTATGAACTTAATTTAAAGTGTAGGTTTACATCGTGCTTTGTTTCCAGTAGCAGAACTCATGAATATGGTTGTATATGTCACTCGCCGCTTCTTATTGTTTCGCTGCCTTCTCAATTATATAATGCATGTTTTCTTAAGCGCTTTTTTGAGCTCTTCCTGGTTTCTATGTACTGCGTGATTACGTGGGAGGCGTGATGATGTCACACGAAACTCCGCCCCCACGGCGTTGAAGCTCATCTCCATTACAGTAAATGGAGAAAACTGCTTCCAGTTATGACCATTACGCGTAGAATTTCGATATAAAACCTGCCCAACTTTTGTAAGGAAGCTGTAAGGAATGAACCTGCCAAATTTCAGCCTTCCACCCACACGGGAAGTTGGAGAATTAGTGATGAGTCAGTGAGTGAGTCAGTGAGTGAGTCAGTGAGTGAGTGAGGACTTTGCCTTTTATTAGTATAGATATTTTATACAAATGTTATATTATTTATATTTATATTTTGGACATCCCTGCTGGGAAAGGTTCCGGTGGTGGGAAGAGTGCCCATGGTACCAAATGCTGTAACTATTTATTTCCTTGTGTTATAAACATGAAACTTTTCACAGGAACAGTTATTTTTGCTGAAACAAACTATGATGAACTATAAAGAAACTAGTAATTTACAAAATAATTTATAGGACCCTTAAAGACAACTTACTTCACTAATTTAGAACAGGATTTACAGGACTTTTGAAAGTATTGTATCTAAATATATCTACATTCTTTCTATATTGTGGACTAAAATACAAAATCATCTGTACATTTTTTCTCTTTATTGTTCCGGTCGTTTATAACTTAAATGCGTACTGTATGTCTTGTTATCTAAGAAATTTATGGTATTCTTAGTTTAAAATGATCAGACAGTTTACAACTTAATAGTTAAAAAATTGAAGACAGTAAGAGATTGTAGAAATAAGCACAAGGATCAAAGCTCTTGGACTGATATGTTATTAATGTCACATGGTCCAGAACACCCATGTGTATTTTTAATACCAATAATGGCCCGTCTGAGAGACCAGAAAGAGGCGACAGAAAGAAACGACGTCAGAGACCAAGACACGTCAGAAATATGGACGTTGGTGGAAGTAACTCATACATCACTCTGATTTCTGAATCAAAAAGTCACCCAGGCCAACATCCACCTTTGACATTATTGATTTTCAGAAAGGTTTTCCAAGACTATGTACATCCAGACCTTGCTATCTACTTATATTTTCTATTACACTTTCTTTTACTGGCATTATTATACTTTAATAAATATTACTTTGCTTTTAAATTTCTATACTTTGTTTTTATAACTAGAATGACTGAAGTAATAAAGTAAAGGTTTGGGCTCCTGGTACATGGGAGATTGCCATTTGCTCTTATCTGCAGGTTTATAAGGCTGAATATGGCAGTCCAATAAAAGAACAATGCACTAAAGGAAAGACATCATTGGTTGGTAAGTGACCTATAACCAAAGAGTGTATCAGCCTTCATGTGTTTTGAATATTCTTGGGTACCAAAGTAGCATTTGGGTCTGAGTTGTATCTGGTAACACCCATATTTTGTTTGTGAGTCCCTAAGTGGAGTACTAGATAGCGACTGGAAGTGCAGGAATCACTCATAACATGTGATCACTCATGATCTCGCATATCATGTGAATAACACCTGTCTGTGTGTGTTTGTGTGTTAAGCTTATAGTACGATACTAGACCAAATCAGTAATGAACATGGTGAGTCTCACTCATCCAATAATAATTTAAGGCCATTCTGCATAACTGGGAAAACACCCCACCACTTCAGATTCAGATGCTTAATGGCTCTGTGGCCAGAGGTGTCAAATAGTGGCTATGAGAGGTTGTCACACAAGTTAACGAAAAATTGTAGGATGACTATTGTTAATGTTTATTAACGAAAAACTGTAGGATGACTGTTATTAATGTTCACAGTTTTTATAATATTATGGTTGCATTTGTTGAGGTACTGTTATTTTCCTGATTTTCCTCTCTCACTTACTCTCTTACTATTATTTCAGTAATGAAGCTTGAAATTCAGTTGCCTTTCTTTTTCTCATTAATATAGTAGCATGTGTTCTTATAAATTGTTTGGTGTAAACTAATTATCATGTTAAACCCACAAAGTTATTCAAGCTTACTCATGACATTAGTTTTAACATATGTATATTTTTTAATCTTCTCAGGGCCTGTACTTCATCTGTCAGGATGGTCAATCCACATAAAAATCTACAAATTGCATTAGGTTAAGCAGTCAATAAACTGTATCACTTAAATGACTTGTTCAAGGTAAATAAGTGCAAATTCTAATTAATCAAATTACATGCATCTGCAGTTCTTGTTTAGTTTTTCAAGCCAATAAACATAATTTAAACTTATTTGTTTTCTTTTCTGTTTAATTTCTGGCACATACACAATTTTAAGCAAATAAATTCACCATAGTCATTGATTTAGTGGAAGTTCAGGACAAATATATGCTTAATTGCAGTTAATATGTACTTATTTTAAATTTAATTTGCCTAATATGAACTAATTAATTACCAAGGTTTACCATGCTTTGGTCCATCTCATCCTTGTATCTCACTGACTGGCATTGCACGTGACCACATAGTTGCTCTCTGTAACTTTTTCGACCTGTGTCCAACCAGGTAACATGGGTCAACCCAGAAGTACGTGTTCAAAAGTGAACACCAGTCTAAGGCCTGCTTCAGGAGTGGGCTTTAGTATCCATGTTCCAGAAAGATTTATTTTTCACTTGATTTGAACATGCACGAGGATGAATTATATATTATTCTTTGACTTGCCCCATGGTTATCTCTAGTAGGAGCAAATATCTCCAGACGCCGTAGCTTTACGGACTACTGAGGCACACAACCACAGGCACACCACAGTGTATCTTGCTGAACACCACAACTGTGGAAGCAGCTGTAAGGAGCTATGGCATGAAAGTTGTTGTGCCTGCCATGATGGAAAACCTAGGACACCAGCGGTAAGGGAAGCTGTTAAACTGAAGTAAGAGGGCTTCCTGTAGTGTTAGCAGGAACATCTCCATGTTTGACTAGGAGGCACCAGCAGACCAAAAGGGTGGCTGCTGCAGCAGCGGGTAAAGCAAAAGCATGTGCATGGATGTAGTTTGGAGAATGACTTTCAGACTTGTCTTGAAAAGGTTATGGCAAACCATTTGATGACCTAGGAAGAGCGTGTAGGTGTGGCTGAGGCAATTATCTTAACGGGTTATATCATTAAAAGGAAGAAATAACTTTTTGAGGGGCTTGTAATCCTCTGAAGATATGCCTTCCTCAATGGAGACAGAACCAGGAATATTAGTTAAGGCTGAACCAATCTCTGTGGTTGAGGTTGCTGCATTAAGTAAAAAGCTCCACAGTGGGAAAGCAGCATAGGTAGATGAGATTCAATCAGAAAATTTGAATTAACCAGGATACTGGATTGCAAACTCTGATTGATTAACCATAGATTAAAATTAGCAATATGTATTCTGTTCTGGCTATGATATAGTGGACCAACTCTCTGTCCTTCCACAAATACTTAGGAGGTCATGGAAGTTTATCAATCAGTTTGCGAGTGCTTTGTGGAGAAAGATTACACTGGACAACAAATTTTTTGCTTCTTAAACACTGTTGGGTGTTTCTTATAGATTTTTGGATCACGAATATCACATCAAAATTTACCCATCACGTACTGTTTCAGAGAAATCTTCAGTTTTATCATGATTTTTTCTTATATTTGTATCCAAACATTTTCGCTCCCATAAGTGACTTATCAACAACAGTTTGTGCAGCCTGGGAATGTCCAGGCATGGAATCAGGACAGGTTGGAAGCTGTTCTGTGGAAGTTGACATTCTGGGCATGCCTGGGCAGGTCTGAATGAGCTTGGCGCTTTCTCAGCATGCTATAAAGGTGGCTTGCATACACCGATCCTGCTCGTTTGGTTTTTATAGATAGTCAGCGTGTATGTATAGTATCAGTATAGTAAAGTACAATATCTGTAGCAATATAACAGTAAGTAAGCTTGATGCTATAGATGTTTTAATGTCGGACGATACAGTATGTCTCGTCAATATCGTAACAGCTGCGATGCATTCTGCTATATCTGTGGCGAATATACACTTGCGCCTCAAAGGTGTTGGATGACATCTCTTGTGAAGAAAGCTTATCATCTGTATTTCGGCTGCAAAATAGGTGATCAGGACAAGGAATGGGCACCTCACATTTGCTGTGTGACATGTGCTGTCAGTCTGAGAGCCTGGCTCAGAGGCACTCGAAAGACGTTGCCAATTGCTGTTCTGATGATATGGCAAGAACAAAAAGACCAGGTGATGGACTGTTACTTCTGTTTGACTAATGTGTTTGGTTTCTCTGCCAAAAACAAGAAGTCAATTGAATATCCTAATCTGCCTTCAGCAATGAGACCCGTGCCACATGACAACAGTCTTCCAATTCCAAAACCACCAGAAGATTGGACCTTAGATGAACCAGATGAAGAAGCTGCATTGCAGGGTACTGACAGTGACATTGACTCGGATTTTCAACCATGCTCATCAGGCGATCCACATCGGATAACAGATTTGGGTCTGTCAAAAGCGAAAGCCAAGCTGCTGGGTTTGAGACTATAGGAACAGTGTTTGCTGTCACCAGGTATGGCCAAATTTTTTGCACAAGTCAACAATCTCTGTTTCTGTTGTGACATTGAAGGATTGTTCACAACCCGGAAGAGTGGCGTCTCTTCATCGATTTGTCGATGTTAAGCCTGAAAGCTGTTCTACTACACAATGGCAACGTTTATCCTTCAGTACCTGTTGGCTATGCAGCACACATGAAAGAAATGTATGAGAATATGGAACTGTTTCTGAAGCACATCCAGTATAGCAGGTATAACTGGAATATCTGTGGAGATCTTAAAGTTGTTGCTCTGTTACTAGGACTGCAGCTCGACTATACAAAGTACTGTTGTTTCATCTGTGAATGAGACAGCCGTGCCAAAGAGTCGCACTATTCTCGACAGAACTGGCCATTCCGTAAAAAGTTAGTTCCAGGACAGAAAAATGTGGCACATGAATCGCTCTTCACATAAAACTAGGACTCATGAAGAATTTCATGAAAACACTGAGCAAGGAAGGCAAAGGTTTTCGTTATTTAAGGCAGAGGTTCCCAAGAATAACTGACGCCAAGTTCAAAGAGGGCATTTTTGTTGGCCCCCAGATCAGACATGTTATGAGTAACAAGTGGTTTGAAGATCTGTTTGCTGGGCCGGAAAAAATTGCCTGGAAAGCCTTCAAAGACATTGTTGACAATTTTCTGGGTAATTACAGAGCTCCAAACTACATTCAGCTGGTAGACAAACTTCTCAAAGCATACAAGACAATGAAGTGCAACATGTCACTCAAGATTCATTTCCTCCACTCACACTTGGACTTCTTCCCCGCAAATCTTGGTGCTGTCAGTGATGAACACAGTGAAAGGTTTCACCAGGACATTGCTACGATGGAGAAATGATACCAGGGAAAGTGGAATCCGTCAATGCTTGCTGACTACTGTTGGACACTGCAACGTGAAGCACCAGGCATTGAATAGAAAAGAAAATCAGGAGCAAAACACTTTTAATTCTGTTGAATTTAATAGCTTATGCGAAACATAAATGTGACTAAATACGTTATTGTCAGTTACCATATAAATTTCTAATGATACAGTAAAACCAAAACTATATTTGAGTATACCCAGTAGGTAACTGTCACAATCAGCAAAAAATTTTCAGGAAGCAAGACTTCCTGAACTGTTTTGCAGTGTTATGATAAAGTAACTCATGGGATCTTGTGGAAGGTGCTACGGGGTACTATGGGGTTCTAGAACCGCTGCTGCTGTCCCCTATTTGCACAGAGTAAGAGAAAACTGTAGCTGCACACTTGACATTAAATGGACATTTCATGTGGGTTTTGCACTCCAACAAGGATGAATCTTGTCTCTTCTCCTGATCATGGTTTTCACAGGAATGGTATCAAGATGCAACCAAAATTTTGGCGGGTTTCAGAACCTATATCAATAGTATTTGCAGATGACGATATTTGCCATACCTGTTGCTATACAGAAAAAACTCCATGATGTAAGAGATGTTTCCTGTATTCTAAATAATCAGGGCTAGTCTCCAAGTTTTCAGTCCTAGACAATTACTTCAGTCAAGCACAAATGAATTTACTATTTTATTTATACTATATGCTATTTATATTTTATTATTTAAAAAATACATAACAAACGCTATCTAAGGAAATTGAAAGGGCCCTCTATTGAACAGCATCACATTCGCTCACTGCCTAAGTTATCCATGGCCTCTGTGAGCTATTCCCTGTCTTTCGACTGTCAACGCTAAAGCTTTTTAGTATGAGGGTATACATCAAGAATGTTTAATTGTTTCAGTCTTTAAGAGTTACAAACCACAGCTGTTCACTCAATGAAAATATAATTTCTTCTGATGGGAAATGATAACATCAAATATTTTGCAAGTCATTATGAAAAATTTTATTCATATTTTACCGCTTTAATCTATTAATTCTTACTTTGATTAATTAAATGCAAATACTATGATGTTCCATAACAAATATATAATTTTTCCGTATATCTATAAATTGATTTGTTTCAGGAGCAGGCAGTGCACACCTTATAACATATGTCAAGCCCCATTTTTGTACACATATCTTTTAATATCTTTTGCGTCCAGTCATGTTAGCTTTGGACTTATTTATCCCTGTCTCTGTCCATTTGTAGGTGGAACTGTTCTACCATAGGAATGTCCACCAATGTTGTCAGTCAAATTATTACCTATACTATATACTGTATATACTATTATTAAAATCATTACCACTAATTAACATTTAACACATTGAGAAAAGAAGAGGGTATTGTATTTTAGTAAAATTAACATGGTTGATAATGTCCACCAGAATCAAAAAAATTATGTTTCTGTACGTTAATCTTCATCTTCCATATACCATACTGCCCAAGTCTGAAATCAGTCCACATCTATCTGAAATGATTACTCACTCTATTGTGTCTTACATTCCACCCAGTTTAGTGAAACTTTCTGTCAGTTATATAAAATAAAAGAGCAGCAGTACCAGCACTTATCCACGAGAGACCCAACTTTTAATACCACCCAATTCATCTCCTCACACCATGATCCTTTCTATAACACTAAATTAGAATGTTAGAATATTAGAACAATCTGGACGATAATAAACCATTCGGCTCAAAAATGCTCGCTAGTCCTATCTAAGTAACTATTCTAAAATAACATCAAGTCAAATTTTGAACTTCCCCAAAGTTCTTCTGTCTACAATACTACTTGCCAAATTATTCCATGTATCTATGATACTCTGTGTGAAGAGAAATTCTTTGAATTTTTCATTCAGGTAAATGCGTTTTAGCTACACTAATGATGGAGCTCACATTATTGAATGTTCCAACCCATTTTAAATTGCTCTTACTTTATGTAACAAATGTCAAATCTTTGTTTGTGCTAAAAATATGCTTCTTTGTTCATAACTGGTACTTCAATTTAAGAAACAACTTCATGCCACAATAAGAAATGTACCAGGTGAGCTGATTTTTAGTTTCAGCAAATACACTGGAGAGTTGCAATGTGTTTCTTGTTGATTGGATATGTACAGTACGTAAGGCTTACAACTGCTACTGCTGAATAAAATGTTTAAAATAATGTTTTGTGATTCTATCACACATATTCTCTGTGATTACACTCATAATAAATTCAATATATGCGTCTTTTCAATAACTTATTCTCAGGCACTTTCTATATTGTGCTTTGTTAAGTTTCATTAACTGGAACCTTTTTAAAAAGGTGAAACTCACTGTTTCAATATTGTCTTCAGGCTTTTAACATTAATGACACTGAGCTACATCTCTGGAGCTACTGCTGCACTTAAAACTAAAAGTACATACAATTGTCTGCTCTGTTAATTATTTTTTAAAAAGAAAAATGAATATTCTGGTAAAAAAAAACAAGGACGGGACTGTGGCAAAGTGGTCAGCATGGCTTCCTCATATTTCAGATTTTGGCCTGGTCAGTGTCCGTTACTTTTCATTGACCACAACAGTTTCCCATATTTATTGCTATTATCATTACTAACCTGATGCCTTTATATAAGATGACTTTAAGAGATACAATTAGTTAAATTTCATTTTGTTATTGCAATTCCAGTTGGAACACAGGTAGGCAAAGTGACTTGCTCATGGTCACACAGTGTCAGTAGCAGGATCTCAACCCACCCACAACCCCAAGGTGCGCACCTAGTTTATTCTAGTTTCCTCCCTTATTATCATTTCTTCAACTAACTCAGTGTAGGTTTAAGTGTGAGACTGTGTCTTACAATGCACTAGTGTCTGGTCCTAGGCTGGTTCCTGCTTTGCTGCACCAGTGCCACTGAGATAGACTCCACTTTGCCATGTCCCTATAATGGATAAAACAGGTTCACAAAATTAATAGGCGTGTAGATAGTACCGAAATAAAAAGGTGTTTAACAGCACACATACTTCATACTATCTGTAATTTAGTACTACAGCATTAAGTCTGTTGCAATGTGATTAAAATGTGGAGCATAAAGAGATTTTTTTGTAAGTGAACCAGCTTCTAAAAAGGGGGAGGAGTCCAACCCATTCTGATTCTCAGGACACGCTGAGTAGTTCAGCTCTCCAGCTCCTTACTCTGCAGTGCACTCCCCTTGGCTAACCCAATCACAAGTGAACTCAAGTGTACAATTGCATTAACTAAGATTAAAAAAAGCACAGCAAGTCACAAGATGTGTAAGCTGCACTATCAAGACCCACATATCCTCCCAGTTCTCCGTACCGCTGCTGATTCAGGCATTTGGTACTGTGAAGCACTCTGTAACTCACCTCATTGGCAGATGATGATGATGATTCTTTATCACGCATGCTGCTTTCAATATAGCAAGTGACTGCTTTCTTCTGAACTGGTAACCAATTTTGTTTTACAGTGTCCATTGTACAGAACAGAACCCGTTCCTTTTTTCCCATAATTCTTATCTGGCTTCTCTTCAAGCAGTTTTCTGAAATAGGTGGACCTTTAATCTCCTGAAAGTTCAAGCAATTTGATCTGTCCTTCACCTTTTTGAAAATCTTGGACGGTGTAAGGGTCAAATTGGCCTTCTCTGACAAGGAGTTATACAAAGAGGAAAATGTGCTCCTCTTCTGATGTGGTGACATCAGCACAATGCTCTCATTGTGCAGGTCAGGCAAAGAGACTGTGGTATGACTGATGGGCAGGGGCACTTTTCCAAGCAGAGCTTGCCCAACTGCCTGTCTCTTGCATTCAAGCAAGCGTTGACGAGCACTTTCTGTTTGTCTGGCCGAAAGATTCCCACTCTGTGGCGAAATATGCTCTGGAGATGCTATGATAAATTTCCAGTAAGCATCTCTGGTTCTGATATTATCTGCCGTGTTACCACCAATCACATTTTGCTTTGGTGCCATTCTTTTGTGGTTCTCAGGTAACACACAGGTCTCAAGTTTCTGCATCTCTATTATCATTCAGCACAGCAGATGTCGAGTTTGCTTGTAGTGAAGATGACGACTCACAAGCAGCGGCAATGCAGAATGCACCTTGTTTAATTTGAGCCTGTCTATGTTAATAATACAACATCACAATTTGTCTTTTTAAATTGATAAATGGATGCATGTTTACTAGATTGTTTTGCTCAAGAAGGTTTTGCTCACACTAATCCTAAAGAGAAAAAATAAAATGTATTTATTCATTTCTATTAACCAATTAGAATTTATATATATCAGTATAAAGTAAATTAACTTTTCTTGATCAAATCAAAGACTCATACATCCTGTTTTTTATATTACTGTTTATCGTCCCCTGCCATTAAACATAATTCTGTTTTTCCAAGAATAAGAGAATGGACAAGCATTTCACTCTAAGGAACTCAGAAAAAATGACATGACATTGCCCGTGCATTAAAATAATTAAGTAAAAATGTCATTCAGAGGCATGCAGAGACAGAAAAAAGAAGGCAATTTTACCTGAAACGTCTTTCTGCACCTGCGTCCTCTCAGAAGGGAAACTTCACAATAGTAGATCACAAAGTGCAGCCCTGCATTTCTGTTTAAGGTTTGAAGGAGCATGGGTCTCCAAAGAGCCCCATCTCTGCCTCCCGTGACAGTGCAAGAGGATAAAGAGAAAGTTTGCTTGAGCTCTGTAGTCAGCAAAGGACACGGTGCTGGCGGAAATTTCTCCAGTCAAGCGTGACTACAACTGTGCAAGAGACGTTGAATGAACAGAAAGGATTACTGTTACAGAAGCCGCTTGTCAGGACGAGAGAACAGTGTGATCCTATTTTTCAGCCTTTTGTAACTTCCCAGGCCTTGTTTTTGTGTCTTTAAATAGAAAGAGTACATTCTGATACAACAACAAAAACAGCTTGTTATTTGTTGATTTGTTTGTGTTTTCTAAAAGGAGAGTTTTATTTATTATTTAAACAAAGCAGATCATATGCCTGTCTGCTTCTCTGAAGTTGTCTCTACCCTTTTATTCTTTATTTTGTCCTTGAGTTCACTATTCTAATGATTCATAACATTGATTTGCAGCTTGTTTCTTGCAAGGCTGTGAAATAAAGTTTCTTCTACAAAATTTAGAAGGTGTGCTTTAGCTGTGTTTACTGACAATCAGAGTTTCACAGGAAAAATAAAATGATCACAGATTTGATGTAAGAAAAGTGGAAGTGCTGGTGCTACTTCATATTTCCAGAGACCTGACTTCAAATCCATGATGAATGATTGTCTGTGTCCAGATTCTGCCTTTTCCTTGGTTTGCATGGGCCTTTTCTGGGCATTTTGATCTCCTTTCATATCTCAAAGACTTCCAAGTTAGGTGATTTGGCATGAGAACAGTGTTAGCAACTACGTTTGTGACATTGAGGTCCCAGAATGTGTAGTATCCCAACTGGATAAGGTCTTTACATTAAACCAAGTGTTGCTGGGATAATACATTCCACCGATCTATATGTCTGTAAAATAATAAGTGGGTTAAGAAAATGATTAAATGGATGCAGTTTTTCCACTACTGTAAAACTGACTGCCTCCATATTGTGGTTGTACCTTCAAACAATCAGCACATTGGAAGAATGGATGAAAATGGACCAGTGATGACAAGGTTATGTATCCACACTGTGTCATACCCAATCACTGCTTTACTTCTACCAACACGTTTTAATAATTTTGTTTTAACTTTTTAAACCTAGTCAGGTTGCAATTCTTTTGCCCAAATCATCTTACCTGATGCCATCTTTTCAAACCATTTTCCTGGTGAGAGTAGTGGCAGCAGGAGGTCAAACAGTTCAGGCAAGAGTTCAATGTCCCCAGGTACCGATTCCATCTCTTTTTGGACAGTTCCCATGAGCTCTCAAGCCAGTCAAGAGTCGTAATCCTTCTAGTATGTCCTGAGTCTTCTTCAGAGTCTCTGCCCATTTGGATGTGCCTGGGACAGCCCAGGGAGCATCGTTACAATATGACTAAACCACCTCAACTGGCTCCTCTTCATCTGAAGGAGCAGAACCTCTACTCAGAGGCTCTCCACTAATCAATGAGCTTCTCACCCTATCACCGAGTGTCAACCCAACAGCTCTGCAAAGAAACCTCATTTCTGCCACTTGCAAATCTCATTCTTTTAGTCATTACCCACACTCAAACTTGAAGTGAAGACATGGATATAGATCGACTGATAAACCAAGACCTTTGTCTTTAGAGGACCGGAAGAGGACCCACAGAACAAATGCAACCACATCAGTTAGCTTGTCAATCTCATACTCTTTTTTTCCATCACTCGTGAACATGATCCTGAGATACCTGAACTCCTGCACTAATGGCAGTTGTTACTGTTATATCTTCTTATGTTTGGTGATATTCTAAATACAACAAGTCCCACAGGGTGAAGAACAACAGGAAAGCTTTATTCAACAAATCTGAAATAACCACAAACGCTTATATGTCTTTCTCACACACTTGTCTCCTTATCTCTTATTTCATTCACATTGTTGATCTAAACTCCACATATTACATATGTGCACATAACCATATCCTTCATCATATCTCTATATATTTAAAATCCAACATCTGTCTGTCTGTCGTCCGCTTTTCACAAAAGAACGTCTTAACAGATTTTAATTGGGTTTTTTTTTTATAATTTGCTTGAACATTCCGGATGATTTTGCAACTTCTCTCATTCTGCTAAGTATCATAGTTTGCTTGCAGAAGCAATTTATTTGTGCTAATCCGAGACAGAGGCTGCGAGCCGAGGGGAGGGGGAAGTGTGATGTCAGGAGTGGAGGAGCCAGATGGAGCCCTCCTCACTCACATGCCAGCCTTCGTTCGAATTGCTGTACCTCTGGCCATGTGTTGAAGAGTACCTTGCATCTGCTTAGCTAGCGAAACCTGTTTTGTTTATTGATTTTTAAAGTTTGTCCTTTTTCACTACTACATGGGTGGAGCTAGTAAGTAATAACAGGACCTTGAACTTACCTTAATCAAGCTTAATACATAACACTATATAACGCTCCTTCCCCTTCATTTAACAGTTATTTTTTTCTTTTTATAAGATACTGTATATTCTATATTCTTACTACTGTATATAGGATGAAAGTAAGCTACTCCAATCCTTAACCTACAGTTCAAGGGATTATTTTTCCTTATATTGAGAACTGGGTTCCTATCATAACCTTAATGTATTAGTCAGCTTCTTAATAACTGAGTCTTTGTGGAGGTCTTCTCTCCCTACATGGATGGTAGTTCTCATTTAAAAATACAGGTGGACCTGCTTTTTCCATTTCTGGAATTGGTTCATTCTCTTTCCCCACATGAACACTGTCCAGAGAAGGTTTATTAGTGTTCTGTACCTTGGAAGCATACATCATAACTGACTTGCTTTGACTGCCTTGAATTCCTGAGATAAATGCTTCAGGTCCATCCAATGAAAGTGGTTCCACATTTCCACTATTTGCCACACTGGCTTCAGCTTTTCGTAGATGATTCAAATGGACTCGCCTAAGTTCTCCATTTACTTTGACTACAAAACTCCTTGGCCCTTCTTTTCTGCAAACATTTCCTCTAATTCATTTTTCCTTTCCCCACCTCCATTTTTTCACCCAAACTGTATTCGTCTCTGAAATGTGATGCTCCACGCATCCAGATTTGTCATGCATGTGATTTTCATGGGTTTATCTGTTATTATTTGTTCCATGTTTGGCTTAAGCATGGACAATCTGGTTCTAACTTCTCTTTTTAAAAACAATTCTGCAGTTGTTTGACCAGTAACTGAGTGAGGAGTACTTCTATACATTATCAGAAAATCTGCTAAATAGTGTGATAGAGATAAAGACCTGTATGTCTTGGCTTCTTCCACCACATCCTTTTCAAGTGCCCTTTTCAAATTCTGTACACTTTGTTCAGCTGCTCCATTTGTAGCAACATGGTAAGGAGAAATTAGAAGTGTAAACCTCTTAAATTCTTCTGACACAAATTGAGGTCCATTATCCAATACCAGCACCTCTGGAATACTATAGCTGCAAATAACATTCTCAAAGATTCACTAGTCAAGGTTGTTGGGGGTAAACCTCAAGCCATTTAGAATGATTATCAATAAGAATTAGAAAATACTGCTGGATTTTCTCAGCAAAGTCGACATGAACTCTCTGCCATACTCTAGTTGACCATTATTAGGGCAGCTGGTGGCTGGTTTTGTACTGTGCACTATGCATCATACTGATTTACTTTTTTTTCAGTTTCACTGTCCATATTTGGCCACCATACAGAGCTTCGAGCCAAAGCTTTCATTCTATACATACGAGAGTGTGATTTATGCAATTCTTCAAGTAATCACTCATGATACTTAGGTGGTATAATTACTCTGCGACCCCAAAGTATAAATCCTTACTCAATTGAGAGTTGATGCCTCAGAATAAAAAAATGTTGAAACTGCAAATTTTGCATGTTATCTGGCCACCCATTTAAAGTTAAATCAAGCACTCTAGATAATATTGGATCCTGTTTCGTTATCTTTAATATTTGTACTGCAGCAGTTATAGATATTCATGTGGAAGCAATTGCAACAATAAAAGAATAGCAACAAAAACATTTGTTAGCTATTTTCAGTTTTGTGAAATTCCTAAAATAACGATGGTTTGGTTAGCCATAAACAACCACATTAATGCACTTATCTCTATTAGAAGTCTGTCTACCAGCTGCTTTTTTAAAGACTAATAATCTCAGATTTACTAACAACATGTCTCAGTGTATAAGTGGAGGTTCAGCATGAAAGCTCGAAAGGGCAGTAGAGGAATAAGTATAATGTACAAAGAGATGTGATTTAAAATTTCTAGTGTATGTATGACAATTGACTCCTCCAGCTCCCAAGACTGTAAGAAATGCATTTGGTCCTGATTTTGCCATCTAGTCCTTCAAAATACAGAGACAATTGAAGTGGACAATAAACAGTGGACAAGACCAAAGTAGAACCTAACAAGCATCCTCCAAATGAGGTGGTCAATCTAGACCTGGAAGGGCACAGTGACAGTAGGCTTATAAGTAGACCAATTTTGTAATTATAATTCATTCTCTTGGTTGCTATGTATTTAAATGCACTACTATCTGTGCTTGGTCATGTACTGTAGTATCAAGGACTGGTATCACACTAAGAAACAGGCAAATATAATGTTATAATTTTTGTAGTGACTATTAAAAATAAATCATGTGATGCTGTGCTTGAAATTTATAAAGAGTCCACAGTACTGTGGCTATCATACAAAAAAGAGAACATCTCTAGAAGCTCTATAGAAAACACCAAATGGAATTAAAATGCACCACCTAATTTGACAGGTTTAACAAACTAAAACCTTTTTATTTCTTAAACTTTAATAATCCATCAGAATTCTTTAAGTAGTAACTTATATACTTGAGGACACCAGTGGAAATTATACATAAAACCATGGAATGTATGATATTTCAGCAATGAGAGGAGGGCGTTTAATTCCCTTTTCCTTTCAGATTAGGACAGGTCCATTGTTTGGAGGATGACCCGAGTTGCTGTCCTCTACATGCCATTTTATGCTGCAATATCTCTTCTGCAGGGTGGTGAACAGAACTACATACAATACTCCAGATACAGGCTGAGCATGGCACGCTTTGATTTATATTTAATAGTATCAGCACAAAGTACAGCCTAACATTTTCTTTGCCATTTTAATTGCTTCTGCACATACTGTAACCTAGATAATGTTGTGTCAACATAAACCCCTAAATTCTTTTCAGAGGACCCTTCCTGAAGGACCTTGGAGTGCTCAGATGATGACCTTACCCCATGCGGTTTATATTTCTCTTATCGATGTTCTTTTTCTAGGGCTGATTAACCAACTTGAAATCCATCTTTATAAGCTATGTCTTCTTGTGCATCTCCTAGTTTCAAAACTAATTTACAGTAAAGGAATTTTTAGAGTCAAAGTAAATTATGGTGTGGATTTAGTCTCGCCTGCTGTCAGGCATACACATTTGAGACAGCCTCTCATCCAATAGCAGCATTTTCTTTTTAAGTAGTTTTACTTTTTTTAAATGCTATGCAACTTGGTAAAATATGTCACCAACATTATGATCTAAAGAGTTCCCAAAGCACAAAAGTTCCAAATCATGACTCAAAATGTCCACTGGGAGGGAATCAATGTCAAACGACAGGTAGAAAAAAAGGGCAATGAAGAATGTTTCATCCATCCATTATCCAACCCGCTATATCCTAAGTACACAGGGTCATGGGGGTCTGCTGGAGCCAATCCCAGCCAACACAGGGTGCAAGGCAGAAAAGAAACCTTGGGCAGGGCGCCAGCTCACCACAGGGCACACACACATACACACACACACACACACACACACACACACTAGGGATTTAGGATCACCAATGCACCTCACCTGCATGTCTTTGGACTGTGGGAGGAAACCGGAGAACCCAGAGGAAACCCACGCAGACACGGGGAGAACATGCAAACTCCATTGTGCCGCCCATGAAGAATCTTTATAAAATAAAAAGATTCATTTTAACAAAAGCTTTGTAGAGCAAAAAAATAGAAGGCCAAAAAGCACATAAGGAAATGCCTTCTAAATAGGCAATCCCAAAAGCAAACACAATGACAAAATAAAACCCAAAATCAAAAAACAGGGCAAAGGTTTAAAAATTCAGGTAATCACAAAAGCACAGAATAAACACTAGAGATAACTCATCACACCACAGGGGCATCCACAATTGATTACAAGGGACTACATGTTGTCCCCACCTCTTGGGAGACCACCAACAAAATAAATGGCACATAAAAGAAGATACATAGGTACAAAGAAACCATATGACCAACACATGTAACAACACAAACAAAGGAGTAAAAAACGAAAAAAACAGACATAAAATATAACAACCAAAAATTCAGCCAAGAAATAGAAAGATAGAGAGCAGCCTCAGCCAAAGCAGATCACATGCTTCAGCCTGAGGCAGAGACTAAGACAGACACAGGCCCTACTCTGCATGATACTGGAGTTATGGAAGCCCATTAGCTGAACAAACTTAATATAGCTAAAATATTTTTAATTTAATTGTTATTCATTTCAGAGTATTCCTGTAGTTATTAATAAATCATTTTTGTAAAAAGATCATGTATTAAAAAATCAACAATCAAAGATTGAAAGTAGAAGTGTTGTGGTCCTACCTGACATTCAGTTACAGTATACTGCTGGTTTGCAAATATTCATAATTGGAGACAATGAAACAAAGAAGAAAGTGCCTGGTTGTTCTTTCTGTAGCTCTAATCTATGCTAAGGTCATAAGTAACTATTGGTAATTTACTTTTAATCAAATTGTATTTCACTTACTCAAAATATGGAACAAATGTAGAAAACACTTAGGAAAAGACAATGCTGTCTGCTACTCCACCAGAGAATAACTTTGCATTTGAGATTTTCCTCAGTTACACAGTATTTAAATTTTAGAAGTCATTAAGCATCTCAACCTTCAAAGGTTTTTATACTGATAATGTGTTTGCTCCTTTTGATTATCTCTGTTGTAAATTTAGGAATGAAAAATAACTTAATGAGAAGAAAATTGGAACCATTTCCAGACATTATAATTTATTGTCACAAAGTCTGCTGCTAGACCTTCTTCAGCAATACTAAGAAAGAGACCTTTCTATCAATATGTCAGACACAGAGACAATTCAATAATTCACAACATTCGTTTTTAACCATTTTGTGCAATACACACTGTAATTCAGAAAATCTTACACCAGAAATTATTTAAAACATCATACAATCCTAATATAGAATCCTAATGCACCTTTCATAACTCAAATGGGAAAGTGATACATTATCTTATGTTCTCAATGTCTTCATTTTTTTCTCACTGAAACTTACGTTTGATTGTGATATTGTAACACTTCTTTTGTAATGGATATGTTGGTACAAATATAATTTTAAAATAAAAGAAGTAAAGTATGTCATATGCTTTGATTTTAAGTGTGTTCACATATGAAGCAGAAAGCACCTATTGCAATAGCCATGTCTGTCTGTCCATCTGTCTGCATGAAACACCTGAGTGAAGCTGGCTCAATTTTGTTTTTATTTTTGGGCACTTATTCTTCAGCAAAATGTATTCCATGTTCTTTGAGATATGTTGAACAGATCACACTGTCTGCAGTTTCAAAACTTCAAAATATCACATTGAAAACCATTAACAAATTTGCGAGCTTATCTGCCTTAAAACAAACAAACCTTCTGTGCAACTTCAACTACAAATTAGTTTACCGTTTTAATTTTACCCTGACGTTGGTTACACCAGCTAGTATATTTTAGATATTTTAATCTTTTCACCTGTAATAGACACTACTGAAGGCAAACAGATCCAAGTACAATATAAGTTACTGAAACAAGGTAGGAACTTGCTGTCACTGAAACATCAGCATGCATCTTCCTCCTCCCGATGCTTTAAGTCATAACAGGTAAGTTAAATGATCTTACTAGTCATAAAAAAATAAAATGTAAAAAAGGAAAACAAAGGATCATCTGCATATGAATGAAGTTCCTTGTGGCATGTAAAGCGTTGTGCAGAGAACAAACACATTTTTACTCAGTACTATTTACCTTACACTAAAACAAGTTCACAGCTCCTTTATCTGCACATTATAATGATCCAGTATTTCACTAAGAAATTTACTAGGGTGGACAGATTCCCAAGTGACATGGACAATCCCAGTCAATGTGTCCTGATAAATAACAAAATTATGCAAATATTTGAACTGACTGCCCATCTAATAAACCATTGCTCCACTAAAACAAAAATACAATGTATTTAGAAGAGCAAGAAAAACTCTAAGGGGGACACCTAATACCCCCCTTACCCACCTTCTTCAATGTAATATATGTATGCTAGTGCAATCAATACTCATGACAGTGAAAGTGTACTTAAAAATTTGTGTTATATTTGAACAGCATCATAAGGACAACCAAGGAGCACATAAAAAGATAGTACTCCCATTTATTTGTTCACATGTCAAGCAATGTATGGAATCTTATCTGTTTATTTGTGAAATTATTTTGTTTTTCCTATGCCTTAATTCCTCTTTGATGATGATGAGATAAAGCAAGTGTGGAACGAGCCCCAGACACAGATGGATAGACATGTTGAAAAGCACCACCACACGTTTATTTACACTATATATTTACAAATAAAGTGCCATACAACCCACAAACTCCCCCAAAGTCCAGGCCTCACACTGCCTCTCTCTTTCTTCAGGCCACCTCTTTGCCTCTCCTCCCGAGTTCTGTCCTTCTCCTCTCCCGACTCCAGCCATCGAGTGGTGGTTTCTGGCTCCCTTTTATCAGGCACCCGGAAGTGCTCCAGGTGGTTAATTGCTGGTGTCCAGCTGCACTTCCAGGTGTGGCGAAGCCAGTGCCCAAAAGGGGCCAGTCAGTCCTGTTGCAGCACCCCCTGGCGGCCCCTTTTATACACACCCGGATGTGGTCCAGGTGCCATCCCGGTGTGGCGGAAGTACCGGCTCTGCATCCGGAAGCATTTTGGGTGTCCCTGATCCTCTTCTCCCCAGCACTTCCGGGTGTGGCGGAAGTGCTGAGGTCCAGTGCTCCATAGGCACCTTTGCGCCACCCTGGCGGTGACCACGGGCCCCTACAGGGCTGAGCTTCAAAGCTCTGTACCCATGGTCCCCAAAGCCACCAGGGCGGTCGCCCCCTCGTGGTCTGGAGGAGGCGCAAGCCCTCCTCCGGTCCTCCTGGGCGTCCCGGCTGTGTAACAGCCCCAGTCACTTGCCACACAGACATTAAACAAATCACGGTGGACTCTCATGCTGTACAAGTGTCCCGGTTTTGGACTTTGGAAATTTAGTCACCCTATAATTTACCATCAGTGTCATATTCACTTGATATCTATAATAAAGTTTGTTATTTCCTAACATTTTTCTAATTGAATAGCTTTGAAAATTACAGCAGCCAGACATGATCAAGCAAAGAAGGAATTGATTATAAAGTTGTTTTTTTTTAATTTAGGTTATGTTAATTGCCAGTTGCTAATCGTCACTGTGTGTGAATATGGGGTATGAGTGTACATGTGTTTATGTGCGTGTGTTAGTGGCCAATGTGATGGATTAGCCTGTCCAGGTCTAATTTCAGCCTTTTATCCAGTCCTGGTGAGATATACTTTGGCTCCCGCCTCCCTCAAATGGATTGAGAAGGTTCTAGAACCCACCCACTGAACTCAATCCATTGAGGGATACAGTACTTGCACAGCCCTCAACCACACCTGAATGTTACACCATGCAAAAACTTTCAAAATTGTTTATTAAGCAAGTTGCCTCTTCACAAAATTCTAACGGAAAACTTGAAAGACTGAGATGTAATTCTCTTCTGTCAAAGTTGTTGTGTTCTTATTAAAACAGTTAATTCATTTGGGCCCTTCATACTAAGAATTCTCCTCAACAGTACTAAAGCTGTGGAATCAGCATAAACATACTGTGTTTGGGCCAAATTTGTATGTAAACTTAAATAGGAAAAACTACATTGTTTTTTACATTTATACACTACTTTAAAGGCTTCTTCATCTCACAGTGTATATTTTTTTTTAAGATTCATTATATAGTATATTTTGAGCTTTCCAAAATCAAATGCATATTCCACACATAAGATGAAAATTTCACTGAAATGTAGTGCCAGTATTCATGTGTGGAAAATGCCTGTGTAAACAGCAATGAGGACCAAGTTACTGGTAATTCTTCATAACTTTGTCTCCTGTCTTCTTTCTTGGTTGAGTTTTAAGATTTTCCGTGCAGCTTGACTGTCTTTTAGCGAACATTACACTAAATGTAACTGCAAAACTCCTTCACCCAACACCCCTCCTGAGAACTATGAAAGCGTCTTTTCAGACATTTTCCAAATCACACACACTTTTTAATAACCTAAGATGGACTCAGCCGCTGCTCCAAGCTATAATATATAAAGTTTGATGCTTCATACTTAATGACCTTTTATTGAAGTGTAGTATTGGCTAGCATTTGATTGTACTGCTGTTTAGAGTCTGTGAAAATATATAAAGTAAATAAAAACAAGTACTCTAAAATTACTTTTTCTGGCCCTATTTCAAAGACATTTCTTAGACTATTTCAAATCTATAAGTGCTCTGTTCCCATCCATCCATTTTCTGTGCCCTCCATCACCATTAAGAGTATTTTTGTAGACTATGTTTTGTTTATCTACATGCTGCAAAAGCACAGTGTGTATTGTTTATGTGTCCTTACAGTTATTATGTAATGAAAATGTCTGTTTGGTATTAATTAATCATCATTTGATAAAAAAATTGTCAACGCAAAAAACTTTAAAAGGGGTTACAACATCCAAACCTCTACGTAGTTACAAGAATTATGAGAGCACATAGAAGTAATTGGATTTAAAAGCATTGATTTCAATTCACTTTGCTGTTGCAGGGGGGATAGCAATACCGTACTATACTTGATCTGGCATTCTAGTTTTGAATCCCAGGTCTGATTGCTGTCTCTGTTAAATTTTCATTTATGTATTTTTCTTATTCTCCCTTTTTCCTCCCATATCTCAAAGGCACAAGTGTTAGATTAATTGATCTGATCTGAATTAGCCCAATGGGTGTGTAAATGATGGTGTCCTGTGATAGACTGGTGATTTCTACAGGGCTGATTCCTGCCTTGCACTCAGAGCCTCCAAGACACACTAGGATTGACATGCTATGTTAAATTATGTTGTGAAATGTAATACCACCTATAGGGATTATTCTTTATAAAATATATCCAATTATTAGATTATAGGCACTAATGACTATCACTTCATGCATATCATTTAATAATTTTCAAACTCTCTTTGTCAACAGGGTTTTGGGTGTGCTTATTTTGGAAGCACTGTGTTTAAAGTAAAAACTGTCTCTAGATAAGGCATGCAAATAGTTGAAAATGGCAATATATCCATTTTTTCTTGCTGGCTTTTATTCATTATTAACTTGTTGGGTCTTACCATAAATTTTACAATTAGGAGAAACTCTCCTAATTGCTCCTCTTCCTTCTTTAAGAGACTGAGGGGGACAAACAGGGCAAAACATCACATTTATTTAATTATGTCTCACTTTACATGAGACACCAGAAACATTTACCATATATACTCGCATTTAAGTTCTCCTGCTGCATTTTACCATATAATTTCCAGTATTTTATAATGTTGGTCATATAAGTCGAATATGGAAAACTCACACTATTACGATATGCTAGCACCCACCTGAGAGAGTAACCACAGAGTACACTGCCTTTTTTTCTATGTATTTTGCCTACGTGACCACATGGTAACACCCAAACTATTCTGAAGTGACATTTGCATTGTTTTGTGTTTTTTGTGTCTCACACCCTCAAACTCCTTTATCGCAAGAACATCCCTTATCAACGATGGAGCATTCGATCAGAAGAAAATGTGAAGCTGTTTTTAACTTAAAAGTCATTGAAGTGGCGAAAGAAATTGATAACTACACTGCAGCAACAAAATTCAATGTGTCCGAGAAACTGGTGCAAGATTAGAGGAAGCAAGAAGATGTAAAAAAAAAAAAAATTTAAGTGTCGTATTTTTGAACGGGCATATAAATCGGAGTCTGATTTTATGATCAATTGTTCAGTTTTCATGACCCTGCTTACTGTATATGTAAAAACAGATATTAATTTGGAACTTTGTGAAAGCTTACTCAGGTTCAGTATTTTGTAAACAGAATACAGAATGCTACAAGACATAATGAAAATGGAGGAAGACTAACTTAACAGTTAATTATAAAATTCTGAAGGAAAATATAACTAAGTACAATGCAGCGGTGCAATCTGAGACATGGTCTTATTTTAGTAAAATTGTAAAGGATATATTGCAGGAATCAATAGTTTAATAATAATTAGTCTTACACCATCCACCTCTATTTTTGATTCCTATTCTATCAAATGTCTTCAAAGAAATTTCCCACATGTTAATTGATGATGTATTAAACATTGTAAATTGTTCACTAGCCTCTGGTGTTTTCCCAGATTTATTTAAAATTTTATGGGTTAAGCCTCACCTAAAAAAGCATTCCCTTGACCCCTCTGTCCTAGATCAATTTAGAACCATGTCTGATCTTCCTTTTGTTTGAAAACATTTGAAAAAGTGGTATTTTTACAATTAGATGACTACTTAAATAAACACTCTATACTAGATCATTTCCTATCAGGCTTTAGATTTAACTATAGCACAGAAACTGTCTTAGTAAAAATAGTTAATGTGCTATGACTAAATATCGATGCAAATAGTACATTAGTCCTCATTCTCCTAAAACTGAGTGTAGCATTTAATGCATTAGATTGCAAGACTGCCATTAATACACTTTAAAATTGGGCCAATCCAATGCAGCTTTAAATGGGTTTGAATCGTATCCAGCAGAGACAAGTCTCTTTTAAGTCTTGATGACTGTGTAACATTAAGTGTGGCCTCCTACAAGGACCAGTTCTAGGTTGCGCTGCTCACCTTACATGTTCTCTTTAGGCCAGATCATCTAAAAACACAATGTGAATTACTACAGCTATACAGATGACACACAGCTTTATTTATCCATAGCCCCAGATGATCCAACGGCACTAGACTCTCTGACAGACTGCCTAAACAATGGCAGTTGTCATTTAAAAAAATTAAATGAAGATAAAAATAAACTTCTTCTTCTCAGCTACATTAAAAAATGTAGAAATTTAAAAAAAGTTAGTAAAAGTAAAAATATGCAGAAAATCTGAGGTTAAAAAATCTTGTAGTTATTTTAGATTTAGTCCTTAATTTTAAATCTTATATGAATTAAGTTACCTGAATTTCATTCTTTAATTTAGGAAATACAGTAATAGTTCATTGCTTTATGTCTTTAGAGGATGCAAAAATGTTGATACATGCATTTATCTTTAGCTGTTTAGATTACTGCAATGCACCCTTAACAGGTCTGACAAAAATATTTAAATGGATTATAATTGCTTCAAAATGTATCTGTGAGAATCCTAAATGAATATAAGAAATCTGACCACATTGCACCATTATGAATGTCTTTACGCTGACTGCCTGTGTCTTTCAGAAGCAATCATGAAATACTGTTAATTGCTTACATGGCTTTGAATAATCTTACACTTTTGTGTATCTTAGAATGTTTGTCCCTTTATATTTCTAATCGTAACCATAGATTCTCAAATTCTGTTTTGTTTGCTGTTTCGAGAGGAAAACATAAAAGAATTGATGAGACTGGCTTTAGTTTTCTATTCTCCATAAACATGGAATAATCTACCTACAGAGGCACGTCAGGTCAGGATCATGTTGGTTAAACCAGGGGTATCAAACTCCAGTCCTGGAGGGCCGCAGTGGGTACAGGTTTTCATTCTAACCACCTTCTTAATTAGTGACCTGTTTTTGCTGCTGATTAACTTTTGCCTTAGTTTTAATTAACTCCACTCAGACCCCTTAGTTCCTTCTTTTTCCTTAATTAGCAGCCAAACAATAATGTGACACAAAACAAACAAACAGGTGACCAGGTAACCACAATATCTGAACATAAAGAAAAGTGATGGTCTTGGTAAGGTTGATCTCTCAGGTCAATAATCAGAAACAGAAAATCAACAGTTTGGGAAATGTGTGCTGTGGCAAAATGAGAGCAGAAGCAGCAAGCTGTGGAATTTAACAACAGGTTTAATTAACAGCCAGAATTAGCTTCTCATTAAGGAACTGGTTGGAGTGAAATCAGTTGGAGTTTGAAGCCCCAATTTAGCTGGTCATCTGTTGGCTCATTTTACGTCTCATTTCTGTTTGACTGTGATTTAATGAAGAAAATAATCAATTGAGAGGACTGAATCCTTAAAAACAGGGCTATTAAAATGAAGGGAAGATTAGTTAATTAGCAGCTAAAACTGGTGAACTGTTAGAATGAAAACCTGCAGCCCTCCAGGCCCGGAGTTTGACACCCGTGATTTAAACCATATCTTAAAAACGTTCTTTTCTAATCTGGGTTTTTGTTAAATTTGGGACTAGTCACATTGTCTTTTGTTTTCTGTCGTCAATTTACTGGCCCTGTGTCATCACCATCTGGACAAAATTCCCTGAGGCTGATAGAAGAAATAACTACACTGACGTCCTGTCCTTGATGACATCTGCACTGTTTGACTCTTATTTTTTTAAATTATTCTTTTTTTGTATATTAAATATACAATAGAATGCCCAGTGGGGCCTGGGTGGACTTTTGGTTGCAGAACCCCAAAGGTTTTTCCTGATTTAATTTTTTTTTTTGCCCCCTCACTGACTATCTGTCACTTAATATAATTTGTTTATTGGTCTTCTATGTTTCCACTTTACTACCACTTGTAAGGCACCTTGAATTATACTTTGTGTTAGAATATACTATATACAGTAACTAAATGATGTTATTGTTGTTATTTTTCATACATTATTTTTGTTAATTGACTGTTAAATTGTATCACAGGTATGACACATGAAGAGTCATAGCTAACAACAAAGGTTTCACGATTACCTCATTAAAGATGTTTTAGTTTTGTCAAAGTATAATGTGTATTTTTTGTATTGTAAAAAAAGGCTAATCCTTATTTAATGGTAAAATATCTTTACTTACCTTATAGTAAAAGGTATTTGCATCTTAATAGTGCATTATGTTACACTTATGTCCAGCTTTCATAAACTGCTAGAAGTGAAATGTTTTAATAATGTGACATGCTTTGTAATGTGTTCAATTTAAATGTTTTGGCTATCTTGTCTTTTATATATTTACAGTCATGATAAAGACGTTGAAGAGTGGGGAGCATTTTATTTACTCGATTATCTCCCTCTTCAAGGTCATGCCATGCATAAACCACAGGTCAAACTGAAAGTCTCCAATTAACCTAACACACACATCTTTGTGATGTGGGAGAAAAGGTTCAGTCTTCACAGAAAATAGCTTAGTGTGTTTGTATTAAACACATTTTCATTTCAGTAACCGTTATTAAATAGAATGACTTAGGTGGAAAATGGGCAGGCGCATATAAAGAAGGTTTGAAAGACTGATGGAAATGGCGAAGTAGCTAGCATGGCCATTCAAGGGCCTCACGCGTGCGGTTAAGTAGTTTTTTTGGAATTCCCTTATAATGTGAACAATTGGCTTCTGAATTCTGTGTTTATTATCCTTACTTCAAGTTGCCCCTGGTACCCTCAAGAGTATAGTTTGATGTTGAAATGAAACAGCTATGCTGAATTCAGCATTTTCAAGAATGTTTTTGCAAGGCATTCTTATTTGTTTTTTAAAACGTACCTCTGACGCTGCATAGCTTCTGGAATGTTTTTGTGATACTTTACCTTCATGTTCTCCAAATAACAATTCCAAGTCTTGCTGTTTCTGTGTGAAGCTGTCTGTGTCTGGAACAGCTGCATGTCCTTCAGTCAACCCTGCATATTTGGCTAAAGCTACTGGTTGTCTGGATAATGATCAACTAACAGAAGGCCTGAAATGTGGTGGAAACAAAATAAAGGTGGACTGTTACATACAGTACATGAAACCTGTTTTACATTTTCTTATAGTATATGAAGACAAAACTTACAAATTATTAAAATAAGGTAGCATTGTGGTACGGTGGTAAGCACAGCTGCCTCACAGCTCTAGGAGTCTGTGTTTGAATCCCAATCAGGTCACTGTCTGTGTGGAGCTTGCATGTTCTCTCAATGTCTGTGTGGGTTTTCCCCAAGTACTCTGGCTTTCCTTCAGCCGAAAGAAGAAGAAGACGATTCTGGCTTTCCTTCCAAACCCCGCAGATAAGTTATGCTAAATAGCAAATTGAAACTTTTATGAGTGGAATTTGTGCTTGATCCAGTGTTGTCAGTACCCATCTTGGACCCAGTACTGCTGGCACAGGCTGCAGCTCTTCACGACCATGAAGAAACTAGAACTGAGAGTTGATTGAATCAGTACAGCTCCAAATGTGAGTGAGTAGTAAGATACAAAGACTAAGCTGTCCCAAAATGCTGTGTGAAGAGGCTTATCATAAACAGGCAATTAAACATTAAAAGACTGACTGTAGTGTGGTTGGTCATGCAGAGCTCATTCCTGACCTTGGCAACAAAAATTGAGAAGCCTCATCTGGCTCGTTCTATTGTGGAAAAAGCCACCCTCGCCCCAGTAACCTCTTGCCAAATGAATACCTCTTAACTTCATATGGTATATATCCTCATTTCTTTTTTCATTATGATAGTTACAAGAAGTCTATCCAGCTACCATCAGCCATGAGGCAGGAGCAAATCCTGGACAGAATGGTGGTCTATCACAGGCAGGGCACGCTCATGAGCTGATCCACACACTCAGGCTGTGCATGATGAGAGGTGGGAGGACTGACTATTGGAGGCCATCTTCTATTTATTTAATTTGTACAGAAGAATGATAGTACTGGGGTGGAGAGAAGGAGTCCTACACTGACTGATCATTAACACTTTTCTGCAAAGTAGGGAAAAAAAGCAAAACGACTGTAACCCCTCCATATTTCTAAACTTATTCTGTTACAAGGCTATAGTGATCCACAGCCTACCTTAGCAGCACAGGGCTTCTGTTTCTTGATGTTGAGATTCACCGAAAATCTTAATCCCTCTAACCCTCCCAGAAAATGTCCTGCAGATGGCCACGCCTGCATTGCTTTTTTTCCATGACAGTTGCTGCACATTAAATGTAAGAAGTGGGAAAAGTTGGCATGTTTTCATATAACATAACCTGTGGCACCTTGTCAAGCACTTAGTCATTTGGAAAAGTAAGAATTCAGTTTGGGTAAAAAAAGTATTTTAAAGTAGCAAAGAACAGAACTAGAATATAAAAACATAGATGTTGTTTTTGGTTATGTGGTGTAATAACTAGTCCTTCATAGCTGTATTTTTCTGTTTTTTATGTGATGCCTTTCTGTAGATATTTCTATATTTGCTGTTTCTTGTTGTCATTACATAAGTTGTGTAGGTTGTTGGGGCAGCACAAGACAAAGGTGGTGACCCAGTAAGTCATGCTGAAATTCTCATGTGATGTCACAACGATTAAGTTAAGTGTAAAATGCTGAGCATATTGGTTTGTGCCTTTCTCTACTTATGGAAAAACTTATGCACTCTCTAAGTTTGGTTCATGGAATACTTACATGTTTACAAAAGGAAATGATTAGTATGGAACATACAAATCTACAGATAAAATGTGTTTTGCTTTTCAATATTTGTTGTGAGTTCATTTGTAAATGTATTCCCTTTGTTGAATGACATCCTAACTAGCACAACCAGTACCAATACTTTCCTGCACTGCATTTTGATTTCACTTCTCCGGCAACATCTTTTTGGCATTGTTGGGTGAAACCCCACTGCAGGTATGAGGTTGTAGTGGTGAGAAGCTTTGTCTTAATCCTTTTTTTCTTGCAATTTTGTGTCTTTCTTTAACTTGTCATGAACCCTGTTTGTCAGCACCTTATTCCAAATGTTTCTCATACTTGTATCTTATTTTTTTGGCATTGTTTGTACTGTATCCTTTGCTTTCTGTTCAAGAACCCTAACTTTCTCTGTCCTGTTTCCCCTTTCTGTTTAAAACAAGCTTTAAACATCATCCTGTTTTAGAGGATGGTGAGTGTTAGGAGAGAAAGCCATTTCAAGGCTAGATGGAACATTCTAAAGTAATGTGCCACACATTAAATAACACACAATTGAATGCTAAACATATAAAAGTACAATTAATAAATATTTCAGTCAGTCAGTTTCCAACCCGCTATATCCTAAAACAGGGTCACGGGGGTCTGCTGGAGCCAATCCCAGCCTGCACAGGGCGCAAGGCAGGAACAAATCCTTGGCAGGGCACCAGCCCATGCAGGGCATAGACACACACACCAAGCACACACTAGGGACAATTTAGGATCGCCAATGCACCTAACCTGCATGTCTTTGGACTGTGGGAGGAAACCAGAGCACCCGGAGGAAACCCACGCAGACACGGGGAGAACATGCAAACTCCATACAGGGAGGACATGGGAAGCGGACCCAGGTCTCCTTACTGCGAGGCAGCAGCGCTACCACTGCACCACTGTGCTGCCCTTAATAAATATTTAATATCTCAATATAGTATAGAACAGATCTAAGTATAAAAAGTGAAGCATCCTGAAGTGAAGAATACAGCTTTATAAAGGGCAAGTACCTTTGACTGTATGATGTATCATTGTGCCTTTCCCTTTGCCATAGCTATTGTGCCACCTTGAAACTGGTGTTCTGAGGCAAAGAAAACTGTAAGTGCATCAGTCAAGTCTGCTCATTTTGAGAGTGTTCAGTCCAATGCATGGATGGAGTCACAGTCTATCAGGCAGTCTATCAGCAAACACTTACCCAAATTCAATCACATGAGGAAATCATCTTATCATCTGAACAATTACATCTTTGGGATGGGAGATGAAAACTGAAGTATGTGATATATGGCCGGCAGTGTAACCAGTACCCCCACGCCACAAGGTGGAGTCCTCCCAGCAACATGGAGGTGCTCCGAATTCCCACAGGACATCATGGATATTGGAGATTTCCTTCAAAGTCCTGCTGGATACCATGGGAGCCTCCAGGGGACGCTGCAGGGAGGCACAAGGATTTATATTTTCACTATTACCCAGAAGTACTGCCTCGTTATGAGGATGGAAGAAATAAAGTACTTCCGGGCTGAAGAAAGAAGAGTTTTGATCTGACCCGAAAGTGCTACGAAGTCACGTGGACTGAGGGACAGAGGCACTTCTGGGTCAAGGACTTTTAAAGGACTGGAGATCCCAGCAGGGAGTTGAGTTGGGAGGAAGGGTGACGAAGCGTCTGGGAGTGGAGTTTATTTGTATTGTGTCTGGCATGTGTTCTGTGGGTTCAAGGGGACAATACCACCCCCTATCTGTCACAAGTACCTGAAACAAAACCCATGGAAGCATGGGGAGAACGTGTGAGTATTGTACTGGCAGTATCCATGAATCCAAGACTTGCACCCTGTGACAGAGCATGATGATCACTTTGTCACCTTCAGCCATCATGAATTCATTATCTCTTAGTGTTTTAATTTTTCTTTAGTGTTTTAGCGACACATTTATTTCATTCTGATAATGCCTATGTCTGCAGGCTGTCCATTTTATTCAAGTATCAGCTCATATTTAAATATAATTTTTGGGAGTTGATTATCTGAAACCTAGACATTTGGATGCCAAAAGTGGAGTAAAGAGCTGTTGTTCATTAGTATAAGCAGAATATCATTTAATTTATATTACATGCTAATAAATTATCAAACATATTTTTATTATTTCCTTGTGATTCTGAATTGAATGTGTAGGTTAGAAAATGCTTTGGCTCCTGGGTGGATAGATTTTAAACTCATCACACCCTAAAGGCGTACCTCATATATACCAGCAGTAGACTATATTCTTAAATAGCTGACTTAACATTAACTTTGAAAAGCAAAAAATTACACACGCGATTAGTGCTAGTGTTAAATATGAACTGCAAGGCATAGATTATATCAATTATCTGAAGCTCTTTTTTTCTTAAACATATAATTCACCACCATCTCTTATATAAAAAAGAACAATTTTAACAGTGTGAGAAAATGGAGCTCTTATACAGCAAAAACTTTTAAATTGTGTTACCTTGACAATTTCTTGGGTAATTTTCTAAACAAAATGAGTTACTGTTTTTTTCTCTTACTTCTGAGGTGTGGAATAATGAATTCCTTAAGTCAGTTAAAGTAGGACATAAGCAGCTGATCCAGTAGAATTAGTCCACTCTTCATAAAGAACAAAAATGTCCCTTTTATTTCTTCTTGGTAATACTGCTTACACGATTCTTATTTAACCTAAACAGCAGGATATTTTTATTCATGGTTGTTAATAGCTAAAGGCTGTGACAAGCTGTACAAAGATCTCATACTGGAAAAATGAAAACTCCAAGCCTGACAGAAAAATTAGCAAAACACAGTCATGCGTTGGTAACATTTTAATGGGCCAGTTAATGATAAACTGTGTTTTCCACGCAGAAAAGCTTTCTTTTCACTGCAATGCGACTTATCAGCCTTTCACCACCTGTATGTCAAGTGGTAATGATTTCTTTTTTTGACATAAATGATAAAAAGGCAGCAGTGGAATTTTAAGAAAGTTCAGAAAAAGGAATTAGTCAGAATAAAAGCACAATTCTACCAATATTTATATTTGAAATAGTCCTATCTAGAAGTTTAAAAACACAACCCATATTTATTTATAGCAGCTAGGCAGGCATTTGGGCTTATTTCATGCCTAGTCACTTTTTATATGAATGGTGACATTTATCATTTTGAATGTATGGATCTGAAAGTTATTAAATTTACACATAATTCTGCTCATAGCTTTATATTTTACATATGCATCTGCAATATATACATGCTTTGGTGAAATAGTGTATACATCTAGATATGTGTACACATGTCAGCTACTGTAGTGACTGGGTAATGAAATTGTCAGACAAAATATTTGTATATGGATGCAGACCTTTACTAAAATGTGCACCTTCTTCCTTCACCAAAGTCATCTGCGTGAAATAATGACTGGCTTCACTGGCAGTTCTATTGAATGTAATTACAGATTTGTATAGTGCCAGTAGATAAGAAGGAGTCTTGCAAAAAAACAGTCTAGCAAGACAACTACTATCATAAAAAATAAATACTGGATATGTTGTTTTTTTCTGGCAAAAATATGATGAGGACGTGTCAACATTGCCACAAACAAATGAGCCAGAGCCACTGAGTATCATTATCTTGACTATGTCTATGCTTTGCCTTTCATGAACATTCGCACTCATGTTTTTCTCTGTCATTAATGAGCCCTGTACTTTGTGTGAAAAAGATTCTGGCCTCAGGCTAGATTTAGAGCACAGTACTATATACAAAAATGTTACAGTGTCCTGTAAAGGGGATCGGGGTCAGGACCTGTTTCAACAGATGGTAGAACTCATCCTGTACAGGAGGCCACCCGTGATTTGCCCTGGCAGGGATGCCAAGTAGAGATGCAGGGAAAAGCATCACTTATGTAAGGACAGTGCAGAATGCACAGGAAAGGAGTGCACAGCCTCACAGCCCTGTAACGGTGGGCAGCAGGAGGAGGCTGCTATTGAGGCCCATACAGACTTTTCTAGGTCTTTGTTTAAAAATCGGCCAACAATCTGGTGGGGATACCTGGGGCTACCAGGGGAAGTTCTGGGCATTGTACCTCAGGGGTTTTATAGGGCTATGCCTGACATAGAGGTACTTTCAGAGAGACCTGAAGTAAACTCAAGTACTCTGGGCCATTGTTCCAGGTAACGTAGAATATCGGCTGAAGTGTAGATGACAGTTCACTTGGCAGAAGGAAGGAGAAAAGAAGTGCAGAAAGTGAGAAAGGAAGAAGGTATACACAGAGGAATGTAAGAAAAGTCTTTTCATTTTGCTTTACTATCTCATTTGTTGTGTTTCTACCTCCTGTAACCTTCTTTATTACCTTTGGTTGTAATAAAACCTTCCTTTACTTCTACTTTTAGTTTTTTAGCATATTTTCACATTACAAGCCTCATTGCTCAATTGGATTTGCTTCTCTTGATGGTTTATCTTCATAACTATAAGTGACCTGTATCTAACTGTAATGTGAACGCATCTATTCTGCGAAACGGCATGAATACCCACATTGATACGTTTGTGTATCATTCATGCCAACCAACAAATTGGTGTATGTATCGCATTTTGCTCAGGAGGATGACAAGCAGTTGTTAGCTGTACATAATTAGGTCAAGAAGCAGGCTTTTGCCATTTTCTCAGCTTTTGCTGGCACTGCTGCACCAAGAGATTTGTGGGTACAATCTGTTTGTTTTGCCATGCTGCTGGTGCTAGCTGATGATGGCAGCACTCAACCAATGCAGATTGGCAAAAAAACATGAATTCTGATCTGATGTTTCTTATTTAGGGGTGGCATGGTGACGCAGTTGTAGTGCCACTGCCTTGCAGTAAGGAGACCTGGGTTCGCTTCCCGTGTCCTCCCTGTGTGGAGTTTGCATGTTCTCCCCGTGGGTTTGCTCCGGTTTCCTCCCACAGTCCAAAGACATGCAGGTTAGGTGCATTTGCAATTCTAAAATTGTCCGTGGGTGTGCCCTGCGGTGGGCTGGCACCCTGCCCAGGGTTTCTTCTTGCCTTGTGCTGGCGGGGATTGGCTCCAGCAGACCCCCGTGACCCTGTGTTATGATATAGCGGGTTGCAAAATGACTGACTGATTCTTATTTATGTTCCATTGCCACAAATCAGATACAGTATATATTTTAATTTTCCGAGGCAAATTAAGTATAATCTATCTATCTGATCAAGGACTTCTTCTTCTTTCGGACCACATATGAAAATGACTCAAATTTACTTTGAAAAGATCTTATTGGGTTTGAGGAACAGATGTGTGCCAAACCCACCCAACCACAGGCCACAGTCCATAACTCCATCCACTTGTGAGGCTATTGCTGTATTTTTCAATCAAAAAATTAATGACATTAGAAATAACATAGCACATCTCCCCAACACTGCGGAACCTCCTAAGCCCCAGTACTCCGTTATAAACAAATTAAATTCTTTCACCAGGATAGATTTACCTGATTTACATAGAATAATCTCTCAACTGAAACCCTCCACCTGCATCCTTGACCCAATACCAACAAGGTTTTTCAAGGAAGTATCGGGCGTGCTAATTGACAATATTCTTGACATAGTAAATTCATCATTAAATATGGGGGTCTTCCCAGACTGTCTTAAGACTGCTGTAGTTAAACCCCTGCTCAAGAAAAATAATCTTGACCCCTCGGCTCTTGAAAATTTTAGACCCATCTCTAACCTGCCCTTCTTAAGTAAAATTCTAGAGAAGGCAGTCATTTTGCAATTAAATGACCACCTAAATAAACATGCTATTCTTGATAAATTTCAGTCAGGTTTCAGAACAAATCACAGCACAGAAACTGCACTTGTTAAAGTAGTAAATGACTTGCGGGTAAACGCAGACAGAGGCCATTTATCAGTTCTCATCCTCCTAGATCTGAGTGCCGGATTTGACACCATTGATCACAACATTCTTAGAAATCACCTTAGTCAATGGGTGGGCCTTTCAGGCAGTGTCTTAAATTGGTTTGAATCCTACCTGACAGGGAGAAAATTCTTTGTGAGTTGTGGTAATTACAACTCGAAGACACATGATATCCGATATGGTGTTCCACAAGGCTCTATCCTGGGTCCGCTGCTCTTCTCAATCTACATGCTTCCGTTAGGTCAGATTATCTCAGGGCACAACATGAGTTACCACAGCTATGCTGATGACACACAACTGTACTTATCAGTAGCACCTGATGACTCCGACTCTCTCGATTCACTAACACAATGTCTGACTGGTATTTTTGAATGGATGAATTGTAATTTTCTCAAACTAAATAAAGAGAAAACTGAAATTTTAGTGATTGGCAATAATGGATTCAATGAGGTTATCAGAAATAAACGTGATGCATTAGGATTAAAAGTTAAGACAGAAGTAAATAACTTGGGGGTAACCGTTGACTGTAATCTGAATTTTAAATTGCATATTCATCAGACCACTAGGACAGCGTTTTTTCACTTAAAAAACATAGCTAAAGTCATAATTCTTCTTTTTGTAAAAACTTGATTGCTATGTATGGATTGTAATAAATTAATAAAAAAAAAAAAAAACATAGCTAAAGTTAGACCTCTTATATCATTGAAAGATGCTGAGAAATTAGTTCACACATTTGTTTTCAGTCGACTAGATTACTGGGCCTACTCCAACACCACCTACTCAAAGCATCATGATGCTCCAACATTGATGGACTGAAAGCCATAAGTCTACGTAACCATCATCATCATCAAACCCTTCTGTGAGAACCCTAAATACAAAGAGGACTGTTTCATTTATGTTAGGTAGATTGCCCAGGGGGGACTTGGCGGTCTCATGGTCTGGAATCCCTGCAGATTTTTTTTTCTCCAGCCATCTGGAGTTTTTTTTTTTGTTTTTTCTGTCCACCCTGGCCATCGGACCTTACTTATTCTATGTTAATTAATGTTGACTTATTTTATTTTTTACTGTGTCTTTTATTTTTCTATTCTTCATTTTGTAAAGCACTTTGAGCTAATTTTTTTGTATGAAAATGTGCTATATAAATAAATGTTGTTGTTGTTGTTTTAAACCTGCTTAATAAATGGCCTACGAGTCCTACTTGGGTGGCACCTCCTAGGATAAAGTACCAGTCCATCATTTGGCATACTCACACTAGGCCAATTTGTATATGTTAATTGAGATGTCAGAATCACACTACCCAGGGAAAAAAACAAACTTGATATAGAACGATAGTGAAAATGCCACACAGATAATGAAGAAACAGCAAGGATTTAAGCCAATAACTTGTGAGCCAGTAGTAATAACTGTTTCAACACTTTGAACTTTTCTAAGAAGGAGTAAATTTTATTCCTCTTGTGCCTTCAGTTCTTAAACACCTTCTTTACTGTATGTCATACAGTAGCTGTCTCTGAGCATATCAGGAATCAGCACAGCTCATTCCTTATAGAGCCACAGGCTTTTCAAAATGAAGAGGAATTTCAGATTACCAATCTCACCCCTGCTTTCCTTCGCCTTTTCACTGAAAATGTCCCCTAATCTCTTTAGCCTGCTGCATATCTCTTTTGTTTATTCTCTTGTCTTTTCTTTCTGTCTCCATTTGCTACAACAGACAATCCTCCTATTCTATTCAACCTGCCATCTTAACAACTGTTTCCTTTGTTCCCATTAAAGAACATGTATGATTCAGCTATGTCTACCATTGGCATGTTTTATAGCACATCTTCATAAATACCTTAATTTAAAGAAATTATTTTTTCTATATGGTTTAGTGTTTTTTAAAAATGCACCTTCTCTAACACACATACATACATATTTAATATATAATGCTACTGTACTGTGCCTATGTGTGTGTGAGTATCTGGTTTCCCCAAGCAGTGTTAATGGTCAGTTTGTCTTTGGTCTGATTGGTCAGTTTGGCTTTGGTTGCTCCCCCAAGGTAGCCAATTTGTTGGTTTGCCTTTGGTTGGTCAGTGGTGCAAATAATGACTTGATACTAATTGGTGCAAAGTTTCTGATTGTCATTTTTTTATGTTTTCAAAAAATAGGAGTTTAAATGGAGCATTTAATTTGGTGGAAGTCAAAAAGCAAGTATGGACGTGAGCAAGGTGCCACAGAATGGCTGGATTTATTGGAATGCAATTGTGGGAGGAAGTACCAGGCAGGAGAAGTTGAGACACACAACGATACCAAGGAAAGTCGTAGGAGGAATGCTAAGGGTACACATAACAGGTAACAGAGGTTGAGACATGCAAGGATTCTGAGCAGTGAAGTAGGAGGAATGCTGTACCAGGTTGAGGCATGCAAAGATACCGAGGATGGGTTAGCATAGCTAATATATTTACGGAAACATCTAAATATATATGTACTACATATAAACACAACTGTTTCAGACATGAGGTTCTGTTCTACAAAAGACTTTTTATTAAACACATTATGGGAAACGTGCTATTTTAAACGTGTATTATTATTATCTTCATATTAGAGACTGAAACACACCAGAAGGTACTGACAGCTGTAAACACATACAAATGGTAGACTCTTCTCCATTGTTGCTCCTCAATGGGTTAGTGTTGTCCATCCAGGAGACAAGAAACTCTTTTTCCATCTGAATGTGGCATGTCTGCGTCACGCACAATTTCAAAGTAAAAGGGCAGTGATCTCTTAGTAGCTCCATCCAGCAGCTCCATAAGACTCCCGTAGGCTGCTTGAGATTTTGAACCTTAGTTGCTGATCCTACTGAATCCATTTTTTTTTTATTTATGTTACTACATTATTTTTGTTTTAATGTTATTCTGGCATGATTTCATGGACAAGAACAGGATATGCACCATTTTTACCGTGACTATTTAGGATGGCCGTGCACAGACAAAACACTTGAAAAAATGTTAACCAGGGAAAGGATTTTAAAGCAATCAGATGCCTTTTGCTTTGATGTATTTCAATTTTGATTTTTGTTTTGCTTATTGGGATTTGACAATTATGTTTCTCTCTTCCCGGTTTAGCACCATGCTAGTGTTCTGACTATTCTTTTGTTTCATCTCTTTTTGGTGTGCTGTTTTCTGGTCTCTTCCCAAACTTTTTACCACACCAGAGAATGGTCATACTGCCCCCCAGTATAATTAGAGAATGCAGTCTGCTGCTCTCCTTCCATTATTATCGAGTCTTGACCGGAGACACCATCCATCCTGTCATCACGTCCATACCCCTTGTTACTATATATAGTGTCTATATTATTAATAGATGAATGTTAAATTGTATAATTAAAACAGTATAATTTGGAAGAAAAATAATTCCTAAACCTATACAACATAACCTATAATTCATAAAAGGCAAAATACTGTATTTTTCATAACATAAAACACTTTGCTGTGTGCTGTTCTATAGTGAGAGAGGAGGCCATACTGGAGAAAGAGTTTACCAGTGCCAAGTGGTCCTACTAGAATAATACAGAACTGGGTCAAATCCCACATAGGTCTTTGCGAAAGGGATTAGGATGGCAAGGAGAGTTGCATGGCATTACAACTTTAAAACTGCTGCATTTCTAAGGAAAAGTCTTCTTTGTACATGATGATTAGTGTCTCGGAGTAGGGGTGTGGTAGATGAGCAATCCCACCAAACAGCTTTGCGATCTGTTTAGGGAGACTGTGATGGTGCTGGTAAGTAACTGGAATTAAGAAAAAGAAATTCTCCAGCACCAGGCCATTTCCACAGCCTCTGTGTCTTCTTGGACAATGTAGATGCTGCAAATTGAGAAGAAAACTCTTCTACATACTTCACAATAGGTTAATTGAATTTTATTGATGTAAAAATTAAGTGTCCTCTGAAGCTAATAGCTAATAAATAGCAAATAGCTTTTATTTTTCCAAATAAAAGTTCTTAAATTATTCATACCACACAAAAATCCCTTAAGTAAATAAATTAGTAAAAACTAATTTGCATTGATCCTAACAAGGGCACTATTAGCGCATGCTTCACACCTAACAAGTGCTTACCTAAATTTTACCTCCCTATGTTCTGAGCCTACCTGGCTTTAAACTTATCTGCCATGACTGGAATGTACCACTTAACCCATAGGGGGTCCAGAACCCAATTAAGCTTCAAACAAACACATTATATAAGTCACAAACAAAAAATAAACTCTTGTTATATTTTATAAAGAGTGTAATTAACTCTCAATTCAGGTATCTGCTAAATTAAAACAACCGGTATACCGGTACTCAAGATTTTTTTCTTATAATCATTCAACCCCCTCTATTGAAATGTGGCTGCAGCCAAATGGTTTAAATCAATGACACATGCAGTCCTCACTCTGCAATGTACTGGCGTTCTGTTCAAGGTTTGTGTCTGCTTTGCACCCTAAGCATGCTCCGTGACCCTAGTGCGGATTAAGTAGCTTAGAAAATGGCATGACACATCCAGTCCTCAGTTTTGTCATTTTATAGAAAACCTCACCAACTGCATAACAGACAGAAAGAAAGAAACATCCACCTTTTTAAACAACAATCTTAAATAAGCATAGAAGACTGTACAGCCCCTAAATTCCACTTTTCCTCCTTTCATTATTTTAAAATGAAAGGGTAAACTACTGGTTATATTGTAAAAAAATATATATTATGAGCCAAATGCATTAAATAAACTGACTCAGTGATGTAATGTTTAAACCAATTGATGGTTTCAGTCCATCACAGAAACCTAGTGAGGCAGCTTTTTTGTTTTTTTTAAGGTTAATTTGTATTTTGCTAATCCCCCATTGTGATATTTGTTTTTTCATAAGACAATATTTTATTATTTTTTTGCTGTATGCCATGTGCAAAGAGATGCACAAAGATCCACTGCTGTTAAAACTGTTATTAGTCCCCATTCACTAACTTTTATAATATCCTAGAGTTGAGATGTAAAGGTCCCTAAAGAGCTGTAGTTGGAAATATATTCCATATATCTATTGTTCTCAGCAATTCCCTGTCTATTGTAATTTAAATTCAGAAAATTAGACTTAACAAAGAGAAATGTGAAGCACTGAATCAAGAGGTTTTTCAAGGAATCTAATAATGGAAAGCAAAAATGCTTAGATTGAGGCAATCACATAAATGTTCAAAGTACTTCATGTCTAGCTTGCTCATGATATGAGGATTACAATCTTCTGAAACAACACTGTCACACACTTATGAAAGACTGAGCACCTCTTCCAGTAATCATCAGAGTAAGCGAGTAACAATTTCAGTTGCTTTATCAGAAATGCTAACTTCAACCGCCATTGACAAAAACAAGGTGTTTGACGAGTAATAATGACGTTCCCTTCAGACATTACTACAAGACCAGTTTTAGTCTCAGACAACATTATCCTGTTACTGTAATTTTTCCTGGTATCTAACTCGGCATACTTTAAGTTTCCCACATGAACTATTAGTTATTTAAAGAAGGTAGCAACAGAAGGCACTGAACAAGGATAGTGATATTCCATCTTCAAAAGCTTAACAAAAAACTAAAGGAAATCATACAATAAAGATGGTCTTCCCAGCAAAGATTCAGATTCATCTTCATATTGATGCATTAACTACTGTAGAGAAGCACAGCAGACATTGAACAATTGTCCTAGCTTGCTTACCTTGGCTTTCTTGAGAGATTGCTGTCTAATTAGGTTTGACATCTAGCAAGTATTGTTACTGTGTATATATATATATATATATATATATATCACGTTGTGACAGAAGGCCGGCAGCTCAACTTGGCCAGGATGCCCTGAGGATAGAAGGATCTACTTTTGGACACTGCCTCCCCCCAAAACGTTACATGGCAGCTCCCCTGGGGCCTCATGTATAACGCCGTGCGTGGAATTCCTAATATGGCGTAAGCACAAAAGCCGAAATGTGCTTACGCACAGAAAAATCCAGATGCAGGAATCTGTGCGTACTCCAGCTTCCACGTTCATAAATACATAAATCCCAGTCAGCGTGAAAAGTAACGCTCGTGCACACGCTTCATGTAACGCCCCAACTCCTCAAAGAATTACGCCTCTTTGTATATGCAAATCAATATAAATCGCCCTTAAGCTCAGCCTTCTGTGAAAAGACAATGGGAAAAGAACGGGGGAAAATATAAGAATTTCAGTGAATACCAAGTGGAGGCAAAGGAAAAACGTACTATTTGTTTAATTAAACCGTGGTATAATCAATAAAAGGAAATTGATCAAGTGACATAACGTTTTGGAGAAACTTCAAAGCTCACGTTCACAAAGTCGCACAGTGCCGGAAATAAAAAAAAGAAGTCACATATCAAAGTCGCCGTGAAAAGGCGAATTGTAGCCCACTGTCTGAGTGTCATATGAAAGCTTATTAGGGTACAGAGACAAAAAAGGCACACAGTGGGGGAAAAGCACGAAATGTCAACTTCAATCTTGAAATTTCCACTTTAATCACATAGTTTATTTTGTCATTAAAGTAGAACATCATAAACTTCATCATAATATTGTTTAATTAACCAGTTTCTCAAATCACATCGTAATTAAAGTATAGCACGTTAAATGCTTTGTTTTGTATTTGATCTTCTATGTGCTCTATGTGTGTGAATCACTACTTGCTTCTTAAACCGGCTCTCTTCCTCCGACAGGACACAGAATCCATTACATTCATGATACTGTATTACAGCTCTCTGAATAACTAAAATACTGAGATGTATACATGATATCATTTTCATGATGATAGGAGTAAAAGCATGTTATTAAACATGGGAACATGGCACAGTGATTGTGTGCGACCTTCGATGAAATTATTTATTGCAGCAGTACTCATGGGCGGCTCTAGGCAGAGAAAGAATCGGTGGTTCCTTCACCCACCAATGTCAATATGTTATCTTATGCACGGTGGATGGCCACGTCCGTTGCGGACACTGCATAGTCGCCTCGTGCTCATTACACAAGCGTTTAACTTTTGTTGAAATTTGCCGCTGCCCTTTTAGCTGTGTTGTTATTTTCTCATTCTGTTTTATATTCAATATATAGTGGCATGGTCTCCCCTGCAGTCCTTGCTTTTCTTTCTCCAAGTAACCGATCACCATACGATCAGCTCTGTAATAGACGTTAAGCCATCTGTAAGCTTACAGCGCCGATTCTTCAAAATTTTTAAGGAACATTGAAATATCTTCGTAGTACATGTTTAATTATTCTATCCTTCACGCCAGTCCCAGTGAAGAATATAGATTATTTAAATGAAGTTAAAGTTTTATCTGTATAATATAATAAACATTTTTCTGCATTTCATCTTAAAAATGATATCGTCATCATATGTAAATAAAGTGGCTCAGGTTGTGCGCTATTATAACTGTAGTGCAAGTTTACAGTGAGGTGATTGTACTTATAAGTACAAACAGTTCTACAAGGAGCACTTGATTGAGTGCGTTTATAGTTCTTGGAATGAAACGGTTTCTGAACCGCGAGGTCCGTACAGAAATGGCTTTGAAACATTTTGCCGTGGCTGAGGTAACGTGTGCTTGATGCTGTATACTGATAATTCTCTTTCCGATCAGCTGCTGCTGTGATTCACACTCAGATACAGTGATATAAATACCCAGAGTGGTGCAGTGAGAGTAATACAGAAAAAAATGATCTGCTGTGGCAAACGGGAGCAGCTGAAAGAAGAAGAAGGTGCAGTTAGAGTAACAAAGCTAAAGCAGTTATGGTATTTGGAATACTATGGCTATTCCCTGGACCATTATATTGTTACAAGTTAATTACAATCAGATGCATTACACTTATAAACAATATGCGGTTAGTTTCAGTGTATTTATAAAGCGGTGTCAGGAAAATAAGGAGTAACCACACAGGAACAGTAGCATTGCTTTGACGCTGGGTGCCGCCAGTCTGCAAAACCGAGCAGAGAACTTGCGTACGACAAGGTATGAGGTACCGTGGAAAAGTGTGTGGCCTTACCCCAAGTGTAGGTTTTATACATCGCGATTTGAACGTGGAAAGGTTCTTACGCAACTTTTCTGTGCGCATGCACCGTTTATACATGAGGCCCCTGGAGTGTAGCAGTGCCCCAGATTCAACAACAACAACATTTTTTTATATAGCACATATTCATACAAAAAGTAGCTCAAAGTGTTTTACATAATGAAGAAAAGAAAAATAAAGGACAAAATAAGAAATTGAAATAAGACAATATTAGTCAACATAGAAAAGGAGTAAGGCCAGGGTGGAAAGAAAAAAAAAAAACTCCAGACGGCTGGAGAAAAAAAATCTGCAGGGGTTCCAGACAACGGGACCGCCCAGTCCCCCCTCTGGGCATTCTACCTAACATAAATGAAATAGTCCTCTTTGTAGTCAGGGTTCACACAAAGTCACTTGATGTTGATGGTCATACAGACTTCTGGCTTTTAATCCATCCATCATTGTTGGAACATCACGGGGCGTTGAGTAGATGGTGGTGGCGCAAGCCACCACCAAAAAACTGGAAAAGAAACAGAAGAGAGTAGGGTTAGTACAGATTTTAGAGCCACCATGAATAGTTATTATAATGAATTGATATACAGAGTATCAGGATTTTAATTAAGTGAAGTTATAGAAGGCCATGTTAAAGTAATGTGTTTTCAGCAGTGTTTTAAAGTGCTCACTGTATTAGCCTGGCAATTCCTATTGGCAGGCTATTCCAGATTTTAGGTGCATAACAGCAGAAGGCCGCCTCACCACTTCTTTTAAGTTTTGTTCTTGGAATTCTAAGGAGACACTCATTTGAGGATCTGAGGTTACGATTTGGAATATAAGGTGTCAGACATTCCGATATATAAGATGTGGCAAGATTATTTAAGGCTTTATAAACCATAAGCAGAATTTTAAAGTCAATCCTGAATGACACAGGTAACCAGTGTAGTGACATCAAAACTGGAGAAATGTGTTCGGATTTTCTTTTCCTAGTTAGGATTCTAGCAGCTGCATTCTGCACTAGTTGCAAACGATTTATGTCTTTTTGGGTAGTCCTGAGAGGAGTGCGTTACAGTAATCTAGTCGACTGAAAACAAACGCGTGAACTAATTTCTCAGCATCTTTCAATGATATAAGAGGTCTAACTTTACTATGTTTCTTAAGTGAAAAATGCTGTCCTAGTGATCTGATTAATATGCGATTTAAAATTCAGATTACAGTCAACAATTACCCTAAGCTTTTTACCTCTGTCTTGACTTTTAATCCTAATGTATCCAGTTTATTTCTAATAGCCTCATTGTATCCATTATTGCAAGTCACTAAGATTTCAGTTTCTCTTTATTTAACTTGAGAAAGTTACTATTCATCCATTCTGAGATACAAGTCAGACATTGTGTTAGTGAATCAAAGAATCGGTCATCAGGTGCTATTGATAAGTACAGCTGTGTGTCATCAGCATAGCTGTGGTAGCTCACGTTGTGCCCTGAGATAATCTGACCTAACGGAAGCATGTAGATTGAGAAGAGCAGCGGACCCAGGATAGAGCCTTGTGGAACACCATATTGGATATCATGTGTCTTTGAGTTGTAATTACCACAACTAACAAAGAATTTTCTCCCTGTCAGGTAGGATTCAAACCAATTTAAGACACTGCCAGAGAGGCCCACCCATTGACTAAGGCGATTTCTAAGAATATTATGATCAATGGTGTCAAATGCAGCACTCAGATCTAAGAGGATGAGAACAGATAAATGGCCTCTGTCTGCATTTACCCGCAAATCATTTACTACTTTAACGAGTGCAGTTTCTGTGCTGTGATTTGTTCTAAAACCGACTGAAATTTATCAAGAATAGCATGTTTATTGAGGTGGTCATTTAACTGCATAATGACTGCCTTCTCCAGAACTTTACTTAAGAAAGGCAGGTTAGAGATGGGTCTAAAATTTTCAAGAGCGAGGGTCAAGATTATGTTTCTTAAGTAGGGGTTTAACTACAGCAGTCTTAAGACAGTCTGGGAAGACCCCATATCTAATGACAATTTACTATGTCAAGAACATTATCAATTAGCACGCCTGATACTTCTTTGAAAAATTTGTTGGTATTGGGTCAAGGACGAGGTGGAGGGTTTTAATTGAGAATTATTTTTGTAAATCAGGTAAATCTATCCTAGTGAAAGAGTTTAATTTGTTTATAACAGGATGCTGGGGTTTAGGAGGATCCTTAGTGTTGGGGAGATATACTATGTTATTTCTAATATCATTAATTTTTGATTGAAAATACAGCAATTGCCTCACAGGTTTTACTGGAAGTACTTAGGAGGCATTCCTTTGAGTTACCTGGGTTTAGCAGATGATCAATTGTAGAAAATAAGACTCTGGGATTACTAGCATTGTTATTTATAATCTTGAGAAATAGCAGCGTCTCTCAAGACGGACAGTGTTATTGTATTCTGTTATTTTAACTTTTAATATTTCATAGTGGATAGTTAGTTTAGTCTTCCTCCATTTACGCTCAGCTCTACGGCATGTTCTCTTTAAATCAGACACTCTTTGGGTCTTCCATGGTATAACAATGCTAGAAGATTTTTAACTGTCTTTTCAGGTGCAACTATGTCAACAGCAGCTCTCACTTTAGTATTAAATCTTTCCACCTTACTATTTACATTATCCTCGCTATTATAGTTGGCACTATAAACGGACTGGTTGTTTAGAATGTGTGTAAGTTTTAAAGCTGCTGATGAGTCAAAGAAGCGTTTTTAACAATATGCTTCTCATGAGTGTTTTTATCATTATTTCTATATTAAAAGTAGAAGAAAATGGTCTGATAGACCAATATCAATGATCTGCTTTATATCAACTTTCAGTCCTTTAGTAATCACTAAGTCTAACGTATGACCTGCTTTATGTGTAGGCTGATTAACGAGCTGTCTCAAATCAAAAGAGTCCAGGAGGTTCATAAATTCTTTTACTTTTAGGTCACACTGATTATCTATATGAAAATTAAAGTCGCCAACTATTAGAGTGTGTCATAGTTAGTAATTAAAATTGACATTAAGTCAGAGAAATCCTCAAAAAAAGAAGCGTTGAATTTTGGAGGTCTATACACAGATAATACTAGAACTTGAGAATCTCCATGGATAACAATGGCAAGATACTCAAAGGACTTGAACTTACCAAAACTTTACATTTTAACCGGCTCGAGTAAATGTTTGCCAAGCCACCCCTCTTTTCCTGGCGGTTGCACGAGTAAAACTGTAATCCGGGCGCAGATTCGATTAAAACAGCCACGCCGTCTGAGCTAAGCCACGTTTCACTTAGTGCAATATAATCTATTTTTTTATCACTAATAAGATTGTTGATAAAAAAAGTCTTATTAGTTAAAGCTCTAACATTTAATAGTGCTATATTTAATGTTTGGAGGGGCAGAGATGAATACTATGTGCGTTATTGATATTTGGAACAGAAACTAAGTTATTTTTATTAGCGCTGCTCTGTGTGTATTTTTTCTTTAATCTGTAATCTGTTTTTATAGTTTTAATACATTGTTCCTCTAAAGTAGTAATTTTAAATAAATTATTGGTGTTTATGCCGTATTCCCGCAGGGCATCCTGGGATTTGGAGTTCGGTTTCTCAGCCCTATTGGGTACCGTGGGTGCTGACAGGAGGAGCTGTGAAAGGACTGGAGGAGCCATGTTTCATCCATATCTTGGAAGTACTCACAAGTCACAAGGACAAAAACTCTACTTCCGGGCAGAAGAAAAAGCCAGTTCTCCATCTGACCCAGAAGTGCTAGCAAGTCATGTGGGCGGAAGGACAGAAGCACTTCTGGGTCAAGGACCTTATAAAGGACTGCTGTGAACCCAGCAAGCAAGCGGGAGTTAGGAGGAGTAGGACAGAGCTTGCTGGGAGGTGTGGAGGAGAAATTTATTAGTTTTGTGATTGGTGTTTTCTTGCCTGTGTATTGGTGGCTGTGGTGCTTGAAAGGCACTATTTAAGAAGAAATTAAATAACTTCTTGATATTTTAGCCTGTGTCCTGCCTCTGTCTGTTGGGGAAAAAGGGGCAACAGTGCCACCTAGTGTCCACTCACTGACAACTTATGTGTGTGTGTACAGTATATTGTACGATATGTATGATCGAGGGAACCATCTTTATCGTCTTTACTGTATTTGTGTATAAAAAGTGTAGATAGATAGATAGATAGATAGATAGATAGATAGATAGATAGATAGATAGATAGATAGATAATGACTAATAATAGAAAAGGTAACTAATAATAGAAAGAAATAAGAGTCCACTATTGGTACAGATATGCTATGTTTATTTTAAGGAATAATTATTACTCTGTTGGTCTAAAATGAGAGGAGGTCACAAGGGACCCCCAATGGGCAAGAATATCCTCTGTCATAATTTAGAGACACCAAGAGGTTCTTGAGAACATTTCGGCCCTGAAGCATATTATAGAGAGAAGCCAGCATGGGTGTAATGAGGTTTGTTTGCTTTAATAAGAAACTGAGTCTTTTTGATGCAATAATACTTCAAAAGTAGCTCCAGGGTATGATTTAAAGGCAACACAAACATGAAGGTTCCCTTGAGCTTAGAGTAAGGCCAGTAAGGAGGTACTATGGCAAAGTGTTCATGAAGCGAATTCCTATTAAATACATTTACGGAATGTTTATGTAAGTATAACATGACTTTTTGACAAATAAAACAGAAGGGTCAAAATCTAGAGCTCAAATTATCTACACACTTGGTTGTCTGAAGTCTCTGCTAAGGGTCTCAAGCCTCTGTCTGTCTGGTGTGTTGGCCTTGTACATTTTCTCATCTCACCAAGTACTACAGCACACCTTTTTCATGTCCCATCTCCCTCTTTCTCTTAGTCTATCTTGCTGTTTTTATTTTCCTGTTCCCTTATTATTTGATTGCTGCAAAATAAGTGTTACCAGGCAGTAAACACACATAGGAGGGTGGAAGACCAAATGGCAAGCACAAAGAAGCACTAGAGGCAGACCTGCAGCCAATTCCTATTTCTCTAAACTGTAGCCTCTATTCCTGCCACCAGTTGAATTTTTGTTCACCTCTGTACTCAAGAATCAATATATGTTGTTTAAAACACGGATTTCAAAACTATTCAAAACATGTGTTTTCGATCTTACAATTTGGGAATAAATTAAGATGTTTTCTAAATTTGCAGGATCCTGAGAAATTAATTCATGCATTTATTTCTAGTAGGATTGACTACGGCAATGTGGTGTTCACTGGCTGCTCAAATCCAGGCATTCATAGTAACTTATGGGCTGTCATTCTTCTAAAGTAGTGTAGATAGCAGATAGAATAGATCGAATTTTTATCTGTTCCTGGTAAGAACTCTTCAATTTTGAGGAAGTTCTTCTGACTTCTACCATTGTTCCTTGACCTCTTCTACATTTTTGGAACATGAATTAAATAAAGTGTACTGCCAACTTTCAGCTTCTAATAACCAATACTGGCATTTGGAATTTCTCATTATTGAATTACTGTGTAGTGACTAGTTGAGAAACAGCCCACTTTTTACATAGAAACTAACTGTGCTACCCATCTAAAACAGGTTTAAATCTAAGTAAGCAATATACACTTCAGTGTTAATATTTACAGTGCACCACCTATTGGAATGCATTTTGTAACACATGTATTAATAAAATGCATAGCATTTGTCGCTCCAATAGATGGTACTTCATAAACATTTGCAGTAACAAAATGCATTAGTACAAATGTTTGTGAAGTACCATCTGTTGGAATGACAAATGCAATGCATATGTCTCTGTTATCTGCAATTTGATATGGAATTCATAAAAACAGTGTTAATGATGTGCCAAAATGACAATTGCAATGCATTTTATTACTACAAATGTTTGTGATGTGCCATTTGTTGGAACGACAGACACATAGCAAACTGATGGACACACAGATACCCAGATATGCAGATACTTGTCCTTTTAATAAGGTGGATAAAACCATGAGTTACTCAAGCTACTTTATGTTAGGGCTGTACAGCTGAACTGTGTCTCTTACCCCCTTTCCCTTTCAGCCTAGAAATAACCTTTAACATTTTAAATCTTCTAAAATGTGATTGCTGTAGGTAATTACATTCTATTAAATGTAAGACATCAAACTCATAGCTTCACTTGATCCATTGTTAAAGTTTATGGTTTGAGCGTTCATTTTAACTGTTCTGAAAAATGCACCCAAGAAGGCACTTGTAAGAGTTCTGATTTATTGCAAACGGTCTCAGTTTTATATAAAAAATATAAAATTGTATAAATTATTTAAATTTTGCCAAAAGGCACCTATAAATTGCTGTTACATCTGTTAGCTTCTATGGTTGTCCTTGTATTACTGTAAATAATGTTTTTGTTTTTTAATGAATGGGTGAAATATTACATTTTTGAAACATGTCAGAGCTTACCTCTGTTGACTAATTGGTTTAGTTTATTAGATAGAGCAATTTCTAACAGCATACAAACAATACTTCTTCATTTTGGTCTTTGCCATGCATATACAGTATACTGTACAAACTTGATTCTTCACATCAAACAACACCATATTCCTGTAATTTGATGGTCCACATTCTGGGGAAAGAAAAAAAAAACCTTAGACTTTGTCAGCTAAAAGGCTGGCTACAGACCTCTGCACCAAACAGTTAATGTCAATGTAGTTGTTTATTAAACTCGTAGTTTAATTACAAGGCTGATTCTGGCTTTGTATCTGCAGTCTCTGCATTTGATAATAATGTGACTTTCACTTCTGTTTGAAATTCACAAAGGCACATTTGCCACCATTATATTTAATGCATCAGAATTTTGTTCCTTTTTAAATTTTAATGAATTAGCTTTCAGGAATTTTCTGTTCTTTATTATTTCTTTTTTTTAACCAGAAGTCATTAAATTTGAGTCATAAATAACAAGGGAGAAAACAGCTAATCAGCTAAATTGGTCCCATTGGTGCCATTTTGACCTGTCTGTGTATTTAACATTAAGTAGCTCTGTTTAAGAAATACTTAAAAAAATGAATTAAAGAAAATTTGAGAGATTACAATCAACAATACTTTACAGATATTTTTGTTTAAAATGAAAATTTAAAACCTTAACCCTAGATGCTTAGGCAAGATATGCAAACAGAGTTCCTGGTATGTATGAGGTATATTTAGAAATATCAAAGAAGTGAAACAGAAGCCTGGCATGTTTGTTTTTAAAAAGCATTCCAGTAATTCATTCTTACTGAATTATGAAAAATTGTGGCCTGTTTCTTGAGAAAATTTGTTTTTATTTTACTTTTAGATAATATAAAATATCAGTTTCCCATTGAGTAATACAGGATGGATTAGGTTTTTGATTCACAGTTTGATTCTTATCTCACATTAACTTCTGATAATTTAAACTGAGAAGTGTGGGCGCATACAAATTTTAGGGTGAATTACAACATGCTTTGCAATAACTGAAGGTGAATGCGTCTTGTTGAATGCTGTATTTCATTCTTTATATGAGAACGGTCACGTTTTCATCATTACCAAGATCATGTATTTTATTATTTAGGAGTCTCAAACATGGCAAAACAGGTTTAGGGCCTCCAAAAAGACCACAAAAGCAAGACAGGGCCCTAACCAGCCAGTCCAAAAGAGGCTCCCCCAGTCCAACTAACTCCTAACTGCTATAGTGGGCTTTAGTCTGATATGTCCCCCAAAATGAAACAAAAAAAATGCTCCAAAAATGTCTCACCAAGTTATGGCCAAAAGGCAACGCTTTTTTGTAATTGATACACAGAATAATAAAAGGTGCTCAGAAGAGCAGAAAAGGACTTGACAAAAAGGCAATCTTGAAGCAAAAGAAAGTCCCAGTACATGAATCTAGAAGCAGAATCCAAAGACAGAAGAAAAAAAATTTCAAAACCATCAAAAAGCAAAGAACTGATAATACTCACAAACACTCCTGGATAACATTATTGATTCACTACCTGTTCGGACTCCATAAAAGATTTTAATGAAAAAAGTACCAGCAAATGAGATGTAGTTAAGAAAACAGTCAAGAGTCAAAACCAGAAAAGACAGCTGATGTTTCTTAACCAGGAACGGACAAATTAGAATAACATAACACACACCAGCCCAGGGATCGTTATATCAGATACTACAGAATGGGAAATGCAGTCTTTATGCCAGTGCTCTGAATGACATCACATGTCACATGCTCCTAGGTCAGCAGTACTCAACCTTGACCTACTCAGGAGCCACATTGATAAAATACTTTTTGCAAGAACCACAATCCAAAAACATTCCCTGTCCTCCCTGAAACCATTATGCATTTGAGAATAAGGATAATACATGTTTTTAAGGGATGGAAAGCATGATGTAATAATTGTAATTTATTATCACTGCAACTGCAGTAATTTCAGCATTGTGTTTAAACATAATTATTATTAAATGACTTCCAAGTGCTGATCACAAAGTCCACAACAGCAACAGGTAGCACATTGTTATTTTTCAAGGCCAATAACCACCAGCATAGCTGATCATCACAGCCCTTTCACTAGTATTAGTGTGGAAGAAGTTTTGCAGAATAGTTTGGTTCTGCTTAAGTCCACGCTTCGGAAAGTCGGTAATGAACTTCAGGTGTGTAGCTTCGTGATGGCACTGCAAATTGGAACCTTTAAACCGTGAAAAGACTGAAAAGACGTTATCACAAAGCAGACAGATGCATGGCATAAAATAAAAACTCTTTAAATGCCTGGTATTCCTCTTCATATTTGCGTCTCTTACGTTCTTTAACCATTTTTGCTAAATGCTGTAAATGACCACTTAATCATTGTGTACGTAGGGAATGTAATGACGTTGGATACAGGACGTTTGGAGAAACTGGTAGCAACCTTTTACTTGCTCCTTGGACACTCTCTTTAAGTTTATGTTCAATTAAGTTATTGAACTTTGTTACATTTATATTTGATTAAGTTACTGAACTATATAGTGTGTATTTTTGCTTCAACTTTTAATTTGATGTACAAGTTAATTTATTTGCCATTTTGGCTTTTTTGCTGAATCAACTAAAAGTGAGACAATATTGGAAGGCAAACATCGATCTGTGAAACGGACAAATCTTTAAAATTGTTGCATCCTTGGTAAGAGGAGCAAGGTATGCAAAGTTGTTTGCATGAAGTTTTATTAATTCTGTTTCTCTGTAAGATGTGTATGTAAAATGTTAAAAATGTATGTTTTTCAATTGTTTATAGTTTTCATGGTGCTAGTGACAGTGTAACTTTAATAAACAGGTAAAAAATTCTGAAAGTAAATAAAGATAAAGCACCATTCTGGTACTCTCTGTGTGTTGATTTAAGAAAATCAGGGGCTGCCACATTTGCTAGTTTTCCCAGTATTCATGCTAGTTTTCCTACTGCGAGACCTGAGGAAAACTGTAATTGGAATATTAAGGCAGTTAATGGGTGGGGTTGAATGATGTGCTCAAATGATAATGAAATAAATTCTATCAACAGTGCTTTTTTTTTTTTTGTTTTTAAGAATTGTTTTTCTTCGGTAGGGCTTAAAAGAGCCTCAACTAGCCTTTAAAGAGCCATGGGTTGATTATCACTGTAATAGGTGATTCTGGGAGATCACCATGGCAATGGTCGATCACACTCCTTGGAGTCCAAAACCCCATATTTCACATACAACATATACTCAGACTTTGTATGGAAGACAACAGAAAAGTAAAGAACACAGCACTTTATATCCTACCTGAGCTTTCTTTTCTCCTGCCCAAAACAGTAACAGTGAGGGCTTAGGAACGGCACCATCAGGGTTGTCCCGCATTCTAGAGCGCCACCTACAAAATACATAGAATGCAGTTACACTTAAAGTTACAGTACATAATTAAAAACTTAACAGAAATAACAGATATGAAAAATAATCATTCAATATCAAAAATAAAACAAAAAATACATGTAAACTCAGACAGTAATATAACAATCAATGGGGTGCACGTCTTGAAATAGGTCGATAGAGTCTGGACAATGGGCCATAACTTTATTAATAGTACTTAGCATAATTTTAAGCAAAAATGTTGGCAGAAGGTTGGGCAGATTTGTTTTGAGAAAGGTGTTAACTTGTACATCTAAGCATAACTTTTAACTGAAAGATTAAATAGTAGTTAAAGCGTAGTTGTTCAAAGGCTGTGTACATATGAGCTATAATTATCACTAATGAATAAAGATCTTTCTGCCAGTAGAGGGCAGTAATATGTTACAACCATGGTTTCATTCCCAGTTTATATATTCTTTATTTTTTAATTTTAGTTTTAGTGTTTATTTCATATTTTGTATATTTTGTTATTGATTATATCTTTGATTTCATATGTTAATTCAAAATAGTATTGTTTTGTTTATCCATCCATCCATCCATCCATCCATTATCCAACTCGCTATATCCTATCTACAGGGTCACAGGGGTCTGCTGGAAACAATCCCAGCCAACACAGGGCACAAGGCATGAAACAAACCCTGGGCAGGATGCCAGCACACCGCAAGGCACACACACACACCCACAGTAGGGACAATTTAGAATTGCCAATGCACCTAACCTGCATGTCTTTGGACTGTGGGAGGACACCGGAGTACCCAGAGGAAACCCACGCAGAGGAAACCCACGCAAAGAACATGCAAACTCCATGCAGGGAGGACCCAGGAAGCAAACCCGGGTCTCCTAACCGCGAGGCAGCAGCGCTACCACTATAATCTTTTATAAGTACTATGCAAATATTTGTAATCTGCCTTGTGCAGGTGGGGTCTCTTAATGCTGCAGCTGTGGAACCGCCCCCTAGGCTATATAAACCTGAAAAAGTCACAGGGCTGATGTTGTGATATGAGGACATTCTCCTGTTCAGCAGCCCTCTCTTGGATTTGATTTCTTTAAGTTCTAGGTTTTTGATTTTCTGGTTTTTGGACTTTGTGTTGTGTTAAAAAGGATTTAGATTACTGGATTGTGGATTGGTTTGATAGCTTTGCTTTGCCTTTTGACGACTTTAAGTTTTGTAATCCTTTGTCTGCTTTGTTCTCAATTTTTGTTGATAAACTTCTTCAAATAATTATGAAACTTGAGTTTGTTTTTAATTGTAGGCCAGAAGTTTGTCATCATCTTCCTCTCTCCTTCATTCGCTTTTATGAATTTAAGTGGGTTTTTTTTTCTTATTGTTGGGCCTATGTACATTTGAGCTGGAGAGCCAGACAGATCACAGCAGGTGGCAGTGAGCTAAAGACTTGGTGACACTTTTTGCTTGGCTTGACAATGACAGTGTTTTGGTAATTTTCTGGGTTACCAATTATCACATCATTTTGTAGATGTGTATTTCCAATTAGCATTTCAGGAGAAAGATCTGTTTGCTGTTAATTTGCTACTTGATCTGCACAAAAAACATCAATTACAACTGAGAGGTTTTTTTATGAAAATAAAAAGTAACTAAATGCATTAAGGATGTACTGCGTTGTAGGATTATGCAGTGCGAGACATGTGCTGCCTGTTCTGTAATATACTGAATAAATGTTAGGTTATTGAACAAGCTTTATCCATTTCAGAGGTCATACAAGTATTTAGTACTATTTAGAGATTAAACTGCGGGGAGGGAGGATCAACACTTTATCAAAGGTCAAGCAAACACACTTAAGTTGGAGACAACAACTGTATATGAGGGATGGAATGTGCATTTATTCACATTTTTTGGAATTTTGGAGGCGGATAAAAAAAAACAAATGCAAGCAAATGACTTTGCCTCATTTGCACTGTAAATCTTGGAGTGAGATTCAGGCAAAGTGCTGATTATCTGGAGTCCGTGTTACAAATGAGTCTCAAGTGCTTTAATAAGTAGGACTGAAACTCTGACTGCAACATCTGGTATGTTTTTAGAGGCTAACACATACCAACACTCAAACTACAAGTATAATTTGCTCTAAATTCATTTATTTACAATCATATTGGCAATGAACACTTTTTATAAATTGTAAATGTAACCTAGGTGTTAAGGCAAAGTAAAACTTTTATGTTTTATTGTTATCATTAGATAAGTACTGCAGAAAACTACACCATTTTTAATAACTAGATAACAGAAAAAGTCAAAGATTAAGAATTTCTTTTGATTAGCTCTAACAACATACACTAGAATGAATTTGTTCCAAGGAAGAGGATAGCCTCAATTAATCCTCTTAATCATTGCCGTTCACAAGATGGATAATACAAGAGCAGAATAGAAATGTTCTGCACTGACTTTTGTTGATTCTAATGCTGTCACAGTGTTTGGTACATTTGAGGAGTCTTTTAAGAATTGTGTTCTCTACATTTATCTTCGCTGTTTAATCACATCTCTTCTTTTTTAGTGCATTTAAATTTGAATACAGTATTCCAGTTGGCTTTCTTTCTCCAGTTGCCTCTAAATTTATTTGGTGATTCTTTGAATGTTCCTTTTCATCTAGGTTTTTTTGAAATTAGATCATTTTTTATATCCAGAGATAATAAGAATAATGAAGGAGCTCTGCATAGTGATGAGCTAACCCCTTATCTAAAAACTTTCAGTCAGAAAGCAACTTCCCAGAAATCAGTGTTTTGTTGTAAATGCCAGCAAGGCAGCTACTGGACCCATGGGGCTGGGGAGCCCTAAATAACTGTATGATTGTTGTTTCACAAGACTTTATTATTAACACCAGTGTTCTAACTAGAGGTTTTACCCTGGCCAGCCACTGCAGCTCTACTACATTTTAGTTTAATTTAAGATCTGTGTATTGGATAGCAAAAAAATATGTTGGAACATTCAAACTACATTATTTTAAAAAAACTGCTTAAGCAGTGTAAGGCCATGATATATCCCTCCTTAAAACATTAAAATTGGTAAAAAAAAAAAAATACATGTATTTCTGAAAGGTTTTAGGCAAAACTTGTTTGGTATTTTCACATCAGAAAATGCTTAGCAATGCACATTCTGGGAACATATTAGTCTCCTAGATTAGGATTAGTTTTACAGCAACCTACAATTTGATTGATGCCAAAGCAGAGAGTGCAACTAATTCACTAACTGAGACCTTTGACAGGCTAGGTTTAAAATCTTGTACACTAGTTGTCTTATGATAAAGAATCAAAAGGGAGTTGCAAATTTGCCCTAAGGTAGAACTGCCAGTGTGTAACCCACCAACTGCCACTTGCTGGTGTCCTAGCAGCTCCTGAAGTGCCTTATTTAATGACATTTCATGATATTTTAAAATCTTTAGTGTTGTGTTTACCTCCGGAAAAAATGAGCAAAAAATGTTATTATTGTAACAGAAACATGTAAATACAAAAATATCAACATACATACTGTAGGAAAGGTATGTCAAGTGTCCACTACTATACTGATGCAGATTTATTACACCCTTCATGTGGTATGTTTCGAAACAGTCATCAATGCACAGCCCAGTATTGCAGTTGGGACCGCAATAGTATGTTCCTTTAGGCACTTTTCTTATGCATTGTGTTACTGTAGGCTACCGCAGCACAAGGCTAAAGTGACAAACACCAGTTACTTTATTCTGAATAGTGCTTAGGAGACTAACGCCTTTATTGTCCTTCCACTTGATCAAAATCATTTTGCCTTTTTGACCATGAACTCTTGGCTCACACTGAAGTTCCACATGACCAAAGTCACCAGGCATGTCACGATGGTTTGGTTATACAGTGTCATGTATATCAGTTTTACTGTCCATGTCTATTGTGAAATGAATGACTGGACACACAACAAAGGTTTGGGGCAGCCACCCGTATAGTTTTCCTGGCTGCAAAAGGGTTTACGTTATAGTACAATGTGTACAGGTTCAAGTCCAAAGTAGAACTGCTCAAGCATGGAGGATGAGGGGTTTTTATAGTAGGTTCCCATGAAGTGACATCCTTGGGGACGGGACAGGCATGATTTCTCATATTTGGTCTGCAGAGAGAAAAGAGTGAGGTTTACCACAACCTGCCACCCCCAGGCCTGGCATGGAATTGGTGTTTTCTGGTCCCTTTGATTGGCTCCCAAGCACATGTGTGTGATACTATGTCTGATGACCAATTCCATTGTCATCACTAATAGTTGCATTTCAGTTTGTTCTAAAACTGGAATTACAGCTTTTTGCATTGTGGTTTGGTTGAAGGCTCCAAATCACTCCAAATATTGATGTTACCATAGAGTGTCAGAATGCATAGAAATTATCATTACTTTTTTGCAAAATGTTATTTTATCCACTACACGGCAGTCCCAAGCATTACTCGGGCTTAACATTTTTTATTGGATCATAATAAGGAGGTTAAGGCAACTGTTTTTTTTCCTGTAAATTCTCCCATCAAGATGGCTAGTTTTACTATGATACAATATACACTATACTGAACATTCCTCAATTAAAACTTAAATATTTCTAGTTGTACTAGATGGTTGTCTCATGACTCTGTAGTACATTTTGTAAGTCAATGAATAATGAGTTTTATGGTTGCACTAGAAACAGAGGCTGTTATGATTTGATTTTGCTTTGAATTTTTGCAGGGTGCTTAACTACAACATCCTACTCCACCATCTCTCACATGAAGCGGATACTTTAGTTTTCCTATTCTATAGCCAGCATTCAAAATGTCACTATGTATTAACTTATTAGCTTTGCAAAGGTAAAATGTTAATAGAAATAGAGCCACAAAACTACCTAGCATGAAACTGACGATTTCCAAATCTTCATCAACATCTTGCAGATGAATAGTCAGACCTTCACACTGTCCAATGTTCTTATATTCAAAGCTTTAATTTATGTTCATAGGCACAGTTGTTAATCACATAGATGTAAGATTTCTTAATGTGCCAATCATTTTCTGTTCTTCAGCCTCAGTGCTGAAAGTCTTGATTATAGTGAGGCTGCTGAGATTCTTTTTTTGGTTATTGTTTTAAAAATGTCATCCCTGCAGTTTTAAATTATCACTAAATAAAAATGAGGCATTGCGTCAAATATGATTATAGGACAGCTGTACAAAAATGAAAATCCAAAACAAATACTGCTAAAATTAGTAACAACATCTGAACTGAAACACTCTTTTTACAAATTTAGCAAAACCAGCTGCTATTGGACTGATCATACCTGTGAGTACAGCTAAATGTCAAAGGGAATTTTGCTCTCCAAGGAAGAATTAAAACCTGTTTGAGGAACTGCGTGAGTCAGAACATGCTAAATAATCAGACTCTGATTTCTCTGACAGGACCAAATCCATGTGATTATGGTTATGGAAAAACTGCAGACACCTGGGCTTCTAAAAAGGGGAGTATTATTATATATTTTTTTTTATGCTAGGTAATCACTATGAGTATTAAAAGGTTTTCATTACTTAATGATTAATTAACAATGCACTTTTTTTTTAATCATCCAGCTACTCCTTTATCCAGCCCAGTTCTCCCAGTGACTGAATGGGTTTCTTCCAGGTGGTCCAGTTTCTTCCCACTGATGAAAGACATGCAGGTTAGATGAATTAGTGACACTAAATCAGCCCTAGCATGTGTTTGCTGTGTGTGTGCGTGTGTGTGTTTGTTTGCCCTGCAATAGACTGGCACCTTGTACAGGGTTTGTTCATGATTTGCACCCAGTGCTAGCTGTGAGAGGTTGTAGCACCAACCACAACTCTTGTCTGGACTAAGAGGGTAAGAAAATGACATAACATATTAAAAACTTGTCTGAGGTACATGAATAAGAATATGAATATTTTAAGATAAGAGGTTCTTCTAAATTTTAATAATTGTCTTAAGTTTGATTATGTAGTATTCCATTAATTTCAATAATAATGCAAAGAGAGGGAATTGTTTGGAAGTATTTAAGTACTGGCTAATTAGCAACTGTACAAGTGAGGGGGATATCCCTCGACACCCTCACTGAACTGAGCAGAAATGGCTACAACTGTCAGGCATGGGATTCCACACAATTTGAGCTATGCAGAACAAGCAAGAAATGCAATAAAATTGTGGATTTACGCCCAGTGCCACTGACTCTACATGGACTGTGTATAAAATATATGCATTTACATTCGTTCACTCCATCATTAACAACCAAAAACATTTTTGAGGACCCCAAACATTAAACATGCTGGCCTAGTTGTCATTAGAATGAAACAGTTAATGGTGTTATCATTATCACAACTCCACAACGATAATTATGACTATTGACTATTTATGTAACTTATATACTTGACATTAATACATTAATGGTCATTTTTAATTGGATGTTACTGACTTTCACATGATGGCATCCTCTTTTATTTTTTACACTGGGGTCACCAAGCTCTAGTTACATGGCTCCATTGGATCAACATAATAAGACACCAAAAGGATGTTAATGTCCAATAAATGAAATTCTCTGCAAATCACTGATATCTTTATGCCATCATCTATTTGCAATAAGAGGAAAATTAGTTTTTCTTCAACTTCTTATAATATAGACAAGGATTCAAATCAACTGAGTACAATTTGTTTAATTTTTACAGCTTACAAGTAGCACTGTAAGTCCTCAAGTTCCTTTACTTTTTTCGTTTAGTTTATGACAGCATTATATTAAGGTGTACCATGTCTGCAAGGTAAGTTTTCAATTCTAGAAATCATGTCATTAAGTATGTCCTCCCTAGCGTTTTAGTTAATTCACGGTGGCTCCTGTTCCTGGTTGTTGCTTCATTATATCATCCAATTTAGGCCTCAGAGCATTTTTTCTACCAGTGGGGTAAGAGCTAATTTTGTCTCCTTAGGTTATTTCTTCATTATGTTTTAAATTTTGGCACATATTAAATTTTCCATTTTTATTGAGTGAAAAATCTTAACTGTAGACCTTGTCTACTCCCTGTACAATATTACCCAGTCCTTACAAATGTAAAATTATAAAAAAAAATAAAGTACAACATTGCAATGTAGTGTTAGTTTTCTTTCAATAATTTATAATAAACATGTTAAAAACTTGGGTGGCATGGTGGTGTAGCTGCTTCACATTAAAGAGACCAGAGTTTGCATCCCAGGTCCTCCCTGCATGGAGTTTGCATGTTCTCCCATTCACTGTATGGGTTTCCTCTGGGTGGTCCAGTTTCCTTCCACTGCTGAAAGACATTCCAGTCAGGTGAATTGGTGACACTAAATCAGCCCTTGCGTGTGTTTAGTGTGTGTTTGTGTGTGTGTGTGTGTGTGTGTGTGTGCGACTGGTGCCCTGTCCAGGGTTTGTTCCTGCCTTGTGTCCAGTGCTAACTTGGATAGGCTCCAGCACCAACCACAACCCTTGTCTGGACTAAGTGGGATAGAAAATGACATGACATGATAAAAACTCTGCGGTACTTGAATAAGAATATGAATATGTTAAGATAAGATAAGAGTTTCTTCTAAATTTTTATAATTGCGTTAGAAGTAATTAAGTTTGATTAAGTAGTATGGCATTAATTGCAATAATAATGCAACAAGAGGCACTTGTTTGGAAGTCTTTCAGTACTGGCTAATTATCGACTGTAAAAGTAAGGGGGATATCCCTCGACACCCTCACTGAGATGAGCAGAAGTGGCTACAATTGTCAGGCATGGCATTCCAAATAATTTGAGCTATGCAGAACAAGCAAGAAATGTGATAAAATTGTGGATTTTCAAACTGACTGTACATGGACTGTGTATAAAATACATACATTTTAATTTGTTAGCCCATCATTCACTGTATACTACAGTATATGAAAGGAGTGTATGCATCATAATGTACCATGTTATAAATCAGTAATTACCAACTACTTTTTACAGAATAGTAATATGCTATTAAAGCAACTGTTTAGAAACAGTATACAAAATTGGTGCTGAAGGCAAGGTTGGAGTTGAAGTCAGACTTGAAAATTTCTGGAGTCAAAGTCTCAAATGTTTTTCAATAACTTCCCAACCCTTCTGCTTTCTCCGGACAAAAAGTACATAAAAGAGTTTATCTGCTTGATAAATCATCAAAGCCTTTGTGTAAGGCAGGCCATCCTCAAAATGTTAGCAGTTTAAAAGTGAGCGCTTGGGGATCAGCTGCCTTCAGCAACTGATTTGTTAATGTGCCATTTCAAACCTCGCAGCTAAAATAATCATCATCCAATTCATAGCACGTTCACTTCAAAACCCTCCTTAGACGTTTTGAAGTTTAGATTTTGTAGTTTTCCTGCAATGGACTAGCAATGTGTCCAGGGTGAGGTGGGTTCCTGCTCTATACTCGAAGCTGTTTAGGTTTTCTTTCTTCCCAGAACTATGTTTATCAAGCAAGCAGGATTGCGAATGTTGTGATATGAAAAAAAGAGTTCATGTATGATAACTTTCATAATTTCTATAGTTGATAGAGTTAAGTAAGAAATTGGATGTAGTATTTGCTTGTTCAAGATGTAGTTTCTCAGCTCACTCTCCCTACATCCACCATTGACTGATGGTGCAGACTGTTTCATAACATTGAATTTTCCATCTACACACCTATCCATCCATTATCTAAACATTAAAAATCTTTAGCAAGAAATTCTTTTTCTTCCACACTTTGAAGTAATGAGCTTGCTGTTACTTAGCATATTATATTGTACAAGATACAACTTCTTAAATCATTCAATGAACACAAGATATGTGATTGATTGGTGTGGAAAGAGGGTTTTCTAAGGCCAAAGAGCTTGAAGCTTGGCATCAGTAATGTTATAAAGATAATTTAAAATCATTTAAAGATGGTTTAAAAGTACAGCCCATTGATAAATATTTTTAAAAGTGTAGCACGAGACAGACAGTTATCTTGAATAAATAGACACACATTTCAAACAATTGTGACTTGTTTGGAAATCAACGAGCAGAAGCATCTGTTTTCCAACTACAAACTGGACCCCCAAAATGACAACCGACCTGAAGCGAATTTCACAATTCTTTTTTTATTCATAGATATTTTTGACTATCCAACCACTTAACTAATCTATTTACAATTGTTATTTTATAATAATGCAAGTGACTGAATAAACTTGTGTTTGTTTAATGTTTCAATGTTTTTCCCACTATCTAAAGTTCCTAAAATAGCAAGCACATACAGATTTATGAAAATGGCCAAACAGGTCATAAATCTTATATTTTGGCACATAGTTAATTTGTTTACATGTTCATATTATTGGTTTATGGGGATTTACAATCACTTTGCAAGCATACAATATTTGTTTCATATATATAAACTACTGTATATTGGTGTATATATTATTGGTTTGACATATTAAGACATCAATCGATGGCAACTAGTGCAGAATGCAGCTGCCAGAATCTTAACTAGAAAAAGAAAATCTGAGAACATCTCTCCAGTTCTGATGTCACTACACTGGTCGTTTAGAATTGACTTTAAAATACTGCTTATGGTTTACAAAAGTCTTACACTCCAAATTGAAACCTTAGATCTTCAAATGAGGGTCTGCTTATAATTCCAAGAGCTAAACTTAAAAGTATTGGTGAGGCGGCCTTCTACTGTTATGCACCTAAAATCTGGAACAGTTTATCAATAGAAATTCACCAGGCTAATACGGTGGGGCATTTTTAAAAAACTGCTAAAACCCATTATATTAAGAGGGCTTACTTATAGCTTCACTTTAGGGTAACCCTGATATTCTGTATATGCATTTAATTATCTTTTTTATCATGGCTCTGCAATCTGTACTAACCCCTACTTTCTCTGCTGGTCTTTTTCCATTTTTTCTGTGGTGGCAACTGCACCACCACCACCTGATCAAGGCACCGTGATGTTCCTACATTGATGGTTTGAAGGCCAGAAGTCCACATGACCGTCCTCATCTAATTCTTCGGTGTGAAGCCTGAAAACAATGAGGACTGATTGAGATCATTTATGTTAGGTAGAATGCCTAGTGGGAGCTGGGTGGTCTTGTGGCCTTGGAACCCCTGCAGATTTTTTCTCTCCAGCCCTCTGGAGTTTTTTTTTCTTTTTCTGTCCTCTGGCCATTGGACCTTACTTTGTTCTTTGTTACTTAGCACTGCCTACTATTATTTTTATAGTTTTCTTATTTTCTTTCTTCATCTTGTAAAGCACTTTGAGCTACATCATTTGTATGAAAATGTGCTATAGAAATAAATGTTGTTGTTGTGTACAAACTATATTATTTTTGTATACACTTGATTTGCATATGAACTATTTTAGTTGTTACAAGTATATGTATTTCGGTATGGTGTTGGTTTACATATGAACCAAACTGATTTTTACACAATCAGTTTGTGCTATTGATTTTCATATGAACTGCACTCATTTATTTACATTTATTATTGCACTGTGGCTTGTATGTATGTGACATTGAATGTGCTGGGTTTTCATTTTTATAAGTGTTTTTCACTGGTTTTATGTGTGTACTGTTTTGCATGTGTATTATATTTATGTCATTTGCATACTAAATTGGTTTCACATACAAGCTGTAATGGTTTTATGTGTATATTAAGATTTATTCTGTGTGCATAGTTACAATCTTTTTAAGACGTAAGTACACCCCATGAAATGTTTTTTTTTTTCATTTTTTAACATATGTTATTTAAACAGTATCTTTAGGTAAAGGTGAAGTAATTGAAAAAAATAAAAGTTTGACTTTGCAATAATTTATTCAGTGAAAAAAATACAACAGCTCCATTTCCATCAATGAAAAAACTAAAATGCATCCTTGGCTGTAATATCTGGTATTGCCACTTCAAACAGGAGTTTCCTATACACGTCCAACATAAAATTATTAAATTACAAAATTATTTAGTTTTTGATGTTTGAGGAGTGTCTGTAGTGAACAGTCTTCTTCAAGAACCCCATAGCATCTCAGACTTGGCCATTCCATAACCTTTAATTTATTTGTTTGCAGGCATTCCTTAGTAGATTTGTTGGTATGTGTAGTTTAGCTTAAATATTCTGATAAATGGTCACACATTATCCACAAGCACCTTCTGAAACAATGAAGATTTCATAGTGGATTCTATGATGGTGACCTGCCCAGGCCATGATATAGTAAAGCAGCCCCAAACCATAACATTTCCACTAACATGCTTTATAGTTGGCATCAGATTCTTCTGGTCAATTGCTGTCTTTGGTTTTGGCCAAATGTATCTTCTAATATTGTGTTCAAATAACTCTGTTTTGTCTTGTTTGTCCAGAGCACATTATTCCAGAAGTCCTGGTGTTTGTCTTGGTGTTCACGGGCAAACATTAGTCTTACCCTGACGTTCTTTCTGGTCAGCAAAGGTTTCCTCCAGGCACACCTCCCACATAGATCTAATTTGTGCAATGATGGACCATTGCACTTTAACATCACTGTATCTACAGGCAAGCACTGCCTGTAGATCCCATGATGAAATGTTGGGGTTCTTAGAGACTTTTTTTGCATCTTGCATTCTGCTATTGAGCTAAGCTTGCTGGGGTGGCCTGGCCTGGACAAGTTGACAGTTGTTTGAAATCTTCTCCTCTTGTAGAGGATCTTCTGGACTGTGGTATGGTTGGTTTCCAATTGTTTAGAGATCTTTTTAAAAATCTTCCCAGACTCATAGGCATCAATAAGCTTCTTTCTGAAAACCTGAGAGAGGTTTAAACTGGGCATGATAATAACACACACTTCTATGGTACACTTCAGTACCAGAAAATAAACCAAACTAAATATCTGAGTTCTACATAAGAAAGATTCAGACAAGATCCTCTCTAATAATGTTCTAATTATTTGCACCTGATTATAATTTTAGCTATTTGTAGTAGTGATAAAATGTAGGGGTCTACTTACCTTTTCCACATGTAAAATTTCAATTCATATTTATGTAATGTAATGTAAATGTGGTATGATGTTTTATTTACATACATGACATCCCCTTTTTCTATAAATACTGTTTAAATAAAGACCAAATTCTTTTTCCATCTACATCAATTATTATGGAATCAGTTATCCAAGATTAAGCACTGAGACCTTATCAGATGACTGTTTCTGCTCCCTTTTTAAGAAGTTTCCACACCTAGACCAAAGTTCACAACTTTTATATTGGTTAAATAACTAAAAATCAAAGGTGCACCTGAACAGACACTCAGGTAGGCTGTGGTGAATGACATTTGCTAACTTTCTACAAACAAATAATGGCTAAGGCAGATGCACCTGATAACATCTCAGAATTGTGCTTGACTTCTATTAACTTTAGTAACCTTTTCACAAAAGGAGGCAAGTGAGAATATCCTCCTCAGCTGGGTAAGGTATTTTCATGAATTCTGTTAAAACAGCATTCTAATATAAATTAAGCTCAGGTTACTCAAATACTTGTGACTTTGAGGTACTTGTTGATTAATAGTAAATAACAGGATCAAAATGCAGTACTGCCCTCTGGTGGTCTGTAACCATAAGTAAATGGCAAACAGGGTGCCAGGACAGCCCTATTGCAGACTCTCCAAAAAATTTTAAGTTCTCTGTCTCTTACAAGAAATTTTTCAAGTCATCTTGCACCTAATGCACAGTTGGCCTCTGTTGTGTATTACTAAATTTGGAATACAGCCACTCTCGTATTTAAATAATCATTACATGAAAGATTGTTTTAACTGTTGTTTCATTTTGTTAGTAAAAGTAACATTAAGTGTGATGCACTATGTTTGCACTGGATGTACATATTACATGTCTTCAAAAAAATCTGCTTTTACTTTCTGAAAATCATCCCGTTAGTGTAGGGTCCTAATATTACCAGTCCCTGCTCCTATCAACAGGAATTACAAGGTTTAATAATGGATGATGGATGGATGAATATTAGTTTGTTGGGGTCCTGTCCAGTGTTGGCTCCAGCTTTGTACAGAGAGCTGCAAGGATTTACTCCATGTATGCAGACAGGATCAGATGGGTTTAATAATAAAATGACTGCTTGACTGCTTTTAACATTTTAAATGGAAAACGTATCCATCATCTGTTAACATAAAGAAGAAAAAGAGAGTCTAGCTGTTATTTATCAACAAATATAAAAAATTGTCAAGAAGGATGCCAGTTTATAACAAGGTACATTCACGCACAAACACAATGGCCAGTCCCCAATCATGTTAGTGTAAGAATAAAAAAGCAAAAGATGCTACAGAGTTGTTAATTTTTAAAATTCATGTATTATCCTTTCAGCTACAAGTTTTATTATCTATTGTGTTCTTAAATGTAAGTAATTGTTCCTTTGTGATCCATGTTCTGTTTATTGAAGTTGATTGATAGGTGAGAATCAGAAAAGAGAGAAGACAAAAAAAAGAGAAGGAGGAGAAAGAGAAGGGATGGCCTATAAATAAAATTCATGAAAAAGAAATTGTGTTTTATACTTGAAGTTTTATTAGACCGTGTCACGGTGTATGTTGCATTGTATTAGTATAGATAGATAGATAGATAGATAGATAGGTAGATAGATAGATAGATAGATAGATAGATAGATAGATAGATAGATAGATAGATAGATAGATAGATAGACAGTGACAAAAGTAATAGAATACTGAAGACCTTTCATTGAAATTGTAGAACTGAGGCAGATAATAATACAAAATAAGCATGGAAGGCATCTTGTGCAAGCTAAACTGTGAGCCAAGCCCACAAAACCCAAGAAATGTCTCATTTGGTACTCTAATATATAAAGGTTGTGGACTAAGCCCCGGACACAGACAGGAAGACATGGCAAATTCACTCTCACACATTTATTTACAATACTAATATTTACAAGTCTTAAGTGCACAAACCCACTTTCCCCAAAGTCCAGGCCCTTCTCACACTGCCTTTTCTCCTTCAGACTGCCTCCACTCTCTGCTCCTGCTTAGTCCTCTCCTCACCCGACTCCAGCTCTTGAATGAAGGGAGGCAGCCCCTTTTATAGTCACCCGGATGTGCTCCAGGTGGGTTCCGGCAATCTTCCACGGACACACCCCCGTGTGGCAGAAGTGCCGGCTGCATCCCCGGAAGCACTCTGGGTGTCCCTGCTCCTCTTCTCCCCAGAACTTCCTGGTGTGCCGGAAGTTCTGAGGTCCAGGGCTCCCAAGGCATTGGGGCATCCCTTGGTGTTGACCACGGGCCCCTACAGGGTTGGGCTTCCAAGCCCTCTACCCGTGGCCCCCAACACAACCAGAGCGGTCGCCCCCTCGTGGCCTGGAGGAAGCACAAGCCCTCCTCCGGTCCTCCTGGGCGTCCCGGCTGGGTACCACCCCCAGCCGTGTGCCACAAGGTGTTTTTATTTCTTTCATAGTAAACATCATCCTAAAGCATTTTTATTCAAAGCATGTTCATTACAGTATAGAACTACGATAATAAGTGGCCGGTTAATTGCCATACATATACTGATGAATTTCAGTGGTAGCCTTATGGTTCCCAGTCAAGCTAAAAACATGTGAAGACTGAAGCTAGGTTTGTGTCATGGATGTCATCGTCTTCTTAAGCATTCAGAGAAATCTAAGTGTAAGCAAGGCCAAAAGGAATGAGTTGAAGCACTTTTTGTAAAATATAATGCATCAAATAAATAATTAGGAATGGCCATAAGTGCAAAATTAAATGGACAAAAAAGACGTTCATGATTCAATTTTAAAATTATATTGCTGAGATTTCAGTAGAGTCAGTCTGATTACAGACATGATGAAATATGTGAAACTTGAATTACTGAATTCGTTTTGGCACCTTTACCAATATAACGCTTACATAATGTAAACAAATATGCATGACCAGCACCTAAACTTCAGTTCATTCCCAGAAAAGTCTCACTATGCCCTCTTGTGGTATTTTTTTTCCAGAAGTGAAAATGTCAAGTAATTACTAACCTTGGTCAAATGTGCAAATTGGTGCCAAAATGGAATGAATGTATTGCATGCTGAATCTGTTTCTTGTTTTTGTAGGAGATGATTCTGTGTCACTCAGTCACCTGGCAATAACGACCATCAAGATGCTATTAAATTCAGATGGAGTAACTCCAGCTCTGGGGATTCACAGTGAGATGACTGATGTCAAAGGAAGCAAGGAAAATAGGGAGAAAAAAGGTAGCTCAAAAGAACAAAAATACAATTCTATCATTTTTTCTGATGTCAACTTCATTACTAGATGAAACGACAGCCAGTGTTACTGAAAATGTATACTAAATCCAAAATGGGCATTTGTCAGAGCAAAGATGATGTCTGCAATCATATTTCTTGTTGCCTGTCATTTGTATATTTCAAACGTTGCTAAATAAATGCTGGAGCAGCAAGGCAGCTGGCAGTTAATATTTCTGCCTCACAGCTCCAGGGACTTTGGTTCAAGTCAAGCTTGTCTGTGGATAATTTGCTCATTCATCCTATGTGCACCATAGGTTTTAATCCACATATTCTGATTTCTTCAAGCAACCAAAGACACTTGATGTTTCATTAACATGTAACTCTAAAAAGGCCCGAGTTGATTGAGACCAGATGTAAACATGCTATGGATGTGCATCACACTCTGTCTTGGTTCTCACCATACACCCACAGCTGTCAGGATAGGCTCTGGTTCTCATGGTCATGTACGGGAAATAGCAACTTCAGGAAATGGAGGAATATTTCAATAAATATGTGCCGTTATATGGTATTAGTTACCAGTGAAACTAGGAATCTGATTGAGTGTAACAGGCAGCCAAGCAAACAACAGACAGGGCTGAAAATTGAAAAGGAAAATAGAGTTTCTTAATCCCTTTTCATTTCCTGCCGGCTATATCATGGACTCCCTCGCGGCTGCACTTGTCCCTTGAATGCTTCATAAGTTCATGTGATATGACTTCTCTTTGCACGTTATTTCAGATGGGCACCGCAGAATCTGAAAGAAAGAAGACAAATATGCAGTTTTGTTTGCCTGTTGTAATTTAATCATTTCTTTACTTTCTTGACATCAGCACCACTTCAGAGTGTTTTCATTTATTTATTGGAGAATACAGATCCAATTATTTTCTGTTCTTTTTTTAATATGTAAAAAACATCCTGTGTCACTCCAGTGCCAAAGAAAGGGCATTCCAGTGATCCCAAGGACTTCAGATAAGTTGCTCTTACTTCATAAATCATGAAGACCTTTGAGAGGCTGACCTCTGGTTTCAGAACATCTGTAGTTTGCCTGTCAGACACATTTACATGCTCCACAAAGTCTATTCCCACTTTAACAAAACCAGCACCAAAACCAGTCAGGATCATCGACTGAGGAAAAAGCTGAGGGCTTTGAATCGTGACACTCCTACAATGTTCTGGATAATGAGCAGCAGTTTGTGAGTCTCAGGGATTTATGTCAGAAATGGGGTTGTGTAATACTGGAACACCTCAGGGAACTGCTCTGTCTCCCTTCCTGTTTACCTTCTACTCAGCAGACTTCCAGTACAATACTAACGCTTGCTATCTACAGGAATTTTTCAGGTGACTCATCCATCATAGGCTGCATTAATAATGGAGATGAGTCAGAATACAGGAAAATCGTGGAGGACTATGTCTTTTGGTGCAGGGACAACAACCTGCAACTCAGCATCAGCAAGGCACAAGAGCTGGCCTGACAATCCAGTGGCACAGAGAGGCCAGAGCAGACTGCACTTCCTAAGGAGACTCAGGTCTTTCGATGTGTGCAGCAAGCTGCTGGAAATGTCTTACCAGTCCATAGCAGCCAGTGTGGGGTTCTGCACTGCAGCCTAATAGGAAAACAACCTGCGCTCAAAAGCAGCACAATGCCTGTACAAACTTATCAGAAAAGCCTGCATCCTCACAGGGTGAACCCCGGACACACTGGGAGCAGTTGTAGAAAAGAGGATGGTGGCAAAACTGCCATCATGGAAAATCACCTCCATCCCCTCCAGGAGGTGCTTTCGTGGAGCACTTTTAGCCACAGGCTCATTCCACCAAGTGCCTTTGGGGGGTTAAGTTTATTTTAAAATTTCTGCACAATATGTATTTATTTATTTACTTAATTATCAATTGATTGATGGCTCTATTATTTGTCCTGTAAGTGTGTGTCATTTTTTTGTTTTTCTCTATTGTATGCATGTGAATTCCCCTTGGGATTTAAAAAATTTATCTAATCCAATCTAAAATTCAAAAAATGAATGCATCACTTTTATTTATTTATTTATTTATTTATTTATTTATGGATTGATTAGATGGATGTATTATCTGTCCTGTGAGTCTGTTTTCTTGTTTTGTATACTGATGTATGCATTTTATCCTAATCCCCATGGAATTAAAAAAGAATTATCTAATCTAATCTAATTAACCCATGCAAGTCTGATGATTTTAGCTCTGACCAGTCTCTTAATAAGGGACCACATCAAGGTTTATTCATTAATTTTATACATATTCATGTGTACTTTAATAAATGATAGAGATCTGATATCAATTTGTTGAATCCTTAGTTCAAAAGTGTTTTCATAGTCTTATAATGAAATGTAAAAAGATGGACATTGATGGTGTACTCTTCAGTTTGCTAAATTCTGTGAATTATCCGTATTGTATTTTTGATGAATTATCTTTATTTCTTTTACACGTTGTGATAGACAGCCCGAGCACAGAGAGACAGACACCGGATGTTGAATGCCACACATGTTTATCCATCCATCCATTATCCAACCCGCTATATCCTAACTACAGGGTCACGTATATTAAACTATTTACAATACTTAAACAGTCCTGCACCGCACACAGTGCTCCAGCACCAAACACCCTCAAATACAGGCCTTAAAATGTCCATGGGCCTCCTTTTTCCTCTCTGTCGCTGGAGCTTCGTCCTACTCCAGCATCTGACTCTCGCTCCTTGACTGTAGGAAGACGGCTCCTTTTATACTCATCCGCACGTGCTGCAGGTGCTTGCTGATGTTCTTCTGGCGGCACTTCCTGGTGTGGTGGAAGTGCCGCATGATCACCCGGAAGCACTCCAGGCGTCCTTGGAAGGTCCTTCCTCCACCCTCCCAGGTGTGGTGGAAGTGCAGATCTCTCTGGCTTTATGAGGCTAGGGGCGCCCCCTGGTGGTAGCCACGGGCCCCAAAGGGTTTGAGCCTTTCTGCTCCTTCCTCATGGTCCCCTCACTATCCAGGGCGGTTGCCCCCTCGTGGCCCGGGGGACATAAAGATTGCCTTCCGGTCCTTCCAGGCATCCCAGCTGGGTCTGGCCCCCAGCCTCCTGCCACAACGTCTATCTTACTTTCTGAAATTTTCCATAAAATGAAAGCTGCAAACATGACAGAATTTCATAAGCAATTTTAGAACCTTTAATGTAAAGTGAGCACAACATCCAAGGTTTGCTCTTGTTTTGAACCCATTTTTGCAGGGCTAACCATCAGTTGCCCACAGTCTTGCACAAAACTGAATAAACAGGTTAAAAAAGATGACAAAAGGATTGATGATACGGCCAATAGGGTGACATTGCTTGAGCCCTAGTCAGTTTTGAACGAGGGTGTTTTTTCATGTGAAATTTGCATTTTCTCCGTATGCATACCTAAGTTTCTTCCTGGGACAATGATTTCTTGCAGACATCATGGCTTCCCCAGATTGCCCCGATGTGTGTGAGTGTGGGCGAGGATACATATATTTGCTTTGAAAATGCATGGCATTCCAACAAGGGCCAGTTTCTGATTTTCAGATGCCACTGTTGGAGTGCATTGCAAATGAAATTAACACTTCCTTGGGTAAACCTGGCTGAATCATACTGAGTTATGAGATATAGACCTTAAGGGAGTCTGTAAGACCACATGTCATGGTTGTGTGTAATATGAAACCTTAAACAAAGCACAGAATTACTGTGGTTGTTAACCTTATTTAAATTTAATCTGCAGATTCAGAAATACCATATAGTGAGTTGTAGTGGGGTTCTACAACAACAACAACAACATTTATTTATATAGCACGTTGCAATATGCAAAGTGCTTTACAAGATTAAGAAAGAAAAAAGAAACAATTTAAAAATAAAATTAGGCAATACTAATTAACAATGGCATAAATGATCTAAATTAGTCCTCATGGTTTTCAGGCTTCACATGGAAGTTAGATAATGACGGTCATGTGGACCTCTGGCCTTCAATGGATCAATGTAAGGGACTGCATGGTGCTTTGATCAGGTGGTGGGTGGCTACGCAGATCGCCACCATAGAAAAACAGAAAAAGAACAGTTAGTATGGATTTTGGAGCCATGAAAAAAATATAATGCAGAATATCAGGGTTACCTGAAAATTAAGCTATGAGAAAGCCATGTTAAAATAATGAGTTTTTAGCAGTTTTCTATAGTGCTCCACTGTATTAGCTTGGCAAATTTCTATCGGTAAGATATTCCAGATTTTAGGTGCATAACAACAGAAGGCTGTCTTACCTATTCTTTCAAGTTTAGCTCTTGGAATTATAAACAGACACTCATTTGAAGATCTAAGGATCCAACGATTTGGACTGTAAATTGAAAGGTATTCTGAAATATGGGATGGAATGAGATTATTTAAGGTTTTGTAAACCATAAGCAGTATTTTAAAGTCAATTCTAAATGACACAGGTAACCAATGTAGTGACATCAGAACTGGAGAGATTTTCTTTTCCTAGTTAAGATTCTGGCAGCTGGATTCTGCACTCGTTGCAATTGATTGATGTCTTTTTTGGTTAATACTAAAAGGAGTAAATTACAGTAATCTAGTTGACTAAAAACAAAAGTGTAAACTACTTTTTCAGCATCTTGCAAAGTTATAAGGGATCTAACTTTTGCTATATTCCTTAACTGAAAAAATGTTGTTCTAGTAATCTGATTAATATGTGATTTAAAATTTAGGTCAGAGTCAATAATTACCCCTAAATTCTTTATCTCTTTCTTGACTTTTAAGTCTAATGGATCAAGTTTACTTCTAATACCCTCATCATATTCATTTTGTCAATCACTAAGATTTCTGATTTTTCCTTATTTAGTTTGTGAAAATTACTATTCATCCACTCAGAAACACAAGTAAGACATTGTGTCAAGGAACCAAGAGAGTCAGGGTTATCAGGCACTATTGATAAATACAGTTGTGTGTCATCAGCATAGCTGTTGTAGCTCACGTTATGCCTTGAGATAATCTGACTAATGGAAGCATGTAAATCAAAAAGAGCAGCAGACCCAGGATAGATCCTTGTGGAACACCATATGGAATATCATGTGTCTTTGAAGTATAATTACCACAACTAACAAAGAATTTTCTACCTGCCAAGTAAGACTCAAACAAATTTAAGACACTGCCAGAGAGGCCCACCTACTGACAACGGCAATTTCTAAGAATATTGTGGTCAATGGTATCAAATGCGGCACTCAGATTTAAGAAGATGAGAACAGATAAACAGCCTTTGTCTGCATTTACCTACAAGTCATTTACTACTTTAACGAGGCCAGTTTCTGTTCTGTGATTTATTTTAAAACCTGACTGAAACTTGTCAAGAATATAATGTTTATTCAAGTGATCATTTTGCTGCAAAATGACTGCCTTCTCTAGGATTTTACTTAAGAAAGGCAGATGAGAAATAAGTCTGAAATTTTCAAAAACAGAGAAATCAAGATTATTTTTCTTCAGCTTGGGTTTAACAACAGGAATCTTAAGACAATCAGGGAAGACCCTCATATCTAATGATGAATTAACTATGTCGAGAACACTTTCAATTAGCACATCAGACACTTCTTTGAAAAAGCTTGTTGGTATTGGGTCAAGGACGCAGGTGAAGGGTCTCAGTTGAGAAATTTTTTTACATAAATCATGTAAATCTGTCCTGATGAAAAAACTTAATTTGCTTAAAATGGAATACCAGGGTTTAATAGGATCAGTATTGGGGGATGTACTACAGTATATTATTTCTAATATCATTACATTTTTTATTATAAAATACAGCAAAAGCCTCACAAATTTCATTGGAAGTTTTTGGAGGCATCCCATTGAGTGACCTGGGTTTAGCAGATGATCAATTGTAGAAAATAACTAGCATTGTTATTTATAGTTCTAGAGAAATAACACCGCCTCTCAAGATAAACTATGTTGTTGTATTCTTTTTTTTTTAGCATTCAATATCTCAAAGTGGATAATCAATTTAGTTTTACAAATTTCCAATGTGACTGCAATACCTTCTGTTGTTGCATTTTTCATCTGCCACTTTTAAAGATGGCATTTCAGTTTGGCTGTGCCTACAACATATGTTTTAAAAAGTTAGGAAAAAAGAATTACTCAGTTGTACTCTGTGCTCAAACTGCAGAATAGCAGCATAGGGTACACATGTGTATCTAGTATGTGTGTTAAATTGTATAAAATGTCTGTGTCCTAACATGTAGATTCAACCCTGACAGTCAAGTTATGCAATGCATGGTGTGGAAATGATGAATTCATTCCCAGAGCTTTTGTGGCAGCTACTGCTTTTTTCTCTCTTTACATACTTCAAGGAGCATAATGTGCATTACAAAAAGGAACTGCATTCCACTAAGTGTTTCATGTTCTTTGTGTATCATCCATCAATATGTCTTTGAATAGGTCACCTATTCTCATTAGCACTGTTTGCTTCCAGGAAGAGATATGATTATTTGGACTGCTATCACGCCATGAACATGTTCACTATTGGCTATATTCCTTGCCATCAGTGCCACATCCAATATCTTGATGGGGCCACAAAGATAATTGCCAGGTATGTATCACTACACCTTACAATAATAAGCAGTAGCCAGTGCAGCACTATATAAGAATAATAGATACTGATGTACTGTTTCAGGATGTTAGGATTTGTTTAGGCAGTGATGGCTACTGGAGTTGTGTTTGGAAAGGGATTCTTAAGGTATCAAAATTCTCCTGTAATTTGAAAAACAAAGAAAAGAGAAAGAAACATGACAAAAGACCTATCATAAGAAAAACTTTTTGTGAAATGCTAACTTACAAAATAATTATTCCTAATAAAATTCCCATACTTTTTTAAATACTAATGTGCACTAATATACTAATATATACTAATACTAATATATATATATTGTGGCGACGACCCGGCTGGAACACCTTGGAGGACTGGAAGAGGGCGTTCACCCATCTCAGACCATGTGGGAGCAGCCACCCTGGTTGCTATGGGGACCACAGGTACAGAGCTTTGAAACTCAACCCTGTAGGGGCCCGTGGTCACCTCCAGGGGTGCCTGAAGAGCCCTGGACCTCAGCACTTCCACCACACCACACACTGGGGGGAAGAAGACAGGGGACACCCGGAGGGCTTCCGGGTGCACAGCCGGCACTTCCGCCACACAGGGGAGTGTCCGCGGAGGAGTGTCGGGAAACACCTGGAGCCCATCCGGGTTTGTATAAAAGGGGCCGCCTCCCTTCATTCGATAACTGGAGTCGGGTGGAAGTGGACGGGAGTCTTGTGAGAGAGAAGTGGAGGCGGCCTGAAGAAAGGCACTGGAAAGAGAGGCCTGGACTTTGGGGGATTGGTGCTGGAAGCACTGGGTTGTGCTCACCTTTGTAAATAGTAGACTGCAATAAATGTGTGTGTTGGGTGAGAAAACGTTGTCCATCTGTCTGTGTCTGAGGCTCGTCTCACTATATATATATATATAGATATAGATATAGATATATATATATATATATATATATATATATATACATATATATATGTAACCTATGTTTGTTTCTAAATTTGTAAAAAAGTTATTTTCAGCAATTGCAGAAAATTACACTATTCGTTAGAAAACTCAAAGAGTCTTATTCACAGGAATATCCTGAATAATTTTACCTGTTTATTATTTATACTTTCCATGAGGGTTCACTACAACATTTGATGCAAATGCATCTATTAATACAATATTTTAGAGGGCAAGTTATTTATTATGTTTTATAATTTAATTAATTGTCATGACATAGCCATGTTTAGCTTTTTAGACTGGTACTTCCTGCTAAACTGTGACATGGTGGTTAATGCTGCTTGGTGTCTTACAGCTCCAAAATCTTGTACATACAATCGGCTTCTATATCCACAGGCCTTTACACAAGCATTGTTCTTGATGATATCCATGATTGCACCATTGAATGCCGTCCAAAGTCCTACTGTAACTCTAAGATTTTTTTCATTCGATTAAGACATTTCGTTTTTTCCATAATATTCATGAGATTGAACTTTTCCCCATCATTTAGATCACTCATTAATGCTCTTATTCTGTCTTGGCTGAATCTTGCCTAATCCTGTGCTATACAGTTATTCGAATCTATTCTGTTTGATTCATTGATACACAGTATCAGATACTCAACCTGTGTTTGACACACTTACTGTTCTGCTTCATTCTATTCAGTGGCTTTCAACTGCAACAAGAATCTGCTTCAAAACTTTAACTTGACGACAAGTTCTTTATGGCCAATCTACTCTCTGGTTTCTTCTTCCATCCCTTCAAAGTGTCTCAGCTTTACTTTGGCCTGTCTGCTGACTGGTCTTCCTTTCACTAGACATTCTAAAACTGGGCAGTACTTTCCAGTTAATTTCTCCAAATCTGCTGGTGTTCAGGTTCCTGCTTACTGATTTTCTTGGGACTGATAAGTTTTCTGACTCTTGGCTATCCTCCTGATTTCTGCTGCTGCACTGACACAATCAACAGCTATGAGTTTAATTTTTTCATGTGTTCTTCGGACTAACTACAGTTACTACACTTACTGGTAATTGTGTTTTACTGACTGAGTTTGGTTGTGTGCATGAAGACTGCATCCTCACCTCTGTCCTTTTGGGTTATCTCCAGATACCCTGGCATACCCCAGAGATGTTCATGTTACTGCTGTGTATGTGTCTGTCTGTGTGGGTGTGGGTTATGAGCTGCTGTAAAATTTTGTCTTATGTAGAACTGGTTCCTGCTCTATGGCCAGTGCATTTTTTAATCATTTTGAGTCACAGACTTGATTATTAACTGATGAAGTTACTTGGACTGGCACATTTTTAAATTTGACATGTTTTTATTTTAAAAAATTAGTATTGAGAGGAGATGCAATGCATCAGAAGCAGGCTGGCATGTGTTTTGCATAGAGCTTTGAAGTTTCCAGTTTCTTTATGCTGTACAATTCATAACATGATGTTAGGTTGATAAGTGATTCTTAATTGGCTTAGTGTGAGTCCGTTTAGCAGTGTGCCCAGCTATGTACTGGCATCTTATCTAGAACTGGCTCCTGCTTTGCTTCCTTCTTGTCCAAAATAATTTCTAAATCCCTGGAACCCTGCCCCTGAAAAAAGGGATTACATGCTTGTGGATTACTTCAAAAAAGATTAAAAACGTAATTTTTGGAAGGAACAGTAGTTTACACTGACACCTCGTGGATCCAGCATTCTACAACCATATGCCGCACCTGGATGTTGCCTGCATGGATTTTCCATATTCTGCCCACATCTGAGTGGGTTGTCTTCCCACATTACCAAACACATGCAGGTTTAACTAATTTGTGATTCAAGACTGGCCTTGTGTGACTGTGTGATGGACTGGAACCCCTTCCATGGCTGTTCTCTGCCTTGAGCACACTTCTGATTGTTACTCAGAATTGAGGTTCTCCTTTTGACTCAGGATTAGACCAAGTGGGTTTGAGAATGTTATGGACGGTTGGGAGACAAAATCAGAGAGGAGAGATTGCGTTGATTTGATATGAGAGATGCTGGGTATACTGGGAAAAGGATGTTAAAGATAGAGCTGTCAGACAAGAGTAAAAGAGGAAGGCCAAAGTGAAGGTTTATGGATGTGGTGAGAGAGGACATGCAGGTGATGGGTGTAACAGAACAAGATGCAGAGGACAGAAAGATATGGAAGAAGGTGATCTGCTGTGGCAACCCCTAACGGGAGCAGCTGAAAAAAGAAGAAGATAATATTGTTTTGAACAGGCTATTACAGTGGTGTAGTTGCTAGAGCTGATCACTAACACTCACAACTTCAGGGCCAAATGAGGCAGAATCCTATCTTAGTGGGCATGGGAAGAACATGCTAACTTCAAATTGGCTGCACCTTGTAACTGTCATCAATTACCTACTGTGGCTTTTGTACAATACATATGACTTGAATTGGAAATTAGTTATAGTCTTTTGAAGCACACAGCCAGTACTATGAGATGATAACACAATTGTTCATTATCAGGCTTAGCCACTGTCCACTACTAGTTGGAGGCGGATATCAAAGATAGTAGGCTTATCTGAAAAACCTGACAATTATCAAAATATTTTTCTGATCACATTATGTACAGTATAAGCACTAGAGCAAACAATGATAATACAGTATGTTGGATGTGATGCCAATTAATTATGCTTCTATTTCTTTCCACAGCTGCTCTTGTAAATGTGATAGTATAGTAATCTTAGCTGAAACCCAAACTTATTAACGAGTCTCTCTATTATAAAAAGAAATCCTGTCCTGGAAAGCAAAAGCAAGGCTACGATACGTGATCTTCTCGGAAGACATTTAAAAGATCCGCAAGACGAAAGAGACTACGCGAGCAGCAGAGACACAAAGTAGGAAAAAGGACAGTGGCTGTAGAAGTGAGTGAGCGAGCAAGCGAGCAGTGTTATATGTCCTGCAAGGAAGAATTTAACCACGCCCGGGGCCAAAAATAAAGGGACAAGTATTAGTTTAAGAACGTCACACGAGACCAGCTAGTAAGCCATCATTTAAAACAAGTCCACAGACATCTAACCCTAGCAGTTGTTGGATTGCATCTGTCAGACAAGCATCATGTGCTCCCAGCTCTTAAAACAACGACAAGGGACAAGCAAAACGTGCAGCTCGCCAACAACAGGAAGACAGCAGATGATGCGACGGCATATCCTTAGCGTACGTTCAGCTGCCGCTCCCTCCACAAAGCGAGCAACATTATACGTCTGGCGAGGAAGAGATGTAACCACGCACGGGGCCAAAAATAAAGGGCAAGCATTGTTTTTCCAAAAAATTTTAAGGTAAAAGTGAAAATAATGCATATGTAACAATTCCCAAGAAAATAACAATCTCTTTAAATTGTATATTGCCTGACTAAGGTAAAATCATCCCTGATGGAGGATAGCAGGAATCATGGGGAAGAGGTGTCCTTTCATCAGATTAGCGCTATTTCAGCTGTGGAATGGCCAAATGGGGGAGGCAGCTTGATGAATGAGGTCTCCAGAACTTAAAACAAATCCAAATCATATTATGTGATATCATCTAATGTGAAATTCTAAGCCGTACTTCAAGAGTTTTTATTTTTATACTGTATTGAGGATTTATTTTGTTCTATGTATTGTACTGTATTGTATTCACCCCATTCTTTTTGACACCCAATGCACGCCCAACCTACTTGAAAAGAGGTCTCTCCTTGAACTGCCTTTCCCAATATTTCTTCGATTTTTTCCCTACAATGGTGTTTTTTGGGATTTTTTTCTTGTCTTTTTAGTAGGTCAAGGCTGGGGGCTGTCAGGAGGCAGTGCCTGTTAAAGCCCATTGTGGCACTTCTTGTGTGATTTTGGGCTATACAAAAAATTAAATGGCATTCTATTTTATACCCGGTAATCCAAACATGGGGGTGGGCGAGCAGCGAGGGGGCTTGGGATCTTTGGGGCCCTAGTATTCTTGAAGATAAATCAAACCCAAACCAAGATGTTTCCCAAGTACATTGTGAACAACAAGTAAGACTTGTGTTTAGTGAGAAATGATTACTAACATTACTGAAGTTTTCTTTTTTTTTCAAATGGCCACCCCTATTTAATGACAAGCCTACCTGAGTTTCATCATTTGTGAGTTCACCAGGCAAGGTGTTCAGAACATTATGATTGTTATATTTATGTAGATAATGTGAAAAGCCACTACTCAATACTTGTATCTAGCCACATTGTTTCATTACATATCTCTGAGTAGTCTAAGTAGTCTAGATCAGGGTTTTGCAGCTTTTTTTCTCTGTCATTTTTCCTATGTATGTCTAATGTTTTTTTTTAATGGTTTATGTTTTTAATGAGAACAATAGATAGATAGATAGATAGATAGATAGATAGATAGATAGATAGATAGATAGATAGATAGATAGATAGATAGATAGATAGATAGATATTTTATTAATCCCAAGGGGAAATTCACATACTCCAGCAGCAGCATACTGATAAAAAAACAATATTAAATTAAAGAGTGATAAAAATGCAGGTAAAACAGACAAAAACTTTGTATAATGTTAACGTTTACTCCGCCGGGTGGAATTGAAGAGTCGTATAGTGTGGGGGAGGCACGATCTCCTCAGTCTATCAGTGGAGCAGGACAGTGACAGCAGTCTGTTGCTTAAGCTGCTCCTCTATCTGGAGATGATACTGTTTAGTGGATGCAGTGGATTCTCCATGATTGACAGGAGCTTGCTCATCACCCGTCACTCTGCTACGGATGTCAAACTGTCCAGCTCCATGCCTACAATAGAGCCTGCCTTCCTTACCAGTTTGTCCAGGTGTGAGGTGTCCTTCTTCTTTATGCTGCCACCCCAGCAGACCACCATGTAGATGAGGGCGCCACAACCGTCTGATAGGACATCTGCAGCATCTTATTGCAAATGTTGAAGGACGGCAGCCTTCTAAGGAAGTATAGTCAGCTCTGTCCTCTCTTGCACAGAGCATCAGTATTGGCAGTCCAGTCCAATTTATCATCCAGCTGCAATCCCAGGTATTTATAGGTCTGTACTCTCTATACATAGTCACCTCTGATAATCACAGGGTCCAGGAGGATCCCCCAAAGTCTAGGCCTCACAGTCCAACTGCCTTTCTCCTGGCCACCTCCAGTCCTCTCTCCAGCTCCATCCTTCTTCCACCCGACTTCCGCTACTGAATGAAGGGAGGCGGCCCCTTATATAGGAACCCGGATGGGTTCCAGTTGCTTCCCGGCATTCCTCCGCAGACACGCCCCAGTGTGGCGGAAGTGCTGGCTGTGCACCCGGAAGCCCTCCGGGTGTCCCCTGTCTTCTTCCCCCCAGCACTTCCTGGTGTGGCGGAAGTGCTGGGCTCCAGGTTTCTTCAGGCACTGGGGTGCCGGCTGGCAGTGGCCCCCAACACAACCAGGGCGGTCGCCCCCTCGCGGTCTGGAGGAGGTACAAGCCCTCCTCCGGTCCTCCTGGGCGTCCCGGCTGGGCTCCACCCCCAGCCGGATGCCACAGCTGATATTACAAAAAGCACCAAGATAGCCAATCAATGAGCTAATTCTTGGCAAGACAGATACAAAGCTTGGTTTTGGTCGTTGTATAACCCGATGGTCCTTTTAAGGGCCACTTAATGCCAATGTTCTCCTAGTAATCATGCATTGCTCAGTTACCCCCATCCTTCAATTGCCTGGATTTTTTTTTTTAATTTTCATATTTTTTTTACCACCTGGTTGAAAAAAAAACAAATAAAACTTTGATTTGTTTACCACAATTTCTTAATGACAGTTTTTCACCATTGTTCGGATGCAATGTCACCAAATGTAGTCTAATATTGCAAATGCAGCAATGTAGTTATGACATCTTGCATCCACTGAAACCTGTATGCTTTATCATTCACTTCACATGATTCTCTTCAATTTTCACAGAACTAACACTTAGAAAACACAATTTGTAAAATAATTTATACAAATGATGGCACAGAGTCCAGATTTCACATGAGAGTCATTTGTTTGCAGTCCTCTCATGATCTTCTCAAACTAGGTAAAACTTTTGCAGCTGTGTAAGGTACAAGGCTGTTGATTCGCAATTCGTTACTAAGTTCCACCTAATGGTCCACACCAGGTCAGTCACTTCAATCAAACACAATGGAAGCAGGAGTAGGAAATTAAGCTGTTAGATGTAGACATAGACGTAAACATAGAGTTGTGCTAATGAGAGGTGGACAAGCTGAACAGGTTCTTCAAAGACAAACTAGATATATAGTATCAAATAAAATGAGGGTGTCAATTATTGATAATGTAATTACTCTAATCTGAGCAGATCAAGAGGGAAAATCAGTAAGCTCTACTGTTACCACAGAGTAATAAACAATAACAGTATAGTCTACTACATACTTCAAATGATATACATGCTGTACATTCCATTGGTATAATGTTCGAGTACTATGAAACATGTTGCATTTTTGTACATCACAGGATAGAGACACCATATGCTGGTGGCAGACAGCCAAATATGGTTCTGGACATCAATTCCTTTTGCCTGAAACACATAAAAGAGAAAATCATTCAAGACAATGATATCTTTCAAAATATCAGCTCTATACATTTCTCTACTATTGACTGGGTTTTGAAGGTGAATTTGGTAACAGTGAAGCAAGTATGTAAGCACAATTTGAACAGAACAGCGTCAGAGTGAAGACGCTGTGGTGTCAATATGTTCAGGTATGTCTGCATTTCATGAAATTGTCTTATATATTAATTGACTGAGTGTATACTGACTGTATTCTTTAGCCATTGTAATATACTGTACTGCTCTATATACTCCACAATTCCATGTACTATTCAGCAAACTGTATAACACTCATGTTTAGGGACATTGTGTCACTCTGTTGAACTTCACCTATTGTAAACCTTTTTCTTACCATTCAATATGATTGTGGTTTTGTGGATGAAGCAGGTCTTAACCTAACAAAGAAAATGAGACTTAGTCAAAATTTGATTGGTCACACAGCACTAGGACAAAATGGGATCATGCATTGTCATGCTACGTGTGGGCCTATAATACAGCTCATCTCATGGTATTCCTTGATGGGCTTTTAGAGTTATGAATGGATATCAATAATGTGTCTTCCACAATGCCATTTTTTTCAGCATGGTGGTAGAAGTTTTATGATCATAAACCATATGTTCAGGGCACACTCATTGATGCCACAGATGCAGCCTGTGATGACATTACTGCAGAGGCATCTGCTTCTTCTTTCAGCTGCAGCCGTTGGGGATTGTCACAGCGGATCATCTTTTTCCATATCTTCCTGTTTTCCAAATCTTGCTCTGTTACACCAATAACCAGCATGTCCACTCTCACACATTCATAAACCTTCTCTTAAGGCCTTCCTCTTTTCCTCTTGCCTGGCAGCTCTATCCTTAGCATCCTTTTCCCATTATACCCAACATCTGTCCTCTGGACATGTCCAAACCAATGCAATCTCGATTCTCTGACTTTGTCTACAAACCATCACATCCAATGCAAATACTAGCATCTTTAACTCTGCCACCTTCAGCTCTGTCTCCTGTTTTTTGGTCAGTGCCACCGCCTCCAACCCATATAACACGATCTCACTATTATCCTGTAGACCTTCCCCTTCACTCTTGCTGATACCCATCTATCACAAATTACTCCTGATACTTTTCTCCATCCATTCCACCCTGTCTGCACTCACTTTTTTGCCTCTCTTCTGCAGTCCCCATTACTCTGTACCATTGATCCCATTTACACACATATATTCTGTCTTATTCCTACTGACCTTCATTCCTCTTCTCTCTAGAGCATATCTCCACCTCTCCAGGGTCTCCTCAACCTGCTCCCTACTATCGTTACAGATCACAATGTCATCACCAAACATCATAGTCCAAGGGGACTCCTGTCTAATCTTGTCTGTCAACCTGTCCATCACCACTGCAAATAAGAAAGGGTTCAGAGCGGATCCCTGATGTAATTCCACTTCCATATTGAATGTATTTGTCACTTCTACTGCAGATCTCACCACTGTCACACTTCCCACGTACATATCCTGTACCACTCTTACGTACTTCTCTGCCACTCCACACGTCTTCATACAGTATAACAACTCCTCTCGAGGCACCCTGTCTTATGCTTTCTCGAGGTCCACAATGACACAATGCAACTCCTTCTGGCCTTCCCTATACTTCTCCATCAACACCCTCGGAGCAAACATTGCATCTGTGGCTCTCTTTCCTGGCATGAAGCCATACTGCTGCTCATTAATCATCACCTGCCTTCTTAACCTAACTTCCAGTACTTTTTCCCATAACTTCATGCTGTGGCTCATCAATTTTATCCCCCTGTAATTAATGCAGTTCTGCACATCCCCCTTCTTCTTAAAAATCAGTACCAGTACACTTCTTCTCCGCTCCTGAGGCATCCTCTCATTTTCCAAGATTCCATTAAACAATCTGGTTAAAAACTCAACTGCCATCTCTCTTAACCACCTCCATGCTTCCACAGGTATGTCATCTGGACCAACAGCCTTTGAATTCTTCATCCTCTTCATAGCTGTCCTTAGTTCCTCCTTGCTAATCTGTTGCATTTTCTGATTCACTATCTCCACATCATCTAACCTTCTCTCTCGTTCTCTTCATTCATCAGCCTCTCAAAGTACTCTTTCCATCTGATCAACACACCCTCATTGCTTGCGAGTATGTTTCCATCTTTATGCTTTATCACCCTAACTGCATATCTTTCTCAGCTCGGCCCCTCTGTCTAGCTAATCAGTACAGGTCTTTTTCTCCCTCCTTAGTGTCCATACAACTCATCATATGTCTTTTCTTTAGCCTTCACCACCTCTATCTTCACCTTACCCCTTGTACTCTTGTCTACTTTCTGCATCTCTCTGACTATCCCACTTCTTCTTCACCAACCTCTTCCTCTGTATATTCTCCTATACTTCCCCATTCCACCACCAGGTTTCCTTTTCCTCTTTCCTCTGTCCAGATGTCATGTCAAGCACCCTTCTTGATGTCACCCTTACTGCTTCTGCCATAGTTGCCCAGCTATCTGGTGACTCAGTGCCTGTCTCACCTTCTCCCAGAACTCATACTTGCAATCTTCCTTTTTCAACTTCCACCATCTCTTTGATCCTTAGCTCTGCTCTCACTCTCTTCTTCTTCTTCTTGATCTCCAATGTCATCCTACAGACCATCATCCTATGCTGCCTAACTACACTTTCCCCTGCCACCACTTTGCAGTCTTTAATCTCCTTCAGATTGACACTCTTGCATAGGATATAATCTGTATGCATCTTCCTTCATTCTTATACATCACCCTATGTTCCTCCCTCTTCTTAAAATACATTTTCACCACAGCCACATCCATTCTTTCTGCAAAATCCATTATCATCTAATCTTCATTCCTCTCTTTGACACCATATCTACCCATCACTTCCACATCTCCTGTGTTCCCTTCATCAACATGTCCATCGAAATCCACTCCAATTACTGCTCTCTGTCCCTTGGGTACACTGTCCATCACTTCATCCAACTCACTCCAGAAATCTTCTTTCTCATCCATCACACACCCAACTTACAGGGCATATGCACTAACAAAATTCATCATCAAACTTTCAATTTCCAGCTTCATAATCATCACTTTGTCTGATACTCTTTTCAGCTCCAAAACACTCTTGACATACTGTTCCTTCAGAATAACCATTACCCCATTTCTTCTCCCATTCACACCATGATGAATCCACCTCTGATCCACCTGGCCTTGCTCCACTTCCATTTAGTCTCTTGCATGCACAATATATCAACCTTTCTTCTCTCCATCACATCTGCTAGCTCTCTCCCCTTACCAGTAATACTTCCAACTTTCAAAGTTCCTACTCTCAGTTCCACTCTCTTTACCATCCTCCTCTCCTCCTGCCTCCGGACATGTCTCCCCCCTCTTCTTCTCCTTCTTCAGCCAACAGTAGCTGAATTTCTGTCAGCACCCTGTTGGCTAAAAGTATTGTGGGTGGCCGTTTTTAACCCAGACCTTGATCAATTGCGTTTGAAAATCTGTATTGTTGTCCGCATATTGATCTGGCAAAATTGTACACCATATGCCCTTCCTGATGTAATCCTTCCTATTTATTCGGGCTTGGGACCAGCATGAAGAAACACACTGGTCTGTGCATCTGTTGTGGCTAGGTTTGCATTCCCCGTGGCTGGCATGCAATTGTGTGAATTTGTCACACAACGCTTTTATTATCCCAGGTGTCTGGCTAGGGATGGTATTAAGTGTGATGTAGAAGAACATCTATGGCTTAATGTAAAGGGCAGGCAGGATATGGTGTAGACCTAGTAACTGTTTATTGCATATTCTAATATTTTTTGTGTGTTAAGACTAAATGATTGCTGGTGTTAGTGAATGATAAAATGAGCTACTTTGGAAAAGATGTTCACCACAGACAGCAAAAAGAAAAAAAAAATAATTGTTGGAATATTTTATTTTCAGGTATCATTACATCATTTTGTTTACTTTATGAAGAATTCTGTGAATACAATTACATTTTCAGAATGCATTAGCCGTTTGGGAAATGAAAACCTAGTTTTGTTGTTTGCGTCAGTTCTTCTCAAAACATGCGCTATTGTTTCAAAAATGCATCCGAACAATGGAGAAAAATGGTAATTTGGCTTAGTTGAAAAATCAGACTAATCTTCTAGTTTCTAATCTCTGCTTATTTTATGTTTATGATTTCCACTTTTTAACATTTTGGTTCTTCTTTTTGTTTATTCATGCTTGAATTTACATTTTTAATCTTTTACTTTTATGTTTGTTTAATACATGTCTGTTATATTTTGCTGTTTTTCTGGGGTTTTTGATGGTTTCCCTTCTCTGTTGGCATTCTTCGGGGCTGAAATCATAATTCTCATTGTGTGTACTCTTCCCAGAGAACACATTTTTACAAACAGCACAAAGTAAAAAAAATAATGAAAAACACAAAGCCATTCTTTTCCTAGTGCTTTTGCAATTTCATTGTTTTCTCAGTGAGAAAACCAGTTTAATGTTAGAAAGAATCTAGTTGAATACTGCAGGTGATCTTTTGACATCATTTTGACAATGATGGGAGACTAGAGGAATGAAGTAACCAACATCAGAGCTTGAGAGCATTAGAACAGCAGGTGTGGTGCATTGAACTGTACACTGAATATGGTAAATATTCACCGTTTGGTCAAAGTTGTATACGTCAGGGGTGAAATAGCAGTTATATGTGCCCGCTTTTCAAAGAATAAGTTCTTTAGGGAAATAAAGGCTGTTGTTTTAATAAAAGATCTTATCTGACCTTGCAGCATGTAGAGCTCAACCAGGGTGGAGTACTTAATAATCTAGTCCTAGCCTCTGGAATGCTGAATTGAGCTACAGTATGAAGTTATTCCTTACCTTCAATTCAAAATAATATAATACATTTCTTTAGCACAAATTATTGCAATTATAAGTAGCTGGATGATCTTTTCACCACGAGAGAATGAGCTTGAATATGCAGGTTTACCTTTGAATAAACTAAAAGCCTTAAAACATCAGGTTTCAAAACTTTTTTTCATGTTGAGTTATTTGACATTTTCATGAAGAATTTATTTTTCTTGGTATCTTACCATGTTCCTGCATTTGAAAGCCTACTAAATAGGTTGTTAAAATGCATTTCTGTGTTTTAGACTGCTTGCTTAATAGATGTGTTTTATACTCACAAACTCTAACCCGTCTTTACACTTTGTAAGACTCGAATTTTTCATCAATTTCAATAGTATTTAGTTACTTTACAAAAATGCAGATAGTTTTTCTGCATGCATATTTATGTATGTTTATGCATTTATTTATTTAAAGAGCTTCTGTAAAAAATCTACACTATCTTTCTATGACACAAAACATAGATAAGCCTATGCAAAACGTCTTTCCTTCTGAAGCTCTTTTGTGTGCCCCTTTCACCTACGGTAGCTGCCGAGAACTGCAAGCATGTCTGTATGTACTTAACTGTAACCACTGTGCTAAGATCTGCCATGCTGTTTCATTGTCTGTGTACACCTTGTGTAAACTGTTGCATTCATACTATTCAAGCACATGCGCCTTTTTAACAACTAGTATTCTTAGACAGGAGAACTGCTTATGTCTTACCCTACATCCACAGAATCAATGGCACTTGTATTTACAGTATCTCACTTTAATGACATTGATGTACCTTTGACGATTGCATTTAAATCATATCTAATTTATTGTTTATCCTTTCCTATGATATCTTCATCAGCTCTTCATTTTCCTACACTTCTTCTCATCCTCAGCACATTGCCACAGCATAACACCTTAGCTGTTAATGCTTGAGGTCATTTCTTCCAGCTGATCCTTTTCACTAGTTGCTTGTACTGGATAGCTATTCTGTAAGCAGCTGCAAGCATGGAGCTGGAATGAGCAGTGTCTTGTTGCCCAGGCAACCAGAAGCAGCTATAAGCATTTCAAATATTGTGCTCACAGACAAGAAAAGACACGCAGATTAACATTCCTCCTGTCTAGGAAAAAAACGTAATATTACTGATATTCATGAAATGATTATAGTTCAACTATAATCTGAATGTGTTTTGCAAATGGAGTGATCAACAGAGCAGGGTGGTGTTGGGCAGCTGCAAGACACTGTCCGAGTTACAAGCATGCAGCAGGTTCTTGACAGAGCCAAAGCACTAAGTGAAAAATACTGCTGTACCCATTCTTAAGTAACAACCATGTGTCATTCACTATATGTGTGTGCAAAGTCATGATAGCTGTAAAAGCCATTCTTAGCAATATAATGTTCATGCAATATTTGCTTAGTTTTGACAGAAACATTTGACTTTGGAAAATATACAGTAGATAATCAGATAAGCACAAAATGTTATAATTGATAGTCTTAGTATAGCTAACCTCCAAACTAATATGCATATAGTCAACTCCAGCCTGTCGTTTCACTATAATCTCAGTGTAACAGTGAATCATTGTAATCATAGAGAAGAAGACTTTTTGTGTGTGTTATGAAATGTTCTATTATTTGGGTGAACTGTTTTTAGCTTGACATTTTACTAAAGGTTTAAAAACAAGTACTTTGAACTGTGGAATTTCTTGTGCTCTGTGTCATATTTAGTGCTTGAACCTGTGCCACCTCAGTAACTGTATAATTTAAGAAACATAGCTGCAATAAGTATAGTACTAAAACATAAAAAGAAAGTTAAAATATTGTTGTCAAGCCACACTGTGGCAGTTAGGGAGTAGTGAGTAAACATAGCCCAAGAAAATAAAAAAGACACAAGGCCAAGGTAGGTGCAAAAGCTGTCCATCTGACAAGCAGAAGCACTTATTAGATTCTTTGCTCAGAAAAACATAAGTCTAGTAAAAGGTTGCTAAAGTAATTTATTATAGGAAAACAAAATTTTGTAATGGCCCAGGGGGTAAGAGAGATGGAGGAATGACCTTTACACTTTACACAAGTTAACCCTGATCATCTTCATCAGTCATTTCTGTCTGTTCCACGAGTGTTCTGTAGCTCCAGGTGTTCCCAGTTGGTTGGCACCTGTTTCTGTGCAAACATACTGCCAGCCTCACCTCACTCTGCTCACCTGGGGTCAAAGGAACCCCATCTGCCATCCAAGGCCAGGGTCCACATACAAAGCTTGCTGGTAGCCACATAGCCAGGCTGATTGGCTTTAGTAGAGGAAGCTTTTTAAGTGCTGTGTCTGTGACTCCCAATCCCCCTCATCCCCCATCAAAAACGTTGCTCATGAAGCTGCCTTTATAGTCAACTTCTCTAGGCCCTGCCACTTCTGAGTGTCTTTGACTACCTGAGAAACATGTCCTCCTCAGATCTGGACACAGGGTGCAATACTATGCAAGGGAAGGTGTGAATGGATGGAACAAAACACAAGCAAAATAACAAAAGACTAGGCCCATTTTCTCCTTTTAGACCTTTCAATACTATTCACAGCTAATTATCCAAGTCTTCCTCCACCGCAGCTTTACTCTTCTCCAGGGAAGTGCTCGCCAGTGTTCTTTTCCCACCTCTAATGCTTGCATAAGGAGCTGAAGGCTTTTGTATGGCAAACTCTGACAGCAGTTTTGGTGCCAGTCCCAGATCGGCAGCCACAGTGACTGCTGTAAGTACCAGCTTTTGTGTTATATTTCAGTCAGGGTTCTGTCCCCGGCTGGGGTTCAGATACTTGTCTTGTGTCTTCATTGTTCATTTTTTATTCTTTTGTTTGGGTTAATGTTATTGTTGTTTATTAGTTGCAATTTTCTTCTGATTTTGTCATTTAGAGCCTCTGCTCTATGGCTTGTGTTCTGAGGATAGTTCCCTAAGTGGTGGGGCCACCTGTCAATCTCCATTAAGAGACAGCTTCCAGCCCTGGAAAGGATCATGGAAACTGCAATTTCTTGTGATACATTGTTTGCACTCTAGTGAAGGTGGTTTGGTCTTTCTTGTGAGTACAGTAATCCCTCGCTATATCGCGCTTCAACTTTCATGGCTTCAAAGTGTTTTTACAGCAAAAGAGGAGAATAGCTGGTAACTTATCTGGAGCGATAAAGAACTTAAATCCTTCAGTAAAACAAAAAATATATTTAGAATAAAAATCAACGTCTCCAACTAGGAAAAGAATGCAACGGCCAGATGTTAATCGTCCAGCCGACACTGAAAGCTTGAATGTGAGTGTCTTGCAGCAAACCAGATAAACTCAGAAGGCACAGAAGCAACTGAAAACATGTAGAGAAATATGATGATGCTAAACATATATTTGAATCATTCTCTCCCTGTCAAAGTTACATATATAAGTTATGTGAGATCTACCATGTGCATGAAAGGCTTTCAGAACTAGCTCTAATTTCAATAGAGTGCAATGATCAAAGGACTTTAAATCATTAGGATATAGTGTCTGCATTTGCTATAGCCAAAACCATCAAAAAGGGATTTTTAAAGTTACAGTAATACCATTATGAGCCATTTTTCTTGTTTTATTTTTTTAATTTCTATTATGTGTAGTTGTTATTTATTTTGAAATTATTACACATTAATTAACATATGCACTGTACATTTAGTTAACATTTTATTTACTTTTAAATTTATTTATTGATTTTTTTTTTATTTACTTTATGCTATTACTTTTGTTTTTGCATTTTCTATATAAACGTGGTGTTCTATGTAATTTGTTTTTCAGAAAATTAAAATGAAGGATTTGTATTTGATGCATTGGGCTGGTGCCCTGCCCAGGGTTTGTTTCCTGCCTTGTGCCCTGTGTTGGCTGGGATTGGCTTCAGCAGACCCCCATGACCCTGTAGTTAGGATATAGCAGGTTGGATAATGGATGGATGGATTTGTATTTGTTAAATTCTCCCTATTGACCTTATCAGTTTAGACCATGCCTAAATACTGGTAAAAAATTTTTTACCATGCTGGGATTTGGAGGAGGGTGAAATGGTGGGCCCCATTTAGTTTTTTACCCATCGGGCCCTAGAATTCCAAGTATGTTAACAAAAAAAAAAAGACCATTTTTTTTAAAATTATTCATTTCATAAGAAGACTTTATGTTTCAATGATTTGATTTTCATCAGCATTTCAAAAATGATGTTGTAATTCTGTGGTACGGAAAATGAATCATTAAATGTCATACAAACAGGATTGTGCCAAAAAGCTTCTTATTCTTTTCACTATTTTCATTGTTGGAGAAGTATGGCATACAGAGATGCCTTTCCAAAGTAGTAAAGAGATGGATAGAAACAAAGTACTGAGCAGCAACCTGTTCATACTCCACAACTTACTGCAGACACTAAAGGAAGCCTAGCTGGTAGCATTAAATAGTCGATGAAGCATTTTCTACAGCACATGGAACTGTTAAGGAGATCTTGTCAATGAGAGACATGTGATTTATGCTTGACAGAGGGCATTCTGAGCATGTGAGTAATAGCAACTTCATTTAAGAGTGCCACCTTGTACTTATGTATAGTGACAGTAATATAGAAAATATTCTCTCTTTCTTAATAAATAATGTTGAAGGTTTACTCCACACTAAAGGGGAAATTAAATGCGTCAGATTTCATGAATAATCATTATTCTGAGAGCTTAGCGCATTAGCCAGATTATTGAGCTTCACTTCAGTCACAATCTGTACTAGTCCTGATTTCAATAAGTAATTTTACCTGAGTATTGCAGATCCTCAATTTACTTCAACAAAGTGTCCGGTTGCTTCCTGATAGTCTCTACACATTTGTGATAAATATTACTCAAATGCATGTGTGAATATTTAATAAAAAAGAAAACATGTGCAAATTTAGCAAAAATAAAAAAAACATACTTCACTGTATGCCCAAGCACAAGTTAAACATTTCACTAAGCAGTGTCACATAGCCTCTATACAATGCTGGTTAGCCAGGGAAATGTTGCTGTGTTAACCCTGCAGGGCAAATTCAGCACCATGGAAATGCACGCACTGGGGCTGAAGTTGTCACATACATTAATAAATAATGACACCCTTGGAAAATTCTGGCCAGTCAGGCTAACTAAACACTAAGAACCATATTTTATAGAATGTCTGAAAGACTAAATATTGCATATAGTTTGCTCTGGTGTAGAAACACATGCTTGTTCTGCCTATGGGCGGACAATTCATTTTAAAAAAAATGTTGTGAAGAATGTCTCTTTTTCAAGCAGAGCAGGGTGAAAAGAACTGCTTATCATCAGGATATTTTATGCACATATTCAGGAGTCCGACAAAGCAGAAGAAGGAGTAGCAGTCAGATTGTTTCAGCTAAAATAAAGATGTATTGTGACAGGTTCTCTGTTGGAGATGTAGCCACAGGTACCATATACTCTGTTTTGATCACGATTAAGTTGATAAAACGTACACACACGCAGAGCCAAGGCATATACATGGGGCACAGCAATGTGGTATATGATGATTTCAGGAATGCTTCCTGTTATCTGTGAAAATTGACAATGTTATTCCTCTTGTCCCAGTGGGCGTTGCATTCCTCAGAGCAAATGCTATGAGCTGGCAGATACTGTACCTCCTACAGTTCTGCTGTATGCCTCAGTTGATTTCTTAGCAACCTTGCAAGAATATAAAAGAACTTCCTGCATGTTATATTTTATGTAATATAATCCTCTATTCATTTTACATCTGAGTTATCAAAATATTGCCATTTCTAGTCCAGTTTGCACAGTCCAGGGGTGTCAAACTCAGATAGTGGAGAACTGTGGTGACTGCAAGTTTTAATTCGTGCCACTTTCTTAATTAGTAACCAGTTACTAACATTAATGAACAATACTTCTTTTACCTTCATTTTCATTGATTTCTTGTTTAATATTCAAAACTCTAATTATTTCTTTTCTGGTCTAGTAGCCAAATAATAGTGAAATGAAAAGCAAGACAACAGATGACGTATTTGCACCTAAGTGTGCATCATATGATATCTGTCTCCTAACTCCTTTGCAATGCATGATTTGATTTGTAGTTTCGTTATTCCAGGTAAAAGATGATTTTCTACTCCAGACTGTGCGATATCTTCTTCTTCTTTCTTAGTATATAAAAGCGGTCAGCATTATCCTTCTGTCTCATGAGTGGAAAGCGTAGCGGTATTCCGCTTATCACAGACTTACTACTTGCAGCTTGTCTCTGGAAATAATTAATGTTGATGGAGTACAAATGCCTCACCGTGTAGTAAATATCAGGGGGGTTCAAAAGGGCGACCTCAATATAGAAAAAAAGTTTCAATTTCATCACAAAAATAACAGAAACTACGAGTATTAAAGTAATACCGCTCAAATGTAATATAACCAAATTAGTGAGTTTGTATAAAATATCAAATTGATCTACATATTGAATTGCCTTAAGAAGTGGTCAACTTAAAAGTCGGTCACCTTAACAGGCGGGTCAGCCTAGTATTAAATTAAAGAGTGATAAAAATGCAGGCATAAAAGACAATAACTTTGTATAATGTTAACGTTTACACCCCGGGTGGAATTGAAGAGTCGCATAGTGTGGGGGAGGAACTATCTCCTCAGTCTGTCAGTGGAGCAGGACAGTGACAGCAGTCTGTCGCTGAAGCTGTTCCTCTCTCTGGAGATGATACTGTTCAGTGGATGCAGTGGATTCTCCTTTATTGACAGGAGGCTGCTTAGCGCCCATCGCTCTGCCACAGATGTCAAACTGTCCAGCTCCATGCCTACAATAGAGCCTGCCTTCCTCACCAGTTTGTTCAGGCGTGAGGCGTCTTTCTTCTTTATGCTGCCTCCTCAGCACACCACTGCGTAGAAGAGGGCACTCTCCACAACCGGCTGATAGAACATCTGCAGCATCTTATTACAGATGTTGAAGGACGCCAGTCTAAGGAAGTATAGTCGGCTCTGTCCTCTCTTGCACAGAGCATCAGTATTGGTAATCCTGTCCAATTTATCATCCAATGGCACTCCCAGGTATTTATAAGTTTGTACCCTCTGCACACAGTTGCCTCTGATAATCATGGGGTCCAGGAGGGGCCTGGGTCTCCTAAAATCCACCACCAGCTCCTTGGTTTTGCTGTTGTTCAGGTGTAAGTGGTTTGAGTCGCACTATTTAACAAAGTCCTTGATGAGGTTCCTATACTCCTCCTCCTGCCCACTCCTGATGCAGCCCACAATAGCAGTGTCGTCAGCAAACGTTTGCACGTGGCAAGACTCCGAGTTGTATTGGAAGTCCGATGTATATAGGCTGAACAGGACCGGAGAAAGTACAGTTCCCTGCAGCGCTCCTGCGTTGCTGACCACAATGTCAGACCTGCAGTTCCCGAGATGCACATACTGAGGTCTGTCTGTAAGATAGTCCACGATCCATTCCACCAGGTATGTATCTACTCCCATCTCTGTCAGCTTGTCCCTAAGGAGCAGAGGTTGGATGGTGCTGAAGGCACTAGAGAAGTCCAGAAACATAATTCTTACAGCACCACTGCCTCTGTCCAAGTGGGAGAGGGATCGGTGTAGCATATAGATGATGGCATCCTCCGCTCTCACCTTCTCCTGGCATGCGAACTGCAGAGGGTTGAGGGTGTGGCGGATCTGTGGCCTCAGGTGGTGAAGCAGCAGCCACTTCATGGTCTTCATCACATGTGACGTCAAAGCAACAGGCCAGAAGTCATTCAACTCACCAGGATGTGATACCTTTGGGACTGGGGTGAAGCAAGATGTTTTCCAAAGCCTCGGGACTCTCCCCTGTTCCAGGCTCAGGTTAAAGATGTGCTGTAGAGGACTCCCCACCTCCAGCGCACAGGCCTTCAGCAGTCGTGGCGATACTCCATCTGGACCCAGTGCTTTGCTGGCATGAAGTCACCTCAGCTCCCTGCTCACCTGGGCTGCTGTAATTGTGGGTAGGGATGTCTCTCCTATGCTGGTATCAGCAGAAGGATGGGTGGAGGGTGCAGTACTCCAAGGTGAGATTGGGTTAGGGTGGTCAAACCTGTTAAAGAAGTTGTTCATTTGGTTTGCTCTCTCCACGTCTCTCTCGATGGTGGCACTCCGCTTTGAGCTGCAGCCAATGAATCTTCATCCCATCCCACACTTCCTTCATGCTGTTATTTTGCAACTTCTGCTCCAGCTTTTTCCTGTACTGCTCCTTTGCCACCCTGAGCTGGACTCGGAGTTCCTTCTGCACGTGCTTGAGCTCATGCTGATCACTGCCTTTAAAAGCCCTTTTCTTCTGGTTCAAAAGCCCCTTGATGTCACTTGTAATCCATGGCTTGTTGTTAACATAGCAATGTACTGTTCTTACTGGAACTACAATGTTCATACAGAAGTAGTCAGTAGTGCAGCAACAACCTCCTCAATGTTCTTACTATGTGACCCCTGCAGGATATCCCAGTCCGTAGTTCCAAAGCAGCCTCTCAGAGCCTGCTCTTCCTCAGGGGACCAGTTTCTGAATGAGCGCAAGGTTGTAGGTAGCGCCCTCACTCTTGGTTTGTATTGAGGCTGAAGCAGAACCAGGTTATGATCTGCTTTCCCAAGCACAGGCAGCGGGGTGGTGCTGTATGCGTCTTTAACGTTTGCATACAGTAGGTCAATAGTCCTATTTCCCTGGGTGTTACAATCCACATACTGGGAGAAGGCAGGTAATGTTTTTTTCAGTGTCACATGGTTAAAGTCTCCAGCGATTAGCACAAGCGCCTCAGGGTGCTGTGTTTGTAATTTAGCAACAGCAGAATGGATGATGTCACCTGCTATTTCCACATCTGCTTGAGGGGGGATGTAAACAATAACAACAATGACGTGTCCAAACTCTCTGGGCAAATAATAGGGAAGCAGACTTACGGCCAACAGTTTGATGTCCCTGCAGCAAGTGGAGATTTTGACGTTTACATGTCCAGAGTTGCACCACCTTGTATTCACATAGAGAGCGAGTCCTCCTCCTTTCCACTTCCCGCAGGTATTTGCGTCTCTGTCCACTCTAACTGTGCTAAACCCGGGTAGCTCCACGTTAGCATCTGGGATGTTAGTTGTTAGCCATGTTTCACAAAAACACAACAAACTGCATTCTCTGTAGGTCCTGACATTTTTCACCAGTGCGGCCAGTTCGTCAATCTTATTTGGTACTGAGTTCACTTTTCCCAGGATCACAGAAGGTGCAGAAGGCTTGAAACGCCATTTTCTCTCAAGTCGCTTCACTTTTAGCTTAGCTCCGGCTCTGCTGCCACGATCCCGCCTTCTTACCTCGTCAGGTAAATAGGGAACCACACCGGCACTGGCATTTGTTCTCAGTGCTTAAAGTTGACTACTTGCATAGTCGAGTCTTGGCGTGTAAAAATCCAAGTAGTAAAAAGTGTCCAGGGAACAAGTCCACATAAAAGAAAGTAATAGGAGTGATAGGAGTGATCAGTAAAATAGAGAGAAAGGTAGAAAAATAAAGTCGTACACTTAGCTGCTGGAAAGGCTGCCACTCGTGGCGGAGCCTGGGTCAGTAGATTATTTCAAATTCTCAATAATATTATTTAAACTTCAATAAATATTTGATCCAAAAAACAGAATATCTGTTAAATAAATTTTTTGAAAAGAAAAAAGTAAACATCTGTTCTGGTCCATTAAACCTTTTCATAAGTAGTTTTGGGAATGTCTGTTGTGATAGAATGAGAGCACCAACAAGTTAAATAATGTGTTTCATTAACGGCAAGAACTAGGTGATCACCAAAGGATCATGATCTCTATGGGCCTGCAGAACTAGCGACATGTTATTAAAATGTCTGCAAGCATAAGAACTTCAAATGACTGCCAAAACACACCAAAACAATTACATTTTTAACCATTTGGAGAATTGAAAAGTATATGTCAGGAATTAAATTGTTTGGCTCAGGACACCCCTAAAATTCATATAAAGTCATGCCAAATGATGAACAATATTGAATAATATTTAATAACATGACCCATAATATAACACTTGAGATCTAGTGTCACAGAATTACTTCTAGCAACTGTACTAAAAGTCAGTCTAGAAGAAGAATTTGTAACAGGAGAGTGAGAGTAGGACATAAGAAGCACTCACAAAGTGGATTCGTCCCACTCCCAGCTAACAATATGAATTTGTGTCTGTGAATGAGTGACATCACATTTTTATGGTACCTTTTTCTGCAAATTGACCCTTATGATGTTTTGTAGTTTTCTCATACCAGCACTGAGGCTTCACTACAAATTATAATAATAATCAAAGAAGAAGAAAGAAAATGTAATAAGGCAGAATATTGCACTAAACTGCACATAATGGTTGCCACATTGTAACATCATGAATAATATATTAACGAACAACAAGATGGATAGACCGAGTCACGCACACTAAATTAGACTGAAGGCCGATAACAGACACATTTACAGTATTTAACAATGAATGCTCCATGGATTGCCTTGCACCTTATGCTTGCTGGTATAGGCTCCAGCTTCCTCTCCACCCTGCTGAGAATGAAGCTGTTTTAGAAAAAGGATGGATGGACAAGCCACAGCCTTACTTTCAGATGAACCTGTTACGCCAAGAAAAATGTCTTGTAAAGTAACAGTTTTACTGACAGCTTTTCTTGCGCTGCTTCTGGAGTTACAGTATGTTCACTCTTCAGTGTCCCCATAATCTTCTACTTTCTTCCCGGCTCTATTTATCCAGTGCCTTGAGAGTCTCTGCCTGCCTTTTTTGCAGCCTGCTTATCTTCATAGAATTATGCTGGCTGCAATAGCACAGTCTGAATCCATGTATGTTGATACTGTGATATTGCTTGTGATTCACATCATCCACTTTTGGGGCAATGTACTTTATGTGTGCTCATTTTCACAAATGCAGCTTGCTTTAACATTACCTCATATGGAATGCTGGGTAAATGTAAAAATATTTCATTGTAAGTGTGTTTAAAGTTTGGTGCAAAATTTAAGAAATTCTTGGTTGTGACATACCCATCTTTATAAATAATATGTTACCATGGCTATCCATTTGTCTGTCCAGGATTTTAAATCACCTGTACCTCGCAAACCGTTTGACCTGTTGACCTGAAATTTGATACACATATACTACGTGACATCTACTATCTGCTTTCGGGGTGATGATTGACCTCCAAGTTTATTCCCCTTTTTATTTTTATTTTATTCTAGAATCAACTTTCTGCAGCGGCCAGCAGGGAAACCATGCGGCACATGTGTACAGGCACCGTTCTCATTCCTTACCACCTTCACTGTCACTTCTCCTACCTCTTCATATCTTAAGTCATTCTTGAAGCAGATTGAATTCTTAAGTGCCAGCTTAAGTGAAAAATTTAAGAAAACGTACTAAGTAATTGCCACACATACACTGACTTAATCAGTTTTAACATGAAAACATGTCGATGGAAGAAGAGAAGAAGCAGGCCTCTAGGGTGAAGAAAAGAAGAGCTACTCAGCAAGCAGCAATCCCATCAGCCTTTGAGCAAATGAATGCTATACATACAGAGAAAGAGTATGAAATCTAGGAATGCTCAAGTCAAGTTTATTTAGTGCACGCTACTGTGCAGTGTGCTGTTACTGGTATCATTGATAATGCATTTTACATGTAACTTTGCACTTTTATTTTGGCTGACAGCACATGGCTTTTTCATATAGATCATGTGATCATGTATTCTGCGCAAGATCTGATATGAATGTTACTCCATCTTTGTTAGATTGATATTTTTTGCAAGTTCATTGTTCTCCAGCATCTCCTACACATTCAGCCTTTCCTGGGATGTACATGCCAACCTCTGCCTGGATGCCATCTTCTGGCAGCTTGTAGTGAATTAGGGCACCTCACAAGCGCTCCTAAATTCCGGTGATGTTAGGAGTAGCTTCCTAACTTAGGAAAATTGACAAAATGCTTTTACTCCTACTCCTATAAATATGAGCCCAGGTTCTCAAACTTAAAAAGCAAATCAGTTAAAATGAAGAAAAAAGAAGTTCCATTAGCAGCAGTAATAAGGGATATATAAAGGTAGTGGCAGGAATGAAAATCTGCAGCCACTGCGGCCCTCCAGAATTTTAATTTTATAGCCCAACTAAATTAATGTAACCTTGACCCATTAAGTTAATATTCAATAAAACATAACATCATAATTAGTAATTATTGTGATATTAATTAAACTTATTATTGTGGCTGGCCAAATTCTTTTTCAGAAGTGTATACTGATGTCAAAACCACATTAATTAATAATAATTTAAGTATCTGTTACTAGCTATGGCTATGCAACAAAGCACAAGTCCACATCAGTATTAACAATGTTTTTGTTTTTGATATCATTGCCTTATAAGATTTTGGCCCAGAGGCTCTGAAGAAATGACCCTGTCTCGAAAAAAGTGTCAACTTTAATATAAAACTCATTGACTTCAGTGACACTGCCCAGAGCTCTAAGCCATCCAATAACATTAAAATTCTCAACAAGGAGTGAGAAGATTCATCCCAAGCAAGATTTTCATTTTTTACATTTTTTGATTTACAGTTTGATTGTGGGTGATAATGAAGTTTTATGCTAAAAATCTACTACATAAACTTTTCTAATGTGATATACTGTACTATAGTTTGGTCGTATTTAAACATATAAAGATGTAATGTGGTACAACTGAAATAGAAACAAATATAGAGTTTAAATTTACACTTATAATATATCCTTTACTAGTCTGAGATGTGATATTTCACTTTAAGAGAAAGGCTCTTGTCATATATACATTTTCAGTGGATGAAGTCAGAATATACTGTTTTTTGATTCACTAGAGCACTAACTACTTATTAGGGAGTTTCACTAACTCCAGTAGACTTTTCCATAAAAAAGATTTCAGATTTATTTTGCATGGCTCATATTATGGAGTTCTGAGATATAAAGAAGAACAAAGTGCCAACACACATCAAGCTGTTCTTCAGTTCTTCTTCTTCTATCTGCAGTATTATATTCAGAGGATTGCAGTGTGAAAGTGATATACCATATAAGATAATACGATGCATGAGGTATTTGCTGGACCTACTGCTACAAATTATATTAATCATTGTTGAAAGAATTATAAAATTTTAATAGGATTATCTTGAAGTACCAACATCATAAATAACAGCGGATTACAAAGAATTCAGATTGCCTCTTCTGCATGTCATTTCTGCATCTAGCATTTTAGATTGAGATAAGGCACATTTGTTAATCTTGATTCTGTATATCACAGGCTCTCCCTGAGGTGATTTTCTTAATTTGATACTTAATGGTTTAATAATTATTAATTGCTTTGGAAATACTGCTCCAGAGGGAATTGGAAAATTGCACAAGCGTGTTAAATTAATCTTTACTGAAAGCAAAGCAGCACTCACTCTTTGTACTGTGAACTATGACAAGTATTTTTTTTTTTTTTGTACCTCTTTTCTTTAAGTTATCAAGTGCGGCATTTTGATAACTTTTAGAACAAAGAAGTGCACACGTAAATGTTTAGACATATAGAAAAAGTCAGTGGAGCTTTTAACTACTTCATTTTTTGGTTATATTTTAATCCTGTCATTCTCTCAAGTTGGTCTTGCTGTCAGGTGAAACTTAATGGGATAGGTAATTTATGGTTAGCATTCACTCCTTACCTGGTAGTCACTTTTCAATTCTGTAAATTATAATAAAAAATAAGATGACATGATTACAAATTATATTATCTAAGTAGTACATTAATATAAAATGTGGCTTCATAGAGAATATTTTAAGTTTATAAACCAGGTTTATATAATATGCAACTCACACATACACCTAAAGTCAACCACATATAAATAAAATGCAAAAAATATAAACATTTGAATCCTCTATAGAAAATGCGTAAGGAGCTGGTGATACAATGCAGTCAGATTTAACTAAAGCACCAGAAAATGAAATTCCCCAAGAGAACTCCTTTATTGGACTACCACCCAACACCAGTCCTTGTAGCAAGATGTCACACCTTTTTCCCACCCAAGAAAATTTTAATTTGTAACCATCTTTATTATCACATCAAGAATAATCTGAGACTTCAGTGCTATGGCACTTTTGGTGAGCCACGGATATAGGCACTCCCCAAATAAAATAATTTTTATGTAAAGGACCTACTGTACATTTTTGCTGTTAGGAGAAAGTCATACAACATTAATGAAAAGACTTTTGTTTTTCTTAATGTCTCGCTTGTAATTATTTTGTTTTCCTTATAGGCAATCGGAATATAATAACTTATAGTGTTGCTATGTGTGGGATCCCAAGGCCCAGAGATTTCACTAAGGTTGACTGCATAGCATATTCATCTCAGACCGACATTTTATATTAGAAGGATCTTCTTTGCTCACTTTCTCACATGCTCTTCTAATGTTAGGATTGTTTGCTAATTAATTTACTTATTCCTTTTGTTTCATTTTTCATATTTTATTTTAGTTATTTACTGTTTTTTTGTCACTTGTTGAGAACATCAACATTTTTGGTTTACAGATATATGCTTTACCATTGCTGCAAGGTATCAATTAATCAATATCAATTAAGGTTCCACTACTTAGAATTCAGTGTTGTCCTGCATTTGCTGCTTTCTTTCTTAATTGTTGCCACTGGGATTAAATTAGGAGAGAGAAAACGTTTAAGTTGCATCAACCAAGAGATTTAAATATTTAATGCCCTAACAAAAAAGCAAATCTTTCTAAAGTTCTTACAAATGTAGACATTTCACATCAGCTGCCATGATCCGTCATCCTGATTGTGTACTTCCCTTTCAGGTCGAAATGGATGTGTAGGGCTGTGTTATCACAGCACTTCCTGGATATCGATAAACTCCATCCTTGCATTTTCTTTTCTAAACATTTATCAAGTGCTGCACAGAAATTACAATATTGGGGACAGAGAACTGTTAGCCATTAAGTTGGCTTTGGAAAAATGGCAGCATTAGTTTGAGGTTGCTGGTCATGAGTTTGTGATATTCATTGATCACAAGAATTTAATTTACTTGAGATCAGCTAAATGGCTGAATTTGAGACAGGCTTGTTGGTCGTTATTTTTTGAGTTGTTTAAATTTTATTATTACATATGGTCCCAGTAATCACAGTTCCTGAGGTGGGCTGTTGCCCTGCCCGGGGTTTGTTTTCTGCTTTGCACCCTGTGTTGGCTGGGATTGGTTCCAGTAGACCTCCCAATGACCCTGTAGTTAGGATATAGCGGTTTTAATAATAGATGGATGTTCTCTTTGAAAAATGGATTTTCACTTGTTACAGTCAGAATGTGAACGCAACTTTCTTCTAAAATCTGTTTTTTGGAAGAGATCTTAGGATAATGTAGCTGATCAAAATAGTTTGATCAACTGAATGTTCTCCTTTCATTTATCCAAATGATGTTGTTGTCTGTTTTGAGAGTGAGTTGTTTTGTGCACACTGATATAATTTTGCAGCTTATTTAAAGTACTGTTTGTTTATTTTATAAATAAGGTATATAAGTCTTGTTTTCCAATGGGAATCTATGTTCCAGTGAATGTGTCTCAGTATGGAACAGGGTTCAAGTGAATAAATTCATTTAATGAAACATGTCAAAATGGTACCATCAGGAGCGGACTGGGTCTCAAAATCGGCCCAGGCATCCTTCAACGAGTGAGGTGACAAGGTCGACCCACTCGGCCCCATTATTCATTTTAATTTTCTTAAAATTTGTGATGAGTACGCAGCTCGCTATTTGCTGTGATATGAATTCTATCTAAACTGTTGCCAAACTTAATCTACACACTGTTGTTTAGACACAACTTTAAATTTGACGACATGCTTAGAAATAAAATTTAATGAAAAGTAAAAATTTAGTAACATGGCTTATACGTCATTAGAGTACATGTCAAATGTCAATATCATGTCCAAGTGCCAGTACCCTAATAGGCTAGTAGCTGCTCATTTACAATGGAATAAATTATAACTGAGGTTATAATGAAAACCTCACATGATTGAAATGTTCCATTAACTTAACGAAAAACTATAAATGCTCTGTCCTAATATGAAAAATTTGTATCCTGTGCTTTACAACTTTATTTCATCATACTAATAATCGCAGCTGAAGACCACTAATTATCTCTCACACCTACGACAAGAGAACAATAAAATACATAATACATAATCTAAACTAATTATTAAAATTTAAATGCAAAATGTAGCAGTATCAAAACAGAAATCAGCAAAAGCCAGTTTTGACCAAATTTTTCCCTGCAACATTGTGTACTGACAGCTAAAGCAACTTGATGATATAATACGGTATATTATATAGGACTATATAAATCCCAATACCAAACAGATACTGTTTAGTAGTTTAGAAAATTAATTTTAATGTCAGTAATCAGTACATAATATTTATTTCATGAAACGGCCAGCCCATGGCCAGTCCGCCCCTGGTTACCATGTCCTTGTGACACTCAACGAGACATTAGCCACGGTAAGGTGTTTGACAGGGATGAGTGTTACAGTACTTGTAAAGGTCTTTGGAAGGTTGTAAACAAGCAGCTGAACCTTCACATACAGTGAACACTGCCCAAGCTCTGTCAGGTTGCATGGGGATTATGAGTGAACTGCCTTTTTCAGGTCCAGCCACCAATTCTCAATTGGACTCAGATCTATAGTAGACTCTGAGGCCATTAATATTGTAGTTTTTAAGGCATTCCTGTGTAGCTTTGGCTTTATGCATGGGATGGTTGTCTTGCTGGCAACTCAATTTCGGTCTAATCAGACCATAGAACCTTCTTCCAGGTGACCTCAGAGTCTCCTATGTACCTTTATACAAAGTCTAGCTAAGATATCATGTGATTTTTTTAACAGTGGCTTTCAATTTTTCCCTTTCCCATGAAGCTGTGACAGGTGAAGCACATGGGCAACAGTTGCTGTCTGCACAGTCTGTCCAATCTGACCGACTGTAGTTTATATCTCCTTTACAGTTCTCATAGGTCTTTTGGTGCCCTCCCTAACTAGCTGTAGGTTGTTGAACATTTGTGGATGACTTTCTTTAGGCAGATTTACTGCTGTGCTATTCTCTTACTATTTCTTAATGATTGATTTAACTGGACTCAAAGGGGTATTCAGTAACCTAGATATTTTTTTGTCTCCACCCTCCGATTTGTGCATTTCAATCACCTTTTCACTGAACAGCTTGAAGTGTGTTTTTGTCTTCATTGTGTAGGTTAGGCTATGATACTGACCCACCACAACTTGAACCTTCTAGACACAGGAGTATTTATAATCAATTGAAACCTCTTAATACAGGTGATTTCCATTGAACTAATTATGTGACTTCTAAAACCAATTTCACCAGTGATGAGTTAGTTGTGTCATATTAAGGGGGGGTGGGGGGGGTGAAAACTTATGTGATGAATGTGCGTTTTACACTGTAACCACAAGGAGACATCAGAGAGCCCCAAACCACAGAACCAGCAATACACCACACATTAATAGAATACAATAAAGAATATTTATTTCTTAAAGCGCCTTCACAGACCTTCTCCCAGCAATGTGCCACAAGTATACAATAAAACAAACACAAGTCCTCCAGTTGAGTCATCCATGTGTGGCAGCAGGTTCGCTTTTATGCTGGACCCGGGAGTGCTTCCAGTGCCACATCATATCCTCTAGGAAACACTTCTGAGTCATAAGAAAAGTAGGGAGGTTCTCCCCCGACTGCGCCTTCTATCAACACATAGGGACCCTGAAAGTGTTGCTGTTCTGTACTCCAATTCCCATGCATCTCTGCGGATGTACTGACTGGGTTCCCATATGAGGACCACTGCTATCTAGCACATGGGTAATGGAACAACTCCCAATTCTCAACTATTTATGGTCCGCCCATTATTTCCTGCCAGCTGGACACAATGCTATTTCTCTGGTCTGTCGGCCAATTCCTCTTCTTCTTTTGGCTGCTTCCGTTAGGGGTTGCCACAGCAGATCATCTTCTTCCATCTGTCCTCTGCATCCTGTTCTGTTACACCCATCACCTGCATGCCCCCTCTCACCACATCCACAAACCTTCTCTTAGGCCTTCCTCTTTTCCTCTTACCTGGCAGCTCTATCCTTAACATCCTTCTCCCAATATACCCAGCATCTCTCCTCTGCATACATCCAAACCAACACAATCTTGCCTCTCTGACTTTGTCTCCCAACAGTCCAACTTGAGGGGTTGAGCATTTTTTTATAGGTACTCTAGTCCAATGGGATATTTGCCAAATGCTTGTCTTGCCTTGCAAACTTCATTGGAAAGTTGTGCCCGAGTTTATGTTAATGGCTGGGTAGAAGTATCCTTGTTAAACATTACAGTCAACTGACTAGCTACCATAATATTCTCAAACTTGCTTAATCCAATTAAAAATCATTGGTGGACAGAACTTCCTCCTGCTGCATCAGTTGGAATGACAGAACACAATCAGGATGTGGCATACACTTTAACATTCACACAGGTCTTCATTTTAGAATCATCAAAGAGCCTAACACTCATGCCTTTAAAATGTAGGAGGAAAAACAGCATACCTAGAGAAAAAACTACACAGACATGGAAGTAAATGCAAACTCCACATTGACAGTGACTGGATGCAAGATTCAAATATAGGATACTTGATCTGGGGGAGCATGACTAATCACCCCAGCTCAGTGCCTTTAACTGTAAAACATTGAAATCAAAAGCATTTCCTTTAATTATATAAAAAAGATCTCAATACATAATTTAAAAATGTGGTAATATAGTGGATAGTGAAGTTTCCACATAGGATTTGAGGCCTAGTTTAATTCACAGCTGGACCACCTTATGCATGTATTTTGAATTTGTCTCCATTGTTGTCCTCTGAGACTTTAGTTTCCTCCCACAGCCCAAGAATATGTTGTCAAGTATGTTGTATCTCTAGACTGCCCCAGAATAAAAGTGTATGTCATTGTGGTTTTGTATGCCTATGGATGACTGATGTCTCATGTAAGGCGTGTTCCTACCTTACTGTGCTGCCTGTGACTTTTAACCACATTAAGTATGTACAAATGGAGAGATAGAAAAATATAATGACTCTAATACAAAATGCTGATCAATATCAGTAAAATTAAAGTGCAAGCATTTTGTGAAAGAATCAAAACCTTCAAATCCCATAGCTTGACCAATAACAGTGAATTAGAATTGTTATTGTTGCTGTTTTTTTCATTTCTGTTTCATTCATTAGGTAGTGCTGCATTTCCAGCAACCTCTCTATTTCACTGCCAGTTTACAGCACACTCACATTCCTGTACATCTGTTTTTGCTTTTAAGGCTCTCGTTCTGTGCTTACAGATCTTTTGTATGACTGAGCAAGCGTGACCAGCACAGCAATCATCTTATTACTTTCAGTGATAAGTGCTTTATAGGGACCTAGAAGGCAGGTGTCGAATTCTGAGTTCTACTGCTGGTGTAATGTCAAGGCTGTTTTCTCCTCGAGGCAAGCTTTATAATAAAACTACTGGACTGCTTTTGCAGAAGTTTTTTTATTTATTTCTGGAACTAAACATGACATAATAAACAATGCAATATTCTGTATGTTACAGTATTTCCTATAGTGTTTTCCAGAGCAATTTACAACAAGTGACACTTAAGCAAAACTAACCAAGCTGTTATCTTGTCTGTATTTTCTTGCCCAACAGTACAGCCAAGTATCAATACAAACAGACACTCATTCTTAACATTATTAACAGTCCATGCTTTTTCCATTCATTTGCTTATTTTATTCAGGATCATGGACAGCTGAGGCTAATCTTAACAGAAATGAGAAGAGGGCTGGAGAGCTGGAGGGCAAGAGGCAGAACTCATGCACATACACAAAAAATTGCTCACAGAAAAGCTCAAGCCCAATTGTAAAATTGTCTATCTGGTGAAAATCTTGATTTAGAGAAGTCTTTGGCGGTATAATGTTAAGGTGTGTTAACCTGAGTTCCTCCCCTAGCCCCAACTTTAGTGTATAGTGTGCATCTGACTCTGCCCATCAGTAGCTGTAGCGATTCAGGCTGCAGTCACATGATCATGACCAGCAGATAATCTAAAAGGAAAAAAAAAAAAAACTTCCTGACATAAAAATGTACCATTAAGTTACCTGATTGCAAGCAGAAACAGTTGATCCAAACAAAGCACTCAAAAAGAAAATTAATGGCAAGCTTGTAGGGGCTTGCTTTATTCATTCCACTTCTACAGCGAGCATGCACACCTGCTTATTTTAAGTGATTTCTGCTGGGTAAAGTCACCACATTAAGATCACATAACTACATTCGTGTGACATCATTTGTGAACTGGGTGACCATGTTTACGGCACCATGTGGCCATATATTTGAGGATAGTATGTAGTGGCATCTTGACTCACAACATCAACATATCACCAGCCAAAGCAAATAACAAAAGTATGAAATCTATATCTTGGCTATGGGCATATTAATAATAATTTTAATAATTCTTTACATTTATATAGTGCTTTTCTACCTGAAAGATGTGTCAGCAGCTATTTTGCACCGGTACTCTCACCACACATTACAGTACCTATTAGATGGTAAAATGGTGAGAGAGTTATTTAGCCAGTCAGGGACAGGGGATGATTAGTGGGCCAGAATAAGTAGGCTGCGGTGGGCAATTTAGCCAGGACATTGGGATGCTCCCTTCGAAGAATGCCCAGGGATCTTCTATGACCAAAGAGAGTCAGAACCTTAGTTTTACATCTCATCTGAAAAATGGCACCAATTTTTACAGCACAGTGTCCCCATCACTATACTAGGATCGACACATAGACCACATACCACCAACACCACTTCCTGCAGCAGCCCAAGCTTTTCCTAGATGGTCCCTTATCCAAGTACTGGCTCGGCCTGTAGTTTCAGCTACATGACCTGTTCTGAAGTGACGGTGGTATAGTTGCTAGCAATCAAGGGCAAAGGAATAAGGAGCCTGAATATTTCTCTTAACTCTAGTAGTGTGCAGTAACAAAAAGTCTTTAGTTGAGTTCTTTCAGTTTAGTGTTCAGTGTTTTTGACTCCATGCCTGTATTTATTCTTTTATTGGAGTACCTTGCCTTGCCTATTAACTAGGAAAAGAAAATCTGAGCACATCTCTCCAGTTCTGATGTCACTACATTGGTTACCTGTGCTATTTAGAACTGACTTTAAAATACTGCTTATGGTTTACAAAGCCTTAAATAATCGCGCTAATCATATACTTCAGAATGTCTTTCACCTTATACTCCAAATCGTAACCTTAGATCTTCAAATGAGTGTCTCCTTATAATTACAAGAGCTAAACTTAAGAGAAGTGTTGAGGCAGCCTTTTGCTGTTATGTACCTAAAATCTGGAATAGTTTACCAATAAAAATTTGCCAGGCTATTACGGTGGAGCACTTTACAAAAATGCTAAAAACTCATTATTTTAACATGGCTTTCTCATTGCTTCATTTTAGTTTAACCCTGATATTCTGTATATGCATTTAATTATCATTATCATTCATGGTTGCTCAGAAATGTGCACTAACCCCTACTTTCACTGCTGTTGTTTTTCTGTGGTGGCGATCTGCGCCACCACCACCCAATCAAACCATTGTGATGTCCCTACATTGATGGATGGAAAGGCAGAGGTCCACATGACCATTATCATCTAATTCTTCCATGTGAAGCCAGAAAACCAGGGGGACTGATTGAGATAATTTATGTTAGGTAGAATGCCAGTGTGGGGGCTGGGAGGTCTCATGGCTTCGGAACCCCTGCAGATTTTGGTTTTTTTTTTCTCCAGCCGTCTGGAGTTTTTTTTTTTTGTTTGTTTTTTCTGTCCTTCCTGGCCATCAGACCTTACTTTTGTCCTATGTTAATTAGTATTATCTAATTTTATTTTTATATTTTTTTCTTTTTTCTCTTTCTTCATTCTGTAAAGCACTTTGAGCTACATCATTTGCATGAAAATGTGATATATAAATATTGTTGTTGTTGTTGTTATTTTTGTTTTTTTCAGTTTAGTGTTGATTGAATGTTTTGTCTGACTTTTTGATTCTATCTCTGCCTCAGCATTTCTTTTTGTTTTATTGGCTTGTTATGGCTCACTTTCTGTCTCCTGGCCATTTGGATTTGCACCCACAATTTAATATGTGCTGGCTGCAGAGTATATCGTCCCCACTAAATGAATGACTGTCTTAAAAGCCATGAAAGAACAAGGAGGCAGTGAGAGAAGTAGGGAACATGGGGGTGGGATTTGACATAACAGAGAAGAATTTTGGCATTTGTACTCCTCTTTTCTTCATTCATTACACCATGTAGTTTGTACATCTTTAGAATAAGGACAATGTTGGTTTCTGTAAAACATTATTAATGGGAATAGTGTTGATCATTTTAATTTGATCAACACTGTTGCACTGTTGCAGATTGCCTACTGCCTATTTGAGGAAGGTAATCATAATTACAAGTAAATATTTTAAACATATTTAAATATTTGTCTATATAATAATATGTAATACAATAATAATAATAATTGGTGGTTGCAAAGACTTACAGGTTTGGTGGATTGGCATTGGTAAACTGACTTTTGTATATGTGTGCATGCTCATCCTGTGATGGTCTGGCATCCTGTCCACATGTTGTTCCTGCCTTTTGAACAGTAATAAACTCAAGCTTCTCTGTGACACTGCATAAAAATCTAAAGAATAAATACATTACTAAGTATTGATTACAAAAATGTGGTATTAACCTGATCTTGATGTTTTATATGTTGTATCTGTTGCTTCACCAGCTCTTACAAGAATAGCAAAACAGTAATGAATTCTATCCTGAATTAGAACCACATCCACTGTGTTCAGTCTTTTATCATAATCTAATTCGGCGGTTGTTATTTTACTGCATTTTAGAATGTCTTTGAATGTACATCAAAGTTTGGACAAATCTGAATCTTTTTATACAGGATAGTTTAATTAAAAAAGCTTGAGAGTAAACAAATGCATATTCAAGTGTTCATATCTCTTAAAATACAGTAACTATCCAATAAGTGTTTCAAGTAAAGAAGAAATTTACTATAATTTAGGCAAAACACAATGAATTAACTCTCATAAAATGAAACTAGTGAAATTTTTTTTTTTGAAATCTTTACGAGTTCTTCTTTCTTTGGTTTAGGGTAGAACACAGTTTCATAAATGGCAGAGTGAGTGCATATCTGAATGTGAAACGTGAAAGTGCTCGGCAGCATACCAAGTATCAAGTTCCCCATCAGGTTGTATAGAGTTCAGGGGACTTCGCTAAAGAGTGGAGGGTGTTTTTTCCATGTGAAGTCTCTCACATACCTTCTTTTAGTCTTATATTTTGCTAGGACATCAATTAAAATTATTCCTTATAATGTCAATAAGCTATAGCTAATCTTCTACTATGCACAGAGAATGTAACCATGTAAGATATAAAGTAATTAATAATGTCTGTGGCCATTCATTACCCTTAAAAGTCTTAAGCAAAACAAAAGAAAGGGAGTTTAAAAACTGTGTGAAATAATAAGGATCTGACCATTACAGCTCTCAATTCCTCTTTAAAGTAAACCTGTGGGTCCAGCAGGGAGCATTAGCTTTTTGAATGGAACAAATCCAATGCTGGAAAATGCACTACCTAATGGTAATTCCACCAACAGCAAGGTTTCAAATTCACAATGGCAGCAAACAAACAACAGCAAAAAACATTCACAACACAAATAATAGTGTTATTAGTAGCTTGCTTTAAAGAGTTTTGACGTACATTGTCAGGCTTTCCCAGGACACCTCTAATACAAGTCATCAGAGATGAACACAGCTGCTAGCTGAGGTGCTCTTAGTTTTCCGACTACTGCCTTTTCCCGTTACTATTGCCACTTGCAGCAGTTTGGAGGGTGGAAGGTTACAGAAGGCGATGATTCAAATGTTCCAGGGTTGAATAGGTCGGTGGATATGGTGTATATGGTTGTGGGGTCTCAAATGACAGGGTGTCATATCACTTTTTACGAAAATATTGTTTTGGTACAACAAACCGATTAAAGTTTAATTAGGACTTTGGCTGAGTGGAAAAATTAACACAAAAGGCATGAATATATAATACAAAAGACAAATCAAATAATATATAATAATAATAATAATAATCCATCCATCCTATTCTGCTTATCCGAGACTGGGGCAGCAGCTTAAGCAGAAATACCCAGACTTCCCTCTCCCCAGCCACTTCTTCTAGCTCTTCTGGGGGAATTCCGAGGCGTTCCCAGGCCAGCCGAGGGACATAGTCCCTCCAACATGTCCTGGTTCTTCCCCGGGGCCTCCTCCCGGTTAGACGTGCCCGGGAACACCTCACCAGGGATGCGTCCAGGAGGCATCCTGATCAGATGCCCGAGCCACCTCATCTGACTCCTCTCGATGCGGAGGAGCAGCGGCTCTACTCTGAGCCCCTCCCGGATGACTGAGCTTCTCGCCCTATCTTTAAGGGAAAGCCCAGACACCCTGCGAAGGAAACTCATATCGGCCGCTTGTATTTGCAATCTTGTTCTTTCGGTCAGTACCCATAGCTCATGACCATAGGTGAGGGTAGGAATGTAGATCGACTGGTAAATTGAGAGCTTTGCCTTACTGCTCAGCTCCTTTTTCACCATGACAGACCGATGCAGAGCCTGCATCACTGTATATGCCGCACCGATCTGCTTGTCAATCTCATGCTCCATTCCTCCCTCACTCGTGAACAAGACCTCAAGATACTTGAACTCCTCCACTTGGGGCAGGATCTTGCTCCCAACCCTGAGAGGGTACTCCACCCTTTTCCGGCTGAGGACCATGGTCTCAGATTTGGAGGTGCTGATTCCCATCCCAGCTGCTTCACACTCTGCTGCGAACCAATCCAAGAGAGTTGAAGATCACGGCCTGATGAAGCAAACAGGACAACATCATCTGCAAAAAGCAGTGACCCAATCCTGAGTTCACCAAACCGGACCTCCTCAACGCCCTGGCTGTGCCTAGAAATTCTGTCCATAAAAGTTATGAACAGAATCAGTGACAAAGGGCGGGCCTGGCGGAGTTCAACTCTCGCTGGAAACAGGTTCGATTTACTGACGGCAATGCGGACCAAGCTCTGACACCGATCGTACAGGGACCGAACAGCCTTTATCAGGGCCATACTCTCGGAGTACCCCCCCACAGGATTCCCCTAGGGACACGGTCGAACGCCTTTTCCAAGTCCACAAAACACATGTAGACTGGTTGGGCAAACTCCCATCCACCCTCCAGGACCCTGTAAAGGGTGTAGAGCTGGTCCACTGTTCCGGGACTAGGACGAAAACCACACTGTTCCTCCTGAATCCGTGGTTTGACTATCTGACGGACCCTCCTTTCCAGGACTTCCAAATAGACTTTTCCAGGGAGGCTGAGGAGTGTGATCCCTGTGTAGTTGGAACACACCCTCCGGCCCCCCTTCTTAAAGAGGGGAACCATCTCCCTGGTCTGCCAATCCAGAGGCACTGTCCCCGATGTCCATGCGATGTTGCAGAGGCATGTCAACCAAGACAGTCCTACAACATTCAGAGCCTTGAGGAACTCCGGGGGTATCTCATCCACCCCTGGGGCCCTGCCACCAAGGAGTTTTTTGACCACCTTGGTGACCTCAGTTCCAGAGATGGGGGAGCCTACCTCAGAGTCCCCAGGCTCTGCTTCCTCATTGGAAGGAATGTTAGTGGGATTGAGGAGGTCTTCGAAGTACTCCCCTCACAGACCCACAACGTCCCAAGTCAAGGTCAGCAGCGCACTATCCCCACCATATATGGTGTTGACACTGCACTGCTTCCCCCTCCTGAGACGCCGGATGGTGGACCAGAATCTCCTCGAAGCCATCCGAACGTCGTTCTCCATGGCCTCCAGATTGGGGAGCCCTTCCAGGTCTCACTGTCATTGCCCACGTGAGCATTGAAGTCTCCCAGTAGAACAAGGGAGTCTCCAGAAGGTATGCCCTCTAGCACCTCCTCCAGGGATTATAAAAAGGGTGGGTATTCCAAAACTGCTGTTCGGTGCATATGTGCAAACAACAGTTAGGACTCGTCCCCCCACCTGAAGGCGGAGGGAGTCTACCCTCTCGTCCACCGGGGTAAACCCCAATGAACAGGTTCCAAGTCGGGGGGCAATAAGTATGCCCACACCCTCTCTGCGTCTCTCACTGGGGGCAACTCCAGAATGGTAGAGAGTGCAGCCCCTCTCAAGGAGATTGATTCCAGAGTCTAAGCTGTGCAACGAGGTGAGCCCGACTATATATCTATCTAACTATCTAACTATCTATCCGCATAGATTACTCATTTCTACAAAACTTCGGAAAAGGATCCCCATCCTTGATGTTTACATTAATTAACAATATTAAAATTATTTAAAAGTTTTCACTGCAGTTACAGAAGTAATTACAGTGCAATAAACAACTTGTAAACTATACTCTGACCTAAAAAAATACAACATGCATTGCATTACTTTGCACAAAGAATTTTGCAATACTGGTATGGATGTTCATCCATCTTTCTATCTATTGTTTGAAACTATTTACTGTACATAGTTCTGGGTCATGAGGACCCATGATATATAAAGGCTTCATGAGATGTAAGACATGAATCAATTCTGGAACAGAAAGATATTCCATCAAAAGTAACGGTCACTCACTGATGCACATACACATAAGAGCCTGAGAAGTCAGACATTTAGTCCATCGTGCTGGTTGGGTTAGCAAGTTGTCGCAAAGCCTCATTCAAAACATTTTTAAACGTTTCAAGTCTCCACTTCACCTACAAGACTTGGTAATTTGTTTCAGATTCCCTTTGTGCTTCCTGAAATCCTTCTTGAATACACTTTTCAACAGTTTCTTCAAGTACATGACTTATTATTTATCTTCAATAAATCTTTGGCAATTGGAAATGTTCACGTGTATTCAATATTTGTACAAGATCAATTTTATCAACAATTTTCAGGATTATGGAGACCTGAATTAGCTCTCTCGTGACCATAATTGCATTAGAATGTCTGAGTAGGACAGGCCCTTTAGTCCAGGGATGCACTTGATCGGTCTTCTCTGCATAGCTTCTACAGCTGTTATGTCATTTTGCATGGTGAGCATTCTTACCAAGAATTTGTAGAGTTATAGTGATCATGTAAAGTACATGTCTCTGAAATGTTGGAGAAAAAACAGTGGACACACAGAAATAAAAAAACAGATACAGAGAGAACATACAAACTACACATTCAGCTGTCAGGTCAGGATTTGAACCCAGTCTCCTAGGGCTTTGTAGGAGCAGCAAAAAAAGTTCATATCAAATTAAATATTAGACCTACAAAAATCTTTGGCACAACATAGTGCCTAAAATTTACAGCTTTAGTATTGGTTGAGTAAAGTAACTAAATTAACACTGTTAGTTAATATTATCAAGTAAAATACAGTTGAAAGATATGGGCGCCATTCTTTCACTGAACATATCAGGAATCCCACATTTACCTTCAAAGAGAGTTGGTCTATTGTGGTAAAGAAAACAATGACCGGAAACAAAAACCATAGTATATAGCAGAAGAAGAAGAAGCAACCACTTCCCCAGCAATTACTAATTCCGCTTTCAGTTGGCAAGATTTGAAAAGAAGCAGCATATAGCTACTATGATTTTGGCTGTGTTTACTCTCTTTGACCCTTTTATGTAAAATATTTTCTGCTTCCATATATGAAACAATGAAAAGACTGCTTCACATTTACAAGCTTTGACAAGAATTTTGCATGTGTACAAAAGTATACAAATGGTAACATATTCAGACAGGTTGAAGCATTCATGTTCAGATTGGAGGCCTTCTCTTGTGCCGTAAGGCAAAAAGGTGCACCTTTAGAAACAGATGTGAATACTGAACCTCATTGGGCACACAACTGAAGTCATTTTTCCTTAGCAGGAGTAGTAAGATAATGTTTAAACATAAGCAACAAAATGACAAGTAGTTCTTTTTGTAACCTGACTAAGATATCCTTCCAAGTCTCCAGGTTATGAGAGCAACAATCCTTGAAATGAAAATTAAACCCTCATAGCTACTTTGGGTTGGTCAGGTATTGTTAAGGTCACACAGTATTACTAATGAAGAAGACAAGGATACTGCAAGTGAAAGGGAGATTATTGGTTTGGTAGAAAAGATGCAAAAACAAACATGCAATTCTCAGATTTAACATTTAACTATTTAAACCTACCATTACAGGTAGGTAAATTGTCAGTGTTATGTGCAAAAATGCTTTTGATTTGAACATTTTGTTAGGTATCTTTAATGTAAAATGTCACAGGTTATTGTGCCCTTGCAAAGTAGCCTGGATCCATAGAGTGGTGTGCCACCTGATTGATTGTCAGCTATTTTCATGCTTGTTTTTGAATCTTTCAACAACATATAAATGTACCTCCTGAAATCTTCTTTAGCTCAACAGAAAATCAGTGAGAAGTATTAAAGAACCCCATGCAAATGCCCCCTCTTGAGTGAGCGGGCCCTTTTGGCTTGATGTCCTGTCAAGATCATAAATTGCAGGCGATTAATTAAGTTATCTTTACATATTATTTAATATAAAGATGCATTGTGAAAAAAGCAAGGAAATAAAGTAGATTTCCAAAGGCATGATTCAGAAATATTGCCAAATAGATAACAGCTGCTAAACCTGATTCCTAAAGAGGAGTAATAACCTTTTTCAGCCCTAATAATAAATTAGGTGGATATAATAATCTAATAAATTTAATTAGTCATATTGTTGAGCATATGGATTTAAATATAGCTCACAGTGCTTAATTTATCTACAGTCATATGAAAAAGGTTGGGAACCCTTCTCAGCCTGCATAATAATTTGCTCTACTTTCAACAAAAAAGATAACATTGGTATGTCTTTCATTTCCTAGGAACATCTGAGTGATGGGGTGTTTTCCAAACAAAGATTTTTAGTGAAGCAGTATTTAGTTGAATGAAATTAAATCCAATGTGAAAAACTGGCTGTGCAAAAATTTGGGTACCCTTGTAATTTGCTTATTTGAATGCATGTAACTGCTCAATACTGATTACTTGCAACACCAAATTGGTTGGATTAGCTCTTTAAGCCTTGAACTTCATAGAGAGGTGTGTCTAATCATGAGAAAATGTATTTAAGGTGGTCAATTGCAAGTTGTGCTTCCCATTGACTCTCCTCTGAAGAGTGACAGCATAGGATCCTCAAAGCAATTCTCAAAAGATCTGAAACCAGAGATTGTTCAGTATCTTGGTTTAGGGGAAGGCTACAAAAAGCTATCTCAGAGGTTTAAACTGTCAGTTTCAACTGTAAGGAATGTAATCAGGAAATGGAAGGCCACGGGCACAGTTGCTATTAAACCCAGGTCTGGCAGGCCAAGAAAAATACAGGAGCAGCATATGCGCAGGATTGTGAGAATGGTTACAGACATCCCACAGATCACCACCAAAGACCTGCAAGAACATCTTGCTGCAGATGGTGTATCTGTACATTGTTCTACGATTCAGCGCAATTTGCACAAAGAACATCTATATGGCAGGGTGATGAGAAAGAAGATCTTTCTGCACTCTTGCCACAAACAGAGTCGCTTGTATGCAAATGCTCATTTAGACAAGCTAGAATAATTTTGGAACAAAGTGCTTTGGACTGATAAGACAATAATTTAGTTATTTGTTCATAACAAAAAGCGCTTTGCATGGCGGAAGAAGAACACTGCATTCCAAGAAAAACACCTGCTACCTACTGTCAAATTTGGTGAAGGTTCCATCATGCTGTGTGGCTAGTTCAGGGACTGGGGCCCTTGTTAAAGTCGAGGGTCGGATGAATTCAACCCAAAATCAACAAATTCTTCAGGATAATGTTCAAGCATCAGTCACAAAGTTGAAGTTACACAGGGGTTGGATATTCCAACAAGACAATGACCCAAAGCACAGTTCGAAATCTACGAAGGCATTCATGCAGAGAGAGAAGTACCATGTTCTGAAATGGCTGTCACAGTCCCCTGACTTGAATATCATTGAAAATCAATGGGATGATTTGAAGCAGGCTGTCCATGCTCGGCAGCCATCAAATTGAACTGAACTAGAGAGATTTTGTATGGAAGAATGGTCAAAAATACCTCCATCCAGAATCCACACACTCATCAAAGGCTATAGGAGATGTCTAGAGGCTGTTACATTTGCAAAAGGAGGCTCAATTAAGTATTGATGTAATATCTCTGTTGGGGTGCCCACATTTATGCACCTCTCTAATTTTGTTATGATGCATATTTTCTGTTAATCCAATAAACTCAATGTCACTGCTGAAATACTACTGTTTCCATAAGGCATGTTATATATTAAAAGGAAGTAGCTACTTTGAAAGCTCAGCCAATGATAAACAAAAATCCAAAGAATTAAGAGGGGTTCCTTTTTCACATGACTGTATATGTGTACTTCATATTTATTAATTATATCATAAAGAATTGTAATCTGCTTCTTCACTGCACTTGCTTGTTCGTTACTATATCATTCCTATTAACCATATAAGTTCTTTAACTTAGAAGCTTGCATTCTGACATAAGAATTGTAAGAACAAGGGGGCACCACTAAGTCCCAAACCTAGACACAATATTACCCAACTCAATTCTGGATTCAATTAAAAGACTTTTATTTTCAACCAACAGTTTTCCAATTGAGCACCTGCTAAAATACACAAAAATAATTACAAATTATCTCTTTCCATCCTCCTGATGAGTGTCACCCACTGCCTCCCGACTCTGATCCCTTGAGAAGATGTGGTGAGCTTCTTTTAAACAGTACCCGGGAATGCTCCGATGTCACAGCGGTGGTTATTCAGACTACTTCCGGGTCACACGGAAGCCAGGGCAGTATTTCCTTGACAGCACCCTCTTGTGGCACCCAAAGACCCCAACAGCACTGATCTTCTAAACTCCAAATCCCATGCAACCCTGCGGGAGTCCTAACTGGGTCCAAACTGGAGGAACAATGCCACCTATTGTGTGGGGGAATGAACTGCCTTGGGCATCCATGTTTGCCCAATTCATCCATTAGTATTTTACCCTGAGTGGAATAAGGATCGCCAACCATCCTGGCTGGGTTGCAGCTCCTTCAATGCTGTCCTTCCATCATGGCATTCTGCTCAATAATGATTTACTCTCTGTCCCAGTCCATTTGCCTTGGCATCTACAGAGTGTACAAAACAGAGATTCTTGATCAGTAGAGGTTAATCCGATCTTCACTGCATCCTTCATTAAGAAGCTGTCTTTTTAGACTAACCAAGACAGAATTAAGGTCACAGGAGGCAAAATATAGCCCTGGTAGCATGCTTTTATTACAACAGGGCAATATTTGATAAAATTTAGAGGAAGTGTGCAACTAATGATTGCTGTTTCATTGACCAATATGTATAATACAAAAAACCATCCATCAATTTTCTTCAACTCTTTCTTCATTACCAGGCTAGGGGAGAACAAACTTTGTATAGGACATATCCGCTTCATAGTGCAAAAGAAATAAAAAAGTTAAAATCATCATTAACAAATTAATTCACATGTCCTTTTTGACTCATCAGCTACCTTTAAGCCTCGCATCTCATGTATCAATGTGTATCATCACCTTCAGAATATTGCCAGTCTTCATCTGTTATTTAATAGAAGAGACACTTAAACACTTAGGCAGGGTTTCATTACTTTTTGCCTCAATTATTACAATTCCCTCTATGCTGGCCTTCATGTTAAAACACTCACTACATTACAATACACCCAGAACTCAGCTGCTGGAGTTCTCACATACTGTATGCTAAGCGAGCAGAACACATGACTCCAGTGCTTTACCTTTATCTGCACTGGCTGCCTGTTTCTTCACACATCAAATATAAAATTGTGCACATACATAGACTAGTTCAATCATATCTTGCCCACCTCCTTAATCAATATGCCCTTAGGTCCTCTTGTACTGGGTGTCTAATGGCCCCGCAGACCAAACATTCTTTCTCGGGTGGCAGATCATTCATGTCATGGTCCCCACATCTGGAACTCTTTACCTCAGCATTTATGTTGCAGCTCTTCACTTTTATTGTTTTAAAGATAAAATAAAAATGTTACTGTTTTATCAACTTTTTTCCACAGCTATAGATTTTTTAATCTTGTAGAATCTGATTATGTTATTTGCTCTGTTTTGTTGCTTCTGGATTACTATGTTTTTAAATAAAAGTGCATAAAGTGTCCTAGGGTTTGGGAAAGGTGTCATATAAAAAATATTATTATTAAAGCACAATTAGAATGAAAACCTGCACATGCCATGACCATCCCGGGGTTGTGAATTTGAAAACAGTGCTATTCTATAGGTGGCTTAAGGCCATTTTCTTTCAGTATGTATGCTCTTGATAGACAGACATGAGACTAAGTTCAATAAACCTCATTTGGGAGCTCTATAAGCAATGTTGCAAGAGACCATTGAGTTTGGCTGTAGAAGTCTCATGACAGTGCTCACGACACCATTTATAAATGTCAGGACCAAAGGCTTAAGATAAGTATGGAAAGCAAGTGTAGGCATAGGGCAGCTAGGAATCTGAGAGAGTAGGCTGAAATCCAATAGCTTTAGGCAATAGTTGAAATAGAAAATCATGTAGGGAATAGAGAGGCTGGCAAAATTCACAATGCTTAATATACAGTACAAAAACAAGATTATACAAAGGTAAAAATATTTTATGTGGTTGTCTGGGCAGAAAAAGAAACTGAATAAACTGCATAAAATGAGTAATGAACAGTGAAGTTTCAGTAATTTATTCAAACCAGACACAAGCACTGGGATATTGATAGAAACTAAAAGCACAGGGAGATGAAGAGGACTGATTATAAGGTCTATGGTGCCATACACTGTTGTTGACAATAGTGTTTCCTTCATCTTCATGGGTAAATCTGTGCCAGTGGCATTCGTTTTGTTTTTTTTTGTTTAGAGAGTCTAGCCGATACCCTAGCATTTACTATACCAATAAGACCCAAGCTAAAACTAGATACCTTTCCTCATTAAAATAAATTCCTTTTGATTAACAGGTCTCATTCTGATCTTGGTCTGTTATTTTGGTGTTGCCAAAACATATTTCCAGCTGTTGAAGCTTCATCTACTATATGTGGCTGGTAAACTATTTTAATTTGATCTTATTCTGTCACTAAGAAGTTAAACAGAAAAACTGCAATCATACAATATGTGATGTACTAAGCAAGATACAGCAATGTGTCACAGCAACATAGAAGCAAACAAAATTAATAACATATTATTAAAAGAACGTAAACAGAAGGCAGAATAAGAAGCAAAAAGTAACAGAGAATAAAACTAAAAGCTGTCTTGATGCTCTAAGCAAGTGATCCACAGGTCATGAACTCTTGTGTACCAGGTGGTGTGGTGTAGCTTGCCCACCTGATGTACTTTTCCAAGCTCCTCCTGCTTTCCTGCTTCTTCCTCCTCTCTACCCTAACATTAATTGTCTTCTCTTTCTCCTGCCAGTCGAGTGAGTGTCTATGCTCACCTGGGCATCCCACACTCAGTTGAACACTATCAGATGGCAGCCTTTAAAAACACAACCAGGAGTTATTTTTGGGAAAAATTCCCAGAATCACTTCTGCCATCAGGAACTCCCTCTTGAAGACTTTTTTTTTTTCTTACCAGAGGTGACACAGCTATCTATTTCACAAGTCATTCTCAAAGGACCAGGCTCCCTAAGGGGCCTCCATTATGCCTGCCACGTATTCCCTGCAGCTACTTGAGTGGTTGTCTCAAGACATGAAATTCTCTTAAGTCCTGGAACCACTGTCTGCTTCTCCATAAAACGGTACCTTGGAACATGATACTCTGGGCATGCTGCACTGGTCTATACTTATGGCTGGCTCTTAAGAGACAGAGGTTGAACAGCCCTCCATTTTGAACAGGGTCTCTGCAGCTCTTTCACCTTGCTGCAATGGGTTGCACTCCTCCTGGCCTGTAGGTGCAATCTCTCTAACTGTTAATCCTTGTGACATTTGGCATCTTTTTTCACAGAATGTGTCATTACACTCTGCAGCCATAGGCCTGCTTTCCCCTCTATCACATGGGAGCTCAGTTTCCTGACTACAGCAGCACTTTTTCTCGATTGTAGATAGGGAGTTGCCTGACTTGGGACCTACTTTCTCCTGCCTTCCTCTTCTCACACACATTTTGGTCACCATTCATCATGGTCACCTTTTAAGGAAGGTTGAAGTTGCTCTTCATTACTATTACGTAGAGATTTTCTATCCCTCTTTAAGCACCTGTACTTTGCCGCTTCATATCACCACTACACCATCTTCATCAATTACTACACAGTCCTCAAGTGAACCAGTATGATGCCAAACGGTACTTTTGCCTTCTATCTCATCCTGGTGCCAACATATTAATTGCACATACACCTCGAACATCATCTGGTAAGCTTTGATTTGTAAACTGACGTCTTTCTGACAGTCCTGGAAACCTCGGATAACATTATGAGTTTGGATTTTTGCATTGTTTAGAAGTTTTGACTTAGAATGTTCATAGTTCATAATTTATAAAAAGATATTTACCCAATAAATATACCTTGATTTTGATTAATACTTTAAGAATTCAAACTTTGCTCCTCAAGAAATTAAACATTTTGCAGTTCATTAAGAGCATTTATTGCTGTCAGCTAGATCACACCAACCACTTAATTTTGCCCAGATGAAAAAATTCTAGAGCACTCTCCATTTCAGAACGGCTTTTGAAGGAGCAGTTTTATTTAAAATTCTGAAAAAGTCAAATTTAATCGGCAGGCAAAATAATTGAAATAATATTTTGAACTTTTTGTACTTAACTAATAACTTGTTGCAGAAATTCTACTAAAATAGGATTTACTTTAGAGGTACAAGAGTTACTGAAAACTTAACAAATTACTTCTGTATATGATATTAAGTTAGTATTAGTCATGAATGGTGCTAACAGGCGGATCGGTGCGGCATCCGCAGTGATGCGGGCTCTGCATCGGTCTGTCGTGGTGAAAAATGAGCTGAGCCGTAAGGCAAAGCTCTCAATTTACCAGTTGATCTACGTTCCTATCCTCACCTATGGTCATGAGCTATGGATAGTGACCGAAAGAACGAGATCGCAAATACAAGCGGCTGAAATGAGTTTCCTTCGCAGGGTGTCTGGGCTTTCCCTTAAGGATAGGGTGAGGAGCTCAGTCATCCAGGAGGGGCTCAGAGTAGAGCCGCTGCTCCTCCGCATCGAGAGGAGTCAGATGAGGTGGCTCGGGCATCTGATCAGGATGCCTCCTGGACGCATCCCTGGTGAGGTGTTCCGGGTACGTCCAACCGGGAGGAGGCCCCGGGGAAGACCCAGGACACGCTGGAGGGACTATGTCTCCCGGCTGGCCTGGGAACGCCTTGGGATTCTCCCGGAAGAGCTGGAAGAAGTGGCCGGGGAGAGGGAAGTCTGGGCTTCTCTACTTAAGCTGCGACCCCGCGACCCGACCTTGGATAAGCGGAAGAGGATGGAGGATGGAGGATGGATGGTGCTAACAAAATAATTCTAATTTTATTTTGCTCACTTTCACACCATTTCACAGTCACATAAAGTATGTCCTTAAGTTGAAGAAAATTGTAGTCACAAAAATTCAGTCAGTCTGACTAACAGTCTTAAGAAGGACAAAGTAGTTACATTTAATCGCATTTAATCTGCATGTTCTGCAGCTGTTCTATTAAACATAAATAGACAATACATTTACAGTAAAATAAATATATCATTTAAATGAACAGACACATTTAATCAGTTAATTGATTCAGATTCACTGCATAGACCTGTCTTGAACATTTTAATGCTTAAAAGGTGTAGAAGTGAAGTTTGCTTTCTTGACAGAGAACCCAAATGTGCTGATTCCAAAAACATATTTTTTGTATCTGTTTCTTGCATAATAAGATATATTCAAACAATATATATTTTATCTAATATATAATAATATATCTAGAAATCCAAAATATCTATAACAATATATCTAGATACCTATTCAAGATGAAACTCCATCTTAAGTAGCTTATAAAGTGAACTGTCCTCTTAAAGCACTATTCATTTCCAGAAATGATTTTGGTGTGTTATATTTAGCCATTTTTCTTGTTTGCATTTTGAAATTCAAAAAGTACATTTTTAATGGTCAAACATAGGTGGATGAAGAAGATATTCTAGAAACACTAGGGCAAAAACCAAGCCTTTATATGTTCTTTAAATGGTTGACACGTGAAAACATTCTTGCTTTCTCCATGTTTAATATATGAAAGAAATATTTTTTCATGAAAAAATCAGTTTTGGATTCTCAGTGGAGAGGTGTGTTTTGGTATCTCTAAAATATGGCTTGTGCATATTTGGAAGAATGTATATCCAGATCTGAAGGTAAAAGATTTGTGACATGGTAACTTTTGAATGAATGAAATAATTCTTATAACATTTTATGGACATCTTGCACTCATTAGTCTTAAAGGTAATTAGGTTTTGGGTGAATTCCAACTATTCATATTTGGAGTTTTAAAGTTAAGATTTTTTAAAGCTGGTATCAACAGCTGCCACAATGCTGGTCAGAGATTAACAGTATTGCATCTCCTTCTTCCTTTGGCTGCTCTCGTTAGGGGTTGCCACAGCGGCTCATCTTCTTCCATCTGTCCTCTGCATCTTGTTCTGTTACACCCATCACCTGCATGTCCTCTCTCACCACATCCACAAACCTTCGCTTAGGCCTTCCTCTTGCCTGTCGGCTCTATCCTTAGCATCCTTTTCCCAATATACTCAGCATCTCTCCTCTGCACATGTCCAAACCAACGCAATCTCGCAACTGTCCAACCTGAACTGACCCTCTAATTTAATCAGTTCTAATCCTGTTCATCCTTTTCCAGTTTCATAATCATTACTGGGTCTGACACTCATTTCACCTCTAAAACACTCTTGACATACTGATTCTTCAGATTAATGCCTACCCAATTTCTCCTCTCATCCACACCATAATAGAACAATTTGAATCCACCTCTGATACACCTGGCCTTACTTCCCTTCCATTTAGTCTCTTGCACGCACAATATATCAACCTTTCTTCTCTCCATCATGTCGGCTAACTCTCTCCCCTTACCAATCATACTTCCAGCATTCAAACTTCCTACCCTCAGTTCCACTCTCTACCTTCCTCCATTCCTCTTTTCTCCAGACACGTCTCCCCCTCTTGTTCTCCTTCTTCAACCAACAGTAGCCCAGTTTCCACCAGCACCCTGTTGGCTAACAGTACTGGTGGTGGTCGTTGTTAACCCGGGACTTGACTGATCCGGTATGGAAATTTGTATTGTTGTCCACATTTTGATCTGATAAAATATTACACCGGATGCTGTTTCTGACGTAACCCTCCCCATTTTTCTGTGCTTGGAACTGGCAAGAAGAAACACAGTGGTTTGTGCATCCCCTGTGGCTGGGTTTTTAGCAATATATTGCATAAAAATACAAATATATAAAACAATTTGCCAATGAAAATCACACATTCCTTTAATATATCAAGTAAGCCATTATACAATTATTTTAATTTTCAGATCAGGAAAAAAATCAGAGACTGTGTTTAACCAGGGAGAGCGTAGTTGGAAAGAACATTTTCATATATCTAGTATTTCTTACTTTTAGTGATTAGTAACGTAACTTGTGACCTTGATGAAAATAATTGAAAGAGATGGCTGCTCAGGTAAGTGTAGTCTTTAATTATACAGTATTTAAAGCATGTTTCCTCACCCATGATGTACAAGTACACAGGTCCTCAGGACTAGTCTTTTCTGCTGTCCGAATAACATGCTGCAGCTTATAATTTGAGTGAACAGATCACTGCCATATGAAACTGTTACGAAGAAAATGAGGAGACTTTCAATAACAGCTCTATAATACTTCACTAGTAATGATTAGGACAGGTTAAACTTTTCAAGTTGGCAAAGAAAAAAACATACACTGCTGTGCTTTCTTGACAGAAGAAGTTATGTTTTCACACCAGTTCAGACTGTGAATGATAGTTGTGCTAAATAATTGAAATGATTCCACCCTGCTGACATTGTTTATAATTAGGCAAGTAGAGGGTGAAGAGTATCTCTTAAAAATCCACAGCAAGCTTTTTTTGTTCCCTAAGGATTTAAGTTGATATTGCACAAACTATCCTGCCAATCCACCTCCATCATATTTGGCACCATATCCCTGCTTGTGATAGAGCTGATCAGGGTGGTGTCATCAGCACACTTCTGCCGTTTAACAGACGGATCACTGGGGGTGCATCATTTGCTGTAGAGAGTGAAAAGGTGAAAAGACAGAACACATCACATGCCCTCAGGGTCAGGAGCACTGACTGATATTTGTCAATCTTCACTGACTGCCGTCTGTTTTTTTAGAAAGTTACAGAGATCCAGAGACACGTGGCACAGTCCCAAGTTCATACCAAGAAGTTTGCCATGGAGAAGCTCTGGTATGATTATATTAAATTCAGAACTGAAATTCAGAAATAACCTTCCAGTGTAAGTGGGTGAGATGTCCAAATTCTGCAAGATGTAGCAGAGAGACATGTTTACTGCATCCTCAAGTAACCTTTTGGCAAGGTAAACAAACTGTAGTGGGTCAAGAAGAGAATCTGTGAATGACTTGAATATCAGATGCCTTCATTATTACAAAGGTCAGTGCCACTAGCCTGTAATCATTTAGGCATAAATATATTTTACTCCATGAGCACTGGGATAACTGTGGATTCCCTGAAATAAAAAAAATAAATCTATTCATATATGCATTTTCTAGAGAAAGTCATAAAATAACAGACTACTGAAGACAGCTCATAAATCATAAGAACCTAAATAATTAATTTGTTTGTTTCTGCAATTCTGAAATTGGGGCAGACTAACTAACTTGCTCAATGTCATATAGTAGGGGGACAGAACTAGTAACCTGTGGTTTACACTCTGAACACTTTTCCACTTAGCTACACCTATTAGCCCTTTGAATTAGCTTTTAGGGTAGCTTTTTTGTTTGTTTTTTCCCCCATTTATTCCATGATATAATCACAATATACTGTACATAATATAATGACATTATAGCATATTTTAAGAACAGCTATTTGATTTAATACCAGAGTAGTGGCCTCAGGCGTAACTTTTGGGTAACTAATACAATTTAGGAATTGACTAATCACCTCCGACTGCTCTTAAATAACTTTGAATTGCATAATGTTGTTTCTCAAAAGGTGTTGGCCGAGCATGAATCTCAAGGAGGCAAAAAACAAGTGGATTCTTGTTTTGGGATGCAGCAAAACCTGTTTTCTTGAGTCACATCTGCAGCGACTTCTTCTGGAAGGTATGCAGAGTAGATAAATGTTATTAATATTCAACAACTAACTGCTATATAGTCACTACCCGAGGATTTACTAACCAGTGACACTTATTCTGGATCTGATGTTCATAATAGGGAATGTTGTCATAAACGTGTTAAGACAAAGATCTGGTATAGGATTAGCTTTGCCCAGTAAGTGCACAGAAATGAATAAAAAAGAATAGTGAAAAACAGTATAATGTAAATAAAACAAGTTACTATGCTTAAGAAGGATATTTTTCAATTTACAGATACCGCATACACATACTGAAACTATATGGATCAAAGTTTAGCAACTATATGGATTAAAAGTTTAGCAAGCTGTAAATGTATATTCTACATTTATTTAAAGAAAGTATTTAAAATATGTCAATAATTCCACCAAAAAGAAAGATGTTAAAACACCTAATATCTATAAAGTTAATATTTAAAACTAATCGGTTTTGTGAATTACTTAAGTCCTGTTTCTGCACAAATGCTTGTCTATTAACGAACTTTTTAATGAAATGTAAACATCAATATACTTGCACAGTTCTTTCATTTCACCCCCGGTTTACGAGTTTGCGTCCACCGCCGCTTTGGTCCTTATTTTGCCCGGTCCTATTAATTATACGGGCTCGATTATAATGACGCCTGTACCACATGACATAAAACTTTTTCCTCATCCTGCAGCTACTATCCCAGTTACAGATGGAAATGGCGGCCTGGTTGAGCTTTTAGTTAAATAAAAGCCGGGAGGATTGTGCTTTCATGAGGAAAAACTGTCTCGGAGTTTGCTTTCAAAACGTGACTGGAGTTTTGCGAAGATGACTCGGTGGTTTCCGACCAAAAGGGAAAAATACGGAGTGGGTGAGTAAAGCTGAAACTTGCTTAGAAGAAAAAAAGTCACTCTGGGTTCGTGGAGGCAGCGCACCGTGACATAACTTTGGGGAAGAGTCTCGCCTTTTCAGTGATAGTTGCCCGGTGCAGGAAGAGCTTCATGTGGGTGTCCTCTGAGGCTTTGGCTGCGGGATTAAAGTGGATATGTGCTCGTTTTTACCAAGAGGTTGTGTGTGTGTTATTTTTATGTGTTTCGAAGTGCTGCGGGCTTGCGTGGCTACATCGCTTTGTCCGATCGAAACAGGACGTGAAAATCGCGGCAGTTGTGCGCCCTTCGTAAACCAGCTCGGCCGTGGGAAACTGAAGCGAAGAGGCGCGCCTAGACGCAACATGTCTCGGACGGAATGACCTTCTCTTTCCCGGTATTCGGATCGAGAGTTTCAAGCGAGAGAGAGAGAGAAACTTCATTCTCTGGCACGCAGCGTTGGGGATGCTGAGCATAAATGCAGACACACAGATTAGGCAAATTACAGAAAGGAGGAGAGAGGCGTGGGTCAGCCACTTTACCGGTCACTCGGCACAATAACTGCGTAGAGTGGCGTGGATATCTGCGTCTGAAGGGCGGCGGGTTTTTTGTTATGGAGGGGAAACAAATGAAAATGCTCCTTTAAGTTGATCGTTGGGCACTCTTGGTGATAATGCTTTTGCTCTTTCCTGGTTCATGCAGTGCATTCATTTAGGCGTGCTAAGTAACGGCGCGAAGTGATTACAAGAATGTCCGGTATTATTTGCCACATTCATCAACAGCAAGTGAAGAAACTCAAAAGTGTTACACGTGCCAACAAATACTGCTTTGTGATCGGTTCGCCGGGCTTCCAAGAGAAAGATTCCTTAGGTTCAAGTAGAGCGCTAGCATCATCCAGGTGCCTTGTAAATAATTTTAGGAGTAATACTCAGATCTGTGGTGGATGTTCAGCGCGGTTTTCTCAGTGCTTTTCAGTGCTCAAATGTTTAAAATTGACATTCGAAAAAGCACAGAGTAAAGATAATCTGTTACTGTTTTCTTCATTGCTGGGCCCTAGTAATACAGAACACACGAACTCCTGAATTAGAAAAAGGGGCTGTACACCAGTATATACTGTAATACAAACTACAAGAAAGCCTAGAACCAAATTACATAATTTGTGAAACAAACACAGATGATCCTGAGCACCTGGACAAAAAAGCTAAATGGAGAGAGAGGTTCAGAATGTCCAGGTAACTTAAATGCCTTTCTGAGCAAATTAGGTTTATGAATGAATTGATTCAGCTGATCAGATTAATTTAGGGAAGTTGTCCCAAAGCCTAAAAGCAATAAAGTTGAAGGCTGGGTCACCCACAGAACACAGGTTTGTTAGGGACATAAGATTGCCAGCATCAGTGGGCCTGAGTGGGCGGACAGGAACATAGTGATAGGAGGAGGTTACTGGGCACAGTCGTGCGCAAGGCCAGTTAAAACAGAATTTTATATTAAATCATGCAAGACACGGGGAGCCAGTGGGGCAAAGCTGGACAGGTAGTACATGCTCAGTCTTGCTCTTCTGTGTAGGAAGTATTGCAGCAGAGTTTTGAACCAACTGGAAATAAGAGATTAGAAGGGGCACCTGCCGGTATGAATTTACAGTAGTCGCTTTGGGGTGTAACGAGAACATGGAGAAGCTTCATTTGAAAAAGGAACAAGCAAACATGGCATATGTTGCTAAAGTGGAAGTAAGAAAGCTTAATGTGATTTATGTGGGTTAAATATGAAAGGAAGGAATCATAAATGACAGCATGATTACTTTCAGAAGTTGGTGATATGGCATTGTTACCAGGGGTGATTGAAAAGGAGTTCATTTAACTTCAGTGCCATTAAAAAAAAAAAAAAATCTGTTTTGTTGCAGTTTAATTTTAAATAGGTAAGCTACAACCGGCTTTTTTTTCTTTTTTGATTGATTTAATTAACAAAACAGAGTGACATTATGAACAATGCTGAACATCCTCTCTCTGACACAATATGTACTTTCAGTCAACGAATCATTCAGCAGAAGTGTGCCATGAAACGCTACTGGTGCTCTTTTATAGCAACAGCATTATGTGGCATAATGCCTCATTGGGAATATTAAGTCAGAAATTTTTCTTTTTTAGTATTATTCCTTTTTAGTAATTTTGGTGTGTAACTACTGTGTATGTGCATTTATTTATTTAAACACTTTCTGTAAAAAGCCAGCTTTTCCCCTGGGAACAAATAAAGTTATCTCTCTGTCTGTCTGTATAATTTCTTGAAGGCAAATTATGAGTTGAGTGAGCCCTTTCTCCCTATTTATTTAATGTACTGTACCATGTTTGTTTTGCCCTGCAAGATCCTGTCGTTTTAGTTTGTAGCTTTTCATCTTCACTACATTACGGTTTGTTGCAAAGCCTAACAAAGAGCACTTCATTCATTTTCTAAGCTACTTAGTTTCAGAACTTGAGGGCCCACAGCAATATTGTATATAAGACTTGGACGTACCCCAGTCTATTGCAGATGAAACTCACTCACACTGGGGGTTTTGATGCAGCCAGTTAATTTAATCTGCATACCTTAGAAATGGAGAGTGGAAAACTGGTATCCTAAGAAAACCCACATAGAATGTTGACACAGCCTAAGAAACCAAATCTCTAGGAGCTGTAAAACAGTTGCATGAACCATTTTGACATTTTTTTTTTGTTTTCCCTTTGTTTTACTTATTAAGGTTTTGATATGTATCCTGTAACCTTTTTTCACCTTTATTATCTAACGGACTTACCTTAACTTGTCTTGTTTCTGTTTGTTTGTTTTATTTAATTCTGTCTGTTATTAAATGCAACTGACAGGGCAAATTTCATGTTTTCATGAAAATTGTATCATCTTGGGAGGGGATTTTAGCATAGGTTTTGTAAAGTATTTTATCATAGACTACCTGTTTTTTAACTTACCATTTGCACATGCCAAACTCTGATATTTTCTCTCCAGTAACTAAGAAAATAGCTTAAATAAATACTAAAAATAAAAATTCTAACATTATGATCTGTACTTTTGAATTTGTAGATTCAAACATTATTTAGGATATTTTAATTTAAATAAACTATTTAATGTTGTTTTTCTAAAAGCATGCTTTAATATCTGGCTTGTAAGAGAACCACTCAATTAGATTTGCAACATTTGCTGTTTAAAAATTTATATTTGCATCTTTAGTTAAAAAACTTACTAAAGAGTAATGTTTAAAGGACGAGTCAAATTGATTCGAATTTCAAATGTCAAAATTTCAGCCTCCAAATCTCTACCAGAATTAGAATATACAGTAAGTAGGGCTGATGTTTCCTGCAGGGTAACTGGTAAATTCCAATACCATTTCACCAATGTACCTTTCAAGTAGGGATGTCGCAATATCAGGATTTTAATATTTAATGCCAATGAAATTTCGTGATACTTGATACCTTTTGATATTACAGGATTAATAGAAATCCCAATTCAACCACTTTTTATTAAAACATCCTCCATTATTAAAGTGAAAGATGTGCCTTTTTCTGTAATAGGCTATAAAGTGCACAGTATAAATACTAATACTTTAACTTATTTGGCTGACATCTTTATCCAAAGTAACTTGCAACATTTGAGATGCAACAGGTTCCTTTTGTTTTTCCATTTGAAGCACCATACAGATTAGGTGAACTGCTCAGTAGCAGGATTTGAACCCCCAACCTCAGGGACTGATGTCGAAAGCCTTGTTCACTACACTGCCTGCCAAAAACTATGCCACGCTGTTACAGTATTAATAGCAGCTGCTTCAAAATACTAATATATCCATCAAGAAGTTACCTAACAATCATTTACATAAACTGTAATTGGTATTCATAAATATCAAATTACATGCATTACTTAAATTTTAATATATGATGGGCATGTGGTTCTCCCCAGTATAACAACAAATGGAGGAAATATTATAATCTTGAGGTGATTTCAGCAGGTTATGATATAAAGGATGATCTTAACTTGGGCCACCTAATTTATCAGGCCATGTGCACATTCCAGATGTATTCTTTGACATTATCTCTCCAGTAACTGAAAAATACTGCTTACTAAAAATAATAAAGCAAACATTTTTATATCTGTGCTGTTTAATTAGTCAATTCCAAGACGATTCAAGATATTTTCATTTAAACAAACTCTTTAAAGCTGTTTTGGAAACAACATGCTTTTAAAATCTGGTTTGTCAGAGAATCACTCAGTTAGGTTTGTAATATTTGCTGTTGTAAGATTTATATTGCATCATTAGCTGGTTAAAAACATACTAAAGAGTAACAGATGAATCATATTGATTTCATTTTCAAATGTCTGTCCAATCTTTTTTATTATTATTATTTTTATGTTTCAAACTAATTTTCTGTGTGAAATCAAACCCCTCAGCTTTACATTAATCCATTATTTCAGAATTCCTGTAAAACATCCTTTTGTTGAGCTGTTTCTAAAGTATCTTATATGACTGATCAGACTTTTTAATTATTTAGTTGGTGTATTAGTCCAGAATTTAATATTAACTGGACCTGCAGTTTAACTGGTAGACTGCATTACATTTACCAGCGTGCCTCTCAATTATATGACATGTGCTTCCACTATATTTGTCTCATTTTGGGGATTATATGAATGGGCATTAGTTTGGGTTCAAAAACCAGACAAAAGACACAAATTTAAACAAACTATTACAACTAATATCCAATTGTTAACATCATTGAGATTACACAAATCTGTTTTCTAACTAACTCCATAATGGATTAAAAGGGACAATAATTAAATTGTATGTGTGTGATTTTTGGCATTTTTGTCATATTTTAATAATAAGAACTTTTCCTGTAGTTGCTGTCTGAAATCATCCTGCTTTGTGTGAACATAAGATATGACTTCTGTTTTTGTTTTTGACACGAGATGATGCGGTGCAGTGTCATCATCGTTTTGTACCATTTTCATATGTAGTTTTTACTGACATTTTCTTTATGTATTATTTTGCCTTTCAAAATAATTTGTCTACTTGCAGTCACATATGAGTGCAGTACCAACTTTCACTCAGAACTAGTGATGTGCAAAACAATTCTTTTTAGTGATTTGATTCATTTTGTTTGGTTCACCAAAATGATTCAGATCTTTTAATCACTTATTTGTTCACTTCAGAAACAACAACAAGCTATATTCTAGTTTAAAATCTAGAACAGTATGATAACAGTGTAAGGACTTTAACAACCAAACAATGTAAAAGGCAAGCAAACAAAATAAATATGTCACAGATCATAATAATCAAATAACCAGTTTTATAGGTATAAAGGCATCTGTTGTGTAAAGTTTGCAAAACTGATTTACATTGCTGGAACATATTACATTTATTTCATAGAGTTTATGTGGGGATTGTGATGGCAGTCATGTGATTAAAAATATAGTGCCCTAGCCACAGCGCAACATTACATGTTTTATATAGTATCTTCTCTAATGGCACAGTTCTAAGTGCTGCTTCCTTATGCTGTAGATGCAGCATCCAGGGTTAAACTCTTATGCACATTGTGGTCTATGAGGAATCTGTGCTTTCTCCTCATTTGTGTATGGGCTTTTCTTCAGGTACTGTGATTTTCCTCCCTGATGTCTGTTAGGTTAATTAGCAGTTCTGAGGGGGAGCTGTTATGGACTGAGGCCTTGTTCAAGGCTGGTTCCTACCTAGACATTGGCCCTTGTAACTCTAAAATAAATTATACTAGTTTAAAAATGTTACCGTTTTATAGCAAAAACTATTTCAAGACTTATTTGATAAATGAAAGAATATAGTACAATTATTTTCTTTTTTCTTTATATAGATAATTAGCCATCAAAGTTCTTTTAAACTGGCTTAGCCACTAGACGAGAATAATGCCTTCTGATCTAATGATGCCTAATGTTTTGGCATTGTGTTTAGAATATTCTAGGAACAATATAAATCTCATAGTAATACTGGGCTACAATTGGTCCAAGCCAGGTAACTTAAAAAGTGTGTGAAGCAGCCAGCAGTCTCAATTGTTGCTTAGTCCAGGCGGATCAGGATACAACACTTTGCATATGTCCTAATGTACAGATGCTTTTTTTGGGGGGACTTCATGGTTCAAGTTGTTGACCCAAGGCCATTTTTTCACCTGCTTACTCTTTTGTCTCCACTGTCATTATTATTCTAAGTATTCTTTATTAGAAAGAGCACTTCATCTATAAATCTGATAACCAGGCCTAATGTTTAATTCAATTTGTGGCTAAATTACTGATACCATTTGTTACCCTCTAGTAAGTTGCACATCTGGGTGGTGCAGTGGTTAGTGCTGCTTTGTTAAATGCATTTTCTTGAGGACATATCTTAATGCCAGTGTTTGAAGTAAAGGTTCCTGAAGAGTGGCAATAGTGCTGTTAACAAATTTGACATCCTTGCATTCCTAGTGTGTCTTGTGCAGCCAGACATTGACTTGGATGCATAAAAATAGATGTGATTCATGCTTCGAATTTTACAGTATACCTAGATCTTTTGGGCAAAAGAATCCTAAATTTGTGGATAATGTACTGCTGCCACCTGAAGCCTCTAAGCATAAGTAGCGGGCAGATGACGGAAGTTTTCTCCTTTGGGTACACCCTCATTGGGGTCCTAAGAACATGCCAAGGGGAAGAAGGTTGTGATCATGGAATTAGTTTTGATTAGGTCTGTTTGTTTATTTGTATTTTGGGACCTGCATACCATTTTTAAAATGATCGCTATAACAATTATTCTGGAAAAATGTAAATGATAAGTAAAACATAAAAGCACATATGCTTCATTTATATGCAAGGTAATAGCCCTGCTATATTTAGGCTACAGAGTCATTCATTACCTCATCCTTTACATTCCCAAACTAAATCAGTTTGTTTCTACTCACTACACATCTTTTTATCTCTTCACTAACTTTTCACATATATAGTGTAGTTAAGTCTTGGATTAATAAAATATTGAATTGTATCATTCCAGTCTTTTCTCATCCTTCATCTATCTTCCTTATTTACCCCACTTCTCTTCTAGTACAGGCCCTCTGTATTGTATTGAATGATAATTTTAAAATTGCATAGCATTTGTTTCTGTTTTGTGTTGCAAAGTTTTACTTATAGGAAGAGATTTCTGAAAGAATACTGCCCAAACAAACCCCCTCCCCCATATCCCCAAACATTGCTGTCTTTCTACCATGAATTATTTTTTCAGTATGCTAAGGATACTAATAATTTTTGTCAGGATCAGTATATTGAGAGTTGAGGACATAGAGTGGAGTTCTTTGTCTGAGATAGTTTTAAGTGTGTTAATTCAGTGGTACAGATTTATTTAAAAGCTGTATTTATTTATTTATTTATTTATTTATTTATTTATTTATTTGCTACAAAGCAGAATGTGAGAATATTCATGCAACTTTACACTGTGATTTGAAGTTAACCTGCTTTTGACCAATGTCCATATTACTTGTTGCCATCAATACAGTATAAACATAAATGTTAATTTACTGATTTTGTCAGTTTCCAGAGGTAGTATGCACCTTAATCATTATTTCTGTACTAGCAACTTGGCGCGCGCCACGCTGCGCCTTGCATGACCACAGTTGAAGGACTCAATCGTAAGGACCTCTCGTCGGGTGTCTCATTGTCATGCTTTTGCCTCTTCCTTTCGCGATCACGGCGTAATCTGTCTTCTCTCTCTGTAGGGGTTTCAGTTGCCTTTCGTTGTGCGGCAGAGACGCGTCGTTGAGCTAATCTGTGTGAATGCTGAGTGTCCGTTTCTTGCGAGCGACTGTCATGTCTTTGCCTCTTTGCTTCGTGATCACGCTGTAATGTGTCCTCTCTCGCAGCAGCAGGTTTAGTTGCGTTTCGTTTCGGCATTGTTCCGTAAGGTCTCCACCTTACAAGTGCACATGGGTAGCTGAAGACGGAAAGGCATAGTGAAACACACGAATTGGTGACCAGGGGAACCATCTGACTCAGACGCGGGGCTCGATATACTCAAGTGCACATGTTATTTATAATATAATTTTTTTTTTTTGTTATGAACTTCCCCAAAAGAGTTAATCCCTGTAAATAGTTAATAGTATATCAACAATATAATCTGTTGTAGTACAGGCGGTTAATTTGCGTCACACCTCCATAACCTGCATACACCACGTTTCATTTTATTGATTATTTAATAGGCAGAGGGGAGAAGACGTTAATGTGACGCTCTGTCTATTTCTTTACTTTTGTTTTTAAAAGATTTTCAGGAACAGGAGAAATAAAAGCAAAGGAGAAAGGACGAGGGGGGTAAGCAGGAATTCTGAGAGGGGACGGACTGGGGCTTTTCTACGGGGTGGCTATACAGCCAAAAGGAACGTGGACCCGGACACGGACAACGCGTTGGGCTTTTATTATATAGATTATTATAAAGAGGTATCTCTAAGTTTAAGTGCAGTTTTATCTCAGTTAATTTAGATTAACATATATTTCACCGTGTAGCATTAGTATTCCATATATTAATTTTTCAGAATGTTTCTCTGCAGCAAATATCTCTGTTTAGCTGTTTATGCCCTAAACAAAGCTCATCTAATAAAGCATATAAAAGCAATGTTCTCACACAAAACAATCGGGATTTAGGGAAATTTTGGTGTTATGTTGTTATATGTATGCAGTTCTTCTGAATTTAATTAATTCAGCTTTTGCTGAATCCATTTTCTTAACTTTGTGTTTAGGACTACAGGTAGCTTTAGCATTATCCAAAGCTGCTTCTGACCCAGAAAATAATTTAGGTCTTATCCAGTAGTAAACCAAAAAGTAGGTTTAAACTGTCCCCAAACTAGAGAGGATGACTTTACAAAGGTTTACTAGTGGAATGAAGAAGAAAAAGTGATAAGGAGAAAACTTTGTAGTAAACCCAAACCTTCAGTATTCCATTAAAGTAAGTGCAGTGGGAAAGTAGAAATTAGTTTTCCTTTATGTGCTTGCTCTTTGCATTTTTCCAACCAGGCCCCCTTGTGTTTTTTCAGGCATGTCTGTTTTTAAATTAGCCTGCTTAGAATCATTCTGGGCGTGGATAGACTTTCTTTAAAGATTTATATGACCATTAGAGTACGGAATAATAAATTACTTGGATGTGGTAATCAACATGCAATATTCTCAGGTGCTGTGATTAGTGAGTATAGCTTCCTTATTTGAAAAGCCTCCAAACATGTTCTTAGGAATGTTTATTTTAATAATGAGGATACTGGTACCACTGGAGTTGATGGGGCAGTATGGGAAGGAATCAACAACCCAGAGTATTGCTATCATTTTCATGGAGGACAAATATCAGGGGTTTGTCTTTTTTTTTTTTTTTGCATCTTTTGTATGCAAAAGAATAATCTATGACATTAACATTGAGCCAGCTTCTTAGTAAGGTTAATGGTACTGTAAATTGGGAGGATACATGTGTTACCAAACTATTGAAATGTTTTTATTTAATAAGTACATATTAATGTATTAGTGGATTATTTTTCATAAGTAAATAAGTTAATTTGTGTGTTTGTTTATATATGAAAGTGTACATTTATATGTATGTATAGATATTATGAATTTTTTTTTGGGATTTTCCTAATATTAAGGGGCTATATAAAGTGTTTTCTTTAGTCAGTGATCCATTTTTATGTCATTTAAATTTCCTTCCCTCGACTGTAAAATGATAAAATATATACTTAAAGTTAACTAGGTACATCTTACAGCTGCTGGGTCTCCAAAATCTCTCAAAGTGTGCTTGAGTCATGTGTTTTTATTTCTGAATTTGCTCTATAATGGAATGAAATTGTCAGTAATACTTTTGGTTTTTTGAGCTTGAAAGAGAGAGAGAGAGCTTGGGAGCACGCACTGATGCAGTGCATTGCCGCAACCACCACATGATGACAAACCAACTCAGGATCCCAAATTAGGACCCGAGTGCAGCCATGCAACGGGTGACACCTCAGCACCACACTAGTTCAGATGGAATAGAACAGTGTGAGTTTTTTTTATGGTAGCTGGAGTGTCAATTCTGCCACCAACCCCCAGGTTTTCCCTGCAGGTTGGGGGGCCTGGATGCAGTTTAATATCATACACAGGACGGAACTTGAAAGAGCCTTAGGATCTGCTTTTATGTTGAACATTATGGGATTTGTAAATAAAAGTGTGCTTCTGCTACTGAAATTCAAGCCCAGATATTTAATTAGTTTAACATCCGTGCCATAACTTGACAAATGTATGAATCTATAGTAAACATTTCTTGGTAAAAATAGAATGTCAATAGTCTTCTTTTTAGATTCATGTACCTCCAACTGAAACTTGCATGCAGGGTCCAAAAGTACTCGAACCATGTTGCAATATATTTGAGAAAAAAAAAAAATACTATTAGACTTTAGGGCTGTCAAATCAGCCAAAAAATGAGGTTTGAATATTCAAATTCAAAAGAAGTAAAAATTAAAAAATATTTGAATGTAGGTCAGGACTGGACATTGCATGTATGTCTGTTCGTACTTTTTTCATACTTTGTTTTATGGTAAACGCTGCAGTGGCAGCTACAGCAAGAACAAAGGCCAATGCTGATGATTGGTGTCATCTGCCAAGTCTAATGCTGATGATTGGTATCATCTGGACAACAAGCCATAAAAGCAATCACAAAAAGGCAGCAGAAATCCTTATAAGCCACATATGCTGGCTCAGTGCTTTGCATACATAATTATTACTAATTTTATTTATTTTTTACTTATGCATTTGATACTTTAGCGTGGATTCAACACTTGGCTGGAGTTTTGCAGTGCAGACGTATTGTAACGTGTCTTGCTGCCAAACAAAGGTAGAGCAGGTCAAGATCAAGAGAAATATGGGTTAGTTAGTAAGACATTGACAGAATGAGAATAGCAAGCAAAGTAAAACAGCAAGTAGAGGCAGTCCGGTCAAAGACTTATTTTATTATTCTGGAGGTGTCCAATGGCCAGTGTCAGGGTATTGTTTATATTATGCAATTCAGAATAAAATACCAGTTGGCACCTGGGATCCTAAACGGGAAAGCGGGGTTGTTATAGTATCAAATCAGTGTCTGCATGATCTGTCAACTTTTTTTTTTTTTCTCCATTAAAGGTGCAGCAATATTTTAATAATGGTACCCTGAATATTTTTGATTATACGTCATTGTTTTAGGCATTATTTGTCAAGCCAATAGCTATGTAACATATAGGCTAATTGTGGGACACTGCATATTTGCTGACGAAGCACTGTAATTAATGGAAAATCAGAATTTTGTTGTTTTCCATTTGCCTCAATGAGAAGGTCTTAGTATTAAACAACAGTCGAGGGTGCTGGGCTTAAGAGTGAATGGAGGAGAATCAGATGCAAAGCGATGCTTTTTGAATACAGGAGAAGCGTTCACAAGTGTGCTCAGATTAGTTTTTTGTTTTTAAATTAAAGTGCAGGGCAGATGGACAGGAAAAGAAAAAAACTATGTCGTGAAGAGGTCTGACTGTTTTACTATAAAGATAAGCTTACCATTCAAAATTATGAAAACGTTTGTGGAAGAGAAGTGCAAAAACATTTCTCAGTAAAATACTGAAGTTTTGCATAGCATGTTGGGAATAACATGATGCCAAAATTAGTGCAGCTAAACAACAACAGAATGTCAGCTTTTGCATTTGAAGAAGACCTTTTTAAATAATTTAGAATTTTATTCTAATAGGGACATTCAATCTGACAGCCCTATCAGATATTAAGACCTTGGTTATTGGTGCAGATGACAGTCCAATTGGTTATCATAAGCTTTTATTTTGTTTAGCTACATCCTAATTTGTTCACTGCAGTACCATCATTCCAGATTATATCTTGGTACCGCAGACCACATTTTCATGTTTCATACCTGTATATCTAAATATACATCCGATTAACTGACACAACTATACATGAGTTCCATTCTCTTAGGAAATTTCCTGGGCGAAGGCAGGTAACACGTCTAGTTGTATCAAAAAGTGTAAAAAGACAAATAATGTATTGGTTTCTTATGAGTAAGAGTTTATTCTCCATTCAGGTGTGGATCACTTTAGCATTTCATCACCAGAAGCAATTATAGTTGAGGGTCTCTGAAGCCTTGGGCTTAAGAAATAATCTTCCTAATAAAAGTGTGGTTAGGTGATTAGGGCAGCTATGGTTTAACATAATTGGAGCTCTCAAGTGTTCTGTAACACTAGTCCCTCTGCTTGTCTTTGCTATGAATAAACTTCTATTTAGATATTAAATAATGTCTTATTACAAAGGTTATTAGTATAGATAGCATTTGCAAACTCTACACATTTTATTGAGGGCCAACTGTGCATATTTTTCATGAGGTCCTTTGTGTTTCTTAAGTGTAATTGACAGTGTGTGGATTACATGAGATTGTGATATGAAATTTGGAACAGAGGCAGAGAGGTGATAACTGTCATTTTATAGAAATAGTTGAGGTGTATACTGACAATTCTAAGACTGTAGATTTAAGAACTGCAGTGTCAATGAAAAGATGCTACACATCAACGGGGATCTGAGATTTTTTGAAATGTCTTTCTTCCATTATTTGACAAACAGTTTCAGTTTATCATTTATTAGATTTTTTTACAGTTGCTTTCCCCTTCTCTCTCACAAAGTTATTCCATCACAGTTTAATATTTCAGAGTGGTAGTTGTATATTTCTGTCATCTGATTAATTTTCTGCCCCAAATATGGGAATGATTATTATGACTGAGAGTGACCTCTTTCACTACATTTTCTTTTTAAACATACAAGAATCTAAAAATTAACATACTTCATTTTTATACCATCTAAAAGAACTACTGCTTTTTACGACCTGTTCTTTTTTCTTTTCAATATAACTATTTCTGTAGGGATTTACGACTTGAATACTCCTGTGTATATATAGTTACTAGCAAAATACCCGCTCTTTGCAGCTGCAAAGTACTGCCTTCAAATTTTTATTAAGAAGAAAATTAAACCTTTTTAAACTGAGGGAAAATTTACCAATAATTATTTGTTAAGGATCTCTTTGTATACCACATTGTGAGTTCGGCCCTCCTGTTGTAATATGAAACAAGCTGTGCGCTGAGCTTACTCTTGAGCATGCAACATACAGTTGGCCATGTGAACAGTAATCTTGTTTCAAATCTCGCAGCTTGGATTGCTGCTGTCATAATCGGTTTGAGTTTCATGGTTTGTTTCAATTACGACAGTATTTGTTGGACTTGTGTTGAAGAGACATTCGGCATCTGTCAAGCGTTGTAAGTATACAACCAGTTTCATCGATAACTTCACATCCAGCTTTTGAGAGTTTAAACATTCATAAACATCAAAGTGTCCACTACTGAAATCGTCACCTGTGAATCTAAGATGTTTGAGAGGCATTGGCGGTTGTCCAAAGGTGTAAAATATTTGCCATTTCGGTACACTTGAAAGTGACAACCGAACAATTCAGCGGCAGCCATCAACTCACATGCAGAACCATAGGTGAAGGGCTTAAGCATTTCACTCTTATAGTGCTCCTGTGTAGTATAATTATCTCCTGTACCGTCATCAGTCCACACCTTGAACCTGTCCCAGTCATTCAATACATAAGACACAGTGTTCCTCTGGATATCAAGAGTGAGCCTGATATGGCCATGCAATATGTAACAAAGAGAATGGAAAAGGTAGGTGCCATCTCCAGACATGGAAATCACTCGGTAAGTGACAGTTCTTTGATCGACGGTGATCACCTCGATAGACATGTTAATGGGGGTACGGTTGGAACGATAAAGGAAATGGGAACCTGAACAATGTAAAGTAAGTCTAAAATACCTACACAATAACTACAGTCATAATAAATGAACAATAAAACAGCGGAGAAGCCATGGATTAAATAAAAAGGCTGTAGTTATCAGCAGGGAGACGTGAATCCCGTGGCGAAGCAAGGAAGGGAATGTAGAGACAGGAGCGACGGATGGCATTATATAGCCAGGCAGCCAACAACATGGGAGGCGTTGGGATGGGGGACCCAACGCCGCCTCACACGGTGATCGAGCTGCAGGCTATGGACATATATATGTACGTAAGTAGGATTCATTTAGCGTTGGGAACCCGCGTACCAAATTTCTTGAAGATGGGCCCATAAGTAACAAAGACAGTTGAAAAGTTCAGTGGCATTATACCACCGAAATAAGTACGTACATTAGTTTCGGTTAGTGCAGGGAAGCCGCCTACCAAATTTCGTGAAGATGGGGCCATAAATAAGAAAGTTCAACATGGCGGACGTTGTCGACCGTTATGACCGGTACGTAGAATTTCGAAATTAAACCTGCTTAACTTTTGTAAATAAGCTGTAGGGAATGAGCCTGCCAAATTTCAGCCTTCTACCTACACGGGAAGTTGGAGAATTAGTGATGAGTGAGTGAGTGAGGGCTTTGCCTTTTATTAGTATAGATTCCATTACTTGTTTACTTGTACATGTCTCAACATAAATGTATCCCCCCTGAACTATAGTTATGAATGTCTAGTGGCTTGCTGGTTTAGTATATCATACTTCTGAAACTTGATTTAAATGACTCTAATTGCTGTTAATATTTTCCCTTTTGGTTAGTGTGATTAAAAAAAAAAAATCAAATCTCTGTAAAGTATTTTTTAAATATTTAAGGTAGCATACATTTTTTGTATGGAGTCTGCATACTGTTTGTACTTGCTTGTTTGGTATATATCTGGAGTCTCCAGTTTAAAGACATGCGGGTTATGTTGATAAACAACTCTAAATTTCCTTGATGTGAGTGAGTGTACCATGCAGTGGACAGGCTTAAATGAGTTGCTTCCTGTCTTGTGCATGAGGCTGCCAGTTTAGGCTTTAGTTTGTTTGCAACTCAGTTGAAATATAAAGGTTCAAAAATAAATAAAATACTTATTTAAGGAAGTTGTTTACCAAAATATGCAAATACAACTAAAACACTTGGTCAAAAAGAGTCATTTGTCATAATGTTGCAAGTAAATAATTCAGGGTTTCCAGTGTATGTGCTTGTTTTTAGTTTGAACTAGTTTATTGACATGTACACAGTCGAATACACAATCTTTAAATTGCTCTTATAGATAGCTCACTGTTCTTAAAATGATTGCTCATTGTGGCACCACATGTTGGAATACTTTTGATCCTTTGGCAGGTATACCCATTTTAAAGGGTCCATGGAAAGCTGCTCTGTTGATTGATGGAATGTCCTCTCATGCAGTGCTTGAATGATCCCAGGCTAAGGAAACTTGTTGGCCACATTACAATATTCTTCTTTTGCCATCCATTTTCCTAACCTGCTTATTCAGGGAAGGGTCGCGGAGCAGCTGAAGCCTATCCTTGTTGTGTTATATTTTACATAACCTATGCAGTTAGATTCGGGCAATGGATAAGGAAAGTGGCAGTGTGGTGATGCTTGTTTGGTCTTATGGCCAGTGCTTGAAGTGGGCCAGTACCAGTGGCACTCCACACTTCATGGGGTTCCACTTTTCCTTCGGCATCATATACTAATAAACAGTTGCTCTGAATTTCAAGGGTGAGCCCCCCAACCCCGTTGTGTAAATCGCGATAACCAGTTGGTAGTAGGAACAAAATTCTGATTAAACAGAGTACTACCATTAGTTTGGTTCCACTTCAGACACTGCTTTTGGGCAAATAGGAGTGTAATTGTACTGTGTACACTGTGATAGACGGCCGGCAGCTCAATCCGGTCGGGACGTCCCAGAACGGGAAGAGAAGGGCAGCCTTTCCAGGACACTGCCTCCTCCATGACGCTAGTTGGCCTGGATTCCCTCGGGGCATCATGGGACATGAAGTCCATTTTCTCAGCCCTGTTGGGTACTGTGGGTGCCACCAGGGGGAGCTAATAAAAGACCTGGGGACTCCTATTTTCCCTACAACCCGAAAGTACGTCATGAGGACAGAAGCCCACAGTACTTCTGGGATTCTTGAGAACTGATGATATGGCATTTGACCCAGAAAAAGAAAAGGAGCACTTCCGGGTCATGAACTATTTAAAGTACTGGTGAAGACCCAGAAATGAGAGCCGGAGTTGGGAGGTTGGGTGATGAAGCTGCTGAGAATGGAGGATTGTTATTGTTGTATTATGATTATTGATTATTGGATTTTGGAGAATTGTGGCAAGTTTGTTGCTTTGTGCACTTTATTGAAGAAAATATTAAAAAAATTCTTCTTGGTGCTTTTACACGTGTCTTGGACGTCTGTTCACGGGGCAACAGCGACCCCTAGCGTCCACAACACAAGATCTTAAATCTGAATTAAACTGACTACACCATACAGTATATCAAAACGGTGCCTTAAATCTTTTGAAGTCAGTGTTCTTGTTCTTCTGCACGCACTTTGTACACTGGAAGCTCGAATTACCAAGTGACATCCAGCATTATGCGCTTTTTGTGGCATCTTGTTTGCCTGCACGATGAAACAACAAAGTATGTGTTTTTTTTTTTTGGGTGGAACTGAGGATGCTGTGTTTGAGTGAGTAAAAAGTAATTAGTAACTTCTAGTTTCATGTGTACTAATGTGATTCAAGACAAAAGACTCTAAGCCTGAGGGACAGACACCCATACTCCATTACATGTTTTCAGCTTTTTTTTTTTTGTTTTGTTTTGTTTACCTTTATCACAAAGACATGCAGGTTAGGCCAGTAGGTGACTGTAAATGAGTCCAGTGTGAATGTAATTGCGCTAGGGACTTTAATCCGGACACACAGACACTGAAAATGATCAAATCCTGTTAATTGATGTTAAAACATGCAAACCTGTCTAAAACTGAACTTTGTCCTTGTAACAATACTTTTGCTTATATATAGTACTAGCAAAATACCCGCGCTTCGCAGCGGCAAAGTACTGCCTTAAAAATTTTATTAAGAAGAAAATTAAACCTTTTTAAACTGAGGGAAAATATACCAATAATTATTTGTTAAGGATCTCTTTGTATACCACATTGTGAGTTCAGCCCTCCGTTTATAATATGACCAAGCTGTGCGCTGCACTTACTCTTGAGCATGCAACGTACAGTTGGCCATGTGAAAAGTAATCTTGTTTCAAATCGCACAGCTTGGATTGCTGCTCTCATAATCAGTTTGAGTTTCATGGTTTGTTTCAATTACGACAGTATTTGTAGGACTTGTGTTGAAGAGACATTCGGCATCTGTCAAGCGTTGTAAGTATACAGCCAGTTTCATCGATAACTTCACATCCAGCTTTTGAGAGTTTAAACATTCATAAACATTAAAGTGTCCACTACTGAAATCGTCATCTGTGAATCTAAGATGTTTGAGAGGCATTGGCGGTTGTCGAAAGGTGTAAAATATTTGGCCATTTCGGTACACTTGAAAGCGACAACCGAACAATTCAGCGGCAGCCATCAACTCACATGCAGATCCATAGGTGAAGGGCTTAAGCATTTCACTCTTATAGTGCTCCTGTGTAGTATAATTATCTCCTGTACCGTCATCAGTCCACACCTTGAACCTGTCCCAGTCATTCAATACATAAGACACAATGTTCCTCCGGATATCAAGAGTGAGCCTGATACGGCCGTGCAATATGTAACAAAGAGAATGGAAAAGGTAGGTGCCATCTCCGGGCATGGAAACCACTCGGTAAGTGACAGTTCTTTGATCGATGGTGATCACGTCGATAGACATGTCAATGGGGGTACGGTTGGAATGATAAAGGAAATGGGTACCTGAACAATGTAAAGTAAGCCTAAAATACCTACACAATAGCTATAATCGTAATAAATGAACAATAAAACAGCGGAGAAGTCGTGGATTAAATAAAAAGGCTGTAGTTATCAGCAGGGAGACGTGAATCCCGTGGCGAAGCAAGGAATGGAATGTAGAGACTGGAGCAACGGACGGCCTTATATAGGCAGTTACGAGTTATAGTTATGACTGTTACGCGTAGAATTTTGAAATGAAACCTGCTTAACTTTTGTAAGTAAGCTGTAAGGAATGAGCCTGCCAAATTTCAGCCTTCTACCTACACAGGAAGTTGGAGAATTAGTGATGAGTGAGTCAGTGAGGGCTTTGCCTTTTATTAGTATAGATTTAAACACAACCATCCTGAAACAGAACATGGTAACTTATGATGCAATCACTAAATTTGTACTTAAGCCAGTATGAAGTAAGGAACAAAGTATTTTGCAGCAAACACTTCATGTTATCATGGAAACCTCCAATTATTTATTGATTGATTCATTTATTTTCCATTACTCAAAGTTCATCTTTTGTTTTGCATATGAGATGCATATGCAGATATGTTGCCATCTCCAAATTTTGGGCAGATCACTTCTTGTTGCTATCATGCTTTTTATAAATTTTGCTTCTGCCTCTTTTAATTCTCTTGCTGTCTGTATTTTACATATACCATTTCTTCACGATGCATTTGTTCTCTCATCATATTTTCTGGTTCGTCATTCTTCCTCTTCAGACCCAGTCCTGCCCACATGCAGTCCACACGGCATTTCTCGATTCCTATTCGTCCTCTTCCAAACCCTTCCCCACGCTGCCTGCGGTCTCCCATACACCCCCACGCCACTTTTCTCGAGTCCTATTCCTCCTTTGGACCACCGCATTCCCCGCTTCTCTCTCATGACCCCATTGGTGTCACATCACCGCCCGATACCTAGCCTGACCGCGTGACCTTTCACTTCAGCCATGTCTGCGCCTGGGAGTCTTTTCTGTAGCCTGCTACAGGAAGGTACTCTCTCGACCATTGCCATTGGTTTCGCTCCTTGCTATTTTCGTTATACTGCAATGATTGTTTCCTAAGCCTTTGTTATAAAATGAATGACAGTATCTTCTCTGTTGATGGTCTTTTGTACAACGTCATCTATATTCTGGGATCCGGTAACTGCCTGTTCCTATCAGTGGGTTATTTCTTGACAGAAACGGTTGACGAAGACAATGCACTCTCACTATGACATAGGACAGTAGATTTCATTGCATCACATTGGGACAGATTTGTAGACATTCTTCTTCTTATTCTTTCCAATGCAAGTCGAGTTATCACAAGTCAAGAGTACTATCAATACATGGCAACATCTACAGTTTATGGTGGTGAAACTGAAATTCAAGCTCTTTCTGAGATTAGATCTTTCGACTCATTATCTGTTGTTTTCAGCAAAACACCTATTCACAACTACATCTTTCAAGAAGTATTTCTTCTTGATTTCTGAATTCCTTTCTCACTGTTTTCTGTTCCTATTCTTACACCGCCGTATCGGTGGGCGTCCACTAGTTAATTTTAACAAGCTTTAGGTAGGAATAAAACTGTCTCCTGTTTAGAATGTCTTTCTAGATGTGAGAATTTGCAAACTGACTGGTGATAGAGTTGATATTATAACTTGGCAATCAAAAATGATCTTTGTGTAATTTTTTTTTCAAAGAAATCCAACTCTGTGATACTGCTAAATATTGTAGCCAGTATCTACATTGTGACAGGTGGCGCTATCGCTCCCTTGAACCCCTGTCCATGACTCCAAACACCAGGTAAATGTCCAATACTTGACTTTATTTAATCGCCACAGTGCACAAAGCACCCTCTCCTCCACAATACTCATATAAATCACAAAACACTAACAATAATACACAATCCTCCACTCCCAGATGCGTTGACACCCTTCCACCCAGCTCAGCTCGCCGTCTGGGAGCTCCCATAGTTCTTTTATATTCCCTGACCCGGAAGTGTTCCAATCCCCAGTCCATGTGACTCTTAAACCCTTCCAGGTCAGGTACAAGTCCTTTCTTTTCACCCCGGAAGCCTGTCGCTCGTCCTTTGACGAACTTCTGGGTTAAAGGGCACAAAGAAGTCTTTGGTCCTCCCTGCAGCTCCCTCTTGTCGCCCCTGTGGTATCCAGCAGGGTCTTGTATAAAAACTACATTTCCCATTACTCCCTGCTGGTCTTCGGGGCACTTCCATACTGCAGGGAGGGCTCCATCTGGCGGCCTGGGGGTATTGTCCGGAATGACAAGCCGGCCACATCTCACAACATATACATAACGAAGTATTGCATAGAAATGCTTCGATTTGATAAGGCACTAATCTAAATACACAGATTTTCACTACAAAAGACTCAATCTGTGGTCAGTAAATTGGCTAATCACAAAAAAGATCTTTTCAGCCCCATCTTTTCTAAGCTTTATAATAATTTAGTTACAGTGCTCCTTTGTGTGAAGCATTATGGTAGTTGAGCCAGCCTGTATCTTTTTATTTATTTTACGTCTGGGAATCGATTTAAAAGAAATGAACTAATTAATCACATAACAGTATGTAATTAATCAGTTAATCACATCTAACATTAAAACATGTAATCATAAAATAAGTGCTTAAATCATAAAGAAAATGCATAGTTAATCTAAAAAGTAATGTAGAATCAACACAAAGGAATTAAAAACTTAAACAATGATCTTAAACCTGAACTTTTAACTAAATACTGCCTGAGCAAGTACAACCTGATAGACGCCGCATTCACTGTGTTGCCCAGTCGATACGATAAGTCAGCGCATTCGCCCTATATTGCGAGTGGTAAAAGTGCCATTTAAACTAATACAGGTAGATGTGGAAACCGGTTTTCTGATGAAAAAACAATAACGTTTTAAACAGTATCGTTTACATACAACAGATTTTGGGAAATCGTTTACAAGCAATTATTTATACCCATTTATACACTAATAATGGCAATTAATAATATTATTATTATTATTAAATAATTCCTCCCGTATAAGTAACATTTCTCGGACTGCTTTCTTCCATCTCCGAAACATTTCTAGAATGTTCTTACGCAACACAGTACTAAAGTATTGGTTAATGCCCGAGTCGCCTCACGTATAGATTACTGTAATGGTATTCTATCTGTCATCCCACAAAAACGTATCCGTCGCTTACAATTTATTAAAAATTCTGCTGCCAGGATAATAACCTGCTATTCTAAATCCACTGAACATGCTACACCTATTCTCTCTCAACTTTACTAGCTCCCTGTTAACTACAGAATACAATACTAAGTAATATATCAGAAAAGGAGTGGAAAGTAGCAATGCAGAGAATTCACTCGAGCTCCATATGTGCAAAGCATATAATTATTCAACTCAAAATTATATATCGAGCACATTTGTCTCGTCTAAAACTCTCCAAAATGTTTCCAGGGCAGGATCCAACCTGTGAATGCTGCAATCAAGTCCAAGCCTCACTGGGTCACATGTTCTGGGCCTGCACCAAATTAACATTATTCTGGACCAAAATTTTTAATTACCTTTCAGACAGCCTTGGTCTCACAATCCCTCCTAACCCATTAACAACTGTGTTTGTGGTTCCTCCAGATGGGTTTAAAGTGGAGAAGGACAAACAAACTGTGATTGCATTCACTACACTTTTGGCATGCAGACTTATTCTGCTAAACTGGAAGAATCCAGATGCTACTCTATTAAGTCAGTGGGAAACCGATGTTTTTTACTATTTGAAACTGGAAAAAATCAAATACTCAGTTAAAGGATCTGTACAGATTTTTTTCAAAACATGGCAGGATCTAATCAGTAATATTTTAAAATAAGCTCTTAAAGCACAGAGGAAGCAATTACAGTGGAACCTCGGTTCACGACCATAATTCGTTCCAAACCTATGGTCGTAAACCGATTTGGTCGTGAACCGAAGCAATTTCCCCCCATAGGATTGTATGTAAATACAATTAATTCTTTCCAGACCGTACGAACTGTATGTAAATATATATTTTTTAAAGATTTTTAAGAACAAATATAGTTAATTACACCATAGAATGCACAGTGTAATAGTAAACTAATGTAAAAACATTGAATAACACTGACACAAACACCCAGGCTCCCTGCTCAGCTGCACGTGCAGGCTTGCTCGCTCGCCCTCTCTCTCTCTCTCTCTCTCTCTCTTGCACGCACGCACGCAGGATCGCTCGCCCTCTCCCTCTCCCTCGCTCTCTCTCTCTCTCTAGCACACAGGCTCGCTCGCCCTCTCTCTCTCTCCAGCACGCAGGCTAGCTTGCTCTTTCTCTCTCTCTAACATTGCAGCAGTTCGTGCTATAGCCTTGCAAGCCAATCACTGTATAAAACACTTTTTTAATGAGCTTTAAGCACAGGGGAAAAAAGGAACATTTTGAAAAAACTGTAATTTAATAAACCACCAAGAAAAGTAACATTGCAACAAATCTCGCTACTAACCACTCGCCGTAAACACTTTAATGAGTTTTAAGCACGGGGGGAAAAAATGAACATTTGAAAAAAGTGAAAAGTAACACTGCAACAATTCACGTTACAAACTGAAAAATGAACATTTGAAAAATCCGCAATACAAAAACCATAAACCAACAAGAAAACTAACCTTGCATGAGTCGAGTTCTGGCTTGAAGTGAAGAGGAACTGGGTGGAGAGGAGGAAGAGTCTGGCTCCGCATACGAGGTGTTTTCTCTCGTATGATTTCTTGGGTTTCTGGTGTTTTTAGCTGTTTAGCTGGTGGGAGCGAAAGCCTCATGCAGCCATTCCAGAAATAAAGTCCTTGTGACCCAACCCTTCGTGTTTGCCCTCCACTACTGGTAGTCTGGCTTTGTTTACATTGTGCTGCTTGAAAGCACAAGGGTTCTCAAATTGGTAAATGAATAAACTGGTGAACAGTTTTTCCACCTCTTCCAGCACTTGAAGCCTCTGCCTGGTTAACGCTGTAACTCCTTTTACAAAATCAGCTGCTTTAATAGATTCTTTCTGCTTTAGAATAGTCGAAATCGTAGGTTTTGACTTCTTGTACTCGGCGGCAAGATCAGTAACACGAACGCCACGCTCATACTTCAATAATTTCTTTCTTTACTTTGATTTCAATTTTCTGCAAAACTTTCTTCTCACCACTCTTCACTTGCTTAGAAGCCATGGTTAACTGCAAAAGCACACAAAATACTGTAGAGCACAAAGAGATCTCAGATAAAGCACGCACGTCTGACTGAGAACAATGAAGCGGCGCAACACGTGCTTAAATACAGTAATCGGCGCGTACTAACCGGCAGGGAAATGAAATGGAGCACAGATAGTTCACAGCGAAAGCATGCACGCACGTGCAAGCACGCATGTCTGACCGAGAACAATGCAACACGTGCGGAAATCATCAGCGTGCACAAACGGAAAGGGAAACTGGCTTGTTCGTATACCGAGTGTGTGGTTGTGAACCCAGGCAAAAGTTTGGCGAACTTTTTGGTCGTAAACTGAGTTGTACGTGTACCGAGACGTTCGTGAACCGAGGTTCCACTGTATTTCTGTTTCTTCTCCATTCATTTCTATTGGCTTATCAAACTTATCAATTTAGGTATGTTTACAAGCCTTAAATTTTACTCCTTTGGCCTTATTCTCTCTCTCAGGGGTGGGGGGTCGACTTGTTCTCAATTCTACTTTTTGTAAAAATTAATTGATTTGTATGGAATGATTGCAATACAATTAATAAAATTTCAAAAAAAAAAAAAAAAAAGAATACAATACTAAATATTGCTCTTAACATTTAAAGCTCTCTACAACCTCACTGATCTCCTACAAACTGACACTCCTCTCGCTTACTCTGATTCTTCTCTGCAGCTGTACTTTCTGTACCACACATCAAACTCTGTGCTATGGGAGCTCGAGTGTCGTTCATAGTGCCCCTCAACTCGGGAATTCTCTTCTCTCTCATATACATCAGCTCAATTCAATAACACATTTTAAAACTACCCTCAAAACTTATCTTTTCAAACTGGCATACCAATTGTGAATTTTGCACTGTTACTGCCAGTTATCTTTGTTTGTTTGCTAATTACTGCTGTTTGATCGAGAGCAAAGGTGGACGCGGAAGTAGGATTAGAGATGGCGAGTGGGGCTCTGTTGTGCATATCCCATGGTCTTAGAGTTGGTGGACGGGGCTCTCTGTCTTGTGTGCGCTGTCTGTCTTGCTTGACCTTAGTTAGAGTTGTCGGGCAGGGCTCTGTGAGTTGGCGATCGTGCCTCTCTGTCTTGTGTGCGATGTAAAGTCAACATGGCTCAGAGGCGCATGTGGACTTTTGCACAGATGAAAGCGACTGAGGCTGTGTTTGGTGAGTTGTTGCGTGCCTCGAGAGCGACGGTGGACTCGAGAGGATGGTTACAGTTGGCGTGCGTGGCTCTGTCATGCGTATTCCATGACACGATAGAAGGGTTAGAGCTGGTGGGCAGGACTCTGTCGAGCGTATCCCATGGTCTTAGAGTTGGTGGGTAGGGCTCTGTCTTGCTTGCGCTCACTGTCTTACATGCCCTCAGTGTTTGCTTTGCAGTATTTTTGCCAGTATTATATATATATTAGTATATATATATATATATATATATATATATATATATATATATATATATATATATATATATAGAGTCTCTGTTCAGTAATGTATGGTCAGACTTATAAATAGTCATTTTTGTGCTTGACCACATGTCTGCTTCATAGGAAAAAGTTTGTGTACTTTATATCATTTACAATGATATCTCTGACTTTGAGTGTTCAGGTCATAGCACTTCTGAGAATTATTTTCTCCTAGGATCTTAATACTGTTTGTCAATTTTTTTCCTTTGTATCTGGAGTCAAGACTTTCATTATTGTTATGAGATGTTCACTTTAAACATTTATTTCTCTTAAAATTTTCCAAGCAAATGTATATGTGTGAGTATGGGTTTCTTTGCATTATGCTTCCTGATCATTGTTATCATTACCTTTGATTGAAACTGTTACTTTTTTTAATACAGCAAGAACACAGGGACATATATACATTGAGATATATTTACTTTATCTATATGACAGTAAAAATAACAGACAATACAGTTAAGAAATAGAGGGTCAAATCATTATATTATTGTTAACCTGCAATTCGTCACAAACTTTCAGTACAGCAAGACAATAGTGCCTCCCTATTAGAACATATAACATCAGCTCCCTGTAACACATATGCCCGTGTATAACATATATAAAATCCAGTCCTCCATAGGCTCAAGATTAACAGCCTTAAAACAGGTAAGACATTTTTACCAGTTCCTTTCCCGAAGAGGTGCATACCAGATTAGACCACGTCTCCAGAATTGCGTTCCACTCCCATCCTCAATGGTCACTTGTAAACATCTATTTATAAATTAATTGATATTAGTTGGCTCATGTACACCGAAGGACATAGCAAGTGTAATATTCCAATGTGTGCTAGAAATTCATATGTACCACTTTTGGAATTTAATATTTTTATATTAGAAGTAATAAAAGTAAACTGTTACTGATAAAGTAAAGAATGAGACTTCAGGCCAGTTTAATTCAGAAAAAGTATACTCTATGCTTTATGTTGTTGACAAGCTGAGGCTGGCTAGACCTGCAACCATTTTATCCTCCTCCTGCCTTTGAAACAGTTAAGCATCAGATCCTCCTTTCAACCCTAGGCTTCACTGGAACTGCTTTTAGATGGTTTGAATCCTACCCCTCGAAAAGATCCTACCGTGTATCCTGAAGAAATGATGTGACAAAGTTGTATTAGGCAAGCATAGGGGTGTCCCATGAATCTGAGCTGGGTCCTCCATTCTCCCCTTTTTCAGTACCTTGCTAGGCTATATCATCTGGTCTCATTGATTCTCATTATCACTGCTATGCTGGTGATACACAGCCATACCTGTCGTTCTCTCCATATGACCACATAATCACAGCTAGATTCTCCGCATGTCTCACTGATATCTCTGACTGCTTAAAGGACACTATCCTCTCCCTCAGTCTGTCAAACACAGAGCTCCCTATTATCCCAGCCAGTTTGTCTGTTCAATACTCCTTTTCTATAATACCTGACTTATTATCATTAACACTTGCCAAGTCAGTATGTGACCTTGAGATGATGATCAATGACCAACTGTCTTTCACTGAACATGCAGTTGTTTCCCCTTCATGCAGATTCACTTTATATGACATTTGCATGATGGGGCTTTATCAGACACAGAGTGTGTGGCACAATTTTTTGGTGCAGGCACTGATCCTGTCATTTCTTAAACACAGCAAATCCTTACTGGCATGGTGTACCTTCATGCTACCAAGTCACTGCTGATATTTCAAAATTGCAGCAGCATGCCTTGTTTTCAGCAAGCTGAGGTAATGCATGTTACTTCCTTTTTCAGGTCTAAACTGGCCCACGGTAGCAGCACTCATTCATTTCAAATTCTTGATGGTTGCTTACAGAGTAGTTGGTGGATCTGCACCATTGTTTATGGAGGCACTAATGAGATCCATTGCTCCTTTTCTCCCACTCAGGTGAGCTAGTGAATGGTATGTAGTGATTCCATCACTATGTGGCACAAAATCTCAGTTTAGACTCCTCACTTGTGGAGCTGCCCACTTCCATCTGAACTGCTGACTCCTTGTTTAAGAAGTATGTTTAAGCATTTGAAGATTCTTATTCTATAAATAGCTACATTGTTGATAATGATTTTGATGCTATATTCTTGTTATTGGAGCTCTCATAGCTACAAATAATAAGTCTTGTTTATTTCTGCTTATCAATGTCAGTTTTTTAATCATGCCTTATAAAACTTGTTTCAAAGCAGTCCCCAGACTGATGTTTGCTTTCTTTTCTAAATTACTTTGGATAAAAGAGTCTGCTAAACGATTACATGTAAATATACAGTACACAAAACATGTACAAATATAATTGTCTATTAATTGAGAAAAAGGTATACTAGATTGATGATAAGAGCTTTTTTGTTAATACTATATGCACACATGTTTATTATTTATGGTTTTGTAAATATTTTATTGTGAAAATAAACATAAGTCAAAGCGTAATGTGGAGAGTTGCTATCTGTGCTTCAAAAGGAAATTCCGGTTTTAGTTTCAGTCATAGTTTATTTTCTGCTCTAAAATATAGACCTGCTATGTGGTTATACATTTAGTCATAAAAAGTATCTGTTGTGGTTATATGACCCCAGTTTGCTTGGTTAAAAGCACATGTAACAATGATAGAAGGTTCATTTTGCATTGGAGTACTGTCACTAAAAATCTAATCTTAATTGTATGTAATAACCTTCTTTGTATGATACATTTAGGTTTAATAGAAATATTTTCAGATGTGATGATTTTAGGTCCCTGAGAGGCTGCATATTCTGCACAGTTTTTCAGTTTGTCATTTTACCTATTTAAAGATGGATATTTCTCATAACAAAGTACTGTTTTGTTATCCTCAGCTATTTCTTCCCATTTGTTAAACATTCTAGCAGGGCTGTGGAGTCGGTAGATAAATGCTCCGACTCCTCAGTTTCTAAATCTTCCGACTCCGACTCCCCGACTCCGACTCCTCTGTATGTATATACTATGCTAATGTATTTTCTACATCCATTGAAGGAAAGGAAGGCAACATACATGTCATTTCACCACAGAACTACTGGCTAGGAAGCCAATACTCTACTATAATGCCAGATTAAAGACAAACACAATTGATTGGCGGCCGCAGATTGCGGGTCTCCACATGGACGGGCAGATCCAGCTTGCCGAAAATCTCAACCACCGCCCCCATCCAAAGTAATGTGATGCCTCTGTCTGCTGCAGTGGCTGTCTCCTCTGTCAACCAGCCGGAAATTTAGTGCATTGTGTCACTCACCGGCCAGCTAATCAGCAGAACGAGCGGCTTTAGGCTAGGTTCACAGTTCCCTGTAACAGTGGAACACGACACAATGGAAAGCGGTGCCGCACCTTACCTGTGCATTACATCCCATATAGTGACGCATACAGTCAATGAAAAGCATGCTTCATGGTTACTTGACATGTTCATTTTGTGGTAACATTATGCACTGCATGCATTGGGCTTTATTCTTATAGCAGAGAAGTAGTTCATTATGACTGTTTGTGAATTGGGACATTTCAACTTACTTTTTTAATTCCCATTTAAATTTAGTAGGAGTCGGAGTCGGTTAACTTTTTGCCGACTCCAGGTACCCAAAATTGTCTCCGACTCCGACTCCTCGACTCCGACTCCACAGCCCTGCATTTTAGGGTAATAATGAGCCTTATAGAGAACTTTTTTTTATTTTTATTTAAGTATTCACTTTTCCTGCAGTATATTTCAGCAATATTGCAGTTAAACTTTGGAGGTCTTCACTTTTACACTTTTTTTACTTATTGGAAACTGTCATGTTGGTTTCTTTTATTAATTGAGCTCAGATGTACTTATTTCCTTATCTGACAGAAAGTACGCAAGTTTCTCATCTCTAAATAAGATCACTTTAGCTTTGCTTAACCGGTTAGAAGTCTCCTTAGGATAATACAACAGTTTGAGTACAGCATGTGTTCATATAATTTAAGAAGTGGGGAACAGTACCTCATGCTCTCCATCCACTTTGCACAAACCAGTTCCTTGTAGCTGACACTGCCATTCTTGCAAATTCAGTCCCAGTTCTCATAAATTGTAATTAATAGGAAATTACAAGACTGCCCCCATTTGATATTTGACAATTTAATTAGGTTTGCCAGTCTTTGTGAATAGAACTGACTTTTCCTGGTGAAATCTTCCAAATTCAACTGGACCATCCTATTTATTTATTGACATACATAAATAAGTTATTCGGAGGTAATTAATTCATTAATAAGGAAAAGGTACAATTAAACTAAATAAACCACTAGGTCAATTTCCATAGTAAAAATAAATCTCCAAAACTAAAAAGAAAAATGCATTATGATGTGTCATTTATCCTCGGTGATTATTTCCATTAAACATTTATTACTACTTTTTGTTTTTGTTGTTTTTTTTTTTAGCCTTATTTTTTATTTTACTGTTTTTTCTGTGGGATGTTAAAATTATATATTATACCCATTTCATTTGACAAAATGTCTATCCCTTTTAAGATGACCATTTTTCAACATGTTTCCTTTTTTGTTTGTTTTGTAAACATTTCTAAATATTTTTTTGTTTCTGTTAATATTAAGGAGTGTTATCATGCTGCATATGGATAGTTCAATACTGTTTGATTAATTTTACTCTGTTACAACCAAACTTGGAAGTTTCTGGCTTCTAGACTAGTTCAAAAACAGACCTGGAATTTGGAATTAATCAAAAAACTTATTGCATACCTAAATTGTGCCGTAGTAGTGCACTGCTAAAAAACTTTTAACAGAAACTTGACTACATTTTGAATTTGCTTTTGTATTCAGATTTGTTGTTTAGCATTACTAATAGGGCATCTTCAGTTATTTTAGGTGTCCTGATCTGGAGCAGAAAAGGGAAGGCAGAATAGGTGTTTTAATACTCAAAACACTTTTTGTTTGGTCCTGAAGTTGGTATAACTGGATAGGTTTTAGACTAATGTATCTTCTATTGTCAATGGAAACTACTTTTTAAAGTGCAGTAACTGGTCTGTTCATGGCTGCTAAGTTTTATACTACAGATGTCTCCATATGCAGCATGACTTTGTTTTTTTGAATGTTAATCTATCTGCATCAGTAAATTCATAGAAGCTAGCCCAAAAATATAAACACAAAAGTTAAAAAAAGTTCCAAATCCATTTATCTTTTATGGTTGTGAGTGGAATTTGAGCAACCCTTGAAGAAGGATTGAGAATTTCAAGCAGTACCAACTTAATGTGCTTGGTGACCTAAAAGGGAAACATGTTGGGACCGGAGCATGGAGAAGGGTCATCTTTAACCTGAACTGAACATGTTTCCATACTGCCTGGTGAATGTAGATGATATCATCTGATGTGCTGAGAGACAGACTGGATTTGGGAAGTTGGCTGCTTATGTGTTATGCTTTGTGATAGATAAGCATTTTCAAAGGTAGACTCGAGTCCACTTCCAAGCAAGAAGTGGCAGTAGGTTTTTAAGTTTGTCTGTTGTGATTTTTTTTTTTCTCTTAATCAAACTCACCATTTTGTACATTTTGACTACAATAGGCATGATTCTAGGTGTACATGTCTTTAAGAGTGTTCTCATTACAATGCCAATAAAAATGCACACCAGTGCTATAAGGGATTATAAATTTCTTAGTGCAGCTCAGGGCCTGAATATCAGTGTTGGAGGTTGGAATTGGGGCAGTCATTTCAGAATTTTACATGGTTTAACTTAATATGGAAGAAAAATCCCACTTCATTTTCAAGGCAAAACAAATGCTTTGTTTTTCCCATTTTTATACTACAGAGGAATCAGATCAGAAATAAAAATACGTTGTTTTGCATGTCTTGAGAACATGATGATGTGATCAATCAGCTGTGACTTACAATCACTTATACCATTATGCATTTCAATGAGGAAAAGAAGAGAAATGATAGTGAAATGAGTGTAAACTTGTATTCATCTTCTTAACACAATATTACAGGAATCCAGTTGCCCATCCAGAAATCCATTCATTTTCTAACTGGCTTTCCAGTTTAGGTTTTATGGTTGTAGGTACCTATCCCAGCTGCATTAGGAATGAGAAATTAACTATGTGACTTTCTCTGTTCCTGTGGCTAGCCTACAGCTTAATTCCAAAATAAATGTAGTTATTGTTTCAAAACAATTTCTATTGCTCAGGCATTCATGTGGCTCAGCTATTTCAAACATAAAGGAACTTTAATGTTATGACATGTAATGTGCTAAAGGAAGCAGATAAATGCAGAAACCTGTAGTGCATACATCATTGGTGAAAATGAATCTGCAAAGTAAATTTTTGTAGGCAGTTGACACCAATTCAATATTTAGTTTGACAACTAAAATTTGATGAATGTGTCCTTGAATGGTAGGGGCTCAAATGAGCTGCATTCTACAGTTATGAATACTTACTGCACTTAAAGGTCAATCAAGTTCAGTGTGCTCAGGCTTAAGCAATGATTAAGTTTGGTCACTTATATGATGCACCTTGAAAACAGCAGGAAGAAAGTTGTTTAACAAGAATTCTTAAATGTTCAGTTAATCTTCAGTTGATAGGTATGATTTAACAAAGATGTAATTAAAATGTGTTTTTGATTTAAGATGTAATAAAGGTAAAAAATGAATTAATTAATAGAATGGTGAATTAATATTACTCTACAGTAAGACTTACTAGTCAGCTGATGTCTGTTTCATATACTGAGACAAATATAAATGTCATAGACCAGAGTGACTTATTTACAAGCCTAAATTGAAAAGTGTGTAATTACAAAAGCATCTTTAAATAGTTTGTGTAAATGATAATATACTGAGTTATACTGGTAATCACTGATTCATGTGGCACTGTTATTATAATGTTTTAGATTTTTAATTTTTTACTATTGACTTTGAGTACTGTACATATAGTATGTGCACCTTGTCAGATAAATTAAATAGTCCATGATAGTCATATCATCTTTTTAAGCTGAAATACCTCTGGGACAATAAAATCATTCCAATTTGCTTTTACATAGAAGGAGCCTCCAGCCACAATAGAAATTCATGCCATGACATATGCAATGATGACGAACACTCTAGGCCAGTAGTTCTCAAGTTCTGTCCTGGGGTACCCACTGAGGCTCTGGATTTTTGTTCCAACCAGATTTTCAATAAGTGCTAATAATTGATAATAGCTGATCTCATTTAATTAGCTTGTCTTTTTTTCGTTTCTCGTATTCTGCATTCAGAAAAACACAGCAGTTTGATTTTTTTTATTTATTTATAAGATATTTACAAATATTTCTGTTTTCGCTATAACTTTAAATGCTCAACTCCTTTGCTGTTTTTTGCTCCCTTCGTTGTATTCTAGTAATAACAATTAAAAACACCCAGAGCAGACACCCGGGCAAACAACACTGATCGATCAAAGGCTGCAACTACTTCAATGTCAGACCCACTAATTAGTAAATAGTATATGAAATAACCAGAATGCCTGGAAAAGCTGATTGGAAATCAGGATGAAAATATTGTTTAAAAAAAACGAAGAAACTACATTATCCCCATATAATAATTTACCAAAGTTTAACTTCCCTATTGACGCCAAAACACAGAAACTAGGAAATAACCGCTCACTTACAGTAATTAGGCTGGAGACCAATTAAAAACAGGAGTTTGTTGGAACAAAAACCTGCAGTCACAGGGGGTCCCAGGACCAAGTTTGGGAACCACTGCTCTAGGCAGTAAGATCTTCTTCATTTACTTTAGATGAATACATTAGTGGTGTAGTGGTGGCTCTGAGGCTAGAGATCTGCACTGCGGCAATCGGAAGGTTGCTGGTTTGAATCCCGTAAATGCCAAAACGGACTCTGCTCTGTTGGGTCCTTGAGCAAAGCCCTTAACCTGCAATTGCTGAGCGCTTTGAGTAATGAGAAAAGAGCTATATAAATGCAAAGAATATTGTTAATTATTATTAGTATTGTTAGTTAATATGTTTTCATTAAGTTTCTATATAATAAGGAAGTCTGAGGCATAGGATTTCAGTCAGAGTATAAGCACTGATCCAAAATATAAATAATTCTGATCTAGAAATGACAATGATAATTCTGAATAGAAATGGACAATTTTACTGTCCTATGAGCAAGTACTGATATGTCCTATGAGCTGCATATTTGGAAGGCTGTTGGTCTAAACTGTAAACTGTGCTAACTGTGGAAAGCCACAGGAGTCAAACTGCAGCTCATTCAGATACAGTTTAGCTGCAGGGTGTTTAACATTTGTATTGACACAGTTTTTTGCCAAGATGTCTGCAAGCTATGGAAATCTTCCAGACAGCTAGGAATTAAAATGTAGCACCTTTAAAACGTGCCTCCAAACAAGGGAGTGTTTATTTAATCAAGGTAGTGGCCTTAGTCCTCTTGCACTCTGTAAATTTATCTTATGGAGTAAGTGCAGTTAATTTTCAAACTATTGTAAGCTTTTAAAAGCTAAAATATTTGTATCTTTTTCCGCCAGTATTCAGTCAGTTGTATACAAAAGTAACTTATTTAAGTAGATAGGTTGGCTTTTTTAATATTAAAAAATGGAAGGAATACAGCAACAATTATATCTCAAATACAGTGCCTTGTTAGTTATACAACATAGATATAAAAAAGTTCCAGGCTTGGCTTTGTATAAAAAGCATACAGTACACTGTTTTGGGTGACTGAGAAAGTAGCTGACCCCCATCATCTGCTCCATTGCTGTTTAGGGATTATTGGAAGGTGGGCTTTCATGTATGTCATTTTGGTATGAAAATAAATTCTTTTATATTTAGCTGTGGCATCTCAAATTTATTATGTAGCATTTTGTCTTCTGCTTTGTGGCTGGGAAACCTGTTTATTAAATGCAGTTTTAAAAGGGACACATACAGTACTTTTTGGGCCATATAAATTATGCACTAATTTATAGATTTACAAACATTGTTGTCTTGCCACTGAAGCGCATCTTTGCTGCTTTTATTTATGTTAACTTGATATAGTGTCTAGGAAAAGAGCAAGAGCTTGCGATCTTGTTTATTTGCTTAATTTCAATATTATATATAAAGGTTATGGAATTTGGCAATTTCATCAACTCTTCAGTGGAGCTGTGCAAGTACTCATCAGGTGTCAAGGACATGGTCAGTATGTGATGGCCTTTATTTGAATTGCACTTTAGGAGACACATGTTTAAACTTTGTTAAATTGAAAGCTTAAAACAGGCTGTACTATACAGTCTATAGTAAACATCAGAAAGATAAAATATAAAAGTGTTTATATAGAGACTGAAAGCCCCACTTATGTTAAGCTTTAATAAAAAAAAGAAGTTTATATACTTGATATCAATATCTGTTAAATTTAATGATATTTGATACTGTGGCAAAAACAAAAATCCCAAGTAAACTACCTTTTGTTAAAAATACTAGCAGTATTCAGGGTAAATTTCAGGGGAATATTGTTAACAGATGAATCATTAATTTAAATTTCAAATGTTGCAAACATTTGGTGCTTTAATTGTTCATATCTGTCCCTCCTTTTATGCATTTCTCCAAACTTTAAGGCTACCTCTATGAAATCACTCTTGTCCGTTTTATTTTTTTACTTTGATCCATTATTTTGGAACTGTTGTAAAACAGTTTTTGTAGTGCATTATATTTGTCCTCAGACTTTATTGCCTGTGCACCAGTCCAGAAATAGAAATTTAACTTTTACTGACCTGTAGTCAGTTTCTCTTAACAATTCAAATATATGACAAATTAGATTTTTCTAAGTTTCTTACATTTTATGGGTTATACTCCTTAACATTAGTTTGCCTTCATAAAACAAATTAACACTAGAACTACCAAAGCCTACAAAAAAACTAGTAAACCCGGCCCACCTTAAATCTCTTCACACCTCTCCATCAGCGTCTTTTGTCTTATAAATGTATTGATCAACACAAGTAGCAAGCAACCTAATATCCCATCCTCTCTACTGCATCTGTTGTTAGCGTTGCCTGTGTGCAGTTTCCTCTCCTATCTCTAAGTCAAATTTGCCTGAGGATGTGTGCAAAGTTAGAAAATGAATGGATACTTGTACTGACATGTGTACACATGCTCATTACAATCGGAGAATTAATATGATGCCTCCATTCCTTGATTTGGACAGCATAGGACACAATATTATAAAGTGGTTTTGCATTTTTTTAAATAATTAGCATAATTCTAGCAGTCACATGGTTGAATTCTTCTGCCTCAAACACAAAGCGTTTTCAGAAATAGCTTCAGCTGTTTTTCTGTTTGCATGTGGTACTGTATCATCATCACTGTGAAATAGTTTTGTATGTAGTTTTTCCTCACTTTTTCTTACTTATTACTGTCATGCATGAGTGCGACATCAACTTTCACTTGATACTACTGAAACTGTAAAAGAAAAAAAACACTAGTACTGTCAGTATCAGAATTTTATCTATCTGATTAAAAAATATATATGTATGTGTGGAGATGTATTCTTGCTACGGGGAACGGGACGCTGGCACCCGCACGTTGCTGCTGCTTCTCCTGGTTAACAACAGTTTTTGTTAAAGTTCGTATTAACCTTTCACTTTTTGCACTTCTCCATTTTTTTATTGAATGTATTGTTAATGGATAATATAGACTTGAATTGTATAAGTGCTTCATTTGGGAATGACTGAGAAGCGATCTGTTATTTGAATCCACCTGGCTTACAGCTCTGAACCTATCACACCTGTAATACCCAGCGTTACATGTATGAGATTGTATGTTGGAGCCTCCCAGTTCTGGTAGCGAACTTTTATGTGCACCTTGTAATATCTCCTACTATGCCTCTTCTGATTATTATTATTATTATTATTATTATTATTTATTTATTTTTTTTGCCGCTTTGCTGTTGTTGGTCATCTTTGCCACCCCATCCCACCGTGCCCCGCCCATTTCACCTTCTCCTCTATGCTGCACTGCTTCTCTGCTACTGTCAGATAACTATTGCTCTGTACTATGCTAAAATACCATCATGATAAACTCCTTCGTATTAAACAGTTTGTTCAGAGGAAGTGGTCGGACTGGAATGTCCTAAAAGGGCACTGTGTGGATTAGGTCGTTGCCACCGATGGACAGTGAATGAAAAGTTCACCAACAGCATCTATTCAGGAATACACCATCCTACTCATGGCTTTGGAAATAAGAGTGTCAGTGAGCCAAATTCTCAATATGCTAAAATAACGCCTTGCTGTGGATCTGTGTACAACGAACCCTCATCAGCTTATATATACAGTATATATATATATATATATATATATATATATATATAATTCACTAAGGCAAGACAACCATGGAAAGCACGCCAGAAGGGGCATGGATTCACTGAGCCGCCGACAAGTAAGACGCCGATGGTGCACGCAGGAAGGAGCCATGGCCACCAACTCCATTGGATACGACGATAACTTGCAGAGCCACGCCCACCAACTCGGACGTGATGACACAGAAGAAACGGCGACATTTATATTCGTCTGTCGTAGAGGCCACATGCACCTGCACGTTGACTGTTCATAGAGGCATGTTTCTCGCGGAGGTAAATCGCCATATGCAGCTTGTAAAACGGTTTGCGAGGTGAATCTTTAAAACAATCCTTTACAACTGAGGTTAAAACACAATGAAGTAAGCAGTCTTTAAAAACCGAGTTTTCGGTTACAACGCACAACCGCGTGCACCACAGCAAACTGTTTTACACACTACATACAGCAATTCGCATCCGCGACAAACATGCGTCTTCTTAGATGCTCCTGCAGAAATACGGAAGACGTTTCCCTGCCCACTAACACTCCTTTTTCACCGGCCCGCTTCTACCCTCGCTCTCAAGGCATTCACACTGCCTGCCCATGTGCCCGGACGCAAAAACTCACCGACCACCCAGTTAGCCCCTGTCGTCTGTGCTAGGAGTCCACATGCACGTCTAAGCCACGTTGACTTTTCATTATTCTTTTCGGTTTCGACACCTGACCGCATCCACCATGAAAAACCATGCGAAAGGAACAACGAAGCCCCGCCCAGAAACTCTACCCCTCCTCCCACGTGCTCAGGCCACTGCCCGCCAAATCAAACCGCTCATCAAACACATACTCACTTTGGTCTGTGCTGCGGTCCAAACGCAGCTCTGAGCCACGTTGGCTATTCTTTTGCCTTCCATGGCTACTGCTTCAAATGTATTTCATGGAAACAACACTTCTTTCAATGTTATAGAAATTCCTGCTTCAGGTAACTGTTTGTTTCTGTCAGTCAGGTTTTTTTGGAGAAATGTCATTGACGAAACTGTTGCTCTCAAACTTCGTAACATGGCTGATACCTTTGTTTGCCAACATTGGGATAACTTCAGTGACGTGGTGTCCGTTGTTCTTAGTCTCAGAGGCATTGTTATACAGTCTGCTCAACAACACGCTGATTACATGAATTTGTCTGGAGTCTATGGTGGCGAGGCAGAAATTGTGGCAATGTCCCAAATCCTTCCAGCTACTATCAGCATTTACTTCCAAGAACGTCCTCATGCCTCTCCTTGAGTTTACAATGCGGCCCAGCGTCTCTTCATATCCCTGCTCTTTAGTGGTCCTTTGGATCATGGGCATTACGAGGTTCTCATGCCTCTCAAATACCCACGTGTTAACCTTCTGGAGACATCTTTTGACTCTGTCGGTATGTGCACACAGCCTGCACACCCACTTGCTCGCCACACTAATGTGACGTCACCTGCCCACTCTCCTGTTCCTGAAAAACATTTATAGACACCCTCCCCTGAACACACGCATTCCACATAGGACTTTCAATGCACCTTTTGTTCCAAAAGCTTCAGAGTGCACAGATATCTGAGCGCACATTTGAAAAAACACAACACTAACCGAATGATGCAATGTGAACATTGCCAACAATGCTTCGAGACAACTCGCGCTCTCAAAAAACACGAACTCATTCCACTCTCACCTTCAATTGCACATTTTGTAACGAGGACTTCACAGGTGAGATGGATCTCCAAATCCATATGCAGATCCATTCAACGCAAAGATTTGTATGCAAAATTTGCCACAAGCACTTTTACGCATGCAGATACCTGACTAACCATCTCAAAACACATTCCCTGATGAATTCTTTTCAGTGTCAACACTGCTCCAAAACCTTCACACGCCAGAAATATCTCAAAGCACATTTACACACCCACTCCACTGAACGAACACATTCCAAAAAGATCTTTGAATGCACGATTTTTTTCTAAAACGGTCCGAGTGCAGAGATTTCCCAACATGCATTTAAAAACACACTCCACAGAACGAATTATGCAATGTGAACATTGCCAGCAATGCTTCGACACAACTCATTCCAATTCCCTTCATGCACAAACATCACATTCACTTTTCTGCAGCTTTTCAAGAAGATACCGCCTTTCACGTCCAAGAACATAACATTGGCCTACCTACCTACCGCACTATGTGCTTCTTGCAGTGCTCTTCATTGACCAGCAGAGGTCAACAAATCTGGACATTACACTAAGTGTTGTCATGCTGGCAAGGTGTCTTTGCCACCGCTATCCAAGCCTCCTCTTTTATTAGAAGACCTCTTGACTGGCAAGAACCCGGTATCCCGAAATTACTGTGATCATATCAGGGAATACAACTCTGCTTTAGCTTTCACGTCAATGGGTGCACACATCGCCCAACCATCTGGACAAGGACCGTATGCTTTCAGAATCCACGGTCAAATTTATCACCAGGTCTCTCCTTTATATAACAATCCTGACACATCACCACAATACGGTCACCTATATATCTTTGATTCTGCTGAGGCTACCAGTCAACGTTTGTAAAAGGAATGTAATAGCGCTTGCAGTGACATTTTGTTGCTTCAACTAGACAACATGATATGCCAGGTTAATCCCTTCGCAAAGTCTTACATGCAAATGCATGACATTATCACTCACGGTTACTCTGTTACTGCTGTACGAATGGTGTTCATGGAAAATCCAGGTCTGGATATGAGAAGGTATAACGCCCCGTCCTGTCAAACTGATGTTGCTGCTTTGTAGGTGAAGACGGGGAACTTCCTGCACAACGCGACATTTGCATATATCCAAGGGGAGATGCTTGCAAGCGTATCTCTGTTCTCAATATGAACTGTGATGGTTTTTCCACTGCTATTCCCTTTCAGAGATCCAGGCTGGCACATTCAATTAACCCATGTTGAGTAAAAGCGAACCGCGAAAAGGACGCGAGTCACACAGCTCCAATTTTATGCTTTCAGGCTTGCCATGAGATCTTCATTTAGTGTCTTGCATTCCAGTGGCAAACTCTTCCAGCAATACATCATCGATGCATCTGTCAGAACAGAAGGCGCGTTTCTACATTTCCTTCGCTCACATCAACAAGATTGGTCCGCCAGTTTTCAGTCACGGGCGATTGTGTGTTGGTTCGTTCCGTGCATTGTTATAATGTTGCATTTCTTGCTGATTTATTACATTACCGATTTTTCAAATGTTAATTTTCTCCCTGTGCTTAAAAATCATTAAAAAAACTGTCTGATTATGCGGCGTATGGTACGCCGCGGGTCGTCTAGTTCCATTGTATTACTTAAGGTCTCGTAATGGTAAAGCATTGCTGATACCAGAATTCATTACAGATTCCAACCTTGATGTAATATGCCTAACAGAATCCTGGCAAAAACCAAATGAATTTAAATCTCTCACAGAAGCAACACCACCCAGATAGGTTTGCTTCTCTCAGTCTCATAGCTCAAGACAAGGAGCAGTAGTCACAGTAATTAGTAGATTGGAGATAAACATCAAAAGATTCCCATTTAAATGTCCATTGGTTTTCGAGTGTCTGGCTCTTAAACTGATTAAGAAATCTGGTCTTGTCTTAATTATTGTTGTCTGCCGTCCCCCAAAATACAACGGGTCTTTCTTAGCTGATCTGACTGAACTTTTAACCCACTTAAGTTTGCTTTCCCAGAGTATCGTTCTTCTTGTCGACTTCATCCATTTTGACACTCCGATATGTAAACTGAGGAATGAATTCTTGTCCTTACTAAAATTTTGACTTGGAGTAACATATTGAATTTCCTACTCACTCTGCTGGTCATATATTGGACCTGGTCTGTATATCTGGCTTATCTGTTGGCAACACTTATAACGGTGATTTGAGACTCTCTGATCATAAAGCAGTACTTTTTACTGTCTCATTACTACTCCCTCTCTTACCTATAAACGTCAAATTTCTTTCAGAAATCTTAAAAAATATCTGTCCCTCTATCCTTGCAGGATCCATTTATGAACCTTTCTGTCTTCCCTTATTCCATCAACACTAGATAGCCTTATTGACTATTATAACTTGGCCCTTCATTCAGCACTAGATAAAACAGCTGCTTAAAACATAAGGAGGTTTCCTTTAAGCATTCAGCTCCATGGTATAATTCAGAATAATGGTCTACAAAAGTAGCTAGCCGACACTAAGAGAGGGAAAACTGGCCTCACTGTTCACATCCAGGCTTTTTCTGACCACCAGAGGGCTTTCTGACCACCAGAGGGCTTCAAGGGATGCACTGATTGCATCCATGAACACGCATTATGGCAGAATAATAGACAGGGGCCATAATAACTAGAGGATTTTGTTCTCTTAATAAACTACCTCAACCTGCATCTGGCCCAATTACCTTCTCTACTGAAGTCTGTGAACAATCCTCTACTTTTTTCATAATATAATTAAACTAGCAAAATACCTGTGCTTCGCAGCGGAGAAATAGTGTGTTAAAGAAGTTATGAAAAAGAAAAGGAAACATTTTAAAAATAATGTAACATGATTGTCAATGTAATTGTTTTGTCACTGTTATGAGTGTTGCTGTCATATATACACTGCTCACAAAAATTAAAGGAACACTTTAAAGAAACACATTAGATACATCAGATCTCAATATGAAGTTGGATATCTATACAAATAACGACAGGGCAATGTCTTAGGAACAAAAGGATGCCAAGTCTTTTAATGGAAATAAAAGTTTTCTGCCTACAGAGGGCTCAACTGTGTAGACACCCTAAAATCAGAGTGAAATGAAGATGTGGCAGGCTAGTCCATTTTTTCATAAACTTAATTTCTGCTGCTCAAAATACTTTTCAGTATCTTGTGTGGACCGAAACATAATGTCCCACAGATGTTCTATTGGGTTTAAGTCAGGGGATCGTGAAGGCCATTCAATTGTTTCAATTCCTTCATCCTCCAGGTACTGCCTGCATACTCTTGCCACATGAGGCCGGGCATTGTCGTGCATTAGGAGGAAACCAGGACCTACTGCACCAGCGTAGGGTCTGACAATGGGTCCAAGGATTTCATCCTGATACCTAATGGCAGTCAAGATGCCGTTGTCTAGCCTGTAGAGGTCTGTGAGTCGCTCCATGGATATGCCTCCAAGATCATCACTGACCCACCACCAAACCAGTCATGCTAAACGATGTTACAGGCAGCATAATATTCTCCACGGCTTCTCCTGACCCTTTCACGTCTTTCACATATACTCAGGGTGAACCTGCTCTCATCTGTGAAAAGCACAGGATGCCAGTGGTGGACCTGCCAATTCTGGTATTCTATGGCAAATGCCAATTGAGCTCCCCGGTGCTGTGCAGTGAGCACAGGGTGCAGTAGACATTTGGGCCCTCAGGCAACTCTCATGAAGTCTGTTTCTGATTGTTTGGTCAGAGACATTCACACCAGTGGCCTGCTGGAGGTCATTTTGTAGGGCTCTTGCAGTGCTCCTCCTGTTCCTCCTTGCCCAAAGGAGCAGATACTGGTCCTGCTGATGGGTTATGGACCTTCTATGGCCCTCTCCAGCTCTCCTAGAGTAACTGCTTGTCTCCTAGAATCTCCTCCATGCCCTTGAGACTGTGCAGGGAGAAACAGCAAACCTTCTGGCAATGACACGTATTGATGTGCCATCCTGGAGAAGTTGGACTACCTGTGCAACCTCTGTAGGGTCCAGATATCACCTCGTGCTACCAGTAGTGACACTGACTGTAGCCAAATGCAAAACTAGTGAAGAAACAGTCAGAAAAGATGAGGAGGGAAAAATGTCAGTGGCCTCCACCTATTAAACCATTCCTGTTTTGGAGGTCATCTCATTGTTGCCCCTCTAGTGCATCTGTTGTTAATTTCATTAACACCACAGCAGCTGAAACTGATTAACAACCCCCTCTGCTACTTAACTGACCAGATTAATATGCCATAAGTTTCATTGACTTTATGCTATACTCTGATTAAAAAGTGTTCCTTTAATTCTTTTGAGCAGTATATATACACACACAAACAGTTATACAGTAAACCCTTGTTTATCGCGGTTAATCCGCTCCAGACAGATAAATGAATTTCCACAGATAAATGTAGGATTCTTTATTTATAAATCTAATATTTTCAAGAGTTAGAGCATAGAAAACCTATTTACGACCTTCTAAATACGTTTTTTTAACATTATTAGAGCCCTCTAGACATGAAATAACACCCTTTAGTCAAAAGTTTAAACTGTGCTCCATGACAAGACAGAGATGACAGTTCTTTCTCACAATTAAAAGAATGCAAACATATCTTCCTCTTCAAAGTGCGCGCAAGGAGCGGAGAATGTCAGAGAGAGAGTAAAGTAAACAATGAAAAATCAATAGGGCTGTTGCGCTTTTAAGTATGCAAGCACCGCGATAAAGCAGCGGCAATGAAGGGATCAATGCGAAGGTAGCCTTTCAGCATTTTTACAGGAGCGCCCCTATCTTCTAAGCAAACAGCCTCTGTGCAAAGCCCTCTGCTCACATCTCCTCCGTCAAGCGCAGAGAACGCAGAGAGAGAGAGAGAGAGCGAGCGAGATTAAAGCAAACAATCAAAAAAATCAATAAGTGAGCTTTTGGACGCACCTCGATAAAGCGGCATTTCTAAGAGGAGCGTCCGTATCCACTAGGCAAAAAGCTTCTGTGCAAACAACACCTCAGCACACACCCCCTCCGTCAGACGCAGAGAATGTCAGAGAGGGTGAGATAGAGGCAGAGACAAGCAAACAATCGAGCACGCGCAGGAGGCATATCTTATAGCATTGAGGAGTTTTAGTTAATATGTAATACGTGCTTTGATTGGGTAGCTTCTAAGCCATCCGCCAATAGCGTCCCTTGTATGAAATCAACTGGGCAAACAAACTGAGGAAGCATGTACCATAAATGAAAAGACCCATTGTCCGCAGAAATCATGAATCTGCGGAAAATCCATAATATACATTTACATATGCTTACATATAAAATCAGTTAGAGCAAAACCGCGAAAGTCAAAGCGCGATACAGCAAGGGATCACTGTACACACAGATCTACATATACTGTATATACATATCTACATATATATATATACACACACATATATATATATATATATATATACTTATCCACATATATATGTGTATATATATATGTATATATATATATATATATATCTATCCATCCATCCATCCATCCATTTTCTAACCCGCTGAATCCAAATACAGGGTCACGGGGGGTCTGCTGGAGCCGATCCCAGCCAACACAGGGCACAAGGCAGGAACCAATCCTGGGCAGGGTGCCAACCCACCGCAGGACACACACAAACACACCCACACACCAAGCACACACTAGGGCCAATTTAGAATCGCCAATCCACCTAACCTGCATGTCTTTGGATTGTGGGAGGAAACCGAGCGCCGGAGGAAACCCACACAGATACGGGGAGAACATGCAAACTCCATGCAGGGAGGACCCAGGAAGCGAACCCAGTTCTCCTATGTATATGTGTATGTGTGTCTATCTATCTATATATATATATATATATATATATATCCCAAAAGATTTTGCTCTCCATAAAAATATATCCTGTCAGAATTATACAAATTCAAATATGAACATGCTGCATAACAACACCTGGAAATATAAATAAAATGTGTTCCTTTCAGCAATAACAAATCAAATCATTCAGTTGTCTTTGCTCATATGTCATTTTAGAGCTGGACGCCTGGCATCTTTTTTTGGCAACAGGTTCGTTTATTTTTGGTGTGAGGTTCTGTGTTGTGGAGACTCTCAGGATGGATTGCAGGTGCTCATCAGTGAGGCGACTCCTGTGTGCTGTTTTGTTAGTCTTTATCACTGAGAAGAGCTTCTCACACAGATATGTGCTACCAAATATACACAAGGTTCGAGCCGCATGTAGACAGACTTTTTTTGTTGTTCAAAGTCACCAAAGTGCCGTGCAAACTCAGTGCGCTCAGTTTATCAGCAAAGTGCGTATTTGGGAACACCGTAGTGACGACTTAGTTCAACATTACTTGGCAACAGGGAAAGTGGGGCAAGTTGCACTAGTGCATTTGTGTCTCCCATAAAAGCAGCTTCACTTGAAATCACTTTGTGATTGTGCACGGTAAAAACGTCCGCTGAAGTGTCAGATTCTTATTTAATTCTTCTGCTTTCTGTATCTTCTGCATTGCATTCAAGTCTTTCAGGTTACCGTGATGTTTTGTCTCATAGTGCCGTCTTAGATTAAATTCTGTAATCACAGCCACATTAGCTCCACAAATGAGACACACGGGTTCAGTAAACATATACTCAGCCTCCCATCGGTTTTTAAAGGCTCTATTTTCAGAACCAACTTTTCTCTTCAGCATCGTGTGAGCTAGCTTCGCAATAACTTGCAGCATCATAAGCTAGACTTGATTAACGCGGTAAGTGTTCGGCCAAGGCAGCTGAAGCGCTGCATTATGAGATCTGTAGTTTATTGTGTTACCAGCGCTTCATATACCCGAGCCATTAATAACAATAATACAGTATATAAAATGAACTCGGGCGGATATAATTACATGCGGGCGGATGTGGTCCGCGGCCCTTGAGTTTGACACATATGGACTAAATAGAACTTGAAAAGATATATTTTTTCAAATGTGATCGCACAATTCAGATAGAGTTGACTCGCACTACAGCCAGCCTGCATGTCGCAATAAGTCATCCTCCCCTCGCTCTTACTTTTTTACCGTTCATCTAATGAATGCACTGAGTATGGCTTTACCAAAACAATCATTGATGGCGAATAAAGTATCCATTATTCGAGTATGTAGATCGGGATATATATATACATATATATATATATATATATATATATATATATATATATATATATATATATATATATATATATATATATATATATATATATATATATATATACCCGTATCGCAGCAGAAAAGTAGTGTGTTAAAAAAGATATGAAAAAGAAAAGGGAACATTTTAAAAATAACGCAACATGACTGTCAATATACAGTATTTGTTTTGTGAGTGTTACTGAGTGTTGCTGTCATCAAGGATTTGATTATCATTATTTCTTTCAATCAGGTTCGTATTTGTAGGATGTGTTGTGTTCAAGTTACATTCCGTGTTTGTCAATCGTTGTAAAGATGACAGGTTTCATTCATCGATTCATTTCTTACTGCATCAATAAACAGCTCGTCTTCTTCTTTATTTGAGACATGACACACTGCATGCACGGGTTTTTTACACTGTCTTCCTTTAGCGGACATTGACTTTTCCACCGTGTGCTTTGTTTCCGCAGTAGCTGGATTTATGAATATGCTTGTATGTATCAGACGCTTCATATTTTTTGCTGCCTTTTCGATTGTGTAATTCGGTTTTTGTTCAGCGCTCTTTGGAACCGTTGCTTTTGGCTGTGCACGCGCCAGTTCACGTGAGCCGCCGGTGTACGCATCGAAGGTTCCCAGCTGTGCTGGTGCCATCTCGTGCTATGTCCATGGCTGTATTTAATGTTACCTTAGTCCTTTCTCTCGCAGTTTCGCTGAGTTTGTGCCAAATACCACCCTGACCATCTCATCTTCCTCTGCATAAGCACAGTCGTTCACCCGTTAATATTTAGTGGGAGTTTGCTATTGGATTGCCGCTGACGGACGGCCTTTATGGGCAGGCACTAAATTACAAACGCCAGCGCAGCCTGTCTATGAACTTAATTTTAAAGTGTAGGTTTACATCGTGCTTTGTTTCCGAAGTAGCAGAACTCATGAATATGGTTGTATATGTCACTCGCTCGCTTCTTATTGTTTCGCTGCCTTCTCAATTATATAATGCATGTTTTCTTCAGCGCTTTTTGGAGGTGTTCCTGGTTTTCTATGTACTGCGTGATTACGTGGGAGGCGTGATGATGTCACACGAAACCCCGCCCCCACGGCGTTGAAGCTCATCTCCATTACAGTAAATGGAGAAAAACAGCTTCCAGTTATGACCATTACGCGTAGAATTTCGAAATGAAACCTGCCCAACTTTTGTAAGGAAGCTGTAAGGAATGAACCTGCCAAATTTCAGCCTTCCACCCACACGGGAAGTTGGAGAATTAGTGATGAGTCAGTGAGTGAGTGAGTGAGTGAGTGAGGGCTTTGCCTTTTATTAGTATATATATATAAGTCAGCGTCAGACTATATAAAGTCAGCGTCGGTATATATAAAGTCAAAACTTTTTTATGAATATATAAAGTCAAAAGTTGAATATATAAAGTCAGCGCTGGAATATATAAAGTCAAAATCTGAATATATAAAGTCAGCGTCGGAATTTATAAAGCAATTCCTGATTATATAAAGTCAACATCGGAGTATATAAACTCATTCCTGAATATATAAAGTCAAAGTCAAAATAAAAATAAATTAAAAAAACACTTCGGTTAATGTTTTGAGAATGATGCATGTGCCCTGCCCAGGATTGGTTCCTGCCTTGCGCCCAGTGTTGGCTGGGATTGGCTCCAGCAGACCCCCGTGACCCTGTGGTCGGATTCAACGGGTTGGGAAATGGATGGATATTCCAGCGCTGACTTTGTATATTCCGACGCTGACTTTATATATTCAAGTTTTGACTTTATTTATTTGGGAATGACTTTATATATACAAGTTTTGACTTTGTATAATTCAATTTAGTCATCATTGCATACATTTTTCTTCACCATAGAAATTTAAAGACTAAAGTCAACTTCCATTCCTACCAAAGATATTTCTGGCGACTAAATAGAACCTACTTATATCCAAATTCGAGCTATTGAGCCTTCGCCTGCCTGCCTGAATAAGTCACCCTCGCTTCGCTCTTACTTTTTTACCGTTCATTTAATCATGGCTAGTGGCGGAAAAATTATAAAATGGAAGGAGGATTACACTGAGTATGGCTTTACCAAAACAATTATTGATGGCGAATCGATTATTCATAAAGCTTCAATTGGTGATCTGTTTTTCTGTGTTAACCTCATATTTTTTCATACTTGTTCTTAAACCAAGGGGGTGCGAGGGTAAAATGAATCGGGAAGCGCTGATCAATGTAATCGGTGTGATTTGTTGCAATGTTACTTTTCTCTTTTTTCAAATGTTCCTTTTTTCTGCTGTGCTTAAAACTCATTTTAAAAAAGTGTTTACAGCGATAGGGCTGTAAGGCTATTAGCATGAACTCCTGCAGTGTTACTTTTTTGGTTGCTTGTGGTTGGTTTTTAAATTAAAGTTCAGATTTGTTCAAATGTTCCCCTCTGTTCAGAGAGAGAGAGAGTGCGAGAGAGAGAGAGTGTGAGCGAGCCTGCTCGTTTAGCTGAGCAGGGAGCATGGGTGTTTTGTGTCAGTGTTATTCAATTTTTTTACATTAGTTTACTATTACACTGTGCATTCTATGGTGTAATTATATTTGTGCTTAATCTTTACATATATTTACATATTTAGATATATATTTACATACAGTTCGTACGGTCTGGAACGGATTAATTGTGTTTACATGCAATCCTATGGGGGAAATTGCTTCGGTTCACGACCAACTCAGTTTACGACCAGAGTTTTGGAACGAATTATGGTCGTGAACCGAGGTTCCACTGTATGTTCCGTTTCCACAGTAATCTGTGTAAAGTGCTAAAACGGAAACTTTTTCATATTTTAGTAAAAAATGTTACAAAATGTAGGCATAAACTATAAAATATGCGAAACCTGAAGGCCAAAGATCAAATAAACACTTTCATATAAGGTTCAAAAACAATACAACAGCTTCCGTGGCATACCGGTAAGATTTCCTCACTCAAAGCACAGCAGACTTGCTGTACCTCAGAGACCATAGTTCGATTCCCTGCTGGGGAGAAGATTTTTTTTTTAAAACTTCGCCACTCTGCCTGCCTGAACTCCCTGTCTATCTATATAGTAATAACAGTAATTTTATTATTCTATAGCAGTTTCCCTGTCTGCCTCTCGTATACTGCCTTTCCTTCCGATCTATCTATATATCTATCCCCTTGGCTGTTTTTTATATATCTATTATACAGTGCCCTATGGGGTGCCAAACAGGCAATTGCAATGATTTTCGGAATACAGTAATCCCTCGCTATATCGCGCTTCGACTTTCGCGGTTTCACTCTATCGCGGATTTTAAATATAAGCACATCTACATATATATCACAGATTTTTCGCTGGTTCGCGGATTTCTGCAGACAGTGGGTCTTTTAATTTATGCTGCACGCTTCCTCAGTTTGTTTGCCCTGTTGATTTCATACAAGGGACGCTATTAGCGGATGGCTTAGAAGCTACTCAATCAGAGCATGTATTACATATTAACTAAAACTCCTCAATGCTATAAGATATGCATCCCGCGCGGAGCTTGATTGTTTGCTTGTCTCTGCCTCTCTCTCACCCTCTCTGACATTCTCTGCGCCTGACTGAGGGGCTGTTTGCACAGAGGCTGTTTGCTTAAAAGATACTGACGCTCCTCTAAAAAAAATACCGCTTTATTGTGGTGCTCGGCATATTTAAAAGCACACGTATTGATTTTTTGATTGTTGCTTTAATCTCGCTCTCTCTCTCTGACGTTCTCTGCGCCTGATGGAGGAGATGTGAGCAGAGGGGCTGTTTGCTTAGAAGATACTGACGCTCCTCTAAAAAATGCCGGCAAACTTAAAAGCACACGTATTGATTTTTTGATTGTTTGCTTTTGTTTGCGAGTGCTCTCTCTCTCTCTCCCTCTGAAATTCTCTGCTCCTGAAGAGAAGAAGATCTATTTGCATTCTTTTAATTGTGAGAAAGAACTGTCATCTTTGTCTTGTCATGGAGGACAGTTTAAACTTTTGACTAAAGGGTGTTATTTCATGTCTAGAGGGCTCTAATAATGTTAACAGTGTGGGAGAGTTTATAAGGGCTTAAAATATATAAAAATAACCATACAAACATATGGTTTCTACTTCATGGATTTTTAGTCTATGCGGGGTTCTGGAGCATAACCCCGCGATCGAGGAGGGATTACTGTATATAAAGTCATTCCTGAATATATAAAGTCAAAACGTGAATATATAAAGTAATTCCTGAATATATAAAGTCAGTCATTACCAAATATATGAAGTCAGCGTTGGAATATATAAAGTCACTCCCGAATATATAAAGTCAATGCTTGATTATATAAAGTCAGCGTCGTAATATATAAACTCAGCGTTGGAATATATAAAATCATTCCTGAATAAATAAAATTCCCGTGCTTGTCATTTTACTTGTACTAGTGAAAGGTAAACTTCGACAGAAGCCACTCAGATTCAATCGGGCTTGTGAGGTTCGTCCAAAAATGTGCCCATAGAAAAAGAATAAATATAGTGTTCAAAATGCTTTGTGTCAGCCGCTTTTAAAATCGCTTCTCTAACCCCAGTGTTAAAGAAGTCTAGTCTTAATGCTGTTAAACTTAAAAATTTTCAGACTATTTCTCACTTGCCTTTTCTATCAAAGTTCTTGAGTGTGTTATAGCCTTCCAACTCACCAATTACTTAACTTCTAATAAGTTGATGGAACCCTTTCAGACTGGTTTCATGGCACAGCAGGGCAAAGCTCTGCTTTGGGTAAGTAATGATTTGCTTATGGCAGCAGACTCTGGACAAACCAGCATATTATTTTTGTTACATCTTAGTGCAGCATTTGACACCGTTAGACATGACATTCTACTGTCCAGAATGGAGAACAATCTGGGTATCTCTGGCACTGGCCTCCAGTGGTTTAAGTGCTATCTGACTGACGTGCAAGAGTTTTATAGTTTTGACAACAGCAGATCGACCTCCGTGCCAGTCATACAAATAGCTCCTCGGGGCTCTGTCCTCGGCCCTCTGACCTTCTGTATGGCTCCCCTTGGCCATATTATTCATAGCTTTGGACTTGGCTATCATTTTTATGCAGATGATACTCAACTCTATTTCAGTGTTAAAAGCAAAACTTCATCAGAGCTTTCTCGGCTGACAACTTGTCTCAGTGAAATTAAAATCTGGATGGTGCAGAACTCATTAAAATTAAACTGCAACAAAACTAAACTCCTGCAAATTGGTACCAAAGCGCAACATAAGAAAATAAGTTCCTTCTCAGGTACTTTTGGCAGTAATCTCATCAGACCTTCTTCTAATGCAAGGAATCTTGGTGTCATCTTTGATTCCTCCCTTTCTTATTCCATCCACATAAACAACATTAAGAAACTTTATTACTTTCACCTTCACAACATACAGTGGAACCTCGGTTCACGACCAAAAAGTTTGCCAAACTTTTGCCTCGGTTCACGACCACACACTCAGTATACGAACAAAGTCAGTTTCCCTTTCGGTTTGTGCACTCCTATGATTTCCGCACGTGTTGCATTGTTCTCAGTCAGACGTGCCTTCCTGCTGCTAAGAGAGAGAGAGAGAGAAATAGAGCTAGCCATGTGCCTGCCTGCTACTGACAGGGGGGAGGGGGGTACAGCAGAGAGAGAGAGGAGCCGCGTGCCTGCCTGCCTGGCTGGTTCATTGTTCTCAGTCAGACGTGCGTGCTTTACTTGAGCTCTCTTTGTGCTCTACTGTATTTTGTGTGCTTTTGAAGTTAACTATGGCTTCTAAGCAAGTGAAGAGTGGTGAGAAGAAAGTTTTGAAGAAAATTTAAATCGAAGTAAAGAAAGAAATTATTGAAAAGTTTGAGTGTGGCGTTCGTGTTACTGATCTTGCTGCAGAGTGCAAGAAGTTAAAATTTACGATTTCGACTATTCTAAAGCAGAAAGAATCTATTAAAGCAGGTGATATTGCAAAAGGAGTTACAGCGTTAACCAGGCAGAGGCTTCAAGTGCTGGAAGAGGTGGAAAAACTGTTTACCAGTTTACTCATTTACCAATTTGAGAACCCTCCTGCTTTCAAGAAGCACAATGTAAACAAAGCCAGAATGCCAGTAATGTGGAGGGCAAACACGAAGGGTTGGGTCACAAGAACTTTCTTTTTGGAATGGCTGCATGAGGCTTTTGCTCCCATCAGCTAAACAGCTAAAAACACCAGAAACCCAAGAAATCACAAGAGAGAAAACCCCTGAAGGAAAACACTTCATGCCAGAACTCGTCTCATGCAAGGTTAATTTTCTTGGTGTTTTTTGTATTATGGATTTTTCAAAAGTTAATTTTTCAGTTCGTAGCGTGAATTGTTGCAATGTTACTTTTCTCTTTTTTCAAATGTTCCTTTTTTCCCTGTGCTTAAAACTCATTTTATAAAAAGTGTTTACAGCGATCGGAATGTAAGGCTAAAATAGCGTGATCTTGTTACTTTTTTGGTTGCTTGTGGTTGGTTTTTAAATACACTTCGGATTTGTTCTAATGTTCCTTTATTTTTCCGCTGTGCTTAAAACTAATTTTAAAAAAAGTGCTCCACGTGCTGCTGACAGAGGGGAGGGGAGGGGGTGGGTGGATTGTGTGTGTGTGTGTGTGCGCGCTACAGAGAGAGAGAGAGCGAGAGAGCGCGAGCGAGCCTGGGTGTTTTGTGTCAGTGTTATTCAATGTTTTTACATTAGTTTACTATTACACTGTGCATTCTATGGTGTAATTAACTATATTTGTGCTTAATCTTTACATATATTTACATATTTACATACAGTTCGTACTGTCTGGAATGGATTAATTGTATTTACATACAGTCCTATGGGGGAAACTGCTTTGGTTCACGACCAAAGTTCTGGAACGAATTATGGTCTTGAACCGAGGTTCCACTGTAAGTATTCGCTCATTCCTCTCCTTTTCTAATGCTGAGAAACATTTCCATGCCTTTATCAAATCCTACATCAGTTATTGTACCTCCCCTTATAATCTTCTATCACAGCTCCAGCGGATTCAGAACTCTGCTGCAAATGTCCTAATATAAACCAGCAACAGTGAGCACATAACACCCAACCTGCTTCGCCTTCAGTGGCTCCCTGTGTCTTACACAATTGAATATAAAATTCTATTATTAACCTACTGTACAAAGCTTTAAAAGGCCTTGCACCAGAGTACATCAGTGACCTTCTCCATCGCTATACACCTGTTCTTCCACTAAGGTCCTCTGATTCTGGCAATCTTGTGTATATACGAGGGGGTTCCCAAAAGTAATTTTTACTTACTGAAACTTTAGTCTTCTTTAAAGTACTCTCCATGTAAATGAATGCACTTGTCCTAATGGTTTTCACACTGGTGGAAACATTTTTGAAATTGCTGAAGAGGAACGTTATTCAGTGTCTGCAGCGATATTTTTCTTTGACTTCCTCCATGGTACAAAAACGCTTTCCATTGAGTTTTTTTTTTTCATATGCGGGAACAAGAAAAAGTCGCATGGAGCAAGATGAAGTGACATTTCCCCTCGTTTGAAATGCAAAAACTGCTCATAGATCTGTGTTTTACTTAAAGCTTCCTCTTTAAAAGCAGTTTCAAGCATCACTTCAGTTTTAGCAGCTGTTTTCCCAAAGAGAAAACAATATTTAATGCACACTCGCTGTTCTTTATGATCACCGATCACAAACATCACAGAACACAGTTAATAAGCACAAAGAAAAGCCGACATGGAATGCAGTACGAGTAATACAGAGCAACGCCACTTGGCAGACTGCCACATAATACTGGAAGTATGCTACACCTAGCATTGAAATTTGCAGTTAAGTCTAGATTGTGCGCCATTTACAGATTCCACTTATTTTTGGGTACCCCTTGTGTGTGTGTGTGTGTGTATATATGTTTCTGTAATAACTCGAAGGACTTTATAATGGCATGAGAGTTACCAGGGCCAAATGTATCCTAGCTCGGCATTAGACTACCTAGTTCTGCAGATAGTCGGAGTGGGAGAGGGAGAGAGAAAATATTGGTACCAGGAGCGGTGCTGTATATATGAAGGAGTACAGCGGTTGCTGGCCTGGCCCCGGTATTTATGCTAGGAGCCGTAGGGTGGAGCATAGAGGCACAGAAAATGTAACAAGAATACAGCTTGGGTTAATGTAGTGTTTCTATTGAAAATTGGGAAAGGTACTTCAGCAGATGTCTTATCCTTTTTTAGAAAGATTGAGGCCACATACAATTTTCAGGAGGTTAGATTTTGACAGTAATCGGCATTGGGGTGCCAAACCATGGGAAATCAAACCATGTTTCCCATTTAAGTATGGGGGCTGGTAGGGGGCTAAGGAGAAACATGCAGTCGGAGAGATGAGAGCATGTGATTCTACACTATAAGCACTGGGACCATGTTACTTGTTTAGGTCAGATAACTGAGTGGCCTTAAAGACCTGGCTTTTTAACTTGTCCTTGAAATAAAATTAGTGTTTTCTCTGACTCTGGAAATAATTCCAGATCTTAGCTTGCAAGGACCTTATGAAATTTTTTTAATGGCATGTTATTAGCGACCAGCAGCAGGGATGTCTCATTCTGTGTTTTGTTTATCTTTGTTACATTTTTCTTTCTTTCTTTCATAGTTTCTTCCTTTTCTTATTCTTTCTTGGTAGTAAAAAGTGTTGCGGTGAAGTAATTGAATTCAGAATGTTTATTCTTATCTTTATCACTTAGATATACTTTCAGCTGACCTGGTGTCCTCACGCTAGCCCTTCCAATCAGCCTGTTTTGAATATCTATCTGTTTCTGAACTGAAAGACACTGTAAACAGTTACATAAAATTCTTCTGAGGACACTGTAATACACTTGGTGCCATGGATTGTTAGAGAACTAAATAAACCTGTGAACCAGCAACACCTGAGCATTTCAACATAGAAAATTAACTGAACAGAAAAAAATTAATTAAGGAAGTGAAATAAAGTAGATAAAGCTGAAATATAAGGGCAGAGTTGAGAACTGTGAACTGATAACCTGGGTTCATGTTCATTGTGGAATTTCTATTCAACGTTTGTAGTACTAGGGTGTTGTACCGTGTTAGCCATTATGAATGTAGTGAGATGTTAAGCAAAATGACACCTTTTATTGGCTAACTAAAATATTCGAGGCAATTCAGGCCCCTTCTTCAGGCAGGATGTACAGAAACTGGAGTTTCATTGTTTATATGCACACTAGGACAAATAATAACCTTGGAAAATCTTTAAGTGAGACATCTTAAATGTAAAAAATTAATAACCTGAAGGGGTCTAAGATTCATTTAGCAAGAGAGGAGATAAATGTATGGTCAAGATCTTTGGATAAGATAACTGCCCAACAAAGTCTTTTGAAGTTTCTGATGAGTTTTTCAATACAATGTGGGTCTGTAGACAGGTTGTCTGTGTCAGTCCAAGAGATGCAAACAGTCCTCTTATCTTACCATAAAACTCTTGTCTCTATTCAAACTATGTTATAATGTGTTACATTTTAGCACGAGTTTGACTTCCCATTCTTTTCTCTCTTGTTCTCCCATAAGCACTTTGACTTTAAAGTCCCTCTCACAGTTTCCATGGCTGAAATGGGCTGCTACTGGAACATCTGTGTTGCCATGCTTGTTGTGGAACCTATGTCAATTCATTCTTTGGCGGAGTGTTTGTCCAGGTTCTCCCACATAGAGTGTAGTGTCAGGACATTTCATGCAGAGAATTAGGTAGACCACATTAGATGATCTGCAGGAAAATGATCCCTTTATGCGATGTTCTAGTCAGCAATGTGGTATAACTACGCGGTCTGTATTATAAATATGAGCACATGTTTTTACATCTTTTCTGTAGGCAGGGAGTTGTGACATTTTCTATTGGTTCACTTGGGGAGCTTTGAGCTTTTCTAGAACCTCCCTTTCTGGGAAAGAAACACAAATAACTCCCATCAAGAAGGCAAACAAGGGAACACTATTATCAATAAAATATTTAAAATCAAAAAAGCCTAAATGTGAACGTTTTTGATTCATAATGGTCTTATTAACATAATTTGCTAGCACCAGTCAAACTTAAAACAAGGCCAGATAGGCTTTTGGATTCTTTTAGGCTAGTGGTACAATGTATTTAAAAAAAAAAAAAAATCAATCTTAAATTGAAATTGATGTTATTTATAAATGTTATTAAACATCATAAACATTCTGTAGTTATGTATTTAGCATGTTTGGTATAAGCGGCTTAATTTTTGTTAATTAATAATACCAACTGAATCATAATGTAGGAGAGGAGTAGCTAATATGTCTTGAAGAGAAGAATTACGTGATGACTAATATTCTGTACAGCTGCAACCGCAGAGTATTAAATGATTACAGATTAAACTTTTCAGTAACAATTTTTGTATTTTTGGTTTTGGTATAACTTTGTGCTCTGTTTTGATGGTGTAATGACAGTACAATGAGCATTTTCTTAAATTTTCAATTGTTTGTTGTTGCCATCATCACATTTAAACATTTATATATAAAAATAGTGATGAGCATGCCTGAAAATACGCACGTGAATCATTTTAAATTCTTGATGTTGACTGCTTTGAGCATAGGAAAGCTGCTAAAGTACATTATTATTGTTTCGGTCTACGGTTTTTCACTTTCTCAAAAGCAATCTACAGTCTTTGTCAGTAGGTAACCAGGTACATGCATATTATTAATCCATCAAAGGTTCTGTGTAATATAAAAAAAAGATTTAACTTGGAAAATCTGCTAATAAAAACTACTCTGTTTCAGACATAGGATGTGAACAAAAGAAGGGGGGGGGGACCTTTTCATAGTACAGTACTTCATAACCAGCATTCAGGATAGCTTGCAAGTTGTACTTCCAAGATGCTCATTTCCGGCGGTGTGAGGCAGCGGAACAGTCATCAGGCTACCGGGACTAATATAAAAGAGAATGTGGAAAGAGCCCAGAACCATTTTAGTTAAGACATGTTTGTATTCATGCCTTTGTAATGTTCAAACCAGGATTTTGCTGAGCTGTATATTCTGGGTATTTGAAATGTAAACTGCAGCAGAGATTTTGTTTCATTTCAAAAAAGCCAACTTCATAGTGACAACAGCAGCAGCAGCCTAGTGTTGCTGTGTAGCAGACCCATTCAGTTTGGATCAACTGTGTCAACTATGCTTGATTTTAAAAATATATCATTACTGAATCATCTTGATCGCTTATGGAATGTGATTTCTTCTTTTTTCTTCCAACTGCCTGTGTGTCCAGCTGGCTGCCACGTTTCTGTCATTCAACAGATGGCACATCACAAACATTTTTAGTAATAAAATGCATTGTGTTTGTCATTCCAACAGGTGCTACATCACAACCAATTTTAATAACGAATTATAAATTACAATAAACAATCATACAATTTTTTTAGGTTTATTTGAGACCAAATGTGTGCTTTTGATAATTTGACTTGATCTTTGAAAAGGGAACATATTAGTCCCCGTCTTTGCTGCCTTACATTTACTACCAGTCAGATTTCTCATAGTGAGGCAATACATTATCTAGAGTTTGAATACTGGTCTGCATAATTATGGAATTGCTTACCACCTATGTTGAGACTATTTGTTTTCAAATCTAGGCTTAAAACATATGCATTTTAGTTTGGCTTTTAATTAGTTTTTATTTCTGAAATTTTGTTGCATTTATTTTACTTTTTTATTAACTTTGAATCCAGGCATATTTTAATTGATTTGTTTCTTTTGTTATTGTTTCATATTTTCTTCTAATTTAATAATTTTGTTTATTATATTAATACCACAATGTTAATTCACTTTTATATTGTTACTTGTTTTGCTTGAGTTTGTAAAGCTGCCTTGAATAATTACAGAAGGCGATATAATATATGAAAATAGTTGTGTTGAAGTTTGTAGCTTTCAAAGCTTCTTTCATCTTAGGATTCAGTGAACCATATACTTTCATCAGAGATATTAATGGTTTTGCAAACGGTTATAGAATCAAAAGACACATCTGATGACTTTTACAACTATTTTAAAGTAGCAGTGCACTTGATTCTGTTTAATGTTTAAAGTTTCTTTTAGAATCTGATATTTTGCACAGCATTTCAGAGAGGACTCGTGCACATTGAATTTGATATAAAATTCATTTCTTGGTATGGATTAACAATAGTGCTCATAGAAGAAATCACAAAGAAGATCTGCATTGTCATTGCCAGCAGCATACAGATATTTCAGTTTTAAGCCTCATTCATGAGTCACCTGAATAGACTTAGGTGAAGAAGTATGCCATGTCCACACTCAGATGTTAAGAGCTTCTAGCAACTGTAGTCAAATCTGATATTTTCTTGGTTGATTTTCCTATCTCCTGTATAAGTCTGGGCACAATGACTGTCAATCATTTCTGAGATATGGCTCTGGGAAGAAGTCTCCAGCACTTTGCAAGTGATACAAGTGATAAATTGAGATATGAAATGCTGTCAAGTGTTAATCCACAGGTCCCCATTTATACAGCAAACTGGAATTTGCGACAAGCATTTCTTGAACCTTGCCCAAGAGCCATAGAATATGCACAAAAGAGCACAATATACAGTGCATGTATTGTCGATTTCACAAAAATTGTTTCTCATCAAATGCATAAAAGCTACAGCTGATATTAGACCTTTCATATGTATGTAACCCAGCTTCTTCACAATGTTTCTAAGCTATTTCAAAGCCTTAATTGGAACTATTGGTTTATGTCAGTTGATCTAACAAACACACATTTACATCTACTACTAAGTAAAATCTTTAGGTTCCTTTGATTCGTAATGACTGCCAACATTCCTATCAATCTAAATGAATGGTGAATAGGCTATTTGTATGTTATTATATTGACAATTAACTGTTACATGCACCCTCCAGAATTTTTGTTGTGGTAATGAAAACTAATTTTACACTCTGAAGAACTGATCTATAAACCTTATTATGCCCTATCACAACACATTATTCATGGTGGTACAGAGGTTATAACCATAATAATGAACAATATGAAAGTGGCAGAGCACTGGTAGATTTTGCACTTCAATTCAGACATAACAATAGTTTACAGTCAAGGGTTGTGAAAATGCTAACCACGTCTTATTGCTTCCATAATAAGTGAAAAATCTGATCTTGCAGATGCGTATGAAACAGTGCCTACAACCACACACACATCAAAAATGTTCCTGTATTGTTTTGAAAATGCATCGCCTATAGCAAGGAAAGATAGTGTAGAATATTCTGCTTTAAATGAAAGAACTATTCATAATAATTATAGGAAATGCAACATTTTGACATATAAAGCTGACTAAATAGATCTACAAGCCTCTGATTAGCTCCTACATATAAATTACTAGACGTCACTTGTTGCAGAGAGACTGGTTTATTGTGTTCATACAGTACTACAAACATATACATGCACATAAAACAATGTTCAGGAAACCGTTACATACTGAATAGTACCAGACTGTTCAAATACTTTCTGAAACCAACAACTTTTACAGAGCTATTAGCGGTAAAATCAACGGAACTGTTATTCATGTTGTGCATCACCTTGGAATCAGGAGTAATAAAGGAATCTACTCTGTGAATGAGCTCCAAAGTTGTTTCGTTAAATTGCTCAATGAGTTAACACTAGAATTACCAGAGTCTATGAAAAAACTCGTAGATCCGTCCTACCTTAAATCGCTTCTTAAAACCGTTCTCACCTCTCCGCCAGCCTCCTTTGTCCTGTAAATGTGCCGATAACAAAAAACCAAACTGCAAGCAGCCGGCTATTCCATCCCCCCACCGACTTAGAACATGCGAGAATTTCTCCCAGCTCATGCCTCGATTATCTGGGAGTGAAGTGGAGTTTTAGAGTGGAAATAATAGATTGTTATTTGGATCACACGCATTTCACGTGTGTTCCATTTCTACAGTAATCTGTGTAAACACAATGGTAAAACAGAAACTTTTTAATATTTTAGTAATAAATGTTAAAAAATGTAGGCATAAACTAGAAAATGTGTGAAGCCTGAAGGCCAAAGATCAAATAAACACTTTCATAAGAGGTTCAAGAATGTTACAACAGCTTCTATGGCGTACTGGTAAGATTTCATCACATAGAGCACAGCAGACTTGCTGTACCTCAAGAGACCCGAGTTGACTCCCTTCTGGGGAGAATTTTTTTTAAACCTTCGCCGTTCTGCCTGCCTGAACTCCCTGTCTATCTGTATATATTAATAACAGTAATTTTATTATTATATAGGAGCTTCCCTATCTGCCTATCATATAGTGCCTTTCCTTCCTATCTATCTGTATATCTATCCCCTTAGCTGTTTTTTATATATCTATTATACAGTGCCTTCCCTGTTTATTTATATATCTAGTGCCTTCTCTGCCTGTCTGTCTGTCTGATTGCATATAGCGCTGAACTTACTGCTCTGTACTATTCAGTCCTCTGCATGTCCTGGAGTACAAAAAAAACACCATACAGCAACATGTGCTAACTGGCAAGATCGGGGAAAAAAACACACGGTTACTGATTACAAACCGCAAGATGAATGAAATCGACAATATATGTAAAAACATCATTGCACTAATGCAATATTATTTGAAAACGTACAGTGTCAGATCGGGTTTGAATATGCGCCTGATCTGACGCTATTCGTTTTCAAACAATATTGCAGGTACTGTGCGTTGAAACTGCTGCACTGAATAAGCTGACGCTTTCTGTAACAGCGTCAGCGTGTAATCAAACCTGATCTGACGCTGTTCGCTTTCAAATAATATTGCATGTACTGTACTATTTTAGAATAAAAACATACATTTCAGTCCGTCTGTAAGAGCCATTTTTTTTTTTAATTCAGTTCCATTCTCTCAGTTGCGTTCACGATCCCCCTCCCCATCTGACACTGCTGTTTTCACATAAAGACGCGCTATAGCTCAAATGTGATTTATTTGGAGACGCGCTATACCTCAAATGTTATTTATCTAGGGAAGAAAGTACAGTGTCAGGTGCTTATTCAGTGTAATAGGAACCATAGCACAGAGAAATGTGTACACTGCAACAAGTACACATGTCGTAAATGTAGGAAGGGTGTGTGGGAATTGTTAATTATTTGAATGTGATGATTTTATACAGTATAGCATGGATCGGAAATCAGCAGTTCTTAGCATTACGCCACGCAAGCTGTCGTATCAATCGCCTACTGTAACTTGCTTTATTTTTGCTTCACTTATAGTCTAGAATAAAAGTGCACTTGTTTTGTTATACTTGTACACCAACGTATGTTCCTGTGTTTGAGCGACACGGGCATGCTCAAAATATAGACGTGTAATGCCACAAAAAGTGCACGCAGGCACTTCAGTTCGCAAGCATTGGTACGAGAATGCAGTCACAAGTACGCTGCAGAGCTATAGCGCATCTTTATGTGAAAACAGCAGTGTCAGATTGGGGGGGGTTGGGAGGAGCTTCGGCAGGGAAGGATCCTGAACACGACTGAGAGAATGAAAAGTGAATAAAAAAAAAAACTAACCTTTACAAGTATCATAAATTACACTGGCTGTTACACACTGAAATGAAATGTATGTTTTTATTTTAAAATAGTAAGAATAAGAGCAGTTTACTTCTCAAAACTGAGTCGTGCAGGATCGAACTCATGACCTTTTGATTACTAATCAGCAGCTGATACCATTACACTATCTTGGCTTGCTAAGGCGGCCTTTTTTCTGCAGTTATATTTTTGAATAAAAGCATACTTGTTCTGTTATATTTGTACCTTTTGTGAAAGTGTTTCTTTGATATTTGGACTTCAGGCTTCATACATTATATAGTTTATGCCTACATTTTGTCATTTACTACTACAATATGAAAAACGTTTCTGTTAAAAATAACAAAAAATAAAAATGTGTTTACACGGATTACTGTAGAAATGGAACACATGTGAAATACGTGTATTCCAATTAATGATCTATTATTTCCACTCTAAAATGCCACTTCACTCCCAGATAATCAATCAAGGCATGAGCTGGGAGAAGTTTGTGCATGTTCTAAGTCGGTGGTAGATAGAATAGCCGGCTACTTGCAGCCATTCTTTATCAGCACATTTAGATTAACAAAAGACGCTGGCGGAGAGGTGAGAACGGTTTTAAGAAACGATTTAAGGTGGGACGGAGCTACGAGTTTTTTTGTAGGCTCTGGTAATTCTAGTGTTAAGTGACAATCAGATAATTTGTTTCTTGTGCTTTTTTTCTGTCGCGTTTACTTTTCAGTGCAGCTGTTTAATAAAAAATAAGAAAAAAAAAAAAACAAAAACCACACCAAAAGCTACTGCACCCTCTATGTTGTATATGCAGTTGTCTTATTTCAGCCAAATAGCTGTTGTCAAATCCTGTTCATCTGGGAAGCTAGCCAATCCTACCAAGCATCAGTTTTTTTGTTCTGGTGGCAGAAACTTTTGGAATTATGCCTTTTGCATGATTTGTTATACTGGAGGCCGCAAGGTTATTAAAACATTCGTCTGGTTCTTATCCTTCTAACTTCTTGGTTAATGGCATTATCTTTTTTCCTTTTTTTGTAAGATGCTCCAGTATTAATGTTCACTTCTGGTTGTTGATCCATGCTTTTCCCCTAACCTCTGTTTGTATTGTTGCCATAATATTATACTTGTCAAATAACAATAACAGCTCAGATGAATTTTCTGAATGCTTTTTTCATCTTGCTAGATTGTGACACAATTCATGCAACGATAACTACAAAACTGATTTGTTAAAGCTTTGTCAATAGAGAATATTACTATATTCTAAAATATCTGCCTAACTGCAAAATAGTATGGAACTTCGCATATTGTCACATCCAGTGGCAGGCAGATTCATTCAAAAATAGTGATATCCTTTTGGTCACTATTGTTTGTTTGAACTTTTGTTAAGTTTCTCTAATTTGAACTGTCTTGGTGTCTATATCATCAGCAAGTAATTCATTAAATTACAAGCTCTTATAAGAATTCCATTTTCCACATAAATATTTGAGAATAAAATAAGATATAGAACATTTTCAAAATCATAATAGAATGTAAAACCTTGCAATAGTTAAGTGACAAATAGGTGTAATTAAATTATTAAATTATATTTAAAGTACACCATCCTATGCCCTTAACAAGAGAGCAAATCTTTTCACTTAGATGTAAGGAGGCTTACTATAAGGAATGCTCTGAACCAGCAAAGCCATAAGGACAGCTCTTCAGGACTCCATTGTCTCAAATTTAAAATTTCAGAAGCATTGCACATTTTCTTCCCTTTTTATTTATTTATTTTTTGGGATTATTCTAGATTTAAACAATTTTAACAGTTGTTGTTTGGTACTGGAATTCCACCTTAAAAAGCAAAAACAATATTTGGGAGTACACTGTTGCCGCCAACACTGTAACTTGTTCAGGTCTTAGGTGCTACTTCCAGTCCTCTCCACTCCTTTATCAGCCTGTCTCTCTCCTAAATATTTTACCTCAAAAGTCTATTATACTATCATCATGTATAATTTACACTTTCAATTGGAGCCTCTTTTCCTTTCTTCTGTGTTAATCTCTTCTATTTGTAGCAGATAATATATGTATTATGTTCATTTATTTCATTTTATTTGCACTGTTATTTTTTAAATGTGATGTATTGAACTCCCTTTAAAACTTTGCTAACAAAACAAAATTCCCATGTGAGACAATAAAATGTGAAATTAGTTCATACATAAGTTTAGTTACACAGTGCATTAGAGCAAAAAAGACTTCTGATGAAATAAGCTTGACTAACTTCCAGTTACTATGTCATCTGTGTAATTCTGACTTTGCATTTTTTTTTAATTCTTTAACATCCAAGCTCTAAAAAAAGACATTTCTAAAATGTTTTGCTTAAGGTTTTTTTTTGTTATTTTTAAGGTATTACATTAGAATAAGAATTGTCTAAACAATCTGTCATACATTAAGAGTTTAACAAATTAATATAAGCCTAAATGTTGAAATTACAAATATCCAGGGAGAAGTTTGTTTCATTTGAGGAAAGAAAAAATGTTTACATGTTTGAGTTGTGCATATATCTAAAACTATTTGTTTAAGCATTAATGTTTTTGCAGATTCCTTTATATAAATACTTGCATCTAAAATGGAAGAAAACTGTTACTCAGTTGTGTGAAAGTTGAAATAGCAAATATGAAAAGTTAATGTTGTAGACCTATATGACATTTTGGTGCAGGGATTGGTGCTGCTGCCTCACTGGTCTGGCACCTCGGGCTTTAATTCCACACCTGATCAAAATGGGGACTCCACAAAGCCTTTCTCCCAGTGTATGTATAGATTTTTCTTCTGTTACTCTAGTTTTTCTGTTAATTAATGACTCTGCAATGGCCCCATGTGAGGCGATGAGTGGATCTTTTGATGTACTGGAGCTCTGTTCAAGTGCTACAATATCCTCTGGTCCTAATCACCCTGAAGTGGCTTTTAGAATGTTAGGTTACTTTAAGAGATTTAAATACAGTTTATTTTCTTAGGTTTCTTTTATAGTGGCATGGGTAGTGGTCAAAGTAGGTTTGTGTATATAAACTGTTGAGCAACAATAAAAACTGAGTCTTGGAGGTAGAAAATTAATTCTGGTTAATATCCGGCAGTAATACAGTAATTTTGTGCTGACTTATACTTTCAAGTCAGAGAGCATGCAGAGGTACAGTGCGTTGCTACACCCACTACACAACGAAACAATTCAGGATCCTGGTTTGCAACCCCCATGCAGACACGCGGTCCAGTCCCACTTTTTTGAAATAACCATCTATCTGCCTCAGCCAGGTGTTACGTGGGCAACCCCTTTGCCTGGTCCAGCCACTTGGGTCCCCAACAATGAGGATCTTACGAGCCGGATCACCCTCAGGGAAACGCGCCGTAACTGACGCTTCCTCACAATGCAGGTAATGTGCCTCATTTGAGACTCCATGAGCAACCGCTCATTCGACACAAAGTCAAACCACCGATACCCAAGGATATTCTGGAGAGTTACACAGTACCAAAGGAGTCCAGTCTTAGTTTCAGGTCACTGGATAGCGTCTATGTCTCACAAACATATAGCAACACAGAAGGCACCAGCACTCTAAAGACTTGGATCTTCGTGCTTTTGCATAGATATCGGAAGCCCCACACACCCCTTTCCCGTGCTCTCCCAATCCGTCTACTGACTTCATATGAACAGTTACCAGGGACATGAATGTCACTGCCAAGGTAAGTAAACCTCTCAATAAGGTCGACACTCTATCCACAGACAGACAATCTGCTGATGGCTGCGCCCAAGAAGTCATTAAAGGCCTGGATCTTGGATTTTATCCAGAACACTCGCAAGCCTAAGACACTCAGACTCCTTGCTCAGTCTCTCAAGTGCCCCGATCAGAGCCTCCATTGAAACCACAAAGATCACAACATCGTCAGCAAAGTCAAGATCCGTGAATCTTTCTTCACCAACAGAGGCCCCACAGCTGCTGGAGCCCCCAACCTTGCCCAAAAGTAGGGGCCTCATGCATAGCGCTGTGCGTAGAATTCGCACTATAACATGACGTAAGCACAAAAGCTGAAATATGCTTGCGCACAGAAAAATCCAGATGCATAAATCTGTGTGTTCGCCCACTTCCACGTTCTTCCGCTCCATAAATCCTGATCAGCGTGAAAAGTAACGCACGTGCACGCGCCTTCTGTCCCACCCTGTCTCCTCCCAGAATTCTGCCTCTTTGAATATGCAAATCAATATAAATAGCCCCTAAGCTCAGCGTTGTGTGAAAAGGCAATGGCAAAAGCAAGAGGGAAAATATAAGAATTTCAGCGAATTCCAAGTGGAGGCAAAAAAAAAAAACGTACTATTTGTTGGTTTAAACAGTGGTATAATCAACAAAAGGAAGTTGATCAAGTGACATAGTGTGTTGGAGAAACTCGAAAGCTCAAGTTCACAAAGTCGCACAGTGCCTGACATAAAAAAAAAGTCACATATGAAAGTCGCCCTGAAAAGGTGAGACGTAGCCCACCATCTGAGTGTCATATGAAAGCTTATTAGGGTAAAAAGAAAAAAAAAGGCACACGGGGAAAAAAGCACGAAATGTTAACTTCAATCTCGAAATTTCCACATAAATCACATTGTTTATTTTGTCATTAAAAGTAGAACATCATAAACTTCATCTTAAAATGGTTTAATTTACTAGTTTCTCAGATCCCATCATAACTAAAGTAGCACGTTAATTGCTTTATTTTGTATTTGATCTTTTGCTCTGTGTGTGTGAATCACTATAGTGCTTCCGGAAAGTATTCACAGCGCATCACTTTTTCTACATTTTGTTATGTTACAGCCTTATTCCAAAAATGGATTTAATTCATTTTTTTCCTCAGAATTCTACACACAACACCCCATAATGACAACATGAAAAAAGTTTACTTGAGATTTTTTGCTAATTTATTAAAAACTAGCAAAATACCCGCGCTTTGCAGCGGAGAAGTCGTGTGTTAAAGAAGTTATGAAAAAGAAAAGGAAACATTTTAAAAATAACATAACATGATTGTCAAAGTAATTGTTTTGTCACTGTTATGAGTGTTGCTGTCATCAAGTATTTCATTATCATTTCTTTCAATCAGGTTCGTATTTGGAGTATGTGTTGTGTTCAAGTTACATTCCATGTTTGTCAAGCGTTATACAGATTACTTGTTTTATTCATCGAAGTGTTCAGTATTTAGCGAGTATTTAGCGGCAGCGTCTCTAAGTTGTGGATTTGACTGTGAGTATTTAGCGACAGTGTGTCTATTAACTTGTGGATTTTTCTGCGAGTCACAAAGTTGTTTTCGTCTAGCTGCATCAGAAAAAGCAATGCAACATCTGACACACCTCCTTTTTAGTGTTTTCTCATAGCTTGGATTTCTGCTAATCGGTTTGATATATATATATATTTGATATATATATATATATATATATATATATATATATATATATATAGTATGTTTATTTCTTAAAATGTTAATGTTTTACTGTTTAATAACTTATAGACTACATTTTATTTTTTCTCCCTTGTACTCAGTGACCAAAGCCAATGGGTAATCAGATATAGATATACAGTGTGTGTGTGTGTGTATATATATATATATATATATATATATATATATATATATTAGTATAGATATCTATCTATCTATCTATCTAAAAGGCAAAGCCCTCACTGACTCACTCATTGACTGACTCATTGACTGACTGACTCACTCACTGACATCACTAATTCTCCAACTTCCCGTGTAGGTAGAAGGCTGAAATTTGGCAGGCTCATTCCTTACAGCTTACTTACAAAAGTTGGGCAGGTTTCATTTCGAAATTCTACGCGTAATGGTCATAACTAGAAGCTATTTTTCTCCATTTACTGTAATGGAGTTGAGCTCGAAAGTCGTGGGGGCGGGGTTTCGTGTGACATCATCACGCCTCCCACGTAATCACGCAGTACATAGAAAACCAGGAAGAGCTCCAAAAACCACTGAAGAAAACATACATTATATAATTAAGAAGGCAACGAAACAATTAGAAGCGAATGAGTGACATATAAAACCATATTCAGCGGCTCACGTGAACTGACGCAGTCGCAGACAAAAGCAACAGTTCCAAAGAGTGCTGAACAAAAACGAATTACACTGCTACGCTCAAATAGACAAACCACACGCCGTGGCTAATAGTAGAGGCTTAGCTTCTAGCACCGGTGTCCGAGGTTCGATTCCCGAGAGGGGATACACTGAGTATGTATGCGCGCTTCCCGATTCATTTTAGCCTCGCATCCCCTTGGTTTGAGACGTATGAAAAAATATGCGGTTAACGCAGAAAGACAGATTACCAATTGAAGCTTTATGAATAATGGATACTTTATTCGGGATCAATGATTGTTTTGGTAAAGCCATACTCAGTGTATTCATTAGATGAACGGTAAAAAAGTACAAAGTAAGAGCGAGGGGAGGGTAACTTATTGAGGCACGCAGGCAAAACCACAATAGCACGTGGGCTCGATATACTGTAGTCTTGGCGTCAACTCGATCTGAATTGCGCGATCACATTTGAAAAAAATATATCCTTTCAAGTTCTATTTAGTCCATATGTGTCAAACTCAAGTGCCACAGGCCACATCCGGCCCGGCGTGTAATTATATCCGGCCCGCAAGATCATTTTATATATTATTGTTATTAATGGCCCGGGGATATGAAGCGCTGGTAACACAATAAACTACAGATCCCATAATGCAGCGCTTCAGCTGCCTTGCCGAACACTTACCGCGTTGATAATCAAGTCTAGCTTATGATGCTGTAAGTTATTGCGAAGCTAGCCCATACGATGCCGAAGAGAAAAGGTGATTCTGAACATAGAGCCTTTAAAACCGATGGGAGGCTGAGTATATGTTTACTGACATTGCCGGTAAACCCGTGTGTCTCATTTGTGGAGCTAATGTGGCTGTAATTGCAGAATTTAATCTAAGACGGCACTATGAGACAAAACATCAAGATAACCTGAAAGACCTGAATGCAATGCACAAGATACAGAAAGCAGAAGAGTTAAAGAAGAATCTGACACTTCAGCAGACGTTTTTACCCATGCAAAATCATAAAGTTATTTCAAGAGAAGCTACTTTTATGGGAGACACAAATGCACCAGTGCAACTTGCCCCACTTTCCCTGTTGCCAAGTAATGTTGAACCAAGTCGGCTGCTTGGTGTTCCTAAATCACGCACTTTGCTGATAAACTGGCGCACTGCGCACTGAGTTTGCACGGCGCTTTGGTGACTTTGAAGAACAAAAAAAGAATTTTGAGTTGTTTCGCAACCCATTTGCTGTCGATGTGGAAATTGCACCTGTGCAGATTCAGATGGAGATGATTGAGCTACAGTGTAATGGCACACTGAAGGCAAAGTACGATACTGCAGGGCCTGCACAGTTTATTCACTCCATTCCCGCAGAAATGCTCCAGCTCCGTCTACATACGGCTCGAACCTTGTGCTTGTTTGGTACCACATATCTGTGTGAGAAGCTCTTGTCAGTGATGAAGGCTAACAAAACAGTACACAGGAGTCGCCTCACTGATGAGCACCTGCAGTCCATCCTGAGAATATCCACAACACAGAACCTCACACCAAACATTAAATGAACTTGTTGCCAAAAAAAGATGCCAGGCGTCCAGCTCTGATAAAATGACACAAGAGCAAAGACAACTGAATGATTTGATTTGTAATTGCTGAAAAGAACAAATTTTATTTATATTTCCAGGTTTTGTTATGCACCATGCACATATACCATATGTATATGTATATATGTATACAGTATATATGTATGTGTATATGTATATGTATGTATATATGTATATGTATATATGTATGTATATATGTATATATATATATATGTATGTATGTATATATGTATATATATATATGTATGTATGTATATGTATATATATGTATGTATATATGTATATGTATATATATGTATGTATATATGTATATGTATATATATGTATGTATATATGTATATGTATCTATACTAATAAAAGGCAAAGCCCTCACTCACTGACTGACTCATTACTAATTCTCCAACTTCCCATGTAGGTAGAAAGCTGAAATTTGGCAGGTTTATTCCTTACAGCTTACTTACAAAAGTTAAGCAGGTTTCATTTCGAAATTCTACACCTAACGATCATAACTGTTGACAGCGTCCGCCATGTTGAACTTTCTTATTTATGGCCCCATCTTCACGAACTTTGGTAGGTGGCTTCCCTGCGCTAACCGAAACTAATGTACTTACTTATTTCGATGCTATGATGCCACTGTCGGCCGCCATATTGAACTTTCCAGCGTCACCAATTTTCTGACTACCCTTGTAGGTAGAAGGCTGACCCCATCTTCACGAAATTTGGTAGGTGGCATCCCTGCGCTAACCAAAACCGATGTATGCAGTACTTATTTCGGTGGTATGACGCCCCTGTCGGCCGCCATATTGAATTTTCAAAACGTCACTAATTCTCCAACTTCCCTTGTAGGTAGAAAGCTGAAATTTGGGAGTCTCATTCCTTACAGCTTACTTACAATAGTTAAGCAGGTTTCAGTTCGAAATTCTACGCATAACGGTCAACAACGTCTGCCATATTGAACTTTCTTATTCATGGCCCCATCTTCACGAAATTTGGTAGGCGGCTTCCCTGCAATAACCGAAACCAATGTACGTTCTTATTTTGGTGGTATGATGCCACTGTCAGCCGCCATATTGAACTTTTCAACAGTCTTTGTTATTTATGGGCCCATCTTCAAGAAATTTGGTACACGGGTTCCCAACGCTAACTGAATCCTACTTATGTACATATATACATCCATAGCCTGCAGCTCGGTCACCGTGTGAGGTGGCGTTGGATCCCCGGTCCCAATGCCTCCCTCGTTGTTGGCTGCCTGCCTATATAAGACCGTCCATCGCTCTAGTCTCTACATTCCCTTCCTTGCTTCGCCACAAGATTCACGTCTCCCTACTGATTACTACAGCCTTTTTGTTTAATCCACGGCTTCTCCACTGTTTTATTGTTTGTTTATTACAATTATAGTTATTGTGTAGGTATTTTAGACTTACTTTACATTTTTCAGGTACCCATTTCCTTTATCATTCCAACCCCCATTTCCATGTCTATCGAGGTGATCACTATTGATCAAAGAACTGTCACTTACCGAGTGGTTTCCATGCCCTTAGATGGCACCTACCTTTTCCATTCTCTTTGTTACATATTGCACGGCCATATCAGGCTCACTCTTGATATCGGGAGAAACATTGTGTCTTATGTATTGAATGACTGAGACCGGTTCAAGGTGTGGACTGATGACAGTACAGGAGATAATTATACTACACTGGAGCACTAGGCGAGTGAAATGCTTAAGCCCTTCACCTATGGTTCTGCATGTGAGTTGATGGCTGCCGCTGAATTGTTCGGTTGTCGCTTTCAAGTGTACCGAAATGGCCAAATATTTTACAACTTTCTACAACTGCCAATGCCTCTTAAACATTTCAGATTCACAGGTGACGATTTCAGTAGTGGACACTTTGATGTTTATGAATGTTTAAACTCTCAAAAGCTGGATGTGAAGTTATCGATGAAAC